>NC_044278.2:79928922-81178922 GCF_004027225.2 Strigops habroptila | reverse complement strand
ATAATTTCAGCTAAGATATTACTTGTCATGGTTAGCTGCAATCAAAGCAAGGTACAGCTTCAATTAGAGTTTCAGAAGTAAGTATGCAAGTTTTTCTTTCATAAAAGATCGCAGTTTTCTCTGGACTGATGAACTTAAAACTCTTTTTATCCATAATTTCATCATTCTACAGCTGAAGCTAGATTTTACTTAAAATAGCCCAGCTTATGAAATACTTCTCTCTGCAACTGAAAGCCAGTTTGCTGACGAGAGTTAGCAGTGAACACGTAACTATTAACGGAAATCGGAAAATAAGCTCTCCTGAGGAGTGAACTTAATTCCTCTCATCCATCAACTCTCCCTCCCCTGTGGGAACTTAGCCTATCTGGGAGTTATCTACGTTAGGAATTCATTCTTGGTCATGTCTGGATGTCCTGTTTTCACTGAAGTCAAGGCTGAAAACTGTTTTGCAAAGCCAGCAAGGCTTCCAAAACAATTCCATACATTTCTATATAGTAGATACCAGTCCGCTTCAGGGAGGAACAATAGAAATCTCAACTTCAAGGGTTATCCCAAACATGACAGAAATATACAACATTAGCTAGATTTATTATTCTCTTGAGAGTTTTTAAACCATTTGTCATAGTCCCAACTGCTATAGTTTCTGTTTGCTGATGAGCTCTCAGGGAGCTGAAGCTAGCGTAAGATACAAGTTGGCTCATTTCTGTGTTTTTGCTCTCAGAAAAAATTAATATCTTATATAAATTAGTAACTTCAAAATAGAATTATGATACAATGAAGCAAGTGTAACATTCTTAGTTTATCAAGAGAATTTTATTAGAACTGTAAAAGTTCAGTAATAGGGACAATTAGCTAGAAGCAAAATCTAAAAAACACAATTCATTCGAGAAGCCCAATTAAATTCATAGACCAAGATGGAGTTTTGTTCACAGGGATTTACACGAATGGAAATTAGTAGAACTGAATATATTAATATATCCATATGTTTAGATGAACAGAAGCCACGTTGACCAAAGTAATCTCTTTTTTTTTTTTTTTTTTTCTTGGAGTTCTGTTTGGGTTTTTTTAAGGGGAAAAGGGGACACTAGAAGAGGGTTACAATGCACTGGAGCAAACAATGACAAAAAGTAGCAGAAAAACATAAGACCAGACATGTTTGTTCCGAAATCCAGTACTTGGTATGTAAATAATTTCAAAGTGGCACATGAGAGCAGCTTTGTGCAGTGTTGCAACCTGCCTAGCTGAGGCTGCTCTGCGCAGGCACTTGAACCTACAACCCTTAAAGAGATTTTTACATCCTGTTTCCCTTCATGGGAACAGTGGGAATGACTAGCTCAGAATTGGATGTTCATCTTAATATCATACCAGAAGTACTGTACTGCTGAAAAGTCTATGAGGTGATGTAAAAGAAGCTTCTACTGACTCTACTACATAAGACAGCTAACCTGTTTTATGCTGTGCAGAGTGAAGATTTTCATTTTTCTGACTTTGGTCTATGATCTTAGTTTTTCTAATATGCTTCCTCTTCCCTAGAAGTACAAGAGCACGCCACGGTGCTTATACTTCCTACAATCATTGTTCAGCCTGTTTGATTGCTTCAAAGATGCATCACATACAAATACCAGTCTTGAAATTCAACAATTTATATTTACTCACCAGCATGTAACATTTGAGAAGCTGTATTGCTTTCCATTACTAGCAGCTTCATAATGATTGTTAGCCTGATTTATTTAGATGATGCTTGCTCTGAGGCTGATCACAGTGGACAGGGATTCTAAACGACACATAAAGTAGGGCTGCTGCAAGGAAATTGTAAGGCTTAATAGCATTATTTATATGTACGCTAAAAAATGCTACCAAAGAGCAAATTAAAAATTTGTGCCTTCTTTCTGTATTAAGATCACAAGAGGAAAGCACTTTGAGCACCCATTAGAAACCAATCCATGTTAAGGACATACGGAAATAAGAGTTAACCAAAGGAAAAAAAAGAAAAAGAGAAACGACTTACCTATAAATTCAGTTAACTATGGGGACACGGAACAAAGCCCATTATAAGTTGCTGGATTAATAGGTCTGAAAGTTTTAGGTACAGCAAGGAATTATACTCTGCTGAGTTAAAAAAAATAAATAGCGAAAGCATCAAAGCTGAGTGCTTATCACTTCTGGAAATCAGGGACTGAATTAAATGGATAAAGAGGTAAGTAGGAGGCTAATTTTAAGGCAGCACGTCAAGGAGACACATTAGACAATAACAGATACACATCATGTAATAACATCTTGGTATTACACCAAGTTCTAAGTGACATGAAGCTGAAATACAGGATTCAAGACATACAAGGCTTATTTCCACTGTCAAATATCTGAATACTGTAAGATTTAGATACTGGTGAGTAACAATTGACAGTGCTAGTATTTTATTTGCTTTTTTCTGCACCTGTGAATAGAGGTGGTAAATTAAGATCAAATTGAGGTCATGCTGCTGTAATATATGTTGACTGCAATAAATATTTTCTCAGAAATAAACAGAGTCATCTTTGCAGGCAACTTTCCCAGGAGTCCTGCATTGTTAATATATAGCTACACCAACTGCTTGCTGTGAATTCCCAGAACTGTTCATGATGCACAAGCTCCACAAGTAGCCCCACCTCAATAAAACCTGAGGGATGCACACTTGCCACTCAGAAATCAGGATTCCACCCAAACTTTAAGTTAGGTCTTATTTTACAGTTGAGAAATTTACAGTAAAATAGCTGTAAATTTATTCTTCTAAGAAAAAAAAAAAAAAGGCATAATTCTGAGCAGTTTATGGAATACCCTACGGTTTCATCTTGAAAAAAAGCCATACAGATAGTTCGAATAATATTTATGCACTACAGAAGGATTTAAAAAGAGCACCTTTATTTACTTTATAGTTATGAGGTATCAGCTTCAAAACTTACAAGATTTTTTCATGGGAAAAAAGCTGTGGACAACAGAAGCAGGTATTTGACGACGGAAGCAATAACCCCACTGCTTTTTACTCATGTTCTTCTGCATTTTGTTTTTTCACAGTTTTGATTTACCATGCTTTTCCCTGCATATAAAGCAACTGTCAAATCCTGAGACCTGATCTTCTGGTAAGAACACAGTATATGCTAGTTAAGCTTTCACAAACCACTTATGATGTTAAAATGTGGAAGAATACAGTGCTTTTGATTCTGCAGTTCTCAGAAAGAACCTATATAGAAGCTGAAAACATGGTTCATGCAGCTAAGAGCTCAGTAATATAGGTATAAGCAGGAAAACCAAACCAAGCAGAGTTTTGCCTTCAGAGCAAGGCCTGATATTTTAAGTCAGGAAATTAATTTGGGGAAGAGATGAAAGAACAAGCAACTCCGGCTGCTAAAAGTACACTCACACTTGCTTGTAAAACCTGAAACTCTCAAGCATCTGTCAAAACTACAGTGGACAAAACAACATAAGAGTTTCTTACCCCATAATTATATGCAGCAGGATTACAAAGCCCCAAATTTAGAAGAACAATCACCCAAGTGATAACAAGAGGACAGACGAAACTCCTACCAGAAGGGGATCCCCCTACACAGTTGGTCTTTAAAAGGGTTCTTGTGTGCAGCTTGGGAAGGAAAAGATGCACCTGGAAGCTGAGATGCTGAAGAGCTTCCCCACTACCATCTTCCCAGTACTTTCCTCAAGATATCACACTAAAAATGTTTACTCCTAATTACATATCATTATAGCTGCATACAAATATGATTGCAGACATCGTTATTTTTCTACAAGGCTTGGTTGGACACTCACACCCACAGAAGGTAAGAACATACTTCCACACACTCATTTACAAAAATTGTCTAGTTTTTCCAGCGCTTTCACAGGCTTCATGAGCATATTTCCTCAAATACAGACTTAAAACTGCGGCTATGAGACTACCCAGCAGCTGCTGCTCATAAACTGGCTAAAATGGAATTTCAGAGTGATTAGGTCCCTAGATAATTTAAAAACGTAAAACAGACTGAACAGGGGAGGGAGCTGCTCTTTATAATACAAGAGGTCCCTTGATCGCGTTAAGAACAAAGCTGTATTTATGTAATTTCACCGCTTATCTGAACACCACCCTGCGCTATCTAGCCAAACACGTACCCCGCTTTCATGATCAAACACGCCGTGCTAAGGCAGCCTTACCTTTCCACCAGGATATGAACACGTGTCCTGAGCCCCATTATAAGGCCCACAGAAACAGACAATTTCAGGTTTATGTACTCAGCTTGGATTTAATCAGCAGCTGCTTGGTAAAGCCTCCACACACCCACAAGTCTGAAATGGCACTAGCTAAAGAACCAAGTGGTTTTAGATGGCTGCTGCTTGCATAGCATATTAATACAAAATTAATCATAGCATATCAGGTACTGTGTTTGAGTCCGGCATTTACTCTGATAGTCTATATGACAACAGAGGACAAAACAGCATGACAATAGGAGAGACAGCCCAAGAAGAAATGAGGGATCCAATTCTTGGTTGAGGTTTGTTTGTTAGTTTGTGGGTTTTTCACCTTTTCTCAATGAAAACTGAAGAATGAGTGCAAACCCTTCATATAGGAGGATGAAATGCTGTGAATGGAGTAAAGTTGAGTTTAGGAAAAAAGGAGTAGATAGGAGGAAAGTTTTATTTTTTGTCTTTGTTTCTCAACATCCAAATGTATTTTAATTGGCAATAAATTAAATTAATCTTCCCCAAGTCAAGTCTGTTTTGCCCATGAAGGCAATTGGCAAGCAACCTCCCTGTCTTTGCCCTAATCCACAAGCTTTTACATCCTATTTTCACCTCCTGTTGAGGTAGGGATGCGAGTGAGCGGCTGGATAGCTGACTGGCTGCTGCACAAAGTTAACCTAACACAAACAGTTAAAAACCACAGATACTTATGATTTCCATTACTATCCATTCATTACTAGACTGTTTTTAACCAGGATTTTTCAGACTGTTACACAGCATAATAGCATGGATGACCAATGCAGTAACAGTCACTGAGCCAATACAGGCCCTCCTGTGTGCTTTTGTTACTGGTGGCCAAGCAACAGACACAAGGAGGGGCAGACTTCAAACACTGATGCAGAAAATTAACACTTGGCAACCACTAATGCTGCCTCCACGTCTGCTGCTTAGAGCAGCATCTCAGTTCCAGGACTCAAGCTGCACACCACTGCTTTATTTTTGTTCTAACTTCAGATTTTTGCATTCTAACCTTTACATTTTTACATCAACAGTCACATTCAGTAGCTGAGTGTCTTGGCTAAGAGCTTCCTATTTAGACAGCCAGAAACCATGCAGCAAGACTTTTGTTCCAAATGAGGTCCTGAAGTCATCAAGGAAGGGGCCAAGAAACACCCACATGCAAAGCTGCAGTAAATAAACCCTGCAACTTGCAAAGTGGGCTTTAGAGTGCTTGGCAAAAGAACAGCGGTGTGGCTAAGAGGCTACAATGCCCATCCTCATTCTTACTTTGCTGTATTCTCAGGCTTCAGTGAGAACCCTCTCCAAGTGCTAATTTTAAAAGCAGAAGCTACTAAAGTATTCCTCATTTTATTCTGAAGAAAAAAATAAAAAGAAAGAACTTGTTTACTACAGTGTTCGTTATATTTACAAGTGCAATTTCAATTCTTTGGCAGATCTCTCAAGTAAGTTTGCCAGTAGGTGGTTAAGGTTACAATATTGAACTGTAACTGCTCGGGAGAAAAAGAAGAACTTGCTTTTCTGAGACACTCAAGAATGTAATGAAAAATTGAGATCTCTGCTCTTTCTGGCAGTAAACTCTCCCTTGCCCCAGCAGTGTTTCTCCATTATTGTAAAGACGCAGGCTTTAATCTCTCTCCTTTCAATGTCACGTCCAGAAGAGTCCAGATAGACTGATCAATCATTTCTAGTCATTAGGTCTCTATGAAGGGACAGAGGGTCCTTCTTTCAAATCCACTTGCAAGATCAATGCCTACTTAGGTTCATCTGGTCTGATACATGCGGTAAGATTTCTGCAAAGTAATTGCAAAGACCATGCGATAGAAAAAAACCACGTGTTAAAGCTTTTTCTGTATCAGAATGTTTAAACAACAGCAGTTTAGCTATGAGGTAAAAAGGATTTTGGTTTTTTTTTCCAGAGGGAAGAGAGGGTAGGTTTGTTTTCTGCTTTTATTTGGTTACTTTTTCTCACCTAACCCGTAGCAGCTGAAGTAGCCTATTTGTTCCTTGAAAGGATTATGTGTTTTTTTTTCTCTTGGTCCTTCTGTCCTACATGTTTGATTAGGAAGCTAGAGAGGAAACGTTCTTCATTTTACTTGCTAGCAGTGGAGGGAAGGAGCGAACAGAAACTGGTTTGCTCAAAAGCTGGACTCTCCTATTAGTTTATGATTTAAACAAAACAAAAAAAATTGCTATAATGTGACAGTGAAAAAACTTCCGGAGGGGTTTTATAGTCTAAGTTGAAAAGCTTCTCTACTTCCATCTGACTTAAAAAAAAAACAACCCAGAAAGCCAAGTCTTCATTAGACCTTTATTACGTCTTGTAGCCTATAATGGGTAAGTTAAATCTGCACATTTTTCCCTCTCTGTTCTTCCAGAGAGGAGGGGAAACTTTTTTCCCAAAACCTGAAGCAAGTAACAAAGTCCGCTGCAAAAGGAAGATGACAGAAAGCTTTCCCTGCATTTCACCTGTGTCACTCATACATTCCACTGCATGCTGACATTTCCTAAAGCAGACAGGTTCTAGCGCACCTACAGTAGTTCACACAACGTGAACCAACAGTGTCCACTCAGTATCTCTGTTAATCTTCCTGAAGTCGCTCATAGTAGCACCATTTTCCTACACATTCAAGGAATACGATATGGTTTGGAAGACGCCATCAAATTTCAGTAACAGGGAAAAGTCACCAAACACCTTTTTTTTTTTTTTTTTTAATACAGTACTGAGTCTTTATGCATCAAGCAACTGCAAACATTGCAACTTGAAGGGGAACTTGGAGAGATAAGATCAGATAAGATATACAGATGCTTTACAGCGAATTCTGCCTGGAAACACAAGCGCTGGCAAGCACAATTAAAGATTTGGTGAAAATCATGTACAAATAATTTAAAGCTCCAATTTTCTGAAGTCAGACTCAATTTATGTCCAAGTTTATTTTTAGGCACCAAGTTCTGTTTCTTCACACTTCAAAAAATGAGATTTCAGATACTTCATTCCCTAATAAAGTTGATTTATATTACATAGTACATAAGTAGCATGAAGAACACAACCTGATCTGTGGTGGCTGACAAACAACAGACAGGACATCAGCCCATTTATATATGCTACCACTTTATGGAACAGTCTCATAAATAAAGAACAGAATGGCATGAAAGCCTGCTCATCTCATCTTGCAAAAAGCCAAGACAAATCCTTTCTCCAATGCTTTTGCAAAGCCAAAATAAATTCTCCACAGCTCCTGTCTAATAACAGGATCTTGAGGAACTCAAAAAAAAAAAAAAAAAAAAGGCTGTTAGGAAGGAAGTTATTTGTCTAACTATGGTTCTTCAGTCCAACTCAGTAGGGCTGGGAAGAGATTCAGATCTTCTCAAAAGGTTGTTCTGGGGATTCAGAAACCAGGCAACACAGTAGGCTGCATCTGCACATTTTAACTTTTGCAGAAAGCATAGCCAACATAACCATTCACAGTACTGTTTCTACTGCTTGCATTCTGGTAAACAAGTACTTGTAACAACAACCAGGACTCGATACCTTTATTTTTCATACACCCTCAGGTTCCAATTAAATTCCAGGGCAGGGAGCAAGGCTAATTTCTGTTTATAAAGCATTATCATTTATCATTTCAGAGAATAAAACTATTAAGATAAAGGTGCAGTGTAATAGAGCATAATAATGTTTATTTTTTTCCTTTTTGCATAAAATTATTGCTGGGAAACAGAACTTGGACTGGAATTCCACATTGCCTGACTTAGTTTTCATCTTAGACATGCCCTGTCACTCACAAAGGTGTTCGTCTCTGCTACTGACAGGTAGCATCTGAGGTAATTTTCTGAGACAGCCAGGAATATACAGAATGCTGCTCACACACAAGCAATTGTGTCCCATCCCTATAGTCATGAGGAACGGAAGGATAACACTAAGAAATTACATCCTCAAGCACAAATAGGGAGAACCTACGTTCAGTGGCCTTCCTTTGCTAGAAGCTACCCCATGTGCAGCACTTCATTCCTCGCTTCAGGTATTCAATTCTCTCAGGGGAAAATAGAGCTCCCCATCCCCAGTTCCTAGATAGCAAAAGAGAGAATGCTTGGAAGGAAACAGCTGCTTATTTAAAAAGGAAAGTGGAAAACCTTATTGGGATCTCCACAGCTTATCTGCAGGTGCCCCATCTGCCTTTGTAAGGGATCATAGTGTGCTGGCAGAGTTGCAAACCAGGCCATGGGACTGGAAGGAATAATCATCACAAGCTCCCATGTGAAACACCAAGGACCATTTACAGGCACCCTGTAAGCCTCATTTCCTCCTTTAAAAAAAAAAAAAAAAAGTTTTGAAATTGCATCATCAGTTCCTTCTTGTCTTCCCTGTTCATGTAAGTATCTAGGGCCCATGTCTTCCACCGAATTTGACCACTGTCTTGCCACCTTAACAGTGACCTTTCTTGGGGAAGGGCAAGGGAGGAGTGGAGAAGTGAAAGTGAGCAAGTGGCTGTGTAAAGTAGAGGCACCCACACAGAGGAGAGCTGTCAAGCATGTACTAAAGGCATCTGTTCTGCTTAGTTGGCCAATACACACGTAAGTGTATGCACAGCAAACATCAGCTGCAGCTGGCATAACACACAGTTTCTTGCCCAGCAACTAGCTGAGAACACAGGATAAGCTGGGAAGTTAGAAGACTGTTTGGAAAAGAAAACTTGATAAATTGCTTTCTATGAAAGAAATTCTAACTGTACATCTCACTTGAGTGTTTTCCCTTCCCTCTTATTTCTGCTTCATCTCACCAGACGATTTCACATTCATTTTCCAGGAAATGCTGAAGGCCTAGCAGAATCTTTTGATTCTTTCTTGTCTGTTTTAAACAGAAGGAAGTGGATCAAAACGAGAAAGTCTGTAGCTCATGAATTGGCAGAAGTGTTTGTTCTGCAGCAATCTGGACTCTTCCCATTACTGAATGAGAAGCTGTATTACCGTTTTACATGAATACTAACACAGTGTTTGTCATTTCAGGCACAGCAAAGATCACTGCTTCACAAGTTCAATACCTCCTTCCTACTCCTTCATAGCCACACGCACATTGCAGTATTTAATTGGTTAGCCATAGCTCTCTAGGGTATTAAGCCAAACGATTCACACAAAGACTATGTTATTCATTATCACCAACGCTATCCTAAATCAGTGTGTTTAAGCTTGACCTGTTGATATCTACACTTTGCTGGATGTCATTCAACACCATCTGCTATTTAAGAATACCAAAATCATTGGACTTTGCAAAAGCAACAAGATAGAGCTGTATCCCCAGCAGGACACCAGCGAGCCTCACACTTCTCTGTCATCTTGTCTCACAGTGCACGTCCACAGCTTCAATGTAAAGCCTTCACATTTGCCAAGTATGTAAGAGCTATCCCTCACCTCCTTCCACAGAGTATTTTCAAGGGTGTTATACTACCAAGTTGTTCTGTGTCTTCCTAGGACTGAAACGATTAACTGGTTGAATTCAATGAGTGTTACATTAACTGTCATGCACAGAAACAATTCTTAAACCTTAGCAGAGACAGCAAGGATTTTGCTATCCTGCAAGACAATGCCACAGCCACTTAAGCTACAATCAAGTTCAACATTAAAAAATTAGTAAAGCTGACTTTTTGGCATACTTGTTTTCAACACAAAGATGAACTCCAAATAGCACATAAGAATCTGATACAGAACTACTGTGTTTGGCTAGTCAGTGATCTTCAAATCCTAGATAGCTATGTAATAGTTAAATACTTTGTCTGGGTCCTATGCTGATCATTTTTGACAAAATGAGCTGGAGCAATTCATGCATACTGCATACAGTATTTCTGTAACTGTCAATCGAAACAACTTTCCCATGCTTTAGACAAGACTCTATTATGAGTAAACAAACTGGATTAATAATTTAGTGAGTGGTAAATAAAAGATGGAGAGGAATTTTATTACTACACATGAATAAGGTACAGTTGCCATTTGATGTAAGAGATGGAACTTCAACCTGTAGTTGAATCCCATCCTGCCCTGTCCCATCCCCAAAGAGCTTTCAGTTTTTCCCCCCAGAAATTAGTCTGATTGAAGAATTTGAATTCCCATAGCAGACAGCAGAAACACAGTTAGATCACAGAGTGCCCATCTCACTGACATCTGGTCAGGCACTAGCACTCCAGACTCCACAGACTGAATTTACTACACTTCACCAACTATAATGGCAGTTTGAACATCTTTGTTAAGTCCATATGTAGTGTCTATGGGTGAATAAACTCAAGGCTGTGAAACAGCAACAGAGTGAGAATCCACTAACACAGAGCTCAATTTTTTATTATTTCTCCATATACCAACCAGAGGGTTACTAAGTATCCCAAACTAGGCAAAAGTCCCTTTGAAGATGAGTAAACACAGCTTATCTTCTTCAGTTGCCTTCCATTTTCTAGTTTATTTAAATATTAAACAATAAGAACAGAACCTCAGTCTGGCTTCCACTTAAGTCATTCAAAAGATTAATTTTTAATGAGCACCACATCAGAACCAAGTTTACTGAACCCAATCTGTTATTTCAAACGATATTATATAGATTAAAACTTTTTTTGACTTCATCTCGGTTATTTACTTACCATTTTCTTCCTAATTATTTCCTATTACCTTTCTCTTGGCTGCATTGCCCAAGTCAAAAATTAATTCCTACTTTTAAGAAACTTACTCCTCCTAATTCAAATCCTTCATAAACTCCTCAGTTATAGCATTAAAAAAAATGGATTAAGCAACAGGGGTATTTCCTAATATCCAACTACTTAATTATGAGAACTTATGTACTTCAATTTTGGCATCTATCCAGAATTTATCCAGAATTTAACCACCTTCCCCAAGAAAGACAATAATTTGCATTAATTAAAAAGAGAGAGAAAAGCCTTCACATCTTCCCTCTATACTGCACTATTATCCAAAATGTTCTTTAACCCTCCACTATGGCTAAATGACCAACTGCTATCTGAGCTGCTTATTGACCGATGGCATTACTTGTTGTCATCCAAAGCATAAACATCTGGGAAGGCAGAATGTTTCCTACCGCATTCAGCATTACCCAGGAGATGCTTATCAAAGGCTTCCACTTCAGCCTCTGGTAAGAAGCACACTCTAAGAAGGTCACATATCTACACACCACAGTAAGCGTAACAGCTTTCTGCCCCACCACCTCCACCACGCTGTCATGTGGTTATTAAGTACTAATTTCCTTCTTAATGAATAAGCCTGAACAGAGGCATTAATTTCAGAGCGAGCAGTCTCCCTGCTACCAGCTCCAGATCCTTTCCAATTAGAGTCTATGGATAGCAGGATAAACTATAAGGAGGATTGAGCTGATTTGTATCTAGCAAGCCTGGGATCCCTCAGGGAGTCCCACCACAAAGCTCCAGCAAGTCAAAACAGGACCAGCTCATGTGCATTTACTGAACAATTTATAGCGCTTTGACAGCTCTGGGAGCTGCAGAAAGGCCTTCCAGCCCTTCCCTTAGAACAGGGAGTCTCTAGCTTCCAAAAATCCTTGCTCAAGTTTTAGACATTAATCAATGTTTTTTTGATGACCCTTGCTCACAGAAACCAAGTAAACGTATTTTAAAATCAGAGATACGGGCTTCCCTTTGTGTGGAAGATGGTCCTGCTATGTCCAAATGGTTAACTTTGGGCAACAATATATTTCTTTTTTCTTAATCAGTAAGGAGTCTACCAAAGGTTCTTTATGACAGATCCTAATTAGCAGGCCAGCTTCACCAAAACTGTGCCTTGAATTGACAGTTTTCTATGAAAGCATATTCACTTTCAGGAAACAGCACAGCCTACTATACAAGTAATTAGCTTGCAAGTTGGAGAAGAAAAATAAAAATCTGTCTACAAAGTTGTCAGTTGTACAAGTAAATCCTCCTTTACCCTTCTACCATCCTACGATTTTGCAGGAAGGGTCAACTTTTCAATTCAGTTAATAATTATGATGATGTTGTGCCTAAGAAGAAGCCATTTTTGCAGCCCAAAGTCAATTTCTCCAATTTAGTACCCCCCGCTCGAGGAAGACGTACAAAGAGCCTTAATTCTATTAATTCAGCACTTCTGGGTTGGGTGGTTTGTGAGGTTTTTCTTCTTACTTTAGGCAAAGTGTACCAGATCTGAAAAAAGAAACCAAACACTGAGACTAACAGGTTCTGTGAAAGATAAGCCCTTGCCAATTGCACGTAACACCTCTTCCAACTGATTCTGTCTGAACTACTAGAGTAAGGAAAGCTGTTTTCCTATCTAAACCTGGAGAAGAAAATAATTAAAAAGAAAAAAAAAACAACAACCCCCACCTATATCTAGGTTCAAATTGTACAAAGGACTCAGGCTTAGTCAGCTTGTAGGAAAGATCATCTTTGGCCATTTGACTTCTGACTACAGAAAAATAGTGTGGGGGAGAAATGATGCAGATGAGGTCAGAGAGGGTCACCTGCAAATGATGACAATGAAGTAAGCTGTGGGAAAGAACCAGTTTGCTGAAGTTGCATGGCATTGTGAAGGCAACCTGAACACCTCTCTTGATGGCAACCTGATGAATGTCATCATCTGGGAAACAAGGTGTTGATACATAAAACCAAGCTACACTATATGAGTAGATTCTTTGCCCGTAAGTGCCATTATCACAGTATTTAATCAACACCACCTGTACCAACTTCATTTCCCCTCCACCACTTTTTTTTTTCTCCTGCCCCGATCTATGAACTGAAAGATATTATCCAAGAAATTACTATAGCCGTGGAGAGAACTCAGTTGCAAAAGAGAAACAATTGGGTAACAGTGAAGAACTAACTTTAGCTTTAAATAAGAGGAATGCTTTGGGGGTTAACTATTCTACAGATTTAGACCTTTCACATGACAGCCTGGCATTAAATATTATGGCAGGTATCAAAAAACAATTTAGGAAGCCTACAAAAATTAGCAAGAGATTTTGTTCTCAGTGACAGAAAGCAGAAGAGCAGCAGCTAGAATTTTTGCAGTTCCTTAGGGAATGTTGCATAAGCAGTGGTACTATCTATTCTTTACTGAGAGCCCATTCCAATGCTAAGGAGGCAGAAGGTGATCTTTACAACTCCTCCTTACACAGACCAATAAAACAGACTAAAATATACCCAGTCAACCATACCTTCTATGACAGAAAATCCCTTTTAGTCACAAATGCCAACTATCATGCCATGAAATATTTCAAAACATGTCATAATTTTTTCCCAAACTGTAGCTCTGCTAGAACACCAGCATTGCTGCTTCTGATACATAGGCAGACACTACCTGGCAGGCACCATGTAACTCCCTACCTAGACTTTGTTCTTGAAAATGCTAATGTGTCAAGGGTACAACTATCTTGCAGTATTATAAAATATTATTGCTACATCAGTGAGTCAGTCTGGTAGTCTCTCCAAAACCATCAATGTAAACAGAAGAGGTCTTGAGCACCAAGTAGACACGTTGATAAAAGTATTTAACACAGTTGCTCCCATTACAAAATGCAAACTAGCTGAATGCACCCAGAACAAAGTGTTTTCAAATGGACGGACACCAGGCAAGTTTATTCTTGTGGGGGAGCATTTATTCTCGGGCATAAAACTCAAGGCTAACAACTTACCCAAATCCTAGTATTTAGAACCACAAAGTCAGAGCAATATGTCACCATCCAGCGGATCCTTTTAAAATACTTTGAAATGACCCCAATAACCAAAGGAAAGCATGTGAACACTCTAGGGGAAGAGACATAATTTCTAGAATAAATTACTAACTTGAAATATATGCTTGAAACACTTCAGAGATCACATTAGAAAGCTTATGCATATATTGCATGAGAAGTTTTACTATGGATCAATTCCTAATAAAGAAATCCTTGTCTAATCCTGACTCCTGCCCCTGTGAACCAAACTGTATTGCCAAAGAAGCTCAAAATCTCAGTGGAAGGGACATTTAAAAAATTTAAGTACCTCAATGATCAGTCAGAAGTCAGAGTGTATATCTTTGAATCATAGAATGGTTTGGGAAGGGACGTTGAAGGGCACCTAGTTCCAAATCCCCTGCCATGGGCCGGAACACCTTCCGCTACACCAGGCTGCTCAAAGCCCCATCCAGACTGGCCTTGAACACTGCCAGAGATGTGGCAGCCACAACTTCTCTGGGCAACCTGTGCCAGTGTCTCACCACCCTTGTAGTGAAGAATTTCTTCCTAATAGCTAAACTAAATCTATCATCTTCCAGTTTAAAGCCATTCCCCCTTGTCCTATCACTACACGCCCTTGTAAAAAGTCCCTCTCCATATTTCTTGTAGGCACCTTTAGGTACTGGAATGCTGCTGTAGGGACTTCCGAGGCTGGATGGGGCTTTGAGCAACCTGGTCTAGGGGAAGGTGTCCCTGCCCATGGCAGCAGGGTTGGAACTAGATGATATTTAAGGTCCATTACAACCCAAATCATTCTATAATTCTATGATTACTACTCTGAGTACAGCACAGCTATAGCACAGCTACTGTGGAGCTGCCGGCACTTGAGCACTTTTACCTGTGTCTTTTTGCTGCAAAATAGACAGATCCGAACAAGAGCTGGAATGCACCTCATGCTCCAACCTGCACCTCTAAGTCTCAGGGCTGGTCTGAAGACTTTCCACACCAGTGCTTCAGTGGAATAGATGAGAGCTTGGGTTTAGTGGAAATGTATACTCAAAGGAGAAGTTGAATCAGTGTACTAGGTCTGAGGATTCCAGGCACCCAACCATGAACAGCCAGCAAGACGAATGCCACCCAGCAGGTCTCCTCCCTGGAAGACTGGGAAGACAAAGTAATGCACAGAGGCAGAAATAAGGGAAGTGCACTTTTGTATCTTTCTAAAGGTACGAAAGTCTCATTATCTTCCACTTTCATACAGCATCAAGACAACAACATACCTAAGCCTAAAAGAACTTTGATGTGCTTTCCCAAATGTAAAGAACTAGGTTACCTGAATTTGGAACAGGGGAGACATCATGCTGTGCTTTCCTCAGAAATATCTTAGTTTCACAAATGATCATCTTCATCCTTTAAAATAAGAAGGATCTTCACCTGAAGTCTAACTAAAACTATTTGTCTTAGGAAGTGATGTTGCTGTTCTCAGCATAATTTGTGGTTAAAATGATGGGGAGAGGGGTACAGGAGGGAAGAAAATAGTCACTCTTACTAGGAAGAAACTGAAAGGAAATATCCTGTATGTTTTTTTCCTTAAAACATACACATGCTCCAAAGTGGAGACTAGCACCACTGAACACTAGAAAAGCCTGATCTGACTACACAGTACAAATATATCACCCAGGTTTATACTGCCAGTCACTCAACAGAGAAATTCAAATTCATACTCTCACAATTTACCAGTCAGATGTTCCCTACATGTTACTGCCTCTGGGGCAGGGAGGAGAAAAAGCACATCCTTTAAGGCTCACATTTTGCATGTGCAGTGTAACTCAATACCACACAGAGAGTGAGAAGAAAGATGCACACCAGCCCAAAACCACTGCTAGCATTCACCAACAAAAATCCCCTTCCAGGTTCAAAGTGCTGCCAACATTTTGGAGTATTGTTACACAACTGCAAGAACAGTTTCAGCTCCCACTGCGTGCAGATCTTCTCTGCTAGCAATTGTTAAAGACTGTTTTTCCCGCTGTGTTATGGAACAATAGGAATGATAAATGTACCCAAGAGCAATATTTGAGTCAAAGATTATTGATATCAAGTGCTGGTGTTTGGCATGAGATGAACTAAGTTCTGTTACATTACAGACAACTCCCCTTTGCCAAAACCCTAACCTCATTTTTTCCAGAGGAAACAAAATCCTCTACATAAGTAAAAACATTTTTAGAAAGGTTACCAACTTAAAAAGATATGGGTAGTCCCATTTTTTGTTATTGGCAGTAAAATGCATAGAACTAAACCCAGACACATACGATCTGATGCTCAGAAAAATTCAGTAGCATGAAGACCTTAGCTTTACCCGTAACTTGTCTCTTCAAGTACAGGGCAGTAACACCAACAGTCAATACCGTGCTTCAAGTCCACTTTCTTTTTCATCAAGGTTGTTTGTTTATTCAGCCATTATGAACTGAGTGAAAGTACGTTTTGCTTAGGTACACTTTGGTCACCATCAGCTCTCCCCTAGGAATCATTGTTCACAACCACAAAATTTGCTTATCTTAATATTTCAGTATATTCTCATATTTGTACCTAACATCCTTCTTATCAAAAGGTACACATGCCGCTGGGTTCTTTGAAGCACTTCAAAGCTTCCCTTTTTGAAAGCAGCTACACAAGCACATACCCAGCCACAGCTCACCCCTGCGAGCAACAGCCTCAGACGCCTCTTTTCATACAGCATGAGAAGCGCCTCATGAGCCCAGGCCTTGCACATCCAGCTCTAGACATGGACATATGGGGTGGACAGGACACATCTTACAGGAGCGGTGGCACCAGGATGCTGCAGCAGGAGAGGACTTAGAGCTCTGCTTTAGGAGGGTGCTCAAAAGCAAGGTGGGAGAAGGGGGAAGTCGGGAAAGAACATTTTCCAATCTAAGTGAAACCGTTTTAACTATGAAACTGTTTATTGAACTAATGATAAATGCAAGCAGTTGAGTAGTGGAATACGAAATACATGTAGTTTCTCAAAAGTGGATGCAGAGCGTGAGGTGCACAAGTTCACAATGTGTTTCAACTAAGGTTTTATCACTTTTGATAAATGGAAGTGCAATTGGGGGCTGAAATCCTTCTGGTTTTACCATTCTGTAAAATGTGTTACAGTCGCCAAGTTAGATCCTAAAGCACTTATTTGTACATAACTACACACAATTTCAGTGCTAAAGTTTAAAAGAGAACATGTGGAAGTTTGGCACCCATTTCATATGCACATTGCTTAAGGCACTCTGAACATTACAAGGGAACAGACGTAACATTAAAATAAAACTTTTAAAAAAAAAAAAAAAAAAAAAGCCATCTCTTGCCTTACTGGAGATGATACAATCCTTGCAGCTCAACTGAAAAACACAATGAACTGATACAGGATTATAAAGAGGGAATAAGATTAGTTTTTTTGGTAAAGTTTTACAACATAGCTTCAAGACTGTAGAAATGACATAAGAAGAATGCAAAGATCATCCTTTAAACACACTGATGCAGATTCTCCCTCCCCCCCCGACTATTTAGTCTCTTCCTGCAGTAACAATCCTTCTGTCCCCCTTATCTCCTCTAGCTTTGTTCTGGTGCAAGCACCTTACCATGAGTTTCACTGCTGGACCTCTTAAACCCTAAGCTTGTGAATGAAATACTTCTATTTACATTTCTTTAAATGGAAATTGTTGGAAGAGTGGAAGGAGTCAACGAAGTGTGGTCAACAAAACAGATACAGCTTAGGTTAAAATACGCACTCCTTCGGAAGCTGGTGGCTGTAATTGTGGTGTACCAGATTATGGATAGCAGAAGAATGCGTCCAGGAAGTTTGTGTTTGTGCAGACATTATGTACCCTCTTAACCACCGAAGCGGCATGAACCAGCTTTGCTGTTCAGTGCAATCAAGTGGAGGAATAAGCAGCAGTGCAAGACCTGTAATTCATAACTGTAACAAAGCAAAGGAGACAAGATAAATGTTGTAGGAAATAATGCATGTTTTATCTGATTCTATTCCCCCATTCCCATTACTATTCCATTTTCTTAATTCATGCCTGTAGCTCAAAACTAAGCACAGTTGAAATTGATACTTGCATACTAGATTCTTAAACGGCAGCTTGGTTTCAATGCTAGACCTTGTTACTCCTGCAGCACCTTGAACCTCACTTTACCTACGTGCCTTGATAAGCTAGAGAAGCCATAGTATCAAGGCAGCAGAGCAGCAAATCCCTTAAAAACACTGTAAGTACTGATTAGGTTCTACAATTATTAGAGAACAATGTAGTTCTAAATATGTAAAGATCTCATATCAGTATTTTGCATTTGCTGCAATTTCATGATCAGTGATGCATGCATTCCTTTTTGCAGGCTATCAGAAGCATGCTTCAGAGAACCAGGAGACAAGTGCCTGGCATAACCACAGCACATGCCTATCTTTGCTACTGTTAGACAATGACCTTCTTATCAAGAAAGATACTAATATTTAAGAAGAAAATAAATATGTCGTAGGAAAAAAAAAAAGCTCTGCTACATAATCATTCAGCAACCATACAGAATAGAATATCAGCACCGTCAGCAAACAAATGCCGTAATAGTATCCAAGCATGGGTTATGACTCCAAAGTCTGAGATTTCATTTTAGTCTGGCATAGAAGTGTTTTCATTAACAATATTAAACTGCAATTTGAAATTTCACAGATCCCAGCACAAAAGATTACCATGTGTTTTTCATAATGACGCTTTTAATCACCAGGCAATTCGACAACCCTATTGTGGAAATATTTCCTGATATTATTAAGGAAATACTTCTGGCTCTGAAATTCAGAGTCTAGGTTTTTTCTCATTAGTTAAATACAAAGGCCATGAAATCCAAGTGTCATATAAGCATTCAATCATGAATTAAAGAGCAGCATTGGCAAACTCCGTATTTGACACAAAGAATAATCCAAGTAATTTACAGCACATAACTTGTCACACGCCTGCATAATAGGTTATAACTTTACAAATGGATACATAAATTTTCTTTAGGAATAGCCAATTCGTGTTACTTAAAGTTGTGTTCTGCTAAATATAAACAATGATTCACGAATGTCCTATTTTGCACCAATAAAATGAACAAGTTTTTAATGTCTTATTTCGTGTGTAAACGGAAAGGAAATGAGCTAGAAAAATGGATGCTGAGACTCCCACATTCATCGGAACTACAAAGATGGTCCAGCATCACCCATTTGTTCTCTGCATGAGCTCCTTCTTCATTGAGAAGGAAACTGCCTCTTCATCAGTTAAGACTATTTCATTTATGTAGGTAAGTTGATGCAATTACTGTTAGATGTGACCAGGTTCCCAACATCTAGCTTCACTTGAAGCTCTCCTCACCCACCCAGAAACTTTTCTGTGACTAATTCAATCCTTTTCTTCTCATACGACCAGTCTGAACGGCTACAACTGCCTTTAAATTCCTCTAGAGTAATGCAGAAGTCAGTCAAAAAGGTCTCCTCACACCTACTTTCCTTCAAAAAAACCCAAACCTCCTCATCAGTTTACTTCTTCATATCATTTAGCAGCTTTTTCTTGTTTACAGTGGATAAGTAGCTGGTCAAGTATTTTCACTGGTGCTTTTAAGGCCACCCAAATAAAGTCCCTTGAGAAAGCTATTAAATGCCTTTCAGCCTCCCAACTTGCTTCCAATTTCAGTCCAAAGCCCTGCTCGCTCCTCCTGTGCATACAGACTCACTCCCAAGCTCCATGTTGGCTCTCATCATCTTACCCAGCTGGTTTGCTCAAACACAAAGCCAAGTATTATCTGCTGAAGAGCACCTTTACAACACGGGAAAACAGTGCAGCTTTATCTCCTTGTACCTCCAAGACTTACCCTCAAGTGCTGCTTTCTACACTCAATTACTCCCTACCCTCCCTTCAGCCAGCTCCCAGGACACAATATGATCACTTCAGCACAATCCCATTATTTCAGTCCTATGGCTGCCAACTCCAACCTCATGTTTGAAGCACTTTGAACTACACAAAGTGCCTACCTATCCTCAGAGGCGCTGTGACTGCTCTACAAGAGACCCAGATAAAACCCCAAGCAGATGCCAGGCAGTGTGGACAGAGCCAGTATGCTCTGAGGGAGCTAGCGGGGCAAGCTCAAACACAAGACTCCCATCTGTTGGGTGCTGGAGTCAAGAACCACTTCCCAGAGCAGATGCTTTAGCAGGATGTATGTCAATTCAAACAGGAAGCTCTTCAAGGACAAGATCGTGTCTTCATTTATGCTTGCACAGCTCCCACTGCAATGCAGCACGAACTCTAGCTGTTCAGCTGTGCAAGCGAGACCGCAACTGTTAATGCTATCAGCTTCACAGTAATTAGATTAAATCCGCCACTCAAAACTATAATTCACACACAACACTACCACCAAGGCACATGCTGTTCATAATGTCATTATCCTGCAAGAATGTTAGAGCTAGTGATGTCTTCATATGTTCCTTGGTATCAGTATGTTAACACTGAAGTGTTTCAGCAGTCTTGCTCACCAAGAATGACAGGACTCCACCATAACACACAGAGTTTAATGGGAGTGGGTTCATAACAGACTTAAGCCCCTCTCTTATCTGAACACTGAAATTCTCAGCTCTACCAGATACAGAAACACATACTCTGCATAAGCACCTAGTGACCTCCGTATTTAAGCAACTTGTAAATCTATGAGGATACATATGCTATAATTTTTATACTCCTCCTCTGCTTTCTCCTCACCTCCATCCAAGATTTATCCAGTACAAAACCAACCGAAAATAATGGATGTCCCAACAACACAGCTATTCTAGTCGGTTTCCTACTGAAGGATAAACTATTTTAGAATTGCTCTCCAAAGGGACCATTCCAGCAGACATTCCAAGTACAACCCACACAGCAAGCTGTTCTGAAGAGCCTAGCCTACCATCATTATCCTAAACAGCTTTACTATCAAGGCAACACCACAGCAGTCTCATAACAGCCTAAGTACAAAAACACAGGCAAGTAGAGAAAAACAAGGCATAATAAACCTATGGCTATTTTCACATGGAGAAATACGAGGTCCAACACAGCAGACACAAATCACCTCTGTGGCTTCAGGATAGGCACTTTTTGTAGCTCCAGTCCCTCACTGCAGTGATAACAATTTAGATATAAATCCCAAGCACAAAAGCACTAACATTTGTGGATTTGTTCTACACAGGAGTTTTTGAGATTAACAACACACAAAAATCAGGATTTAGCTACTTCCGCACATGGAAAAAACCAAACAGTTTGTATAAAAGAAATCAGTACACAGATACAGGGAATGAAAGACATACAACACTGACACATTATCGGTTATAAAAGAACTTTTTTGGGAGGAGCTGGGCAAGAGAAAGAAACAAGACATCATACAAGTCAGCTCTGGAGACATTCTAATAAACTATTAGAAAACTTAAAGTAGGACAATTACATGATTAAAACAGCTACTAAAACAAAATAGTTTGAGTCCCTTCATTATCTTTCACAGCTTTATAAAATCTGGTAACTTTGCTTAACTGGTCTTCTCATAATTCTTAGAATATTGTATGCCATTTATATGCATTACTAAGCTTTCCTTAATTGGTCTTGTGAGATTCTAAGTGCTTCTAAACGATAGGATATGAATTTACTTATACTTGAAGAAGTCTAAAGAATTTCCTCCTAGAGGTACTCCTACTGTTCATTTGCCCATAAAAATATCTTCCTGCTACTCCTACAGCTCAGTTTGACACATGTAGCTCATGTGCTACAAAACCTCATGAATTACAATGACCAAATCTCAATGCATTCTAGGAATCCGACTATCAAGCTAGAATATTTCTATTTAATTATCAGCAAAAAGTTGCAGTAACACACTTGTTAGGAAAACTTAATTTCTCTCTACTCTACAAAATCTAGCTCTTGTAAACTCTCGTATCAGTCCTTAAAGTTTTACCACTAACAGTATACAATCTTGTATCGATAGGTTCTTGTCCCATACTTTATTTCTTGACTTTGGGACCACTTTGCAATCTGTGCTACAATAGGAGAGATAGTATAGTATCCCGATTTAGGTATAACAGACCTGAAGAAACATCTCAGGCTAAGCTACCACATGCTTGTTCATAGTTTCACAGATATAGTGTGCATAAAACTCTAGCTTGGAAAAGATGATTAATTTTAAACCAGAACTTGTATATTTTTATTTGCTAGGTAATGTTTTTTTAGGCTAATTCTAACACTGTAAAGTAAGAGACTGAGGATGATCAAAGTCTTGCTATCTGCAGCTTTGTGTCGATAGCCTTAAAGCTGAGGATAAATAACTGGGAGTGGGGAAAAAGGAAATTTACATTTAAAAAGATTAACTTTCTGTACTGATGTGACAGAAGGTCAGATGAGAGAGACAGTTCAGGTGTCGTTACCTTATAATAATGTTTAACAAAAGTATCTTTTGTTCTATCCTGCTTTTCTAAAAAAAAAACAAACTTCAGATTTGGATGCACAATTAAAAATACTGTGATTGCTGTATTGGTTTTGGGGTTTTTGCAGGGTGTACCTTTTAGCTGACAAAATCTAACAGTAAACTTCTGCCTTAAATTGCATGATGTTTCCCTGTAGCTGCAAGTTTTGTTTGGAATTTCATCAGGGTTAACTGGGGGCAGAGCCTGCAAGTTGAATGCAGCTAACTTTACTGATCCATGAGGCAGAACAGGCCAACGGGCCACCTGCTCTGCACTAACAACTCAAATAGAAATATGTGAATATGGCTAGTTAATGGCAAAACATACAAGGGTTTTGACCGTGCATGAGGAACATGGCGGCTGATGAAGGTGTTAATTTTCTCAGTCACTGCCTCCCAAGGAAAAACCTATGCCAAAGTTGCCATTATCTAATGAAAATGCTAATCAGCCTTTTCAAATATTCAGCAACTGTGAGCTGAAGTCCTTAGTTAACTTAAATTACATTTTCATTATTTTGCTTTTGCACCTGCTATTCAAGACCTGTCTGGTATGATTTTTTCAACTTAGGGTGAGGTAAAGCACTGCTGTAGTTACAATACAACAAAAAGCTTATAGGCCTGTTAAGATGATGTCTCAACTCAGAAAAATAACCTTAGATGGAAGGTGCTTAACTATTTAGCATTTAAAAAATAAAAAAAATAGGTATGGGACACATCCTACAGAAACACAAGAACATGTGAAATAATGTGGTAAAATACAGCTACCTATAAAACCACCCTCAAGGCTTATGGTTTAAGTTAGGGAATGTTAGCATCTCTTGCAAAGAGAAGTCTGGATTTCCCTCAGTCTGTAGCTTTCTTTGTGAAGAGCCACAGCAAATCAGCCACTGGGTACCCAAACTTAGATGGGAACAGCCCTTGAACTGTTTTTCCCTTCTCTAGCTGTTCCCAAGTTGTTTCTGGCAGTTCCTGGTGCCATTCGCCCAGCTCTTTTGCAGCACGTGATGCTTCTCCCTGCAGTTCAGTCTCCCCCTAACAAACATCCAAGTTTGTTTTAAAATAAAAGCCTTATAAAAAGTTAGAGTTTTCTCCTTTTTTCAAAGAAATATTTTTCTAGCTTTCTTTTTCAAGGTAACTAGCAAAACGCATGCTTTTGTTGCTTGCTGTTCTCAGTTATGGCTATTGAGCTGCATTACAAAACAACTACTTAAAGCTGAGAGTTACTCTTTTAGCATTTTCTAATCTAACAGGAGAAAAGCTTTTCAAATCATGGAGGCTAGGGACACAGTTGAAGGCACAGAAGGTGGAGAAGCTTTCAAACAGTCTTAATTTGCAATTCATAACACATGTAATAATCTGCAAATTCAGATTCTTCAGCAAATATGCACATCTGCTTATTTTTTTTCCAACCACACTGTTTTAAAGCTTACTGTCAAAATTAATCCTGCCTGTCAACTATGGCAAAATCTCTCCAATATACTAATTTTTCCAGGAAAGAACAGCACAATGCTGTTGCTTAAAAGCATTGTATGTCATCTTGTAGCTGCATTCCAGCTCTAACTTAAATTGCACCATAATTAAGTATAGAAGCAGATGAGGTATAAATAACTTCAACTGAATCACTATAGCAAAAACATCTTCACCATTTATCTCCATTTTATAGGATTTTGGTTTTAAAAATTTCAAGCTACCTTCCAATGTATCTAGCTGACATCTTCAGCCAGTTTGGGAATCTTTCTGACAGCCTTTGAACAAGTAAAATGAAAGTTAGGCAACTGAAACAGTCCAGAAATATACCCAAAATACCTAGCAGAAGCTTTTGCTGAGATGCAGATGTTTTATCTGTGCAATTAACATCACTGTTAAATGACGTTTAATTTCTGAAAATCCTTGAAGGAAGCCCTGAATAACTGACATCCTTCCCCTTCAATCAAAATACAACAGCTTATATTCTACGCAAACTGGAAAGCCCTGGCCAACAGCCTGCTGACTGCTAGAAATATTAGGAACTTCAAATAGAATGAGGACAGCCATTGCATTGGAAGACAGCCTGAAGGGAAGCAAGTCCAAGGATGCTACATTTGCACCTTCCTTCCCCAGGTGAAGACATAGTGGCTCTCCAAAGGCATTTTTCTCATAACATCCTTACCAATACTTCGCATTTCTCCAAAGGAGAAGCAGCATATAGCTTGTGACAGGAGAAGATTTAAATATAGGTAGGGGTAGTAAGCTACATAACACACGCTTGACATGGCTTTTTCTTCTCCCACTGGTGCTGGACAGAGAAAATGTCCCCAGGGCCACTTCCAAGTACCTACTACTCCCCTTTGCTTCTGCAAACTAGTTTTTGGTGTGTTACTTTACATCTAAATAGTGAAGAAAAAGGTGGTCCTGGAAGCGCCCGGATTGTGGGTCCAGGAGGATGAAAAAAAACCCACCCCAAAAAAAAAACCAACCAAAAAAAAACCCAAACAAAAACACCCCCCAAAAAAAATTACAAAAGCACTCAAAACTTTCTGGCATTTAAGGGAGGCTGCACATGAGGGAAAGCAAGTCCTATCATTCTGGGCCAACACTAAAGCCTCTCTAATGTATGCTAAGGAGCAAGGTTACATTTAATCTCTTCCAAAAAACCTCAGGAGTACAAATGACAATCTCTTATCCCACTTCTGAGAGTTAGAAGCTTATTTTGACTGAGAGAGAACATGTAGTAGCTAATCATAAAGCAAAGATGCTGACAGCTTGAGCAAACTCCACAAATAAGCATACTCATGACTTCTTTACTGTCAGATGCTAGACTCAGCCAAAGAAAGATTCAGCAGACTCCAGTCATCTTGGACAATGGTTTCCTCAATCATACGTGATCTTTTTCTTCTGGTTACAAACTATGTGAAATCTCTGAGCTTTGACACTTCAAAAAATACTGAAAGGTATTTGGAAATCTTCTGATCATGCTTTCAAGTTGTCTTTAGAGAAAACTCTTCACCATTGCATCACTTGTGTTCTTACTGCTCATCATCTCCTTATTGTTTTATGAGCAACCTGGTCACTGGAAGGTGTCCCTGCCCATGGCAGGGGCTTGGAGCTAGATGATGTTTAAGGTCTCTTCCAACCCAAACCATTCTATGATTCTATGTGCGTTTATGATATTTTATGACAAACTCAAAACCAAAAAGTGCACAATTCATACTTTAAAGCATTGACTTCGAAACTAAAAGCAACAGTGTTTTTTAACAAACAGATCTGAGGCAAATTTATGCTTCCTTTAATAAATATTTGCAATATTAACTGAATATTTTTGAGATTAATCAATACTTTCATCAGTCTGAATTTACCTGTACTTATGACTAAAAGTGAAAGAATAGATTTACATTTTTTATTTTATAATGAAGATGAAAATTCACAGCAGAAAAGGTCAGTCACTGTAACAACACAAGTCTTTTTTAAAAAAAAAATATATATATATATTCGTAACTGTTCCATGGATCAATGTCTGGCTAAAAAAAACAAGCTTTAGATCTCATTTGGGAACTCTTAAAAATAGGATTGATTATTAAATGCAGACTGATTTTTACTTTATTAGCACAGGATGTTTATTCCTGACTAACCTTCTACATAGATGTTAATCTTTAATACATTAGAAATAGCTCTTGCACAACACAGTACTTGTCCATGGTGCCTGGAGGTTATGTTCCACAGAAGTATTTTGGTGTTTCTAATAACGGCTTAATATACTGTATGCAATTAGGAACCCTAAAACAGAAGGTGGTATATGGTTGACCTCAAACCACTGTAAAGTGAGAATATATGTAACTTTTTTTATATATATCTATTATAACATATGAGTGATGGCCTAAGGAAATGCATCTCAGGAAATCTCATGTTGTGACTTAATGCTCAGAGGACAGGACCAGTGCTTGGGGGACCAGCCTCAGCTCCAGCTAACCAGCAGATCTGGGGTGCAGTTTGGATCTTTCCAGTCTGGGAATCAGGGAGTGGCTGGTTGCCAAACATCTGCTTTCAAAGACAGGCAGAAAGCAGAAGAAAAAAATGTTCTGATAAGAAAGCAATTTCTGAGGAAAAGGGATTTATTTTGGTATGGCTGGTTTCCAAAGACATATTCTGACCCTAACAGCTCTGACATGGCAGTGTTAACACTGCAAGGGGGGTTAGTTCCATGACACCCTTTAAGCAATGAGGTAGGTTTGGTCTTCAGACTGAGATGCCTTCTGGGGTGCAGCACAGCTTTTCTCCTGCTCTGCTGTTCTATGTCCAACCAAAAAAAAAAAATGGATGTAAGAAGTGATGAGAGCCTGGACCTTGTATCATAGGTAAGAGTAAAGCAGAACTATGAACTGAAAAGCTTTACTGGTCTCTCCTGTATTAGAAATACCAACTAAGAGTCTAGTTTTTCTGACCTCCAGAAACAATCCCTATGGATTTCTCCTTGTAAAGACAAGTCTGTCACCTTTGATTTGAAAACTATAATAGCACAATTTGTGCAGCTTATTTGTGCAAAACTGAGCAATTTTGCTCAATTTACATTAAAGCTACATAAAACTTGCACTGAGCAACTAAAATAGACTGGTATTCTGCTGGGTACATGAGGCAATCTCTCGTGGAAACTTCCTTCCTATTGCAACCCTAATTTAAACAATGTGCTGGTAAATAACTGTTGAAGGTTCAACTGTTCCTATCACGTAGTCTGTTCCAAAGGTCTGTAAACCTCATCAGCTCAGTCTTAAATAAATAATCATTGTGAGAGAATCTTAATGAATGAAATATCTCCTCTCTATATACCACAGCAGAGGCATGTATGTATATGTAAGAATCCAGAAATGAGACTCATGGCATTTTTTGTTCCAAATCAATGGCAAGATTCTTGCTGAAAGAGTGAAGATATGGATGCAGGACAATTTGCTGAGCCATCCTGACATAAAGGGACATGCTCCATGGCACAGTTCCATCCTGGGGGACTGTCCTCCATTCAGTTTGTATTTTGGTGTGTTGGTATGGGGTTTTTTTAATACAGTGCTCACTCTTTGCAGCATTATGTCAAAAAGAAGTCAGACTCCATGATGCCCTCTCTGAGACAGTTATACTTCAGCTTATTTCTGAATTTAAAATGTTTGCATCTAGATAGGTTAGATATTTTTAAATTATTTTCAAGTGCAACTCAGCTAGTTATCTCTAAAGGCACATGATAAACTCCATTTGAGATAAAAGGCATGTTAACAACATACATCAAGTAAAATCAGCTGTTTCTGTAAAGCCTAATTCTAAAATAAAGTATAAATGGACAATATTGTGGACCATCAAGTGTTAATGTATTTTAACAGACTTCAACCTGTGTTAGGCACATTTGCCTCAGCCCACAGTACACAAAGAATTTTGATCTTTGCATCTTAGCTCACACTTAAAAGTAAAATCTGTTTATTTTAAATCTATTAAACAAGTTTGTAATACTGAATGGATATAGGGCACCAAATTTGCTTCTGCCTCAAATTCAGCCTCTCCAAACTGATTGTTTCAAATTCAGAAATACCTGATAGCAATTAAAAATCATTACAGTTTGTCTACTCTATGTTGAGAATGGAAAGAGACCAAGCAGCCGTTACCAATAAGTATAGCTGAAAACTTCAAAGGGAAACCGATGTGCAGAAAGATTACCCCTGTCTTAACAGGTAATCTAGGTGTTAATCACTGAAAACCTGAGGAAATCTGAAGAAGTGATAAAAAATTGTTTTGGAATATTCAGTATCTCAAAGGGATATCACAGAATTTTACATAAATGGAGATCTTTTCAGAGCTGTCAGACTGTTCCTCACAGAGAGAGTCGTATCTGCTCTTAACATATGTTAACATATTCTAAAGAGTAGCTGCTGCATATATAGAGCAATTACTAAAACTTAGGCTACAAAAAGCTGCCTTTTATGTTTAAATTTAGTAAATGAGTAATCATTTCCCTTCTGAAACTATATTTGACAAACAGATGTATTTATTGGGAACTATCATCTCAAAACGAGATCAGTTACTTTCAACTACACACAGACCAGTTTAACCATCGTGTTTCGAATGCAAATGTAGCCAAGAACAGTTTTCACAGATGGTAATAAAAAGAGTAATGCACTCTTTACTACAGAGGCATGACTGAATTCATTTAAGCTGTGAAATTACTTTCAGTGCTACTGGAAGGTCTTTCTCTTAAAAATGAAATTACTTTTACTGAACTGCATAGGGGATTCACTAACTCCAGCATCTCCTAGCATCTCTAATTTGCCAGTTTTGCTGGTTTGAAATATTATGAAAATAGATTGGATTTTCATCTACCTTTTCCATAACACCAGGAGAACATCATCATGCTCCTGGCTAGAGGCGCTTATTGCTAAGCCATGCAATTATCTCTTAGTTCTACTCTGACCTGAAAAGCATCTCTCTAGAGCTCTCTTGTTTCAGAAGCAGGCTCAGCACTGGACCTCACACATACGGGTTTCACCAGCTCTCCCAACTGCACAGAATATATAATCCAAGTATTTTGTCTCTACTGTTTGCTCTTAAGATACAAGGGATGACCATTGCGTCTACTGAGGTTCACTTCTTCATAATCGTAATACTGTTGTGCCAAAAAAATGCTCTGTTCCCTGGCATCTGTTCAGAAATAAGGAGACAGCAGGCAAAAGATCAGCTAACTGCATCACCATCTTCTGTCCTTCCTGAAGATCATCTCGAACAGAAACCTCCATTTTTAGAGCCTCTCCTACCCAAATGGCCAGGATTCCTCTCCAGTTCCTCTTGCTGGCCTGTAAGTCCATCTGGAGGGAAACTAGAGTGCTCTGGTGCTTAAAAATACATCAGGAAAAAAAAAAACTGTTCTTGTTGAAAACATGAATAAAAACACTTCTGAACAGGTCTATTTCAGCAGTAGTAGAACAGTGCTGCTTGCAGAAAACTGAATGTGTGAGAAGTCAGGCATTAACTCTCACACAGCAAAACCAGCTGCAGCCGTTAGGTGACAAAGGGCTGGTGTTCTGGTGAGTTCAAAGGAAAATGCCCTCTCTCCACTGCATTTAATAATTTGTGTTTTGTATTTTAAAAATACAAAAGGCATCTGTGGATTTCAGTATTAAAAAAAATAAAATAATCTTTTGTGGGGGGGGGAAAGGCAGTGTGGTAGATTTTTTCCACCTTCGTATTCAAACACAGGGAGCAACCACACCGTATTTCATGCCATACGTAGCAATATAGTCCATAAGATGTGAGCACATGCCTCTTTCTCACACCTAGGAAAATACACCTCATCTTGGCCTGGATTAGGGTAAACTGCCACTGTATTTCTCGCTCCGAGAATAAGCATCAGAAAGCTGGGCTCTGGTGAGATGCCAGAAAGGCAAGCTACCTGTCTTCTCATCATTTCTTTCTGGAGATCCACTTCACATGTAATATATGTATTTTAGAATGAGCTGAAATTCTCACCCTATTTAACCTGTGTCCATGGGACAGACATTCTTCTGTGAAGGAATCAAGCTTTCGACTGATTTTACTGATCAGCAGAATTTCAAATACTGATTTATCATGTTGTAATATAGATTTGTAAGCACGAGCCAGGGAAAGATATGTCCATTTACTAATGACTATTGGCACAAGTTTTGCATTAGAGATTAAATCTTTTTCTGAAGTTCAAAGTAATAACAGGAGCTAGTAGGGCTTTAATTTCTCCAAATCCCTTTCAAAATGTTCTCTTCTACTATAACCTCAAGTTAAAACTGAATGTGTTTTTAACATACATAATTGCTCATTTCCCCATACCTGTGCCTAAGACTAAATTAATTCATAACACATTCAACTTCATGCCTTCCCCATCCCCCACATTTCTGGTAAAATTCTCATCACTTCAGAGATGAAAATGTTTTATGGAAAAAGACACCTCCCAACACCCCTAGCCCAGAAATCTGTATGGAAAAACTTGTTGACACATTTGACAATTTAAAATTATGTCCATTCTTCCATAGAAGAGCATCACCTTGGATTGTTCTTTTCCCAAGCAACACTTTTAAAATAAAAATGACATGTGTCTCCTGGAATGAGAGTCTCCTGCTCACGTGAGCCAATAGTCCATACCACAAGACTCAGGTTTTAGATCACAACTTTGCCAAGCTTTCTGAACTGACATCTTCGAAATAGTTCAGTCACTGCTAAGAAACAAAAACACTTTTTCTTGGGTTTTGGCTCCTGTAAAAAAAACCAAACCATATATATATATGTATATATATATAAAAAAAATTTGCAATTCTTGTCTCCACAAAAATCTATCCAAATTATAAATCCCTGCAAAATATTGGCATACATTCAGTAATAAACATGAGTGGTCAGATTCGCTGGATGCTAACCAGGCCCTGAAAGCACTTTCATCCACCGTTTAGTAATTTCTGCCTGCAAATACAGATCACAGTAGATTCACAATATGCTAGAGCCCATAAATTCAGGAGTGGGTAAGAAAGACTGAGTTCAGATGACAAGCTAGGGAGGAGAAAGAAGGAAAGATGGGGACCAGAGAGGATTGAAAGAAGTGAGAGAACTGTAGAGGGAGCTAAAAGAGTAACAGGGACTGCAGCCAAACACATGACAGAAGGAGGTAAAAGCAAACAAGATATTGGTGAGGACCTGTATCAAACCAGGGACTGCCAATACAAAAAGACTGCCAAAACACACAGATCAGAGAAAGACCCAAGAAATGAGAGTCACGTTGCATGCAAACGAGCACAGTGGCAGCAGCCTGCAAACTGGGAAGGAGCTGCAGCTGCAAACAAATGGCCTTAGGCAAAGAGGAGCTGAAAACAGAATGCAGAATTTAGTACCCACTATAATTCTCACCGCAGCATCCAAAATGTTTTCTCTCAGTAAATGCCTGAGAAAAAAATGACACTTTTTGTTTCTTTTTTCATTAGCACTGGAGGATAAGTCTTCTATTGCCATCAATTATCCAATTAGCTCAAAAGGGAGAGAAATTTGCAGTGGATACAGTGATGTCCTTGATAACTTTTGAGGTTAAAGACTGATGCTTTTTCCGTCACAAGACCCCGGATCATTCGCACCAAAGAAGGACATTATCTGAGAACAAACCAAAACTGCAGCGGAAGACAGTCCGCCTGCTCCATTTATACACACCTGAAGAACAGGAACCCGAAAAGGGGGATGAATTTGTAGTTACAGAAGATAAACTACAGCAAACGGGATAGTCACTCTTCTTCCCCCATTGTGATCTCCCATGGTGCTAGGCAAAGTGCTTAAACTTCTGCTTAAGAGTCCAATGCTTTGTGTGCTTCTCAAGGTCCGAGTGACTGATTTAAGGAGTCTGATGAGCTGGAAGGCTGGGAAGTTACAGCTATTTCTATCCAGTTAAAAACTTCTTCCTGGGATTTTAATTATTTTTTTTAATCCAAATTAACACACGTCTTCCCTTCTCTCACAGATGTGAAAATAAATTTAACAATGCTTTTGTAAAACATTCAGAATCTATAGTAACATGTAGCTCAGAAAACCTCTTGAAGCAGTTAAGGACATAAGTGTATAATACAAAATACTTGTAGCATTTGGCAAAAATAGTAAGTATACAAGAAACTGTCCCCAGGTTATTTTCTACAGACTTTTTGACCCTTCTGACATCTACAGGGGTTCCTGCAATCAACAAATGGACTTTGTGAAAGAGCAGTGCATTCACTGTTAAGATCTACACCATATCTCTAATAAAACTGCCTTTTCCAACAGACCCGAAAGTTATCAGAGGGTCACATAAAACTGCAATCTACTGAAAAAAGTATTTGGAAGAAAGATCTAGTAACGGGTTCTTGAGTGCCTCAGTTTGTGGCAAAACAATTAACAGCTTCTACTTAGAATATTTTGCTGTTATTTTAAGTTGATACTTTATAGTAAATTGAAACATGCCTGCTGGAAGGGGATAGGTGACATCCTAAATACTTTCCTATTAAAGCACATTTCAAACCAGCTAACAAATAAATAAAAGAACATTCGTAACGGTCTTGGTAAAAATGAGAATTTACAGAAAGCTTTCATGTGGAAACAAGACCCAACTATGGTGCTCTTCAGATTAACCCTCCCAGTCAAATCCTGAGCTTGCAGCCAATTTCTGGAAGATTCATATACGTGAGCCAACTCCCCAAAGTCAGCTAGACTTGTCCAAGAACACCTGACAGGCCTTCAGAAAAAAGCTTGGAAAGAATCATCACTTCTAAGCTCTTAGGTATATAGATATTAGCACAATAATGTAGTTCTGTGCAATAACCGTCATTGTTGTGCCAGCCCAGCTATAACTGGGCGATCAACAAATATACAAGCTTTAGAGCTCCTCAAAGACTCTCAAGAAGCATTTTTGTTAATGATGTGGACTACAAAACATTGCTGATGACTCAACCTATTCCTGAAAATATCTGATCCTTTTTATACTCCTAATAAGCATTCTGCACATAAAGTCAAAACCCCATACCCAATCAGTACTTTCTTGTAAACTTATGCATCTTTAAAACATAGTATCTAGTCTAATCAGATAAATTTATTTCCAACTTACAAAAAAACCCCACGGGGGCACAAAGAAATAATACCATAATACTTTTATGAATGGAATTCCCATGCTTGAGCTAGTCAAACACATTTTCATGCAATAGCACCCTTTAAAATATGCAATTTTTTGATGTAGTTAATATCTTCTTTTTCCTTAGCTGATACCATCTGTTAGTTTACACTCTGTGGGCTGGAGCGAGAGGTATGCGCTGATGCATAATGTCATATATGCTGCTGTTACTGAGACAGTCCAGGTTGACAGAAAGAAGCAACTGGATGAAACGGGTGATGAAGATCTGTCGTAGCACTCTGAGCTCCCTGGTCGAAAGACATGGGCAAGGACATGGATCTCTGCATACTTCAATCTGTGAGGGCCTGGAAATAATTCACTTGAATAAATTACTACTGTGTTTTAGTGTTTTCTTCCTTCATGTTATATTCAAACTATGCAGATTTCAATAAAGCAGAAAAACAAATGAATAACCATGACATTAAACCCTTCTGATAAACTACCATCCAAGATGGATGAAAAAATAGAGCCAAGAGGAAAAATACCACCAAAAGGAAAAAAGACAAGAGCTAATGGGAGCTATTGACACCCAAGAAGGTATTTAGACAGTTATTTACTCCGTAAAGTTGCAGTGCTGCATTTGTAAGCAAACTGGCCACGAGCCATGCTTAGTGTGAGAAATACCATGATTGAACAAGTGGAAGGAACATATTTGTCAGAGTCACTGGTTAAATACTCTGGAGCCTGATTATCATGCAGGACACTAGAAGCTTCCCTTTACTCCAAGCTGCCACTAATCATTCCTCCAGCAGACCCCATGGAGAAAGGGAATTGCTCCCTTTTTTTCCCCTAGCTTTAACCTACACTGCCATGTCATCTCAGAAATGGCACTCTGAAATTTGGTTATACACAGTTTCAAGTCCTGTGAACTTGCCAGCTTCTTTCCGCCCAGGGAAAGAATGGAGGGCTAGTTAAAAACAATACCTGCTCACCCTTTGCCACAGTGTACAGGGGCAGGGGCTTGTGAATTATTCTTGATGCCCAGTTTTGGGCCTACTTGCTTGGAAAAAACACATTTGGGAGCTGGGAAGCAAAGGCATTATTAAGGAATGTAGAAGTTCTCTTTGTCTTAAAATCACATTTTAAACAGTATCTTATATATAAGAGTGTATTCAATTGATTGTCTATCATCATGAGGAATTAAAACGTACTTTAAAAAATAATAGCCAACAACTAACCTGTCAAAATAATCTTCTAATGGAGATGATGTTCAAAGACCTCAATTTTTGCAATTTTTGAAAGCATTAATTCTACATAGTTGCATGGAAAGCATACTCTGAGACTCAAACACATTCAAACCTCATCAGGTAGATAAAAAATAGTGACCTACAATAGCAGCACTGTACTACTATATTAAGACTCAGAGAAGTAACAGTCAGGAAACTTTCAAGGACAGATACTAAGTTTATAATTTGATACATGAACCATAATTGTATTAACAGTAAAAAAGAAAGTGTCCTCTGCTACTATTACTAGTAGATTCATAGGGAAGACTAAATTAGAAATTGGTAATTATATCAATGTCAATGACTATGTTTGCACATTTGAAAACTTCAGGCACTAGAAAATGCTGCTAAACCAATTAAATGTTCCAGAGATTAAAGTGTGCTTATCTGGAGTGTACTTTTTCTACCAGGCTCAAGTTTACTTTGCTCTTAGCAGGCAATCTACCAGCTGTAGCAGCAGCCATGCAATAACAAGCTTCCTTCAGCAGCAGTTTGTCTTTACCAGCCATAAATGACTCAGCCGTCCATGTCATGCTCCAGGAGTTACTTTGCTAATATTATAGCCTTCTACCATACAGCACAGAATCCTTTCCCTCCATAAGAGGGGTTGGGCTTGAGGGGTGTTTTTGTTTGTTTGGGCTTTTTATTACTCATACCTTCTTCCTGAAACATGATATGACTGCCTTGATCACCAAGGAAGTTAACTTTCACTTCTCACTGGCCATACACAGACTTGACTGAAAAATAAACATGTGCCAGGTTGTACGTTTTAAAAAAGGGCATGGAGGTCAAAACAAACTTTAAATACAAAGAAAGGCTGAGCAAGTAAAAACATTAGAATACTCCTAAAATTACATGATCATCACATATGTTTATTTTGACAAAATTTTCTGTTCAAGTTTTTATTCAATAAACAGCTGTTATCACAACATATATATACATAAAGAAGAGATAGGAGATAGTCTTGGTGGTATTTCTAAAGCGTGAAACTTGGAACTAGCAATATGAACAGGAATAACGTGAAAAGGTTTATAATCCTGATAGCTGTACCTGAAAAGCTCAGTTCCTGGCGACATGCAATCAGAAGAATGAATGGCTTTTTTTCTTTCAAGTTTTAATCTGGGGCCAGACAGCTTGTGGGAAGCAGTGGGGGTAAAGGGATTATTATCTTTTTTCCTTATGGTCAGAAACATAACTTTTCATTGTTAACAGTACTGTATGCAGTACAGATTACTCCTGCAAAAGAAAAGATCATAATCCTGGATGAGGACAATTTCAAGGAGATGAGAAAAATGGAAGAGCAAGAGATATGACATGAGAAAATAATAAGCAGCAGACTTATACACACATATGGTAAAAAGACTGGAAAAGCCTCCTGCTTATTTGCAAACTAATGCATCTGTTGACAAGCAGTAAGGGACCTTGCAATTATCTGTGTTCTTTACTGCTCTGTGGGCAGCTCCAACTTCTGTACTGGATTCCTCACTATCCTCACTAGGGTTCCTAACCCTAACTTCATCATGGTCTTTCACAGGCACCAACTAGAGAACACATTCCTTTGAGAAATGTGCTCCCCTGGATGAACTCTCCCACTGCGTACAACAAAAGAAACCAGCAAATCTACGTGCCAAAAAAAAATTGTTAGGTTTTCTTTGGTCTCTGCAGGGCGCCAAATGACAGCAGCACCAGGTACTGAATGTGAATTAGAAACCTGTCACATGCTTATCCACCTGCTTATTCAATAGCACTAAAAGATATTTTGACATTTTAATATGAACAGTACTAGTAGAAACACCAAACTTCTAGACAACTTTTTTTTTATTACACAGTAATAGTAAAACTGCTGTATTTGATAGTAGGATGATATCCGAAGCAGTATAAAAACCAAAACGTGCAGCAGACCAGTAAAGCAGTATGATCTTCTAGCAGCTGGTGATCCTATAGGAAAACACTGTGCAATCTGGGCAGAACAGCTTGTGTGACTTGGTTCCTATTGAAGAGCAGGGCTCTCTGGAGAGAGTCTGAAGTTGTTGACTGAATAGTCCCCTGAAACTGATCCAAAGCAATTAAGCCTGGGCTGAGAGCACGAAGCAGACCCTCCATAGTTTCACGCAGGGCTCTTGTGGGTACATAACAGCAGCCCTTCCAGAGGCAGTGATCCATTACAATTTATGTATGCTGGTCCCTGTAATATGGCTGGGAGCCCACGTGACAGCAGTATGTCCAAGTGAATTAACTGACCTCTGTAATAGGACACCATGAAGACAAACTGACCCGGCACAGGACTGAAAGTATTTTCTATATGTTACATGGGTAACAGACTTAAATACTTTAAAACTGATAGAAAGAAGAATATCGCACAAAAATAAAGCTTAAACTTTCTATAAACTCAGGTGATCCCAAATTTAAACCTTACATTCTACCTTTTATTACTTGATATGAGTAATTCCACTCAAAAACATGGTGTAGATGCTAGCATGCTTCAAATCACTATGTAAAAAGCTAAAACACATGGCAGAGTTGAACTTTTTACCAGTGTGTTTTTATCTTATTAGTTGTTAACTATCATGTACATGGCTGTGGAGGCATGTACAAGCTGAGTGCTGTGTTCTACAAGAATGGCAACAATCTGTGGGACTCCACAGCATATTTTGAGCTTCCCACAGAGCTACAGCAAGAATTTTCAAATCTGTGAAGTGACCGTCAAAGCCAGTGGAACTCTGCAGGACTTTTCCAGGTGGTGGGATACTATGCATAGAAAATCTAATAGCACAATTGCAAAGCATAACAGGAGGACTAGATAGCTAAAAATCCTCCAATATTATAGGCTGGGTTGGCAAACATTGAATTAGCACTGTCATGTTTCATTCTGATATTTTTCTTCAACTTCAGGTTTAGCATAATAGGAAAGCTCCTGATATTCCAACTTATGTTATTCTTGAAGATTTATTTCTTGATAGGTAATAAACAGCAGCATATACATATACATCCCTGGCTTGCCTAAGGTTGACACCTCCAGAAGTAACAGAATTCAGCTGAAGCATCCACTCTGTTGTGCTGCAGAAATCCAACTATTAATCATCTCAATGTTTGACTTATTTATGGTAGTCATGTGAGAACTCAGAGAAGTGTATCAAATAGGGTGTCAAATCTGAAGAATTTAGACTCAGATAAGAAATCAAATGGCACTACAACTAAGCTTCTGTTCAGCTTATTGTTGGTATCGTTAAAAAGGATTGATGAAGTTTTAACCTCTAATTTTCACTAAACTCAGAAAGTTCCCTTTCAAATTCCTATACAACAACTAGCAAGCATATGATACAAAGTAAAACAGCTGAAGTGCAGAACAGTGAGTGAACATACAGAAACAAAATACTTCGGTTACATGAAGAAACATCAAGCCCATTCCTCTAGCAGAGTCTGGGCTGGTCTCCACATTTCTCACACTCCCAACTGTGATGCTGTATATTTTAAGGAGAACCTCCATATTGAGCATAAGGGAAAACCACAATAAACCCCAACATTCTGATATGCTCTATATGATTTTTATACATTGCCTTCTTCTGTGGTGATTTTGCAGACAGAAGGTCACTATGGAGGAAACATTCATTTTGTAAACTTCACACCACCCCACTAAACTGCAGATATTATTTTTAGTTCTTCCTAGCACTAAGCAGACAGGGAATCCAAGGCACAGTGCCAGGATGTAAACCCACTCCTTCTGAGCTGGCTTTAATCCTGTTGCCTTGCTCCCACTCTGCTCTCATGTCTAGGTCAGCGAATTTCCTCAAGGCTAAATCTGAATACATACACACATATGCCATGGATAATCTGAGTGCGTTTCTTCATGAATAATTCAAATAAAAGTATGATGTGCTGCTCCTACTGAAAGGCCCCTTGATTTTCTCTTTTGGCAAGGTTTGCCCAAAAAAAGTGCTGCTGAAAAGTAGCCAACATCTTGCCTCTATTTATAATGTAGTCAGTGTACAAAAAAGAGTGGATCCTCTTTACAAACTGTTCTGTACTGCTCAAGCTTGCAGTCCTGCTGCACAGAAAATTAAGGGACTCTCACTGAGTACAACTACAAAGTCAGGCCAGAATTTTCTACAAAAGGGATACTTGTTTAAAATCCTTCTCCATAAAAAACAAAGTCTTGTTCACAAGCCTAAAGCAAATGTTACAGGAAGAGCGGTATTTTCCACAGAAAGCTCTCCTAACAGATGCTATGGGATTTGCACATTAAAGCAACATTTCAGCATCTTAAGTTATGGTTCTGTTTTGTTTTGAAGTATAGTTACAATAGCTTGTTTGGCAATTTGTATCCTAAACTGCTTAGACTGACACAAAAGTACCATGATACTGATGGCAGTTTGGTGTTTAGTATGGCAGCAGGTTGTACACACAATCCCTTCTCTTTCTAAGGTGCACGCTAGCAGGAATTAATTTTTTCACTTTAGACTACTGAAGCTGTAACTTTGCACACTGTGACAGAGCTGGCGCAGGCAGGAGTCACAGAGCTGTGTGTATGTACTGCCGCCTGCCACGGACATCAACCTGAAGGTCATACACCAGCTTTTGGCACAGGGTTTAGCTGGAGTTTATGTGCTGCTTTGTTTCTGCCCTTCCAGTCAAGCAGTCCTAAAGCAAGCAACTGATTCTCCTCTGGCAAATATGGCTCTGTTAAATATGTACTACTTCTATTTTTATTTAGAAATCCTACTGGAACTTGAGATCAAGTTGTTAGGAATAATCAAGCCAAAGCAAATACAAACTATGAGAAGGCATTTAAAAATACGTTTCAACTAGTTAGCATTGCACATCCTAGTCTTACATTGCTCTGTTACTGAGTATTTACTCTAGTTCAGAAATACTGAAGAGCCCACAGACCACTCCCAAAGTTCCCGGGACACTGATCTTTTTTTCTCTATTATTTTCTTTTTTAATGAGCATAACAGGAAACCCATATTGGCCTCAGAGAGTACATGAAATATATTTAACATCATCATCCTAAGAAAATAAATATTTATTAATCTCACTAGGAAACAAAATTGTGAACAGTCTGGAAGGCAGTCACTGCTGTGCCCCAGAGGATAATATTCTGACTTCTCACAACATGTTTTTCAATGTATCATGAACCTCTGAACAGCACTGTGCAGATCTACACATTCTTGCCAAGAGTAAAGAAATAAAACATAACCCTAGACATTTTAACAAAGCAAGCTGCTCACTAAGGTTTATCAACATGCAAAAGTTAATTTTATGACTGAAATACACCTCCAAGTTAGTTGTAATGGGAGGAGGAAAACCACAGAGCCAGGGATGGTGGAGTTGGGAAAAAGCCACACTTCTATGATACTGGTTTTATCTAATAGCTTCTACAAGTCTTGCATACAGGCTTTGAACAAGGATCTCTCTTGGGTTTGCTTTTTAAATTAATTTAATCCTTCAGGAAAGTGCCACGTGCCCAATACTGTAGAATCCTACCCATCTTCAGTGGTTCCAGAGATGCAGAACAAGAAAAACCTTACCAACTTTACCAAGAAAAGCTCTTCCAAATTTCCAGAAAAGATCATAAAAGCCTATCTAATTCTGATGAGATAAAATGATAAAGGACGTTATGGATTCCATGAGAAAGCAACCAGATTTGTCTGGAGATGAAGACAACTCACTATTACAAGTAAGTTTTAAAGTGAGGAAACATGGTTTAGTAGATACAATTCCTCCTAAGCAGTAAACAGAGTTTCTCAAGGGCAGTGCCTCAACTGAAATATTTTGCCGCTCTTACAGATAAACCAAACTGAAGGAAACTGGAATACATCTAGGTAACTGCTTATTAGTTCATTACATCTTTCAGAGGCTCCGAACTGAAAAATTTAAAATGCGTTATACTATACATGAACTTACTATACGCCATCTACTCCATCTGAACAGTCTTCATGGTATGACAGACTCTGAAGAACGTGCTGTAGGTTTTTGTTCAGTTGACTTAGTTAACTAAAACCATGTGGAAGGACAGAAATGCCATGTTTAAGCACTGTGCCCGAAGCAAACTCACAAAATTTCACCTTGGGGTGGTGAAATGATGCCTCAAGGCCCAGCTGCTGCCATGGTTTATCTTCCTTGCACAGAGAGGGTCTGCTCAGAGAGCAGCAGAAATCCCAGCAGCATCATCCTCTCCAGAAGTGGACCAACTAATTAACTTCTCATTGGAAGATCTAATTCCCTGCAGCAGCAATGGAAGGGCTAAGCAGCCAATTTCACTTGAGAGGGATGGATTTAAGCAGGCTTCACTTCCAACAGCGGGAGATAAGGCTGTTCATTTCAAGTGGCATGGCAGAGGCAGAGCATGGAGAGGCAAGAGGCAACAGAACACAGCTTCAGACGATGGCAGGTTTTGCGCTGGCGAAGCACAACTCTCCTCAGAATGAAGACTAACTGAAGTTTTCAAGATATATACTTAACTTTTATAAAAATATAAAAATTAAGACTCTAATATGAGCTACAACGAGCCCTTTGGGGTGAATACGTGTTTCTGTTTGCTTGGGTGGGGAAAATGTTGTGCCCTTTTCCCTGCAGTCCTAAATATATTACTAGAACTAATCCCCTCCAGCACAAACAGGCTTACCTCTGACCAACCCGAGAGGAAGATCGAATTACCACAGGACTTTCAGATCTACAGGAGTGCCAAGAACGTTTATTTGCCCACCTCACTGATCTACCAGTTGTCACCTAATTAATACACCTGAGGGGGGAAAAAACAACAACCCTCCAAACAAACAAACAAAGAAAAAACAACAAACTATGTTCACGGATGAAAACATGCATATCCAAAATGGATGCATGTTCTCTGGTACCCAAAACAGATCACAAAAATGGAGGTCACTTAGTTCATGGATCCCTGAGGTAAGCACTTCCACGCTTTGCGCTTTCACCCTGCCCTCTGACATTCAGTATTGTCTTTTTCACTTTGAAGACCTCTTCAGGGCAGATACAGCTGTTGATGACATGATCATACCCTATCTTTCATTAGTGATGCTCTACTTTATTTTGGAACCCATGTTTTTGCACATGGCCTTGGTGTACCTATTTGTGTCAGAACATAAGGTGGTAAGATATGATATTACATTCTGTACAGAACAGAACAGCACGAATTCTGTTTATGAATTAAGTCACTTGACTTTGTTTCTTTAAGTTTCCTTTCCAGCTGCCCTCAAACACCACATTATTTAATGACTGATACAAGACTTACAGTGGGTCCTGTCTTTTTACCCAGCCATCTCCTTGAGCACTCTAAAGGTGCCTCAGACATGCAGGATGTGAAGGTAGATGATGCTACAGTTCATGTATGGGACAAATAATAAAAGCCACATGGAAATAAACTCTTTTTTTTTCTCATCTCTGAACTTGAAATAGTATCTGAAACCACAAAGGAAACCAAACCAGGTGGCAGAGGACAGCTGGTGTCACAAGGGGACCATGCCAACACTGCTGAAAATTCTGCATGACCTACAGCCTGGACAGCAAACTCCGTGATCGGTCTGCAAAATTCATTGTGGTGTCTGGATTTTAGCTTGGAGACTTCACCTTGGAGAAACTCAAGATGCTCAGGGAGTTCCAGGTAAATGGGGAAGATGGATGGAAGAGATGCAAGGAAGGGCGAGCTGTGTACATCAAATGCTATACCAAACTCTGGCAAAGAGGAGAGATTGGTAGGAGTCAGTCACACTACCGCTCTGCAGTGGCTACTTTGAAAATGAATCTTTTTTTAGCATTCACCTTAATAAATGCTACCTTCAAGCATTTTGGTCCAACGTTTTTACCATCTCTAATAATCGGACTCTCCCTGTTACCAAGACATACATAAGCTAGCCAAACCTTTTAGAAGTCAGTTTTCTATCTAATTATTTTTAAAAGGAACTGCCTCTATATTTTAACAATAGGACAAAAACACAGAAACAGATAATCACAAAAGGAGCCTTGATTTGGTGTGCACAGATGCATACAAGCTCCTTTCTTTCAACAAAATAGCCTTATTATCTGGTCACTGCATTACCTACAGCCACTCTCTGTGAGCTTACATCATTTCATATCTTTATCATTCTATATTTTATTTTGCCTTTCTGAAAATACAGTCCTCTATAATGTCTCTTCTACACCTCAAATAATAGTGTGATTTTCAGGAACTGCAAAAGGAAAAATGAATGAAGTCTTTCTACAAACACAGCAGATGAGTATTTAAAACTATTATTTTTTCCTCTCCTAAACACTAACCAGGGATAAAGAGGCTCCATACTGCCATTTACAAAGAGTTAATTTTAATAGTTATATTATTTCTTCTGTTTGGGACATGGGAGAAAACTATTATGGACAAGATGTTCAAAACTGGAACTTAAAGATAGCTTTGCAAGCCTAAAACAAAAAGCACTCTCATTTTCAGAAAAGAAGTGCTGAGTCAATCACTAAGGAAAATGAAAATGAAACACAAAGCTCTCAACTTTCGGTTCCATTTCCCAAACCTGTCAGAAACTGTTCAAGAGAAAAAAAAAAAAAAAAGTGCAAGACTCTTCATGTGAGGCTGTATAGCCCACGCCTACGTAGGCTGGAGACAATGAGGCTGCTCACCAAACAATTCTGCATTCACTGCAAGCCTTTAGCATCCACTCTTTGTTTTGAGTCATTGTTTCTCAGTCCATGAATGAATTTCTGACCCACAAACAAATTTTCTTTTGGGCTCTCCAAGACTTGTTTTCTTGGTAAAACTGGGACAACCTGTCTTCGTCATGGAAAACAGTGTTACCCCTTCATCTGCAATCATTGTGCGCTCAAGTCTAGCTAGCAACCAAACTGTGAAACTCTCCCATTTTGTCCAGGATCCTTCAAAACACAAAGCCCATCTTTTTTATCATATCTGTTACACCTATTCAAAATACAGCTTGTCAGATGACTCAACCTGTGCAATATTTTAGTATGAATTACAACAATGCTGTACATACATACTTACTAATGCTAAAACTTTGTCATTTAACTCATGCTCCTGACACATAAAAATGAAAGCACAAAAGAAATATGAATGTAAAGTTCATAAATATTCCTCTTCAAACATTTCTAACTTATATTCTTCAATAAGAAGCCTTACAGAATGAGGTATTATTACAGTATAAAAGCCTCATTTGAATAGCTAAAACGGAACATTTTGTACCAATTCCTTGTTTCTCAGGATAAACTTGTGGCCTTGCTTTACTGAAATACATTATTTAACAGACAGTTAACACACTCTTGGAATAAACAAACATTTTTGACTTTCAGCCCCTGCAGCAATGACAGAGCAGGGATCTGGGTTACAAGCAGGCTGCCTCTTGTTTCTGAGGCCCTCTACTTCTCTAGCACTTATCGCACCTTTACGTTGTCTGCAAAATGCTCCACTATTTGTCTGTGCTGGTGTAAACTTTTGGAGGGGGAAAGAGTTGACAAGGCATTTAGTTTTACGATTAGATATAAGGAAGAAATTATTTTCTGTGAGGGTGGTAAGACACTGGAACAGGTTGCCCAAAGAAGTTGTGGACGCCCCATCATTGGAAGTATTCAAAGTTAGGTTGGACAGGGCTTTGAGCAATGTGGTCTAGTGGAAGGTGTCCCTGCCTATGGCAGGGGGTTGGAACTAGATGGTCTTTAAGGTCCCTTCCAACCCAACCCATTCTATGATTCTATGATACGATTTCTGCTTTGCCTTGAGACAGCCTAGTCCTCCTAACACATGGTTGCAGCAGAACACAGCAGCTACAGATTATACACACAAGAGCTAAACCCGACTCAGGTCTGTACACAAAACCACTTCTCTTTCACAGCCAGTTGAGCTTTGTTTTGAAACCCCGTAACAATATACTTGGATCATTGCTTATAAGGTTTCTAAAAGAAATACAAAATGCATCAAGTAAGTTCTTGCTTAACTAGAGAAGACAACTATCTTCACCAATACAAACCAATTACAGTATAATTAGATTTAGGATGCCAGTTCAGGATTAAGAAAAAAAAAAAATCCCCAAAATAGGCTTATTCATGTTTCAGTAAGAAAACTCACAATCTAAACTAGCGTAATAATTAAAAAAAAAAAGTGCAAAAAGAAAACAGACCATAAGCCTCTCCCCCAGAGAACAGGCAACTTGAGGCAATTGTCAAACAGCACTGATTCGTTTCACACAATTAAAATCTGGTTAACAGAATAAAATCAGCATTTCATGGTAGAAAGGACATTTCTTGGTGGCTGGGAGAACGGTATGCCTGCTATGTTTATAAACTCTAGCTTCTGGTTTAAATAAATAAATCTGTTCCTGGGGTTGTGAAGAAAATCTGCCAAATATAAAATAAGACAACACAGTCATCCAATGTCTACAGACTCCGTGCATCCTAAATTCTTGAATGACAGCAATAAAAACTAACAAATCTCTGGCTGCTATTCAGAAGCTACTAGCCAGAACTAAACAGTCAACTACCCTCATCCACTTCAGCTGACTGCTGCTTTGAAAAGTTACGAGCAGCAGCAAACACTGTAATAACTGGGGGAGGGGAGGAAGTAAAAAACTTCTGCTCCAGTCCTCACCAGTCAGATAACTCCAGGCGTTTTCTCTCCCCTTGTAATTAAATGGCAAAAGAAAGAGACCCCCTTAATACAAGGATCTGAGCATCCACCCCCATACAGACAGCTGAGCTCTGGGTTTGACACCACTCCGGAACACAAGTCGACCCACTGGCTCCTACTTTTCAGCTCTGCCTACAATTTGCAGGCTTTCAAATAAAACGTGAAGGTGTTTTGTACCACCTCACATTCTCATTTTTTCTTCAGTCACGACAAATAACTCTAAAAGATGTTATCTTCCCACCTGGTGTTATCAAAGCACATATTGCATGTGGTTTTATTGGTCGTCTGCTAAAGAAATCTGCAGGCACTGTCAAAAAGTATTGCTTTTTTCTGCAAATTACAACCCCTTTTGTGGTCACAGTGAACGCACGTGTACTACTGCTGGTGAACAAAGCAACGGGCCCAAAGCCAAAACTTTCATTCTCACCTACATTGTTTTTTGAATTACTGCACTAGCATTAATCTCCTGGAAGTCACTAATTACCCTCTCACTTTCATAAATTACATCCTCTGTTAAAATCATAGCTAGCTGTCTTCCAACTCAAAGACCACAGGACATTTTACACACTCTTCCTTCATTCCAGTGACTTAGTGTGGTGCTGAACTTAATACTGCCAAGATGGGTAACACCATAACACCACAGCTTTGCAGTCACCTCTGGCTAGTCTGAAGTCAGTATAACTTCTGGAATGGCTATCTGACCCTTCCCCTTCTTCACCACTCATTGCTACCTTGTGCCTCCAACCTACCTGTCTTGATGTAAATGGTATTAGGGTTCCATAGTAAAGCAAACAAGGGAAGTGGTTTGGAACTAATCCAACAAAGGAGAGGGAAAAGCAAGTTTAACGTCAGTCAATTCCCTGATCCTCTTTGCTGTGTGGCTGCACAAACAGTTGTGCTGTCATGAGGACAAAGCTGAGAGGAAGGAATGAGGGGTCGAGGCTGGAAGAGGAGAGGATCACTTCTCTCAGTAGTGGTGCCAACTGACATTGGCTGGAAACGGCTATGGCCTAAGATGGAAAATGAGGTTGTCTTAAAATAACAGCTGTGAAAAATACTGTCTAAAATAATATGCACCACGAAGCTCGCATAACCAACACGGAACAGATGCACATACTTAAAGATCTTGAAAGTGTGGAACAACAGCAGCTATTTTATAACAAATAATGAAGAGCTGCAGAATATTTCCAGAGCTAGCAACCTGCAGCCCAATTTCATCCATTCGGTACTAGGCTTAAGCACAGATCAACAACTAGAGACCTGCACAGACCTAGCCTATATCTGGTAACAAAACTCAGGAGGGGAAAGAAAACATTCCACCTTCTTTTCTTTCTAATACCTTAAAAAACCTGCCTGATAGTCAGATACTTGTGAATCACATCCTAGCTGGGCATCTACTACCCTTATTGTAGTTTTTTCTCTGGAAATCAAGTGCTGAGTAACCCTCATGCCAAGGACTTATTCTTTATTAATGACAATGAGGTAAAAAAAAAAATCTTGTCAGAACAAGATAGGAGTTTATAACACGGAACTTGTTCACACTGATAACTTCCTTCATAATAAAGTTTTATCTATAGTATCAGTTTGGTTTAATTCCATGCACATAAGGACGTTTTCCTCCATGAGGAAAGAAGGGATGACAGATGGATAAAAGGTTCAGTCACAAACAGCCTCCCAAATGTAAACATACACAGAATTTTGCATGTTCACAAGAGTAATAGTGACCCACTATCTCATAGCATGAGTTTGTCTCACAAACTCACAGTAACAGAGCAGACCTACCCCAGAAATAAATTTGATACAGCATCTTCTGCCAACAGCAGCAGCCTTGATTCACTTCAGTCCATATGGCCAAACTTCTGAAAGGACACTCTGGCTCCTCCATTGCCAGACATGATCCCCTCCATTTCATGCTCCTTCTGCGTGCTCTCTCCTGGCAGAGCCCAACAGGGGCAGCAGCTGCCAACCAGTTAAGTGCAGTTACCTCCACTCGGGATACTGCCTGTCCTATCTTTGATGATGGCTCAAGCCACAGCTATGTACACTATCTAAATCCTTCCTGTGTTATAATCTCTGGCAGTATGATGGCTCAAGCAAAAATTAATATACTGAGAACTTTTCAGTCATTTTCCTGATACTTCCTACCCTTTCCACTTAAGGAAAACAAACAACTGGAGTAGATCTAGTAAGTCACAGAAGTTGTTTCAGTAAAATCCAGCACTTCCAATAGCACACATTTTTCCTCCATACATGTCTGTGAAAACTGGGGGGGAAGGTGTCTTAGCTTACTCAATCGAAGGACTGTTACTGAAAGGCCTTTTTCTTGCTGTCACCATGCTAAATCAATGATCAAACCTGCTCTTCAAACAGCCATTGCTCACATACACTATACTGGGAGGAGAAAGGAGTCTGCTGCACATCTGATGTGTGAGCCAAAGCCTGTTAGACAGTCGGGAAAATACAGTCTTAGGTCTTTTTTTCCAGTTGGCACTTTATCAACAATGTCTCCACCCAAACGTAGGATTGTTTGTATCACTACTAAGTGGGCCCGAGCACAGCAAGGTGTCCTTAGCATGACCTGTGAGCAGGACAGGGCCCACTGCCCACAAACGATGGTTTCCACACCACCGGGGGTCTGCGTGAAAGCATGATCCTCCTCACCACTCTATTTCTTCCCAACACTTAACACCACCGTAAGGAAGGTTTAAGATGAATTCTGCAGTTTGCTCATTGAGCAAACTGCGTGCTTGCCACCGAGCTGCTGCAGGATGCGAGACCTCCCCGCGGAATGACTGGGGATAAAGAGCGGGGCTCCATCTCCCAGTGCACCCGCGTTTCGCAGGGACTGGTCCCCCCGGCGTGGCAGGGAGTGGCCCAGCAGCCCAAGGCAGCTCGGGACCGTGCGACCCCTCCTCCTTGTCCCAGTCTCCGAGGGCGCTGCGGCCGCCCGAGCAGTCCGGCCCAGCGCAGCGCAGCGTAGGTGCAGCCCCAGCACAGCCACCCCGGGAGAGCCCCGCGGGCACGGCCGGGCACCCCCCGCTCCGCGGGTACGGTCCCGCAGCCCCCCGCAAATGCTGTCCTGCCGCATCCGAACACACCGACCCCTCCGCGGCTACAGGCGAAAGGGGAGGGAAGGAAAGCGGGGGGACCCCGGTCAGCGCCCCCTCCCCGTGGCCCCGCCGCCACTCGCCTGGTTGGGGTCGGTGGCCCGGAAGACGTGGCAGGTCATGGGGGAGTCGGGGTTGTCGGGCTGCGCCTTGATCAGGTAGGCGAAGTAGGTGAGGTCGTGGCTGTTGTGGATGAAGCGGACGATGTGCTGCGCCTTATGCTCGAAGATGAAGACGGCGGGAGTGGGGCTGGCGGGGCGGCCGGTGCCGGCGGGGCGGCCAGGGCTGGCAGGTCCGGCGGGCACGCAGCGCAGCGTGGGGGAGCCCAGCAGCAGCAGCACCTCACGGGCCGGCACCCCGCTGCCCAGCGCACCGCCGGGCTCCTGCCGCTGCCCGCGGCGGCGGATCTCCGCCATCAGCCAGGGCAGCATGGGCTGCGTGGTCCGCCTGTCCAGGCACGACGAGCCCACGTACCACAGCCTGAAACGCTTCTCCCCCGGCAGCACAGGCTGCGGCTCGGGCTCGGGCTCCAGCGGGTGAGAGAGCGGCTCGCCCTCCCCTCGCTTCTCCATCGTGGGTCCCGGGGTGGGGGGCGCGGTGCTCTGCGGCCGCTTTCCCCCGGTGCCAGGTGCAGCCGGCGGGGCCTGCGCTCGGCCGCGGCCGCCGCTAAACGTGCATCCCGCCCGGCGCGTCCCCGGAGCCGCGCCGCCTCCCTGCCGACCGACCCCGCGGGGCGGGGAAGGACGGACGAGTCACCCTCCTCCTCCACAACGCCCCGGGGAGGAGCGGGCAGGCTACGCCCCGAGCGGGCTCCGCGGCACGGCTACCCCCAGCCGAGGGGCGGGATGGCACCGCTCCGGGCTCCAAACAAAAGTACAGCGTGGCCGGCGCTGCTCAAGCTTCTGCCGGTCCCGCCGCTCCCGGGGGCTGGGGGGCTGATCTCTTCCTGCGCCCCACGACGCGACCGGAGGAGGAGGAGAAGTAAGGTCGCCGAGCGGCGGAGGGAAGGAGGTGGGGAAGCCACCGGAGCCGCCCCCCGGCCCGTTTGTAACAGCTCCCCAGGTTTTTCCGAGTTAGTTTTGATTTTGGTGAGGTGCCCCCCGCCCGGCTCTGCTCCCGCCGCTGCCTCTCCTCCCTCCGGCTTCTTCCTCCGAGGGAGAACCAGCCGTGCCGCAAACGTGCGGAGGTACTTCTAGGGATGCAGTGACAGCAGCGTCTTCCTGCCGAGTCACCGTCAAGCCAGAGTTTAATTAAGCCTGATTTTATTTTTTATTTTTTTTTTTCCCTAGGTTTCTTTTTCCTGCTTCAGTTTTCAGTTGTGGTTTGTGTTGTTTTTTTCCTCGCTATCGCGATAACTTTTCTTGACAACGAAAAATCCGCCACCTACTGTAGATGTTAGTAACTAGTTTCCTCTACCTGAGAAAGTAGCTGGACAAGGTTTTTCACACTCACATAGCAGCTGTATCCATTTTATAATTGTCCGGTTTGGTGACTGTCCTTGTGTTTACATCTGTAGCAACAGCGGTGGTAATTCCCAGTAACATGCTATTATGTCAAGCCTGTTTTATCCCGGCATAGGGGGGCACAGCAGGTATCAACCCCCGGTAGTCTGAACTGACATAAAACCTGTTATCAATATTTTAATAGTGTTACAAGCAACTATGCTCACTTCCTGAGCAAAGTGTTTTGCTCTTCTTTTTCCCAGTTCAATCATCTGGTCTATGCATTTTGGTTATCGGTTGTAATCTTCAGTTTTCACATTCTGACTTGGAAAGGTCTCAAGCTCACCTCCTCCCACAGCATCCTATGATGATCTGTTGTTAGAATGGGGCAGCTAACACAGGAAGTCTCATGTAGGCTGAACACCAGCTTTCATACTTGCTACAACCACACAAGTCAAAGTCAGAATGCAATTGCTTTCCTGAGCTGTTTTCACCCACTTTAACATCTGAACTGAGGTGTTGTACAGTAGAGTTTACGACTAGGTTAGTCAGAATAATAAAGGCCCGATTTTTTCTGATAACAAATCTAAAACTTTCTCATCCCTCAGTCTGCACAGTGAGCATTAACCCTTTAGCTGGGAACGTTACTTGACACTTTGTGTGCTGGCACTGCAGCAGTGGCACTGCACTGTTTAATGCTGCAATGGACTGCTCGTTTTCTGCCAGTTCAGTTCTGCAAGCTGCCTCTCATGGAAGTGACAGCACTCACACAGATACCGCTGCTGGCACGAAGGAAGCGGGTGAAAAGGGCAGCGAGACTGCTCACTGCTTTTAGGAACGGTTGGTTAGATGATTCATCCAGAGCGTGAAGCTTAAATTCAGTGACTTGAGCGCAAAGACTGATGTAAACTACCAGGGAAGTGAACTGAATACTGGGCTTGCACTAAAGCAGCGGCAAAAACTCCTCAGACATTCTGTTGTGATGATTTTAGACAGGCTGATCATGAAATGGCTCTAACGAAGCAGCCTAAGGGGGAGGCTGCAACATCCTGAAGTGCTTCACCTGCTTACAAATGCCCTCTCAGAGACTATTCGATTGTTTTGTATTATGTTTTATACCACCTACCAAAACCAGGTTGCAGACAACTACCTACGTTTTTAGGTGCTGTGGCAATACAAATAATTAATAATAATCAGAAAATGTGAAGGCATTCATGTGAATACATTTTAAAAAATAGCAAAAAGAGGCTGAAACTCATAGAATCATAGAATGGTTTGGGTTGGAAGGTTCCTTAAAGATCGTCTAGTTCCAACCCCCCTGCCATGGGCAGGGGCACCTTCCACTAGACCAGGTTGCCCAAAACCCCATTAATTCTTTTAAGCAACCACAGACCCACTGATGTTCTCACATTGTTCAGACAGAACAAGAAGCCTTCACTTGAAGATGCTACAGAGCTCTGTTTTCAGCGGCTAAGGATGCACTTCAACTTTTGAAAATTATTTTGGCGGGTAGAACTGCAAAGAACAAAGTGCGTTAAATGAATCTGAAATTCTTACGTTGCCACTTTTGTGCCAGTTACGTAAAGCTGTTTGGTTTCTCCATCAGTTGGGTGATTTGTTTAATATGGTATGAGATCTGGTTATTTTGACCTCATTACTCTTTATACAAATCTCTTGTAAGACAAAATTAATCCATATAAACTCTACCATTAATATTTTAATCACCTTCAAAATCAAATTCTCAAATGTTCATCCAAAGTTACTCTTCTTGCTTCAGCTTTTTACATCTCGCTGAACCAATTCTGCATAGTAATCCCTCTTAGCTGTCCATTATCCACTTCGTTCATCATTTCTTTCTTATCCTTTAATCTGCCTACCACCTTTTATCTCCCTATCTCATTAATATTGCTTCATTAGAAACTCAGTCCTTTAGTTAGAAAACTTTTCTTCTTGATGTCAGTGCCCTTGTCTCACTTCTTTTTAGTTGTAAGATTTCATGCATCCTAATTTCTCTCATATTGAGCACAGTATTCTTTTGCCTGTGACCTTTGACATGCTCCTCATGCGATTTCTCCCCCAGTGTTTAAAACTATGATGGTAACAAAAATGTCATCCTCTATTTCTTTGCACAGTATAGTTAGGAATTAGACTGAACTATATAATCCTAATAGCTCAGTTAATGGGAAGCAGAAACTTTGGGATAGAAAAGAAAGCAACTTTCCATAGTCCTTATCCAGAGAGCTTTGAAAATACATGTCTGTTCTTGATGAAAGAGTGGTTTCTCTCCAGGTCATCTCAAATCAAGTATAAATGCAGCACCCATGCAGAGACATGACAGACAAAGCCTCTGATGAGACGACACAATTATTTTAAAAATCCTTTTTTTTTTAATTACTAGCCAAGCTTCTTGAAACAAATTGTAAAATTCAAAGTGCAAACTATATTGGAAGATCTGAAGTACATAAAGTACTCTGCTCAATAATTGCCGTGCCATGTGCAGCAAATACATGCTCAGCTGATCAAATAAAACCAACCGCATTCCCAGTCAGGCTTTTTTGAGTTGTTGATAACCTTCCATTGATTTCTGTTGACTAAACAGCTATTAGGTGCAAAATCTAATTAAAATAAGGTATATTATTGAAGTGACCAAGTGACATTTAGTTAACTAAATATAAGTAAATGCCTCTGAACATTTTGGATTCAATATGCTTGTCAATGAAGTACTACATGTAAAGATTTTTTTTTCCTCCTGTTTATTAAAGGAAGTATGTTTTGTTCATTAAGAGAATGCCTTGATGATGTATACTGATAATAAATGCTGCACCATAGCAGCCATTTCATGTATCATATCTGGATCATCAGTTCATATTCAGTGTTAAAGGGTTTAAACCTGCAAACCACAGTTCTCAGTAATTTCTTAAGGAGCAGAGAGACCTCAGTATCTCACATTATCGGACTGTTAATGGCTAGTAATTATCCACCCCCTTAAGCTTTCTAACCACAATTTTAATTGCAGAAAAAAATATTAAGTTATTAGAGGAGCTGTAGACTTGACTTTACAATCCCATAATTTGTGCATAACTTTAATCACCTTGGACTAGAGAGCTTTATTTCAGTAATATATAGCTGGAATTGTTTCTCTTCCTATTGTTTTTCTAAGAATGCTGTCACTCAACTCTGGGATTTCAAGGTCCAGTACTGTATTTGCATTAAATTTAACTAATCAAATTTTACTTTACTCTCAGATTGCCTTTTAGTAAGGTCTGAGATACAGGCATTTTTACTTTAGAAAACATTTTATTAAACTACCCAGTCTCATTTGAAGACTAATGAATTAACTTTTGGAATTATAATTGAAGTATTAGAAAGGAAGTTCAGTAGACCAGGCATATTACCAAGGCTTTAAAGTTTAGCTGCTAGAGAAACTCTGGTGCCTCCTCTATTAAGTATGTAAAAACACCGCTAGAAAGAATGAAAATTTTATCTTTCGTGGGATGTATAGAGGTTATTATAGTTTAAAATGTAATGCCAAAGGTTTGAGTAAGACATATCAGTTTTGTAGAGACACACCAATAGCAGGAGACACTCACTGCAATTTGTCCACAATAAAAATGATGAAAAATTAATCTGATGGGGGCTGGGTGGTTTGGGGCTTTTTTTCTTCTCAAACAGCACTAATCTTTTTTGATCATAATGACAGATTAGAATTTGTTCTGCCAAATAAGAACCACTCCAAAACAGGTTTAGGGGAACTGGAGTGAGCAAAGTTTGTAAGAGAATAATCCCTAGCTAGAAATTTCATAAACATCTCTAGAACTTAAGGCAACCCACCACATTTTACGTCTCTGTTCAATGTATCATTATTCAACTTAATGTAGCACTGATTAAGAGAGACAATGTATTGAATTCTTATATTTCTCTTCAAAGCAGCATTTGATTGTGGAAAAATTCTTTTTTGTTATTTTGACATGTAACAATCATCCCATCAAACTTTCTGGCACAGGAGACTTTGAATCCAGTGAAGAACAACAATGCTTTTTGTTTAAAACCAAGTTGTAATCTCCAGTCCTGTTTTTTTAAGGTTTCTCCCCAAAAGAAAGACATCAGATCAGCTCACTAAAATCCCTATTGCTGAGGTAATAGGGTTTGGTGGCTGTTAGCAGCTTAGGCGAGTTGCAAAGCTAGTTTTTGCAGGAGATAGAACAACTTCTTCCTCAAGAATTTCTACATTCCCAATTAGTTCTCCTTTTACATAAAGGAAACATTTACTTCCCTACTATTCCCTGACCGCTGCAGTAACATACCAAAAAAAAGAAGAGAGTACCGCAGCTGCTGGAGCCTACTCCTCTCTCTCTGACAGTGCCCACTATCTCTGCTTCATTTTGTGATTTGGAAAGGATCCTGGTCCCTTCCAACCCTCCAGCAGTGGAAGTTAGGACAGAAGTTTTAGTCATTGCCAAAGCTAAAAGGAACACCTTTACATTATTCCACAAATACATTATTACAAAGGATGAACCACAGGCTACAAAGGTTAGCAGATCTGTAGTGGAGTGCAGAAATAACATGGAAGAGAGATGCTTTGGAAAGAAAGAGTACTTCAAAGTAACAAACTCTATCTGTTCAAGAGGAATAGGAAAATGCTATTAGACTTTGACGGTGTATCACTATTAAAATGTTATTGCAACTTCACCACTCAGTACTGTATGTCTGGTAGGAGAAGGTACAGCTTACCATGAATAACAGGGCACTTGTCCCAACACAATACCAGGAATGGTGCCAGTGTAGCTGCCAAAAAAGAAAAAAAAAAAACCCAACTAAAGAAAAGAACAGATGGGAACCCCATAATCATCTGTCTCATCGTCCTTGACTCTCTCCTAGGTAAACCAACATCTGTTGTCTTGACTCTGCCGACTACCGAGCATCTCTTGTCTTCCAACATTGCCATCTGCAAGAAGCATCACACAGCACACCCGTGTTTTGTGCACCACACTCATATTCCTCTACTCATTTTAAATGTATACTTCAGCATTCCTCTCAAGCTTCATGTCTGCTTGCAGCATCCAGTACTTGCCAGTTCAGAAGCATCACTGGGAAGGAAGCCTGCCTTGCTTTCATTTGGCCAAGCTCCCAGATTAATATTTTATTTTAAAACACCTGTAAATGGCCTAAGACACAGCAGTGATGACATTCATGGGGAACAGAAAAATTCTTTGCAACTTAAGTAGTACCAAAAACACTGGAACATTATTTTTCAGATTCAGAGGTACTTCACAGGGGAATTAAGCAACTGGGCCGCTTTCAGTGGCAGAGAAGTGTATTCCTAAGTGTGACATAAAACCACTGAAAACTAGGCTGCATAACAAAATATGGAAGAAGGATTTTAGAGCGGTTAAAATGCATGAAAATCTTGGATAGAGAAATGCAAATGCTTATTCTGTGAAAAAGATTCAGATTTAGAAAAACCTACTTGAAAGATGTATAAATGGGGGGGGAAGAGGGGGAAGTAAAGTGAGAACAGGCCCCAATAGAACTGTAACATGATACTATTTAAACAGCAAGTCATAATGCAGAAATCTTGGTATAATTAAGTAACTATTTTAAGCTACTGTAAATATACAGCGTACGATACGTTATCATTAAAATGCTGAATGTTAATGTCATCATCTTTTTAATAATTAACTCAGAAGTTAGTGTTTCCTTACAATGTAAGAAGATGGAAGTTATGGCTACACAAATGTGTACAGTTCTAGATACAAGCTACCTAGGGGAGAAAACCAAAAGTCCTTATCCTATTGTCAGACATGCTCTCAAAGATTACCCTGTATCAAGGCTGTATGTAGCAGTGCCACCTGGTGACCGAAGCTATGACAAATTCCTGTCAAAATACTATCTAGCACAGAAATTTAATATATGAAATTAAAAAAAATTACCTTCTTTTTTAATATCTATATTCAAGCTTACTGTCCCAAAGCTCAGTATGTGAAGATGATCAGAGCGCTGGAGCATCTCCTGTATGAAGACAGGCTAAGAGATGGGCTTGTTCAGCCTGGAGAAGAAAAGGCTCAGGGAGACCTTACAGCAGCTTCAGTACCTAAACAGGACCTGAGAGAAATCTGGAGAGGGACTTTTTACAAGGGCATGTAGTGATAGGACAAGACGGAATGGCTTTAAACTGAAAGAAGGTAGATTTAGATTAGATACTAGGAAGAAGTTCTTTACTGTGCAGGTGGTGAGACACTGGAACAGGTTGCCCTGAGAACACTGCCCCATCCCTGGCGGTGTTCAAGGCCAGGCTGGATGGGTCTTTGAGCAACCTGGTCTAGCAGATGGTGTCCCTGCCCATGGCAGGGGGGTTGGAACTAGATGATCTTTAAGGTCCCTTCCAACTCTAACCATTCTAAGAGTCTATAGTTCTACGATTCTGAAACTGATGCTGAAATTTCCAGTTCATAAATAAAACAATATTTGTAATGGAAACACTAACAGAGTATTTGGAAAGTATGGCACCTACACATACTGAACTGAAATGGTTCTTAAGTTAGGGCAGCCAGACCGTTCATTAGCCATAGAAAGAAAATGCAGTAGCGGGAACCCAGAAACACTAAAATTAGCCTTTACAGAGATCAGGAATCTAAGCTTCCTTTCTTTCTCAATGACACAGTCTTATAAATAATTAACAGACATACCCAGTAACTCAGTTCAAATGGTAGGTGCTTTTCTCTACCTTCCCTCAGAAAAGCCTCAGAAACAAGAGTTAGAAAGTCTTTCAAAGCATCCAGCACTAGGTATGGGGAGTGCTGGGCACCATCCCCTTAACATGCACGCTTCCTCATGCACTCAAGCACCAAAAGCGGAACTAGATGAGTATGTATGGATAGTGCTGTATGGTAGAACCAAAACGTAAAGGAAACATTTGGCGAAAATTGCAGTGACAAGCAAATGCAGTCATTTATGAGGTGACCAAGCCTTAGGAAGGGAGGACTGTAGCAGCATACTATACAAGCTCAAACCACATCGAGGCATTTGTTATGTCATGTACTGACCTGCACAGATCCAACTTCCTAATTGAGTGAATGCCCAACAAGCTAGCAGCCGTCCAACAGCCGTGTAGCACTTGACTAAAAATCTGTCTCAGAAACAAGCACCACCGTGATCGACCACAGGGTACAGAATACCACAGGGTATGGGATAGGCCACAGGCTGCTGAATTTGAAGTTCCTCCCCGTGTTGCAAAGGTTCTTCAGAGCCAGGGCAGTTTTTGCTGCAGGTAGATGAAATGACTGTGGCACCTTGTGTGTTATTTTAGTACCCCCAAGGGCTAAGCAGAAGAACCCTGCATGCCTCTGCAAAGGAGTGGCAATTACCCTCTCATTATACCCATAGTTAAGATAGAGTTCAAAGCCTTGAAAAGAGGAGGGTAAAAAATAAAAAGGGGATGAGCTTACAGGTTATATACCTTTAAAATGTTGCTAAAGAAAGGCAGTACAATTTTGTGGAAGCAGGAACAGAGACAGACTTTCACACCGTGGCCAGGACTAGGCCACAGTGTGCAGAAGCTAAATATGTAAAACACTAGCGCACAAACATGACTACAGCCATTTTTGCACTCTTCCTCTGGACTTCTCTCCATTTTTCTACAAAATAGCTCTCTGCAAGTGGGCCTATATGTTTGAAATGAATGTAAAAAAAGCAGAATAAAGAAGGTCATGTGATGAAGATGACAGATTGCCATTGCCAGGAGATTCCTTCATTATTCCCTCCGTTGGGTCTGTTTACTGTTCAAGACCCCCCTCCGCCTTCATTCCTCTTGCTCTGTTCCAGGCAAATGTTGAAAATGAAGAATTTTTTACTTGTCCCCTAAATACAGCAAAGGAAAGAAAAGCACTTGTATGTAGTTTCCTGCAAAATGTCATGAATCTCTTCTGTCCTGTCTTTTCCTAGTTCAGTACAACATTTTGTCTAGCTGTAATTGCTACAAATACTCCTTGCAGCCTGCAATTATTCCTCAGTTCCTTGGTACCCCAGCACAAAGAAAGACTGCAGCTGTCTGAACTTCATCCTAATTTAGTAAGGAAAGAAGTTTAGTCATAGCATAGTCCTGAACTTTACCCATTATAGTATTTATGAGACACTTTCATGAAGTCAGCTTAAAACAAAATACGGACCATCTTTACCTTTGTTACCTGTATGTTTAATGGGCTTACAAAAATATTCATGTTATACAACTTTGTATCAATCAACAAGTAGAATTAGAAACACACAAGGACTCCTGATTCTCTCTGAAGAGGTCTGGTTTCTGCACGTATAGGCAAACAAACAGTTTAACAGCTTGTTTGAACATGTTAATATTGCTACCCTGAAAACTGTTAGGGTTTTAGTTAGGTTTTTTTAATAAAGTACTTAATTCTTCCATTACTCAGTATAGGAATTCCGACTGATAGTGATCAGGACAAATCTCAGAAGTTTGAGTACATAGCCAACTTTTAATCACATCTCCTAGATGTCCATAAACACCTCTGAAAATTCCCAGGCAGTAAACCAGTATAGCACACATGTCCAGGCATCTTCCAGACAGAGTTACAACATGCCAGAGCTCAGGGACATTTCAAAAATATTCATTAATGTTTCTAGAACATTTGACTTGACAAAATATAAGTTAGATTTTTGAAAGGCTGCCAACTTTCTCCTCTTGGTGATGGACCAAGGTAAAATGGTAACTGGAAGTTTCCTCATTACCTTCTACCATCTACTAAATTGCTGTTTCTAGAAGTTAAGACACAAATCTTCTCTTCCATCCAGTTCCAATGAAGGCACAAGTATTTCCAGCTATATGAAGAACTTAGGTGCATTAGAACAAATGGGAAGTATTTTTAAGGCTCCAGCTTTACTAAAAAAAAAAAAAAAAAAGATAAAAAAATAGAAGTATTCTTTTTCTGGAACTCTTGCATTAATGTAAACCAATTAATTCACTAGGCCCAAGCATGACAACGTTTTCCAGTTACAGCAGCCTGACACTCCAACTTCTGCAAATTAACGATAAAAAATAAATGAGCTGCTCATATCACTTTTCCATATACACACAGGCTTTTTTAGCACTGTGTTCAGCCCTGAGCCCTTGCAGACAGAAAAGAGAAAAGGTAAATGGGAAGCCTGTTCCTGAGACCATTTTGTGACATTCCACTGAGAAGGTCCCAGAAAAGAGCAATCTGTTCTCTCCAGCCACAAAGCAAACACATCCGACTTCAGCAGCACAAAGGAGGTATCATCCAGACCAACGGCCACAGCCCACAACTTTCACTCTCTCTTGTTAAAGCCATCACTTTTTCACTGATTTGGGCTTTCAAGCAACTCCAAGTACTGTTTTTATGCACCATGCAGAATGCCCAGACAGTGGCAGTGTATCTCTGTTGAAAGAACTGCAGTGTGCAGCATGCAGTGTGCTGTTTATTTTCATGACACAAAGACAGACATAACCTGTGCCAATGAGTTTGAGCCAGCTTCTAGAGAAAGTTAATTAAAAAAAAAAAAAAAAAGTGGTTAGAGAAGTACATGCTCTCCTTTAAGGGAGCCTGAAATCCCTTGAGGAGATGTCCTAGCAAAACTGGTTCCCAGTCTCTACCACTCTGAAGCTGCAGCATAAATTTCAGTCTGCTTATCAGTATGAATTGCCTCTCTTCATAGTTACCCGCTCTGCTCTACACCACCACCACGTCTCAAAATGCGGAAGGATTGTTTTTATTACATCCCACTATGTTTGCAATTTGTGTTTTGTAGATGGGAAACAAGGGCAGGAAAGAAAAGAAAAAAAAAAGACCAGAACAACAACAACAACCACCAAGAGACCTGCAAGCACACTGGATTTATCACTCCCCCTTTGGAAATATCCCCATTCTTCAGAATCAAAGTAAAAATGTTGTTGGTTAGGACATTCTCTGAGAACACCACAGTCCAATGGACTCCTGCCACACACCAGAAGAAGGAAAGAAATCTTGCTGACTTTTAGCAAGGACCTTTCTCTGACATGCTTGGCTAACACTCCAGTCTGAATTTTCAACTTTCCTCTTGACTTTCCTAGTTCAGAGCCTGAAGTGAAGCAACTACATCAATATTCTAATTTAATTAGAAGGCAGACTGGTAATCAAAACATCAAGCAGAGTGCCACAGATTTGGGTTGGATTAAATGCAAAGGCAAAAATATACTAAAATGCTTTTGAATTAAACTCACCTTTCTACCTTTATTTAAAATTAGCCTCTGGGCTTCATTCCAGAGAATAAATTTTGGGTCTCCAGAAAAGCTTAATGCATTAACTCAGTTTTTATAAGCCTAGGTGATGGGAAATAAGTATTTGAAATAAACAAGCTATTAAGACAACTACTCCAGTTATTAAATGAAGACTGAAATCCAGGTCTGCAAATACCTGCAACTATCTACTTGACATTGCGATTCTTCAAGAATAACTGTATGCTTGTTACATGTAACTTCATATACTCCTTATACTTAATATTATCATTGAGTCCAAGTGCATCTCAATTTTACAGATGAAAGTGTTAACATGCGGTTTACGCTTCTCTCAGATTCTTCCCAGCCAACATTTTCAGGTGTCTTTCCACACTCCAGAGTTCAATGTGTAGTTTCTTATTGTTGGATATTAGAAAGTCTACAGTCTTCTCCGTACACATCCTGATCTTTTGTCTACCAGGATGAACAAAGGTGAAAACATTTTCACAAACACTGCAGAGTTGCTTCAAGTATTCAAAAGTGAAGAAATCTTCACAGCAATGTAAGGATGATGCTGACAAATACCTGTTGAAAAACACAAGGATACATACCTTGCTGAACAATGGCACTTTATTCCCTGTGCAGAACAGAAAGTATATTTGATTGAAGCCTGTCCGAAATTTCAGTGTAAATAAAAGTTCTCTTCAAACTGTTTCAAGAACAGCCGCCATTTCCTTGAACTGTCTGAAGAAGTTCTAAAAAGCAAGATTTAAGACAAATTTCAGTTGCTTGAAGAAAAGCTCGAACTGTACTTCGAACTAGCATGTTAGACAAAAATCACAATCCATATTTCTCACATTCCCTCTTTCCTCCAGTTACAATTTGCAGATTGAACTGAAAGTTTCTGCTTTTCTTTTTGTGTCCTGGTTGGCATTGGGGTACATTCGCTATTAAATCTATGCAGGTGATGCCTTATTTACATGGGTTTGCCCATTAATAGGAAAATAGGCTGTGAAAGAAAAACACAAAGTAGCTCTCTCACCACAAACAAAAAACAAAAAACCAACCAAAACCACAAAAAAAAACCCACAACAAACAAAACCCCACAAAAAATATCCCAACAACAAGACCACCACCATAAAAAAAGACTTCTCTCACAGATGTTTCTATTAACTGCTGAAATAATCCAGGATTATCGAGTATAGTGCCCATTTCTTATAGTAACTGAACAGCAAATTACTGAATAGGTTTCAACCAGAATTAATATTTCACAACATCTAAGGATTCAGAATATCCGTCTCAAATTTCTGCCAGTCCAACTCCAAGGATTTATTTATTTGTAAGATTATGCAATATTCTATATTTCGTATTTGTCCTTTAAACCGAAGTGCCACATTTATGCAAAATTAAACAAAGTTACATAAGTTAATAGACAAAGGCATAGCAGTTAAGAGCCAGTGGTGACAAAGCAGACTGACCTCTCTATTCCTCATCATGAGTAAGTGTTAGACTTAACCCAAGTTTTGGATTTTGAGCCTGGGGAACAGTTCCCTAGATTTAAAATGTTCCATCTATTTTTAATAAGGCAGAGTGACAGATGACAAGAAAGATCCAACCGTCTTTACATCTTCAGTTGTTAGCTTATTCATAAACTAACAGATTAATTATTGCTAAATTAATATTTTTGGATAAGTGACATAGAACTAAATGCTATGAAATAAGTATTCAGCTTCAGTGTTTTAGATAATTATTTAATGCTTCATCTTTGAACGACTGTGTTAGTAAATCAGCAACACAAACGTATGCATGAAGGTATACAGTTGCTCATTCACAACAATGTCACTGTTTTGAAGAGATTGATTCAGATAACACTGATCACAGACCTTGAACTGTGGGATCGTCATTTCAAAAGTTTTGTCTGTTATTTGTCCTGAAGGGTCTGCGACTGTTAGTGTCACCGTAACGTAAGGGTACTTCAGAGATCTGCATGTGTCAGAGCTCATTGCAACTCCCAGTTTCCATTTAATATCTACAAACTACAAAGAAAAACAAGTTAAAGAAAGACCTAGTCTACCATCACCGTTCTGTCAGATGGATGTTTTCCAGACAATATAGAACATCTAGAGCTCATATACAAATGGGAAACATACACATTCAGATATTACTGCAAATACAAAAATCATCCTTTTAATAGTGATGAAACAAGCAGTAAGTTACTTCACTTAATCTGTTTTCCTTATTCAAGTACTGTCAGTAGTCAAGTACAGTCTGGTTTAAGTTCTAGTAAGAGGAGTTTGAGCCATAGAGTTCACCTGGTTTGTATACCATGCATGCTTTGGTCATTGTTTTTTTTTTTTTAAGAGGTTTCTAAATCAAGTGGCAACATGAGCAAAACCTCGGACAGTGCTCGAAAATTTTCATAATAGAACTAATGGAGAAAAAAAATTAAGGCATTTCATAAGTTGATTTTAGATAAATCAAAGTACATCATAAAAACATTTCAGACAGGTAAGTTATCATTTTTAGCCTTTTATGGTAGGCAGAACTTGCATAAAGAAGAGAGCCTTCAGAGAAGCTTACTACCAAGCCTCAGACAAAATTTTTTTTTTCCCCTAATTCCACACTTTTAATTGTTCTTAGAAAAAAAGATTTTAAAGTGCAAATACACTCTATTTTTTTTAAAAAGGGGAAAAAAGGAATGCTGGAATTTGACAGGTTATCTTTAAAAAAATTTAAACTTACTTAAGGAGACAAAGAATAAAACAATTAAGTGCTGATGTTATCAACTCAAAAGAACAATTAAATCTAGAACAGATTCACACAAACAGCCAATACAACTGACTGCCACTCGCTATTCCCTATAGTACTATTCCCACAGTAATATTCCCTAATAGTACTATGAAATGCTGATTTTTAAAGAGGTATAAAATGTAACTTTATTGTCCAAGCAACAATATTAGAAAACTGTTCAGCATTTAGTCAACCTTTATTTTATAAGCTCCTTTATCTGAGTAGGCATTTGGCAACATATATGAACATATACATATGTGTGTGTGTAAATATATATATATATATGAAAGCTTTCAGCAGTCAAGATACCACCACGTCCTTGACAACACAACACACACAATGAAGCACTGACATATCTGAAAAGTTAATAGCTCAGCTGCACTGTGTCATGTAGTTACCTGCCCCACCGTGGCCATATTTCCTGCATCTTCTGACACACTAATGGATTTGCCCTGCTCATTCCACACATGACGAATGACCTGAAGTGCATGTTTCGGCAGCGCGCTGACTGCATTGCCCAAGGTGGCGATGAGTTCTTCCGTAGAGAGATTGTTTCTGGCTGCTGTGCTATAAGGCATATCCAGAGAACACCACATCAATTTCACTCTCCACAAATTTAATAAAACGTCTCACTTCACGCCAAATAGGCAATTTATTTCTGGTTTATGTGTCTATATACCTTACAATTATTGGGTAGCCTGTCATATTTTTTCCCCAGAATATTTTACTAATCTTATGTATCCACATGCAAAAAACAACACAACTTGACTTTTAGTATGTCTTAATACGCAGAGACCAAGCTTTGCAGGGCTTGCACAATATGCAACATTAAAACAAAAATGATCACAACCTCCAAGTGCTGTTGCAACTGAGAAAAGGCATAATTTAGTGAAAGGTGTGTGCATAGAGCAGTTAAAAAAATGTTATTACTTTAGAAATAAGGCACTTTTTAATTAAACATTTAGGAGAGGTAATTTAAGTATCAAAGGCAAGTAAGAACCTCTAGGTAATGGTATAATGGGTACTAACAGAAGTCAAATTACACAATAAACCATCAACTGAAAAGGCAGCACATCTAGAGGAAAATTGCTACTCAATTACCTCTACAGAAACAGGTTAAACAACCCAAAAAATTCCCAGCCAGGGTTTGTTCACGCAGATCCACTCCTCTTCAAAAGGCATTAATAAAAGAGGAAAAGAGTTGGTCCTTCCAATAGCATGGTCTAATATAATTTAAGACTTTGTATTTTATAGAGGAAAAAAAAGTAATATGTTGAATTTCTACTGGTATGGTTTCTTCAGTCATATTTAGATACTAGATATTAAAACAAGCAGCAAGATCATGAAAACGTTTTCTTTCTGAAAACAGAAAAACTCAGAACAAAACAACAACTAAAAATACCACCTAAAAGCTTTACCTTTATCACAGCAGAGTCCAATTGTTATAAAACTGTGTGCCCTTCAAACAGGCAAAAATGCTGAAACAGTGTAGCCAGCAGGACTAGGGAAGTGATCATCCCTCTGTACTCAGCACTGGTGAGGCCACACTGTGTTCAGTTCTGGGCCCCTCACTACATGAGAGACATTGAGGTACTGGAGCAGGTCCAGAAAAGGGCAGCAAAGCTGGTGAAGGGTCTGGAGAACAAGTCTGATGAGGAGCGGCTGAGGGACCTGGGAGGGTTTAGTCTGGAGAAAAGGAGGCTCAGGGGGGACCTTATCGCTCTCTACAACTACCTGAAAGGAGGTTGTAGTGAGATGGAGGTCAGTCTCTTTTCCCAAGTAACAGGAGATAGGAAAAGAGGAAATGCCCTCAAGCTGCACCAGGGGAGGTAGAGATTGGATATTAGGAAAAATTTCTTCACTGAGAGGGTAACCAGGTATTGCAAGAGGCTGCCCAGGGAAGTGGTGGAATCACCATCCCTGGAAGTGTTTAAAAACCATGTAGATGAGGCTCTCAGTGATATGGTTTAGTGGTGGACTTGGCAGTCCTGGGGTAATGGTTGGACTTGATGATCTTAAAGGTCTTTTCCAACCTAGTTGATTCTATAGTTCTAATCTCTGAGAAACAAGAAGTCTTTAGGACACACTTCTTCCAGGCAAAGGCCTAGCTGACTTAGCTTTTGAACAGAGCTTAGCTTCCTCTTTTGTTTTGCCAGCAGCCCTAAAGCTTGCAGACAGGATCACAGAACAATTTCCTCTCTTCAATTCTCTTTAAAAGAAGTGAGACAATATATTAAGTCACTATATATTTTGGGGAACATAAACTAAGGCCAGTTCTTTCTTTGTGTACTGAGAACTACAAATGTTTGCCCTTTTCCCAAATCAGTTTGTTTATACCCATATTTGATGCCACTTTTTAATACCACTATTAAGTTGGGGTGGAAGGAAAAAAAGATATGAGGCAAAGTAAATTATGTTGTGCTTACCTAAATAGAAATGAAACAATGTTAGCTATTTTTGCCAGGTCACCAACACCAATCTCAATCCCAGATGTTTGAATTCTCTAGAAACAGAATGTTCAAACAATTACGAGTAAATTATACATTAATAAAAATCTCTTTGTATATACACACACACAAAGACAAGACTTGGGGAATCTATCCTTTACAGCGTATATAGCTAATATACTTGCAAGTGCTAGCATCCAAACTTACCTGACACAGTTCAGCTGTATTTACACCAGGGATCTTATGGTTCAGATGTTGAATTATTTGTTCACACTGTAAAGAAAGTTTGAAAACATTCTTAATGCATATTTTAATATACAGGACAAAGCTAGCTCGACTACTTGGAGACTACAAATCAAAAATAAAACTGGTTAATGCATAGACGGACAACAGGAGGTTGCTTTAAATGTGTACTCAAGAAAAAAAGTCGCTGAAATGACTGATATTAAAATTGTATCAAAATCAAGAAAAGCAAATAAATTCAGTCAAGACTTCAGTTACTGCCTCACTAGCTATTCCTACTTAACACGCCATTTTCATATCAATTGAACAGGCATTCTGTTCAAGTGCACACTACAGTAAACAAGCTGAATGTTCTCTAGACAAACTAGCTTGATGTCTCATTTAGATGAAAGGCAAAAATACATTTTTAAAGGTCTTCCATGATAAAAAAAATAAATGTAAAGCAATCCCATCGCTCTTATCAGAACTGGTCCATTTCATGAGTTACATAAATCTGAACTACCCCATACATAAGATTCCCTTTGCAACAGGCAAAAACCAGAAGAGCTTAAACAAAAAGGTTTCTTTCCACATCCCATTTGTTGCCCCACTTACCAGTTCTGCAAAAAAGTCTTGAGGTATTAAATTAATCTTATCTGCTGCACCACCACCATCTAAAAAACACAAGCAGCAGCGATCAGAAATAAATCCTTGAAGTGTTATAGTAATGAATCTAATCTATCTCTGAAGAATTCCTGGGTCATGGTGCATGCATTTACTTTTACAGCAAAGCTTTCTTTAAGGGAGTTTGTCATGAATTACGTTAACACAGCCTGCTCAGCGTCCCAAGTCAAGACTAAGAGGAGTGTCTCCTTAAAGCCTTCACAGTCCCATGCACCGCATGGTTTGACAGCCCCGATAACTCTCCCGACCCCGTGGAGCAGTATCTGCACCAAGCTCCTCAGCTTGCCCTCTGACACTCGCAGCACGAGACCGCCGCTCTCCCAAAAGATACGCTGCTACATCTACGCCACCTCTCGGCGGCGAAGCCCCCCGGCGCCAGGGGACAGCCCGGGAAGCCCTCCCCGATCACCCACAAGCTTTCGCCAGGACCCCCGGGGAACGGCTGGCGCATGCCCTGAGCGAGGCGGCTCCGCGGCTAAGCCTTCCGGAGAAGGGAGGGCCGGCACACCGGAACGCCGCACACCCGGCGGGCCGCACTGCCCTCCTCTCACACGCCACACCGTGCGGGGCCAGCTTCCCCGCCTCACGCCAGGGCCCCCACGCCAGGGCCCCCTCACCCAGCGTCTCCAGCGCCCGCACCACAGCGGAACCCGCAGCCATGGCGCGGCGCAGCCGCCGAGGCCCGACTTCCGCCACACAACGCTGGCCGCTCTGATTGGCTCCCAGGCATACCAGAGCGAGGCAGAGGCGGTGGCTTCGCCCTTATTGGCTGCCGGGGGGGAGCATGCGCCGTTCTCCCCGCGTCCGCCGCCTCAGCGCTGGGTGGGTGTGAGTGGTGGCGGGTCTCGTCCTTTTCGACGTTAGAACGCTTGTTCAGTAGATACAAGTGAAATCGACACTGACTTGAAAGAGATTACTGAGCCTGCACCCGTGGGACGGAAAGGGCTAACCGCAGATGGTGGCCCTTAGGGGGCCGTAGTTGGGAAGCGGTGCTGGTGGAAGAATCCTCCGTGAGAGGCTTCTGGAAGCGCCGGTTCAAATCGCGCCTGGTTTGCGCAACAAGTTGATTACTGGGTGTGGTTTATTGTTAATCGGTGCCAGAGTTCCCTTGGTGCCCGCTGTAGTCTTGGGTACGTAAATCGTGCTGTGCTGTGGGCACACAGCATGTATGGTATACTGAACTTGTACGGACACATACAGTAACCGTACTCGGTACAGGTAGATGGTGGAACCAGCCTGTACACCTGCAAATAAACTGCAGTTCACGGGGGTGATTTGTGTTGATAAACTATGTCTTCACTTTCTATGGAGAAATAGCTTTTTTTTTTTTTTTTTAATAAAACTACAGCTAGAACCATGTTCAATAAACTTTCCAGACAGAACTTGGTTAAATTTAGTTTGGGGTGTTGCTAGAGCCCTAAAACAGCACTGATCCTTTACCAGTTTCACCTTCAAAAAAAAAAAAAAAAGGCAAATATTCTTAGATTTGTGTATTAATCAGTCTCACATGTGTTCTGAGCTTTTTTTTTTTTTTTTTTTTTATGCTGTTATAATCTCAGCACCTCCCGTATGAAGACAGGCTGAGAGAGTTGGGGCTGTTCAGGCTGGAGAAGAGAAGGCTGCGTGGAGACCTCATAGCAGCCTTCCAGTATCTGAAGGGGGCCTATAAGGATGCTGGGAAGGGACTCTTCATCAGGGACTGTAGTGATAGCACAAGGGGTAATGGCTTCAAACTTAAACAGGGGAAGTTAGGTTAGATATAAGGAAGAAGTTCTTTACTGTGAGGGTGGTGAGGCACTGGCACAGGTTGTCCAAAGAAGTGGTAAATGCCCCATCCCTGGCAGTGTTGAAGGCCAGGGTGGACAGCCTTGGGTGACTAAACCTTGGAGTTCAGTATGAGGCGTCCCTGCCCATGGCAGGGGGTTGGAACTAGATGATCTTAAGGTCCTTTCCAACCCTAACCATTCCATAATTCTATGATCTATTGTAAAATTGTGATTGAGAAGTAAAGCAACTTTTCATGCAGTAGTGCTGGCTAGTTTAAAATCATGTATTTTCAATAAATGTTAATGAAAGAATTGAGAATGTGTTTCAGGAAAAGGGTAATTATTATGCAACACAGTATGTGTTTATGAGCTTTAGACATTTATGGCCTGTCTGATCTTGGCCTCTCCCTTTTAAAGTATCTAATTAAAGTGTGCAAATGTTTTTGCCTAGTATGTGTTTTTATGACCTCATGGTTGTCAAAACACTAGCAAAGTACGTACTGGTAAGATCTGTCTCTGATAGTAAAGACTTAACAAACTCTTTGTTTTTAACTTGGGTAACTATTACACATGTTGTTATCTAGAGAACTTTACATATTATTTTATATTACATTTTCATCAAGTCTCCTAAAAGTGCCTTTAGTGCTATGACTAATATTCGTTATGTTACTTTTCATTCTTTCTCCAAGATGTGAAGTTGAATATGGTTTGGCAATTACAGAATCATTTTCTCAAATTTGGAATTATTTTGGGGTTATTTTTGTCGGCGTGTAAGCACGCTTTTTAGTTCTTTGAATTTGAACAGGAGGTGGTGAAGTATGGAATGATTTTGGCATGTCTGCTCATCCACAGAGTTAAATTATGTATCTTTAGAAGATTCTGCCTTCTCTAAGCATTCTGTGACAGGGGAAGGTAGATGCAGGCTGTGGTGGTATTCTGACACTACAGGCCCATCTTTTGGCTAGACAAGGACTGAGAACTTAAATTGAGGGGACATTTGGTATAGAAACTAGAAGACAAACCTCATGAGCTACAAGTGGACAGAATTGCTAAAGAGATACGCTCCAATATTGTTGGTAGGTCAATACAGAAGCTTCAGGTACAGGCATGTGGCATGACCAAAGTCCTGTTAAGTAATTACAGGGGGTAAAATACAGAGGGAATTTACTCCATTTCATAAACTTAACATTTACAAGAATGGGGTATAATTTGCATTGACACTCTCTGAAGAACTATACCAAGTTCTTCAAAAAGTTCTTCAGGCAGAGAGGAGAAAGTGTGTCTGTTAGCTGGGTTTCTCTGGTGCCTGGGTCCTCAACCATATGGTACCCTGACTCCATACCCTTCTGGCTGTCTGGCACCTTCGTAAGCCCATCTCTAAGAATCTAGAAACACCATTTCATAGAATGGTTTGTGTTGAAAGGGACCTTAAAGATCATCTAGTTCCAATCCCCTGCCATAGGCGGGGACACTTTCCACTAGACCAGGTTGCTCAAAGCCCCATCCAACCTGGCCTTGAACACTGCCAGGGATGGGGCAGCCACAGCTTCTCTGGGCAACTTGTTCCGGTGTCTCACCACCCTCACAGCGAAGAGCTTCTTCCTTGTATCTAATCTAAAACTACCCTCTTCCAGTTGGTGGTGGGTTCCTTCATGTTTAGCTGTTCCGTATTAACTAGAAAGAAGGCATAACACTAAATCTAGTATGTAAATATATAAAATGTGTATTATACTGTATGTGAAATGTACATATTACACATTGCTTGATCTTAGCCAGAAGGCCAAGAAAGGTATGTATATGCTCCTGAGGTGGGAAAGCATAGAGTCATATAATTATAGAACCAACTAGGTTGGAAAAGACCTTTAAGATCATCAAGTCCAACCATTACCCCAGGACTGCCAAGACCACCACTAAACTGTATCACTGAGGGCCTCACCTACACGGTTTTTAAACACTTCCAGGGATGGTGATTCCACCACTTCCCTGGGCAGCCTGTTCCAATGCCTGACCACCCTCTCAGTGAAGAAATTTTTCCTAATATCCAATCTCTACCTCCCCTGGTGCAGCTTGAGGATGTTATATCTTGTCCTATCTCTTGTTACTTGGGAGAAGAGACCGACCCCACCTCACTGCAACCTCCTTGGCAGGTAGTTGTAGAACGCCATAAGGTTCCCCCTGAGCCTCCTTTTCTCCAGACTAAACCCTCCCAGGTCCCTCAGCCGCTCCTCATCAGACTTATTCTCCAAACCCTTCACCAGCTTTGCTGCCCTTTTCTGACCCTGCTCCAGCACCTCAATGTCTCTTGTAGTGAGGCACCCAGAACTGAGCACCGTATCCGAGGTGTGGCCTCACCTGTGCCCAGTACATGAGGGGATTCACGGCTTTAGAAGAGAAATGCCTTTTTTTTTTTTTTTTTTTTTTTGTTAATGAGATTTGACACGTATCAGTAATTTTGGGTAGATCACATAGGGGCCTCACCACCCGTGTCCTTGCTGCTAGACGCACTGAAGTCTCTCAGGCGCCGTGCAGGCGGCTCACTGCCACAGCTCTTTGGTCTCGCTCCGTGCCGTGTCCCGTTTCCACGGGTGCATTCCCTCGTCACGCCATTGGTCACCTCACCGCTGGGGAACGCCTGTGGTGGCGGTGCGCCGCTGAGAGCCGCTCCCGAGGGGCCCTGTGCGCCTGCCTCCCCTCCAGCCCGGTCCCCGCCGCGCTCCCTCGGCCGGCTGCAGGGGGCCCGGCGCTCGTGTCAGACCGGCCGGGGCGGCACGGCGCCCCCACACGGCTTCTCCGCGCCACGCAGGCTCCGACGGCTTGGAGCAAGCGCGGGGCGGGGCGGCCGAGGCACCACCCCGTGCCCCGTTGGGAGAGCCCATTGCCGGGGGGAGCCGAGAGGAGAAAGAGTGGGGAATCTTCCCGCCGTCGTTGCCTTGGAGTACCCAAGGGGACGGCGTTCGCCGCCCTGTGCGCCGCCGCAACTCGCCGCTCCAGAGTGGGGGAGAGTTGTGCGTTGCGGCGCTGGAGGGTGGGTTTCTTCTTCCTCCTATCCACCCCTTCCCCGCGCGGCGCGGTGGTGCGGTCCCGGGTCAGGTCTGAGGCGTGGCGGCGTGAAGCGCTGTCAGAGCCGCGCTGCGAGGTTCAGCCCAGTGCCGGTACCGGGAGCTGCCACACCGCCATCGCCGCCGCCATGGAGCCCCATCGCTGGCTGCCCCTCGAGGCCAATCCCGACGTGAGTGCCCGGCTTGGGGGTGGTGAAGAGCTGCTGGGTGCGCGGGACGGCGGGCTGCCTGCCTGCCTGCCGGCGGGAGGGAAGGAGGATGGCGGAGGGGAGAGAGCCTGGGGCCGCTTCGCGCTCGGCATCGCGGGGTGAGGGGTGGTTGGTGGTGGCAAGGAGTGGGGAAGGTCTTCGCCCGCGGATCTAGACGGGGTCTTAACTCCCCTGTTTTCTGCTTGCTTTTCAGGTCACGAATCAGGTGAGCAGCTTTTACTTGAGGTAATCTTTAGTGTCTCCGCAGCTTTAGGCCCATCTTCTTTCGTTTTCATGTAGTAAAGGCGTCTGCTTCTCCAACGAGAGTAACCCCTTCCTGCCATGCTGGAGTCTGCGCTCAGTCTTTTAGTATTGGACTTCTGAATCCTCCGACTACATAGTGTCATGTAAAGATACTATATGAAAGAAAAAAAACAGTAAAGGAAAAGAGAATAGTTGTGGTCTGGCTATTGATGTAAGCTCTGTGTTTCAGAGCGGGTTTCAATTCATTAATGAATTGTTAAAACGTTATTATATATTTATATATAATGTGTGCCAGTTCTGGACCTGTATGTGATGGCTTTGTGCACTTGTATGGATCTACTTACATCACCCTGTCACAATCTCTTTTTTTTGGCTGACCATAAAAAATAATGTCATTTTACTGTATTGGCACTTTACCACCTGTGCATGACAGTATCTGCATGATTTGTTGTTGCTGTTTTTGTTAGCATAGTAGAATCGACACTAGAGAAAGGAAGCCTGTTCTAGTCCACAAGATAGTATAAGTACTGAAAAAATTCTAGCTGAAAGGAAATCACACATGCTTCAACCCTGCCTCACGTTCTCCGTGATAATCTTGAGTATCTTTAACAAGCATTGGAGGTCAGATGTTGGTCCCGGCAGGCCTGTTGATAATGTTAAGAATGGTGTTTAAGCCAAAAGACTCTGAAGCTTCCAGTAGTAAGATGACATTCTTAAATTTATTTTTGAAATATTTTGCAAATTAGAAATTTCTTTGTGTGAAGAATGTAATTTTTTGTTGTTGTTGTTGCTGTAATGTACTGACTGAGTCTGCAGGAGGGTGAAGGGTTTTTTTGATACTGGGTCATTTTGTACTTGGGTTTATAGTTTCCTGTAATATTATAGTTCTTACAGTATTGCTGCTTGGAGCAATTTGAGAAGTTTCTAATCCCAGTCCTGAGTTAAAATTGACAACCATTCCTGGGAGCTTTTCTTGAATGTGTGCTATGATTTCCTTATGGTTTAGATTTTTTTTTTTTTTTAATTTAATTTTTGAAATTCAGAGGCTAAATTCCAATTTAGAAGAAAGGAAATGTGAATAAACACTAGTAGAATTTCAAATTCTTCAACTTCTTCTCACATTCCAGATGTTGAGGTGAGTTCATCATGGTCCTAATGAAGTCCTGTCAGCTGCAAAGTAAAATTGAGGTGGAAAAACTAGTGACTGACTTTTTAAATCTGAGTTATCTTGTATCCCTACATGTTTATGTTGTATGGAGAAAATCCTAGAATAATGTTAAATGAACAATTTGTGGTCAAAATCTATCTCTGTTGCCCATTGGCTTTGCACTGATGATGGATGGTATCTGTCAGTTGTGGTTGATCATGGATTATAGGAATTTTTACTCCACAAGGATTTTTTTGTTAATATTTCTGTACAGAAAAGGCCACTTTAGACCAGTTGAACTTCCTTCTGCACTGTATTTTGCCAGTCTTAACAAGCAGTGGTTGTTGTCATTATGTAGACTGAGGTGTATGTTTAAAAAGAAGGGGGTGTGATCAGTGTTGAATATGAATACACCTGACATTATTTAGTCATTGTTCTTTTAATCTCATCAGTACAGTGGTAAACTGTGTAACAACAGGGCTGTTAGTCACTAGTTCTTCATATCCTGTTTAAAACAACCATAATAGTAATTAAGATTCAGATGAAGTTGCAGAAGTGTTTTTAAAAAATCTTGTGGAGTTAATTGCAAGGACAGACTTTTCTGTGGTACTTTGTGCTGTGCTCTGTAAAATACGTAGAATTCTTCAGGGGGAAAAAAACCCAAACAGTGTTGTGCCCCTAACATCTACAATATATATGTCCAGTAGGAGTTTAATACATGTATCTCTTTACACAGACATCTTGCTATGTGTTTCATGTTGGTTTTTTTTCTATTCTTTAATTGTGTTTTATTTCTCTAACTTGTGTATTGGGGTATACTATTTCTGTTAAGTGTTACTGTTATTGGTAGGTGTGGTAGTGAGCTCCTAAACCCCCAAAAATTCCATGCACCTGTAAGATGGGTAGATTTTAAGTATTAGATTCTAATGAGAACTGTCATTGCAATGTAACAAATGCTTAGCCTAATTTGGCTTTTTTACTAATAATTTGATTCCATTATTTAATAGTAAGTAGAAAGGAAATGTACTAACTGCATTGTCTTTTGCTTTTCCTATGTTCTTACCATACTGTGTGCTCTCTAGTTTTGAAATGTATGTATGTTGTAAATTTTAGACTCTTTCAACCTTTGTGGTAGAAATTCAGGTGATAATGGAGAAGAAGTGGTGTTTTCCAGTTACAGGGTATGTGAAATCTTTGCAAAATACCTTGAAAGTTTTTCTCTGTGTGAAAGTATTTATGTTATAATACAGGTCTAGGAATTTCTAAATCCATAGTGTATATTGGGCCTTTCTTTATGCATATGTGTTAGAATTATTTAAAGGCTCAGAAACCGGTGAGGATAAACAGGAATGTTCTTTCTTGGCATTAAAGATTTCCAATGGCAGTGACTCACTCTGAATACTGCAGGCACGTACCTGTAGTGATGTTTTTAAGAGAGAAGTCAGGGTAGCTAAACGTACTATACAGTGCTAATTTGTCACAATACTTTTTTTTTTCTTCCTTCCACTTGTACAGTCTTATAAAATGAGTTGTTAGTCCACTGCTGATATTGAAAGATTTGATGATTCAGCATTTAAAAAGCTCTACTTTGTGTACAGTGATGGCAGGGAATGGTTTCTTCTCTTTGACCTTCTGCTGGTTTTGGGTTACATGACCAGTGCTACTCTTCTTCCTCAATCTCTTATGAGACTTACCTTGCTAATGGGAGAGAGAAAACAAGAAAACGGGTTTTGTCTGTTCGCTGATGATGTTTGGCTGTTTATCTTGTTCTCAATTTCTTCTACCACAAAAAAAAAAAAAGTCAGATTGCATATAAATTTTTGGAGTTAAAAGATCAGACATAAGCTGCTTGTTCTTCATCATGATAATTGCTTCAGTCTAGCTTGCAACCCACGACTGATTCCCTAGCAAGCATAGATAAACAGAAAAGTGGTATTGGTGGATATCTTTCTTGATCTGTCACCTTTCTTCATTCTTTCTTACCTTTCTTCATGTCACGTGTTCTAGGAAATAACCTTACTTCCTAGCTAAGGTACAATTTCAACTCATGCCTTTGTAATATCCAGAAAGAGGTAATTGACTGTATTGGATTATGAAGTTCAAGCACTGGCTTCAGGTAGTTCAGAGTTAAAGTACTGAGAGCAGGCTTGGGTTTCTCTTGCCACATAGGGCTTACTTGCTGGTTCTTAGTTGCCTCCCAGCATTTTCACACCTTTGATCCTACTATTTTTATTTATTTGTTTGTTTTAAGCCATTAAGGTACTGAGAGTCAGCTACAGAAAGAAATTAATTTTAGTCCATGGATGCCCCTGACAGCTGTGACTTTAAAGTCACAGGAACAGTAAAGATCACAAAACATAGAACAAATGGCAGAAACTGGATATGGATAGTCAGTTTTCGCCCAATCGGGAACACATTTTTTAATGCTGTCAGGCAGATACAGAGATTAATTAAGTATCTCAAGGAAACAAACTGGACTCTTCCTAAATGCTCTTTCGGTTTTATGAACTCTGCAACACTATCTCACAACTTTCCCAAAAAGAAAACCTTCCTCATCAGCATCATTGAAAAGGCAGTTCCCACAATTCCTGAAATGCTTTGGGTTGTAGTACTCCTAGATGAGCTACTGTGGTGGAATGGAAGGATGTTGAATATGAAGAATTGGAGATGTCCTTCTGAAAATGCTCAGCTAAGCTTGCTTATTTTTTTAGTTGGGGATGGGGGAGTGAAGTTTAACTGTTCTGTTGTAAGCAGACTGGAAACAGCAGAGACAGTGTGTATGCTTGAAAAACAGCCTGTTGTTATGAGTGTAGCCTCAGAAAGTGGAAGACCAGGACTTAGTTTGTCTCTTTCTGTAATGAGAATACACGGGAAAGCCTTCCACAGAGCCAACAAAGGGGAAGTGTTGAGGCTGTGACACACCATAGCAAAGAATAAGCACAAGGACAAATATGAAGGGATTTTAGACACCCACTATGAGATCACTTGTTGACTGGCTTCTTCTAGTTTAAAATATGTCAGGCTATCTAGACCTCTTACTGAGTTTAGGTAGGTAGATCTGTTGCAAAGAGAAAACTATAACTTATTTTGGGTTTTAGAGCATTATTTATATGAATAGTTGAACGACTGACTTAGATCCGTCTTTGTACGGATCCTCAGTAATTGAAAGATGAGAAACCCATGTATTTAATTTCTGTGCTTGAACTTGCCACTTCTGTCCTTTTATTATGCTCTTTTTTGCTCAGTTTCTTATTTCTGTTTCAGTGACGTAAACTAAAAATTGTAACAAGGAAACACTGTCTCAAATGCTGCTGAAGTGAATGGGGTACTACTGTTTGGAAAACAAGTGTTAGTGGTTCATGTGATAGGTTATCTTGTTGCGCTGAAGATGCTGTTCCCTGCTTGAGTTTTCCTTTAGCTTAAAGGACCAGCAAAATTGGTAGAATCCAATTATTTTAGTACACTGTAGAAGTAATACGTATGACAGAATATTTCAAAGAGTAGATTGATTGGCTTGTACCCATTATGAATAATTGTTTAAGTCATAGAAACAGGTCTGTAAGTGTTTTTCACAGCATAATGTGGTATCCTGTTTTGAACCAGTGGCTCCGTAACTGCATGTCAGGACTCTGGAGCATTCATAGGCATCATGCTCATTTGGAGCATTCTAAAGCACTCTCTCACTGGGGCAGTTTTTGAGGAAGCCTGGCTCAGATGGTTAGTCTAGCTCTCTGTGTGCTTTGCGTTGCTGCCTGGGTTCAATATATATATATATATCTCCAGTGCCTGGGCATACTAAGTATTAAGTTTTGAAACTGCTTGATGGATATGTTAAAAATATATACCTCTCATTGTGAAGATAAGGAGCACTAACTGCAAGTCAGTGTTGCTTTTCTAGACACCCTGAAGAAACTTAACACAACTGGAAGGATAAGAGTTTTGTGAGTGTAAGATTTCTCACCTTTTTTTTTTAATGATGTTGAAAGTCTTTTCTTTTGTCCTCCTTCATTCCAAATTAAAGAAAATTGTGATGCTAAATAGGCTGCATTCCTTGAACTTTATTATGAGGTCCTGAAGTACAGTGCTTGAGGATATTAACGAATTTGTAATAAATCTTGAATTTCGAAATGAAGTTTATTATAATGAGCATCTCTTGTTGAGCAAGACCATGTTACAGCTACTCTAAGTGAGGAGTAGTTGGTATAGGAAGAATTATGCACCTTATGTAATTTACAGCCATATTACTTGCTTCTGGTATGCTTTTTGATCTGCTGTATAGAACAAAAGTTTCTACAGCTGCTGCTATCTTGTCACATCAGTAATTTTGATTTAATGGTCTGAAAAATGCCTTCTCTAAAATGTATTGAAAGATGATCTCTTCGTTTTAAATCCATGAATGTAATAATGAAAGCATTAAGAAATATATCCTTATAATGCCCAAACAATAAAGGAATTTCACTTCCGAAACAAACAGGTTTTTGTAATATGCATCTAGAAATTATGTATAAAGAATTGAAAGCGAATTATTATGCAGTTATATTTGTAATATAGATTAGTTTAATAAGAAGTGGATGCTTAAAGGGTTGAATACAAGCATCTATTTGTGGATTTGTATAAATTGTGATGTAAATGTTTTTCCGTTGTGTTTTTTTTTTTTGGTGATAATTTCATCAGACATATCTTATGCAGTGTCTTGCTACTTTCTAGGGAAAAAATAAGCTTCAATTTAACAAAATGCCAGAAAATCTTATGCTTTAGTGAAACACAAAATATTGATCATCTTAATTGGCTTATTTAGGTGTAGCCCATCCAGTTTCTAAAGCCATAAGTATATTTCGTTTTTGCAGAAGAAAGTCTTAACTGTGGTTTTGCTGTGATACAGTGATGCTCTAATCCACTGAGCACAAGTACAATAAAATATAGACTGTTGGTGTCTTGGTTTGCATTTAGAAGAGGATTACAACAATTGGTTCTTCCCACAAAAGCTCTTTGACTTTTGCATCTGAGTGTCTGGAACTGTTTGTGCGTTTTGCCAGTTTTATGTTTTCATGGTTCTAACTGGTATACAAATACCACAGTAAAATGTGGAAAACTCAGTCTTGACTATAATGCCTTAGTATTTAGAATGTGGCGTTCTTGAAATATTTGTGAATGCCATCCAACTTTAATTGCACCTAAATTTCAAAGGCCATTTTGTTTCAGTGTTTGTCCTCACTTTGTTTTTTACATGCGAGTGACAAAGTGGAAAAGAGCATTGCTGCTTTAGACAATATTAAAATTGTGCATTTTACTTCTACTTACAAACTACTTCGGAAGTTTTCCATTAAAATAAGTCGCATCCGTACTTCTTCTTACCCCACTTACCCTTTCCACATCTCCATCAACCCCATAAATCAAATCTTCCTTCTGACTGTGTAGCAGTTGGCAGAAGTACTATTTTAAACTGCTGAAGTCAAGTCCCCTGGGTCAGGATGTTGCTAGGTTGCCTTTCTGAGTTTCCATTCTACTTTTGAGGCTCATTTAAAAATAAGTAAGTAGGCGTGAGGGTTTTTTTTATTAAATAAATTTCATGAACCTTAAAGGTAGGCAGTGTGTATCAGAATAGAATCATATTTTAAAGATAACCACTCTCTGCTTCTTTCAGTGCCTAATGGTAGGTTAAAGTAGTTGTACTGAAAATGAAAACAGCATAGGTTTTCATAGGTAGCATGACTAAATGTGCTTATTGTAATGTTTTTCCTGTTTACTAACATTTAGATGTACAGATTTACAGTTTGTGGAGATTTAGAATGGAGTCAGGTAGGCTGGAAGAGACCTCCAGAATTCTGTAGTCCAACCATGTTCTGTTGAAAACAGGTTGCTCAGAAACTTGTCCAGTCCTGAATTCCTGAAACGATGAGACTCTCCAGGCTCCTGGGCAACCTGTGCTAGTTGACCATGATCATTATTTTTTAGATTTATTTTTAAACACTTTCCTTATCAGATTCGAATTTCCTGTGTTCTAACCTCTGTCCATTGTTCCTCATTGTTTCTCATTGTTCTATTGTTCTACTGTGCACTGCTGAGATGAGTCTGTTTCTCTCTTCCCTGCACTCTCCCTTAGCTAGTTGAAAAGAGTAGTAATCAGGTGAGAAGGAGGGGCCTTCTGGAGTACTGGGGAGCTGGAAGGAGAAGTTCATGACCGGTGCAGAGAAGGGGTGTGTATGTAAAGTAATTTCCAAAAGTGACTTTGTGTGTAACGGTTAGTTGTACTGGTGGAAAAACAAGAAGTCTTTTTCAGAAAGGTATTTTAATAAAAGACAACTGAAAATATGACAACAATCAGTAAAAACCAAGTTCTGAAAAAGTTAATGAGCTGGATACAGATGTGTGGTGGTGTTTGCTGCTGCTGCTGCTGTTCTTCCTGCGGCCCCGTAAGACTGCTGTGATGTAGCAAAGTGTCTTTTTAAGGTAAATGTTCAAAGACATATAAATTAAGACTAGGCAGCAGTGTGATAAGCAGTAACTGAAAATCTAACACTCTTGTGCGGATCTAGAGAAACATAAAGCGACTATTTTACGTTCACTGAGTATGTAGTATCAGTAAGCTAAGAGAAAATAAACAGCTGAAAGCAAGTGAGCCCTCAAATACAGTGTAAAGTACCCTAACTGCTCTGTCCAGCAGGTATCTGTAGAATAAAATCAGTGGGTAATTGTAAATAACTGGAATGCAAAGTAGCAGAGGTCCCTCCCGGTGGATGACAGTATCTAAAAAGCATACAGAACTGCCTGCTGTCCTAAAACAGGAATGCTTTTGTCAGTGGGGAAGGGATTGCTTCACCTTATGGTGCATAACTGGCTCCTTTTTGTGCCGGAATCTTTGCCTGCTCTAGGAAAGAGCTAGAAAAAGACTGAGGGAGGAAAAAAAGGAGGTTTAATTTAGTTATTATGAAGGTATTTGTGTAACTTCCTAAAATTAAAGCTGTTGCTTGTGACATCTCTTTTTCTGACCTTCCTGTGTCACATCTAATATGGATTTTTGTCCCTTTAAACAACTTTCCCTGGTTCCTAACAACTTGTTTTTATTCCCACAAAATTTCTTCTCCCTGACCTTGCTAAATACAGCCTTGCCTTGCTTTTATCTGTTCAGAACACAGTTGCAAAAGATTACTTATCTGGCTGTGTCATTGATTGAGCTCGGGGTTTTTCTCTTGGTGTGGGTTTTTTTTTTTTTCTCCCTCTTTTCATGTCTCCACATTAAAAATAAATTCCAGATATTTGTTTCAAGGGTTCTTCCCATCCTGCCATCTATATTCATCTGCTACCCATCTGTCAGTCTCTTTTACACAGAGGCTTATGCTGCCAGTTTTTATCATCTACTTACTAAATTTTCTGAAGGATCTCTCTCATTTTTTCCCTAGGCCTGAATGAAACCCTCTTGATACACAGAGATTTCTTCTTTGCCTGTTTTAGGTCTCTCCTTAGTTTTTTGGTTTTTAATTTTTTTTTAAATGATGATTCCATAATTATAATTTAAAAAACCCTAACAAACTGCTATTGTTAGGCTCCCTGTGTGTTAGGATCACTGTCTGTCATACTAAGCCTGTGCTCTTGCTGTTCCATCACTTCTAGTCATCGCTCTCATATACCAAAATTTTTAATTTCTTAGATTGTGAAGTTTCTAGCAGTGTAGTACTGTGAGAAATGAAAGGCACCCTATATCTGTGGTGATTTAGTTATGTTGAATATCTAATTCAGAAGTTTGAGTAGCTATTCTTGGGTTTAGGGAATTTGTGGGTTTTGTTTGTTTGTTTTGCTTGGTTGGTTGGTGGTTTTTTTCCCTAGTGATGTAGAACAGGTCAGGAAAACCTAAATCACTTATTTTTCTGGTAGCTGAATGTGATCCTTGTAGCATTGCCTCTTCTGGTTATGGGGTCTTTTTCTAGGTGAGTGTTGCTTTTATTTTCTTGGGGCTTTGTACCCTTATTTCATGTATTCTTGCAAAATAATGGTTTTGGGTGTTTGTTTTTTTTTAGTTGCCATACTTTTCCCTCAGTTTTGAATAACAGCAATAAAAATGATTGGAAGACTAGTAATTGGCTTCATAAAAAAAAAAAAGTACTAGAAGTATAATGAATATTTTAATTCACCCATACAGGTACTCCCTTCCCCTTCAGAATTTTTTTTTTTGTTTCTCACAATATAGTAATCCACAACCTAGAGGGTTAGGAGTTAAAAATGTACTGTCTTCTGTTTCATCAGCTAGTAAATACTTAAGAGTTCCCCTTTTCCTCATTTTCATTAAAAGATAATAATTTGGCCTTCTTCCCAATCTTGGCAATACTTAAATGTGGTACAGAACCAAAAGAGCTTGGTGTATCGCATAATCAATCTTCTGAATGAATTTTCTTACTGTACTTCAGAACTGTTACCTTTGTTCTTAAACTAGTCAAAAAGAGGAGGTTAAAACTTAAATTGCCTTTATTTGCCCTTAGTTTTGATTTCATATCTTGTAGTATAAAATAGACAATAATAGGTTGTGTCATCCCCATGTCATGTCCATCCCATCCCCTGCCCCCCATCCCCAACACTGGCTGCAAACTGCAGCTTCATTCTCCTAATAAACTTAAGGGTATGTATATTTTCTATGGTTTTGCCCCTTGTAGAAGATATTCTGAAGTGTTACTAGTAAAAATCTTCCATACTCTTTATAAAATACCTTTTTCCATGCATTTGGCTTCTGTAGAAACTGTCTCCTTTATATCTCTAAATACTGAGAGTCAGCCCCTCGCCTGTGTCTCTTGAAAGACAACCACCTTGCCTTTTGCCCAGAACAAGTTGAAATCGGTATTTGAAGGGATCTCACGTTAGACCAACACACTTGTATTTTTTTTGTATATTCTCCATGTTGTGTGTTAATAAAATATTCCTGTTGAGTATTTCTTACAGTTACATCTATGTAGGTATGAATCTACTGAAACATGGCGTAACCGTTACTGAAATCTTCTGTGGATGTGTAAACCTGCTCACTAGGTGGATTATGCAAAGAAGAGGGAGTCATCTATGCCTTTCATTTAGGCTTATCTTACATGATTCTTAAGTATCTTTACTGCAAATGTATCAATAAATAGATTTCCTCAAATAGCATTTGGCAGGAAGTATGATGAAGCTTTTAAAGTAATCTTTCACCTCTAAGAAATATAATGGGGAAATTTCTCTGGTCTTCTATAGCATCACTATTAGGAACTGCAGAGTTAAGTTTTGTTAAGAGCTGGCTGAAGAAATGCTTTAGGAGTTCATTGGTTTTCCACTAGAGAGGGTAGAAGAATATTACTTGCTGCATTATTTTTTCCAGGCATTTAAATTTGTAGCTGTTCATCAGCAGACTTTCCTTATTTTAAACTTGAGAGCACAGGTGACTGAATAAGACTTTCCTATAGATTTCCCATGTATTCTTCCCAGCAGAAATATAGGAAGTTGTGAAATGTTACCTTTTTGGACAATACACAGGGTTCCCACATCTTTAAGTTTTACCAGTAGAAGTAGTGTTTCAAAATAGGATTTGTATATGCCACAGTGTACAATTAGCATTTTCTTACAGTTGTGAGTGGTCAGTGTGTGTATAGTAACAATAGTTTGTAATTTCAGTTAAGTGGTTCTGGGCTCTGATAACACAAATATTTCAAATTATTTTAGATCACATATTGATGTACCGCAACAACAGTTGAGGAATTAATAAATCTTCTTGGAGTAAAAGAAGAATACCTAACTAAAAAGACAGCACCCAATTCTAGGCTAAGTTTGTCAAAGCTTATTAGGTACTACTATTTCTCTTTTTCTTAAGTGGCTTAGTGTTAGGTAAAATCATAGAATCATAGAATAGTTAGGGTTGGAAAGGACCTTAAGATCATCTAGTTCCACCTCCCCTGCCAGGGGCAGGGAAGCCTCACCCTAAACCAAAGGTCACCCAAGGCTCTGTCCAACCCGGCCTTGAACACTGCCAAGGTTGCCCATTTACTTTGGGCAACCTGTTCCAGTGCCTCACCACCCTCACAGTAAAGACCTTCTTCCTGATATCTAACCTGAACTTCCCCTGTTTAAGTTTGAACCCATTACCGCTTGTCCTATTGCTACAGTCCCTGATGAAGAGTCCCTCTCGAGTATCTTTGTAGGCATAGCTGTAGTATAGGAAACATAATCAGAAAACTTTTGGCTTAGACGCCATTCAGAAGTTCTAAAGAGGCAAGTAAGAATTACTTGAAGATTTATGATTGTTGTCTGGCCCTTAACCTTTTTCTACTTCAAAATATGTTACTCTATCACAGTTTGAAAGGATTTCTTTTTTTTTTTTTAAATTTAAAAAAACACCTGAAGAGGTACACCTACTTGTGTCTCTCTGCTCAGAAGGCCAGAGAAGATCATAATTTTTTTGAGTTGCTGAAACCTAGCATTTATAAATAAAACATGGGGATTTGTGTGTCTTTTTTAGCCCTATAGTTTATTCAGTTTTGTTTATTAAAACTGGAACCTTGTTTATTCTCCTTAAATTTTGGAAAGTACGGGTTGTTGCATTGTGTTTCATATTATAAATACTCTGTTATGCTTTTAAAAACATATGTATATGAGGGTACTCATTTAATATTCTTATTTTTTTTCCTTTTCCAGTTTCTCAAACAGTTAGGTATACATCCTGACTGGCAATTTGTAGATGTTTATGGTATGGAACCAGAACTGCTTAGTATGGTGCCAAGACCTGTCTGCGCAGTGCTACTTCTCTTTCCAATAACAGAAAAGGTAAATGTTTATTTATAATCAGCTAATCACTTTTGTTGTAAATGAAATGGACATGAACAGTTCAAATCTTGTACTTTTGGTGTCATAATAGAATCAAGATGAGACTCAAACCTTATTCAAGAGACTTCTTAATTAAAAACAACAAAATGCTTCCTTCAGAACCTTCTTTTGATAATCTTGCATGTATGTTTCCAATTTCTTTTCAAGTTGGAATAGGAAAAGCTGATATAGAAGCACAGAAAAATATGCTTCACATATTTCTATTACAGTCAGTTAAAGACTCTTTTTTGCTAAATATGCACTGTGAGATGGCTCAGTTCGGCTACTGCTAGCAGAAAGCTACAATAGCATGGGGAAAGTAAGAGGTAGGATGTACCTACCTGTATAAAATGCAACTGTGTTTTGAGGTTTTGTGCTGTTGCACTGACCAAACTTCAATTCACTTTCAGTTCAGTCATCATTACCAATATGACTTTTGCTTCTTGGGCACATGAGGCATATTTCTAAGATGAAAGAGAATTGTCTTCTCCCTTCTTCCTCTATGTTAGATTTTGAAATACTTGATTTGGGTAAATCAGGTCTGTTTGTTTTGTCTTGTTATATGCTTCTACAAAGAGAAGACATCTGTCTTGCATATCTCCTTCAAGTATTACATAGGTTGAAATGTGTGATTTATATTGATATTTCAATTTATAAAACTCTTACCTGATTGTAATAAGGTCTGCCAAAGAGGTGAAACTGCCCAAACTTCTTCCTTTGAATGGGTATCTCAAAAAGACTGTAGGGTTTATAAGGACAAAGCAGTTAGCAATTAAAGCTGAACTTCTATAACAAACCCCATTTAAACAGAGAGAAGAGTGACTCTTGCTCTTTAGCTCCTATAAACCTTTGCGTTCTCAGTTTCTCCAAAATAGCAGGCAGTCCTTTTCAGGCTTGATTTCAGCCACCCTGGTAGTTTTAAATTTAAGCAAACTCTTAACTGTCCTCACCTATCCTCAGGAAATTTAATTTCTGTCACCTCTGAGGTGGTGTCTTCTGTGTGCTGTTGTTTCTGTCTGACTCTTTGAGCTACAGGTCTAAGCTCCTTCTGTGACTGTCACTTTTGCCTCGCTGCCTTGCAAACTTCCTTTCTTGGATCACACCATGGGACCATCATCCCATTGGAAAGAACAACCTTCCTCTTGTTCCAGAAGGTGTATCTGATTTCATCCTGGAGAAGCATATGTCAAACAGAAACAGAGGAACAGCATATGCTCTGTTGTGTTGGTCAATCAAATTTGACCACCAGCCAAATCTTTGAGATTTTCTCCAGCATGTTAATCCAGTAGAGACATAAAGGACACGTCTCTATCAACTGTGCAGCCTGAGTGTGTGAAGGCCAAATCTTTCATGCGAAGCCCCAGTGTTCTGAAGCTTCTATTGTTCAGTATGAACTCCACAAGACTCTTGAGTGTTACTGTATTTCTGGAGGACTTTTCCCCTCCTCAGTCTCCCTTTCAATATAGCCTGTACATTCTGCTTTAATATATTATTTTTTTTTCTTGGCTGTGTCTACATTTATGAAAGTGTGCCTCAATTAATTTTGCTGCCTTTTAAACACTTTTCTATCATGTCTTTGTTGGTCTGTCTACAAGTTCATTTCTTTTATGATTCTTATAAATGGATTTGCTTAAAACTTGCTTTTAGGGCAAGATACTCTTCTTAGCATACAGATGGTCTTAGGGTTATTGTCCAGATTAAAGGTCAATGACTTTCTTAGCCTGCATTGTAGGTTCTATACAAAGTGAATACTGTGAGCATTGGGCATTTTGGGCATGGTCCAATGAATACACGTACGATGGGATAGTTTAGGTTAGGAGGGACCTCTTGAGGTGATCTGATCTAACCCTTGCTCAGAAACATGTTTTCAGTATTCTCAACACTTACATGTTTGTTTTTGCCATGGAGTTTATTTTGGTTGGCAGGGAGTAAATGACAGCTAGATTGTATATATCGTTTACAGTCTCTAATCTGAACTTCGGTCCGATTTCATAGACATCAGAATTTTTTTCTCAATTAAGGCTGTTTAACTTGTAGTTAAGTGGTGTCAAATTAAAATGCTTTGTAAGTGCTCTTACTATTCCATAGACCATTCAGACAGGCTGCAGGCGTGGAATCATGACACGGGAAAAATTTCTTGTTTCTGTTTGTCACTATGGTACACAAAGTCTGAGAAAAAAATTCTCATGGGTTTTCAGGGAGAATTCCTTGATAACCTTGTGCATTCAAGGTTTGCTTTTGTCATACTTATATAAAAAGCACATCTACTTCAGTATTTTTTTTTGTCTCCAAAAGTACCTAGTAAGAGGTAAAGGAGGAAGAAAGAACAGCATTGGCTGGAACATTTGCAGTTTTCTTTCTTTTTTTTTTTCGTTTTTTTTTGTTTGAGATGAAAATCTGTAAATAATAACGAAAAACAATCAAACAAGCAAAAAACCCCCAAACTGCCCCTCCCCCAAGAACTACAGTCAACAAAAAACTCCACAAAACCAACACACTGTCCTACAGTAGAACAGATTTTAGTCAGTTATGATCTTTACAAAACAGGTACTTTATATTGTTCAAAATAAATTCTTTTACTAAGATTATAAACATTCACTTTATGAATGTGGCTTTTGAAGGGCCTGTTTTGGGGCCATGAGCTTTATATAAGTTTTATTTTATATTCCTGGAAAAAATGAAATGTGAAAATGGAAGTTGTAAGAATGCTTCATGCTGATTAAACACCTGAAGTGTTATGGTTTGCTTGATAGTACTTTGAGACCTCTGTCCTTAAAAGCTTTTTGTTGGATTGAAGATAGGCAATGACAAGTGCTCAGATCAAAGAAATATTTTGGACATTTTTGAAATTATGTTAGATAACAAGTGTTTAAAAATTATGTTTCAAGTGTGACTAGTTTTTGGCTAGTGACAAGGCACTGGTTTAAGAAACAGTATAGAGCTGTTCAGTTGAATAAGTTTATGTAAACTTGTCAGACCGCATTAAGTGTTTCAAGTTACAGGTTGAGTTTTGATTTTATTAGTTAGCTGGTGCTTTGTTTAATTTATTTTTGCTTGAATAATGTAGCCAGTATCTGTTCGCAGTATTTGTGAAATGTCTGTAACTTTCTTTCTAGTATGAAACCTTCAGAACAGAAGAAGAAGAGAGAATAAAAGCTAAGGGGCAAGATGTCAAATCATCAGTGTATTTCATGAAGCAGACCATTAACAATGCTTGTGGAACAATTGGGCTAATTCATGCTATTGCAAACAATAGAGATAAAATGAATTTTGGTAAGTTTGAGTTGGGATTGTTGGTTGGTTGAGTTTTTTTTCTTTGCTGGCTTTTCCCTGGTTTTTTCTGTTACCTGTGGGGAGGCATGGAGGGAAGGAGACATTTTGTAGTGTTTTCTCTGAATATAACCATTCAAAAAGGACAATCTCTATTCAAAGAGTGTTTCTGCCTATAATTATAAAAACAGTATTTCATGCTAATCCAAGAACTAAAGCACTCAAAACATTGCAAACCACAGCTGGTAGCAATTCCTCACGCAGTCAGCCTTCAGTGTCTTAAAGATACGATGTAATTATATCTTTACCTCTTTTGTTGGATATAAGCATTCTGTAAGCTTTCAATGAAGTTGGAGTTAAAGCATGACTCATAATTATGTCTTTCTCATATTTTTTCAAGAAACCAATTCTTCACTGAAAAAGTTCCTAGAAGATTCATTATCTATGACTCCTGAAGAGAGGGCCAAATATCTAGAAACTTACGAAGTTAGTATCATGTGTTTTTACTTTTATTTAAAATGGTGTAAGAATTACTCGCATTAGCAGATACTGTCCTTAGGACTTGATCCAGTGAAGCACTTAAACAATTCAATTTTACATATGAGCTTCTGATCAGTTGCTACAAAGCAAACCCTGCTTTGGTAGTTTATAGTGTTCCTGCCTGCCCATAGCTCAGTCAGCAGAATGGATTTTGTCAATGTTCCTCATACATATTAATTCACTGGCTTAGTTTAAAATTACTTTGAAATGGATGAGAAATGTGTGTATAATCTTTTTGGAGGTTCAGGATGCAGTTTAATGGTCAGTTTAGGCTGATCTGGGGCTGAAAGAATGGTCCTTCTGCCACCTCCCTTCGTTTGTACTTCTATCATCTCTCTGGCTATAGCAATTTCGGGCACACAAAGAGCTGATCTGGTTGAAATACAATCTCTTTCCCCCACCATCCCAAACAATTAGATGAGCTAGCTGATAGTGTGGTTAGCCAGATCATCAGTGCTGTTTGAAAGGAAGCAGCAGAATTATCTGGCCAGTAATGAAAGGGCAGAATGCTAGTGTTGCTCCTGATAGTAATGATGATCCTCTCTCAAAATTAAAATCTTAACAATTTTTGAGTCTGAGTTCCATTTAAGCTTATTGTGAAGCGCTTAGGAATATGGATGTTACCATACGGCTGAGGGAAGTACTAACAAACAGAAACAGCAGAGATTCGATGACATTTTCTGTAGAAATGCTGGACACGAGATATCTGAGCAGAGCTTCTGTCTCAAGTATTTTGTCTGCTCAAGAAGTAATACATACCAAAACCACTTGCGTGTAGTGTTTTCTGTGTGTAAAAGTGCTATTACAAACTGTTAGGTAATTGATTGTGATGAAACTGAAATATTGGTCTTCTGAGATCCTTGGAAGTGGAGTTTAATTGTTTATTAAATTAATTATTTTATTTATTACAAGCACTGAACAAAATAGTTACATCTGTGACATTTGCTCAAATGAATAGCATATGGTGATTCTTAAAACACTGAAAGTCTCTCATTTAAAGTCTGATTGAAATATGTTTTAATTTTAGGCTATTCGTGTCACTCATGAATCCAGTGCCCATGAAGGTCAGACTGAGGTATTCATTTTTTAAAGAAATCTTTGTTAATAACTACTTTGAGTTGAATATAATTGAAATGAAAATAATCTTGCATTAAAGGTTTACACTGAAATGGAGATCATTGCTTGGTTTGCAGTATTGTGTCATTAGTCAAAAATGAGGGCACAAAATCAAATGGCATAGCTGGGGGAGAAACCGAACTTGAAGCTTGTTTATATGTTTTGTTGGGGTTTTTTGGTTTGGGGTTTGTGTGCTTTGGGATATTTTTTAAGATTTTACATAACATGAATGATCTTTTCAACCTTCATTTCAAACAGCCAGTAATAGTATTTTTAAGGAAAGCTGAGGTTTTGGTGTGGTAAATCTGTAGGTAAAACTGTAAGAGCCATAGTAATCATACAGGGGGAACAAATATTTTCTGAGGGTCTGAAAAGTTTTTATTAAGGAAAAGAAATAGTACAATACTTGGTTTGCCACTGTGTGTGTGCTGTTTGTGTACAAATACTAATTCAGGTAAATTCTCACTAATACATATCTTTATAAACTTTTATCCCCCAACAGACTGGGGGATAAAAACCCCCAATCCCCACAAAACAACAACAAAAAAGAAACCACCACCCCAGAAACAATGAAAAAATGTAAAATAAATATAAACTTAACAGTCAGTATTGTTCTGCTTCAGTCATACTAAGGCAGTTTTCCATCTTTCTGGTTCAGATCTTGGTATTTGTTCCACAAAAAGAAAATTGATTAGACTGTTGCTTGCAGTGCTTTATTTGACAAAGAGAGGAGCCCTCCTCTGTTTGGCTGAGACTCCGGTGGCTCATCCACTTTCTTTTTAATTTTTTTTTTCTTGTAGTACAGGAGATGAGGTTTTCTTTCTTCGTATGGCTTGTGCAGTGTCTTCTAAACAATGCAGGAGAAAGCAAAGCAGTCCTTTCTGTTCACTCTTGCCTCACCATCATGAAATGAAAATTGTTTTAACCATTTCTGTTACAAATACTCCACTTCGTGTGTGATGTTTTCTTCAAAAAAACCACAACTCTTCTTAACTTTTTCTCCAAATTAATCAAAAGTTCTGCAATTTCAAGAAGAAACATCAGAACAAATTCTTATTTCTCTTTCTTTTCTAAGGGAGAGACTCAAAAAGAAAATCTGGTCTGTTTTCTTTATAAATGAGTCCTTTTCTAGCTATTCTTGGCAAGCTCAGTAAGAGAGAGGCTATGGAGATTATTCCCACAAGTTGCTGAAGACTGAATCTCTTCCTAAGATCTTTGTGAAAGAGAAAAATTTCTTTAGTTGTTTTCATGTACTGTGACATTCATCCATGGAATGGTTTGTGTATGTGTTCCTTTGGCAGAAATTATGGAATGATTGGGAAAGAAAATGCAAGGACTTTGTAGTTCTCGAGAGTCTTCATAAAGATTCAGGAAGCATCTAAGTGGTGATGGCATGTCCTAGTAAGGGATAGTTAACTTCTTGAACTTCCACAGATTAATTTGTTTCCTGATCAAGATAACCACAATACAAAAGACTAATAATTGTATGGAAAGGTGAAGACTTTTTTTTAATAATAAAAATTTATAAGATTGTTTTAGCAACCATGTCTAAACACAAATATTGAATAGGTAGTTTCCCTGCCAGACATTTATTATTCCATTTTGCATAGTTGAGTCTGGAAGTAATTCAACACGGGTATTCCTTACACTGGTAAAATAACTTTTTCCTGTCGTTCTGTTTTCAAATTTGAAATAGCACAATGGCTGAATACATGTCCTAGGACCATTTTTCAGAATAGTTCTGATCTATCAACCAAGGAGGGAAGAAATAAACAAGTTATCTCCCTGGAGCATCTAATTGCCTGAAGATCCTGTCCTACTACACTGTGGTTAAATTGGCATCAAGGCCTCCCCTTTCATCTGTGTAGGAGGAATTGCTTTAATTTAAAGTACAGTTCTTTTTAAGCAAAACAAAATCTGAAATGTAAATATGCTGAGAAGTGTAATTGACAGTTGGAGTGAGTTAATCTCCTAGTCTTTTTCCTTCTAATAGTACACTTTAAATGTTGCTGTATGCATCTTTATGTAGTGGTAAAGATGAACAGCATGCACTTGAAGATGCTGAAGTTAGCATATGCAGGTCATACAAAGATATGGACTTGTCCTACAGGCTAAGTTGATAATTTCTAGTACCTTTGGAGCAAGAGATAAGAGAATCCCATTCCTCCTGCATATCTGTTATTGCTAGGGTTACTTTGCTAAGAATTTCAACTTCCTTTCAGAGCTGAGATGGAGCGTGTTTGCCCTTCTATGACTCTATTGGGTTGTTGTTCTCCCACCTCATCCTTGACTCCTCTCCTCCTAGAACAGCCAGGGCATTTTGGATAGAGATCTTTCCTTTGAATACAGTTGGTTATGTAGTTGCTTAATGATAGTAAGCGCTGTATCTTTGTGAGCAAAAAGTCCTTTGCAGGTCTCTTACAAAATTAAAGATTAAGAAAATGTGCAGCCTACTCTTTTAGGATAATTAACTTGGCTTGTGTGCTTCCTAAGAATAGCCTGCTCTGTGGATAGTTCTGTCCCTTGGGTAGGTATTGCATAGTGCTGTCCACTCAAAGTCTTCTGAAGATATTGCTTAAGCTCAAGTGTGTTAGAGTGACTTCCAAAAGTGGAATGTATGGCAGTCAGCCTTGCTGATTTGGCGAAGAAACTTTGTAACTGCTTTCAAGATTTTATTCTTTCCTTCCACCATGCAAAACACGTCATCAGACCACCAAGGTAAAAGTAAAATCTTGCGGAATCTTGAGATGTAGAAGGTTTAAAAATAGCAAAGAATGCAGATAGTTCTCTTCTGATGCTTTTTTTTCTTGGCTCTGGTTTCTCAGATATCTGAGGGTTCAGCCTTCAGTGCTTCTAAGTAAAGCCTTTATTGGTTGATTGCTCCTGGCAGTCCTGCTAAGTCTTCTCAATTTATTTTTTTTTTTTTTTTATCATCTCGGGGGTACTTGGTTTGTATAATATACTAGTGGATTTTCTGCCTTTGTTTCGCTCCATGTATGTGAGTATTTCAAACCTCGAAATAAAGCAAGTTTATCTAGAAATAAAAGGTTAGAAGCAATACAGTAAAGCAATGCTATCTTTCTAGTATCTCTGTATTTCATCTTTTCGTGTTGTCTGGTGTGTAGGATTTTTTTCTATTTTAGGATAATCTGTAATCATTTTTTTTTAATTATGTTTTGAAAAAGAGTTATATTTTTAAAAAGTCTTTAACAGGGTATTACTTTAACTTTAATATTAGTGGGCTGCTAGATTCTGCATTTCAGTAAGTCATTGCTGGAAGAGAAGAGTTAGAGTGATCAGTTTGCTTCTGGGATTTATCATTAATGTGCAATCTATTTAGATGAAGCATTAAGATGAATTGCTAAGCAAATAGATTGAAGATGAGAGTTATGGCGTGTTCTGCCTTGATGGGTGCTTTAACAGGCTTCCTAAGTTTGATAGCTGTGATTAATTTGCCTAGTTTCAAAAAGCAAAACAACTCACACCCCACAAAAAAAACCCAACCCAACCCCCCTTTTACGGGCCATCTATAGGCTGGATTAGAACTGAGTATTTTGGGGAGGGTTTTTTTGTATTAAAATATGTGAGGTTTTTAATGAAGTTTACTGAACTTTTATTAAATTACTTAAAATATTTTCTTAAAAATAGAGAAGTTTTTTGTTCATTCAAAGAGTTTGAATTTTAGGAACAGTTAAGCAGTTCTAATTTTGCTATTTCATTTCAGATAATTCATTTCCTTTTAATTAAGGATTGTAAATTTGGGCTTCTGCTGGAGGCTAGGTTTTGGACCAGGTTTGATTCAGTTTCTATGTTAAGACTCCTAGATTCTGTGGCTCCATGGCCCACTTTTTTTGCTACAGTAAAGCAAATAAATAGATAAAGCAGTCCTATGGGTACTTCTATATGTAAAAAATGTAGGTCTGTTTAAAATTACTGTAGTAGCAAGCACTAAGATCTGGGACTAATTCCACAGAAGTGTGGTGTTAGTTTCAAGGGTAGGTTGATTCTGGTCCCATATTTGAGTATCATAATGAGGGCAATTAATCTAAGACGCTTATAACAGTCTTTCTGTTAAATTTTATGCTGCCGAAGCTTACACTTTCTCAAGTGACAGGTATTTCATATCCAAAGTTGCCAAAAAAAGGATCTAGGTCTTTACAATAAAGCTTTGTGAATCCAGCTTGCTCTCCTTACTGTGTGATAGCTCCTGAAAGGCAGCTATTGCTGAGACTAGAATAGTTGTCAGCTACTCAAGATCCTCTTTATTTCATAGCATTGACCAGGGTTAGGTTCATCTTGCTTTTTTATATTTTATTTTTATTTTATTTTTATTTTATTTTTATTTTATTTTTATTTTATTTTATTTTTATTTTATTTTTATTTTATTTTTATTTTATTTTTATTTTATTTTTATTTTATTTTTATTTTATTTTTATTTTATTTTTATTTTATTTTTATTTTATTTTTATTTTATTTTTATTTTATTTTTATTTTATTTCTCTCTTGGGTTGCTTTCTATCAGAACAATCATAGTAACTGTTTTCAAGTAACAGGTGAGAAAATCTGAGGGTTGAGTTTTCTGAAAACAGGAAAACATGTCATTACGTGAGAGACTTCCAGGCTTAGAGTCTTTTGCAAAGCAAATAGCCCTTTAGAATTTGGAGTTGGGAAAGAAACTTATTTTGCATCCTGCCTGGCAATTTTCATTAATTATAAAAAGCTACTGTATTGTTTCTTGAGAGAATTGGAAAGGAGGAAAATGCAAAGGCACAGTTGTTAGAGAAATAAACCAGAAATCGGTAGAAATTGTTTAACTCAGTTAAGCAATGATACGCTTTGATAGCTTGAGGGAAGTTATTCCAGTTAGAAAATATTATCTGTACTGATTCTTGAAATAAATGACCTTTTTAGTATGTGAATATAATAATGTGAGTAGCAAGATTTTTGTTCTGCTCTCGTATTACTGACATCCATATTTACTACTTTGCAACTATGCTTCATTACAGTTCAATTCTACAGTAAGGAGAATAGTGAGCTATACCATATTAGTCTTTTAGAAAGTATTTTATTGGCCTTTAGTCAAGCAATTACATCTAGAGAATAATCTGTATTTAATTTCTGCATTTCTAATGGCTTTGACATGCTTAAGTCTTACTCAAGTACTATCCTGGTAATAGTATCTGAAGTTTTAGCCAGGTGTGCATGTGTCTGTGGTTGTTGAAATCATTCTGGATTGTCAGACTACCTACAGTACCTTCTGTCTTCTATCAGCTTCCCAAACAGCTTCCTGAAACAGCTCATCTTATAGACTTGTAGGAGCTAATGGTGGCACAGATGTGTTAGAAGCACACTCCTGGGAAGAGAGGAGAAGGCTTAGCAGACTATACTTAGATCAGCTTTTGCTTCTGTGCACAGCAAATACTCAAATAGTTGTGGTGTTAAGTAATTGGCAGGCTGTTTGTGCAACATCAAGATATCACTAACTGCTGACAAATGGCTTTCTGTATCACTTTTTGTTATAAAGTTCAAATGATAGAGTGAACTTTTTATTATGTCTTGTGGTACTTGTGGCATATGGAACCACTTTTGTGTTAGAGGTTGAAATATTTTTGGACAGGGGAGTTTTAGCATGGTTTATGCATTACTGCTTAGCAGAATATGATTTGTGGTCTTTTGGAAGTTTACTTCTTTTAAATGTTACTGCAACATGGCTCAAAATAATGTTTCAATCAAGCAGATAAATAAAAGTGAAATGGTGACTTGAAATACCTGTGTTAGATATTGGTTAGAAGAATAATAAGAGTTCAATTTTGTTCATGGCCTAAATTTGCAGGAGAAAATTAGGAGCTCTCAGGTTCCTGGTTTTCCTTTCTTTTCCTTAGAGGCTATTGAGATTGTCCAACTAAATGAAGTTTAACCTACAGTATTTCAGTTACTAGTTATTATGGAAGAGAGAACTGCAATATAAAATATATCAACTATTTCAGGGAGCACAGAAAATACTGCCTTTGATTCTGTGACTTCTCCTGGGGTTTTTTGTTTATGTGGTTTGGGTTGTTTGGGGGTTTTTTAATACATCTATTTACCAACTGACGGCTTTGACTACTAGAAGTGTATGTTGGGCTAAATGAGGCTCAGAACTGAGCAGACTGAGGTGCTCCATCTGAGCTGCCACTTAAATTGAAACAACATTCTTGCACCTCATTAGACCTCTGTCAAAAATATTTATGGTGGAAAAATTGGCCCTTGAAAATCAAAATTGGTGTTTGACTCTGGCAGTATAAAAGTCACAAGAAAGAACTGGTCTCAGATGTTCACAAAAACCTGAAGTACTTGTGCACATCACTATGTTTACTTAGATAAACTTTTTGTTCACAACTATGATCAGGAATATTATTAACATGGATCGAAGTTGGCAGCCACTAAAAAAAGCTACCACAGCTTGATTCCTTCCTTAACTCAAACCATAACTGCAAACTGTAGTCTGTAAACTTGTTTAGTGTGTCTTGAGAACTATAATCTTCCTTGGAATGCACTAAGTTAGACTTTGATCACAGTAACAGTCGTTAACATTGGCAAGAACTAAGTAGAGTCAATGCACTCTGTTCTCAACTGCTATAAAACCTGAACTTTCAAAGATCCCTGGTTCCCTGGGGCATTACAATTTATTGTTAGAGAAGAAGCATAAAGGAGCTTCCTTTTCACTCCTGCCAAGAACATATGGTGGGATTTTTTTTCTAAAACATCCCATATTCCTCAGTGTTTCTTCTGAATAACCCGTAGTCTTGTAAAGAAACATTTGCATCTCAGGAGAATGTCAAATGAGTTATATAACTGTTTCTGATTTTTGTTTAGCTTAGCATTACAGAACAAGCATGTAATCTGTCCTCTAAAGGCAATGAAGTTGCCTAAAAATGTTAGCTATAGCTTTTTCTCCTTTACAGCCTACACAGTAGAAGTGTAAAAACGGACTTACTAGAATCATGCACAGCATTTTGGAAATGATATTTGATTAGTTTTTAACTCATTGCATTGCTATGTTATTTAATGCATCAGTGTTTGAGACATACATCAATCTGATTTATAAGCAAGTTTACTGAGCAAATAACTAATAAGGTATTAATACAGTATTGCTCTGAATTGTTATTCTGGGTCTTATGCTTAACTGTAAAATCTGTATGAAGTAACTCTGATTCCTAGGATGGAACATAACTATAGAGGATATTCGCACCCATAAAGCAGCCCATGAATTTAAATAACAAGTATATAAGAAATAAGAAGTGAAAGTAACAAAATGTTTCTGCAGTTTTGCATCCAACATCTCTACCAACCAACTGCCATAAGTTTTGGGTTTGGTTTTTTTTTGTTTGTTTTTTTTTGTTTTGCATCTCTCCAATCCATAACACCTCCAGTGCTGTTCTTGCACTATCTGTGTAAGAGACCGCGAGCAGTAGGCTCTAACCATCTGTTTGCTCACTCGCATTTTAGCAGGCTGAGCATGACAGGCGATGGTTGAGTTCACACTCACCCTCTTTCCCTCAGGCAGAAGAGAAACTGATTTGGCTCTCTGTTTTATTCTTTATCCAACCACTGATTTGAGAGAATAAAAATTATAAGAATTTACAATCTTAAGACTGCCCCAACATTTTACCACTAAAGCTGAAGCTAGACAGTGGGCTAAAACTACTTGGAGCATTGATGTTGCATCAACAGACTTGGCTCAAGGAAGCATTCTAAAAATATACACACATAGAGTTATTTGGGTTGGAAAGGACCTTAAGATCATCTAGTTCCTACCACCTGCCATGGACAGGGACATCTCCCACTAAATTGAATGTGCAACAATGCTGTTCAATTTATTCAAGAAAAAAAATCTTGCAGAGGAAAAGCTATTTGGAAACAATCCGGTTAATTTAGGTTTTGCAGAGCTCCCTGACCTTTGGAACTTCTCTCTTTTTTGTAATTTCACTAATCTTTGATCACAGAAGTTGCCATTGTGATAATCTAGCTTGACTTTTGCCTAACATAGGCCATAGAACTGAAATTTAGGTCGTCAGAGAGAGATAAGTTATCATTAATTTTGAAAAGATTTTTTTTTTTTTTTTTGGGTGCTCTGATCTCACCATTTTTCTCGTCCTAAGCTCTGTCTTTACCTATATGTCTAGCAAAGTAATACTCTCGGGATACTGTCCGTTCTTAATTGTGGATTAAACCGACATGGAGAATACTATAAAGCTTTTCTTTTTACCAGCTGCAGAAGCACTAATTAAACTTACTGGTGCACCAGTTGATCAGCTAGCAGCTGTAGCCCAATTCAGTTTAAAAACTGTAATCTCTGTTTCAATACATACTAATGCTGATAATTGTAATGTTGACGAAGTAGCTCTGTGAGGAGTGGAGTTTATGAACCTTAACTTCATAAGAATGTGCATGTTGTGCAGGCTTTTGTTGCATGTAAGGAAGTTCTGGTTAGGAACAAGGCTCTTCTTGCAGTTGAAATATTCCTAATGTGTCTCATCAGTGTGAATTCTGTGGTGTTGGAGATGAGCTCGTGAAGCAGCTTCTGCCTCTGCGGAATACTTCCTTTGTCTGGCTGCTTATCTTCTTCTAAAATCTTGAGGGAACTTAGTGTCTGAAGATTTTACCACCACCACCAAAACAGGCTTCCAATGCTGTTAAAAGATTAAAAACACTTGTGAAGGAAGGAGAGAAATTTTTTCAGACATGATGCATAGATTTAATTTGCATGTAAAAAACCCACTAAGGATAATGACTTCTAAGGAAGAAAAACACTATTACACTTTGAACTGTAATACAGACCCTTTGAAACACTGTGTTTAATTCAATAAAGATCAATTACTTCAGCAAAACAAAAAAGCCTCAAAAGGTGGCAGGGAAAAATGATAGATATTAAGTACATCCTCTCTGAATATAATCTTAAACATAATAACTCTTATTGCCCATTTGTCTGGAAAAGTTGCACCTTTTATTGTCACTTCAACCCTCTCCCATCTCTAGTACAGGGCTTACTGTATGGGAACTGTATAATGAGGCCACAAACACTTTGTTGAGAGGAGTTACTGCACACTCATGGATTGACTCAACTGAGCAGATGCAGAACATGTGGCAGGGCCTCTGATCCCAGCGTTGTGCATATGAAACAGACAGACCTAAAAGTATTGTGTCTCCTTCTGTTTCCCAAGTTTCCAGTGGTGTTGGTGTACAGTTAAAGCTCCTTTGATCTCTGTCCCAGTCCAACTAGCATTTCTTTCTGCACAGTGACACAACCTCAAAATGGAGGAACGAAGAAACCAACAGTCCCAGCATAGTTTGTCAGCTGATAGACAGGGAAGCTTCCTTTGAGAAAGGAGCATGGGCTTGAACTTTCCATTGAAAAAAAAAGTCCTGAACTGGAGCTTCCAGATAGATAAATTTTTGTAACCACTAACAAGTTAATCGGTAATAAATATTTTGTCTTAGGAAGAAATGGTCGTGCAATACCAGACACTGCTTTGTCCTGTCAGGTCTTCAATGCATTAGACATGGACTAAGGTACTTTGCTGGATTGGGTTCCCCACGCAAGATGAGCAGACAGATCCCTGTTTCTAGAACCTGACAGGTTTGGGCATGAGCCAAATCATGAACTACTCAGCACTATCAAACTTCTGCACTTCTAGGTATGTGCAAAAGCACAGCTCTTGGTGCCTGACAAACTTTATAGGTGTTTCTTTTAGATCTTAGACTTAAATGGCTCTAGACCTTAATAACAGCTATATATAGGATGAGTTTTGGATTGGGGCAGATGATAATTGCTTGAACATTTTTTTGGACCTATTCCATGAAGCTTTTAACTTGTTTATAAACTATTTTTTGCATTACAAACCATAAACTTAATGTGCTTGCTGGTTTATAGGACAATAATATTCAATTCTATTTCAGGGATTTTGTTTTATCACTTCAGATACTTGACCTGCTGCAATTTTCAGCACAGAAATATGTTCCTGTGATCTTTTCTTCATGTGGATTTAGTCTAATTGTCTCTTCTCTGGAGTTTCTAGTTGTTAATAAGTCTTGTTTAAATAGTGTCTCAAGTCTCTCATGATTTGACTTCCACATTTTAAGTTAAATGTGAAATGTATGACTTTGTATCCTTTATTTGGACATGTGTATTCAACATTAATTTCATATTAATATTGACATGTAATTATGTTTTTATTTTTTTAATATTTAGTTAAAAACAGCTTCAATTGACACTGCTTAATTCGTGCTTATTATCAAAGCAATCCATGGAATTTTATGGCTATTGATTGCAACCTTGTTAATTAGACATAATCCAGTATTAACTTTGCTTTTCCAGAATTCCTATATACAGTCTGTTGAAATTTCACCCATACAAATGCAAAAGTATATTTTCAGTGTGGAGGAAATTCATCTTTGTCTTTGATCTCACTAGGGGACCTACTAGTACAGGAAATAAAAGATAAAGAATTTAATGAATGGAATTTAAAATGAGGACAAATACTCACCTAGAAATACTAAAATATTACTTGCGTTAAACTGCATTCTAGATTATAAATTCAGTTTTGATAACTTAAAGTCTTTTCTGGTCTCATTACATTCATACAGGGGGTGTTTTTAATATATTGTTACAATTTTAGAAATATTAGCCAGAAAACAAGTGAGTGCAATCATTAAGAATGGTAAAAGTCAAGAATTGTGGTAAATACAGTAACAAAAGTAAAAAAGGCTTTACATCTTCCAATATTCTGGTCATCCCTATACTGTTAAATATTGAATTTGATAATATTCAAAGTCTTATTAATGGTTTCATAATAATTACACTAGGAGGGTTTTTAAAGACGAGAAGTACACAGTTTAACATCTTCCAGATAATGGAATGCACCAAAGCCAGACTAAATTCCTAATCTCAACAAGTTTTTTAGTTTCAGTTTTATAACTATTTCTAAGTAAGCAGTTACTATAATGCACATTCCAGGAAGACCAACAGTCTGGTCTGTTCTGACAGTAGCAGCTCACAAAATTGTAAAACATAATATAGTCTGTCTTGCCTTTTATCATGAACTGTCTGGTTTGCAAAGCTCTTAAATTTCTGCCCCACAGCAGGTTCTGATCTTAGAGGTTACTCCCTCCATAGGGAGGTCTGTGGACTGTGAGGACTTTAAGCAGAAGTGTTTTATCAGTCATCTTTTGGAATTTTCTTAGGCAAATGGAGAATAAATTGTTTTTAAAGCCATCTGATATATTATCTAAATGTAAAATGTCTCATTTTAAATTGGTTCTTCAAGTGAAGAATTTGAAAAAAAAAATAAAGTTAGTATGACAGATAAACTGTAATAGCCATTAAACTCTTGTAAGCATCTCTGACTCAGAAATATTGTCATTGCTAAATTCCTCTTTCTTTATATAGTTACATTTTGGGGCTGGAGGTTTTCTGGATTCATCCTTTTTTGTGTGGAGCTGCTGAGATTTAGGGGTGGATCAGAATGCTTGAAAGTCAGAAGCTAATTGGAAAAATAACACCTGTGACAAATCTGTGGAAAACTATCCTCTGGGCAGGTTATGAGACTTGATAACTTTCCATGCTTATTTCTGAGCTCTACAGTTTCTACTGTACTTGATGCTTGCTCTTCATGAAGAATTTCTATCCCTGTCTTTGTCTTTAAGGTCAGCAATATGGGAGCAGAAAGAACCGATTTCCTACCACTCTTGGTAGGAAAAGGCGGGGGGGGGGGAGGAATTGAACGGGAAAGAAGATAAATAATACAAAGAAAGTAAATGGTTTTGACTAGCACTTATGCATTGATTAAAAAGTGAAAATATTTTTTTTCCAGAGAAGCTATCTAATGCTCAGTTTTTGCAATCTACTGTAATCATTCCGTTGAATGCATAATGTGGGGCATAGCTTAAGGAACTGCAGTTTCTGTTCTGCTTGCATAACTTTAATGGATTCACAAGGAGCTGGCAGGTCTCAGTGCAGATGAGTGGAGTATCACTGATGAGTAAGTATGTTTGCTAGTGCAGTTCTGCAGGGATTGCTTGCTTCTAAGAACTATACTGTTGAACAGCTTATATCAGTGACATGGAAGAAAACATAAAAAATATACTGCCAAACCTGCAGGCAGTGTAAAAAGATCAAGAGATAGTAAAGCACAAGACATCAACACAGGACAATCTGGATTGCCCTTTAGGTTAGCTTCAAACATAAGAGTTCTGAGGCCAGATGAAAGCTGTGTAGTTAGCACAAAAGGTAAAGTTTATTTCATGACAGAAGGTGAGAGGTTCTCTGAAAGACTGAAGATTACACTGCAGGGTTTTATATATGCTGACAGGGGAAAAGAATGGTGGGCGATAAGCTGAAGGTGAGCCCCTGGTTTGCCATCATGGCCAGATTAACTAATGTAATCCATCGATCCATGTTCATATCATCATTAAGCAGGACTAAGAAGGTTGCCTTTTCATTTAGCACTGATGTATTTAGTAAACTGTATGAATATGTTACTTACTGTCTCTATAGGTACAGACAGGATTGATTTGAATTTTGATTTGTTCTGGTTTATTTCAGTAGTAAAAAAAAAAAATTAAATTGTTAAGCTTGAACGTTTGTTTTTTGTTCTGTGGGTATGTTCTGATCCAAACAAAACTTCAACTTGATTGGTCCTGTGGCCTGTGTGGGACAGAAGATCAAAACTAAATCATCACAATGGTCCTTTCTGGTCTTAATATATTTACTGTAACTTTGTCAGCTGCAGCTGAGAGTCATTTTTAATACTTCTGTGGTCTTTCTCCTAATAGTAACAATTTGAATGGTTTAACATAGTCCTACTGCTCCCACGGATACTAAAGGGATCCTGAGTGTTAATGGCAATACTGCCAGTGGCCTGCTATTTTAGAAGAATAGGTGAAAAACTTAGGAAGTTGCATACCTCACCACGGTAAGCTTCCCTTTTCCTTTGCTTTCCTTTTATGTTAGACATGGAACAGTAAAGAAACTCTGGGTTCTGTTACAGTAGTTGCTTGATTCATTTTAAATCCCAGAGTAGCACCACCTAGTTTTCCTAAATTACCAAAGAACTGTTGCTCACAGTTTTTGTAGCTGTAGACAAAACTGATCACACGCTGTTCTCAACTATTCCTTCCATGAGATGATACTTAAATCCCCTCCCTCCACACTTCCCAACAGTCTGTCTCTTGAATGAGTCAGTTAATTTGTGTTCATATTATGAAGTTCACTGGGTGTGAATAACCTCTAGCTTATCTGGTGATAAACTTCAGATTTGGACCATGTCTTTGCTTATTTTCATTGTTCTTTTATCTTCTCATTCAAACTCAACACATTCTTGATTATTATCTATGTGATTTGATCAGTTAAAGGACAGTACAATAAGCAGTGGACACCTCTGCAGTTGCCTTTTTAGGTATGTTACTTCAAGTTTAAGTGGGCTAAGTATGTTCTTTTTTAATGTTTATGTAGTCGTCATCGTCCTCGCTGTCTTCACCACCATCCTCATCGCAGCCTCAGGTTAGCCACAGCAGAACGAAGGCTTCACCATTGTGTCACTCTGCATCCCTCTCCTGGGCCAAACGTAATCATGTAGGTCCTGCAAAGGCTACCAGTCCGTCAATCCGTCTTCGTCGTTGGCGGCCCTTGATACGCCTTCCATCTGTTGGGCTTCATTCTGTTGTAAGTGTAGTCCATCTTCAGTCTTTTCTTACTCTGACACGACTGGCCTTCAGCCATGTAACTTCAGTCTTCAAGGCATCATTTTTTGTTGGGGTCTTTTCTCAACCATTCTTAGGCTTTCTTTCTTCCTTTTTTTTTTTTTTTTTCCTTTTTTTTTTTTTATTTACCCCATGTCAGACAGCAAAAGTACATCACTCCATGCTTTGCTGTCCAGGTATTTTTTATTCAGTACATGTGCCAAATCATTTTCAAAGCACAGGTGAAATTTGCCTTTCATGAAGTGGCTTTTTTTTTCGCCATAGGCTCTACATCCAGCCTCTTCTTTTCACCTCATCTTCATGAGCTTTCATTTGGATGTGCTAAACCAAGGGGCTTCTAATTCTTTGTCACATGATATTATTTCTTCTGTGTTTGAGACCTGGTTTATGTTCTCATATCCTAAACCTAGTCTCCTTTTCTTTCATTCTAAGTCTTGCTTAATGGTCCCTGTGTATTTCAGTAAAGATGAAATGTTTCCTGTAAGTCCAAGGGGCTGGCTTATTTTGTCACTTGACATCTGTTTCTTTATCCAGTTTGTAGACGTACATTATAGTTGAAGGTGAAGACATTCTAATAAGAAAAGCTTGTCATCAAGTAGCATACTTTCCTTCTTCACTCACAGGGCACAACTATATCTTGAAAACACTGAAAAACATTATATGCACACAACAGCCAATATTTCTAAACTGTCGTATGACCACCATCAGAAACGCTAAACTGAAAGAATGGTTTAGTGTTAACTTCATCCTGCTTTTAAGGAGTGATCGCACTTCTAGTACACTCACAAAAGAAAAAAATCTTGATACATAGAAGTGAATAGTCTTAAATAAAATTGGGACAGTGTTTTCCTTTTTATCATTCTTTGGCAATGACCACATTTCACCTGTGTTACTAGAAATTCTTATTTGAGGTATGTGGATTTTTTACTGAGGTGAAATAAGTATTCTGACTGTGGTCCAAATATTTTCCTTTTTCATACAGAGCTGTCTTTCCAGATGTGGAAATCTTTCTTAATGTTTTACTGCTATTAAAAATTAGTGTCCAAATGCTTCCATTCCTTTATAGCTTTTATATTTTTATCCCGATAAGTATCTCAATATGAGACCTTTTCCCAGATTCCTTTCTCTTTATGTGAATAATAATTGCTATTATTAAATATCTAGCTCTCTTGTAATCTTTAGAACTAAGGAACATTCTTGATGTTACCATTTGGAGCGATTTAAATATCTTGAGATTGAGGAGGCATGGAGTTTAGCACTGAGTTAAGTTCTCCCCAACTCATGCTTCCTACCCCCTCATTTATGTCATTAACATTGGCAAACTCTGACATTTTGCATGGGTATTATTTTTGTTTGTTTAGCAGAACTTGGAAAATTCTATGTCATTTCTTGTCTGCTTAAACCACGACACTTCTGTAGTTTGACACTGGGATCTTGTTTGAATTTGACCTATATAAGCTTGTTGGTAACAAAAGACTTATTGAGGAAGACTTGAGCTTGAGTGTGCCTGCCTAGAACAAAAACATTAATTGACCACGAGTTTACTTCAGTGCTAAATAGATCATGACTTATCCAAGGATGGCCATTACAGCATAATCTGTTGTGATTATACTTGAAAACCACTGTCGGCAAGTTGAGGGTTTTATTCAAAAAAATTTCTAAAATTAACTCCTCATCGTTAGCAGTGAGCATTTGCTTTGAAAATGTTCAAAAAATTAATTAAAAAATAAGTGGCCTTTGATACAACTCTTATCTGGCAAAATTGAAGCTTTCCACTAAAAATGGTTTTAAATATTACTTGGTAACTCCCCTGAGATCTTTACTTTCTCCATCCTACATTGTAATTTTAAGTCCTGTGTGCAAAGACTTATCACTGAATACAATATAGTCTGATATTTATTGGTAACTAAAATGTTGTTCTTGTCTTTACACTTTTGTATAACACACCTTTCCAAAAAGACTCAAGAACCCACAAACTATATGTAAATTAGTTTAATATGCAAAAAAGAAGACAGCATTTTTGGCATTAAAGCTGTCTCAGTTGGCTTGATAATAAATGCTACCTTGTCTTTCAAGTTTTGTCCTGTCAACGCCTGTCAACAAGTCTTATTAGTATACCGCTGATCGTTCTGTGTACAGAAGATGTATAAAGAGGCTGAACTTGTCTCAGCATTGTATGAAAATGTGCTAGTATTGCTTTTATTAAGAAATCTATGCACTTAAATTTAAAGGAGGGGAAGAAACATCCTGTATATTTTGTTTAAAATACAGTTGAATTTTCTTGCAGATACGTTTCTACTGCGTAAACATTGAGAAACAAAAAATAGATTGTTTCAAGATTCAGAACAAAAGTTTTAATTATGGGAGACAGTGTTTATGCTCTGTAAGTAAAAGTACTGTCCCCACTTGAAAACTTTCTTTGACTTTTGTCGTGGGTTGACCTTGGCTGGACACTAGATGCCCACCAAGCCGCTCTATCACTCCTCTCATCAGCAGGACAGGGGGGAGACTGTAAGATGGAAAAAAACTCTGGAGTCAAGATAAAATCAATTTATTAAAGCAAAAGTAAAGGTCACGTGTGGAAACAAAGGAAAACAAAAGGTTTCTTCTCTACTTTACTTCCCATCAGCAGGTAATGTCCAGTCATTTCCTGGGAGGCAGGGCTTCAGTACACCCTGTGGTTGTGTTGTAATAATGAATGCCCCCTTCCTGCCCCTGCCTTCTCTTAGCTTTTATTGCTGAGCAGACATCGTACAGTATGGAATATTCCTTTGGTCAGTTTGGGTCAGCTGTCCTGGCTGTGTCCCCTTCCACCCCTCCCAAGATCTGCCCATCCCCAGCCTGCTGGGTGAGATGGGGGAATATTGTAGATACAGCTTGATGCAGTGCGAGTACTGCTCAGTAGTAGCCAACACAGTGGTGTGTTATCAACGTCTTTCTTGCTACAAGTACAAAGCACAGCACTGAGAGAGCTGCTATGGGGAAAATCAACTCCATCTCAGCCAGACCCAATACAACTTTTTATATAATGGGGAAAAAAAGAAAACAAAAACCTGCAACAACAAAACAAACTGATAAATTGCAGTACAGTACATGTAGCAAAATTTTAAACTATAGGTAACAACATGCTTGATTACTAATGTTGAATTTTCCTCAGTCCTTGTAATGATCTCTTCCAGCTCTTCTCCTCTTTTAGTGTCTCTGTTTGCCTTAGGATCATTTTGCTGGCTTTTATATGTCAAGCTATTCTACTAATTCTTTTTTCTTTCCTGCACTTCTCAAATTGGAAAACATGCTCTTTGTTTTCTCTCATTTACTTTCTCTGTCAGACTAAAGTTCCCACTCTTTAAAAAACAAAACAGGAATACTTACTTAGAGTAGCACACTGCTAAATAATCCCTCTTGCTTATGGATCTAAAGGGAGAGTTGTGTTTTTATAAACATTCTGTATCCAGATGCTCTTGTCACCGATAGAGCTCATCTCTGAATTTCACCTTCTTGCTTGACATCCTCTCATTCAAAATCAGATGCTACTGTCCTGCATCTTGGAATTGTACCTCATTTGACACTTGCATATTTCTAGCTGTAGTTGGGGACCCAGAGTAAACTTGAGACAGCTTGTCTACGGTGACAGCATGGTAGAAAAATACATAAGGCAGTGCTTAGCAGTGGATCTTCTTGTCCGTTCTTGGGTCAGCACTCAAGACAGTCCCTCAGCATCTTTCCAATAGAAATTCTTTTTCATTATTCTGGACAAAGGATACCTTGATCTACATTAAGCTAAGTATGTTCAAGTGTGAAACTCACTGCAATATATTGAGCATGAACTGAGATGTTGCTGTTCTCTGAGAAAGAGCCAGAAATCATCTTGCTGAAACCTGTGATCATCATTCCAGTGGTCTTTGTTTTAACTGAAGTATTTTAACCAGAATTCAAATGCCTTTTACAGGCCTCCACAGTACACTTGTCCAAGCATGTTCTATGCTTCACAATGGAAATTAGAGATGCCTAATCTACCCAATAGCAATTGCATCACTTTTTCCCCTTCAAAATTTACTGAATCTAAACCTAACATTCTGTTGTGTAAACTTCATTTTTGAATATGTTTTTCTTTGGCTTCTTGTAACTCCTTGTGAGTGGAATTGTATAGGTAATCCCCTAAGGTTTTTTCTTTTGGATTTCCGTTACTTTTGTCATGATCTTTCAGTTGGATGCATATGAAACTTTTTATTCCTCAGGGTTCTGCACAATTGTCTTTTCCTTATCAGTCATTACTGCTCTTCTTCCAGAACCCAGGAGACTCTCGATGCCAATTTCTTGACTTAAGACAAGTGGTGCTTTTTCCTTTCCCAGTCACTACCTGTAATGCAAAGCATTCTACTGAATCGGTTCTTGCTTTACTCCTTTCTCCCAAGAGCAAGTGTAAGGAAACAGTAAAAATACAAGATTTAATTGGAAGAAGTTGTCTGAAATCTTTCATATAACATTGAACCTGTTTTTATAATACCGTCTTCCAAAAATGAGTTTTAAGCAGGATGCAGTGAGGACTTGTTCAGTGTGTCCATAAGAGTAAGACAGTTTGTCTTTTCCAATTGCGTGTTCCTCCCAGAAATGTGGTTTTGGAGAAAAGGAACCAGTTGCACATCAAATTTGATGAACAGTTTTGTTCTAGGTTAGCAAAATTTCAAGATCAAAAGATTTGAAATGCATGAAAATTGAATACTGACTTCTAGATTGGGATAATGGTCTAAGTGCATTAGCAAGATAAACTGTGTAGGTAATGAAATGTACCTTATTAGACCAGCTGATATGATTGGGGAAACAGTGGTATAGGGAGCTACCACTAAGTTTCTGCAGCTCAGTGCAACAACAGGAAAGAGTACAGGTGTAGAGAGGGCAGCGTGCAGTGCTGAAAAGTAAAATTAAGGCATTTCTTAGTACAACAAGAGGGAGTAGGAAGGGTTATTTGTATAGTTAAAACTTTGGGAAGCGCCATTTTAAAAGTTACTGATTGGAAATCTGCTAGTGAAGAATAGAGGAAGAAAGGTAGAGGTGCTTTTGTGATAACATGAACTAATGGGTATTGACCTGAGACAAGTCAACTAAAATTTACTTCTCAGAGCAGTCAGCAGTTGTTTAATATTTAATTTGAATGTCCAGGTTAGTAGAGAGGGCAATCAAATCCTGTGAAAAATCAGGGCTTGGTCATTTAGGTGCTTTTATTGTTGTATCCAAAATTAGAGGGCACAGCAACCTTGGCTGTTAGTTTTGTATGTGAAACTGGGAATACGCTATATTATTACCATTAAGCATTATCTTAATACCTTGATACCACAAATTACAGGTGAGATATTCTCAGAACCGTCACGTGAGCACTAAACTTTTTGCGTTTTTCCTCTTCAAATCAGTTTCAAGTCTGCTGATCATTATTACCTTTTTTTTTTTCTTTTGAAGAGATAAGTAGGAAAGGTGATGTCCGCTAACCCTACTACCAAAATTTGTTCCTTATGCTAAGGTTGAAACCATAACATAAACTTACGTAAGCTCCCAAAAATACTTGGTATTTGTCCTCATTCTGTCTTTTCTGGATGGGAAAGAAATAGAAATTTTCTTCACTGTGTGCTGCAGCTCTTCAGAAGACTGGAAAAATGAGTCTTGAATCCCCTAGCTTAGTTCCAAATCCTGATTTGGAACTGTCTTTTCCTTCCCTTGTTGTTTGGATGTGCAGTCATTTAGATCTGCTGTCTCCTTTTGCACATTGAGTGATCTTCTAAAAGAAGAAACCTAAAGGAACAGGTCATCCCCAACGCTTGACTGATGTTCATGTTACTGTGGCCTTTGACAAGAAGGACAATCAAGAGAAAATCCTCTGTAATTGTGCTGAAAATACTACCTAGTGATGAACATGCAAGCAGCCTTCTTAAAGCTATGTTCTCTCTTCTAATTTTAAGCATTCATACAGACTGTTTATTAGGAGCTGAAAACTTGGCCAAAGGTGTAGCTTTTCAAGGAAACCACAAAAGACATCTCTCTGAAGCTGCCATTCCCTCTTCTTTCCATTCCTTTGAAATTTAAAATCTTCTGTTTCAGGTATTAGAATTTCTAGAGCTTCCTAGTGAAGCAAGAATTGGCCTGACTAGGCTTCTTTTCATGTGTATGTTTGTGTGTGCACGTGCATGCACACATGTGCAATGGATGTCCTTTTTTTGATTGTTTTTCCCCTAAGAGTGGTGTGGGGATTTTGAATCAGATTCATCACAGGGAAAAAAGTTTTTATTTATAATACATATTTTTAATATTTTTTTAACAAAGTTTTAGGTCATCTTGACTATCCAGACCCTATTGAGTCTCTGTGCTTATGATTATGCAAATAATTGTAAAAAATTATTGAAATCCAAATTTTCAAGCAGCATAATAGATCTGCTTTGTGCATTATATGAAAAGAAGTCACAAGGGACAGAGACTGTCTGCATTACACCATGTGGTAGAAGCTTTAATAATGGCATGGCACTTTCGTTCTCTGAGGTTGGGGAATTAAAAATGTTAAAACACAACATTTCTCACGGGTTGGGGCAATGGCACCATGAGAGCATGTTATTTAGATTATGCATGTACAAAAACTCAGCAGGATTCTATAGGAGTCTGTCTCCAAGCAAACTCCATGAAAAGTTAATCATGCTTTTTTTGATGGCTTCCCTATCTATCTTCTAGCTGTATATAAGCTTGACATTCCAAGCATGCCAAGTATTGCTTCCTATAGAAAAGCTGTTTATTAGAAGCTGGCAAAGAACACAATCCAATCTTCAAAATGGTCAAAAGGGCAACTGTATTTTGTTCTAAATATGATCAAAACCAAATCCTGAACACAGAATTATAGAATCATAGAATGGCTAGGGTTGGAAAGGACCTTAAGATTATCTAATTCCAACCGCCCTGCCATGGGCAGGGATGCCTCACCCTAGACCATGTTACCCAAAGCTGTCCAACCTGGCCTTGAACCACTGCCAGGGATGGAGCATTTACCCTATCTTAAAGTCCCCTGAAATAGTGATACTTTGAGCTCTTCTAGCTAATGTCAGTTTGAGCCCAGGTAGCATATGTTCAAAGCTTTTAAATGCTAAGCCGTTTCCTTCCTAAAGTGAGACTAACTAGCAGTGGTCTTTCCCCTAACCCTGAAATTCCTTGAGCCCAGTTGGTATGTTTAATTGATAAGTGACCAGCCATGAAGTCATACCTACAAAGGGAATTAAGCGGCAATGTGGGATGTGACAAGGACTCTCAGTTACGCTTGACTGCACACTTCTGTAGCACCACAGTTTAGATGCCTTGTAAAAAGTTAGTTGATTGACAGGAATAACAACAAGGTAACATTGGTTGTCAGCTACTGTCTTGTGTGGTTGTCAGGAAGTTATGGAAACCTGTGGTCCTTGGAAGTTTACAACTAGGGTAGCCAAACCCTGAGGCTGCTTGTTCTGCTTGTTTTTTTCTTAGCCCTGGTTCTATTTGGCCTTCTGTAAAATGAAATTCTCAAAGGCAATTCATTTATGCCATAGGGGAAAGACTCCTTGGAGTTTCGGTGGAAAGGTCCTCTTGTCCCAATGATAGCTGCCTCCTCTCAGAGGCAGGAATGCGCTTTCTCCACTCTAGGCGCTCTGAAACAAAGAGGAAACAGGGTATTTATGCTTGTCACACTTTAGCTGGTCATGGAGTGCATCTCAAATGAGGGCAATGGGATGTTTTGTGGTGTTTTTGTTTTGTTTTTCTTTCTCTCATTTTTGAGCTTGCTACATAGAATTTCAGTAAGCTAGTGGCTTGCTGTAACACTGTTCTTTAGCGTTCTTGATGTATTGAAGGGCTTATGGCGACTTCTTGTCCTTTGCTATATTGTGTTCTGGTTGTTTGCTACGTTTCTGCATTTTAGATCATCTTTTTGAAGTCTTTTCTCATGACCGTAAGGACAAAGGAAACTTTAAATCCAGCCTTGAAACCGTGATATGACTATAAGGTTCTACAACTCATTTTAATCTGTTTCTGGCAAATTCTTAGGTTTTTGGGATGCTTCAAGAAATTCACATAAGGCTAACAGTAATTGCAAGATGGTAGAAAAATTGCGTGAAATATATTGTCACAGAAGTCAGATTCTTGATGGTTTAAGAAAAACTGAGGTGCTTTTTCCCATTCCTTCAAACAGTATCTTCTTAAATTGTGGCTCAAGGCTCAGCTGCAGACTGGAAAGATTGATGAGGAAATAAACCATCAATTTCTATTGAACACAACAGTGGTGATGTGTTTCTTCTGAAGAAGCTTTTGCTTGCTGTAGTTAGCAACACAGTACTGGGCTAGATAGCTCTTTATCAAGTGTAACCGTTCTTCGTGTCATGTCACTTGGTGCTGTCACTGCACTTGAGTCCTTTCTTGGTATGATGGCTGTAATGCCACTTTGAAATTTCAGTCTAGGAACCTCTAGTTATTTTCCTTCCTCCCCACCTAAGATGTGTGAACTGTTTCTCTTGACCACTTGTGAAGAGGGAACATTAACTGTGCTATATGTGGCTAACCATATAAGAAAAAGACTATTTTGACCAAGTGAATATTTTCAGGTTTAAAATACTAGAGGTTCAGAGTTCAGCCCTGCATCGCTTTGTTATGGGAGATGATTTAATGAAGGAGTTGCTATTTATATGAATATCTATTTTTAACGTTAATGTATTTGAGCTGATAACACTTCTAATTCAATAATGAAAAATAAAGCTTTTATGTAGAGCTATAATTTGAGATACTTCTAGATACTTTGCTGAAAGGATTCTTACTAACCTGTGCATTGCAGAAAGCTTCTTTATATTCCAAAATGTTCTGCAGCGTGACTTCTGCCATTCTGTGTAGATCCAGAATGTGCTTCTCACTTGTCGTTTGTCTTGGCCAGTTGCATATTATGATGATATGTTCACATTAATCATATTGTGATAAGAATTTTAGTGAACACAATTTCTTTTTATTTTGTTTTGTCTTGCAGGCACCAAGTATAGATGAAAAAGTAGATCTTCATTTTATTGCATTAGTTAACGTAGGTGGTCATCTCTATGAGTTGGGTAAGAACACTTTTTATCTGCTCTCTCCATTTGTTTGAAACAAATACAAGTAGTAATGTTGTTAACTATCAATGCTTGGGAGAGATTGCTTGATGTAAGGTAGGGCTTTGGTTCTTTTCAGATGCATCATAGGGTCTGTGGGGGTGTTCTGTCAAACAGTTGCAGCCTTCTTCGCATTGCTTTTTTGGATTCTCCTTCCCTCAGCTCCATCCTATTAAGATAAAATGGTACAGAATACTAGACTGCCTCTAAGTTTCCTTTATGATTTACAAGGACAAAGAAAGAATTGACAGACACTCAAAAGTTTCAGAGAGGAAACTACTGTTATATTTCTGTCCCCAGATTGCTTGTGGCATTAATAAATGAACTGTATGCCACTTTAGAAGTGTTAACTACATAATTAAATAGCTTGATGCAGTTTAAACTGAAAGGATGTAGTCATAGAATCTTAGAATGGTTAGGGTTGGAAAGGACCTTAAGATCATCTAGTTCCAACCACCCTGCCATGGGCAGGAATGCCTCACACTAGACCATGTTGCTCAAGGCTCTGTCCAGCCTGGCCTTCCATGTTGCCAGGGATGGAGCATTTACCACTTCTTTGGGCAACCTGTTCCAGTGCCTCACCTCCCTCACAGTAAAGAACTTCTTCCTGGTATCTAACCTAACTTCCCCTGTTTAAGTTCTAACCCATTACCCCTTGTCCTATCGCTACAGCCCCTAATGAAGAGTCCCTCTCCAGCATCCCTGTAGGCCCCCTTCAGATACTGGAAGGCTGCTATGAGGTCTCCACGCAGCCTTCTTTTCTCCAGGCTGAGCAGCCTCAACTCTCAAAACCCGTCTTCCTACGGGAGGTGCTCCAGCCCTCTTATCACGCTCGTGGCCCTCCTCTGGACTTGCTCCAACAGCTCCATGTCCTTCTTATGTTGAGGGCACCAGAAGTGCACACAGTACTCCCAAGTGGGGTCTCATGAGAGCAGAGTACTAGTCAGGATACTAGCAGATACAAATACTCTGCAACTCCTCTGTTATTTTTTTTTTCTACCTTTTTGTGGTTACTAGACAGTTAACTGTAGAACAGTAGTCTCTGTTTTCTGAATTACGGCTATTTTTTTTCCTCTATTGAGATTGTGTAGCACCAAGTTCTGCCCAGATATTCTCTAATGACTCCAATCTTAAACATGTTGCTGGGCAACTAGATTTTGCTGCAGGCTCTTTAGAAAACTATCAAGTAGATCTAGATTTGAAAACTGCAAGTCACTGGTCTTTCCTAACACAATTTTTGCAGTGTTTTCTGCTGAGAACATTTTCATCTTTTGAAAATCAGAATGTAATTAAGCAATGCCCTTAACAGGTGACAACTATTCATAACCTGAGGTATAAGCAGTATGTAAGAGGTGTTTATGTTAATATTAAGTTGATCTAAAGAGTATTATCAGTGGTAAATCATGAACAACAGGCACACATTTCTGTATTTTTATGAGGCTGTCTGCCAGTGAATTAGATCAAATAGTGAGGCAACTACTGTAGGATGCAATATAAATATTTTATTACTCTGAATTTCAAGGTGTTATGGATGGCTTGGTCTTCTTTTAGTTATGTGCTACTATTATGACTTTATGATTTGCATGTTACCTTTCCATTGTGCAATGCATTAATTTACTCTGCTTAAGAAGCACACTACAAACTATGAGTATCATGTTTAACTATTTTCCATAAGTATGACGCAAGATAAAACCCACCTTTTTTTTAATTATTTTTATTAAATTAAAAAAAAAGAGGCATTTAACTCCACTGTAAGGTAGTGGCATGACAATACTACAGTTTCCTTTTGTTCTTAAAATAACTTCTGTATGTACCAGCGGAAGAAAGCAAAAAATACTTAAAAATAGGAAGACGGGAGAAGGCTTTTAAATTGATTTAGCGGCTTCAGTCACTGTGGCCAGCATGTGGGCTTTGGCAGGCAGAAAATGCTAAGAAAGCACATGGATGCTAAATGCTTATGTGTTTGCCATAGAAAACACGTTATTTATAGGCACATGAAATTAAAATGCCGTTCTGCCAAGATACATGTTTAGGGAAAAAAATAAAAGAAAATTCTATTCAAACTTCACTTGCAATAGTAAAGGTCATTCAGTTCTGTTTCCCTGGCATGTTCTGAAGATTTTGCGTGGTCGTAGCTTCAATCATGGTCGTTACAATAATGAACAACCTCTTGTTCATGTAAATCCAAGAGTCTTTCAACATTGAATCTATTTTTAGTTACGGAAAATGTAATTTGGAGGTGTTGTCAACTTCGATGGAATCTTTGGGCAAGGAAAAGTCTTTAGAAGGGAGGACAGAACCAAAAGGGAATTCGGTCTAGCAAATACTTAGAATATCCTGACAGATGTTCTCAAACTGTTAGCTCTTCACAAGTAACCTGAAACATATTTCTGCGAATGAAATTATTTTTAAAATGCTGAGAATAACATTGTTACAGTGCAAATGGCAGAAAATATAATTCATTATGGTAACCATTTTTAAATGATGTGAAAGTCCTTAATACTTGAAGTTACTGGGTTTGTGTGCTTATTTTTTTTAAATGAGAGTAACATTTCAGTTATGCCAGACTCATCAAACTGATGGGTTTGGTATTCTGTTCCGTCGTGGAGTGCCTGATCGCAGCTGTCAGGGACCACAGATGTACAGCTGTATGTCAGGGTACAGCCATGAAGTGTAGTTGAAATTGTTCTTCTTTACTTGAAAAAACCCAAGTACTACACCAGCACTAAAACAATCGCAACTTACAGCCTTAGAGTTTTCAAATGAAATATGAAAAAGTGGTTTTGATTGGATTATGTTTTTCTAATGTAGCAGACTGATGATACATAATGATACCTGTTGAAGCAGTCAGCAGTGGAGGAGAGACCAGGGAATAGCTAGCGGCATGTGCGATTCTCTTATGAAAAATGAGGTAGCATTTTTGTAAGTGAAGAACAAAAAATCTGTCCAAATAGTTTTAACTGGAAAAATGAAGCTTTTCTAATTTTATAAATTTGTTGTTCAATCTTGCTTTGTCTTTCAACAGATGGGCGCAAGCCATTTCCAATAAACCATGGGGAAACTAGCGACGATTCTTTTTTAGAGGTAGGAATAGAAAACCTTCTTAAATGCTGTCATACAGAATTCTTGTTAATTTCCACAAAATTTATTTTTAAAAATTATAAAAATATTTGTACAACAGTCTTGCTACATTTATGGTTGAATGAGGAATGGAGCGAGTGGGATGGTGAGATGAAATTAGGTTTACTTAGTTTTAAAACAAGTATTTCAGAACGCTGATGTTCTAACTCTGGATGACAAAGTATCATAACATGATAAGAAGAAATGTCAGAAGGGTTGACCATAACGGAAGACCAGACTGACTTTTCTTCTGTGCTGAGACTTTCATATACCCCTGATCCTTTCAAACTGTACATGAGATGAAATCATCAGGTTGAAAACTTAGGATAATTTTTCATTCTCTTTAGTTTAGTTATAGTTTGATAGGTGTCATGCTAGACACAAGTTTGATTTCCTGTCTGGCGCTTGCTGACAATCATTCTTCTCCAGTTTCATGACTTCTTTTGGGTGCTTTTTTGTGTTCGGAGCTCTGGAGTTGAGAAATGAATTGGAAAGGAATATACTGAATTTGGAGGATGAACTGTCATCCCCACAGAATGATGCGAAGTTTAAGCTGAGAGAAGGCAGTGCATAGATCTGACTTATATGGTATCCAGACCGGATTAGCTTTACAAAAGGAAGAAACCAGAGAAACTAAAAACCAACCAAGCAAAACCTTTTATAGTTAAGTAGCATAGACTAACATCTGTAAAGCTTCCATACAGTTTGTGCTTGTTTGGGCAGGGGGAAAAGCTGAATAAAGTTTTCCTTTTTTCATATGTGGCTTTTTTCTGCTTTACTGATAACGTGTTCTCCAGATTGCACCCTAAAGCTAGATGAAGGAATTAACTTACAATCTTTCACTTACCCCACACAGCTTAGATGCATCTTGAGACAAAGGGAACATTTCTGAATACAGCAGTACTAGTAAAGGCAAACTTCTGAGATGCATTTAGAAAGTCAGACAAGCAACATATCTGTGACACAAAGTAATACGCAGTCACAAAAAGTCATTGTTACTAAGGTTCCATGTAAAACCTTTGCTCTTATGCTGCCCATGTGAGCACTGTAAATAATCTTGAATAATGGTAACACATCAGAAGTACAGATTATATAGATTTGCTCCACTATTTAGTAATCCTTTATGGAAAAACCCATTTTGAGCATAGGTTGTATGAAGCATATCTTTATATTTCGGTTGTGGGGCTTTTTATAGTAAGTATGATTTATTGTGGGTTTTGTTTTGTTTTTCTGTTTTTTACTTTTTTTCCTAGGATGCAATAGAAGTTTGCAAGAAATTCATGGAACGTGACCCTGAAGAATTAAGATTTAATGCAATTGCGCTGTCTGCAGCTTAAAAGCCTTTTCCAGTGGGGCTAATGCAATGCATTGTAACAATAAAACCGTTGCCATATGTTAATAGTACAAATTTTGATACTTCCCTAACATGTTGATTAATTGTAGCATACATGGAATAAACTTTGCATTTGTCCTTGCTATTTCTTGCTGCTTGTTCCTAAAGCAACTTTGGGTATTCATATACACGCATGCATTTTGTGCAAGACTTCTGTGTGGTGGGTTTTTCCCCCTTCCACCCTCTTAAAATTTTGGGAATTACCGTCTGTGATATTTCATCATAATAATGATGAGCTAGTTCAGAGCAGGATTATCTTTTGTATCATTCACAGATAACATTCGGAGTGGAGTATGTGGTATGTTAATGGGTAAAAACTTGAAATGTGAGGTTATCTCGATCTTTTAATTATAATGATAAAAGAATATTATAAAAAACTTTTACAGGTGACTCAAAGGCATTTTTTTTCAGTGCATTATTTATAAATAAATATATGGAAGAAAAAAGGCAGAAAAAGGACTGTTTCTTCTTACTGTTGGTGAGCACTGACATAATTTTAAAATTATCTTAATCTACATTTTGAATAAAACTTAATTTTGTTTCTCAAGCCTGATGATGTTAATAAACTGTCAAAAAGCTTTAGTTAAACCAGTGTTTGCTGTTTGTATATATGGAAAACCAATATGAATGTTTTGTCCCAGAAAAGCCACACTAGTAATTTATGCTAGTTCAAATGGTAGGACTGGGAAGGGCACACCCAGGTGAATACAGCAATGTATTTATCTCACCTAGCTGAAATAAAGGATAGAAAAATAAGGATTGTTCTAGTGAAGTTTGCTGTAACAAGAACAGAAACAGGTTATAGATTTTAAGATAGATAGCCATGATGGTCATATGCTTTTTTTCCCTTTAGGAATGTCTATTGTAAGTTTGTCAGTTGGCATTACTGAATGCTATGTGATACCCTTCCCCTGTGCCATCCCTCCCACCCCACCCACTGGATCTTAAGGTACTGTTGACCGATTTCTACACTTGAATTAGTAACAGCTTTGTTGGGGTTTGGTTTGGTTTTGGTTTGGTTTTGGCTAAGCAATCTTATGCTGTAGCATTCTTGCAAAGGTTGGTTTTGGTTAATGTGCATGTTTTTTACATTCCAAGAAAAAAGAATAAATCCTTATTTGTTGCTTTGAAGTGAAATAATTCAGGTTTGCTTCCACTGAAGACTGCTGCCAAAGGAAACTGAACCCTCCATGTCCCAGAGGGTGCTTTCGTTCTCTACCAATTGTCATTGCAGGAAAAACGAATGGGGTTATGCCAGAGCAATCTGGCAGAGTTTTCCTTCTTTATAGAAAAGAGGCCTGGGAGTCTGTCTTATCACTTAAGAACATCTTTTGCGCTCTAAAGAAAAAGTCGGAGTGTCTGTCTAAAACATGTCACTTGGAGAGTCCACGAACAACAAGAGTCTGTTTCCTATACGTGAGCTGGTTGGGAAAGCGAGGGGGAAGAACACCACTAACAAGCTTCTATTTTTGAGCATTTTTTCACCCCAATAAAATGCAGTATCTTTAAGACATGCTTTATGTTGCCGTGCTCATTAGTAAAGCCCTGAAACTTGCTTCTAAATAAAAATCAAAGGCTTTAGTAACCAAAGCAGCTGCATTGTTTTCCTGCTAATATCAGAAAAATCAAACAAAAGTTCTCATAATTGAATTGGGATGTCACATATTTTATACTAAAGGTGACTCGGAGGACCACATTTAAAGTAAGCCATAGTTAATATAGACAAGGTGCTTTTAGGGAAGGGAGGAGGATGAGGAAAGAGAGGAAGAGGAAATGCAGTTTTAAGCTGTTAAACTAGCTACAAAGTTGTCTGCTTCAGGGAAATATTCACACCATATACGCTCTTCAATGCTCAAGAGATTTTGGTGGGTTTAGGTAATAAGTGGAGGGGCTCTTTTTGTGCAGTTATTTATTGCAAAATCACCTTAGAAATAGAGTTTTAATTGAGTGTGAGGACTGATTAAATGAATTAATGACAAAGGAAATCAAGGTTAGAATAGTCAACTTGGGGTGGGATTTTTTCGTGGCCACGATGGGAAAATACATCTTGAATCTCAAGTAAAAACTTACAAATAAGAATTCTTAGCAATTTTGGCAATACGATAGTTTTTGTCAGTGGTTTTTACCTAGCCTTCAAATCAGTTGTCCTGCAGCATAAGGTTTCCTTCTATTTTGTTTTACTTTTAGTGATAATTTCCAGTTTATTAACATGTAAGATGGTACTTTTTAGTGAACACTGCTTTTGGAAAGGTTCTCAAAAGTTTGAGGTGGCAAACGAAGAGCAGCACACCAGCTTTTATGCTGAACTGTACTTGCTCACTGCACATTCCCTCGCTAGATTGAGATTTTGAAAGACTGCACTGACGTACGGTGCAACGCATCCAGTGCTTGTCAGACCATGCTTTGGCACAGGCATTGGTGACCATCTTGAGGAGCACAGGAAATAAAGGGATCTACAAGATGCTGGAATGCCTTTGGCATTGACAGAACCCATGTAACTTGGTATAAGGAGTGAGGTATGAACGGTTGGCTGACTTGTATAGTCCAGCAAGGTCCTGAACAGGGGCTCAGAACCACGGGGTGCTTTTGTCTCTTCAATGCCTGTGCCAGCGTTGCCCAATCTGTGCTTATTAGCTCAAGCTCTGTGGGAGAACAACACTGTAATTTCCAACTTGTGCAGCAGCCCTGCCAGAGCCTCATCACCTTTGTGTGGAGCATGGCTTGGCTGCAGGCACACAGCACCAGCGGCTGCCAGGAAATCCCTCTTCGGCTCCCGCAGTCCAGGCTGGCTGTACACATCATCTCACGGAAATGGTGCATGCTCAGCGCTTACATTAATTTTAGCTGAGTGGAGCTGGTGTGCTATTAAGCGCTAAGGATTGTTCAAGCTCTTTTAAGTATATTGGTGTAAGTTTCCCATGTTATTACTACGTGCATTTTGTTGAGAAACCGTAAGAATTTAATAACCAGTGCAGTGCCCATTCCTTTCAGTCATGGCTGCATGATTCAGTTAAGGAGAGAAAGAAATGTTTTCTGTCACTGAAATGTAAGTTTTAGAAAATAAACGTACTTAACAGCCCACATTTAGAAAATAAATAAGGTCATTATTGTATTCAATATTTGTAGAACACTCTATGAAAAGAATATGATGTCACCTGGAGAGTCCACTAACAACAAGCGTCTGTTGCTTGACTGATCCCTAGGAGCACACGAATTGAAAGGGGGTTTTTTTGCCAAGTAAAACAATCTTGTTTGCTACTTTTGACACCAACAGTCAGCAGTCAAACCTACTGTATGTAGGCTTTTTGTGATCTAGGAGTCTGGTGACTTACCTTGGTAGTGCAAAGGAATATTGAACTATTTTGGTTGCTAAGCCTTACATAGATAAATTATCTGTGACAGCTGATTTAAAATTCACTTTGAGGAGGAAATTCGCATGCTGGGACTTTATTTTATTAATAACTTTGTCTTGAAAACTGCTGTGGTCCATGCAGCTTGCTAAAACGAGGACTTGATCAAATTACTTGACTACTCAAATTATTTGATCTAAAATGTTAAACACTTGATACATAAGAAAAGTGATTTGATTTGTTATTAAATGGCAAAAATAAAAGTGTCCCTGCCCATAGCAGGGGATTTGGAAATAGATGATCTTTAAGGTCCCTTCTACCCCAAACCATTCTATGAAAACAACCGGAAGTAAGTGAGAACTTGGAAACTGTTTTTTTTTAAACATGACCTGTTTTGAAACCTGTTTCATAGAATTCTATTCTCAAATAAACCTAAAATTTCATAGTATTCAGAGTTTCCCCTCCTTAGGGGCAAGCAGTGTATTTTTGTATGAACTGAAAGGCAGACCTTAAAAGTCTGTGAAATGCTGCAGTAGTTCTCCAGAAAAATGTTCAGTAATGACAGCTAACACAAACTGATGTCAGCCAGCAGCACATACATGCTTTATTTAGACTGGGGCTTTAGCCTTTTGTAGTCATGAATATTAAATAATGAGACGAGAGGGTTATTTTCTGATGTTCAGGCCTCCCACTTGAGAAAAATGCAGATTCTTCATTTGTGTTTGGTCTCGTGGCTGATCTGGCTTGGAACAGGAAAAAGGAGCGGGGAAAAATATCCAAATTATAGCTTTGATGATTGTTTCATTCATCACGGGCTCTAATAGCATAGATGTCTCATCTCATACCACTGTGAGGAGCTAACTGCATCATTTCTGTGCATTTGTAACTTCAATAAATGTCAGCATCTCCTGTGGAACTCATTGCAGCCAAAGTTACTGAAATAAGTCACTGTCAGTCAGTTTTCTTTCCTGCGTGTATCACCAGTAACACTAATTTCCATGTACTGCAGAAACTGATGGCCAATAGCTTCTTGGTATGTTAAATTGATCTCCGAAAATCTTCTTTCCTATTCTAAGGCTGTTTACAGAGCAGAAATAACATGTGCTCCCAAGCAAAGGAAGCTAATTTTGTGCAGTACAAATATTATCTTTTCTCAGTAGTCCTTAAAAATGACATATGTTCTGCCATGGAACACATATGCAAAAGATGGGTGTGGCAACTCAGTTTTGCTTACAGAAAAGATACAGAAAGAAAAGTATTATCAAGAGTTCCAGTAGGAAAAAAGCATCTTAAATACAATGTAAAAATGCAATCAGGTGCTTAAAAAAAGAACCAAAACCAAACTGTTGCTATACATTCCGTATAATTCCAGAAAATGGCTCTTTTTCCTGATGTTTCATTAACTTTTCTGCTTAGCATGTGTCCGCTCTCATATGGGAAGAAAGGGTTTTGCTGTGTCGTCAGCACACCTGCTCCCTCCAGCTCCGGTGCCTACGTCAGGGTGGAAGGAACTTCGCTGTGGCGCAGCATGATGCCAGCTTGCCCAATGTTTGTGGTTGCCAGAGAGCCCGAGGCCCAGCATGGTGTCCACCCAGGCTCAGGAGTCAAGCATGGCCTTACCATGGCTTGGTAAGGGTTTTAGCTAAAGACAGGGCTTTAGCTCTGAGCCCAGCACGGGATGGTGCGCGGAGTGGTCACAGAGAAGCCATTGCAGCGTGTGGGGGGCAGAGACACGAGTGGAATAAAGCACCGGGCACTAGTGGGGGCACTGTGAGGAAAGCCAGAGTTGAGGCAAGCAGTGCTGAGGGCAGGGGGGCAGTATGGAAACAACCATGGGCACCAGCCCTGCCCCAGGCATCCCAGCTTCGGTCATTGTGTGCGAAAAGAGCTCAGAACGAAGCGTGGGTCTCTCACGTCCCAAGAAGCACGGGGACAGGCTCCTAACTGGTCCCCCAACGCTGCAGAAGAGCGCGGAGCCGTGTCCCCCCTCACGGATCACGGCCGCAAGGGCAGAGCCGCCGCTGAGGAGGGAGCCGGGCGCTCTCTGCCCCGCCGGCGGGAGGCGCCGGCCCGCGGGGCAGGCCCGGCCGGGCGGCAGGTGGCGGGGCCCGGGTTGGAGGTGGCCGGCGCTGAAAGGTGCGATTGTCCCCAGCTATTCCTGGTATGCGCCGGGGCGGGAGCCGCTGGGGGCGGCCTCCACCGGGCGGGAGGGCGAGGGGCGCCGCGGCCCGGCGGGGCGGAGGAGCCGCCGCCGCGGGGGGTGTGGGGCGGTGCAGCCACTCCCGGGCGTCCGGCTGCCCCCGGCTCCCTCGGATTCCTGCGGTGGCTGAGCGGCGGCGAGCTCCCGGGGGGGGAGCTCCACGGGGAGGAGGCGGAGGGGGAGGAGACGGCGCGGGGAGCGTTAAAAGGAAGCAGCTGAATGATAGCGGCTGCTCCCCGCGCCCCCGCCCCGCCGAGCACCGGCCGCTTCTCTGCTGACCCCCCTTTCACTGCACCCCCGTGCCCCACTCGCTGCCGGCCATGGAGGGGAGAGAGGACGTGGAGTGCGACTGCCGGGCGGCGTTTGCCGAAGCTCGGCGATGGGTAGAGGTGAGGCGTCTGTCGGGAGGCACCCCTGGCCCCTGCCCGCGGGTCGCCCCAGTTCCCCCATGGGGAGGTCCGGGGTCCCGCCGCGCCCTGGGCACGGCCGGGTTCGGGGGGTGGGACAGGGGCACGCAGCCGCGGGGCTGCCCCCGTCGTCGGTCAGGAGCAGCGGGGACGCGGCTCTCAAACTTTACTCCTTTGTCAGAGGCTGCGGGCTGGCTGCTATTTTTAGAAGGTGTCGTGGAGATCTGTACTTGCAGTGTCGCCGAGACCCCCCTCCCCAAAATCCAAATTAAAGGCCGGTGTGGCAGCCCCCCTGTCATTAAGGCTTATGATTTCTTGCTATCTTGTAAATTACTTCTCCAGTGCTTGCTCTGAGACAGCCTGAATTAAAGGCAATCGTCTTCTTCCTGTCTTAAAAGAGTTTGGGACAGAGAGTAACCTGAAATTACAGTCATTTTCTTCTCTCCTATTTTTAAGCTTGAGTGTCTGACTGCACATAGCCCTTGACATAAATATCTGTGTTTCTCTGTCGTTGCACAGAGTCACACAGGTGCGGTACATGCTAATGCATGGGAAAAGAGGTTGCTCCTGGGTATACCTCTGTGCCTATGTGTGAGCACAGTGAGGGCAGCGTGTGGCTGGCTGGGTGAGAGAGACCAGTGGCCTTGAAGGTGTCCTGAGAAGTGTTAGAAGTATTGGGCAGCCTCACTTAAGAGTCATTTGCTCTTAAAATGAGCTTTAGCCGGCTGGGTGATGTGAATTTTGGCACATGAAGCTTATTGCTTTGCACCCATTCGCTTGAGATGAAACTTCTGTTGTCAGAAATGCTATCTCAGTAACTTTGGAAGCAGTGAATATTCAGAGAAGGGTGTTTCATACTTTTTACCCTCTATCTTTGTAAGCTTGTCAAGACCCAAGTTGAGACTTCTTTGTTTCCTCTCTAAAACAATGACATCTAGTGCTTAAAATCCATTGAGAATTCTGAACCAAGAGCACCATGGGCAAGGGTATCATAAGTGACTTCCACAAGTGTCAATTTTGTAAGTACTATCCATGAATGTGGGTAATTAAAGCAGTCCTGGCTTCCCCAAATGTCCATTTTGTAAGAGTAGCTGTGATTTCAGGAAATTAAAGCATTCCCCTCTTGCGTATACCTTTGTTGCATTGCTTTCTTTAAATTGGCAAAGCTTACTTTGAATAAGTAATCATTAAGATGTCGTAATGTTGTCTTTGAAAATCCTATTTCAAGGGTTTGGGGATTTATTTTAGTTGTTATTAATTTTCGTTTGATGCTGTCTGGTTGTACCATTCCTACAAAAGGCTTCCTCTTTGCCTGCCAGTAGCACATAGGAGCACTAGCAATGCGATGTAAGTGTAATGTGTGCCCTGTTTGTGTAAAAAGGGGAAAAAAGCTTCTCCTCTTCACCATCTAATTTGTGTGGCTACACTTTTCTGATATGTGAAAGCTGGTCTCATTTTAAAGTAACTTTTAAACTTACCCCTTGGAGAAACATTTTATTGTAAATCAAACAACTTAAAAACCTGAAGGTATTGATAAACAGGATGTTAAGAATTCCGTAATGCTGAAGGAAATGTAAATATTTATTTCCTTATGAAATGAGGTTTGCATTTCAGAGAGCCCGTTGGTTTTCTCTACTCTTTGAATCCAGATGGATTAAAAAGCCAAGACCAACCATTTCTGTCGTTGTTTGAGAAGAGTAAAGATATTTTTGGAGTAATGAGGCATGTCCCAAGCTTTTGTGAGCCTTGGTGAAACACAGTGGTGTATACATGATTGAAGCTTGGTGAGTCCTAATGATTAAGCAGTTAGTTTTGAAGAGGAGGTGGACTTCCAAATATTTACGAACTTGAAGTTCTTATGTTTTAGTAAGGTTTTGTGTGTCAGCTTCCCCCTAACATTAGAGGAAGATGAAAGCATACAAACGCTAGCTACTATGTATTTAAAAGAACAAGCAAAAATCTCCATGTAAACCTTTGCTAATGCGGTCTGTGTTAGCGTATTTCTGTATTTCAGTACAGAGCCTTTTGGGCTCTGCGATTAGAGCTCAGGCCTTCTGAGGCTTTTTCAAACCTTGAAGCTGAGGGCTTTTTGTAATGGGAATGAGCAGCTGTATTTGTTAGATCTTGACGGGGAAACCCACCCTGAAACATCAAACATTTTCACCTCATTTGTTGTTAAAGCTTTTGTGGACAGAAAATTGTATCCTGGTCAGGTCTCTCTTCCACTTGGTCCCAGCTGTATGACCACCACTGGCTGGTGGGAGCTCAATCATTTGATCCTAGTGCTTATGCTGTTTAAAAAAAAACCAACAAACCAACCAACCAACCAAAAAAACAAACCAAAAAACAAACAAACAAACAAAACCCCAACAACAACAAAAAACCTCACGAGAAACTTGACTGAGAGTAACAATAAAAAATTGCATGTGATCTCTGGTGTTAGTTACTGAAAGACTTTGTTCTTTAATTCAGATTCATGTTGAGGTGCAGTTTGTGATAATGCAGGCAAGGCAGGTCTGTAGTCTTCACAGTGCAAAGAGCTCTTCAAGCGTAGTCCCCAACCTCTTGTGTTTTCTGTGCTCTGGTGAACTGGGAGGGGAGACTATGTTGCTTTTCCCGGTATGGATTACTCCAGCTGGTTGGTCACCCTGGGAGAGCTGGCTGTCAAGGACATCTACTTCTTTTGGGGGAAAAAGTAGTCATTTTCTGTAAAATCCAAGCTCTTCTCATGTGTCCCTTAACCAGAACCAGCACTGGTTAGTGGTGTTGGGTTCTCGCATCTCGGACTGTTGGAGTGTCCTGAGCTCTGCCTGTAACAAGTGGTGTTGGTCAAATTCACGTGCAGCCCAGGCTTCACTTAGTACCTCAGCTGGGCAGATGGTGCCTGCTGGGACCAGAATAAAACACTGAAACACCACAGCTTAGAAATAGTTTCCCTAAGGTAGAGCTGTGTTTGCCAAAGCTAGAAATAGCTGGGTTAAAATTGTTTTACTGTGTCCTGTTCCATATTATAACTTAAGCAAGCCAAAAGCTGTTCCTCCAAACCAAAGCATTCTTCCCCCAGCTATTAAATATCCCAGACTGCCGAGTCTGTTTTCCTGCTTCAAGATGTGGGAGGGCGGTCTGCCTCTTCCTCTCTGCAGTCCACCACAAAGTTCATCCTTATGAATGAAGGGGAGACATGGTCTCTCTCCCCCAAAACACCCTTCGTAGTTTTAGGGGTGATGCTTCTCTAAGAGTTCAAGAGGAAAGAAGAGTGTGTGCTTTTTTCTTGTAAAATGTTTCAGCTTTTGATTCCTGTTCTGTGTCTTAAATGAACCCTAACCTTCAGGTAAATGTCTATGTCTTGAAATTGTTTGCTAAAGCAACTTGAAACCTGACCCACAAAGTCTGTAAATCTTTACTTAGAGTGCCCTGAGGCAAATAATGCTTGAATTACTTATTCCCCCCCTCCATGCAGTAGTCAAATGTACAGTTCCTGTCTGAGGGAGGGTGGGCAGTGAGCGTGTGCCTGAATGAATTGTTGGAGTGAGCAGCAGAGCTGTAGGAAAGCACATGGAGCAACCTTGACAAGTTCACTGGAGTGAAAAGTAGGTGTTTGGCCAAGTAACTCTTAAAACTGCTAGCTATTACGAGGCCTCATGCGAGCTGAATTTCTTCCCCTAATAACTCATCTAGAGTTGTTAAAGTCAGATATTCTGAGAGTAACTCATTTCATCTGATACTGTCAATGTGAGCGTTGGTTTAAGAGTCACGAGCAGGATCCTGTAGTCATGGGGCTGTTCCTCACCCAGGGATGCTGCAGCAGAACAGAAGTCTGTCCTTTTTTTCTTGTGTGAACACTACCCGGTGCTGATGGAGAGAGTTGTTTCACCATTAGGATTTCTGTAGCAAGATAAGGTTTTTATCATTTTCAATAGGCAGCATTAGAGAGAGAGAGAGCCCAGCATGGCTGGACGGTAACTAAAGATACCTCTCCTGCTTATATCTGCCATGGCTGTGAAATAGGTAGTGAAATACCCTGATTTATCTGAATGCTGTTGTGTGTGCTAACAACTTCATTCATTACTGCATTACAGAGTGCTTTTCAGAGTCCAAAACTATCTTCCTTTGTGATTTGAAAGTATCCATTACATTTTGGATGTTGGAAAATATTTTTTTTTCCAGGAAGGAACAAATATGTGTATACAGACACTGCTCCCCTTCACCCGACTCCCTTGCCTGCTCAGAAGATTGAAAAAGCAGATTGGCAGAGTAGCTTGGTAGAGAGAGTCAGCTTGAGGATAAAACTTGAGAGCCGTGACTACTTACTGAAATCTTTTGGTTTGGACCAACAGTACAGCAATCAAATCCAGTGAATGGTCTCTGACATGTGGTCACCAAATGTTTCTATTTGTTGAAACTGTTCGAAGTCTGCATTTCTACTGTATATTTTTATGGCTTCTTCAAATGCAGCAAGAGGTCTAGCAGTGACGTTTTGCCTGTATTTGCATAGGGATCTTACCTCAGTGATTTTGTTTTGTTTTTGACCCAAGCATGAATCTAATGCATACAGTCTGGTATGGCAGATGGGAGGAATAACTGTAGAGATAGAAGACTCATCTTACTGTTCAAATCCTCTTCTCACAGGACCCTTTATTTCAGTTGAACTAATCATTATGAATGGGTTTTTCTCAGTTCTGAGTAAGGAACTCTCGGATAGTGTGCAGAGAGCCAGTCAATGTCCTGGATGGTGTCAAAGTGAAAAATGTGTGAATGAAAAGGCAAAAATCTATATATCGTGTTGCCTAAACCATGTCTAATACTGGGTAATTCTGTCAAGTCATAAAACCTGGGTGGGCTGGTTTCTGGAGAACTTCTTACAGCACAGCTGCCAAAGTCCTGGTTCATGTCTACATAAGGGATTATTTAACCCTCCTTTAGGTGGATGCATCAATATTTCATTATTATGTGTAGATTCTTGGCAGCGAGCTCTTGCATGGAGTAAATCTAAGTGTATCCAATTAATATATAAATATGAATTAACACATAAATAATACATGCTGTTCAGTAAATACTGGGGGAATGCAAATCCTAAAACAATATTCTCCATTGGCTGCAAACTATGAAAGTGCTCTGGCAAAATGTCATATAACAGGGCCAGGAATAATGTTTTAGAGGGAGAAGGTGACAGTGATACTGTTTCATCTGCCTGAACGTCATTCTCTTACCTTGTCCCCTTCCTTCTGGACCTCGGTAAAGGTATCCATGGTGTATTTGGTGATGTGTTTGGGAGAAAAATTGGACCAATTCTTGCTAGAGAGTAAAATCTATTTCCTGGTTTCTGCAATGTGGGTTTCTACATTATCAAGTTAAGTCTATATTTGGATTTCTCGGAGATGCTCGAAGTCTGTCTTTACGTAGTCCTGTGCGATGGGCATGCATAGCTTTGAGCTGAGTTCACAGTGCAGTTTCCTTTGTGGATGGCTTCTCTTTGTAGTTTTGAGCGTTGTTTTAAAATTCACATAAAAGCAGCATCTGCAGGCACTTTAAGAGGAAGAATTAACTTGTTAACTATAGAAATGGCTATGTCTTCTATAATGGGGAAATACATTGCAGCTCAAGGGGATCTACAGACTATTCTGACTGGACGTTTGTTTTCTTCTGTTCTGTATTCTGTGGTTACCAACTACAGTTAGTCATGGTGTTACTTTTGTTCTTTTCCTCCTGTCTTTCTGTTTCTTTGAACTGTTCCTGATCCTTTCTCCAGTTTTGTGAGGTAATGCATTTTCTTTTCGCACCCAGTGTTTGGGGAGGAGGTGAGATGATTATTTCTACATTTAGCGTGCTCCTCCTCTACTATGGACTCCCTTCTAGCACCTTTCTTTGTCAAATACTTTTTTTGGGGTCCAAATTTTGAAGTTTTTAATGAGCACTTGGCTGTATTACATTAGACAGTGACCTTGCTGAGCTTTGGAAAACACTTGGGTTTTTTATGGTGTTGTAAGAACCAGATACATTCCAGCTGTTTCTTGTACCTACCACTCCTCCTCTTTAAAGTTCCTTTATCCACTCCTGGAGGAGTTTGTTGGGTTTTTTTTTTTTTTTTTTTTTAAGAAGTTTCCTCTTTTAAAAAGGAAAACAAAACAACCAACCTTTTCTGCTTAACAAGACTAACATAACTCAACTATCATTTTTTTAAATGGGCTTTCCACGTTCAGCAACTTAATGAAAACCAGCACATGCTCTCGGATACAGTGTACTAGAAATGCTTCTGCTGGTCTGAGGTGTGCTTGACACGCCTAACTTATTATCCAAATTGTCTTAGGAGTGTTTTGGTTTTGCTGTTTTTCATATTTGAATACTGTCAATCCAAGTGAAAATCTAACTTTAAAGGAATGTAGTGAATAAGCTACTTTAAAATGGGCTCTTTGGCTCTTCATGCTGTGAGCTTTTGCAAGCAGCTGTAAATTTAGCATTTATGAATAGCGCTAAATTTTTATTTTTTTCCAATGAAAAGAAAGCTGTATGGATCTGACTCACAGCGTGTTAGCTTCCGGTTCGATATTTAGCTGTAAAACTTTCATTTGTGTTACACTGAATGGAGAAACTTAATTTCAACAGTGTTTTGCATTTGTGGTACAAAACATCTGGGATTAGAAGGATTGCTTTGGGTTTTTTGCCAGTGCTGGGTGTGTTGGCACAATTGGTTTTTGTTTTTTTCATCAGCTCATGTGAAAGTTCAAACTTTCATTTCTGGACATGATTCAGCTTTTGGTCATTACTATTAGAAAAGAAACCTGATATACTAACCTTGGGAAATAGCTGTTACTATGTTGACAGTGATTTTGACTACTTTGGCCATGTAACATAGCTTTAAAGGAATATCTGGGTTGGGATCAATTCAACTAGTGAAAACTGTTGGTTGGGCCAAGCTGTCTTCCTAGGGTAGGTCCCACAAGAACATGATTTTGTGTTAGTGCTGGGATGTTATCATAGCAAGGTATCATTGAAACTCACATGCTTGGCATGTTCTTCTGACTCCTTTTGTGGTGGCAGTAGCATTTGTTTAACCTTCTGGTGGTTTGGCTCGGGGAGTTCATCCGATGATGGAAACTCAGCCTGTTTTGTGTTATTTGGTACTTGCTTGGCTCCTGGGAGGCAAGATGGGCATCAGCGCTCATGCCAAGGAAGAGGTGGTGTTGGTGGAGTTGGCCTTTTGGTGCCAGCTTGCTGTTGGGTTGCAGCTGAGTTAGTGGGATGGAGAGGCAGACACCTGAATTTAGACAAGCTATCTCTTTCCCTGGAGGCTTCTCAAGTCATCTGATCCTCCTCATTGCCTGTCTCTCTTCCTTACATGACTCCTGAGCCATTCGCTAGATGCCTGGGGTCGAGGTATAAGCGAGACATCTGAATTAGAGAGGCTGGCTTCCAGCCATAAATAACTTCTTCAGGATGAATTTCATAAGGCTTATAAAGACAATTGAAGCTGTTTTAAATAGAAACTCTGCCAGGAGTCTCTGGGCCAAAGCATTTGAAAATGTGTGATATGCTTATACGCTGACTTCTGCTATGGTGGAAGCAGCCCTTGGGTCGTATCGGAGTTTTGTTGGTTGGGAGATGGTCCTTCAGAGGTGTTGGGCCATCTGGCCTAGCAGTTCTGCTGTGATCATCACCCACCCTTCAAGGGGAAGATGTAATCCTAGATCTAATCTCCAGTGTTATTTGCAGATTCTTCCCTGGAAGTACTTTACTGTCCCCGCTATTTGTTATTTTTTCCTTCAGGAAGGAATTTGAAAAATCTAGCTTGTGGAGCTTGATCTGAGACTTTCTATGTGGTCAAATGACCATGTCAGCTAGTAAATCACAGTGTGATAAAGAATGGAAGCAAACGAAGCCAGATGTCAAAGTGGCTGGTGGAGAAGAAGAAGGAAAATTAAGATCCAGGTTTGACACTACAGGGGTGGAGGGCTCTGTATCAACAGCTGTTACACTGCCTTGAAATGCTTCCTTGGATAATATTTCAGGTTAGGTGAAGCTGGGAACAAAGCTAGGTTTTACTGCATTTACACTCTAAGGGAAAAAAGCTTTTCTTCTTTGTGTCACCATACTCTGCTTGCCTAAAAGGCACCACTGTCAAAATGTACCTTTTTAATGAACCTGAAGATGTAACCCCGAGCAAAAATGGGCCAGACTTTGACTGCAGGTTCTTTTTGCAAATAGAAGGGGCTGTAACCAAGTGACATCAACTGTCTTGACTAACTACAAAGGTTGTATCATTTTTTTCCTTTTTTTTTTTTTTTTTTCTTGTTTTGTTTTGTTTTTGTTTTAGATGTCAGGTGGGCATTTGCATTGTGAGAATGAGAATTCTCAACATTCATGGACTGGCTTGGGTTGGAAGGGGCCTGAAATCATCTAGTTCTAACCCCCCTCCCATGGGCAGGGACACCATCTGCTAGACCAGGTTGCTCAAAGTCCCATCCAGCCTGGCCTTGAACACTGCCAGGGATGGGGCAGCCACAGCTTCTCTGGGCACCCTGTGCCAGTGCCTCACCACCCTCACAGTGAAGAATTTTTTCCTAATATCTAATCTAAATTGACCCTCTGTCAGTTTAAAGATGCTCCTGCTTGTCCTATCCCTGCATGCCCTTGTCAAAAACCCCTCTCCAGATTTCTTGTTGGCCCCTTTAGGCCAACAAGTAGGAAGCTACTCTACTCTAAGGTCTCCAGAGCCTTCTCCAGGTTGAACAAGCCCAGCTCTCTCAGCCTGTCTCCATAGCAGCGGTGCTCCAGCCCTTGGAGCATCTCTGTGGCCTCCTCTGGACTCAATTGAGCAGGTCCACATCACTCTTATGTTGGGTTGCATGGATTTGCTTTTATTTGGGCTGAAGATGAAGGCATGAGCTCCAGGTACAGATAGATATCTCTTACAGACATTTGCCTGATGCTGTGGAAGGGAAAACCCCCCTGGTGTAATAAACATTGACTCGATGATTATTCAGGAGGGTATTGCCTCACTACTACGAGTGTTACGTGTTGATGAATGTTTTCAAAGGCAAATTCCCATTAAGATGCACAGACTGGGTTCCTCACTAATGACATAGCTTTCATGCACCTGATAAAATCCAAAAGCCCTCTCTGACGCTGGAGTAGGTCTTGCAGACACTGGCTGTAATCTCATTTGAGAACATTGTTGAAGACTCTGGGAAGTTCTGTATGTCAAAGTGTCAGTGGATGGGGTGGGGAGCTGTGCGCTGTGGAGAAATGACAGAGGACAGGGGCTTGGAAAGGCAAGGGGAGAGATGTGCACCCAGGGTTATTTGTAACTAACTACTTTTTCCTTCTTACTGGAGTGAATTTCTTAAGTATTTGAATTACAAAATTTTGTAGAACGTGCTGGCTTTTTAAATCTGGGGGTTTTGCATTTGTTTTGCATTTTGGTCATTTGAAAGATTGGGGGAATACAGTCTCACTGTTCTAAATTTCTGAATGTATTACTACACTTCTTTTATTTTATTTTTTTTTCACTTATGTATTTGTAAAATCAGTATCTCATCTGCTTTACCTACCATGGGCCATGGAAGCCTACTGTTAGACCTGGCTGAAAAATGTGTGTATGTGTGTACCAGTGGTTCCTTTTTTGTTCTTCACTTTCTTACCTCCCCAGCTAAGAATTTCTAAAATATGTATGTGTATATATATATTTTAAATATATATATTTTTATATTATTTATATATATTTAGTATGTATGTATTTCATGTGGCAACTAAAATATTGTATCATTCCATTTTCCAGTGAAATCTTTGATCTTTTCTTGTGAAAACTGTCTCTCCTTGAAAATTACAGTAAAAGGTGAATGTTCTTTTCCTAAAAGTATTTGGATATACTGTAGTTAAGAAGAATAGTGCTGTTAAATTATGTCTGGTTCTCAATATAATGGTTAATTTTGTCAATACAAAATACTTAACATGCATGTTTCGGCAACAAGATGTGGCCTTTGCATGCGGGCAAGTCTCTTGCAAGAGCCATATCTACTGGTAACAAAGCATAAGGTTGGAGCAGTGTTTTCCAGCATCTCAGCAGACATGGTTGGGAGGCTGGCAGCAATTCGGTTTCCTGTCTGGTGCATAGATCTGTTAGATGCGATCCAGCCGTGCAGATTTCCAGTGGTGACTCATCTGATTGTTTTCTCTTTCCTCTTTGATCAGTGGAGGAGGTAGGATAGAGAAGGGAGTCTCTCAGGCAGTAGAAGACATCTCTAATGTCACACTACCTTTCAGATACGAGGGAGTGAAATATGGAAAGGATGTTGGTGTGTCTCTGCTGTTTTTAAAGGTATGGCAGCCTTCCTCACCTCAGTCTTACTGTGCTTGTTTCCTTAGGGTGCTATCCCTGTAGCTAAGCCGTGTCTTGCCTTTATTCTTGTGCTCTTGTACAGTCTGGGAATGGATGAACCTGGTGCAGGCTCTGTTTAATAGACATTGGTCCTCAGGGTGGGAAGGGGGAGATGGAGAAGAGATCTGGATCTTTCTCATCCCAACCTCAGCATATGCTTCTCCATTCAAGTAAAGAAGAATACATGTCTTTGTTTCTTCTTGAGGTAGGGAATATATGTTCCCCTTTGGGAAGGGGCACTCTTCTGCAGACTGCTAGCAGAGGTAAATGTTTCATTCACCAATTTTACCTTTACCAATGCATGCATTGTTGCTTAGATTGCACATAGTGGTTTTAATTTTTGGCAGAGATGCAGGCTAAGACCTTTAAGTGCTTTGACTGTGTCTGCCTACCTGATGTAGGCTGGGAATTAGAAGCAGTGTGACTATTGATGCAGAAATCCACGTGAGTCAGTTTAGGTCTGGCAGGAATAGCCACAGTGTTATGCAAAATAAATATCCTTTGAGATTAGGATGCTATGTGCTAATTGCAGCTGGACACAGCTCATTGTTTTCTTCCTCTAAAGAGCTTGGGTGTTGCTCACCTTTTTATTTTGTGGGAGAAGATTTAAAGTATGAAACTTGTGTCTATGTAACTTTTGTCTGTTGGGAAGACTGTTTCCCAGAGTACTAATAATACATAGGTTCTTCAAGTGTTGTAAATATATAATAGCTGTTCATCTTTTTAGAAGCTTGATAGCCTTTGTTATAGGATACAGCATCATTACCATGAAAAGTGTCTGTTGGAGAAGCTTCTCTTGGGAAAGCTGCTTTAAATCCTCTTGTGCCTAGAGGAAGGTATATGGATTTCCTATGCTCCTTCTTTCTTGTATTAGATGTGTAATACCATGGTATAAGAACTAAAGTCTCTGTGTAAATGTTAGCATTACATATCCCCTCCCATCTACTTTTAAATTGGTTTTAATTCTGTTATTTGGAAGCGAAATCCATGCTGTGTTTGGGACCAGTCTGATGGGCAGTGTGGTGCATTGAGGATCTTGGCATACAGAAAAGAACTCTGGGGATCAAATGTTATTGTAACACCAGCAATCAGGTACCAAGTATCGTTGCATGTGACACATGTGGTGTTGTCACATTCCTCAACTTAGTAAGAGAAGCTTTGGCCATCTTCTTGAGTTCTATGAGTAACTCCTTTTTACTGGTTCAGTTTAAATTATCTTTTTTTTTTTTTTAAATCATATATTTTTATGGCTGTGATGCTTTGGTTTTCTGCTGAGAAAAATCTGGTTTTAATCTTGAATTCTAAGCTGCATTTTTTTGGGAAGCACTTAGGAGTAGGCATGAGTCTTCAGTATGAACTAAAAGTTTAATTGTTTCCTGGGTATAAGTGCCAGGACACTTTCTACTTTACACTAAATTTGACCAGGGTCTGTTACAGCAACTCCCACTGGCCATTAAAATATCACCTCTGCTGCTGGTATTTCATTCATACATAGAATTAAACTGACATGTTTTTGAACATAGTGCACTTGTGACATAATGTACTTCTCTCTATTTAACATTTTGGCATAATTAGGCTACAGCACTGCCGTGAAAACAGAGTTTGGTGAAACACTACAATGAAGTGCAGTCTTTAATGACCTCTGGAACATCATATAAGCACTGTTAAATCGCAGCTGTCAGGCTGGAGTTGCAAAAAGGATCTCAGACGCAGTGGCTGGTTTCAGGGAAAGAGTTCTCCAGCAGTCAGAAAATTAGTATAATCCTATTTTAGACTGCAAGTCCCTTGCTTCTATTTATATGTAGTGTCAGTGGGTGCTTGTTGATGATGCTTGTTGCAGGTACCACTTGCACAGGCTCAGCTGATGAGGAAACTGCTGCATGGAGCAAACAAGCAGCTCATACTCCCTCTGCATAGATTCATTACTCTAGCCAAGTTACTCACATATATGCAGTCTGGAAATACTAGAGGTCTTTGATCTTTGAAACTTAATGTTTGAAAATGTAAATGATGCACTTCTTTGATCTGCTTCTTAAATTAAATGGTAATTGTGAAAATTACATTAGGCAGCTTTCCACTTAAAGGTTTGTATTTTTCATCTCACACTACGTTAATTTTAAGCCCTGTGTCCTTGCAGTTTTTTCATCATTGAATCCTGGTAAGGGAGAGATCGTTGTGTTTCTACATAGGCTAATTATTAGTAGTGTGTGTATTTAGCTATTAGACCTTAACATGCAATTCCTCTAACGCTGACACCAGGGATTGTCAGTTTTGCCTGTCTGCCTGTATATACATGATGAGGGTGATAGGAATCATTAAGGTTGAGCAGAAGAAAACGAAGAGAGTTTGAGCTTTGTGTGCCCAGGGTGAGAGGCTCTGACTTCACTTCAAGTGACAGGAAATGCTTGGGCACATGGTTTGCTGCGATCTGGTGATGTGTCTTCCCAAGCATCTGCTGAAGGCAAAGTAGCAGAAACTTTGTATTTGGGTACTTCTGTGCTACTGGACTACTTGCTGTTGCCTTTCCAAATTACTGTCATCTTCTAATCAAAAAAGCTACTGCGTAATTTAGGGCTTCTAAAAAGTTGATGAAGCTCATGCAAAGTTCAGTCTTTTCCTTACATCACCTTTCTAGTATGTAGTGGATTTGTCTATCTTATTCACCATAAATGACGATAAAGACTTCTCTGCCTTTGTCCTGTTTTCTTATGAAAGGGGCCTTTGAAGTCTGAGGGCCACATCAAACTACTAACTAGTAACTCACGAGGTTGTTCAAAATCTTATCTGTGTGCAGTAGGTTCTTTTAAGCTCCTGCTGGTTTAATGCCAAGTAAGAATCAGCTGCTAAACTGAAATGAAGTTGTTAATTACTCCCTTAGTAAAATAACTTTGTATACTTTTCAATTATTAGTATTTGTTTAACTACACAGAGATTAAGTTTGTGGGGGAGAAGGTTCAAGGTGGTTAGTACTGAATGTCTGCCACAACATCTTTAAGATGCACTCATGGCTGGAGGAGGTTTTCTGTGGGTTTTTTGTTTTGTTTTGAGGTTGTTTTAGGAGCAGGTAAAGATTCTTTGTTCCAGATCAAAAACCAGTCTATGGAGTGGGATTTTCTGTTTTGAATATCATCATGTGGACCTTCTGCTGCAACTCAAACTGCAGTTCCAAAATTTGTCTTGCTTCCTATCTCCTGTGGATTTCCTTTAGTGATATTTGTCTTAAGTTCAGCACCATGCTGAATTACCATATTGCTGCTTTTTGCTAATTTCCATTTGTATGTGTGCTGATGGATTTGAGCATTCATCTCCAGTAATTTGCATAGGATGCTGAACAGTCTGATTGCCTCAGTGGCACACATCAGAGTTTGCAAATTGCCCAGCTGAGGTGAACAGGAACGTCTCAACTCAGAACTGCTTCAGCAGCCTGCCTGTGTATTTGAACTTCTTTTCTTTAAGCATGAAAAAGAGAGAAGATATTTCTAACCAGGGGTAAAAACAGTTGCTAGGGAAATAAACTTGAAATATCTTTTCTGAGGTTATAGAAATGATTTAGCTTGGGTTTCAGTGCTTTGGTGTCATACCTTCCTTGTTAAAATTTCTTTCAGGTGGATATGGACTTCCAGATCAGTGGCAAAAATGAAAATGAGCTCTCTTAGGGGTTTTTTTTGGTGTGGTTTTTTGGTTTGGTTTTTTTTTGGGGGGGGGGTGGTTTTTTTGTTTTTTTTTTTAGGTTACGATTTGGATGCTTAGATTTTATTTCTTTGTCTTCAGTGTGGAAGATTCTAGATCATCCTTTCTCAAAAGGATCTAGAAAGGATTCTAGATGATCCTTTCTCTTCCACAGTATGTTCCTTCAGCTTCTGCATCCTTTGAATGCATCTGTTAGAACTATAAAAATAATTGTCATACATGTGAATTGAAAGTATCTGATTTAAATGTTTGGCTTGGGGAAGAAGAGGGTCACAAGAGCCCTCTGTTCTCTCCTGCTGTGAGGACATACCCCCAACAGAGAGGAGCTGGCCAGGAGTGGGACGATGTTGCAGGACCATTCACGGCCACTTGTGAATCTTCAGCCTCTCTTGTTAGGCAGGTCTCAGAGTTGTGTCGGTGTGGTCACTGCTTGTTTTTTTCCCTTGAAGGCTAGTATGAAGGTCCTGTGGCTCAGAGTGGGGGTTGGTTAAACAGTAAAGTACCATTTTAAAGCTGTTACTTAAAAATATCATGTGAGGCTGAACTCTTGTTGTTGTGGTTTGTTTTTGTTTTTTACTGTTTCTTCATAGTGATTAAACTCATTTAAAGTCAAGTTGGAGCAAGTCACTAATTAAAGTATGGAATTTTTGAAGTCCAGATTTCTTTCTCAGACTTGAAGAACTTGAAACAAGTGTAGTCTGTAGGTACCTAAGAGCAGATAACTTGCCCTTCCTGGTGAATTATGTTGCCAGTTTTAAACCTCTCTCACTGCTCCTTTTAAGGCTACCCCAGAACTAAGTAAAATGAAAGACCTTAAGCTTCAGATCAAAGCTTTGACTTTGAATTAATTGCTGGGGATGAGAAGAGAAGTAATAGGTGTGTTCTGTTTCTTGGATTTAAAAACCAAACAAACACAAAGTACGGTCTGCAGCTCCATTCAGAGCAGTTTGCTGTTAGGAGAGCTTCTCTCCTAGAGCCTAACTTTCATAAACTTTCTGGAGCTCCCCACTTATCCTCATATAATTTCATTATTAGCCTCCTTTGGGGAGTCTTATAACATCTTGAAAGTTGAAGGCTTTTCCAGAGATCAGAGCTGCCCCTGCTGTTATGGAGCATGACAGCCAAGGACTTGCTATTTCCCATAAAACTCAACAGGAATCTGACACTTCAAACCTCTTCCCTCTTCAAGGTGCGAGGCTGCTGTTAAATACAGGAATCTCTTGTAAAAAGAAAAATAGATATTTAAATAGCATTATGCTTAATCATATTCTTCTTTGCCTATCCTATTGATACTATCTCAAGCTAAACTTGCTCCTCAGGGGCTTCATTACCAGAAGAAATGTACATACTAGTTTGAAATCCTGAGAAACTGAAAAGGCCAAGCTTTAGGCTTAAAACAAAAGAGTTGTTCCTGTCTTCCTGTAGGTGTATATCATACATAAGGATTCTTTTTCAATTTTATGATAACTAGTGTATATTGGGTTTTAGCATTAGATCTTGAAATAGTGTTTTAATTTACTCTATTAGTAGTAGTATAAAATAGGCTTAGACAGGCCTTACTTTGTTTTGGTGCTCTAGAGCTAATCATTTACAAATTGCTGAGCTAAGGGGCACAAATTAATGACATTCCAGTGTCTTAAAATAGCCCTCACTGTCATACTGAAAAAATGTCTATTCGGCCTTCAGATGCTACGAATTTCACAAATGTTTCATTTATGTGAAAAAATAGGATCAAGACACAGAAAGGAGTTGAGTTGATGTTTTGTGTCAGTTATTTTCTGTTAATCCGAACACTGCTGTGTGTTTTTGAGTAGCACAGAAGTCTTGACAATGTTTGCAAAATTACTTCAATGCGAAGAGCTACAAAAACTTTGCTGCCATAGTATTTTTCATATGTAGTTTATGGGGATTTTTTGTCACCAGAAATGTTGGCATCACAGGTTTGCTCACAAAAACTTTCATTAGCCAGCAAAATATTTCCCACTTAATCCAGTTTATCTTTGTGCAAAGTTTTCAGATTTGATTAAAATAACAATGTCTTACATTGCAATGTACCTTTCCAAGGAATCGGAAGGTATTTTGCAGGAATTCTCAGCTTGGCATTGCAGTGTTTATAAGGGAAATCTTTCATTCCAGAATAAGCTATTTTCAAAGAATGCTAAATGTATTTTTCAGAACTGTTTTATTGTACCTATTTTTTTGTTTTGGTAAAATGTTTTGGAGAGTTATATTGTAGACATACTCCTTCATGTAGGCAAGAATATTAACAAGCTTTAATTTTAGTTTGCTTCTTAAAGGCCATTGAAGGAAAGATGGGCCATTCACTTTATTAACCCCAAATCTGTCCTTTGATCTCTACTGATAAATTTAATACAAAGACTTACAGTCACTTTTCATAGATGTGCCAAATTCGTACTGATATGTGTGTCTGTCAAAAGATACATGTTAAAAGTGTATGTAGCCTTGACTACTACAAATCTTGTCCAAACAAAACCTTGGAGGGCTACCTCTGATCTACCAGCTTTTGGCTTTAATATTTGGGATTTTTTTTTGAGGTTCTTGTCCCAGCTGCCATTACCATGAAATGTTTGGTCACTGGGCCTCAGGGTTGTCTTGCCTTGCTGGCTTTCTGTGAATTCTTCCTGAATTCAGTGGTAGCATTGCACAGGACTTCTGGAAGCAGCAGTGGAACTGTGGAATTATCCAGACTTGTGCCTTCTCCGGCGCTGGGTATAGGTGAAGGCAGGAGGCCAAGGTGTGGTGAAAGTCAGGTCCCCACTGCCAGCCTGAGGCAGAGTTGTACAAGGGCTGTGCTGGACACTCTGTCAGTGCACACTGGAGCAAATGGAGCAGACAACAACACTGGCCATTCTCATCTTTCCAGCCCCATGTTTCTCAAATGCAAACACAAACAGCACATTTTCCAGGGTTCTTCATTTTTGTCCCGTGTTTCTTCCAGTCCTTCCTCTTGGCAGCAAAAAATTTTTTTTCCTTTTCATTCCTTTTTTTTTTTTTTTTTTTTTCCCTTTTCATGTGTGTGTCTAAAATGATGCCTGGAGCAGGTGGATTCATGTAGCACCTGTGACCAAAAGCTGTGTAATGAAGTCCAGACCTGCTTGTACTTTGAATGTGCCCTTCCAAAAAATATGCTTCTGTTATTTTTCTTATGTGGTTTCTGGAGGTTCTTCAAAGAAAACACTGCAATAGCTGTAGCTATTCTCTTCACTGGTACCTGCCCCATTCCCACATAGCTTTGTCGTTGGAGGTGCCCAGGAGGAGCCTGTTGTCCTTCAGAGCTTGTAGGTCAGTCACTTCTATTACATCAAGACAATCCTCCCTCAAGGAAAGGGAAACCCGGTTTTGTTGTTGTTTGGCACAGTCACATAATCTCTGTGGAAATGCGGAAAGTGCCAGTGGTGCATAGGCATCCTCAGCACTGCCAGCTTGCGCTCTCCCATCTCTCTACAGTCACCTCCAGTGGTTCTAGGGCAGCAGGCCACTGGAGGAGCGCAGCTGGACCACCAAGAGCCTCTCTAAGCAATGTAATGCTAATAACCATGCACATAAAGACCAGTCAGTTCCTTCCTCTCCAACTGCAGCAAATGGTTAGAAGAAACAGGCTGTACAGAGGAACTTATTTTTGGAACAGAATTCATTAGAGCATAAATTGGATGAGACCAGTACCTTAGCTTTTACATTCTAATAAATCGTAGTTACCTATGCAACTTTTACCATAACATTAGAGTCTGGTGTTGGGGTTATATATGATAGTGTAAGTGCTACTTAAATTCTGTCTCTTCAGAGCTGATAATTATCCTGAGTAGTTATAGTTACTTGAAGGGGGAGTACTTGTGTCCGTCCTCCTACCATGGGTATACAGTTCTTTTTTTGTCCTTTTAACAATGTCAGGTCATAGTAGGCATTATAGGTTTGAATTTCTGACTTGATGTTTGGAGCGTACATCCTAAAATAAACTGATCTATGCGTAGGCATTTTTTGTGTCTAGGTTATCGTGTATTTTGAGCAGTTGCTGTAAAGTACCTCATTTCCAAAACAACACCAAACCCCCTCTCCCCCCCAAAACTCACTTTGTTCTGTCTTATGCCTTAAATCCTGCAGATGCATACATGCTTAACTAAGAATTTTCTCTTGGTTTGGTATTCAGATGATGAGACTGAATGGGTAATAAGCTCTTTCATGTGGAAATTGCATATATGGCTCGAAGGAGCTCAGAGGTCACGTAGTTCATGACTAGTCTCTTGTAAGACTGGATATTCTTACACCTAGACCATTCCTGGCATTTTTATTTTTTTAACCTCTTAAAAACAGGCAAACTGGTCGATGATACATAACTTTCATGGTTAGTTTTTCTTCCCTAATACCCAACAATTTTTTTTTTTCTGCAAGTTAAACCAGCTATAATAACTTTTTCACAGCAAAACTCTCAAGTTTTCCCTCTCAATCTCATCTCTTCTTTATAATAAGTAGTCCTCATGCTCTTAAGTCTCTTTTCTGTCTTGTCTTGAAGTGCAACACATGCAATAGCACTTACCAAACTGAATAGGACAACTACTGCACCAATATAACCTGGTAAATAACCACTTAAGGCAGTGGCATTGCGTAAAAGGGTGTGAGGGTGGCTGACTACAAACTGAGGTCAAGTCTGTTGTAAATAAAAAAGTTAACATTGTTTTGAGATGTACAGGAATATCCTATTTTTGTGTTCAGTTGCTCTGTTTTAAGAATAAGACTTCATAACTGAACTCTGCTGGATTTTTTTCTTGATGAACTCTGAACCAAAGCTCTGATTTGGGACTAGAACAGTGAAATCTCATCTGCCCCCATAATGCTAATGCAACGTCTCATTTTGGGTTTATAAATAATACGGTTGTAGTCTGTCACCTAATTCTGTAAAGAACACACTAGAGTGTCCTGGAATTCGAAATAACTTTTCTTGGGTCCAGTTCAGTACCTTATCTCAGTCTGATGTTGCGTCTTAGAAACCTACTTTTTACATGTGTGGTCTTTTTCCTACTGTCATGTAATGGTCTTTTAAATCTCCTTGACTAGACTGTATTTCCACAGTCTCTCTGTCTTTAAATAAAATAGCAAGGCTTTTTGCCAGTTGCATAACTGAAGTCCATCTATAGCCCACTTACTGCTTTTCTTGTGTATCAGACCAGTTAATTTGCCAAAGGAGGGAAGAAAAAAAAAAAAGAATATTTATATGTGACTTTTCAAACCAAAGTGTTATCTCCCTTCCAAACAGCTATGGCTTGGTGGTTGTGAAGAATCAGCAATATTTAATACCCTTCTAAAAACTTAAGTTGGGGAGAATAGCTGTCCTGTCCTTCTAACTCTTACTCTGCTTTCTTCTTGTGTCGTCACACCCCTGAAGGGGATCTTTATTTTTAATTTTTCACTCAACGAGACCTTTCCAGCTCTTTGAGTTGAAGATAATTGCTAGTGGCTCAGAGCACGCTCTAGAACACAGAACAACTTTAATTAAGCGAATTCTTCCAGGCTTTGCCATCTTCAATACTTTTTTCCACTCTCAGTGGTTGTTTTCCCAGTCCCATGCTTCTCTGAGGAATCTGACAGCTCTCATCAGAACATCAGAGGCATCGTGTCATTAACTATTTATTCACCTTCATCATACCTGATATGTCCTCTTTTTCTTCTAGCTTGGCCAGAGAATGTCTTCTACATTTTACCTTTAGTTACTTTTCACTTTAACTTGCCTGACTCTCTGTATTATGCTAGTTGTGTGAGTTTTGTTCACCTACATTTTTTTCTAATTGGTTTCTCAGAGTTCATGTCTAATCATACTACCGTCTGGTTTAGGCTATTCAGTTTCTCATCATATTTTTGAAAGAATACAAAATTAAACTAGCCATAGTACTCTATTGATTTGATTGAACACCTACCAGATTCAGTATTAGCCTTTAAAATAATAAAGTTTTGAGCCCACTTGCAAGGTATTGCTGGGTAGTCTTGACACACAGCAGACTGAGGCTTCCTCTTTATATCATGCAAAACTGTTGTCTTTAATAAGAAGAATTTTGGGTGAGAAACTGAGGTGCCCTGACATGACTTACTTGAAGTAGTTCTGTATTTTAAAATATCAATCGTAATGTTAAAACCTACAGGAAGGTCGTGGTAGTCTGTATAACCCATGGCTTGACATCCTTGCTGACAGGTGTACTTGTTACTGGAGTTGCAGTAACATTTTGGGGGGCCTTTCTGTCTTAGTTCCCAGCAGATGCTGGTTGCAACTGAAGGCAAAAGAAAACATGTGAGGATGGTTATTAGAATGGTGTTCCCTGAACATCTGTGTGATGGAGTAAGGTGCTGTGCTGAGTTTAGTGACTACTTGTTTTGTAGTTATAGTGACGATCCTTTAAGATTCAGTAGTTTATTCATATTAGGCTGCATATCCTACTTTTACTCCAGTAGAAGTGTTATAGCAAACTTCCTTATGTTTATTCCAGCAGAAGCAAAACAAACAAAAAAAACCCCAACTTATATTCACCTTCACGCATGTAGCTGCTACATGCAGACAATAAAAAATAAAAATACTATTGCTGGTAAAGAACACAGTTATTGGTGAAAACAGACTTTTTTAATGAAGAAAACATTGCCAAATAACTGAACAAGACTATTTCCTACCTGTAGCTCTAAAACACATAGGTTCTTGGCATAAAGCTGAACTTGCAGATTAGTAGGGTCTTTTTTCCTAGTTAAATGTGAGAATAAAAAGAACATTTGGTGCTATAACACTCATTGGGAACTGTGCTGCTGTCCTTCTATTCCTTCCAAAAGTATTATCTGACTTGGAGATGCAGACTTAAATTCATACTGTTTATAAATATTTGATCAAATACTTTATTATCTCCCAAGCCATGGGAAATCAGCCAGTCTGGCAGAAATAATGCAAGCTGTAGGTGCAGTTTCAGTTTGAAGTGTGTCAGGCATCATGATGGGAAAGGAAGCACAAATGTTCTTTGAGCGTTTGTGATAAGTACAGTAAAGGCCTATGCCTTACTTCTCAAGTTCAAGGTCTGAGAGGAGACAACTTATCCAGGAGGGAAAGAAAAGTTTCGAAGTAGAGCATCACGATAGAAACCTCCTTGTTTCTTCTCTTCCCCTTTGGGTGTACTTGTCACTTAAAATGTGGTGTTCTGCTGCCTTCAAAATCTTGACAACCAATATAGTCATAATCATTCAAATTTACACTTATACTGATGCTAATATACCGGATATTAAGAGTATAATTTCTTTACTAACCAGTAAAAATTCCTTATAAAGTTCTAGACTTGTACATAATTGAGAGCTTGCTAGTCTATTGTAGAATATTTTTGTAGTGAAAAGTGCAACTTCAGCTGAAAAGAACCCAAACAAACAAACAAAACACCTCAGAGTGGTGCCTAAAACTAGTTGTTTGAATAGTTTCAGATTAGTTATAGTCTGTATATTGGTGTGCTTGGTAGTTTTGCTGGTGTCTGTCAGAAAAAAGCCTAAACCAATGCATTTTTAGAGAAAGATGATGTTTGGACAGTTTGATATCATATGAAGAGTCCAGATGCTAAAAGAACAGGATATACATGTTTATGTAATAGTAAAAAATGCAGCTTACAATGATTAAGAGGACATGAAGGGAAAAGAAGATCTCGGGCACTTCTTGTGCTTTGCGATGTAAAATAAGTGATTTTTCCCATCATTTCTTTACCTTATATAGTTTCAGATATTGAAAATTCTTCTTCAGCTGAAGGCAGTGTTTTAAAGGAAAAAAAAAAAAAAAGATTGTCAAAATAAATTCCACTTTTTAACAGCAGAGGTCAGAATATGTCAGGAGATAAGCAAGAAGGAGATTGCAGTGGCACGCAGGTTCTGTGTGAATTCACACCCTCTATCAAAGTGGGCTGTCAGACTGAGGTACCACTCTTGGAGAACATTGGCTGGCATAAAATATGGGAGTTTTTAATAGCATATTCATGGTTACATGCCTTATTTAAAAGGGCATTGTATGGATTTAACACTTTGTAATGAAAACAAGTTAGACTTCTGTCCAGCTTTTTCTGGATACACATTTCCCTATCTTACTGTATATTACAAAGAAGTTTGTGAGCAAGCAAACAGTAAAAAAAAAAAATAAATAAATCATGGTATATAGGGCAGGAGGAAGTGGTGGGTGATATTTTTCCTTTCTGTAATGATTTCTGATGCAAGAGAACTCTTTGTGAAAAGATGCGTTGCTCTCCCTATCCGTGTAGTTTTTACCAGTTAATTATAGAGAAGGCTAAAACTCCTCTAAATATGAAAGCACTGGTATCCTCCCTCCCCACCCTGCGAACGTGCTGACATATCTGGTGCAGGTCACTGTCAGACCAAGGATGCCGGGTGAGATGGACAACCAGTTTAACTCATGGGCTAATTCCTTTGTTAGTCTGTAAACATTGTGCAAGTGGTGTTGGAATGCTTCAAGCTGAAGTTACATCCAACTTTTTGTTCTAGCAGAAAGTACTTAAGAGGATGTGTATCCAATAAAATGCATAATTTTGTGATGCCCTCAAACAAAATTAAATCTTGCATCGGAAATAACATCAATGATACAAAGTACCATTCCTTTCTCTCTGGAATTTCAAATATAAAAAAAAAAAAAAAACAAAACACAGACATCATTCTGCTTTGATAAAGCAGTGACCTAATGTTAAAAGCACTTCCCAATTTTGTTTTTGTTATGGTAGGAAAAATTGCTTCAGCTGCAAATAAAATGGTAAGAATTTTCATGTGGAGATGATAATCACGTACCAGATCAAGCAGCAGAAATTGGCATAACTTCATGCAATATGTATGCAGGAAAATGTTTAAATTAGGGGCAGTCTATGCTTTGTCTCAGTTGCTAGGCAAAACTTCAGACATTCTTGAAGTCTGCATGCCCTGGAAGGCAGTTGGTCATAGAAGCCATTGTGGCTCAAACCCGAAATGCTTGAGGCATCTTGCCTACAGTAGAAGAAAATCTCAGTGTTCCAGGACACAGATATTCTGTCTATGAAAAACAGTATGGATTAGTGATAATATCTCTCCATTTCATGCATTGTTATTTTTAAAGACAAAAGCTAAACTAGAGACAAAAATTGCCCAAGGTACAAGCATCTGTTTGTAATCCAAAAAGTGCGTCTTTTCTTTATTTGCAAGGTACAAGCATAATCATACTAAATGAACAGAACAGAATAATCTTCCCAGACTGTTTTTATACCTCTGGGTAGAACATTTTGTAGTGCAATTTGCCTGCTTACATCTCAGTGCTTTTCTTGTGTGCATTTTGTGGGGCTTTTTTAATCACTGTGGCTGTATCATTAGGGGAGATTATGTGAATGTATGTGAACCAGCCCTCTCTGTTTTTTCTACACAGGACTTAAGGTCAGTGTCTCCCTTTTGAGAAAGGTTGTATCAGCCACATGCAGATAATTCTTTAATATACCATTGTCTTTTATTTTCCCAGAGAAAAATAAATTCTTTTTTCCAGCAAAAAATTGAGGTATTGAAGATTCACATTTTAAATGCTAAATGGGTTGAATATGGAAACTGTGAGGTAAATGTCTGCCTCTCCCTTGCAGGGTATGAAATTGTTTACAAGGAGTCATGAGCATTTCTGCAAGGATGTCATAATAAATATAAGCAAATTATAATTGTCTTCTGTAATAAGGGGGGAGATTGGCTGCTTTTGACTAGTAATTAAATCCTACCTCTGGGCAGTGTACACAACAACCTTGTGTAGCTTCTATGACAGTCAATCTTATCTTGGGCTCCTCTTAACACACCCAGCTGAGGAAGCAAGAACTCTGTCAAACCAGTCTGGCTCCTTAAATAATTAAATAAAGCTGCATTTGCAGAGGAGCAATAAAATGGTTGGAGGAAGTGTCAAGTTAGAGGTGGCTGAGTTGGATTGTGTCAATGCTAAGCCTGGATCAGAAGTGGAGTGGTGAGTGATGGTGTTGAAGAGCAAGGGGGAAGCATTGGGAGAGTTTGGAAGAGTGGCAGTTGTCACTTGTGGCTTCCCTTCTGGACCACAATCTCTCCTCCATGCTCTTCATCGTAACTCTTTAATTGGAGTGCAGCAGTTATCTTTGCACAGGGCCACCTATGACTTTGAGAGCTGCTAATGCTTCTTCTGTCTCTGGTTTTTCAAACCAAGGAGAAGAATCCCATGGAGAATAGGAGTTTGCTAGTGGTATATTTGGCTTAATAAATACTCAAATTACTAGACCAAAAGTGTTCAGTTAGGAAAGACAGATAGCAGGGCAGTGTGCTGCATAAAGAAGGAACTTTTTATGTCATCTTTAATCTTTAAGTGGGGCGAACTCCTAATTTTAAGGTCGATGGTAGCCTGATGCCTGATTTATGCTAGCAATGATGCTTTGTTTTTGTAAAGGCAAATGCATCTCAAACAGTGAAGGACTTACATCTTAGGAGAAAATTATACATATGGTCATGAATAATGGGTGGGTAGTGTAGGCTACTCTTTAGGGTGAAACCATGTCTGCTGTGAGATGATGGAAGGGTCTTGGAGGAGGTGTAGCTGGAATAGGATAACCTGAAAAGTGAAAGCTGTGTGATCAAGCACAAGACCATGTTAATTTTTTTGGAGGTCTCAAAGTATAAAGACACTTCAGTAACTTGCTATGTGTTCATCAAATATTCCTTTATATTAAAGTCCTTTAAAAAGACAGCATTCATATTTTATAACTCCTTAAAAACCTAATCAGAGACACAGAGTTGGTCAGCAAAACTTACTGAGCCTAAACTTCCTTATTCCTTTGCCCAGACTGACATTCACCTCCTCGAGTTGTGCTTCTGTCATCTTTTCAAATGCATACCATCCTTTTGCAGCTCCCTTGGACTTCAATTTCCTCTGTAGCTATCCTTCCTTCTCTGACTGCAATTATTTAATTTCTTTGCCAGAGGCAATTTCTTTCATTTCCTGTCAAGGAGGGGTCTACATATAAGCACAGAGCTTCTGGTCATACGTCGTACCCAGCGTCTCTCATTAGACAGTGCTGAGAAGCAGTGGCAATGTCCTGTGCTGTCCAATGCTATAATGTAGGAGCTCATTACTTGTAATGCAATATATGGCTATGAGCCTTGGGAAATGAAGCCTTCAGAAGTCTCACTTCCAGCTTAGTAACTTGGTGCATGCATAGTGCATTTCAAATATCCCAATATAATTATGTGTTTATATTCTTTTAAATTTTGGATTTTAAAAATTCCAAAAAAACCAAACCCAAAACACAAACAACAAACCACAAACCCCTCAAAATACCAATTTTCTTGATGTTACTGTTCTGTATAGCTTCTCCTTCTGCTTACTCACTCTCCTCTCTTGAAACTTAAATGCAATTTAAAAAGCCCCCAACTATTGAACACAATAGTATCCAAGAGCTTTGCAGTCTTGCTTTTATTTTGGTTGAACAGGTCATATCAGTGGAGTTCTCTTAAGCTAATCCTTCCCCTAAATTATTCTAACTGCGGGAAAGGAATAATATTTCTACAGCTGAAATCAACATTTATTTCAGTTAATTCCACCTGATGGTTTATTTCTACATAACTGTTGCTAGATATTATTGAAATTCCTAAATGACATTGTTTAAGCACTACAGTTAATGCCAAATGTCATAGTGGTGTCGTGACTGTTTTTTCCAGACTCTGTACATGATGCTAATTGCCTTTATGGTGTCTTTTGACCCTGTTAAATGTTCGTTTCCACACAATTTCTTTGCTTCCTGTCCATCTGTTGCCTTGTTAATGAGCTAAGTAAACCTGGTGAAATGGGTCGGAAGCCTGTGGGTGTAGAACGAGATATAAAAGTCAGGGGATGTGAGGATAGGAGAGGGGATGCGGTGAGAAGGCTGTTGGTTCCCCAAACATTTATGTGTGGACACAGGAGTGTATGCATGAGGAAAGGGGGGTTGGTGAATGTTTTTGGCTGAAGCTGACTCAGACCGCATCTCAGTAGGTATGCTCCTCAAAGTGCTGCTTCCAGTAATGGTTGAACAGTTTGAGAAGATTGACAAATCTCCAGTAACAACAAGAAATTACTTCCACGCATGAATAACCTCACTAAACACGCAAAAGCAATTGTATCTGAAGCGTTTCTTTCTTGTGTGCATATTCTTTTATCTGATGCCTTTTTCCTCCTCCTGCTGAATGTAGTTCCAGGACCTTGTGGTTAGATTCCTGGTTTGCTTGTGGCACCGGCACTGCCCTTCAGAGAACCTTGAGTATTTAAAATATATGAAAAATCAAAGTATTAAATACACCCAGGATCAAGGCAGTCAATTTGTAAGAGATAGCTGTAATCTAGGGCAGAAGTGTGCTCTGGTTTTGGCCATTTCATTTGATATCTCTGCATTTCTCTGCCACTTACATAAATAATCCCAACAGGGACCCACTTGCAAACAGCAGCAGAGTTTAAGCATATTTTTCTTAATCAGTGTAAGCAGAGATAATGTTTTCCTTAAGGTCCTTCCTATAAAAATAAATACTAGTGAACTGACAGCCTGTATTGAAACTTGCAGCATATACTCTCTGACCTGGAATGACAGTAGTAGTAAAACTGAGCTATAAACTTAGGAAATACAAACATCAGAAGGCTTTTTATAGCTTGCATTTGTCTTTTGTTCTAAACGAACAAGAACAAAATATTTAAGGATTCAATTACAGTGAAGTGAGACATTACTTAAAATACTAAATATAATAGATTAAAATGATAAACATGATTTTTAGTACCTCTACAGCAAAAATGTCCAAGTTTGTATTTGTTTTAATCCTATCTTTACATTTGCCCTAGAAAAATGTGATTTTTAGTATCACTAACACTTTGTCTGTTAATATTTCAAGTAATGCCTCTATTTTAAGTGAAGCTTGAAAATAACCCCATTTTTTTTTTCTTGTTCATCTGAAACCAAAGTCCTGCAATTGTCATAACCTTTGTATTCCTCTTTTAGTAAAAGCAATGATATAAACAGATTTTTGCATAGAGGTTTTCAGGGTGACATTATGATTATTATCTGAACTTGAAGTTCTTTGTGAAGGCACACGGCCTTCCATCCCATTGGACACATACTGCCTGTCATGGTGCTGAATCACTGGATCTTTGGGTATGCTAAGCCTTTCAAGAATCTTCACTAAGTCTAGATGTTATTCTCTCATCTCCAGTGTGCTGTGGTGCCCTTCTCCGGTGATTGGAACACCTGGCTCAATTGCTGTGGTCATTTTGGGGTGGGAGAGAGGTGGTGGGATGTGTGAGGGAGCTGTATGGGGATGGGGTTCTTAATTTTTTTCAGTGGGCTTGTTCAGCTTGGAGAAGAGAAGGCTCTGGGGAGACCTTAGAGGAGCCTTCCAGTGCCTAAAGGGGGCCTACAAAAAATCTGGAGAGGGACTTTTTACAAGGGCATGTAGTAACAGGATAAGGGAAAATGGTTTTAGGCTGAAAGAGGGTAGATTCAGATTAGACATTAGGAAGAAATTCTTTACTATGAGGATGGTGAGACACTGACACGGGTTGCCCAGAGAAGCTGTGGCTGCCCCATCCCTGGCAGTGTTCAAGACCAGGTTGGACAGGGCTTTGAGCAACCTGGTCTAGTGGAATGTGTCCCTGTCCATGGTAGGGGGGTTGCAACTAGATAATCTTTAATGTCCCTTCCAACCCAAACCATTCTATGAATGTTCTGTGAATTTTTAGCACTATATTAAAGCACAAAATAGTGTGAGTGATTGCAGGACGCTTTCTAAACTCAGGCCCTTCACATGAGCATGAGGAAGAGAGTGGGAAAGAAGGCTCTGGTGCCGTTTCTGGACAGCAGGAAGATCACGGTTTTCTCCTGTGACTGGGTTGTTCAGCCAGCCCATTTCTCTCTCTTCCCCTCTCCCCCCCCACCCCCAGCTGTGTTGTTGCTGATACTCTTCTAGTCTCCTTTTTTCAACATCCTGAGGGAGATGTTGAACATACTGATTTTCTATTCAGAGCAAGCTTTTTGTATGCCTCAGGTGGACACTACGTAGGTGCCCAGTTGAGACACAGCTATTCAGGGGATAGTTTATCCCTTGATCACTATTCTCCACCTTGGAAAGGTGTTAACAACTTGAGCTCAGGTAACAACCAATGCAGTGTTGAAGAGGTAGATATTAGAGGTTTCAGAAAAAAGATTAAGAAATGGTATATGGAGTGACTGACTTTCACAATGGGCAAGTTCAAAATTTGGCTAGCATGAGAGCACATATGTTATGAAACATGATCATTAAAAGATATTGAAGAAGTGAAACTGGTATCTCTGCTTGCCACTTCTTCTGTTATCTCTGTCAATTGCTTTTCTAGAGACTGTTCTTTCATAATTCTTGTTCCCAGAGTATGTTTAACTTTTTTTTTTTTTTTTTTCCCTCTACGGCAGAAAGAAATGCTCAAGTCTAGTGCAGCACCTTTATACTGTGAATTACTTGGGAAAGACCACTTTCTGTAAACCAGTTTTTTGCATGTTTATGGAATTCAGTTGTTGCTTTCTGGTTGCCTCAGGGGTGAACTGAATGTTTGGAGTTTTCTCATGACTACTTTATCCTTCTCTTTGTTTAATTAGGAACATTCATGGTTAAGAGGCTTAATGCCACCCTTCTTTTACCACCAACCACTGAGCTAGTATGGAGCTCAGTTGGAAATTTTAAAACAATATTATTCTTCTATTGTCTTGGGAAGGTGCATCAATATCCACTTTTATTTAACTGAAGTTAATTGCAATACATGTGAGAAAGTAAATGCATGGTTAAAGTTAGGTTATACGTTAAAGCATGCATCTCTTAAGAGCAGCTGTAGAAGTTGTGTGCATTTAAACTATTTATGGAATTAATAGTTTTCAAATAGATTGGAATAGTTTCTGAATAAACCTGTGTAATGACAATAAATTGTCAATGATTCCTAGTCACTCAAAATTCACTTTGTTTTTGCAAGTTTTATGTCCTACTGAAACACCTAGCTCCATCTAATTTATGCTGCCCATCTCTGCATATACAGTGAGACTTTTTTGTCACACAAAGTAATGTATGTTGGTTTTCGTAGTTTGACACCTGTCAGTACAGTCAGCAGTGTAGCCAACAGTAAGCTTATTCATTTTGCTGGTTTGTGGGATGATCTTGTTTGTGTGTGGGGAAAAAAGCTTGACTGAATTGATTGATCCCAAAAGTTTATCCTTGCTCTTTCTGCAGTATCATTCCCCTAAGTCAGGGGTTCCCTTAAGTACTGGAAGAGAAACTTCACTTCAGTCCTTCAGACTGTGTTCCTATATGCAATTTGAGAGAAGAGCTGAAACAAAAAGGGCGTAAACAGCTGATGAGCAGAGATCTGTTTCTCGCGCCTACCACACCAGTAATCATGTCCCTTCTTGCTTGTCCTTTATTCATCGTTTTTCTTCATTGTTTGTAAAAATGTAGTTGTATGTTAATTCAGGAGTCTTGGCATGTCTGTCCAGAAGGCATACCACAATAAAACCTCATCATTATGTTGATGATAGAAAATAACAGTCAGGCTTTTTCAATAATCAACTATTTCCTTTTATAAATGTCTGTTATGGTTTGTTATCAAAGGCAATTTTGGCTGAAAAATGAAAAATTTCCACATCCTCTGAAACAAAATGATGCCCAGGGATTTGGGGTATGGGGTTAAACAGGAGAGTTCAGGTTTGCATTGAGCAATAGAGTAAGAATTATTCCAACTGAAAAACATTATTGTTATGGCTATAAAGGGCAACATTCACATGGTCCAGCAGAACTGATTAGTGGCAAAAGCATCCATCTCCTTCAGCCTTCTTACTTTAGCTGTGCAGATAGCTTATAAGCAGAATTCTTGGTAGATACTTTTCTTATTTCTAGCCACCCCAGCTCTTTTCCTCAGTGGAGCTGTGCCTGTCTGGATTTTAGCAATGATGTGTGAGGACTTGAAATGGGGAGCTTCCTTCTGTAGAAATCCAGGCCTTGCTCTTGACTCCTATGAAGTTGTTTGGCTGGGGAGTGTCATAAGCTGATTGCTGGACAGCTGACCTGGAAAGCCTCTGGGGGTACCAGCTTCTTGAGCACTTGTTGACCTCTCAGGAGTTTGTTGGACCATGGATTAAATTGTGATGAGAAGGAAAGATAGCAGCATGCTTCCCTCTATGACCTTGGCTGCTTTGAACCTGGTGTCCCTCCTCCTACTAGAGGTGAAATGCCAGAAGTGTTCTCCCCTGAGTGGAAGACAGGAATGCCCACGCTTTCTGTGCATCTTCCTGGGGCTCAAAATTCAGGGATACAGATTCTCCTTGCCTCAAAAATGAGCCACTCCTTTTCTACTGCTCGACCTTGAGAAATTGAGTAATCACTGTCACTGGGCTGTTTGCTGCAACATCAAAGGCTTTCTACCCAAATAGCTGATTTTTGCCATTTGTGTATTCAAATTGTGTGCAGCAACCCTCTGAATATGGTTCCTATCATCTGCCTTTTGGGAAGGATTTGGATAAATCAATTGATGACTAGAGCAAATTGTGGGAATGTTAGGGGGTTTCGGTTTGGATTTTTTTGGTTTTTTGTTTTTTGGCTTTTTGTGGTTTTTTTTTTTTTCTTTTTTGGTGGGTTTTTTTTGTTTGTTTTTGGGTTGGTTTTTTTGGGGTGTTTTTTTTTTTTTTTTTTTTTTTTTTTTTTTTTTAAGAAGAAATTCAGAGAGAGAGAGAAGCAGTAGGGTGGAGAAAACTGGATGGGAAGTCTGCAAAGGGCAAACACCACAAGCTTCTTACTGCAAAACATAATGGCAGCATTTTTGACAGCTACCACATATGCCATTCAAGCAGCAGCTCATATCTTGCATAGCATTTAAACAGGACTACACATAGCCATGAAAGAGGGAGGGAGGACTTTGGGTAGTGCATCTGAAATGTCCCACCAAGCTACTCATTGTCACAGTCCAGAAGAACCACCAGTTCCTACAGGAACTCAGGAGAGGGAAAAATCCCTAGTGTTTTGGTGTTACTCTTCCTTTGTAACAGACCCTAAATCATAAAATCTCTCAAGCTGAGGTAGAGCATGTTACTGACAAATGTATATAAAATGCAGGGGCTCTCTAAATACCTTGGGAAAATGAATCTACTTCCCGGCCCTTCCAAACCATACAAATGCCACAGCATTGGGAGTTACTTGAACACTTTCATGTTGGTGGTGGCTGTAGCCAATATATCTCCTTGTGCATCTTACAGTAACAGTACTGTTCTGGAGTGGTATATTGGATGAGGGCAGTTAAAGCCAAACAAGTGCTATGAGCGGAGATATGTAATGCTGGAATTATGTAAGAATGGAGCCATTTGCCATTTAGCCTGATTCAGGGTTTTGGTAATTGATAGGAGAAAGAAAGGCTTATTAGTCAGGTAGTAATTCAGACATTGGTGTGTACCTAAGGAGATCTGCCAAGGCAGGCACTGTGACACAAACTGGCAGGCTTAGCTGAAATTCTGTAGTGGGAATGGTACTGCAGCGTTAGATCCATATCATTGTCCCAGTTCCTTACAGCACACAAGCAGCCCTCTCTGCAGCATGATAAAGTTGGCTTTTCTTGCTGTAGACTGAGCTGGGGACCTGAAGCTCATGAATCAGTGTAGTATCCTTGAGGTTCCTATCTGACTAATTGCTTGCCCTGAGTGATCCTTGCGTGAGCCTGCATTAAGGCTGTTGCTGTCATGCATGGTTTCTTGAATCTTCCATCTCAAACCTATGACCTTACATCAGGGAACTGCACCTTCACGCTGGTGCAGCTAGCATTTCTCTCAAATTGGTGTGGGGGGTTCTTGCATAGTTTAAGATGGTGTAGCCTATGTGGAGTTGTGGCAGAGGAGCTCTGAGTGAGATGGAGAGTGCAGTGCACGCCAGCATGACCTGTAGAGCCAGCTGGATGGCAAGTACCTGGTTCCTCTGCAGCAAGACACTGTTCAGGTCACAGGTTGGGCATGATGCAGTGCTGCCTCCTTGTTTCTGAGGACCTAATGCTTTTGTGATGGAGAATCAGTTAGCCAGTGCGCCTGTTTGTATGGTGTATTGTATTGGATGGGGAGATTCTAGCTTTGGTATTTATTCCACAGCAAAGTAAAACTGAGAAACCTGCCAGTCGCTTGCATTTTGAGTTTCATGTGGTGGTATTTATAGGAAACCCACTTTTGAAGAACCTTCTGTCCTGTGGTAGTGCTGTCTTTCTGCTAAAGCCATTCAAACCAGTGTGAACCAGATAAGCAACTTGATGTGAACTCCCTTAGTATTTTTTATTAACACTAAAAAATCTTTCAGCTGTGACTAGCTTTTAAGGCAAAGAAGGCCTATTATGATCAGTTGTATTTGGCCTCTAGTAGGACAAGTCAAAGAAATGTACTCAGTGTTAATTTTGGTACTGAGGCATGTAATCAGCGTATTCTTCTGTGCCATGTGCTTTTTGTTCAGTCCATTATTTTGATGTCATGCCATCCTCAGAATGGTTGATCTTTGGTTATTTCTTCTTGATTTGCCTCTTCCTACAGGAATCACAGCAAACCTGAAATTAAACTAGTCCTCCGTGTGTGTAAGCATTTTTTAAATGTCTAAATTTAAGTGAAGACTGGATTTGAATGCTGTTTGAAGTAAATTGCTCGGACTTGGCAATTGCAAGTTACCAAAGTATTAGGGGACGCTGTCTTACAAAAATAAAATCAAACTGTTTTATAGCAGCAATTAAATATGATTTTATGATATAGCCTTTAATTATGTCATTGCTCTCTTTCTATCAAAAAACAGAGAAAGAAGCAAAATACTTTCAGCTGAATGAAGGAGAGAAAAGAGACATAGTTTGAAAAGAGATGTCATTCAAACATGGATAAAAACTGATTTTTCAAGCTATTTCCTTTATTATTTGACGCATTGCCTAAGTGGTTTGAAAAATTGTCCAAAATCAAATATGCCTTTTACATAAGAGTACCACACCCAGTATAACTAGTTTTAATGAATAAACAGTGACTCACAAATTGTAGACATTGTTTGAAGATGTAATATCTCTGGGTGGGATTCACTTTGTCTTAGTCAGGTTCTTAAAAGTCAGGGAACTCTGAGCCAGTCCATGGCTTTTTGATACCTAGATCCTATGCAGGCTATAATAGGTACAGCTGAGCTTGATGCCTTGCAGTGAGTATGAGCTGGATAAAAGTACATGCTGAGAAAAGTCCTCTCTCTCTGTACAAAAGCAGGTTTCAAATGACATCAACAAATTCAAGGTGTTGTGCAACTTGGGAAATGTTTCGGTTTCAAGCCACCAGTGTTAAATGGTTCCTTGAGAATACTTCTTAACTACTTAATTATTAGTTATCCTTTAAAAGTCAATGTTAATGAAACCTAACTTGGCAGTACCAACGCTTTTATTTTAGTGTCAACAAACCATGTAGTCGCCAAAATCTGTGGGTCACAAGATTGGTCTGCCAGCTTCATCCTTTATGTCAAATCAGTGTTGATTGCCACAGTGGCTGCACAAATAACTTAGTCAAAATGCTTCCAGTGTAATGTCCTTTAATCTTATTTTAAGAGGTCTGCAAGTGTAATAGTAGCATTTACAACCTTGTACTCCACTTGGATTCTCTTTTGGTTCAAGGATGGCTTCTAGTTACCTGAGGTCATGTGCTGGAAGACTTTGTAGCAGTCAGAAATGTTCCACACACCGCTTTGGAGGCTGATGTGTTGGGTTGTTTTGGGTTGGTTTTTTGTTTTCTTTTTTTTTTTTTTTTTTTTTTTGGTGGAAAAGACCACAAGGTGCACCATGAAAGTGTGATAATGTGATTATGCACTGTAGTGGGGCACTCTGGTGTTCTGGAAGGGCTACACTGAAGTTTAACGTGTCTTCAGTGGCACATGCTTCTTGACTGCTTGAGAATAATTTTTGAGGAGTGAGCTCCTTAGCTACATGCTGCAGTTCTAGTTTTTGTTGGTGGTTTTTTTTTTTCCTGTTGTTGTTGGTTTTTCGTTTGTTTGGTTTTTTTAAGGAATTTCAGCATGAAGGTTGTTTGCAGATACATAAGACATTGCAGGTTTGGGATGGGCCCAACTGTATGTGAAGGAAACATCTTGCTATCTGTTGCACGCATGACTTACAAGTAAACTGTCTATATAAACACAAACACTGACTGTGTAGTCCTGCAGGTGTCAGCAACAACTCCAGAATGAGAATAACTTTTGGACTCTGAGAATTGGTTGGAGTTTGAAATGTAGCCATAAAACTAGACCCCACTCCTACAGCTCCTATTACAGTACAGTTCTGCTGTATGACATGCAAACTTCAAGCTTCTAGCTTGTAGAATGAAGGGTTTAATTTATAACCTGTATTCCATATTACCTAGGAAACACAAATATTTATGTTTAAACTTTCAGAGCTGTTATGTTACACTGGCTAGTTTCCTCAAAATTGTTATCACTGAATATATGAATTTAAAAGCAAAAGGCCATATTTTGAAATGAGGGTAATTTTCAGATGCTACATTTTTAAGTGATTCTTGAAAATCGTATCACTAAGATGCAACATCTACTCTTCTGTTAGAACAGAGTGTTATAGGAATATTGTATAAAACACAGTTCTCCCAGGGGAATCAGTATCAGCCTTTGTTTTTTAAAGGTGGTTTGTTTTCTTTTCTCTCCCCGAATTTTGAATTTTTTCTTACCTTGAGTTGGTGTGCTATCCTTCTTTCTGTATTTGTTAAATCCAAACCTTAAAGCCAACAAAAGATTTTTGTAACATCTAATTTTGCCCTCAATAGGGAGATGGCAGTTACAGCTTTTGAATTAAAAGACAACCTACCTTAAAACTATGAAGTTACAGGATTTGTGGTGTTAGTATACATTCCTTTTGCAATTTATAAAAAATAATAGGCTGGAAATGTAATAGGTCCTTAAAGAGCTACATCCTCTCCTTTTGCTCCTTTACCAGGCACACAGCTCATTTGTTTCACTACTTATTTCTTTAATTACTGTGGTAATCAGTAGCTTTGGTCTGGATGCATGCAGGTTCCACAGCACCTTAAATTGTGTGCCTGTAGTCCTGTGCAGTGTCAGGGACGGTTAAGATCCCCAAAGGGAAGTTTGCAATTAGTTGGTGACTGAACCTGGTGACTTCTAAGTTTGAATAAATGCCCTTTCTAGTGTTTGGTTTCTGTACCCAACTGGGATAAAACCCTCTTTTGGACTCTTTTAGGAATATTGGTTCTTTTTCTAACTTGCCTCTGGGTTACTAATCTGGGTGTTTAGAAGAAAACTGCCAAATTTGGTCCCTTCAAGGGATATGGGCCCAGGGGGGATCTAGTAGGAAGAATCCAAGTGAGTTTAGGCGTGAGCGGGGTGCTGTGTTGATGATCTTGTTAGAGATGGAGTTAATACCACGAGCAAAATTTTTTTCTTGGTGGAGGGCAACTTTGCTGAATACATGTAGGCAATGCTTTTGATATTGGGTACCTTAAGTCTTTTATAAGATATTATTCTTGTTCACTGCTTTTCACTTTGAATATAAAAAGTAGTCCCATTAGTATAGTCCTAGCACTTGCCAGGTAATGGGAATTGATGTGCGCGTGGTAATACAGACTTGCCAGAGTGGTTCCTTAGTCACATTGCCTTAGGTGCAAGTCACAGGAAAAAAACCCAAACCAAACAAAAAAACCCCTATTAAAATACTTTTGTGCTGGATATGCGTATACATGCTGTAACATGAGGTAGGAGATAAAAGACTCTTCCCTCTTTTGCACTTAAGCTTGAAATTCATTGTATGCTTTTCAGTTTGGCTGCTATTGCTTTAGGAAATGATAAGTATTCCCACAGAATGTAGCTGAAGATTGATTTACACTGGAGAAAACTACTTGAAGATGTTTGACCTGAATTCTTTTGAGGCATTAAGAACTATGTTTTTAATTCTTCTTTCTTTTGAAATTAGTATGAGAAAATAATAGTATGAACTAAGTGTTGAATTGAAAAGTTTTGTTGGTTTGTTGGGGGTTTTTTTGTTTTGCTTTAAGTACTTGGATACTCTGGCTAGTCCTGATTTTGTGTGCATGTCCAATTAACTCTCAATTCTTATTTTTATAGACAGTTACTGGGAAAAGCTTTGGAACCAAAGACTTTCGAGCAGCTCTAGAAAATGGAGTCCTGTTGTGCGAGTGAGTATTGACTTACCTATATAAAAATCCTTGAGGCTAACATGAGTTGTCCGCTTTCCTTGCTGGCCTCATTTTTTTTTTTTCTTTTAGGTACCAAAAGTGTTTTGTAATACGTAATTTATTTTTTCTTTTAATACCTGTTGTTTGCCCTGGGAAGGAAGAACAGTTTTTACACGTTCTCTTTCTATATGTACATGTTCCATGCATTGTCCCACACACTCCTTCATGTGTTACTGCGAGGATCATGCTGATCCCCTGGCCAGTTGATTGGTATTATTGGTCATAATTCTCATGGTATCACTGGGCTTTACGATCAGCTTGTGCAAGGTGACGTGGCTGTGGCTGGGATCAAAGCACTCATTTACCCCTATATACCCACTATTGTTGTTTTGGTTTGGGTTTTTGTCCTCAGTCTCCACCCCCTTGAAATAAATAATTGTAAACTCTTATGTTCTGGTTCTCAAATTCTGAAAACTATCTATTCCTACTAGAGGTCTTTTTACACTTATAGAAATTATCTTTTTTCTTTACATTTCAGATGTGAACCTTACAAAACTGTAAGTTAAAGATAACAAGCAGGCATTTGATTTCATATGTCTGTTACTTACTAATATTGCTCTTATGGTTCCATCCAAGTATTTCAATAATGTAGAAACTATTAGATGTCATTTGGCATACTTAATAAAAAACATACTTAAAAAAAACCAAAACCAATGCAAAAAACAAACCAAACCAAACACTTTAGGATGATAAAAGTAAAGGGATTTGGTCTCAGCATAACATAGAAATATGTTGTCACGTATGTGCACATGCAGTCCACATTTTGGTACTTTCTGGACTGACTTACCTATTGCTTTCAGCAACAAACTCTGACTTCAGCTGTTTTTTGAGTGCGTTCTCTAAAAAGCTTCTTTTTTAGGCTTGGCAATAATGGGACTTGTCTGGTTTCGTTCCTAGATTGAGTCAGAGGTGTAGTATGTCCACTTGTCAGGTCTCTTCCATATATCTGTAATTGGTTTTGCACTTACTGGAACTGTTTTCCAGGACTCAAAGTGGTGCTAATCCCTTAGTGTTTTAAGGAATGGCAGGTGTAAATGTCATTTAGAACACCAGTGCGAGAGAAATCTTGTTAGAGCACTACCTGGGTCATTTAAAAAATCTCAAATCTCAGAGCAACTCTTAAATCAGTTCAGTTCAGACTTTTTTTACTATCTATTAAAATAACCAAAGCAAATGCAAAAAGGCAACATTCCTGCATTTTCCCTATTGTGAATATTATTGTGTTTTCTGTCCTTGACTTTATTTTTTGCTTTGGGCCCTTTCTCCATCTAGTCTATCTTGCTAGTTGCCTCTCCTAGTTAATCAAGTCCCTATATCACAATGATAATTTTGGCTGATGTTGCAGAAATGAACTCTGTATTTTCATTACTTATGTAATTAAATGTTAACTAGACTGGATGTGGTAATAAAAATAATTTATACTTTTAATAAGAAGGTATTTCTTCAGGTATGTATTCAGTGGGATGTGTGTATTGTATTCAGCTGTAACTTTTAAACAGTGTCTTTAAGAATTGGCAGTGAACTGATACATTCTAATCCTCTGATAACTTCATTGTTGACACTTATTTGGCAAAAGAATAAAAGCCTCCATCTGCCAAATGCAAATCAGTTAAATTTATCTGTAATTAATAGCCATATGCAAGAAAAACATCCTGTAATTTCTTCAGCTGAGCAGCTTGCCTTAGGAGACATGTAACTTTTTTTAAAGCAAAAGATGCCTCATTATGTTGCACTAAATCATATAGCTGTCCTCCTGTATCATAATTTTAAATTTGATGTACTTGAAGTACAAAGAGAAGTGATTTTCATAGAAATTCTGTGGAAACAGAAAACGCAAGATGGGAAAGGTTTTCAGATGTCCAGCTTTCACCAAAGTCAATAGAGTACATCATCATTGCGACAACTAGACATGACATTGTCCATTTTTCCTTGGCTCACCTGTGACATGGCTAATTTAGTGTCTATAGATATACTATCTATGGAGGTGGTATATTTGACTTAAATAGCAGATAAAGTCTATACTTGCATTGCACATTCCTGTAGCAGTGCAGTTGGTTTGTTTGGCCTACGTGATGAAGTGCACATGGTGACTGACTGATCAATAGTTGACTAAAGAAAACCTTTTACATTTTAGCAGATCTCCTGTGTATACATAAGCAGAGGAAATGCAGTAAAATTTTCCTGATCACATGCGACTTCATGTTCTTAAATGCAATGGAGCTAATACGCATTTTGAAGATGGAAAAAAAAGGGGGACACCCTCCCCCATAATTTTTTAATTTCACCTCAACAGATCACTTTTTTAATAAATCATTAATTATATTTTGCTTACTAAATAACTCAGTCAATGCAGTTGAAAAATCTCAGGACCTGTAGCCATTATTCTTCTTCTGCAGACACTTCTATCCTCCATTCCAATGTATGTAGGTAAACTGTGTTCTTTGTGTTTACTTTCCAAATACATTTGCTGCTTGAGCAAAAAATGCTTTTTCCCCTGTGTAAAGTTATAAATGCTAGGTCCTGGCTCCTCATTGATGTGGGTAGATCACAAAACCCTACTGAAGCTTTGTGGGCTAAAGGGTCTGGCCAGACAAGCAGCAACAAGAAGAGCAAGCAAGTCCAAAATCCTTAAAGGTTTACAGGAAGATGAAGTCTCCAGGGTGTCCTGAGGTCCCTGTTCTCTGTTGGTCCTGTGGTCTAGCATGTAGTTTGAGGAACCACAGTATTTCCCTACCTGCATGACTGAAAACCTGGGTATAAAGGCGCAAGGAATCCTGTGCCTCATCCTCATTTCAGGACAAGGTGTGCATTTGGGCTTGTGTATTCAAAAGTGAGGCATTAGTCTGTCCTATCTTCTCAGTTTAAGTATGGATTTTAGATAAAGTAAGAATTATATGAGGCACAATCTCTTCTGCCTGAGACTGAAAATGACTTGCATGTGTAAATTGTATGTGCCCAAAATGATTGTTGCACACACACTGGGCTTGATAGCATTATGAAAACTGAAATGATTTCTTACATGTACAGGAATATCAGTGCTTTCACACTGAACTCTGAAAATTAATATTCTGATATATTTTTGATATCATCTGCATCAGAACTTTTATGTGAAGAAAATCTTTAAATGGGAAATCTGAGTCTGATTAACATCACCACCCATGCAGTAGAAACACAGATCCATTTCTGCCTACGCCAACCCAGGCATTTTCTTTTCTTTCTCACTTTGCCACTCTGGGGTTTTTGTGTGTGTATGGCATGTCCCATTTTTGCTTCTGCAGTCTGCTGTTCCTTGTCACTTTTTGGAAAACTGATTTAAAAAAAACAAACCAAAAAAAAAACCCAAAGAAAAAAAAACAAAACCCAACCTAGGGGGCATTAATAGGTTCAGATTTATTTGGTTTAAATAATGTAACTTAGGACTATATGCAAAGTATTTCTTAATAAGCATTGATGCTCATGCTCGAATAAAGTTGATTTATGTAACAGAAAATCATATGACTTCTTTTTTTAGTTTGATTAACAAGATCAAACCTGGCATTGTTAAGAAGATCAATCGCCTGTCAACTCCAATAGCTGGCTTGGTAAGTATTGACATCAAATCTAATATCTAGGGTATGGTGCCAAGTTTGTTTTTAATGAGCACTCGCTTGCCTATTGTTCTTACATGGTCTTGTTACAAAAACCTACTAAGTTTTCAAAGTTTTAGCTTCATTTCCATTTTTTTTGTTTAAAATCGTATCATTAATATGTTGTCTTAGACTGCAGATTCTGTGATTTGGATCCGTAACTTTAATCAGCTTGTTGCTGTGTGAAGCTTCATCATCCCCAGATGTATCAAGCACTGATGGCTCCTGTGCACAAACCTATCTAGCCTTTACTTGTCTCTCTTGAAAGGCCACCCTCCTGTTTTATGTTCACAAGCCACTTCAGATGTCCCTTTATTACGGAATGGTCAGACTAGGAGATGTTCTGTGTAACTGGGGTATTTTTAGAATCTGCTTCTCCCTACCCACAGCAAAGCTTAGGTTGCATTAAAATAACTGCATGATGCAAAGATCTCACTTCAGGCTTCATTTGAGGGAATTGCCAGTGTTTTGGCTATAAATCACATTGTCGAGGGAGAGGGAGGAGATACATGTAACCATTTTCACAGGAAATTCAGGTTTCCTGTACGCTGTTTGGCAAATTTGCTGGTTAGAGGCTGTAGGAGAAATTTTGTAACCATTTAGCATCAGAAACCTTTCTGTGCATAAATAATGCAAAGAATTTTTTTTTCTCCCCCCTACTAAGAAAGCCTTGTTGGCTATTCGTGTCACTAGGATATCTAGGCCATTTAGTCCTTTTATGAGAACAATTGGTCCCATCTTAAAAGACCCGAGGTGAACAGAGACATACCTGAATCCTGTAACGAGTGGAAGATCCCACTTTATGGTAAACATGCAGTCTTAACATTAGGGAAAGTTACTTGATGTCTTAATATAAGTAGAATGCAAAACATCTCTGGATACTTGTATTTATATGTTCTGACAGGTTGAGCCAACAAAACATCTGTTTTTGCTGGTCAACTTCTCATTAGAGAAGTGTAGTTAACTTGGCTGGAGGTTGTAAGATTGGGTTAACTTGCCATATGTCATTGCACAAGCTGAAAATGTGCATTTCCACATCAAATGAATGTAGAAAGTGCTAGTTGCTTTTGTCCCAGAAAAGCTCAGGGTATTAGGCTTGTGAATAACGAGTGCTGCACATTCTTTTCCCATGAGGTATTGTAAAAAGAATTCAAATGAAACCAAAATCATTCTGGGTGGACAGCGCAGTTTATTCTATCAGCAGTTTGATTGCCTAAATGGCTTCTGAAGTAGCCATTTGATCCAACCCAGAAATCCATAGGCTAGATTTCATTTTTGTGGTGACTTAAGTGTTGTCTTGAATCATAACTCTAAGAACTCTTGGGTTTAATGCCTTTTTTTTGTTTATTTCCACATGAAAAATGCGGAGTATTCATTAGGTGTGTAGTTTATCTCTTACTTGTAGTGTATTACTCTTCCTTCAAGTTGTTTCTTGTCCCACAAGTCTTCAAAAATAAAGGGAAAGAAAGGTGAATGATTCTCATAAACCAAGATCATCCAGTAATACTTTTGTTAAAATACCACTTGAATATAGTCATTGAGAGTGCCGATGTTTTGCGTTAACCCGTGGAAAAGGTTTCTGATAAGTACTTCAGTTTCAGAAGATCATGATTGTGAGGCCATAATGGGAGGGTTTCAGAAGATGGTGCTTACAGTGGCAATAGTGGGAGGGGAAATGTGTTTTCCCAGACTTGAGAGGAACACGCTCAGTTACACCAGATTTGAAAAGCCCAGCTTTGATCCTGTCATTTAAACTAAAAATGATGGGCTTTTGCATTTATAGAAAAGCAGCTGATGAACCATAGGATTTTGACATGGAAAGAGCTTGCTAAGGAGTTATCCAGGAGGCTTGCTTGCCATGTTCTGGAAATATTTTCATGGCTTATAAGTTGCTTCTCCCACAGATCTGCTTCTAGAGTGTTTTGTGTCGCTTCATATGTATAATTTTGTGGCTCTCACTTCTGCTGATTTCAGTGTCTTTCAGTATTGCAGTAATTATTGCTCCTCACAAAGCCTTTATGAGATTTAGAAATGACTGTTGGTAGGGGGATTCTTTTTTTTTTCTTTCTTTTTTTTTTTTTTTCTAAAGGAAAATTGTGTACTCCGAACATCTTTTGGTCATGTTCTTTCTACAGCTTAAATCATGATTTTGCTTAAAGTTCTTTGGGGGTGGTGGAAATAAAATGATTGTTTAGCAAAAGTAAACCCAAAGAAAACCTGGTTCTCAATAAATATGGGCTTTTCAGCTTGAGTCCCAGCATGTGAGATGGTTAGATGGTTTGGATGTAATCACATGAGGGGCTGGACTTTGTGGTCTGACAATGTATTTTCCAACAAGGCTCTGCTGACCATTTTTGTAGGTGCATCTCTGGCTGCAGCGCCTTTCTTCCCCAGAAACCTCATGTTTCCAACTCAGTTGTCTGAACACGAAGAATCACAAACTGTGATGGAAGTTATAAGACATCACGAGACAGTGGGAAGATGAATGAGTTTTGTATAGTATATGCAAGCTCAACATATCTGTCAGAACAATATATTGCTTATTGCTCAGGAGGAATAACTTTATGCTCTGTAGCAAGGCAAAACTTTAGTTAATGTAAGTTTCCAGCTGAGGCTGGGGGGGAAGCAAATTTGGAGTTAGAATCAGTATCTCCTTTGGAGAGTGGTAGCTGATGGGAGTCTTGCCTTGCAGTGTACCAATTTGGTCTTCTAAGACCATCTATCTTTCCTCGCATCTCCGGTAAGGTGGAAGTGCAATGCTTTGCTCTGTGGTTGGGAAACATTTCATCACATCAGAGGGCTGAGGTCAAACCACAGGACAGAGCAGAAAGCTCTTGGGTTTTTAGAATTGTAAGTTAAATGCCATTAGTGATTTTTTTTTTTTTTTTTTAATTTTTTTTTTTTTTTAAAGTTGGTCCTAGACTTCAAATGAGCAGAGATGTTGCTAACTGTCGCGGTGTGAGTGCTGGATGAATATTAGCACCAAATGTCATATTCATCAAGTTCTTCAGCTTTGCCAGAGGGTTTTTTTTGGTGAACTTTTGGTTCCCCTTCACACAAGAGAATAAAACTGCACATTTCTAGGCAGTCCCAGGTTTGAACATGTGCATCTGAAATACTGTAGAATTGGGATGTTGTTGTTTTGTTTTGTTCTAGTGGGGAATTAAGGTTCCTTTAGGGTGAAGAATGTCTTGATAGTTTTCCAGGCAGGATTTTTCAGACACTTATTTTTCTGGTTCACCAAGGCTCAACATGCCCTTCTGACAAGTGCTATTCAAGCATCATTCCCTCTCTTTAATGCAATCTAATGTAACATCACTACATTCTATAATTTACTTATTTGACGTATCAGAAGGTATTAATTCCACTTGCACCAAGACAGCCACTTCAGACAGTGTGGGAGAGCTACTTTGTTACAGAGGTCATCGGTGTGTGCCTCCTAAACCAGGGAAGTAGGGAATAATAAAGGTAAGAAGGGACATATGGAAGAAAGCTATACCAAAATGAAAAGGGAGATAAAGATGGGTGGATAAGATGAAAATGTTGCCATTAAAAATATTTTTCTGAGCCTTTATGCCTAACACTTTGCAAACCGTGGAACCGCCCTGGTACTTCCTTATCTCTTGTCATCAAGTGGAGCTGGCCAAAATTTTCTTTTCTGTGGGAAAGTTTTCTTGACAGGGTTGTTTTTTTTGTGTTGCAGGAGAATGGCATGCAGATGACATTTTGACTTTATTGTAGGACACTTGTAAAACAATTTTTCAGGTAAAATCCACACTTGCAAAGTGAAGATTTTATGTTTTATTTAGGACTTGGCTGCAAAGTTCCTTCTCTAGGTTACTTAGAATAAAATTAGATGTGTTTTCCACTTAAATTTAAAAATATGGCAATATTAATATGAGAGGTTTTATTTTAATAAAAAAAAAAATTCTGCTCTTGAAAGTATATCTAGTTGTGAAGTTCATTTCCTCATGCTGAAAATCCTGACTGTATATTTTCTCCTGCTATTCACCTCCTTCTGCTTAGTGTAGCTGTTATATTGGTGCATGCTTTCTGTCTTCTTGCATTTTGTATTTTTTAAATGATTTGAATTTCTAAGTATTAAACTTCTGCTCTGTGAATTTGACTAGTATAGGCTACATTAGTAATATTAACAGTAGCTTCTCTGGTATGGAAAAGTAAGTATGGGAGAACATCTCCTTTCTATCCCTCATGAAAAATGAGGAAGCACAAATACATGGACAAATTTACATAAAAGCTACAGTCGCTTGCTTTGCTATGAAACACCAAAAAACAAAGGCTCAAACCTGGATGGAATTGCTGGTTGTGCAGCAACTAACAGTGTCCAAAAATGCTCATAAGAAATAGCCCATAAATGCTCATAAATTTTGGTCAAGAGCTGACTAATGAGCTCATAACCATTTGACGTACTCTTTTTGCTTGTCTGTTCTCTTTTTGCAGCAATGAGGGGGTAATGCTGAGCGATGTAAACCTTCTGAAGGTTTTGAAGTGTACCAGAACACATGAAAGATGGGGACAGACTTTTTAGCAGGGTCTGTTGCAATAGGACAAGAGGTGGTGGTTTTAAGCTAAAAGAGGGGAGATTCAGGCTGGATGTAAGGAAGACTATGTTTTTCTTACTTTATGGATTTTAATGAGATTTTGTTAGTGATACAAAAAATATAATTGGAAATTAGCATGTGTGTTTCTTTGGTAAAATTTAGAAGTTTCAGTTGATGTTACTTCATACTGCCAAGCAAATGTTGCTTCAAATTTGGGAACACTATGGGCACACAAACTGTGGGATGAAAATCCGGTTTTAAAAAAACAAACAAACAAAAAAACCAACCAAACACAAAACCCAAACAATGTTATGACTTTTTTTGGTCTTTGTAAAGTTATGGAGCATTTCAGAAACCTGATAATTATGGTTAAAAAAATAAGAAAAGTCTTACCTTTTTGTAACATTGTAAGAACTTTTTATATATCTTGGAGTACTTTGCAAAGAGCGCTTTTACCATGGTTTCAGTTCTACACTTGAAAACAGCAGAGCATGGGTAGAGGGAGTTTTAGTGGCTTTCCCGAGTTCAGTCAGTAAGTCAGAGTATAGTAGGGGTTGAGTCTCAGTCCAGTGTACTCACAAACTATACTGCAAACAAAAAAAAAAAAAAAAAAAACCCCAAAAAACAACCAACCAAAAAAGTCTGACTTTAGTTACGAGAACCTAAAGCTATAAATTAGCAAATGTCAGGAGTGATGCAAGACCTGATAGGAATGTATGTGGAACTATAAATCACTTCTAATACCTTTTCTACTGTCTTATGGGAAAGAGGAATGTGGCTTGTATGGAAATACCTCTGTTAGACAATTAAGAAAAGAGGATTGTGTGCTAGAAAGGAAGTATGGTTATTAATAGTTAGAGATGACATTGTTCTGTAGTCTTTCAGTGCCTGATAGTGGGAGTATGTAATCTCAGCAGTGGTTTACTGATGTTTTGTGGCCTTCTGCTTGAAAACATATGGTACATTTCAGCCTTAGCTCTCAATTTCCGTTAATTGTTTTCTGTTGCTGCCTAAACACTTTGAAATGTAGGGTGTGGGGAAAGAGGAGGTTGATGCAAACTCTTTGTGACATTTTTAGTAGCTGCTCAAGACTTCGATCAGGCAGAATGAAACCCAGACACTGGATTGAACTTGGCAGGTTTTGGGTGGGAGATGATGAAATGAAATATGTTGAGGAGACACAAGTGGGAAGAAATTATATTGGTACAGACCCCAAGAAATGAAGGTTCAACTACTTACCCTGGTCTCTTGTCAGGGGACAGTCAGTACTGTGCCTGTTGTTTGATGTCCATGAATCAAAAGTAGTATTTTGGGGAGGCTTTAAATGAGAGAATTTCTTCCAAATTGATGCTTCCAGCATGTTACTGGGATGAGATGTCAAAATGCTAATTAAGTAATTTAAAAATTCTTGTAAACTAACTGTAAAGCAATACGATGGGCAGCGAGAACTTTCTAATGTGGAAATTTTTCATCTCTCCTTCTGCTCTGAACCAAAGCTCTGAAAAAGTGTGACCTTTTTTGCCTTAACTTGCCAGCACTTAACAAAATACATAAATATGGTTGCCAAACAAACTACAAAAAATTTCCATTTCTAAACTCCATCAGCTGTAGTCTGTACGCTATTTTTATTTCCTTAAATAACTGATGACTCTTTCTGTGTTTGTAAAGAAACATTCCTTCCTAACTGGAAAAAAAAATGTCAACCACGTAGAACAGGTACACACCTTAAATCATACTTGTGACATTTATAATCTGATTGCTCCTTCCTTTGCCAAGGAAGTGCAGTTTTGAGATTTCTTGTGGCAGTTGGTCTTTATGTGTGTTAAATCTTCCTGAGCTGGATGCTACAGTGACTGGTTTGTCAGATATTTGTTGATGTGTAGTGTTTAAATTTTGCAGCAATTTCCAAAGAAAGTAAATGTTAATTGCAGCAGTGATAACTTTGTGCTTTGAGTGCTGGAGCTGTACAGCTATGCTACTGGCTCTTCTGTTTGGTATAAAATACTTACACAACGTCTTTTAACGCCCATCTGAACACTTCCACGCCCGCGTGCCTGTGGTGAATCGCCCTCCTCCAGTGATGTATGTAAAAAAGCAATTAAATACAATGCCAACACCACACGCTGCCAAATACAGGGTGCTGAGTTGCTGTTTTCTGCGGGGCATGAGGACAGGGAGTGACACAAGGAAGCCTGGCACTAATGCAGGAGTTCAGATGGGCTTCAAGGCAGATCATCTCTGAACCTGAGCATTGATCTAGGCGTGCTGGCAGAGCTTTCTTTCAGCATAGGATAAGCCTGCATAGGGCAGCAAGGATTAAATATGGTAGTAGGATTGTAGCAAGGATTAAATATAGTAGTAGGAGGCTACTCTTCTTGAGATGCAAAAGATTTCTGGCTCTTGAAGGAAGCAAAGTTAGAAGAAACTTCCAAATTCTCTTTCAGGAAGACAAGTACTAAATCATAGTCTAAAATTCAGGGACTATGTGACTTGAGGATCTGAGGCAACTTGCTCTGTTTCAAGCCCTGTATGTGGAGGGACTGAATTTCATCTATATCAAATTGTTGACCTGTGTGAGGAAAACAGAAAAACTTGTGTATGCAACTTAAAAAAAAAAAAAAAAAAAAAAAAAAGAGAGAGAGGGTGCCAAAAATTTGTATTTCAAGAACAAGAGGTCTTTACTTCTTTCATTACTCATTAGGCTTCAGGGGAGTTTCACCTTTAAGTGGATTACTGTCATTCCTGTTCTGTGTAGTGGGGTGACTTGGCACTGGAGTATTTAACACACTTTGCTTGTAAAGTCTGTTTTGTATAAACCATTTGAGGTGAAAAGCACATCACTTGAGTTAATTTTTTTTTTTTTTTTTTCCTTGCCTTTGACTGGAATGCAGCTAACTGGTGGGAAAGTTAAGGCCTGTCTAAATACAGAAATAGCCTGGGATGGTTATTCCATATTGACTTTCCAAGCCTGTATGTTCGTTACAGTAAGAATGCCTGCAAGGCATGAGCTAGGCTCTTTGTCTGGCCCAAAATAAGATGAAGTTGTGAAGTACAGAGAGCTATCCTTACCGACAAGGCATGTCTGCCCATAGTGCTCGCGTGCTGTACTTTTGCCCTTGTCCTTTCCAGCTGGCCTTATTTGGTAGCACTAACATCCCAGAAACACACCTGTGGTTTACAACCTGATATTCACTCTCTTACCAATAAAAGCCTTATTTGGTGCATGTTGTTGCTGTAATATACAGCTGTAATGTCATAGCAAAGGTTATGCTGTAGCTGGGTAAAAGACACAGGCCTGGGAGGAATGTCAAGTCATTGATGACAGTTGGTCCCTTCCTCTGTTGAGCACCTTGAAAGTCGTCAACTTGGAAGTCTTGCTGCAAAAATACCCCATTAATTTCTGTTGTGTGTTTCCCTTAATCCCATTACTCCTGTTGGAAGGAAACTGCGGAGCTCAGTGCTGCAAGAGGTTGCAGCAATGAGGTCAGCTGAGGAGAGAGGTCTTCTGCTGGCCATTACATATGGTGGTGGGCAGTGCTGGGAGCTGAGGAACAAACTCTGGGGAAGATCCTTCAGTACACACTTTGGCCGTACAGAGGTCCATAACTGGCTCCTGTCATTGCAGGTGGAATTGGGGTTTGGGGGATGGATGGCCCTTTTTGCTCAAAACCAGAGTAGTTCTTATCTAAGGCTGCTTCAGAATGTGGTTTCCATAATGGTTGAGCTCTGCTACTCATGAATTGCAGTGGTGAAGGGGAATATTCCTCTTCTTGGGTGACTTACAGTTATCGATATTGCGAGCACTGAGGTAATAAGAAAGTTTATGCATAAAGTTTCATTCCTGCAGTCTGGCAGAAGGAACACCTGTTTTTTGAGAGGAAATTGGGAAGTGAATCGTTAAAAGAGTTGGTGTCTGTAATCATGCGTAGAGCAGGGGCAGGGAATCCCTGTATCAAGGATCACAGTAATTTATTATTTCACCTAAGGTGGAAAAACAGCGAAGGGCACACAGAGGGGAGTGGCAACGCAGTTAGCACCATTTCTCATCTTTGGCCAACATGGTGCTCTGTACACTCTTATATGTGGGATAACGTACTGAAGCCCTGAGGTCAGTCTTCAGTCAAATTACCCCTGCAGGATGATCGCTTTAATCATTATTTTTAGTTTTGGGCCCAAAAAGGGAGGGAAAAGTAGTTTAGCTATTCCACCTGCTCCTCCTTCTCCTTTCAGTTCAGGGTCCAATCCATTAGCAGCCTTAGGAGAAACAAGAAGAGCTGTAGGAGCGGGGACCACAGTCTGCAGATGAGATAAGTGGGTGATGGGCACTGAGCACCCCAGTGTGCAAGGCCACGGTGGTAACTGTGAGTTCCTGGCTTCCAGGCTTGTGGTCAGACCACAAGGTTGGCTCAGCCCCATTCCTTGCTCTCCCCATCACCCCTTCTGCCCCCACCCGCACCCACAGCCAGCGCTAATAACCGAAACGTACCTCGGAGGAAGAGCAAGTTACCCAACTTGTTCAACGAGCTCCTGCTGTACGTTTCTTCCCTTACCCCACCTCCAAATATAAACAACATGTAGCTGCACAGTGATGCTGCTGCAAAATGCAGCTCTGAAGTCTGCATTTAGCCAATTTGAGCCAGCCTTAGTGGTCAGTATAGTGCTGCCTCTATCCTACTTTTTAAAAAAATACCTCTCTTTGTAATGGAAATATGCCCTTATTTAAGGGTACCAATAAAGAGGGTTTGTCACAAACGCAGAGCTGAAGGAGACACAGTGTAAGCTTTCGAGAGGACTCCAAATGTCTCCATAAACGTACTTCGGAAAATGTCTCTTAAATGTGATCTACTCAGATGATTTTCAGAATTCTGTAGCTGAAAAAATGCATCGGTTTCTGTTCCTAAAATGTCAGAAGCTTGTTGTTGTGTGGAGATTTTTGGGGTTGGTTTTGGTTTTGTGGGTTGTTTTTTTTTTTTTTTTTTTTTTTTCTCCCCCCCCCACTGGGAGCCTGGAAAATGAAAACAACTTCTGGCACTAAGTCATGGTCTGGGTGATGCTGTAATACTTCCATGTGAATGTGCTTCATGGCCCTGCAAGCATAGGGTGCCATTATGAAATTCAGTTTCCATTCTTCACCTTGATACTCTGCAAAAAAACCCAAACAAACAAACAAAAAAACCCCTAAAATCCCACCCCCCAAAAAAACTAAACCCAAACCAGAAAAAACAAGCAACAAACTCAAACCAATCAGAACAAAAAAACCCAACCAACCAACCCAAAACAAAACAAATAGCCAAACCCAAAACAAAACAGAGTTTTATATTGCAGTAGAAGTAAGGTTTTTAACTGAAACAGTGGGTGTTTGCATAAAAGTAAGAGACAACCTGGAGGACTGTCTTCATCTGTTGCAGATGCAGCCAGGAAAAACAGAAAAACACCATGTTAATTAAATTGTTTTTCTCCCAGGTGCCAAGTGAATTGAAAAATGTGCCATAACTTGTATGCCTACGAGAGCTCGCTGTGTTTCAGTGCATGTGTCAGGCTTCAGAGAAACAGTTAACCAGGGAGAAGACACGCTTACCACACAGCATGACTGCACCTTAAAGAAAGCAAATGTATTTACACGCTTGTTTAATATTCCTGCCCCACCCAGATAATAATGATAATGAGGGATTTATTTTTTAATTAAATTGCATCTCAAATATAGAAGATGAATTTACTGTGATGTTGCATTGCACAGAAGTAGTCAAAATAAGATGGTATTTACACATGCTTACATGGAGACCTCTCTTCTTAATTGCCTTTCACTTTATGCTCTTTCACTTTAGAGATTTCTGAGACTCTTTATGTATTTTACACACTGTATGTCTCTTCTTAGGTTAGTGTGTGGTTGTGGTTTTCCTATTTAACATCAACTCTTTCTCCATCCTTTTTGTATCTCTACTTTTGCATTTTCCATATTTTTTTTTTTTCCTTCTTCCTGTTTTAGAAGTTATCACTGTATTTTCTGGGTTTTATAGGTGTTGAGGAACCTATATATTTCCCACCACTACCTCACCAGTCCTGTATATTTGTCTTCCTTTTCATAGTGCTGTTCACCTTTGTCTCAAGTTCTTGCCATGGTGGCATATATTAGGAGTTGATGACAGGTGCAAACATGACACCACTGCCAGTTGCAATCCCTCAAATTTTATTTCAGTTTTTTAAATTACTTTTTAAATTATTTTTAAAGGAAGGTGTCCGTATTCTCATGTTCTCCCATAGAGTGACTGGCTTCTTTCTTCTTTGCAGTCTGGAGGATAGTGGTGGGAATGAGCAGCCCTGTTGTGGCAGCCCTGCTGGGAGTGCAGAGCTCTGGTGCAGCCCCCCTGCCCCTTGCCTGGGAGCAGGAGCAGCACTGAGGTCTGGCAAGGAAGAACAGGGGAAACTCAGCTCTTTGCTCTCCTCATGTCCATAAGGCTGTGCCCATAAAGAGTGAGAAAGGCACTCTGTATGCTTTGCTAGGATATTGGAGAGGGGGAGGGAATGGACCACAGTCTCACTTTCAATATGGGCTTGTTATCTTGGCTCCTCAATGCTGGTTAGAGAGGGATGCTTTAGCAACAGGCAGAGGGAAGGGTTTGTGGCTAGTGATGCCCCATGGGACCAGAAAGGCAGGTGCATGCCTGAAAGCATGTGGTATCATTTGTCATTCCCCCCAAACAGTGGTATTTAAATGCGTGCTCGTGGCTGACCTGCTTCCCACTGCTGGCTCCGTCTCTCTTGTGTTACGACTTCTCAGAGTTTTTGGGTGCGGTTTACTTTGAAGTTTGAGACAAAAATGAAATGCTGAACGGTAATAGCTATACCTACTCAGCATTCTGCGCTGTGCATTTAATGTAAGTCTGTACTGCATGTGGGAAACTCAAGTCATGCTGGGAGCATCTGAAATGCTCTGCGCTTTCATCATGCACACTGTCTGGGGAAAAAGAAACTGCCCCTTCAAAGCTCCTTCCAACCTCCCTACCCCCTCTCACCAAAACACTTGGAAGTAGTAATAACACACCAGAAATAAATTGCACTTGAATTTTGTGGTTAAGACTTAAGGCTTTATTTTTGTTGTGATTTAAACTCTGTAATTCTATGATGCTAATTCCAACTTCAGGTGCTTATGGAAATGCACTGCTGGAGCTCTGTATTAAAATCATGGAGTTGATTTTTGTCCATATAGTGCCTGTTAGTTCAGGAGATTTCTTTTTTAATGGTCAGAAACCTTATGTTTTCTACATAAATGTATTTGATCTGCCTCACCATGGAGCCTTGCCTTTGGACTCGGCATCTCTTCTCTCCCTTTCTGGTTTCGCTTCCCTCGTGCTGGTAGATGGCAGCAGTATTGCCTTTCGTGCCCCATTTTATGGGTATAACGGAACCAAGCTCTCCAGTTCTCATTTTATAGGTCCCTTGTCTTCTCTCGTCATCATACTCCTCTCTCTGCAACTCTACTAATTTGAATCTTTCCTAAACTTATATGGCCTGCCCTCATTTACAGAGATTTGGAACAACTCAGTGGTAGAGGGCAGTTGTGGACATAGGCATGAGCCCTTTTTTACCCTCAAGCATGCCACTTCCGTGACTTGCAGTCACCAGGAGGTAGATCTGGTGTGATGTGCTTCTTCAGGCTTTTGAGTTCCAAATGCTTAAGAATCATTTTTGGGAAGTATGATGAGATTCAGATTGCAGTATACGCTTTGAAGCTGAAGTTGTAACTTCAATTAGCCTTATTCAAAGTGCACTTATATTGCTAAAAGGAATAGCATGATGGCTTCTATATTTGAATGCATTAATCACTGAACAATGTTCCTGTTCGCATTTCTAATGTTAAATCTAATTGCAAGGTTGATAGCTTGTCTTTTTTCCCCTGCTTATTTCTGTGGTGCTATTTAAAATTAATTTTAAGGTTCATTATTCTGGTAGAGTTTAAAACTGCTGTTAGCTATTTTGACACCTGTAGCTTTGGTGATTTATGATGATTAGGGATGGTCAAGAATAACTTGGCAAGGACAGTATTTACAAGTGCTGATTTGTTGAAATGATATCTTTTTATGTCAATTTGCTAACCTGAGTCAATTTGCTAACCTTTTGGGTGCCATCTCCTGATGCTTTTGGGGGGTCAGTTCCAGACCCTGACTGGAGGAGAGCTGGTATTGGGGCAGTCACCTGTGAGATAGTAGGTGTGATCAAACTGCTAGCTTGGGAGCTGGGGGAGGCAGATTTTGAACCATGTTTTATCCTGCATGCAAGTGCTGTGGCTAGCTGTGTTTGCCTCTTGAGTTGTCTTCCCCTGCCTCTGACCAGTTTCTGAAGGTCTCGACTCATGTTGGCATGGATGTTCTCAGGGGCTGTAAGTGTTCTATATCAGGAGGTTGATGTTTGGTAGGTTTAATTGCTGTGACACCTTCAAAATTAATTTTCTCGTGTGCCAACGGTTCAGTGGTTGTGCAGCCAAGCAGCCACTGATGAGCAACTCCTCGGCTTTGTTTTCCTAGTGCTAGGGGTGTAGGCATCATCCATTTCTCTAAATCTCTGACTTTCTTCCTTGTTTACCTGGACAATGTGCTCATTTTCTGCAGTTCAGTTGACGTAACCCATTGCTTTGGGAGTTGACTCTGAGTTTGGGTGATTGGTCAGAACAATCAGGGCATGTTGCCTTGATCAGCGTCAGTGTCACTTCAGTTCACTCTCTTGCAACTACTTGTTCCTTCTGCTCTGCAGAAGTTTCTTGGACTCCTCAGACCCCTGAACACTGATCTGAGAGTTGCATGTCTGTTGTTTACCAAGTAGCTCCCCTTCTTGCAATGGGACTGTAGTCTGTGGCCTCTTCCATACAGAAGAAGCTGTGCCTTTTCAAGTCTTTGGGATTTTGGTACTAATCATAGGATGGCTTGTATTGGAAGAGACCTTAAAGATCACCTCGTTCCCACACGTCTAACACAGGCAGGGACACCTTCCACTAGACCAGGTTGTTCAAAGCCCCATCCAACCGGGCCTTGAAAACTTCCAGGGATGGAGCAACCACAACTTCTCTGGGCAGCCTGTGCCAGTGCCTCACCAGCACTCAAATATTATTTGAATAAAACTGACACATCTAGTCAGATTTCCCTATGCTGCATGGAAAGGAAAAAGGGGCATTGCATGGAAAGGAAAAGTAAATGTACCTCCTGAGGTTATACCCCCCCATCATCAATCTCCTTGGCCACTTGAGCAGGCAGCCCCCTGGGCACTGCAGAGGCTAATGCACAGGCAGAGGTGAGGTTGCCTGTTCTCCATGCTTCCAAGCCACTTCCTTTCATTTGCCACCACATCATGTTCCCCCTCATTGTTGTCATGTCACATCCTCCTAAAGCAGAGCAGCTCCCACTGTGGCACATCACACGTCAGGCTTTGAGGCAAAACCTTTCCAGTGTGAGACACTTGGGATCTTTTGGATGTGTTAACACAGAGCCTGCAGCCTGCACAGGGAATACCTTGTTCAAATATTTTCCTTGAATGAAGCTGTGTTTACAGACTGATAAATACTAGAATCCTAAGGACATTCAAAACAGAAGGTTGTGGGTATTCTTGGGTTTCTTTTACTTTTTAAAGCCTGTATTAGAGGCAGTGGTTGTTTTCTTTATGGTTCTTGTTTGTAAAGAAATTTTAAATGATGGTATAATTGTTACAGCCAGTGACTATGTGTCAAAAAGAAAAAAAAGTTTAAAGTGTATTAAATTGCTGAAGTGGAGCTTTTCCATATTGTGAAACTCTGTTACCAGGACCTTGATTTAGGAACTCTTTAAATGACAGGGCTGTGCCTAGCTTCTGAATTAAGTAACTTTGTGTACCTTTTCCTGTGGCTTCCAGCTGAAGGGAGCAAGTGCGCAAGAGGGCACATTCTTTTGTTGTTGATAGCATTCCGCCTTAACGAGAAGGAATTTCTTGCCTATTGCCTATTGTTTATGAAGTGGAAAGAGATCACAAGTTGTATAATCTCTCTCTCACTATTGCTTGATTTATTTATTATTTTTGTTTAACCTTGCTCTTGCAGGTGGGTTGATCTGCAGCAGGTGCAGTGAGTGGTGCTGTAATACCCTAATACCCTGCACCTATATTCTGTAATATTGGTGTGAGCTGGGGGCGGGGGGGGGGGGGGGAAGGAATACAAAGGAGAGCAAAACCCCCCGATGTAAGGAAGCAGCAGCACTGAATACAGTTTCGTTTCTGTCTCTCCGGAGCTTTGCTCAGCAACCAAACCCAGACTCCAGGTGCAGTATTCCCTCAGTGGTCTGTGAGCATAGAAACAGTGCGTCCCTCCTCTTCTTCCTCCCCTGCCAAGAGTTTCTGGGTGGTGAATGTCAGTAGCTGGAGTTATTTTTAAAGGCAAGAGGTGAGGCTTGTCGTGCAAAGCAAGGAAGAGGGCGTTTGTTTGCTGAGCAGAGCTGACATCAAAGTGGAGATTGCTGCCTACTGGCTCACTGCTGCCTTATGCCAGGTAATCTTTAACGTACCCCCCAGTCACCGAGATCGCAACCCAGCCTGCCTGTGTGCATGAGGAACGACCTGCGTCTATGATCCAGAAGCTTGCTTTTTCAGTATTATTTACGTGAGCTGGACTTTGACATTCAAAGGCTCTTGCTAATCATCTTGCAAAACCTGCTTAGTGCTTTTAACTAAGCAACTGCTTTCTACTTCTCTTCGCAGGATAATATAAATGTTTTTCTGAAAGCGTGCGAAAATATTGGACTGAAAGAAGCTCAGCTTTTTCATCCAGGAGATCTTCAGGATTTGTCCAATCGAGTTACAGTCAAGTGAGTTTTGTGGTTTTGTTTTCTCCCTCCCCTTCTCCTTCTAAGCTGTTTCACGGTGTGTCTCTCTCTCTCTCTCTTTTTTTTTTTTTTTTTTTTTAATGGTTGCCTATGGAAAATTCTTTTAATCTGGTACGAGCAGTTCTGAATACTGTGCTGAGGGTTTAAGCCTTGTTGAGACTGATAGATACAATTTGCACAAAATTAATTTAGGAAAAATGAAGTAGTATTATGCCTTACAAGCAAACTAATTGTTAATGAATATTTACAGCATTTAATATATGAGAGAGAAACTGTTCAGGTTATTTTAAACTTGGAGCAAAATTAACTGTTAAATGATATCACAAGCGTTGCTTCCCTTTATGCTTTGAGATTACTGATGTAAAATCTGAAAGGCTGAGGTGATACTTCTGATACTTACCTGAATGGCTCCGAGGCTCGGGTACAGTGTTCCTCAAGGACCACGGGTCTCGCCACTCCAGGTATTAATCAGGTGTTTGTTACCAAATGTCACATCTCCTGTCAATGGGGGTGTGTGTGCATGAGTAGAAATCAAGTACTGAATTGCACAAAGGGAAATTGTCGTGTTTACAGAGAAAAGAGTTTTCCTGTGAAATAGCAGTGATTTGGTTCAGAAATATAATTGATGAATTCTCAAATTTCAGGACTGCTGTGTCTCTTATTAGGAGTCCTATTACTAGTTTCTGGGAGATTAAGGTGCATTTTTACTGTATAGACACTTAACAGGTGTTTTAAGATAAATGTGTCATGGAAAAATATTGTCCTGGGGCGTCTTGCTTTCTTACAGTATTAGCTGTTTTTATTGTGCTAGTACAAAGGGTGGATTTGTCTCCAAAAAAGAGAGGGAAGCTTCAGTGATTTTTTTGCTGGAAACCTGTCAGGTTAAATGTTAAGAATTGATTCCTGTCTTAAATTGCTGGTTTTATCAAAGAGAAATAGGCAGTAATCCTTCTGTAAATACAAGGAAAAAATATTGTGAAATGACACAATTGCTTTAATTGGAAAGAAATCTCTGTGTAGGTGGATCGGGCGGTAGCACATGTTGACATGCTCTCTGCCTGGTTTCAGAATGAAAGTTCATACTGTTTTGAGGTCTGATACTTGAGAGGGCAATGCATTTTCCAATCTTTGACTCTTACCCAAAACATATTTAGGGATTTGGCACTTTACCAGGATGCCGATATTCTTGCTGCTGGTTCCTACATCATGCCAAAAGCTGGAGGGTTCGTAGGTTCTAACATGCTTTAATTATCCACAAAACCCTTGCTAAAGTTATTTTGGTGGAGGTTGGCTTCAAAGGGTATCACCAGGAAGGGTTAGAGGCAGTCAGGAGCTGGTCTTCAGCAATGTCAATAGTGACAAGCTGAAACGCCGGGGAGGTCGAGTTAGCAAACTGTTGTGCAAGGTATGTTGTCCAACTTGTCCCTACTTTAACAGCAGTTCCCAAGTGAGGTCAGCCATGAAATTCATCCAGTGGGTCTGTAACCAGGTTTTGTTGGTGGTGTTTTTTGTTTAGTTTTGTTTTATTCTTTCAGCTCTTCTGGTTCCCCTCCCAGCTCTGGGAGCAGAGAGTAAGGCTGGAATTTGAAGTTGTCATAAGGCAGTAGGAGTTTTACATCATAGCTACTTGGCAACAGGTTAATTAGTGATTTTCAGAAAAGCAGCTTTAACCATTGAGCACTTCTTACTGAGAGCAATGCAAGGGGTCTGAGTTACAGTTGAGAAGCTGCCAGTGGTATAGCCATGCTCTTTTAATTTGTTTCAATATAAGTTTGATTTTTCCACACTGTCATATGACAATCCCACAGTGTGTGTAAAATACTTAAAGTAATTCAAAACTTCTGTATCTGAGCATGCTGTAAAGTGGTAACCTAAACTATACTAGCACATTTTGATGTGTTTAGGAGTTTGGAGGGGGCTGGGAAGTTTTAGTGCAGGAAATGCAGTAAATAAGTTATATGAAGAGAACTCTGCCCATTGAAAAGTTTATTATGAGTCATTCAATTACCCAGAGAGCAAGCTAGTCTTCAGAGGGTTTCCAGAGAGAGTCATATGTGTGTCAGGAGAGAAATGCTATCTGATCAGGAGCTTTATCTGATAAGGTTTTTTTGTTATTTAATAGAAATAAATAACTTCACACATTCAAGCTGAATTACCAATTTCTTCAAAACTTGTAAGATGCCAGACCTCAGAAAAGGGATACTATTTCGTGTCTTGCTTTCATATTATCCTCTGTTAACCTTAGTTTCAGCATTAGAAGTAAACAATTTCTTGTCCCAAAGAGGGAAAACTTTTTTTTATATGCTGATTTTTATAAAAGATTACATTTAATGTTTGGCTTTCTAGCATTCCTAAGCAAATCCATTTTGCTGCTGTCACCTGAGGCTAATTGCCCGCATCTTAAACCATCTGCGATAGGTTGTACAGGATAACATTTACGTGTGCCTGAAGCGGTGTGTATTTTGACACCTCAGCAGTACGGCTGTGTTCGCTGTTGCACCACCATTAGAGCATGCTTATCTACCCAAAATAGATTAAATAAACTGTTGCTGAAACAATCAGCTTTTCAGGCTGAGAACAGCATGCTGGCGGGATACACATATGTACTGCCAGGCACAAGAAGATGCCTGATTTGCCTTACATGTGGAAAGGAGATAAGAGGAAGGTACTATTAAAAGTGTGGGTCTGCTCCTGTAGCCAAAGGCAGGCATGAGAGTTGTCATATTATGTCAGAGCAAAACCAGTTTCTGACGCTGGCTGGGAGGTTGCGTCTCCATCCCTGCCATGCTGGGCCTTCTGTAGATTTCTGTAGGCTTCTCTGATTGCTCCAATGCCTCTGGTGCTGGGATGGTCCTGGAGGAGGACCGCCTGCCCTCTGAGGATGATGTGCTCTGTGGAGAGGTGTTCCTTCCTTCTGTTCTTCCTGCCTCTGCTGCCTGGCAGTTGTGTGTGGTACCTCCTTCTCCTTACCTTGTGGGAAATCATATGCCCTAAGGCCACTGGCATCTTAGACTGTGGTCCTGTCCACCTGGGCAGGCTCTCTTCCCAGAAGGAAAAGTTAAGTTCTCCTTGTACCTTTCACTGTACCTTTGCTGATAAGTGCTTGGTCTTTCTGTCTCATCAACACCACCACAATGCCATTCAGAGATACTGAACTTTGTATTTGTGTGTGGGGTGATGTTCTTTTGTCACCTGAGTTAAGGTGAAGACTCTCTGTTGCTCATGGCTTGCCAGAAGCTGTGCTAAGCAAATAGTCTTCGTATCTGGTAAGGAGGTTACAACTTTCACTTGTGTGTTGTTTTCTGTTGCAACTGAGATGATGCATAGGGATAATGAGAAACTCCTCTGTAATTATTCCTAGTATCTGGGACGGGAGAGGCAAGAATCCTCTTAAATATCCAGACTCTTGGTTCCAAGTGATTATGTGATTATCCTTTTTGCAAAGAAAAAGCTCCTTAAATTTTCATTGTTTAGAAGGTTGTGTGAAGAGGGTTGGTTAAAATTACTGGTTGCTCTTCAAAGCCTTGCAAACTTTATGCTTTGCCAGATCAGCAATGAGATTAGTAGTTGGGTGATGTGGAAAAAATATACTGGCATGGATGGTTTCTTTTCTGCCAATGAAAATGGGAGTGTGGATTAATGTCTGAGATTTATAGTTCAGTCTTTCTGTAAATCTGCAGAAGTTATTGCTCAATGGTATAGTACAGCAATGTGTCATGTGTTCCAATAAAGATTATCCAGATGGATTTATTCCTCACATACCATGTTTGGCAGTCGTGCACATCATACTGTTTTGTGGCTAGTTATTTACGTGTATGCCTAGGTGTCCCTCTTCAATTCTCTCAGTATATTTGATTTTATTTTTATTTAGCCTAGGATTTTATTAGTTTTAATCGGAAGAGGTGTTATTTTAAAACCCAGCAGCTTGAGAGGTTTTTTTAAATTTAAATGAATGTGAGGTTGTCTTAACACACTTCTTTTGATTCTTTTTTAGTCCTGTCAAAGTAAGAATGCAATATGAGCTTAGTGACTCTCAGTTGTCAGTCACTATTTAAAAATGTAAGCACTTCCCTACCCAGCTCTTTAGAGGTGACACACCCAGCTGTTCCCAGCTGTGGAAGGGTTCTTTTTAAAATCAATTCGTGGAGTTAAAAGGGCAAGTTTTCTTAGGCAGATGCCAAACTTCAATTCTGGTGGAATTTGTTATCCTAATTATCAGTTTTAAAGGAGGCAGCCTGAACAATCAGACTGAGAGTGTAAACTAAAATTTGTCTTGTCTTTCAAGCAAATTAATTCTTCTGTCTGAAAAAAATATATATAATTCTGGAAAATGAGGTATCCGCTTTAAGAGTCTCATTAAATACTACTAATAAATCCAACAAACTTTTTTTAAAGCTACCACAAGCCCCTGAGTCCTAATGTTGAAGTTTGTTTTACAATATCAATTTTATTCCTCAATAAAATAGCAGATTAAAATATTTGGCTTCTATTAATGTTTTTACTACAGGGTTATATTTAGAATGAGGCTCAAACTGTCTCCCAAGGTAGCCAGAAGTATCTCTGCACCTTGCAGAACTTGGGATTTGAATAAGGCCTTGTTGCTGCTCTGTACTTTTTTAAGTATTCATTATCAATCCTGTTCATTAAATGAAGTGTAAGTCCTATTAAGAGAACAGAAAACCCTGTCATACAAGTCTTGCTGAAGTTGGGATTAAGTGCATACATGAGATGAAATAATGGAGCTCTGACTCTGGCCCTGGCATTTCTAACTTTTGGATAGTTTAAACTTATCATTTTAATGTTTCTTTGATACAATTATGTTTCATTATTTCCTAAAGCAAAAAGCAACCTTGGAAAAATTTGAATGCCGTGCTTTGTGTTGCATAAAGCTCTATATAACCAGAGCCAACTGGAGACAAGTAACAACTGTTATCTGGCATGTTCATCCTTATGTTCATGCATTTCAGCTGATTTGGGTTTTGAGGTTTTTTTTTTGAGACAGGCTCTCTATTTCACTTCAGAGATAATACTTTCTGAATTTAAAATACCACAAAAGTTCAGAAATTAGATGCTTTTAAGATAAAGCCTGAGAAAATGAAATAGTTGCTGTGTGATGCAGCTGTAAGAACATATTCTGCATCTCTTCATCCATCTGGAGTAGGATACATTTCATGGGATTTCCTTCTGATTAAATAAGAATAAGCGATTATACCTATTATACAAACATTGACAATTTTAAGCATATATACAGAATCACTACCTGCCATATCATAACTATTGTCCCTTACTACACAACTCTCTTCATTTAGGGACTGTCAAAAGGGAAGCCTTCTAGCACTGACTAGTTAAGCAAAACACGAAACATTCTCTAGTACCCACCTTCTTTACCCCATAATTCAGGTTACAATGGTCCCAGTGCCAACTTTCAGTGACAAAGGTGCCTCACTTGTCTTTTTGGGTGCAACCACTAAATGTGCAGGTATAGTAGGGTTCCTGAAAATGGCAGTGAATCAGTAGCAGAGAACAGTTGAATCCAGGTGTAGTTCCTCCAGTGCTACATTCAGTCAGTAAATTCCTGTTCTTCATGTGGAAAGTAACTGCATGCTGTTTAGTAAATTTTAGTTTCTAATTAGAAAAAAGGGTTGTTTTGTTGTTGGTTTTGGGGTTTGTTCTAGTTTGGTTTATAAGTTGATGTTTCTCATTACTTTAATGTTCTTCCTGTCTCGTCTTGGGGAATATGCCGAATTTCCTGATTCCAGTTGTTTCCTACTCAGGATGCTTGCCTCTGCAGGGTCAACAAAGGCAAACTGAAATTTCTGTTCTATGGGATGAATACTACAACTGTTGGATAGAAGAGATGGTCTTTTGAGTAGAGGGTTGTTGTCAGTACTCTTAAAGCTCTCCAAAAATACACATTTCTAATTGTGAAAGCAGTAATACATGTCAGTCTTTGGAAGAATTTTTTAGGGTTGCTCTGCCAGTAACACTCAACTCTTTAAACTGACAAGTGACTCACCTGGAAACTTGAGGTATAATTATGAGAAACTCTTTTGGGACTTGTATCCCATTTTGTCCTTCAGGAATAACTGCCATGTTTTGCTCAAGGGAGACAGAGTCAAATACCCTGAAAATGGATACTTGGCGGGGGGGTGGGGGGGTGGGAAGAGAGAGAGTACAAATCAATTTGTGGACAGGTAGCTCAGAGCTGGTGTTTGCTGTTGATAATACTAATTTCATACTTGGGCCTTCTTCTATATTTATTATATTTGCAGAGTTATGCTTTAGGCAACCTGTCCTAGTGGAAGGTGTCCCTGCCTGTGGCAGGGGGTTGGAACTAGCCGATCTTTAAGGTCCCTTCCAACCCAAACCATTCTATGGTTGTATGATCTTATTGATTTTTTTTTTTTTTTCCTTAAGAGTTTCATGCTTATAATAAGAGTACATGATGGAGCTGAACCTGAATTTTCTGTACTGATTTTTTCCAAGAAACATACATTTTTAATAAGTTGAAGACCCTACTTCTCATTTGGCTGTAAAGAAAACTCAAACAAACCAAAAGCCAAAACACCCAACACAGAACCACCCTTTCCTGCCTTTTTATTTTCTGTAGAATAGAAAGTTGTGTACTGGATAAAAGCCAAGTGCCTCAATACAAGAAGTATGGTAGTAGTTAGCCCAAAACTTGTACCTGTGTAAGGTCTCCAGCTTATACCTAGGCGACTGAAGAGTCAATCACCACAAAGGCTTGAGCATAAAGGTATAAGAAAAACTGTCTTTGAATTCAAGTTGAGATGAAAGAAATAAGGCTGTTTTGTGGGTCTTGAAAACTGAAATGCAAGCCACTTAACCAAAATTTAATTAGAACAATGAATGCTGCTTCCACTTATATCCAGGGAAATAACATTTCTTACACATGTGGTTGTAATAGGCTTTTATTGTGGTAACTGAGTTTCCTAGTGACACTTTCCTTGAAATGGAAAATTGCAGCACCCTCACTTTAGAATGACTCTAGAAATGTTCCTATGACTACATAAGTGTGGAAATTCTCTTCCCCCCTCCCCCCCCCCGACATATTCGTAGAAATGGGTAATACTTCCCAGGCATAGCCATATTCTAAAAATCGAAAATGCTCTATTTATCCTATTTATGGTATAACTAATTTAAGGATAATTTATTTCACACACTTAACTCGTTAATACTGATGACAATTAGGCAGAGGTAAAGAAAATGAAAATAGAGCATATTTTTTCAGACTTGTAAAACTTGTACTTAATGTAAAGTATTCATGCTCATGTCATTAATTTGCATAAGCTTTTAATCATTCCAGTAAAACCGTTGTAGGCAATAAAACATGTTCCAGACTTTGGACTATACCTGCTAGAAACTTTCTTCCAACTCTTCAGTGTAAAGTCTATAAAGTGTTGGGTGTGGTGCTATTTAATCCTTCTATTTTCTGAAGTTTCTGATCATTACCAGAAATGTTGAGATTGTTAATTTTGTTTTTCTGTTGAGTGATTTAGCAGTTACATTTCCTTTATGGGATTATTCCTTTGCTAATATTTGATTTACCATTTATTTATTTTGTGAAGATGATTCTGCTTCAAGAATAAAAAACTTCTGGAATTGTATACCAGTACCTGCAAGTGTACATGAGGAGTCTGAAGTAATTTGGGAAAAAAACACATATAGTGTCTGTTAGTTGCACTGAGAGCAATTCAGGTAACTCTAGTGGCACAGATCCATAGCGCTATGTTAGAATTCAAATAGTTAAGCTACAAAACTGAATGGTCTGCTGAAGAAGGTTACAGCAGCTTTCTGCTGAAAGGTGTTGGTTTGTTCAGAGTCCTCGTTTTTGATCCTATTAGATTTTAGAAGTATCTCTGGAATAACTTTTTTTTTTGGGGGGGGGGGGGTTGTGTTACAAAAACCATTATTACTAAAAGCCTTTGCCATGTTTTTTTTAATGCTCTTTTGCTTTGTGTTAAGTGTCTCTAACCTTTTAGGAGTCCCATGGGAATCCATCTGAACCTTAGGCACTCATATGCATTTTAAGCATGCACAGCATGCGTCCTTTTTTTTTTTTCTTTTTTTTTTGTGGTGACTTTTTATTTTTTTTATTCCATACGAAAAAATAGTGCTGGTATCTGAGGTTGGAAGTTGAAGGACTTCTAAAAAGAATAAGCTTTTATTACGTTAATATCAATTGTATGGAAACATGTATGCAAGTTCACTATTGTATTATTTTTCATTCCACTTTACATCTAAATTGTTGAAGTTCAGTTAGCTTTTCTGTAGGCAGACAACTCAATAGGAAGAGCTCCTATATTTAAATACTGGGGGAAGCTGACTTCTTGAAGTTTTCCATGGATACGGGAGTTTGTCATTTAACTATAGTCTGTAAATAGAGAAGGTAAAGCTGAACAGTGGATCCTACTTCATCTGAAACTCTACTTTTGGACATTTCTATTCCTGAGATGTGATTGTTACATTGCTTTCAGAGATTTCAGTTCTAATTGTTAATACTGCTTAATCGGAACTCTCATAGTATTCTTCAAAGTGGCATTAACAGGTTTCCTACTGTGGATACTGCAGAATGTAATTGGTAATGTATTAACAAATTAAAATGTCTTTATAAAGCGCGTGACCATCTAAAGAGGGTTGCAGGGTCTTTTTCATCTTGTCACTGAAACCGGTTAAATGAAACAATGTCTCACCATAGAAGACAAAAGAGATGGGTTGGGGGGAATGAAGACTGCTAGATAGCTGCCAAGCTTAACCACACATGATCTTTTCATGTGTTTTTTAAAAGATAGAGATCTGTTGTCTTTAAGAAACAGAAGGGGGGAAAAAAACACCAACAACTAAAGAAAACACAAGCAGAGAACTCCTCTCTAGGCTGAAGAAGCTGGATGATCAAGCTCAGGATCTCCAGCCCTGACCATACCCATGACCTCAACCAGTTTATCAATGGCTTTCCTGTACTGGGTGACACCAAACTGGAGATGGCAGCATTATGAACATGGTGTAATGAGCACTGGGGAAAGAGGGCATGATCAGGTCCATCAGCCTTCTGGCCGTGCTCTATTTCATACAGCTCTGGGTGCTGTTGGCCTGTTGCTGGGGTTGCTGCTGGCTGATATTCAGCCTGGTAGGACCCCCAAGTCCAGCTCCCCACCCCACTCCGCCACTGCAGAAGTTAAGTCCACCCAGGGGTAGGACTAGGACTTTGTCCTTGTTGAATGTCATGAGGTTCCTGTAGAGCCAGTACTCTACAGGAGTATCGACTGCACCCTCGCCGTATCGACTGCACCCTCGCCGCGCTCCTGTCTGCTTGGGGAGGGAGTGCAGTATCAGAAACTGACTCAGGAAGAAAAATTCTGGAGGTTTCTGCAGCTGGTTGCTGGGACTAGAGTGAGAAGGTTGACTAATGTGGATGATATTTCCTCTTTCCTTTCCCTTTTAGAAAAAACATCCTGCAAATGTAAACATGTACACACCTTTGAACCCAGTACGTACAGATATGCATCAACTGACGTGGATTCCAATGCATTATATGATAAAATATTTAACTGGGGCGGGGAAAGGGAGGCTAAGTTCAAAATACTTCTGCTTTTGCAAAGGCTATTAAATTACAGACAGCCACTTGTGCCCTGTGAATAAATGCTGAAATATGCTTGTCAGATTGATGGTGCAGTAATATATTCTTTTTAACTCTGTGACCCGGTGTTTGTAAGATGCTCTCAGCTGTGGTGGTTTTCTGGGGTGAGTGATGTATTTGGCAAAGCGCTAGCTAAAAATACCTGAGTTAACAGAAGGCACAGTATATTTATGTATGGTTTGACTTGAAGTTATGATGTATTTTCATCACAGATCTGTGCAGTTAGGGAATTACTGTACAACTCCACAAGCTAATCCTAATCTGTCCAAATTTACCAGCATTAATTACTCTAGTAAAAAGCTTTTAATAGTAGCTTGTCAGTTAATCTTTCAGAAACTGTTCTTTTTCTATGTATAAAATAGAAGAAAACCTTGGGTTACTTAAGCAAGAACAGGAAAATCAGAACAACTTTAACTTTGTGTATAAAATTCTGAGGTCTGGAACAGCTGATGCTGCTCAGATCTGAGGTCTGCTGCTCAGACCTGGGGAGTTTTCTGAGAGATTTGTGAAGGCACCTATTCAGTGTTCAGTGCCAGTGCAAAGAAAAAAGAAAACAATCAACAACAACAGCAAAACAAACAAATCCACCCCCAATATCCACCCAGAAACAAATCCCAAGCGTTGTTAAGAAGTATTAGGAATTGGAAAAACAATGACACATCATTGTGCTGCTGTGATTAATCTGAAATTGGGTGGTGGTGTAAATACCATCTGAAGCTTTGGACTTTGATCACTTTTCCTTTCTTCACTCTCTCACTTCACCTCCCCAGATTCCTTCAAAATTAAATCTGCAGAACTGGAATATCTTCATCCTCATGGCATTTCTCTGACCAAAAGTAGGTATAGCTTCTGTTGCACATTTAGTTAAACACGCTAGGAGTCTTAAGTCTGAGAGAGAGATGATGGATGAAGAGGAGAGGTGGGCAAAGCAGTAAGCTTAAAACAAATAAACAACATGCCCCCCAGCAAGTGGCATGGGTGAAGTGGATCAACTAGTCACTCTGTCCCATCTTATATGAGTGATCAATGAACCAGATGAAGGGGCAGTTGACTTCCTTGTCAACAGATGCTGTGGGTGATAAAAGTTTACTTGAGTCTAAGGGGTACTGGAGAAGTTCACAGAAGGGAGATCTCTTAAGAATTACTTAATATGGGAAAACCACATATAGCTTGGGAAGTCCCTGAGGGAGAAGCATCTTGCCTGCTCCATTTTTACCTTGCCTTGGGCAACCACTTGGGTTTGCATGGGAGGATGGGATCCTGGGCTAGATAGAGTTTTGATCTGGCCCCTTTTGGATTCTCTTGTGTGTGGTTTTGAAAAGGTCACATCCAATGAAAGCTGCTTTTAACTATGATAACCTCCTGTTAGAAGCAAAATTAAGGAAAAAATCAAATGCAAATTTTGTGGAAGCAATTAATTTGATTTGCTAAATCAATTAATCAGTCTATCATTGTTAAGTGTTAGCAAGTATGGAACATTGTATGCAGAGGTGCCTGAAAAGATAAATAAAATAATGGTAGGTCTCTTAATATAGACCAGTGTCTGACTACTGTTATATGTGACCAGGTTTTGTAATAACAGGTAAAATATTATTATGGATTTTTAGAAATTTAACATTTTATTTAACATTCTTCAAAGCCATTTGAAATTTTAGGAAAAGCTTCATAAGAATAAATAAGAATGGCTGGAATTCTCTTGAAATAAGCTGGCACATCTATTTGCATATACTATATTCAGCATCATTACTTAAAAGCTACTTTCGTTCTAAAAAGATCAGTTAATTTAAGAGGTTTTGTTACTGATTGTGGCATGGGTAACGTAACTGTAAGATCACACATCAGATGGTTATGCAGAAGGCACACCCACCCAGATTGAATAAGCGCAGAATAAAATGCATCAGTAATGATACTCCTCTGCTATGCTCGTCCTGCAAAATGCTCTTTCTCTGTGCAGAACATGTTATTCTTTGAAATCTGAGCTTGCCTCTTATATTGAATGTTGAGTGCAGTTGAGAAATCATACAAAATTCACTTAGGACTGATTCACTAGTATTTGCCATTTCATTCTGATGCTTTTATTCCATCAAGAGGAAAAAAAAAAAAAAAAAGTCTTGGAAAAAGGATACTTTCCTTTTTATAAACAACATTTTCTTTCTGAAGCATTTTCCTCTTTGAGCTGCAACCAAGTTCCTTAGTTTAATTCGGTCTTCTCAAATACTGCCTGTGAATGCAGCCAACATGTTAGTTTATTTAATAACCAGTACAAAAATCTCCAGTTATCCAGGTGGTGTAGTCAGTCTAGGGTGGTGATCATCACCAAAATGATGTGACTGCATTTATAGATTACTACTTCTCCTTTCTGTTTGGTATTCTTTTTCATTGATCAGATAAGATTTCAAATCTATGAATCCAGGGACAGATGGTATCCAACAGCGTGAGTCTGTATGTCTGAGCTTGGGTACCACCTGAGCAATGGGTGCACAGTAGCTGCTCTCAGCTGTGCACCAGGCTGCTAGCACTGGAGGACACATCAGCTCATCACCTGGCTTGCCAGCACCACTTTGGAAGAATGTGCTGGTTCAGACTCTCAAAATAAACTAAGGCAAGTACTCCATGCTTGTGCTGTGTGAGGTGTCTGCCAAAGTTGCTTGATAAACTTCCTTTCTTTAATGGGCAGCATGAGTTTTATCAGGAGGAAAGCTGGAATGAAGCACTGGTGCTTACTGGTTTTCTCAGAAAGTGTATTTACATGATAGGGCTCTGCAGTGAAACAGCAGAGAACAAGGGAAGCTGGGCAAGGTGCACCCTCAGTAAATTTGCAGAAGACACTAAGTTGAGTGGGAGTATTTACCTGCTGGAGGTTAGGAAGGCTCTGCAGAGGGATCTGGACAGGCTGGATCGATGGGCCAAGGTCAATTGTATGAGGTTTTATGAGGTCCTGCACTTGGGCTACAACAACCCTATGCAGTGCTACAGGCTTGGGGAAGCGTGGCTGGAAAGCTGCTCTTGGAAAAGGTCCTGGGGATGCTGATTGGCAGCCTCTGAACATGAGCCAGCTTGTGCCCAGGGAGCCAAGAAGGCCAAACAGCATCCTGGCCTGTATCAGCAATAGTGTGGCCAGCAGGGCCAGGGCAGTGATCATCCCCCTGTACTGGGCACTGGTGAGGTCACACCTCAAATACTGTGTTCAGTTCTGGGCCTCTCACTGCAAGAAAGACATTGAGGTGCTGGAGTGAGTCCAGAGAAGGGCAACGAAGCTGTTGAAGGATCTGGAGAATAAGCCTTATGAGGAACAACTGAGGGAACTGGGGTTGTTTAGTCTGAAGAAGAGAAGGCTCAGGGGGGACCTTATCGCTCTCTACGACTACCTTGAAAGGGGGTTGTAGTGAGGTGGGGGTCAGTCTCTTCTCCCAAGTGATAAGGAGAAATGGCCGCATGTTGTGCCAGGGGAGGTTTAGATTGACAATTAGGAAAAATTTCTTCCCCAGGAAGGTTGTCAAGCACTGGAACAGGCTGCTCCAAGGGATTGGTGGAGTGACCATCCCTGGAGTTATTTAAAAGACGTGTAGATGTGGTGCTTAGGGACGTGGTTTAGTAGTGGACTTGGCAGTCCTGGGTTAACAGTTGGGCTCCAGGATCTTGAAGGTCTTTTCCAACCTAAATGATTCTGTGATTCTATGAAAGTTTCTTTCTTGGCTTAATTCTGTTTCAGGACAGGTAGGAAAGCAGTGAACACTGAAAACTTTTTCTTGTCTCTTGTTGCCCAGGAATGTGTTTGTGTGGCTTCCATCATGTAAAACTGATGTATTGCTGTCTGATCAGTCAGAGGAGAGAGAGAAAGGCAGGCTCGCTTTTATCTCCTGGCGAAGGAATCTTTTTGATGGACATGTACCAAGGACACGCATACCGTACTTACAGAAAGAGCTTTTGTTTGCAGAATTTTTTTCAGGAAAGCAAATATGTTCAAGCTCCTAGAAACTGTTTGGTCAAGCTTAATTGCATGTAGGTTTTGGCATGCAACGCTTAGTGGAACGTGTTCTTGTTGTTTGTGCATCTGTAGTCACAGGACAGACTAGGCTCCTTATAAGCTGAAATAAGGAGCAGTGAAAACAGTGGAAGAAAACTACTAAACAGTGTTTTTTCTCTCCATGAGAGAGTACTCCAGCTAATTACTTTAGGTTATTTCAGCTCTTGGTACTGTGACTTCTTTGTTAATGCTATATTATGTTAAATACTATAAATGTTTAATTATGAAGACTCCCTTCAGTTTCAAAGCAAATGTATTAATTTTTACCTGTATAATCTAGAATCTGCTTTTACTGTAAATGAAGATGGGTAGCATCTTCTCAGTTTCTAGTTCCTTGGCTGTAGGTGGTCTGTGTGCCACCACTGTTGTCATTCAGAACAGCCTTCAGATAACTCTCCAGCTAATCTGGGATACGCAGTGAAGATGCTTTCTCACTGTTTTCATTCTCCATTGCTCAGATGTCTCTGCCAGGCAACTCACAAAACAAACAGTAACACTGGGTTAGCCTCAAAGAGTGCACACTTTGAAGTAGAGGGCAGGTGGCAGTTATAAGAGCTTAGTATTTAATGATATTACAGGAGGTGGCTGTAGAGATTTCCATGCATTTGCATATTAAAAGTGTGTAACGCCCTGATCCTTGCATACAAAAATAATTAGTGGCTAATTATTAGAAAAAAATTACCTTGTACTTTTGTTGGTGGTGAACGATATAGCAGAAATTAGTTTATAGCCAGGATTTGAAAGTGTGTGACTTTTTAAGTACTGGTCAACACGTCAAGATACAGGGACAGAGACGAGTATAAGACAAACTGGATATAGACGGTCAACTTAAAAGCCTTGTAGAAGAGAGACAGCAGAAAAAGAACTTGGCTCATTAAACAAAGCAAGTTGCAGTCCATTCTAATCTTTGTACCGGAAATAAAATTAGTGATTATTTAAGAGAGTAAGTATTAAATAATTGGATAATTATATGTTTAATTTTTCATAGATAATTGGGGTTTTTGTTTGACTAAAGCTCTCTCACCACTGGTGGTACTCTGGCCAGTCTTGTGAAAACACTTTGGCAAGGCTCAGTTGTACACGTGAAACACAGGGTCCTGTATGCAAGCCAAAATTAGCAAAAATAGAAGCCTTTTTGAAGAAAGCAGAATTTCAAAACAGTTTTTATTTCTGTAAGTTGCTCTGGAATCATGAGCGTGTTAGTGAACATATTTTTGAAGGGAACTTGTATGTCACTCAGAATGAGTGTATTTGAGATTTTACGCATTGTAAATCAGCACAGCGTGAATTTAAATGTGCATTTATGTATTTTAAAAGGCCTGTTTACTTCACATCCAAGCTGCTGATTTCTATCGTAACAGCATGCATCAATGCTAAAATTTCAATGTCACTGCTTAAAAGAGAAGTGATTTGGGAGTAATTTTGATAGGAGTTTTTTGTCTTGGCAAACAATGGTACCTCAGTGCTTTTAATTTATTATTCTTTTCCTGGTGGCTTTTCTATTTGAAGCATTGCCTGATTTTTGTTGGTAACTCTATTATACAAAAATGTTAAAATATATTCACCTGTGTGCCTATCCTGTGTCTGTTTAGGATTTTTCCTTCAGGGGCTTAAGTAATAACTATGCTACTTTTAATAATAGTTCAAATAATTACATACTTGACATTCTGTCCAGAGTTAATGCAGCAGTTCTGGATTTTGTTCCCTAGCAAACACTTCCACAGATGCTTTCCTACCTGAAAAAAAATTTGAGGTGCATACTTCTACAGGTACTCAATGTGGTGTTTTCCAAGTGAAGAGCTTTTGATGTGGTGTAGCAGAAGACTTCACATTCATTTTGTTTCTTTTTAAGCAATAAATATCTGACTACTACAGTGGTTCTGAATCAGTGTTTTCCAATAAATTAGCATCAAACAGATGGCTGGTTTGTTATATCACAAGCTGGTTTTGATAGTACTGATTTATGTTATTAAAGATAAGGCTTGCATAACTTACGCTGAAGTATAGGCTATTTTCAAGTATCTTAGAAAACTTGTACACTGTACTATGACATAAATGTATTTCCTTGATGATGAAGACTGTTGTATGTTTTTGTACCTTCACATGCTAAAAAAAAAAATCTACAACAGTGACCTTTATTAAATTAATTTTTAACATGTATACTCTAACAGGTTAATTGGGCTACTAACTGCACCTACACAGAAATGTAGATAGGATAATAAGTTAAGAGCACTCCAATATTTTTTTTCATGTCCTTCTCGACCTATCTAATGCTATGCAGCAAGAAAGTCAAAGCATATTGCAAAAACCTTTGAGTGTTGTGATAATGTGGTCAACAGTTTGCCATCTGGCAACCAAACAAAAAGGAGGAGGGGAGAACTTGAAAGTTACTGAGTCTCACTGTTGCAATGTGCATCTTGGTGATGAGACCTCTGAGATGGCTTCCTTTGTGATTCTTTCCCAGTTGTAATTTGTCTTGGGTAGGGCTACACTAGAATTAAGTGTAATCAAGAGGAGAAACATCCAACTAGTTTTATCACACTGCCTTTGCATTTCTTATCTTGTCTAGATTATCAGTCTTAATCGGGAGGTGATAAGGTCTTAGCTTTTCATTGAGTTGTAAAGTAGTGAATATAGTGACAGCGCTGCTGTTCTTGGGATTTCTGAATCAAATAGAGCTAAAAACTTGAGATCAAAATGGCAGCTTCCATAGATAGATGCTTCCAAGGTAGCAGGTCTGGATTTAACAGTTGCTAATGTAACATGCATACTGTCCCCTATGAAGCTGAGCCTTGTAGGAAACTGGTGCCATTGACATACTTTGCAGTTTGACCATTAGTTTGCTTTAATATTTGCAATGATTATTTGCAATGATAAATGTAATAATAATTGCCAATCACAGGGTTTTCAAGAGACCGTTAGTCTTCAGAAGCTGTGGATTCCCAGATGAGAGTCTCAAGGTTTCTGTTAACCACTTCCAGAGCCCAAGGGTTACACCTATATTATCCTGGTGCTGCAGTTTGATCGACTTCTGGGAAGGTTAGCTTACAACCACCATGTGTGTTTTAAGGAGCCTTTTTCGCCAGTGCTTCATCTGGCTAGACAGTTGGTGAAATTCTGCAGATGGCTAACTGTAGTTTCCAAGAGTTGGTGCACATAGTATCTTCTTTCTCATGAGAAGGAAGGTTCCTAATTTAGCATTTACTCATGCACTCATTAAAGATTTTGGGAATACTGCCATGGCCTCACTTGGAGCAGAATCGGATCGTTTTGTTCCACTCCCTCCTTACCACCAGACTTAGTTGTAATAGCTTGTTGGAGCATTTTGGTGCAGTCTTAATTGGTGCATTAAGCTATTTTTTTCCCTCAGTCATCAGTTTTGTGTTACGAATTACATACTTTACGAGTACCAGTGAAAGAGAGGTGTGAGATCATCTATAGTTCCCTGGCTGGGATTGTTTTCCCATATCATTAATTTTGTTCAAGTTTTTATTCTCAGACTCCTCTAACTTTACGACAGAAACTCCTAAGTGAGTAATAGCACATTTGGTTTCAGTAGGTTGGGATGCTGTAGATGTAAAGTCTTCAACTTCAGAGGTATATGGTCAAACTAGCTCACTCTCCCTCCCCTTCCCTCCCCCCTCCAGCCCTTTTGCCTCCCACACAGGCTTTCTAACATTCTGGCAAAGGAAGCAGTTGGACTTTTACCGTTCTTTCACTTTGCAGCAAAGAAGCATTCATTTTTCCGACATTAAAAACTTGGCCAGAAAACCTGGCCTAAAAAGCTTGATGTTTTGAGCAAATGTTTAAAAATACCCTCTGACTTGGCTGCTCTAAGTAGCCTTAAAGCACTCTTGTCTAGTGGGGCGGACAAATCATCTTTCCCCAAAATAAAGTAATAAAGAAAGCTAATACTTATCCAGTAGTATTGATAGCAACTAATTGAATTTAGTAATTTCAGATATTACAGAAATCAGCCTGAAGCCCTAAGGAACCTGGATAAGAATAGTTACATCTTGAAGGAGCTCCCTTACATGTGGATGTTGCTGAGAGCTGAGAATGAGAGGCGAGAATTGTGGCAAATATGGAAAATAATACCTGCTTATTTTAGATCTTGTCTGTTGCCCAAGACAAAAGGATACATTTTCGCTAAGAGTAGTACACTTTGTGGATTTTGCTTGATTTTTGTATCTCATTTTTGTTTTAAACTGTGTTGCTGTTTCACAGCATATCTTCTGGGATAGCTAGTTCAAGGGAATACATTCCCTTTCAGTATTCTTTTCTGATAAGGATGAATTGATTAGCATCTGACTTTGCATTCATTGAAGTGCTGTTTCCTGGCTTTAAATATGTCTTCACAAATGAAGGGCAGATCAAGAAAACATAGGAAATAATAAAGTTTGGTTTTATCTGTGTACCTTACTTCTTCGGGCATATATGCATGAACCTAAGTTAATAGAGAACCGACTTCAGCAGAGAGAAGACAGGTTCAGTCTGTTTCATACATCTGTGCTCTGTGTGATGAGTGATGATGTTGTGCTCTGTGTTGCTAGGGTAACCCAAAGAAACAGAGAAAATATGGCAAAATTTCAAAGAGGAAGCATTCTAATTTCTTCGGTGCTGCTTCTTTGCTTGTGAAATATTTTGCCAAAATATTACTGAGAAAACCCAGTAGTCCTTTAAAGGTTTTATTCCAGATGTAGAGACTAAACTAAATGATGCAGTCATGCAGTAGTGATTTATTTATACTTAAGGACAAATGCCAATATCACTGTAACTTGTTTCCAAAATCTTTATCATGGAATAAACTGTACTTACCTTGTGCCTCCATTTTGTCATCTTTGCTCTTTCGATCTCTATAAATAAATCTAAATTCTTTCCAAAATCCTAGCTCTATGACACTTTCCCAAAAGCTGTGCTTTTAGTAATCCCCCCTCTAAACTGCTAAAGCATTTGTTCTTTGATAATATGACAGAAGTTGAGAAGAGGGGCTGGGGTAGACAACGCTACAGTTCTCTGTCCTTCCTGTGCAATAATTTTGCCAGGACTAAGATGGAATTGCTCTAGGGGAAAAATGAGCCATCAGAAATCTGTGACTCCCAGTTGCTGGGAGTACTCCCAGGGATATATCCCATGTACCCCGAAAATGCAGGATGTCAGTCTCCTCTTAGGAGGATGTATCTATCCTTGTGTATACCTGACATTTATGGCTCTTGGCTCCCCTGAAGAGGTGATGAGTGAGTGGACTGAAGTCTGGATTCCTTCCCGCTCACACAGTATGGATAGGGCATCTGTAGTTTCTGCTGTTTATTCTCTGAGTCACCTCTGGACTGAGTTGTTTTCTGTGTATGGTTACAACAGCAACCGAGTGGCTAGCTTTTTGGACTGGTGAAACTTGATGTTAGCACAGGTGTGAACATAGTAATACCCGCTGTAAGTTACTGTCAGTCACCTTTCTTTATCAGAAGATACGTTCATTGCCAAATGTTGGTATAAATTTTACAGTATAGACTGGAGTTGGGTTTTTTTAATCTTTTTTTTTTTTTTTTTTGTTTGCGTACACCAAGAAACTAAATAAAACTCGCTATTGAGTGTTACAAGCTATGGTAAACTGTGGTTTTGCTTATACACAAGGACTTGTACATCACCACCTGTTTGCTTGACACAAAAATAACAAAGGATTACATTTACCGAATCTTTCCCGTGGCATGGACCAAGGGAGGAGATTGAATGCAGGAGGTATTGTTGTTTTTGTTGTTTTTGTTGTTGTTTTTGTTTTTCCTTCTGTCTGATTATAGAGGCTATAAAAATCTCTGTGAGCAAGCAAAGTTGTATGACTTGCCAAATCCTAGCTCTTCCCGAGGCACCACCTCTTGATGCTTTATCCAAATTGAACAATTGTATTAATCCTGGGGGTTGAGGATAAAAGAGTGCACACAGGCAGTTGCTATGGAGTAGTTGGTAGATGGAAAATTTTTACCCTAACTTACCTTGCAGTAACTTGTTTATCTGTACCCGGACTTGGTTCGTAGAGATGTCTGATGCTTAGAGGGAATAAATGAGTCAGTATCAAGGGCTATTCTACAAAATTACCTCTGCTACCTGCCTGTGGGAAGAGGGGATGTTGAAATACTTAAGTAAGGTGTAAGTGTGGGAGTAAAAAGGACGATTTTTGGAAATATTTGATTTAATAATGGCAAAGAGGTGTCAGGCAATAGAGAAAGTGAATTTCAGTACTGTCTTGAAAAAATGCTGAGAGTTGCCATGGTTGCTGCAGCTTAGCTAAAGCAAATAAATACTTTATACAGAATATTTTTTTGCAAAATGCTGTTGAACTATTTCTGTGCTAGTTAACAGCTGCACCTTCCTGTAGTTTTATATATATTTCTAAATATTTACAGGATTGCACTTAATTGTCTATTTTGATACTTATTTTTCAAGGTGACTCCCCAGATATGCCAACTATTCCTTTTGGAAAGAATGCTAGCACGATTGTGTGTTCTCCATATGGGTGTCTCTTCAAATTAATCTACAAAAGTTGCACAATGTGGTCTAGTTCGGGGTGAAGGGGATTGAAGGAAAAGGATATTCAAAACCAAATGCAAGAGAAATTAACATAGATGATGATCCTGGTGATCAACAGGATGAGCTCAAGTCAGTTATTCTTGGGAGGGGGGAGTGTAAAATCTGAAAATTTTGAGAAGCTACAAGGAATGAAAAAGGCAGAAGTGGTAACACTTAGTATAACCATGGTGCAAGGGTCAACTGAATTATATACAGGTAAAAAAAAGGGGGTGGGGTGGGCAACAGGGAGATAAAAGAAGGAGAGATTCAGCAAAGTAATATGCTCCAAGGTCTAAAGACTTGTCAGCAACTTCTTTGGTAGTTATAAAAATCTATAGGGTGTGTAAGTAGTGATATCTATCTATCAATCTAGTTAAATCGCATTTCAAAATAATAAATCGCATTTCAAATAGACACTATTTTGAAATGGGTTTTTCATTTTGTTTCCTTGAGAGGCAATTAATTTCACCTCTGAAATTCAAATGTCCTTCTGAATGTGAACAAACTTGATTTCCTTTGAGAACTCTTAAACACTTTGTATGAGCTTTGAGTCAACTCCACAACTTCTAATTCTTTGTGTGGAGAAATCATAATTTCTCATAAAAGTCAATGGATGGCCTCCTGTTTCTTGGACAAGTATATGGCACTTGACTGGCACATAGCTTTAGGATATAGAATGCTCACTATTTATTTTTGCATAGGTACTAGTACATAGGTACATAGGTACCTGGAATTTAAGGCAACAGACTGGAGAAAAATTCTATATTTGTCCTGGAAAAAACAAACAACCAACACAATATAAGGAATACTCAGTTTAATTGCCTGTAATTAGTGAACCTGCTCACTTTTAGGGCTTTTTAGGAATGGAGAAAGAAAACAACACTAAAAGGGACCAGTTAACAAAGCTACTCTATTTATAATAAATACTTTAATTTAATATAGCTTAATATTTGAGCAGGAAGTTGCAGGATCCTATCAATTTCCTCCAGCTCTGCAAGTTGCTGCTGAAGCAATGCTCCATCTCTCTTCCCTTGCCCACCCCTGAGATGAGAGCCAAGGAGTGCTCAGGTTATCAGCCAGACTACTCCCCAGGTTTGTTCTTCTGGGGTTGGTTTTGGGGGGTTTATTTCTTATTTGACAGACATGTCTTCTGCCCTATACTGTCCCGAATATTTGTTTTCTCGTTAGGAGAAACCCGTAGATTAGACTGGGATGTTGGGAAGCTGGCAGAGATGGACCACCCAGGGTGGGGTCGGAAAAGAGTGTGAGGAAATGGATAATGTGTTTCGTGACTTGCCAGGGCTGATACACGTTTCTAGAAGTGCTTGTTTTTGTTTTGATAAGGGATTTCAGAATAGTGTGGAAGCATAATGGGTGAGATCAGCAAGGAAGCACAATGCTCAAGAGGCATTATAAGAGGACAGTCTCTGAAGTGATGGACGCGGATGCTTTCCCACGGAGGATGTTGGCCAGCTGTGTTCCTTCTCTGCCTTTTTCCTCTTGGGCATCTCTTCTCCACCCCTCAGCTCTTCATTAGTAGGTGAGGGTGTGGGGTGGGGACAAGCTGCTTGGTCATCAGGGCCCACAGATCTTTTTGCTCTTAGCCAGGTTTTTTTGTAGGGGCATGGAGAAATGCTTTCTGCTATCATTTTTTATATGTATGTCATGGGGTCCAGTGGATGTGCTGCTATGGAAAAGACATGTGCTTTTCATAGTCAAATAGAAATGTGCATTTGCAAAAGTTGTTCTTGAACACTGCGGCCATAATCTGACTCTTTTATTTCCCGTAATCTCAGCAGTGAGCTGTGGCTTGTGGGGTTGAATATCAGTTCGCTAAGAATCTAAGTGCTGGAAGAATGTCCTCATGTTTCTGTACCCATGCAGCAGCCCCATCTTCCACTGGAGCTTTTCTATTCTCAGCAGCACGTGGGAATTCAGTGAAATCCGATAACGGCAATATTAATAGCAGTTGAGTAGGTGGCCAAAGAGGTTGAAATTTAGCACAAGCCCGCTGCTAGTTGAACAGCCAGCATTTGTCTCCTGCGCAGCATACCTCGGTGGGGGTGGAGAATCCTTCAAACCCTCTGACGTCCTCCTCGGAAGCGTAAGTGAAGCTGGTTGGGGTTGGGCTAGAAGACCTGGACCTTGGCAAGGAGCACAGGAGCAGGCTTGTTCTGCAGCCTGCTGATCCGCTCCAACTTCCAGGCTGGGGCATGGCCCTTCTAAGTCCTTAAAAGGGCAGCTGGGAGGTGGAACTGCTGCCTTCGTGGATGGAAGTTCAAAGGGAGAGCATGGATGCTTCTTTTTAAACAGAAGTCTGTTCAGGTCCTGTGTTCGTGAGATCTGTAACACAGAGGAAGGGGTGGAAAACAGATAGCTTTGGCAGCTGTTGGGATTTCTGGAGTATTCGTCAGCAAGGGAAGGGTTTGGCACTGGGCAGGGTGCATTTGTCACTGGCACATTCCTTTCTATCAGTGGGAGTGTCTCTGTCCCTTCTTTCTCCCCGTAAATGGATTTAGATTTGTTTTATCTCTTTGGCCATGACCACATGGCCTCTTCTCAGCTGATAACCCTCATTTAGGGGAGAAGGGTACTCTGATGTAGTCAGGTTTTTTGGTGGCATGTTTTTTTGTTCAGTTTTTTTTTTTTAATTATAGATTCATATCTATATTTAAACTATGTTTCTATATGAGAAATAGAGCCTTGGGAAGCCATGCTTTTTGAATGAGGTGCTGTAAAATCATCTTCCAGAGTTTTGCTCAGACTTCTGGTATCTCAGATTTGGTCTTGAGCTCTGCGTTGGTGTTCTCCCTGGAAAATAACCAAGCAAAGTGTCAAAGTAGATTTGACATCATGAGTTGCTAGTTGCTGGAATTTAATATGTATTAGGATGTGGGGGAACCAAACTGTATAATGTATTAGAGAAACAAAATCCTAACTATTGAATTTATTTGTTACAAGTTTTGAAATAAGTCAAACTTAAAGGAAGCTATTTAAAAGGTATTGTGCTTTTGTAAGCAGGCACTGGAGAGGTGTCTGTGTGTCAGTATTGCCAATGGATATATTTTATGATTGGTTCAAGTCTAGCTCATGCTTTCTTAAAGTGCTGTGGCCTGCTAGCTACTGTAAGATACATGAACGTCTTGTATGAGATTTTTTTTTTTCTTTTCATTTTTAAAATATCTCAAAGTGCATTAAAATAATCCTTTCAAGATTTCCTTGCTCCTCGGAGCTAAGGGTCAGCAGATGAATGAACGGGAAGCACAGCTCACCTCTGGCTGGGGTTCCATCACACAGGAACTCCTTGACCAAGCTCCCTGCCTGCTCCTCTGCAGCAGTGTCTTTGCTCTGCTCTGGTGCTGATGTGGTCTCTTGTACAAGCGTGCTCTAAAACATATGAGCAAATTAATTTGGGGGTTGAAAATGTATATAAAGAAAAACCCAAACAAAGAAATAGGCACAGCCCTCTGGTCCTGATGGGCAGTGTGGAACCGCAGCGTAATTCAGAGTTATGTTGGCATAACCACAGGGGCAGCAAAGACGAGCGGCTGGAAGGGAAAGGGAGACCAGGAAATCATCAAGCTAGAGCTGCTGCCAAAGCCTTTGTATTGTCAGGCAAGGGCCTTGGTGACTAATTCTGCTATTTAACCTTGAGCAAACAGTGGAGCTGAGAATAAATTCCTTGAGCTGTGGCTCAGCCTGCTGATCTGCTGTGTCACTTTGCTTTCTTCTGTTGAAGTGGTCCTTGTTAGAGAAACATCCATTGGTCCATGCTGGCTGGGCATAAGTCATGTCTGTGAATGTGTTGTGTCCAAAGGCAGAGGAATTATTTGGTCTCTAAACGTATCACCTGCTAACAAGTGAGAGAGCTATCTCTATCCCATTTGTCTTTTTTCTGTTTGCTGAAGGATTAATGTAGATTATATGATTTATACAGAAGGTATTATTTCTCCACAGGTGGTTATTTCACATATTTTTGCATCAGTGTGCAACTTGGATTTGTGTAGTTGTGCTTCACAATTATTATAATATCCCCCATGTATTGTTATCTCATGGCCTTTAGACTTTCATGCTGCATTTCATAGATACCTTCCAGGGTGGCTAATCTTGAAGTTGTACATAAACTGTTATTGTGAAACTACTGCCAACAATTAAGGTTCATGCTGTGTGAATTAAAGTTGTACTTCTAAAATTCTGAGACCTCTTTGTTAGCTGAGATTTGGCATTGGGGTTAGGTTAGGTAAAGTGGAACGATGGCGTTGCTTTTCTTTTAAGCTTCAGAATGAATGTTAAAATGCTGAGACTATGACAGGAGCAGATGAAGGATTTGTAATCAAATAATTTCTGCAAGATCTTAACCACTGTCCTTAGCAGCTTCCTTTGCTTAGTTCAGACATCTGTAGTGAAGTGGCATTGTTAGTGAAAGAAGATGTGAAAACCTCTGGGAAGACAGAAGGTAATGTTTGAAATGACACAAAGTGATTTAATAAGTGGTGTTGCATTGTCACTTGGAGAGGAACCCACTTCTCTCAGCTGATTGTTTTAAGATGCAGCCTTGGCTGTGCCCTATTGAGCAAAGCAGCAGCCTGCTTATAACTTTCATTCATCTATTCAAGCCAGGAATTAGGTTAAACAGAATAGTATTTTCATAAAGAATATAGTCTGCACCAACTGAGCTCTCTGATGGATTTGGATGAAAACATCAAAAAAGTAGACTTCTTTCACAATTGCCCAATGTAGGATTGGTGTTTATTTGCATGGATGAAGATAATTCAGCAAGTGGGTTACCTTTTCGGTTACTAGAATAGGTTTTGTAGGACAAACGTTTCTACAGCCAGTGCTGTGTTAGCACTTCAGTGCTAGGGACATATTCAAAATAAGGTTATAATTGTCCAGGAGTATTTAAAAAGCTTAAGGGCTACATTGCCGAAGTTCTGGCATGCCATCTTCCAACTGATTTCTTCAAATACAGTGTGAGAAACTGAGTGTTTCAGCCTTGTGTATTTAGAGCTAGACTTGCGAAGGGGAGTGGAGGTGAGAGCAGGAGCTTGCTGTTGGGTAGCAACAGCAAAGGCATAATCACACCTCCTTTCACAGCAGCGAAGAACTTGCTATGTTTGAGGTTGGTGACTGTCTTGTCCCCTGCTATGATCTGTAGTTGTTCAGAGCTATACACAAGACCCTAGTTGAATTCTTTGCAGTTCTGTGCAATATTTACATTTTTATAACACTTTATGAAGGAGAACTTCTAAAATTATACCTATTGTTTTACACAGATTCTAGGTCAGTACATTCATCCAGAATTCTCCTTTTCCTTGGTTAAGTGCCATTGTAAAATTAATATATGCACATATAAATGAGGAACTGATTGTTCTAGATTATCAGGGGTGTTCTTATTTTGTTCTGCTTGGACTACGTCTATCATTACAGGTTGCTAAAAAGGTTTAGAGACCAATAGGTGTAATTCAGAGAAAGATGCAAGTGAAGAAACTTTGTTGACAAAGAGTAAGCATCTTGTCCGTTTGGTTCTGTTGTTAGCTGAGCAAACATGTGAATGGAGCACTGTCTGTCATTTAAGTGTGTGAAATATCTCTCTCTCTGCATTTTGGGTCTCAGCTGTGCTCACTGGTTTATCTGACTGTCCTAAGTTTTGCACTGTTTATAGTCCAAGTACACAGGGCAAATGGTTAACTTAAATGATCTCAGAGAACTCATAGAAAGCAGAAGTGACCATAATGTTCAGTGATGTAGCTTTGCTCTGTGTGAAGGTTGGCAACCTCTTGGATACAGGCTCCAGCTGATTAAAAGTGGAGTTTTTCACTCCTTCTAGAACTGTTGAAGTTTGAAAGCAGACTTGATGGTATCCTTCGCAAGGGCCTCAGCTTTCATAATTGCAAATAACAGCAGAAATTGTGCTAGCAGAAGGCTTTTAGACCTTAAATCTAAAGAATCTAAACCTTTTAAAATGCTCTCTGTTGGATTTGAGAAGCGTAATGTTGATACACACCAGCACAAGAATAATTTTCTATCCCCTGCTTTAGGAAACCAACCTGTCTCTAGGCAGCACTTGGTGTGTTCTGCAGCATGGGCATGGGTAAAGAAATCCATGTACTGAAGAAAAGGAAATTCTTTTTCCAAAATAGTCTCAAGTGACAAAAGAACAACAATGTGTTTCAGAAATGTTTATTATTATTATTATTATTATATTAGAACAAAATTATAGATATTGCACATTAAAAGAGAGGTTCCTTCCTATCCACGAGAAAGAGGTTACTGGCTACAAAGGCAGCAGCATCTCTGGCGTGTGATATTGTGGAAGCTGCATCGAGGACTTGCAGGTCAGATCCAGCTCAGGACTTTGTGTTCCTGGCAGCCTGATGTCGTTATGGTGTCTGGACAGGCAAGGAAGTTATAGCTGCACTGAGTCGAGTGAGTGCTTTCAAACTAGGAGGAAAGAAGCAGGGACAGTCTGTGTCCCTGCATCCCTGCTGGTTGTCACATTGCATCAAATTACTGTATTTCTGCAATGAGTGCCACCTATGCTGACTGGGCACTGCCATCATTTTGCTAACTCGTAACTATCCCCTGAATGGTTTATTCTACCTTTTCCCTGCAACCTTTCACTAACGTACCCCTAAACGGGCAGAAACAGGACAGGCATCCGAATACATCACTGATCTGACCTGTTGCCGGGCTCTGTGTAGGTCTTTCTGACACCATATGTTAGTACTCCACTTTTTTGTTTGAATCCCTTCACTGTGCTGCATATGAAGCTTGACCCTGAACCAGCCCCCAACCAACAGCGTCTGGGGCAGGTGAAAAGTTATTTTGGTGTATTTAAGCCATTTGCCCTTCCATAACAGCTGGCAGTGTAAGCAGGAGTGGTGTTCAGCTTCTGTCTGCAGTCCAGCCATGAATATTTACACCTGGGGACTGAATCTGTGGTGCCCCACTTTTGGGAGGCTCTCAACCAAGAAGTTTCTTATTCTTGTTCTTAATATGAGCAGGACGAGAACAGGACCACTGTGTGTGTTGCGGCGCTTCTGAGGTGTGCCACAAATTGTCTATATGTATAAAAAGAAGCTTACTGATGTTAGCATACTAAATATTTTTTCAACAAACACACATCTTGCATTAAAAGCACGCTCTTTCTAGATGTCCCAGTTTGAGTTGCTCGGTTTTTTTGTCTGAAAAGTTCTCTCTAGGTTGAAGCATTCTCTGTGTCTGAGGCAAATATTTTAGAAAACATAATAAAATCAGGGAAAAACAATTGCATCTGCTTTCATATGGAACTGAAGATCTTCCTGGCTAATAGAGGCTGTATTTCCCAAAGTCATTAGCTTGTTTCCACTTTTATTTTTTTGGTAACTAAAAACCTTAGATAATTAAAAAAGCCTAGAGCCTTTCCAAATACCTCTCAAGTCAGAAACTATGATAGATCAGCTAGTTTCTGGCTTAACATGTAACAATTGAAATAGTTATGACTAGGAATTCAAAGCAAAATACTTTTCTTTGGAACAACCATAGTTGCATATTTTATATTTGCCTCTAATTTGGCTTGAAAACTTTTAAATCTTGAACAATAATTAAATTTAAGTCAGATATTTTAAACCTTTTTGTTTTGTTTTGTTTTTCTTGCCTCCTGCCCTGCTTCAGACCAGAGGAGACCAACAGAAGAGTGAAAAATGTAAGACATGTACCTTAATGCTTTCTGAAACAAGTTCGTACTAACTGTGACTAAATATTTTTAAAACACTTCTTTTTATTGCACTCTCATGTTATCCTTCAGCTGTTCTTTTATCTGATACAAATTAGTTCCATCTTAGGATGGTCTCTATGCCGTTTACTTTCCCAAATAAATGTAATAATTAGAAACAAGAGCTATACCTGCTTGCTTGAGATACACGAGATGCATCATAACACTCTTTAATTGGTTTTGGTGGAGATCATAGCTAATATTGTAAACAAGATTTTACAACTCATTGGGGAAAACATCTTTAACAGCATATTGAGATTCTTTTATACTGGTATATGGTACAAGAGGAAAGTAATTAAGCTTATACTTGTTTTTTTGTTTGGTTTTAGGTTTTAATTACATTATACTGGCTTGGGAGAAAAGCTCAAAGTAACCCTCATTATAATGGTCCATACCTCAATCTTAAAGCATTTGAAAAGTTATTAGGGCAAGCATTGACTAAGGTAAGGAATTAATAAATAAACAAACAAATAGCGTGAATTTTATAGTTTGCCATACATTACAGCATCAACTCTAAACAATTTCTTGGGGGTTTAGTTTTATTCTTAGTTTGGACAACATAGCCCTTTGATTTGTTTATTTTGCTTGCTCTCAAAGTCCATGTGAAAGGAAGGATTTTTAGCTTGCACTGGTTCTTCTGCTACTCATATAATCCCACAATTCAGATTGATGAATACTCTGATTGATGTAGTAGATTGTGAAGAGGCCACTCTTGCTTCCCTTTGGCTAAGATAAGATAAATTTAAGACCTTGTGTTGAATCTTCTATTCAAGCTGTTGTATATGTTGTTTTTAGGGGTTTGAAAGTCTGTCTTAAAGTTTGTGCACTCAAAATGCATTTTAAAAATTCAAACTGAAAACTCAATATTAGCATTTGCATCTTAAATTATCGAAAAAGACCTTTCAAAACTTACTCTCACAGGCACTTGAAGAGTCCAGCCACCTGAACAGAAGTGGCAGGGATAGTGGATACGGTGATATTTGGTACGTTGACCGGGGAGAGCCCTTTCCATCTTCAGCTAGCCATAAAAGAGACGATTCCTTCGATAGCTTGGACTCTCTTGGTTCAAGATCTTCCACAAGCTTTTCATCAGATATAACCTTGAAAGGTGGCAGTGAAGGTATGTTTTCCTCTTTTAAATCTTTTGTTGACGTATGTATTATGAATGTGGGAGAAGACAATGTATGTACCTAGTACTTCAGGTACTCAAATTGGTTTGAAAGGCAACTCTGGTTTTGCAACTGCTGCAGTTGCGTTCTGCTTCAGCAAATATTGACCTTTAACAGTTGGTAGAAACAAAGCAACGCTTGCATTACTTTTCCTAGGAAGGGTTGCTGGGACTGTTGCTTTCACTGCCATGTTAGTGTGTGTGAACGTGCAGGATATTTTCCCATAGTTCAGGAAGGGAAATTGTTATAGTTCACATCCTGATGGGATTGCCTTAAAAACTAAACAGTTGCAAAAGTCTCTTGCCTTGTTCCTAGTGTGGATATGTCAAACCTCTATGTCTTCACTCTATTTGTGAATATTCAATATTCAGTAGGGTTTTTTTCCCGCCTAAGTTAAAAACTGAACGATAGATGTTACTTTTGATAGCTTGTGATGGAAAGAAAGGTAACAAGGAGAAAGTTTGTGACACTGGATCCCTCCAGCTGTACTCTAACCTGTGTTTCTCTCCCAGTTTTAAAATTCAGTACAAACTTGTAGTATAACGTAAAGTTATAAAAATAACGAGCTTTTGGATTTGTTACATGTGAATGACGCAAAATCATTGGGCTGAAGTCACACAGAGAAATTCTGATCTGAGCAAAGCAATATGTAGCCATGCTATATATGTGATGTACCTGGGCTTCTATTAGGTGTTAATCTGGTGAAATGAGCATGTTGCTATGCTATTTGCTGGTAGCTTGTCTGTGTTAGTAAATTTGAGTGTCAAGTATATTTAATTAAACTTCTATGCTGGTTTATGTCTAGAGGTTAGCACTTTGTTTCCTGCAGGGAGCAGCGATAGCGAAAGAATGGAACAAATGTAGCAGGGGCTACATTCAGCTTAATGGACCTTATCACAGCTTTGCCACAAACCTCTAAAAATACCTCTCCTACTGTTCTATCAGTAAATTCATGGCTGAGACACTCCAAATATAGAGTTAAATTGATTTTAGATTTTGGTCAATGTTCTAGCTAGAAGCTTGTACCTAGAGAATAATGTTTGTGCCTTCCCTTTTTACCCCTTTCTTCTAAGGTTGTGACAGTGACACAGACTCAGAACTGCCTTTCAAAATGCATGACTCCCATAAAGATGACAGGTCTTACCGCAGGATTTCTGTGATTGAACCGAAGCCTACCACTGATTTCAATCGCTTCTTACCCAACAAAAACAAGCAGACAGCATATGTGCCAGCACCCTTAAGGAAGAAAAGGACAGAGAAGAATGAGGACAACAGGAGGAGCTGGGCAAGTCCTGTCTTTACCGACTCAGATGGAACGTTTTCAAGGTACTGGTGTGCAGTCTTAGTAAAGTAGACTTTGATTTAAGACTTTAAAAATAAATTATTTCTTTATTAGTTAAAGAAAAGCTGGTGTTGCTGCAATACAAAGTAAAGTGTTAGAGTTTCCATGTTTTAACAGGGGGGATGTTTTGGTGTGGTGGCGTGGTTGGCATTTTGTTTTGTTGTTTTGGTTTGGTGTTTGGTTTTTTTTTTTTTTTTTTTGTGTGTTTTTTTTTTTTTAACTTGACTGGTTTTCTGGCATTTAAGTAATGTTTTGAGACTGGTCAGACTCTAGGTAGAGGGGATTTTAATGCTCTTAAATGCAAGTTCATGAGAGGTAGTTTCGGTTTCTCATTAAAGTCTTCCAAAATACACTGGTGAACTTCAGTTGTCCGGCTTCTTGGTACATACGGATGAGATTAGTGGGCAGTTTTGGGTTTCATCATTGCTTTCGTGACTTCACTGTCTTCATTCTGTTCCTGTTCTGGTCAACCTCAGTGGACATGAAAGGAATCCCGCAGCCTCCTGCCAAAATAGCAGAGCAGAGTGTGGGCTCACAAATCCAGCTTCCTTCCAGATGATCTATGAGTATGACAGTGGCTCTGATTCAGAAGATGAAAGAAGGCTGCCTGACCTGGTTATGGATGACTTAGCAAATCGTAGATTTCTAGTCAAAAAGAGCCCTGTAAGCTCTGCTACACCTGGACATCATTTCATGTTGCGCAATGACTCTCCTAAATCTTGCTCACAAGAAAGTTATCCAGCTGGTCCACTAGCTGCAATGCTTGAACCACTGAGGTCAGAGATACTAATCCAAGATCCAGTAACTATTGCATTATCTAAATTGCAGTCCATAAATAACTCCATAAAGTTAGCTGTCTAATTGGCATTTTAACAGAGCTGATAATTTGTTATGGCTTTTCTGGCAAACTTCATATTTTTGTCAAAGGCGATAGGATGCTGATATAACCATTTAACTTTTTTTATTTTTTTTTTTTTTAATATATCTTACTATTTCTGGTGCTGCAGTGGAATTGAGAACTAATTTGCTTCATTCATGAGGTTGAACTCCTGAGCCAAAAAGCATGTCTTTTTGCATTCTTTATGTCAAGTTGCTCCTGAAATATCTTAACTGATTGGGTATTTTGCACAGTAACCAGAGGAGGCAGAGGCAGTTGGCTACTAAAGAGGAAAACAAACCAAGAGCTAACATTCCTTCAGAATTATCTGGGTATTTTGATGAGGACGAGGATGAAGAAATAGGCATCCCAAACATTGAGAAAGATGATCTCTATTTTCGCAAGCTAAGTTCTTCAGCGGCAAATACAGTTGTTGCTTTTGACAAATTTCTTCCGAAGTTTTGGACTCCAGAAGAAGAATTGCTATGGAAAAAAATCAGGAAATCCTCTTTCAAACCCTGGTATAAAGAGATTCAAGGGTTCAGGTGCGTTTTCATGCATGCCCCTGTTTCTCTCCTGTGTGCGAAACCTATAAAGAAAGTGTAGTTGTATGACTTGATTTTTATTTTTCATTTTTATTGCCAGTGTAGCAGCAGGATTTGTTTTCTCCTTTTCTTTTCTTGTTGTTTTTTTGTTGGTTTTTTTTTTTCCCCCACCCCCGGAGAATAATTGAAATATTATCTCTGTTACACTGTTGCACAGTTGCTGCTGTGCATTTTACTCAAGGAGTACACTTCGTGTTTGTTTTATTTTTCTTTCCCTCTGCTCATTCTTTGTGCTGCTACACAGTAGAAAGAAATCGGATTCTGAGGAGGAATTTGCTTACAAACAAAGCTCTACCATTGTTGCTAATCACCCAAGACCAAGTTTTGACTGGAACAGCAGTTGCAGAAGAGATCAGAGCTATAAGCCAACTGCTGACTATATGGGAAGCTCATTGTCACAGATTGCAGAAGGAAAAATCTTGGAAGCTTCTGATCAGCCCAGGTTGATATTGCTGCATGAACTGTACTCTTGCTGCATCAAAAAGAAATGGCTGGATATGCAACAGCTGAATGAAATTAAACCACATCCTGTAATGTTACGCTTTTTTGGTTGTTACCTTTTTCTCCTTTTTTTTTTTTTTTTTTTTTTAAATGTAGCCATAAGTTGCTGGTCTTCTTGAAGGTGTAAATGCAAAAGTGTAACATGCTGCATAGGGTTACTGGCTTTGTGTGTGAGCATGTAAGCGTGCTGTTTCTGAGCAGGTTAGTATGCCGTGATACCTTTACGTTGGTTGATGTGTGCTGTGCTACAGTTAGTGATGGTGAATGCCAAGTGGTGTAGTTGTGCTGCTCGGGATGCTGCAAATCTAAACCAAATGCATATCACAGTACATTGTGATCTGTTTGTCTCTTGCTACTTAATGATATTTTTACTTCCCTCCTTTTGTTTTATATGCTTCAGTCAGTTTTCGTTACTTCAGGCTCTGCAAAAATACTCTGACTACTTGTCTTCCGAAACGAAGACCAAAATTGATCCTACTTCTGGCCCTAGGCTCATAAAATGTAGAAAGAATATTTCCTTTATACCAGGAAGCAATCAAGGAGATGCAGAAAATGGGTATCTGTATCCAGATTTGGAAAATGATGACTTTTTCATTCGGAAAACCGGGGCTTTCCATGTGAATCAAGTTGTTCTCCAAGACCCCCGGTATTTAAAAAACTTCTCTGAGCAGGAGCCTCTCATAGAGGGTGAGATAATTCTGCAACCCAGAGAGGGCCAACCTGTGATTCCAGATTTGGAGAAGGATGACATGATTTTCCGTAAAATCCTCTCTCAGAGGAAAGAGGTACCTTTATCGGGTGCTCCAGACAAGTATCATCCAGCACTCTTTCCTGATCCATGGAGTCTTCCAGAGGAGATACGGTCCAAATTTCTGTGTTTACTTGAAAAAAACACTACACCGGAGGAAAGGAAGAGCAACGGCAGAGTGCTGTCACCATCTTCCCGCCATAAGAAGGATGATATGGTGACCCGCAAGTTAGAATCTTGGAAGGTGGGAAGCAACGCCCAGCCAGTAAATTTCATCCCGGGTCCGTGCAGTGAAGATGACTGGAAGAAGTGGGAAGCAATCAGGGAGGCCAGCAAAGTTAGACACAAGAAACGTCAGATGGTGGAGAGGTCAGGTTGCGTCCTGCACGGATTGTGCTTGAGTGCAGCTGAACCCTTTCCATTCAGAAAAGCATCGTCTTGTGCTGAGCCATTTGTAGAGTGCCAATCTGCTATTTGTTCGTGGTGTCCTGGACAAGCTTTTTATTTGCTTTGAATAGAAGCTCCTGACTGCAATACCATATTTTCAACAAAAAATTTACAATGTTTTCTAGTTGTAGGCTGCTATTTTAGGGAAAATATGTTAGCATTCCTTCAGGCTCAAAGTTCTGAATAAGTTTCTTTCCATGGTTCAACAGAAATAGTGATTATTCAAAAGACTGTGGAGGCTAGAAATATTTTCTTTTTTCTCCCCCATATAAATGGTAAAAACACTTCTGAAACATGTGAATGCTTTGATGACAGATTCCGGAAATAGGCATTCTGATGTTCTTGCTTGCACCTAAATTGAAAATGCTTGTGAACTGTCCTGCCACAGTTCTGAGATAATTAGATGAGTGGAAAAAAATATCAGTAGTGTTTTGCCCACTCTAAGTCACTGTGCATGCAAGTTGTGTGTCCATGTAATATTAAATTCCACTGTTACATATTTTATTCTGCCAGTGTTTCTCTCCTGCTGTCATACAGTCCTGATCAATACTTTCCCCTAATCCTTTTCTGATATACTCAAAACTTCTCTGACTGAATACTGGTTTTAACTACTTCCTAGGTCTCTTTTGGATTTTGTACATCCTGGGGAAGAGTAGGGTATCAACTATTTGCTTAGCTCAGAAAATACGGCATTGCAAGTTTCATTTCTCCCAGCTGTGCATCATTATTTTGTGACTAAGACACTTCCATGTTCCAGTTGGTATTTAATGTTGCTGCGTTTAGTTTTTAAGCTTAATACTGTTAACAAAGTGTGAGCTTCACAGAGGAATATTTCTGAAGTGCTTGAAAATATTTCACGTTTTAAGAATTCATTCAATACAATAAAATACTCATATTCAAGACTACTGAAAATCCACTTGAATCACACTGGATTAATTTCGTTCTTCACTTAATCTGCTAAACTTCTAAATAGGCCTTTTATCTATTCCAAGATTTAGTTTCATTTAATATCAAAAGTGGTTGAAGTAACAAGAGAACAGGCTCTGTAAGCCTTGCTGGGACTCAAGTTAGCACTAATTTTCATTTCTTGAAACGAGTATCTTCTGAGCATCTTGCTGTTCAGCAGCACTGGAGTAAGTGGTGCAGAATTAATACAAGGCTCTATCCATGTAATATTGCTAAATTGGAACAATTGAGAAGTTGTAGGCAGCCTTGTTCTGTCAGTTTTCTGCCTGACTTACACATCACGCAAGTCCTGATCTGTCTTTTGACTAGTGTCAGATCTCTGATGTGCTGTTCCATGTTGACTGGTCCTCAGGCTTTCAGTTTCCCCTTCACTTAGTGAGAGTGCTGGTATATTTGTGGTGTTAATGTTACGAATATCAAGATACTGAATCTTTTCTTTTTTGGTTTCTGATTTCTCAGACTGTTTCAAAAGCTTTCTGATGAGCAAGGGTAAGTTTTATAAAAGCTTGAAAGATCATAATGCTATGTTTGCCTCTATATTTTCGTGCATGCACAGTAGCTAAAAACTCATGCTGGAAACAACTTGTGCATGCTGCTTTGTTGTTCTGTGCTTGGGCAATTTATGTGACGAATGTAAGAGACTAAAAGCTATGCATCTATCAAAAGTTCTCTCTGGCATCTAGGGTATCCAAGTTAGGGTTATCAGGCACTTTGAAAATCAGCTCTAGTATTTTATTCCTGCTGAAGTGCTTGGTGTTCGGTATTTAAATTAGGCTTTAAAACATTCAGAAATGTAAAGGAAGATTAGTAAATATTTTATTCCAAAGGCTGTACAGATATAATCTGAAGATAATTAATGACATGGTATTTATCATGGGACTGATGAATGTTCTTTGGTTATTTTGTATACTTCAGGTTGTTGAAGCCTCAGTGGTAAACTTACTGGTTAGTGCCATGTGAACTTAGACTTTGTTTGTGATGTACTGTGACTGAAAGAGAAATATTTTTCCACTTACAGTGTCATGGCATGTTAAGTATTTGGTTCTGCATGTTCTATTTTTCTTTTTTTTTTTTTTTTTACTGTACATTTATTTATCTCCTTATTTGTCTTTTACCCTGAGGCAAAACCTAGTAAATGACTAAACACTTCCAGAAGAAGCAAGAAACATTTTGGAAGAAGTTAGATGTTAAGGGAGGGAGACTCAGAAGGCTGAAATCACTAGTTAGTTTTCAAAGTTAAAACTAGAATTGAAACTAACATCCTGTTCCTTAGTATGAATATACTAAGGCATATTGTATTTAGGACTAGATTGTCCTATTTTGTTGCAGGCAGATGTAGCAACTCAAGAGAAAGAAAAGGAAACCCTAGACATGTAATGTAAGTTTTCTTGAACTCCTGGGAAAGAGTTTTGATATTTATGTACAGTTTGGTTACCCAAAACTGTTTCTAGACATGATACAACTTAACAAATTAAAAAACAAAAAAACCCAGAACTGCACAAGAAAAGAGTTTCTGCAATAGTGACCAGGAGATTTGTGTTAAATTTGGCATTCCTCCTAGTCAAAAAATAGACAAGCAAACAGGTATAATGAGTTAATGCTCTAGCCTCTGTTTCTAGAGGCTGAAGGCCAAAGTCTAATGTTACCAGTGAAAGTGAGCAGGGCCTCTTGGCAGGAGGTGAGAGAGTCTTATCTGTTAGTTCAGAGCTCTCTTGGTATGTAACAGATTGGAGCAAGGCTCTGTGCTGAATCAGTTTTGGTTTTAACCTGATTTTCTGTTGTATCAGAGAAGCGACACACTTCCAAGCCCTCTTAGAACTTGGTTACACCTCTTCATCATTCAGTTTTTGTTTGGATAAATGCAAAAAAAAAAAAAAAAAAAAAAAAGGTAAGCCCCATAAGCCTACCTTTCTTTTTATATTGCAGCATTGAACCTTATGATGAAACACCTGCATTTTGCTTGGTGTCTCAGAGGCTTGTAGTTGAGCAGGAGTCTTGTCCTATGCCTAAAGTAAAAGTCCTTCTGTTTATCACTGCAGTGTGAAAGACTAAAGGAGAAAATAGCATTTGAGAAGCAGGGGGGAAGGCATGAAAGGTGAGCTTTGAGGAATTTTGATTAAGGGGAGCTAGTGAGTAGGAGTTCACGGGGAGAAACTTGTAGCCATGTTGAAGGAAGTAGTGAGAAGATGGCTGTGTTAACCATCCTGACTTGGATGAAAAGCATCAGGGAGGCCTGGGGAGGAGTAAAGTAGGCTAGTGATGTGCATGAACTGAGAATTGAGCAGTTAATTACTTTTGGTTTTTTAGAAACTTTAATGACTGACTTGATTTTATGATTAACCTAAGGAAGGAAAGAATGGGAGGTGATTCAAGAGCTGTTACTGGAGAAAGCAGTGAAAGGATGGCAATTCGGACTCTGGGAGCGGGGTGCCTCTTAGTCAAAGAAAAGAGTAAGGTCAATAAAGAGAGAAACAAAGGAATCAGTTGGATACAAAGAGCTCGATGTGAACGATCCGCGTGGAGCTGCTACAGAGCTGCTTATTCCCTTAACCTGATTTTATTTGCTCAAATATGCAACTAGTGACTCAAATGCTGGCCATAGAGCACATCCCAGCCTTGCTCATTCAGCTACCCATGTGTTTCCTGCTCTGTTCAAAATAACACTTGAGAACTCAGTTGTACTAATATCAACGTCTCTCTCTCTCAAAGGTTTCACTTGCGTAGATGATGGCTAAGATGTGATAAAGCCCAGTACTCTTTTTCTTTCTAGGAGCAAATCTTTGAATGATGTCAGTGCAGAGGAGCTGCAGTCATTGCGCAAAATCCGTTATGAAGAGCTACAAAAGATCAAAGAACAGTTACAAGAACAAGATCTAAAATGGCAAGAAGTAAGCACTTTTTACCCCTCCTCATGTGTCCTGCTGAAGGGCTGGGTGCTGCCTACCTTCAGTGTCCCTAGAAAACAGGCTTTGGCATGTGTGCAGCAATTTATGGGGCTGTCTTCTGAAAAGATCTGTCTTGTGCAACTGCTAGGGATGTCTGTTTAATGCAGAACTGAACTTATTTTAAATATCATCATAAATATCTGATTAATGCTTCAGGTTAAGACTTGTACATATTGTAATAAAGCCTTCAGGCTTGATTTCTCTGGACATAAAAGTTAGGGCTTCATGACTTATCTGAAATTTGTGAATACTTTTTTAGTGAAACAATTTGAATGTCTGAGCATTTGATCCTTTGGGAGAAGGGAGGGAAATAATATTTCCCCATGCAAATTTTCGAGGCTTCTATCCCTTAATAATTCTGTCTAAAATCCAGATTGTAAACCGATGTGATAGCTTTGCACAGCATCATAATGGTATCTGAAGACCTTTTCTTTTTTATTAAAATCTCTGCTTGACAATGATTACCAACAAGAAGCTGAAATTAAGAACAGAACACCAAGCAAGAAGTTCGCTGTTGTTTGTTTAAAGCACCTCAGCCATCTCAGTTCTAATATTCAGTACTACTTTTAACTCAGTTCTAGTATTTCATGGAGAATATTGCCAGTCCACGTTGTGGTTTTACAGAAATGAAGAAAGTACAGAAGTATATGTTTTCAATTTAGAATTTAAAGCATTTTTGTTCTCAAGCTAATGTATCAGTTTAACATAGTAGTGATTTCGGGGGATCAGAGAGGGGGAGGCAGAGGGAATCATCCCAAACTCCAGATCCTACAACAAAGAAATACAAATGGTATTTGCATTTGTTTTCCACTATGTGTCACTGAGTGAAATATTCTAGAATAAATTAGAAAGTGTTGTTTTTTAATGGGGGGGAGGGCAAAACATGTACTTTTCCACTTGTAGTCCAGTGATTACAATTGTTTATTTTAACAGGCAGTGAGCAAGCCTGTAACCCTAACTGAAATACAAGAGCCCCTTCCTCATTTAGTAGGGGAAGGTACATGAAAATAGTGCTGCAATGCAGGCATGCAAATAAAATCAGGGCAGTAGGTAGTGTGATGTAGGTCTAAGAAGTCTTGAGAAAATCTGATTGTATATGTTCATGTTATTCTTATAGGATCTAGCAAAATGGAAGAATCGTAGAAAGAGCTTCACTTCTGAATTGCAAAAGAAGAAGGAAGAGAGAGAAGAAATAGAAAGGAGAGCCTCTGAGGTGTCTGAAAGGAGTACCAAGTCACTGAAAGAAATGCAGCAGGAGAGGTAATGACCCTAATGGGAGTATTATGTTGAAGAACTTATTTCTGAGCATTTCTATTCCCTTAAATTCTTGAGCAGCTTTTACTGGCAAGTTGCAATTGATTCTGCAGACATTTCAACAATTTTTGTTTCAAAACATAACGCAGAAATCTAGGCAATCAAAGGACGGAATATAGTCCGCTAATGCATTGTTTTCACCGAAAGTGATACAGTTTTGCTGTATAAATGGTGTTTTACTCTACTATCCGTAAATAAATGTATTGAGAAGTTAGTATTTGCACCCACTTTGAAGAAATTAAAACCATAGCATTGAACTGAATAGCTGCCTTTTTTATTCCTAGATGAACTTAACTATTTCTCTTTCCTCTATCACTGCATTTGCTATTCTTTTAGCCACTGTGGATGAATACAGCCAGAATTGTAATGTATGTCACAGATCTGTAGACTTTTGCTTGATTTCCTTTCTGTCCCCAGTTGCTCCTCTGGGTGTTTACAGAACAAGATTCTCTCCAAAGAGTCAAAAATGTAAACTGAGTAGCACAGTACCACTTCTACTGGTAACAGTCTTTCAAATACATGTATGGCTGAGATGAAGGGAATATGGACATGGCATGTATTCATAAAAGAAATTTAAGAATGGTTTGTGTTTCTGGTGGGATTTTTTTAATTATTTCTGAGTACAAAAATTAGTCTTTTGAATAAAAATACAAACGCTAGTTGTATTGAATGGCCAGAATTGTCAGAATCTTAAAAATGATGGGGTAAATATAAACTCTGTGGTGGTTGTTCTTTTATGACAAAAGGAATGAATAGCAGAAAACAAACCCTGAACAACTGAGCTTCAAGACACCATCTTTGTTATCTAAAATTCAGTATTTAGCATTTTCACAGAGCAGGCACATCAGCAGAACTGTACAATTCAGCAGTGTTATGGGACTACCTTCTCATTTTTTCCTCAATAAAGTCTGGATTTCTGAGGATATGTAACTTGAATAGCTATATCATTTTCTTGGCAAAGAGATTTCTGTCATGGTGGCAACTTAATAATGTGACAGTAGTACACCTGAGTGTTATGGGAGTATTGAAATGGGGAGGAAGGGGAAGAAGGTAGATTTAAAAATACATTAAAATACTATGAATTGAATGATGTCATTCATTTTCACGTACTGGAGATGTGTTTCTCAGTTTGTGCTTTGCTTTAAACATTCAGTAGTTGAAAGACTTAGGGGTTGCCTGTTGGTCGCTTTGGTGTTTTAATGTGCTCTGTCTCCATAGGGAGGACAGAGATCAAGACTCCTACAGGCAGCGAAAATACGAACACAGATGGACATATTCACTGAACGATGATGTGTTTACTGAAGAAAAAGCACCTTCCACACTGTCAGCAGCAAAAGACTACCTTTTGGAAGAAGATACCACCTACATCACTAAGGACAGCAAAAGTGCAAATGCCGCGCAACAGCGCAAGGAGAACCTGCGAGAGAACTTGGCTGCTCATGAAGCTCCCTCTCCACCAAAGAGCCTGGCAGAGGAGCAGAGCTCGGCTCTTTTGTTTACCCGCTACACAGCGAATGCTCAAACTGGGTCAGCTCAGGTTTCAGCTTCTCTCCCGAGAAGTTACCAGAAAACGGATACCACTAGGTTAACATCTGTGGTTACACCAAGACCTTTTGGTGTCCACTCAAGAGGAATCTCGTCACTTCCACGGTCATTCACGGTAAAATTCTGCTTCATTCCTGCAGTTTGGGGTCTTGGATAGCTGGGGGAACAGTAGAGTTTTAACATTTTATTTATTCTTAAATCATCTGCTGTTTGATGAAGGCTGTGTTAATAGAGCAGGCAATTCTGTCATGGCTTTAGATCTTTACTCATGTTTCTGTACTTAAAGGCACTCCTAGAAATAAGGCTGATAAATATATTTGGTAGAATAATCTTTTTATTACTTTTAGTAAGTCTCCTTCATGTTTCTTATCAAAAACCTGTTTTTGTCAGATGTAATTGCCTGAAACTAAGTTAACATAATTAACTGCTAAAGACAAATTTTACAGGTGATATAAGTTTCCCCTGCTCTGCTGACTTCTGGTGAAATTGAAGTTTTATGCTACCTTAAAATTTACCTGCTCAGGAAAGCACTGAAACAGAGAAATTGATATCCACACTCTCCCTCCACCCTGATTAACTGTGTTGATATTCATAGCTTTCTCCTAACTCCTTATTTGTCTCAATTTTAAAAATGGTAAGAATGCAAATCATTCTAAGCAGGTGACTTTAACATTTTTCTTTTAAAAAGTCTACACTATGCGGCAAGCACTTCAGGAGGAAAAAAAAAAGTGTATTTTCTTTAAAGTAGGTAATTAATAATGGGTACAGTAACCAGAATTTGCATGAAAGGGAGTTTTTTGTCAAATGTGTAGATTCCTGAAAGACTACGGTTTGGGGTTGTTCTTTAAGCATGTTTTTACTAAACTGTTATTTTTGTCCTAGATGGATGATACCCAGAAATACAATGGAGAAGTAGAAAAACCTAAAAGAACTCAAACTTTGTTCACTAGCAGTTCGTTTTCACAACCAGACTCTGCACACCCTCTCTCCGCTGGTGCATTCAAAAGCAGAGGTGAGGAGGAGGAGGAGGAGGAAAAAGAAGGTGTTCAGTCAACACCTCCTCCTAGTTCAGCATTACCTGTAAAATCCCAAGACGAAGATGCTGGAAGCAGTATTCTTAAACCAGAGTATTGCTCTCCTCCTGATTCTCTTTCACTTGCATCTTCTGCAGAAAATGTGAGTCTGCCAGAGCCTGGGGATTCAAAATCCCAGGTAAGTGTGGAAATAATGTGATTACTTAGTGTTACTGAATGCTACAGTAGAGTAAAAGAAAAGTGAAATTACATCTAATGCAAGTATTTTTTGGTAGTAAGAAAACAGTTCTGTGAACTACTATTTCCTTTGATTTAATTCAGGGGAAATAATAGAATATTTGGAAAGCAAATTATTGGTGCTCTTGCGGCATTTTTTGCCTACCCATTTTATGTCGTGTGCTTAATTTTATTTGTCATTCTAATTCAAAATAGTTATTCTAAACACTGTGATGCTTACAAAGTTTTTCTTATTCTCCAGTGTAGCACATTGTGCACACAATCAGGTGTGTCAGTTAGATGAATGATCTGAGCTGCTGTAGCATTCATTTGCACTTTTAAACTGGTGGTGGAAAATAAAGATCATCTTTTTAAAGGCCAGCCTTAAACATTACTATCAAACTATCCTTTTTTTCCATCTGTTGTGGCCTGAGCTCCCATCCTTTTCTTCTAGTTATTCACTTGAAATTAATCTAATTAATGTTCACATTAATAAATTTTAAAGCAAATCACCATCTCTTTGTGTATGTGCTGATCCAGGAGTTGGGTCTTTCAGTGGTTTTTTTGAAATATATATCCTCAAGGGCTGCTGCTTCTAATTGATCGCGTGTTTCACATGTGGAAAAAACGGAGCAATAGCTTTAATTGTTGATACTTTTCTGTAATATGTAATGAGGTTGTTCAAATGGCTCGACAGATTAGAGATGAATTCTTTGCATTCCTCATGCTGCTGTAAAAGTTAATTGTGCCAGTTGCTTGGGTGAGAATGGTAAGACCTTAAATGCTGATTTATGAAATCACTTCCCACACCAGCTTTTTATAAATTCAGACACTGAACCATTCTTCTTCCTAATCACTTGTGGAAAAGGAACACATTTCAGCTTAATACTTCTGATACCCCTTGGGCATTGCAATGAAATTATCATAATTTTTTGAAACTCTGATTGTTTTATAAGGAAGGAGATCATGATCTTTTTTTTCCTGTGTTATTACAAAAGCAGGCGGAGAAATTGCTGTTCTAATCGGTGAAAACATAGATTAGATATGAGTTCTTTGTATCATTTTAAGGGAGCCAAATGAGAACAACGTGTACTAGGTCCACTTTTTTTTTATCTTCTTTTCATTAGTCACAAGATTATAAATCATCCTTCCTGCAAATGAGTTATGTATTTTGGTTTTGTTTGAAAATAAAATTAAAAAATAGAAATGTTTAAAAAAAGCTTGTGTTGTGCTTCGAACAAGCTATAACTTAAGGAATGCAAGCTTTATTTGGCATGTTTGTAAATCATTGCCAGAGTTGCGGGATTGATACAGTTCAATAGTCATCAGGGCAATAACACCAGGTTTATGGAGTACTAAGTGATTTGGAGATGACCTGTCCAAATGATGAAGTTCAGTGCACAAAGTCGTATTACTCCTCTCACAAGAGGTAGGTTTAAAGAACCCCACCGAGTTGGGATGGTGGAAGTAAAAACAACAGCAACAGTAATTTCTAGCAACACTCTCAAATTCAGAAGCTTTAAATGTGCTCTATCACAGTGTAAAAACCTAACCTGTCTATTCATAGATTCACATTTCTAACTAATATGAAATACTGTTACTCACCTAAGGACTTGGGTTGTATGGGATCATTTGCAAGCTAGTAGCTGTGTTTTGAAGAAAGGACTTATTTTCTACCCTGGGCTGTAACAGGGAATGTTGTGCCAGGAACATTCCTGTGACACAAGGTGAAACCTCAGGATTTTGCCTTGCAATGTTGTTTTCTTCCATACCCAGCACTCGGGTACTGCTGAAGCATTCTCTGGCTAGCTACATCTGCTTGTGCAGTGCTCCCTATAGCTGCTTGCTGCATCCTACCAACATAGGAGCTTTGGGGAATTGGCTTAGAAACCTAGACATAAATGCTTTAAATCCTAACCCTTCAGGAAGGCTGGTTCACTAGGCAACTAAAATGTAATTGTATGTTTAATGTACGCATATAAATATGTGGAGTTTCCTCCATGCATAGGTTGGAATATATCTATTTTAACTGTGTTTGACAGAAAAAAGTCTATTTTGTTTTTCCTTTATAACAGTGTCAGTTCCATGATAATGAAGTGAATAGCATGCATTTGAGTATTTTAATTGTTTTTTAATGAGTTTGCATTAAAATGTTTATGTATGCAACGCATGTTCATAATATAGTGTGGGATTGAAAGCAAATGTTCCAAAATGTTTTCCCAATCAAATATTTCTGTAGTTTAAAATGGTAACGTTAAGTTTTTATTCTGATTTTAAAAGCATCTTGAAAGTCCACTAGAATAGAAGATCTGGATTCTAGCTAATTCTGGGATCAGTTTTATTATCTGAGGCCTCCATTACAAAATGCATATCAAACTAGTAGTGTTTCACACAAGATTAAAAAGATGATAGTTCACCCAAGTAAATCTACTTGCAGCATTGAACCTAAAAGAAAGTGATGATGCTCATTGTAGGGTGTGCAAAAAGTACAGATGAATTCCTGTTATTTGACTTTTTCACATCTGACATGTTCTCTCGGGAGGCAGCGCATTCCACAAATTTACAAGACTATCTATCCGTAAAGACCCATTTAGTGGTTTAGTGTCCTCAAACTCCTTACATTTTGTAGCATTGTGTTACAAAACATTTAAAATAAGAGAAATGCATAGCTAAATATATGTGTAAAGAAAATATGAATGTAAACTGAAAATGTACCTGTTTGAACAAAAAACAGATGAGTTAGTTAGTTAACTGACTTCAACACTGTTTCCCTTGTCTATGATGGTAATAATAGATGATTAAAGTGTACATTGTGACCAGCCTCACCTATTTAGAGGATAAACTTTCCCTCATTTAGATTCCTGTGATACCAGATACTGTAGTGTCATGTTTTATTTTTCAGGAGCAGTACAGTGAAATGAGAATCAGTATAAACCAGAGACCTGGCCACAGTCGCAGCTTTGGGTTTACAACAAATTGGAGTTCTTCAGGGGTCTTTGTAAAGACAGTTGAAGAAGGTAAATATGTATTAACTGCACAAATTTTTGTTCCTGTGTTTAGTTTGCAGAGGCTTCTAAATGAAGGCATTTGCTGTCAAGAATGCTGCTAATATTTTTAAATATCAGGTGAAGAACTGAAAAATCAGTATTTAGTTTATTAATGTATTTCTGTGAATCCTCATCTCTTGGAATTGATTGAATGCACAAATGTCTAAAAGGCATTTCCTTAATCAAGGATATTTCTATAACCACTGAAGAGGCACAAATGTGAGCACTCAAACATTCACCAAGCTCCTTAGAGAACAGTAGTAAGGGGCAATATCCAGATTGTTCCTTTCATAGAATCATAGAATAGTAAGGGTTGGAAAGGACCTTAAGATCATCTAGTTCCATCCCCCTTACCATGGGCAGGGACACCTCACACTAAACCATGTTGCCCAAGGCTCTGTCCAGCCTGGCCTTGAACAATGCCAGGGGTGGAGCATTTACCATTTCTTTGGGCAACCTGTTCCAGTGCCTCACCACCCTCACAGTAAAGAACTTCTTCCTGGTATCTAACCTAAACTTCCCCTGTATTAAGTTTAAACCTATTACCCCTTGTCCTATTGCTACAGTCCCTGATGAAGAGCCCCTCTCCAGCATCCCTGTAGGCCCCCTTCAGATATTGGAAGGCTGCTATGAGGTCTCCACGCAGCCTTCTCTTCTCCAGGCTGAACAGCCCCGACTTTCTCAGCCCATCTTCATACAGGAGGTGCTCCAGCCCCCTTATCACCCTCATGGCCCTCCTCTGGACTTGCTCCAACAGCTCCATGTCCTTTTTATGTTGAGGACACCAGAACTGTACACAGTAGTCCAAGTGGGGTCTCATGAGAGCAGAGGGGCAGGATCACCTCCTTCGACCTGCTGGTCACGCTTCTTTTGATGCAATCCAGTATACTATATATTATATTTCAGCTAAGTTCAAAAGATTTCACTTCATATGGTTTGTAAACACATGCAGAGGAACCTTAGGAGTTAGTATTTTTATTTCAAATTTCCCTTTCTTAGTCATGTTAGATCTTGGAGACAGTTAATACTTTTAAGCAGTTTTGACTTCTAAATTCATTTCTAGTGCAGATTCTTTTTTTTCCAGCTGTTTTGATACTGAGGAAAAGCAAACATTTTTGTCTTGAAATGAAACATACATAAAGTTTATTTCTAAGCTTTCACAGTCTTCTGCAGAGAAAAAGCTCTGTTTTCTTCATTAAAAAAAAAAAGCATACCAACACACAAATACCCAAGAAAATCACATATAATACTTGTTTTCTGAACAGTGATCTTTCCCATTGCCAGTAATACTTCAAGAATATTTAATTGTGCCCTTTCTTCCAGCTAACACAAGATCATCCTGAGAAAGGAGAAATAACTGGAAACTTCTCATTTAGTTAGCCCTTCATTATGCTTTCCAGAGAGGAAAAAATACCATTTAACAGCACTTACTGAGCAGCCTTAATTTTCCCCTTCCCCCCATTTCAAAGACAGTTTTTAGACCTCTCTTCGCTGTAGCTGGATACTTCTCATAATTAGATTGTAACCTCTAATATACACTTTGCGTGAAGAGCAACTTTCCGTTTGCTTTTCTTGCTGCTAGTCTTTTGGTTTAATTTGGTTACTTGGAGGCAGAGAACTGCCTCTTTGCATTGCCAGCTGTAAATGAGAAGTCTGAGGGTGGTGAGTGTTCCTGCTGGTCATTCACAAAGGTCCATGTGGGCTCTATCCCCAGCCCCGTAGGCAAGGAGAAGATGAAGGCCTTGTGGCTGTTATCTTGGTTATGCTTTATTACAGTTCTCACAAGGAAGGGTGCAAAGTATAGATTGAATGGAGAATGGACTGTCTCTTGGTATTCTCATTTATGGCTTGTGTTTAACACTTTTTTTCATCAACTGGCTCATGTTGTATCTGTATTCAATAGCTGCAGCTTCCTTTAAAGCACAGCCCATTGAAAGAGTAAGATCTGTCTGTTATGTGCTTATGAATGTTGTGTTTCATATTTTTAAGGATAAGTTAAAGGATAATTCAGATTGGAAAGGGCCTTGAGAGACCACCTAGAGAAAACCCTGGCTCAAAAGTGTCAAAACTGAATTTGGACTAAGTTGCCTAGGGCCTTACCCAGGTGGGTTTGAGACCTTTGAAGGATGGAAACTGCACAGCCTCTCTGGGCCTTCTGTAATTATCCTTTTGGAGAAAATTTTCTATGCATATCCAGTCAGACTGACCTTTGTTTATAACCACTGCGCTGTGTTCTCCTGCCATAAATTTCAATAGAGAAGGCTTTCCCTTCTCTGTGACCTCCTGATAGATAATGGGGGGGACTGCTGTAGGTCCCTCTTCAGTCTCTCTGTTCTGGGCTGAACAAGCCCATACCCCTCAGCTTCTCCTCACAGGGCAAGTGCTCCAGCCCTGACCATCCCCATGGCCTTCCAGTTTATTAATGTCTCTCTTACAGTGGGAAGCCAAAGCTGGACACAGTATTGTCGATGTGGTATAACAAATGCTGGCTGAATGGGATAGGCACTTCCCTCGACCATGCTGGTTCATATAGCCCCACCACTGCCAGGATCCCCCCAGCCCTGCTGTCCAGCCCATCAGCCCCCAGCCTGTACCATCACTGGGGTTAGTCCATCCCGGGAGCAGGACTGTCTGTATTTGGCCTTGTTGAATGTCATGTTCCTGCTTTAAACAGTAGCCCAGCTCTCCACCCTCTCCTTTTTGGCAAGTTTGCATGGTTTGCAAACTTGCTGAGGGTGTGTTTTACCACTTCCTGTTGTTGGTGAACATGGTAGAGAGGCCAGGTCCCAGGATACATCCCTGGGGAGCTTCACTTGTAACCAGCCTCCAGGCAGAATATGAACCATTAACTGCTACCCATACAGCCTGACAGCCCAGCAAGTTTTTCACCCATCTGGTTGTTCTGCCCTGTACACAATACCATCCCAACTTTGATGCCACAATACTGTGGAAGATCACACCAACAGCCTCATTAAATACAAGGTGGATGGTATCCACCATTCTCTCTTCATCCACAGATCTAGTAATTTCATCATTGAAGACAACTGGGTTGATCAACATGATTTAGGCTTAGCAAATCCACACCAGCTGTTCCCAGTTACCTTTTTTGTGAGCCCAGTAATAGCTTCCAGGAAGACATTCTCTGATTGTTTTGACATACTTGTCATCCTAACTAGCTATATGATTTTCTTCAGGCGATAGATAACCTGCATTTATCTTTTTACTACTATGACTCTATTCTACATATGCTTTTCCTTCAAAAAAATGTGAAGGAAACTACTTGGCAAGCAAAAGCAATGTCTTATAAGTGTTCTCAAAAAGCTTAATAAGAGTTAAGCTTGTAATACATGTTACAGCAAGATCCATTTGCTACATATAAAGGAAGGTAGTTCTTATTTTTTTTTACAGGGATTTTCAACCTTATACTAAAAATTAGGTAGTCATTAATCTAGACATTGTTCTGACAACTTCCCCAGTGCCGTATAATCTTTATTTTTTCAGTCCTTTCCCTTCCACCCACCCTATTTGCAACCATTTTTCGAGATTGTGTTGATGTAGCAGTGCACGTGTCTGAGATCAAACACTTGTAGGCATGCAGTACAAAGTAAATTTGACCCACTTCCTTCAAGTTTTAATTTTTTTGTATGACTGAACTAGTATTTATCTGTTGTAATAACAACAGGTCAGGATATGTTAGAGATAACTAAATATATATGGAAAATGAGTGAATATTTGGTTGGTTTATTTTCATTGAGGAGTAGTAAGAAAGAAAAACCTTTTACCTTTATCTTCAGGGAAACTTATGAAAAAGAACAGTACTTGTTTTATGTAATGTAAACTAAATCCTCTACAGCAGTATAAATTATCAGTCTCCTATAGTTTTGGAGGAGCTGGACAGGGAAGGACAACTAGCAACATAACCTGTTTTGGCACCTGAATTGCCAGCTTTGTATAGTCGCTGTAGGCTTCTCTGGAAATGAATCAGAGCAGAAGCCCAACATAGGCACCCTGGTTTATACACTTGAGAAGCCCTTTTATTCACAGACTGCAGAGGCAATAGAGGAAGAGCAGCTGGCAAAGTTACGTGCCAAAAATTGAGCAGCGTAAGTTGTTCTGGTTGTGCTGGGTCTACACATGCAATCTAGAGACTGCTGCTATTCATTCAAATCTGTATGGTTGGAGTATGGTCTGGGTATGTCTTTCTGGTGATACTATAGGAGAAACCATGTAATCTTAAATTCCCTTCCTTTCCTAAAACTGAGCTGAGGTATACTGTTCTCACCTGTAAGCTAGGTTTCATCCCTGTCGAATTATTTGAGTAAAATGAACATAATCTTCTTTTGGTTCCTAGAGCTCTTTCTGTCACAACACAAAGCAGGGAAATTAGCAGTTCTGATGTCTCCCCTTGAGCCTGAAGCATTCTCTGTACTATGTTCAGTCTACATGTGATCAAACTATGTGTTATTAAAGATCTTAGATTTTTAAATCAGACACAATTCCAAATGTTGAATGATGATGTTGAAAATAGTAACTTCAGTGGTAGTGTATCAGTAGTATGCTTAACAGTACCTTCCACTAATAGATTAGAAAACCCATTAATTCTTTAACATCTTCCTGGCTGTAAGGAGATGCATGTTTTTTCCAGTTTAACTATCACCCATGTTTTTATAATATTGCTTAAAAGAAATTGGTGTGTTTTGAAAATTTTACTGGTAACTGCTAATGGAGTCTTTAGTGTGTACTTGAAGAGGAATTGAATATGGAACTATGCTCTTCTAACACAGTAGTTAGAGTTCACTAGAAAAACAATACTAATGGATCACTGTTTGGTGCAGTATTAGGAAGCATAGTTTTTCTTCATTCCTTAACTTCTTTGGGTGCTAGGAATATTAAAAGCTATCTGAATCCTTAGCAGATGATCCAGACTTATAGCAGCATTTTACTAGTGAGTCAGGAAGCATATGATGTCTAAATTCTTCTGTCATGCTTGTCCACGTCTGTTTCTGATAATGTAATATAGCATTGTTCTCAGTATATTTAAATAAGATGTCTGAATTTCACTACTGACTCTGGAAAATGCTTCCATTGTGTAATTCGAATTTGTTTTATTTTATTAACGTGAGGATTTATTGTACAATCTTCAACTTCATTTCACTTGGCTTTTTTCCATTTTCTATTCTGCTGAGGGAATAACTGTTAATGGAAGAACCATTCAGATGTAATTCATAAAATCTTACTTGGGGAAGTTTGAGTTTCTCAGCTCATACATTTTCTGAATTAAATAGAAAAAAATTTATTAACTGGTCCTGTATGTTCTCTGTCCTTAGGCTAGTGAGATCACCTGGCAGTGTGTAGTAGATGAAGAAGGGTATAAAGTGCAGCCTATCTTGCAAAATATCAGTAGAATTCAAAGTTCAATCTGCCGTAAAATTTGCTCTTAATAGTCAAAATAAGTAGAATCCAGAGAAGTCTGGGGCAGCACAGAGCAATGTTGTGAGTCCAATTACCAGTCAAATTGGAGCTAGCAAGCTATTTTAGCAAAACAACAAAGCAGCATGCTCTTGTCAGTAAAGCCCAGAAAATGTAAATAAAAACATGAGAAAGCCAGCTTCTACTAGAATTAAGGTGGAGGTTGGGGTTGGTTTTTTGGGGGGGAGAGGTTGGGTTAGATTTTTTTGTTTTTTTGTGTGTGTGTGTAGTTTTTTTTTTGTTTGGGTTGTTTTGGGTTTTTTGGGGTTTGGTTTTTTTGTTTGGAGTGGGTTTTTTTTGGTGGTTTTTTTTTTTTTTTTTTTTTTTTTTTTTTTTTTGACAAGTAAGAGGATTACCTAAACATTGGCTGAATTTCAGCTAATCATTGGCTCCAGACACTGTGGTGCTGCCTCTCTAATTCACTAGGGCCCAGAGTTTTATTAAATGGGCTAGCCAGAATACGAACGTTTACAAGTCCAAAAGGCTGATGTTCTTTTTTCAGAAGTTTCAAATTGAAGCACTACTTTGATACCAGGTTTACTGATCTTACATTACAGCGTAATAGATTTTTTTCAAAGACTTTCTGAATATCCAACAATAAGAATTTCTTTGAGTTATTTCTTCACCTACCCAACCCCCAGTCACAACTGTGGTGAAAAATAATGGTGAATGGAGACCTAATTTTATTTTTCTTTTGTTTTCTGTAGTTAGCCCTGCATCAGTTTGTCAGCTGCATGTAGATGATGAAATTATTGCTATCAATGGCACAAAGGTTTCATGTATGGACTATAGACAGTGGGAAGAAGCCATCAACAAAGCGCTAGAAACTGGAAACCTGCTCATGGATGTCAGACGATATGGAAAGAATGGTGAGTTGTTTCATGAGGCGGATACAGTATGCTCTTTAAGGCAAATAAGCTCTGTCTGTGCTGTACCTGACAGCTGAGAGTCCTTATTAGCCTTACAGTAGTAATACGTATCTAAGCTAAGTAGTTTGCTAGCATGTCTGTTGCATTTTAACACCACTTGGCTTTTTTTTAACTACTCGTGCATTAGAAATGTCTTGACAAACAAGTCTGCAAAGCACTGAACTACTGACCTCTCTTGTGCTCTGACCTGTTTGAGAGGATGCACAGGTAAAAAAGTGTGCAACCACCATACAAGGGGGAATATAACATTTTCTTTCCTGACACATCACAAAAATAAGAGAGGCTGGTCTCTAGAGGATAGTAATTTTTAGGGCCTTTCTCCCTCAACCTTCCTTTATTCAGGGAAGGAGGATCTTGTGTTCCTTTCTTCAGGGAGTGTTTCAGGTAGTGGATGAACTTGTGGGTGATGTATTGTGCTATGATTTTGGCCATTGCCTCAGATATTGTGATGCTGTAATCTCTCCAGAATGGTATTACCTGTTCTGGCTAGTGAGGGTTTCCATCCCGTCTGAAAGCCTTGTAGCATCTCTAGACTTGCCATGGGTTTAATCAGGATACTCTTTCAAAGTCGCAGAATAGTTTTTCCAGAGTTGAAGGTGCAATCAATGACTTCTTTCACAGTATAAATACAAAAAATTCTTTTAGGGGGAAGCTAGGTAGAATAACCTACCAGCAAGTGGGGAGAAAAATAGTGGTGTGAGGAAGAGAGAAGAAACAATTCACTTCTACAGGTCCTAACACAAACAAAGAATGAGTTTAGTGGAGAAGAACTCACTGAATAAATCTTAGGTAGTGGGAGGGAAGAAATTATGGAATCTGAGAGAAGATTATAATTTGTCTTTGCCTCATCAGTTTTGGTAGTTTAGTTTAGACTGCCTTTTTTCCCCCATGCTGTGCTTCCTGGTGAGCACAGGCATAAAAAGGACACTTCCCTGGATAATGAGTCAAATTGTACCTTGAGTGAGTAAAGCTGGAAGATTTTCTCAATCCTTACTAATGCTAATGCAATAGTTTCCAATGAATACTAATTGCTGTGTAATGTTGAGCTGCTGTGGTCCTTGTTAGCAAAACATGTGGTAAACTTTTACCTGGCTTATGACTAACACTTGCATTTTTGGGGAAGGCGGTCAGCTCATAAAAGCCCTTTTTTCTGTCTTCACAAATTTCACCTGATTTGTGTCTCTTCCTCTTCTGTGTGTGTTGTGTGTGTTATTTTAATGTATTTTCACTAACTCTTGTTCTGTTCTTTGACATTACTGTCTACATTAATTTCTTGATCTTCCACATACCAAAAAGATTGGGGCAAAGACCTGCCTTCCCTGCCACATGTAAGGCATAAAATCCTCAATCTCACCAGTATGGCTACCGACATTATAGGTGCATCTGAAAATAAATGGATTGATGCAACTTCTGGAGAACACATTTCAAATGTTTCCACCGTATCGACAAAAAGAGATTTATCCAGCAGCCTTCAAAGTTCTGTGAGTATGTTTTTGAAGGGTCATGGGATTGGAGTGAGGAATAAAGTAAAATGTAATGCCTTGATAGGGAGAGAATGGAGAAAAGACCTTGGGAATCTTATTTTTACTTGTATTGTTTAAGGAACATACAGGATATTGCAAATATGGAGATGTAGCTATGTACATATTAAGGTAAATAAGATGTTTTAAAGACTTGCTAGTGCCCATTCATGAGTGGACACTAGGTGATAAATGTTAAAATACGTGCAGACTGAGTTTTAACTAGAATGTATAGAGTGCTTGTTCTTTAGAAAAGACTTTCATCTCTGTTATTAGCATAAATGAAGATTGCAGCCCCAAATTACTTGCAAATAACACCCTGCCTGCCATGAGACAGAAAGATCTTAGCTTTTTGCATTTTCTTGCAAACTAATGTTTTTTATTTCAGCCAGCTGGTTATTGATCCCCTCAAATGCCTGCAGTAATTTTACCATATAATACACTCAGGATGTTTTAGATAGTTTTGTGTCTTTCTGTGGAAAGTGTTCTGAAGTGTTTCATGATAGAGAGTTCCTGTCAGGGGAGACGTGTAATTGGATAAACTTCCACAAATTTAATGAGCCTAATCCCATTGGCTTTTTTGGTTTGGTTTTTTTTTGTTTGTTTTTTTTTTTTGGTTTGGTTTTTTTTTGTTTTTTGTTTGGGTTTTTTTTGTTTTTTTGTTTTTTGTTTTTTTTGCTTTTTGTTTTGTTGCGTTTTTTTGGTTGGTTTTTTGTTTTTTTTTGTTTTTTTATTATTATGTTTTTCAGGATACAGAAACAAAATTGATAAATGGAATGCAAGGAGATCTTGGCTCTAATGAACAAAGAGGTAAACCACTGTTGCTTTTCATCTGCTAATTGTGTGGGTTTGCAAGAAGCACAGACACTAAACCTGTAATCATCACAAGCTTTGTACAGTGGGTGAAGTGAGACCTTAAAGAACTGAAAGCTAGACAGGTATTGCAGAGATCTAGTTGCATTCAAACTGAGTGTAGTTTGCTTCCACGATGTGTTAGGCAGTTGGAAAACTGACAACAAAGCAGTGACAACTCCCCACCACCCTCCTCCTGCATTAGTGGTTTTAAATTTACTGTGTGGTAGGGGTGAAAGAGAAGGAGCAGGCACACAATTTGTTCGAATTGGTACTGCATTGTGTGGATAATGGTTCAGTATGAGTATTGATTAATTTCACTGCCCAGGAAGAGTCTAAAGAGTATTCAACTTTTTGTTTTTGTCTTTCCCCCTATTTCAGTTGTGAGGTTTTGGGGCTAGTGGTTGTTTTGCTATTATAATTTTACTTTTATTCCTGGAGAATGATATCGATGATTGCAGTATGAATAATAATTACTTATGATGCTATGAACAGTTATAGCCTTACTAGATGACAGTGAGAGAAATCAGGTATGTATAGTTTCCAGTAGAACAATAATCCTTAAATGGATACTTGGTATTTCATTTTATCTTGAATGCACATGGCAATTTATAAAAGAGTTCCCCCAAGAGATCAGTTGCCCTCTGGAGATGCCTTTCTGATGACCTTAAATGGTGATTAGTCTCTTCAATCCAGTTTGGCATCTCAGTCAAGGAGGCTTAAATTAGACCGGGAGAATCTGAGTCCAAGTTTGTCACTTGTGCTGTTCTTATAGTTGGACATTGTTAGTGATAAAATGAAATACTAACCAGTATATGATGTAACCTACTAAAAATTGTATTGTTATTATGAAAGGTGAGGTTTCCTTTGTGTTTCAGGGGCTTCTTATTTTTCTGAAGAGATGTTGCTGTAGATTGGAGGTCTAACGGAAGTTTCTTATCCAGTGGTGATAGTAATTAAAAAAATTAAAAAAAGCACCTCATTGACTTGTTTGTATTATTTGTATTTTTCAAATAGCATCTGAACCTATTTCTTTGAAAAACTTAATAAGACGGTCACAATTTTTTGAGCAAGGTAAACCGAAGAGCTAACATTTCCTGTACTTCCACAAAATTATTCCTGCTGCACACTCTTGCTAACAAGGCTGGTGCTGGGTACTATACCTCTTCAGCATTGTTCGTTGCAGTTACAACAAAGCAACATAATTAATTTCCTTTCTTTTCCCAGGGTCATCAGGTTATTCTTACAATTCATGGGTCTACCTTTGTGGTAATGGGTCTTTCTGTGTTCTCTTACATCTGTAGCTGTTTAAATCTCTTCTATGTTATTCATACATATTTTTTTTTCACTGGGTAGGAGTAAGAAAGAGAGCACTCTTTGTTCAGGTTTGCTACTACCTACAAAACAAGAATAACGTTGAGTATTCCAGCAGAGGCTTAGCACATATCTTGGAGCTGTTGATAAAATACTTAACTCTGGATTTGAGTTTATCTTGAGTTGCAGCTCTGTGCTTTCATCTAAATTGGTGGAAAAAGGCAGCTGCTGGCTTTCCACTATGTGGTGATGTCACAAGATCTCAAGAAGACCAACATAAATTTTGAATTGCATATGCTAGCTTTTAAAGGCAAAAAAATAAGGCACTCAATTTTGGTTTTGTAGGTTGCTTTTTGGTGTTTTGCATGTCACAACTCACTTCCGCTAATGTATGTCTAATGCTGTCTTCAGACTATGTATGCCTTGCTGTTTTGCTGTCTCCTGAAAGAGTGAAATTCTGGCCCACTGGAAGTTCAGTGTGAAATTTGCCAGTGACTTTAGTGGGGCCAGGACTTTGCTTTCAGTGGTGATAGCTTCTATTTTTTCCAGAAGTGATATGTGAAGTGCCACAGCATATATCTGTGTTTGTGGTTCTGTTTGCTTTGAAATACTTCTGCTGCATTGTATCTGCAATATGGTGGTATTTTGATGTTGGGGCTGGTTTTGGTGGGGTTTTTTTGTTTGTTTATTTTGTTTTCTTTTGCTTTTTGGTTTTGTTGGTTTTTGGTTTTTGGGTTTTTTTATTAAAGCTGGCTATGAAGTATGAATTTTCGGTTTTATTTTAATACATTTCATAGCAGTATTTGAAATATGTCACTTGTGCTTGAGGGAGAGGAGAAAGGTGTGTTTCTAGAGTGTGCACTCAGCACAGTTTTGTTAATTTTAAACTTTTGACACTTTAGCTTCGCCATGGTATAAAAGATTGTTCTTTCTAAAGCTGTACAGGCCAGCATAAGCTTACAGGGGTGAGAGGAGTAGGGAGCAAAGATAACATCACGTGGTACAATTGCAGGAGATTGTGTCCATTCGTCCATCACAAAATTAGTGATGATGCTTAGGAAATGATTATACTTAAGTCTGTGCTTCTCCACATTTTCTCAACTTTAATATTAAAGTATAACACATCTCTAATAATCATCTTGGCACAAGCTAAGACCACGTAGCCTCAAATAGCATAAAGTTTGTGGTGAATGGTGACAAGCTCACCGGATTCAAGTGTGCTTTTGGGAGTAGGAAAGGAGGACAGTTGAGAAAGGAAATACATGGGTTTGTGGTAGAGAAGTTGCCTGTGGATGTCTGTAACTCTTAATTCATGTCTAGGGCAATAGGTGAGTAGCTGCTGTACCTGAAGCAGCGTTATGGGTGTCAGTCGTGCTAAACAGTTTGATTTCACAATAATAATAGGAGAGGTGTAGCAAAGAACCTCTGTATTGCCACAGTGGGAGATGTACTGCTTATTCAAGCAATTGCTGATGGCACTTGTAAGCATGTAAAGCTTTTAAGCACTTGTGCACATTAGTTGAAAGTCCTTAATGAATTCTGACCTCAAGAAAGTTCAGCAGGGCAAAATGCAAGCATGGCTTACTAAGAATGCAAAAATTAGTCTGAAGCTCAGATTTTCCCCATTTACATAAGTCTAGCAGTAGTGCGTATGTATGGTTCTAATGATTTCTGGTTTTTGCCTTCCAAATGTACAGGAGGCCCAGAACCTGCAATGCCCGATGTAAGTACTATTTACAAACTACTAGTAAGTACTATAAGCCTGGTCTTTTCAAGAGGCCCACTGCTTTCTATTGCTTTTTATACTGCTTAAAACTGTGATCAAATCTGGAGTACTGTCTAAGATCTTGTAATGTGTAATGGAATGGTTGCTTTCTGTCCCTTTGAAGAAAAGGCTAATTTAGGTCCTTGTCACAGTAAAGCTGTAGTGTTTTTAATAGCTTTTATTTCTCACTTTAAAAAATATGTTTTAAAATGTAGAGCATTGATTACATGGAAGAAGATTAACGCTATTTCATTTCTGTGCTGTATTAGCTCCCAGTCCCATCCATTAGTGCTCCTAGTCGTCGGGTTTGGGATCAAGAGGAAGAACGAAAACGACAGGAAAAATGGCAAAAGGAGCAGGACCGTTTACTGCAGGTATAATTAATCTTCATGATCATAGGCTGGTAATCCTTTGGGTGCAGGAACTGTTAAGGAAGAAGAATAAAATGTGACTTCTACATTTCTTCTTACTGATGGCCTAACAGGACTTTCAGATACATTTGTTGAACTGCACACTTACACTAGCAGTAACTCAGCAAAAAGAGAACAATGCATTAATGAGCTTCATGAAGTCAAGACTGTGTTCACTACAGCCAGAAGTGCTTAATCATTACAAGGCTGGTATGCTCTTACTCGCAGCAAAATGTAAAGGATAAGCAAAGACCTAAGGGATAGTAGTTTTCACTTTTGAATATGAGTTTTATTTTTTCCCCGTTAAGAAAATTGTCTCTAGAATGAGTTTTACCTTCAATTAGCAATACTGCCTTATATTCAGAGATGAAGAGAAGACAGCCAGTGCCATGGTTAGATGCCTGCCTCTGGTTTAGCAATTGGCTGATCAGTTGGAATCAGCCTGGTTCCCAGGACCTCTCCAAGTAAGGAAGCTGAACCTGCTAACCCAAAATCACCTTGATAAGCAGTTACTGAAGATGGAAGGAAGTGTTGCAGAGGAGGGGGCAAGTGTTGCAGAGGAGGGGGCAATGTTTGTCATCTTAGGGTAGCAAAAAACAGACACAAAGACCGCATTTCAGTGAATCGTAAGCCCATTCAACCACATTCACCAAGACACAACTCTGCAAATTAAGTTAAAGTTTGTTATCTGAAGTCCATTGGTTAGAAGAGACATCAGTGAACATTATTTACTCTGCACAAGCCTTCTTAAGTTTGGTGCATTCAGCTGGAAACCGTGATGTGGAAGTACAGTGTAGCAACTCTGTTTCTTTTTGGATGTTTTATCTTTTGTCATTCCTTTTAGCTTATGAACTCTGCAAGGCAAGAACTGTGCCTTCCTAAACATATCTGTGGTCTCTTATGGTTTGGGTTCCCTATTTGATGCCTGAAGATGGCCTTAAAGAATGTAAACCTTGGCTCCCCTTTCTTGCGAGCAGTCTCAGCCCTCTGCCTTCACTTTTCTTTTCTTTGCTTCTCCTTTTCTAATCCTGAAGTAGTAAATTTGACCAGAGTAATAACGTTCTTTCTCTTCCCTATGACCCTAGCAATGATTTTTTAAATATTAGAGAAAGGAAGTCTTTCTTTTCTCTTATTTCCGATATCTTAGAAGGAATTCTTTTGACATCATTAAATATTTTGCCTTTTCCAAGATGTAAGTGGTGACTGACAAGACCACCAAAACATTTATTGTGTACCTTAAGTAATGCTTTAAGGCATTACATTGATTTCATACGAAATCCAGTCATAGGACAAATTTGGAGGTCCAGAAATTGGTTTTTGTTTAGATAACATTCCAAAAGACCAAGAGTTCTTGCTCAAACCAAATTACTGTCTCATATTTCACTTAGTGATCACTTTATACTGTATTAATGTGCCTGATTCCAAGTTAAATACGATCACTCCATCTTTCAAGAAATACCTTAGCTGATTTTTGTTTAAATGGGAATTAAACTGTGACAGGAAATAAAACGAACCTGAGGTCAGTTGTTATGAGATGTAGCGTGTAAAAAGCCTGGATTCTCCAAAATCAATTGCAGAACTCCTTTGGATTATATTTCAGCCAGGATTTCATTGGCTTGTGGAGCTCAAGCATGTTTTTGCCACACTAGTCTGTTAAAAACTGTATTAAATACCAGTAGTACGTTTCAATGCAAATAAAAAATACCATGTTTCTTATTTGCATGTTTAACTTCAATCTAACCTAACAGGAGAAGTACAAACAGGAACAAGAAAAACTGAGGGAAGAATGGCTACGAGCTAAGCAAGAAGCAGAAAAAGAGAGCTCCAAGTATTTTGATGAGGTAAGCTATGAGTATGGCTTCACCCCTGTAAAATACATTGTTGTCTGTGAATTGGTAAAAAGAGGTTGCAAAAATGGGAAGGAAAGAGTAAACAGGATGTTTTGAGACCTGTTGAATTTGACTTCCGCATGGATTGTTTAGGTAACTAACACCAGAAATATGCTGGCAAAAAGTTACAGCATGTGTTAGTTATTGTGACCAGATTGAAATGGTCGCCTTTGCTGTATATTTACCTCCTGATGCTACTTGTTGGAATTCTGCTTCAATACTTCATCATGAGGCATGTTTGTAGATGCCTGGCTTGTTAGTGGCAACCAGTTCATCCTATCTCTGATAAATTTACATATCAAATCAACTTTGCCAACATATGTTTCAAAACATTGAATGCATGTAGTCACTGTAGAGGCTGACTTTTGTGGCTGTTGCTTATGGGAAAATGCCCAGGTTTTTTCCGAGTGTGGGAGGTGTCTGAGATATCTCCTTTTTATTGCTATGCGAGTGCTGCTTCAGGCATCCTAGCTAGATCAGTTGCATTTATACAGTCATGAATAAGTAGACTGTAATTTAAGGCTTAGGATTTCAATAAGAAAGCTCTTTGAGCTGTTAGAGGACTTTGCTGTACAAGAATGTAAGCCATTTTTATTTTTTTTTTCTATTATTAGAGGTTTTCGTGGACCTGTAAGCAGTATTTGTTCTCTGCAACTAAAACATCTTTTGACCACTGAAAGACCTTTTCTCCTACTTGAGAGAAGAGTCATAGAGTGGTAGGTCTGAGGATTGACATTCAAATGGTAGGAGAGTGGAGAAGAAATGTGAAATTCATTGGTCTCATGTACACTTGTAGTGTATATCTTTGTGTATACACTGTTAGGTAGGTCTCAGGTTTCTAAGTCAAAATGGTAGGGAGAAATTCTGGATATCATGGAAGTTTGCTTTCCATGGGTGTTTAAGTGGAAATGTGACGGCTTGAAATGTGATCCTTTAGAAAGGAGAGTATTTCACATAGTTGTGGCCATGCTGCCCATGGCGCTTGCTAAGGCTGCTGTGTGGAATGAGGGTCTTACATTAGGAGAATGTGCTAGTAGGCACTCAAAACATGAAACCAAAGTACGCCCTTTGTGTCTTGCAAGGCAAGTGTTTGGGATGCTTCTTACACAGTCTTCTCTCGTAGGATAAATGAACCTTTCTGAGTAACCTGTTTAAACAACAGCTCCCTTTCCTAAAAACATTACGGTGTTTTTTGTGGTGTTTTTTTTTTTCTTTTCTTTGCTACAGGAGCAGTCTGTTCTAACCTTAAACACATCTGTCCCTGCTCGAGCTCCATCTGTGTCCAGCTGGAGAGCAAGCTCAGAAGCAAATACTCCTGAGGAGCCAGAAGAAGATGGAGGAAGCAAGGTAGCAGCATGCTTGTTGGGTGAGGAAGAAGGAAGAAGGAGACATCAGGAGGAACGGAGGATCCAGGAAGAAGCAGCCCTGCGTTTTGAGCAAGAAAGGGAGCTCCGAGAGCTGGAGCTTGAGAGACAACGTAAAGAGAGGGAACAGCAATATGCTGACGAGCAGAGGCGGCGGGCAGAGATGGAAGAACAGAGGCGAAGGGCAGAAATGGAGGAGCAGAGGCAGCAGGCAGAGATGGAGGAGCAGAGACGTCAGGCTGAAAGGCAGAAGGAGGTGTCAGTGGAGGTGCCTCAGTACCAAAGGTGTGCAGTTCTGATGGGATGTGCTCTCTTCCTTCTGCATTAAAAATTCGAATACATTTCTAAGGGGAGTGTGTATGTCCTGAATGTATAGAGGTATTCATGTAAGAGCGTACTGTAATCAGTCAGTGCAAAATACCACAGGATAGCCTTTCTTTCTAAAGGTAGAAGGATCAGGCATAAGACACAGTCTTTCCCCATGAATCAAGTGCTTTATTAACCCACTTTAGCTTGTTTTTTAAATAGGAAGCAAAAATACAGTAATTACAGCCAAATGAAAGATGACCTGAAACACTTAGTCTGAAGATTTTTCTAAGAACCCTGGATAAGCCTTGTAAATTGGGAGCCAGCGGCTCAACATACAGAGCTTTCAGAAGAAATACCAAGTTAACTCTTTTGCAACAAATGCATGTCTGATTTTTCCAGACTCCTCTCTCGTTTTACTTTGGCAGTGCAACAATAAAGTTTAATTGCACTGCTGGGTTAATTTGCCAGTGAGGGATATCATGGTATGTGAGTGAACAGATGCTGGCTTAGATATTGTAGCCTCTTAGAAATACCCACTGTGGATATGTTTATTCTAGAACATTGAAGTTTCTTTCATTACCTTCTTCAGCAGCGTGGTTTTAAAAAACATCCCAAAACACTAGAATAAAAAAACCCCACAAAACCAACAAACAGCAACCCCCCAACTATTAGTTTACATGTTCACGTTCTTGCCCAGAAGTTTTCAGACTACTGTTGCAGGCATCATGGGAGATTAATCTGTCTGATACAGATTAAACCAGTAACTTTTCCTTACTTCTTGTACATTTAGCTTACTGCCTTGTGTATTACTAGCTTTGCTGTTTATCATGAGGATTTTCCTCTGTTCTTACGTAAGTAGTAAGATATGACTGAAGATAACGTATAGTATCAAGTTAAGTCTTAGGAGAAGAAAATATGATTATAAAATTGAATATACTTGCGGGGAGATTGATACTTAGAGTTACTTTAGCTCATTGTAAATGACTGCTGCTTGGGATCCCTGCTGAGCAAAGCAAAGGCACAGTTGTTACAATAGCTAAACAGGTTCTTCTTGGCAGCTGTGCCAGCATATCTCTACAGTTTTAGCTTGCCCCAATTGCAAGATAATAGGACTTTGTGCAGTAACTTATTAACCTGCTGTAATATCTGCATATATAAATCCTTGATACATGTCTTAGTTGGATTTCGTTGCTTCTGAGGTTGTTGCCAAAGGATGCGTTTAGCTAAACAAGGATGGCTTTGCTTTATAGTAAAGGAGCAAGTTCAGTGAATTTGAAGCTGGGATTTAAAATATCTGGTGTTAAATGTCTGCTTTATGATGATATCCAAAGATACTATTTGAGATCTGAAATGTTACATAAATATCTGTGAAGGCATGGTACTTGCTGAAAAGAGCACTGAGGTTGGGAACAGGCAGCTGGAAGAGCTTTGTCTGTGGAAGGTGTTTCTCTAGGGGTTACAAACTGCACTTATGTACAAACACACATGTAACTCTTGGAGAACTGCTGAGTTTGGACAAAGCTCACCTCCTGGCTTTGAAACAGGTGAGACAATCATTGTCGTATACCAAAACTAGTAATTTTTGCAGCATCTTTAAAAGTCTTTGGGTTTTGGTTTGGTTTTTTTTTTTTGTGCATGTATTTTCATGTTACTAACACATCCGAATTTTCTCTACATATGTTTGCTATTTGCTCAATTTCTAGAAAATGTTTTTTGTTTAATACACGTTTTCTTCTATCTCTATTTTGCTTCCAGACATTACGAGCGCTATGAAGTATCTAAAACAATAGAGGATCGGGCTGGCCATCCTGTCATTGACAGGTAATAAGAAATTGAATTGATAGGCAGCTTGAAATATCTTCAGCAGTAAACATTAACCTTTTTGGCATGCTCATGTTTGGATTCCTTGTCACTTACAAAAGTGTTATTTCAGGCAGTTTTTCTGACAACCTTTTTTTCTTTCCTGCCTTATTTTGTTGTGTTTCTGACAAAATTAAGCCTCCTTAGAGCTTTAAATGCTTGAGTTTGTTGGTTTTTTTTTCCTTTTTTCCTTTAAAGATCTGTTTCAAATATTTTTAGTAAGAGATATTTATGTCTATGCAGGTCTTTTTGTGTATATGAACGTAATGCATGCTTTTTCTTTCTATAGGCATCATGAGCGTTATGAAGTTTCTAAAACCATTGAGGAGCAACCTGGACAGTCTTTTGCTGACAGGTATGTGTGATATTGTATCTCAGTGTAGACTGTAACATCACTGTTTCTGTGTCAGAAAGCTTTGAAACTTCCAATAACCTTCAGCCATGGTAGCTAAGTGTGTTCTTTGTATTGCTGCTGTGTTTTGCAGTTTTTATGGCATGCTTTCCTATTGAGAAAACAACCAGCCAAACTTCTGGCAAATTATATGCTGTGCTGTAAACAACAGTTAGTCAGTAGGATTTTACCGGGAGAAGCAGAACTGTAAGGAAGTAAATATGTGGGTGGTACTAGACTTATATGGCTGGAAAACAATTTCAGATAATATTGTGATTGTGTCATAATGTTCTATACAAACTAAGGTGCAGTCATCCCAATCAGGATTATGCAAGTTAAGAGAGAGTAAACAGGGAGGGAAGTGAGAGACAGCAGCAGCATATTTATCAGGAAGATAGTAGATGTGCCTCTTGTTAAGTTACACTCTCTTCTCTTAGCTATTTTCTGTTTTGTTTTGCTTGGTGGCTTGTTAGGGAGTTTTATCATTGTTTTGGGGCAGGGGTTGTTCTGTTTTATTTCAATTGACTGTATTAGCCACTGCAGATGTGGGCACTTTGAATAGACAGCTTTTTCTTCTCCTTTTTAATCACTGGGCTATGGTTAAAAAATGCTGAGGTCACCTAAATCCAGAACATTTGTATCAAGCCTTTGCCTTAGATGGCATCCCACAGTAGTTCTGAAAGGTCACCTCTGCTATGTATTTAATCATTTTTTCCTATAGCTGGAGTGAGCATACCTTTTTTTATATTAAGAGGAACACCAAAACTTAAAGCGTACAACTAATAGATCTGTTACTAGTGGAAGATCTAAACCTAACTTCAGAAGGTTCCTGAGCTACATAGTACATCTTGGGTATATGCGTGAGGTGGACATTAGGGTGCTATAAACATCCCAGGCAAGGCTGACCTGCTCTTTGGAGCTCATGTTTACTACAAGCATCAGTGAAATCATTGCATCTTCTCAAACAGATAATAAAATAGGTCTGCAATGTAGGGCAGAGAGTCACAACTTGGGGGATCAAGAAATGTGACCCAGTTTATGCATCATTTACCTGTAGACAAAGGACAAGATCCCCTCAAAACACTGTCATGCAGCCATTGCTTTACCTGTAAACATATGAATGTAGCAGCTTTGGGTTGTGACCCAGCGAAGGATTTCTGGTCCTTTCTGAGATATTTTAAACTAAGAAACTGTCTATGTTACTAGACACTGATCGTACAGCACAGAGGTGTTACTGAAGCTCCTGCTCTGTACTGTCAGCAAACCAGCTTTTTGACATTTGTCTTCCTATATATTGAATGACATTTCTTGGCTAAAACTCATTAAAAAATTATGCTGCTGGGTGTAATCAGTGAATAATAGATTTCCCGAGAACAATCTGCATGCAAGTATTTGAGAAGGTGTTTTGCTTATGGTGTAGTAATGGTGCTGAAGCACGATTGAAATTTCTTATGACATTAAATCCTTTATAAAATTACTTTGAAAGTTACTATATCTTTGACTGACTGAATATAGTCTTCACAAAGTTTCCACAAGGAAGGACTTTGTTTTTTACCTGGCTTTATTGAAGCAAACACAATGATTGGTCCCTTATACCTGAGACGCTGGGAACTTTCAGTACATACTTTTGGTGGTTACCTATTGGCATCTAAATATTGGCATATTTTTTCCCCTTAATATCCTATTGGTCTTTATTTGGGTATTTTTGCCTCTTATTTTAAGTACAGCGTAAGTTGCTGATGGGAGGGATGGTGAAAAAGGGAGTGTGTATCTGTGCTCTGCAATAAGGTCTTTGTGCATGAGAAGGTCTCCTAGTTGAGAAAGAAACATGAATGTTTTCTGTTTCCTTAGGAATAAGTCCAAGTCAACTTCAGAACTGAATGAATTCAACACAATCAGAAATGGTAAGGACTGCTTACCAATGCAATTTCCATTATTTTTTAAAATGCATTTTTTGTCAAAAGCTGGATTGCATATAATAATGGTAAGAAAATTAATTGTCAAATGGCTTTATGACAGCTGCTTTGCAATTAAAATTCATACCATGCCACAATTTAATGAAGTTTCAACAGCAAGAGGAGATTCATACAGTCAACATATAAGGACAAATATGATTAACTGATCTCTTGAGGACCATAGCTGTGATTACAAACGGATCTTGGATGCCTAAATTTTAGATGACTGATGTTTATTATGAGGTTAAACCAGTCATGTAGGTATATTGTTGAAGATGTATGTGCTTGTGATATGTTAACTCTGTCAATGGGAAAAAAAAAAAAACTACACATACCAAGATGCTTATGTATTTAATATAAATGTTTGCTCTTTTAACTTTAGTTAGTGTAGGAGTAACACAGCTTGCAGTCAGCTCTTGATACTATCACAGTGGCTTGTTTCTTGGACTCCAGTTCCTTGCTGCCTGTCTTGAGTTATCCGTCAGTTACCTTACTGTGTTTTTAGAGGAATGTGTGCAAAGCAAACAAACCCAATTTATAAATATATTACAGTAGAAAATGTCCAAAAGGTCTTGTGTCTAAAATATGGTTTAATAAAGTAATCACAAGTAATCATAGAAAAGTAAATGGTGTATTAGAGGATATGTTGCAGATCAACAACGTTGTTTTCTCACACATTAAAGCTTGGTCATTAAAACTAATGAGCAAGTAAACTTCCACAATATTTTATAATGGTAATCTGTAGCAATAAACCCAAGAACAAATCTATAGTCAGAGCAGTATTTAAAGGGATTGAAATTTCAATTGAATGACTTATTGATGAGTAATTTTCTTCATTAGTCTGACTGTAAATAGTAGTTTCTGGATCTAGGAAAAAAAGAAAAAATTGTTGCCTTCTAACATGTCAACACATATTGGAGAAGGATGGCTTGTTTGTTTTCCCCTTCCAAAATTTCAAAGTCATCTATACCATAAATCTTGTTTAAACTGACTTGTTAACACAACATCCAAATAATGGAGAAACCGTCTGTAAGATTTCCTTCTCCTCACCCCCTTACATATATGTTTATATAAGGCAAGATAACGCAATGTGTTTAGTGCCTTGAATAAGGAAAGAATTCTTGAAGACTTATCGGAAAAAAAGAATATGAACTCTTAAGGGGAAAAGGTATCCCACCATTCAACTATATATTTTATAAATGCTTTAGTTCATATTGGAGGAAGAGTCCAAATTGTGGCACTGAAAGAGATCATGCACTTTTGTGTGTGTGTATATATATGTACATACAAAAGTATATGCATATACACTTGGGAAGTGAAGGAAAATACCCACTTGTATTTAAGTTAAGCATTATGTAAAAGGCCCATTAATGCAACATGAATAAAAGAATTGTGTCATAATGATGTATTGCTGTGTTTGATACTGGTCACCCAGCTGTAAAAAGGAAACTTGGGAGTCTCCTTCCTTGGAGAAACTTGCGAGTATGGTAAATGACTGCTTTTGGAGTTCTAGCCAGAGTACTGAATGTGTGATAACTGCTTTTGTGCCTTAAAGTGTCTAGCTGAAATTTGTGCCTGTTGTCCAAACAGGTACCCAGAGCAAGTATTCAGAGAAGTCCTGGAACATGGGTGAGTCGCAGAAGAAGTCTCAGAAGGAGCACAACCTGTCTGCAGCAGAGCTGGAGAGACAGCAAATCCTCCAGGAAATGAGAAAGAAAACATCTCTACACACAGACAGCAGCTGGATTAGGCAGCGCAGCTCCAGTATACATAAGGAGCCCATTAGTCTGTACAGCAGTAGTATGAGGAGGTAGGAATCACATTAAATGTTAACTTAGTCTCTTATCAAATATTTTTGTTTGGTTATTCTAAACTTCAGCTTGTATTACAGAGCACAGAAACAAATCAGGTCTGTGAAATGCTGTAAAATGAACTGCGCAGCAGCACAGGCAGAAGAAAGTAGCTGTATTGCAGCTGGGATTAAATGTGTTTTTTTTTTTTTGCAAGTGACACAGTTTAGTGGTAGACTTGGCAGTCCTGGGGTAATGGTTGGACTTTATGATTTTAAAAGTCTTTTCAAACTGAGTTGACTCTATGATGCTATAAGCAAGGAATGTGGATGTGACCTCTAAATAACTCACCTGCTTATTTCTTGGTTGCTATACCAGCAATGGAAATCAATAGTGTGCCTTGTCATTGACAGATGTGCTTAAGAATTTCAGCATGACAATTTATTGTGGAAATTATTATTCTGGCTAAAGAGTATAGTTTTGTTTTTTTTTTTAACATAGGAATATGTCAGTCTGGAGTTTGTTTCTTGCTTTAACTAATGTATGAATGTTGGATTTGTCACTTAGGAAACAGCAGAGTTATCAGTCAGGAGAGTGTTTGGCAATTGGGCCAACACCTTGTACCTAGACGATGCTATCCAGTCTGGGTGGATTGTTATTTTCGATCTGGTATCCCTTGGAGAAAACAAAAACAAACCTGGTATCTGAGGACCGTTGCTGTACAACGGCTTTGGATACAGTTCACCTTGATAAGGCTGCAGTGAGGAGTGTTTTGCCTTTATTCTGTAGTGGTTAAGTGCCACCTCTCTTTCACCTCGCCTGCTTTTTTCCCATGAGACTAGGACTGTACACAAAGGATAACTTGCTTCTCAAGCATTCTGAGTCAGCATGTGAACAATATTCCTTGGTGATCAGAGAAGCATATTCATGCTAGAAAATCTTAAAAATGCTAGGATAATGATTTTTTTTTTTTTTTAAATCAGAATATAACTTCTGTTCCAGCCGTACTGCCATTTACATTTATACGTGTACCTCTGTTACAGAGGCGAATCTTTGGATAATCTTGATTCTTCAAGAACAAGTTCATGGAGGCACCACTCATGGCTGAACCAGTCTGTCTCCTCTTCATCTCTATCCTCTACTCAAGATTTCAGTCGCCCAGTGTCCACTTCAAACCGAGCCTACATGTGCACTCCTTCCAGCAAAGCACCCCCAGTGGCCACCTCTCAGAGAGCCCCCTCTGTGCCCCAGGCAGGCCCCCGGGCTCAGTCTCCCCTCTCTGCTTCCCAGCCAGGTTCCCAGACACGCAGCAGGTGAGTGGGTGCCCTTCTGGTGGGAAGGTATAAATGTTGGGTTGCAATAATGAGCAGACTTGTATATGGTGGTCTACAGGAGTGTTCTTGCCCATAATATTGAGTAACAAGTCTGAAAAGTACCTGAATTTTCTGGCTGGGCAGGATGGTGAAATCTGGGCTGGTGTTACCTCCCTGCTCTAGTCATTCAGAAAATTCCCCAGGTTTGTCATCACTGTTTAACATCAGTTAAAAAAATAAAGGAACTGGAATAATAAATCTCCAGTCTCCAAGCTGTATGTTGGTTACCAAAATGATTAGTAAAAGCCTGCTCCAGATGGCATTTCTGACATTTATTTTCTTAGGTTTGTTTTAACAAAAGATTCCTGAAACCCATGCTTTTTATGGCCCTCATCTTGGTCTCTCCTCCCCCTTTTCTGGCATGTGGTCAATATCATCTCAAGGAGCACTCAGGAATGCTCATAACCCGTGACCCGAGAGAATTAGAGAGTAGGATGTTGTTTTTAATTTAGGAGGAGAAAGCAAGAATTGCAACATATTTTGAAACAAAAATGGAATTCAGTTCCATTCCCACCATTGTGGTAGGGTAGATAACTGCTGGTTTATGTACTTGAAACATTTTAAAAATATCTTGGGATAAGACTATAGAGAATCATCCCTGCACAATCACATATATTACATACAACGACAGTCAGAACACTGCTTTACTAGCTCTTACATTCTCAGGCAGTTTGTGATAAATCGACTTTTTTTTCTTTTTAAAGCTAGGCTCCTACATGCTTTATAATGTAAGAAAATTACCTTCTTAACCGTGTTTACTTATCTTGTTTTTACTTCCATTTGCTAATATCTTGGTAGATCTTTGGAATCTGACCTCTGTATGGCTTATGTTCAAAGAGTTACAGAATATGTGCAGGACTAGCCTTCTGTTATCTAACAAGGTGCAGATGGTGGGAGTTGGCAGGGGTGCTTGCTAAAACTTAGCCTTCGGGCTAATAAATTTATTAATAAATAAAAAATAAAGCAGGAGCGCAAAACCTGTGTTCTCGCTTTCCAAGCTTAACGATATGCTTCTTATGTTTATTTGTAGAAGGTATTGTATACAGTGAATATACCAAGAATGTGACAGAATTTCTTTGTTTGTTCCTAAGTAACTTTGATCTAGATTAAAACACTTCAGCTTTCCCTAGCTTTCAGATCTACTGTAAATAATATTAATTTTCAGTTTATTTTCCCTTTAGTCCACTTTTTTTACCAGTGCGTTTTTATTTTTAATCTCAAAAGGTTTTTGATAACTTTTCTTTGTCTTCTAAACCTTTTCAAGCTGTTTTTAAGGATTTTAATTCTATATTTAGGTCAGTCAGTGGGAAGAAAATCTGTTCATACTGTAATAACGTTCTGGGCAAAGGAGCAGCCATGATCATTGAGTCTCTTGGTCTTTGTTATCATTTACATTGCTTTAAGGTGAGAGCTGAGAGTCACATCGTGAAGGAACAGGATCTAATCAGGAGCACGCATGGCTACTCGGTGTTATGCTCACAGGGGCTCTACTAATCACCTGCTTTGCCTTCTACTCTTGACAGCGTGGTGCATGCATATTTCCATGAGGCAGTCCTATCCACAGGCATTTAGCACTCAACTCTAGAAGTATTTCTTAAATGCCAGAGCTAACAAGTAGGACTTTGACAAGTAAAAGGGGCATGTTGAGAGTGGGATCAAAGGTCTTTCTTTTTTGAATAGACAGCAAAAAATCAGAAGTGGCTGAAGCAATTCTCCCAGAGAAACCAGATCCTTATTAATAAATAAAAATAAATCGATAAATTCTCAGCCTACACCAACCCTGGCAATTGAATCATTTAAGGTGACCCATCATTTCTAAGGTAATCCTAGCAAACAGCGTTCCTGTGGTGTTTCCCAGGACAAGACATGTTGACAGCATTAATCTGGCAGGATAAAACCCGGCACCAAACCAGCAGCAGTGTTTAGTGCTACTCAACCCTGGTCAGAAGCTGCACCACTGAGACATAGTTAACATGATTTTCAGTCAGCTTGGGGTATACACAGAGCTGAAAGAATAAATGCCTGCCTGCAGAAGATGTAAAAACACTAAGACATCTGCCTTAACACCAGATGAGGAATTAGACTGATTTGGAGGTGCTGTGGGACCCTACTTCTTCCATGGCTTTAAGAAAGAGACTTCTGTATCTGGTTCAGAACACTTCTGTGCCCAGCTCAGATGCATCATCTGGAGTATTACAAGGCATTGATTCAAAGCTCTTCCTGGTCTTGCCTGCCTGAGAAGGAGAGACAGGAGTGATCCATTGAGACCAGTTGTCATTCCCTTTCCGCAGAACATGTATTCTGTGCAAGGTAGTCCACCTGTACCTCCTAGCCTACGTGAGAAAATACCAAGTTTCTGTTTTTCAAATTTCTGAAGATTAATGAGCTGTTGAACAGACTGCCATCCAAAAGATTCATTATTTGTTTAAGCAGGTAAACTATCTGTTCTTGTGTAGTCAGTATTTATGAGTATTTTGCTTCATAAATTCAGTAAGGACTGTGTTATGGTTTGGGTTACATTCCTTCCAGAGGTGGTTTGTATTCACAGCAAATACATATTCAGCCACCATAGTTGAATGTTAGCATGAAAGCCATCCAAGCCCCTTATTCATGTGTTTACTCAAGAAAAATGAAATCAGCCCCTTCCCTCTTGTTTCTAAGATGCAAACCCAGGAAATTAGGCGTGCCTGAGTATTTGCTGCTTTGAGTGCCAAGGGCTGAGGACACTAGCAGTGGATAGTGCCACATGGAAATCTGCAAGTAGGACACCCAGGTGTTCTGTGCCAAAATTGCTGTTGCCATCTAGAGAACAAATTTTTTGTGTGTGTGTCAAGCCAGTTCTAGTTTTCAGAGATACTGAAGTTCAAATTAGATTTAATGAACTAATCTCTAAAAAATTGTCTGCTTTATGTTTGCTTAGTTGGTGTATCTCTGCTATTCGTTGTCCAGTCGTCACCTTAAAATACTTTCTCAGGGTTGGCTGCTTTTTTACAAACTAATTGTTATACATTTGCTTCTAGTGATTGTGGGTTTATGATTCAAGCTGCTTTGAGCTTAATCCAAGCTGCTTTTGAACAGCATTTTTGTTTCTTGATATTTTTGTAAGAGTTTGCTAATTTATTCATCTGTCATATAGTGTGTTGCCTGTGGATGTGACCTCGGAGGATCCCGCTCTGGAGCTGAAGTTAGGATCCGAAACGACAAACTCTTCTGCAACGACTGCTATATCAGATTTAAAAGTAAGGCAATCAAACTGCAGTGTGCATGATTGTTGTTCTTCTCTGTGCTGTTACAACCTCAAATGTTCGCACAGCTGAGCCACTCGATAGCTTTCATGTTTAGCTTTAAGTTGTATATTAGGTTGAATGGGTTCAGCAAGGTTTGATTGCCAGTTTCTGTCTTTTGTAGGGTAGTCGTTTCTAACTTGTAACTTGTTTGTAGCTGATTTTACCACCTTGTTATTGAGCAGCTCCAAGCAGACAACCTAGTCATCCTGCTTTCTTAATAGATCTGAGAAAGTGGTATCAAGGAGTTGTCAGCTGCTGAACAGGCTTATCTTGATAACAGAGAAGTCTTTTTGAAAAGTTGTCTATATTTTTTAAAAAGTAATCTGAATATGTATTTAACTCAATCCTATTACATACCTGGAAAGCTATTAGTTTATCCTGTGCAGGTGGCACAAATACTGGTTTCTTTTTGCGATGCTATTATTATTGGAATTATAGGTCTGTGATTGGTTATTTATTTAGGTTCAAGTTCAGGAGGAATTGGTTTACTTACAGATCTTAATTAAAAGGTGCAGTATAATTTTTTTCCTTTATTATGGTTTGCAGAATTCTGATTTACTGGAGCATGATGTGAAGGCTTTGAATAATGGTGTTGAGGGTTTTTTTCTGCTGTCATAGATGATGGTAGACAATCTCCTGATTTTGACAAGTCTCAGGAGTTTTATATGACTGTGTTTATGTAGCAAATACAGAATTCTCTAGAATTATGAAATTCAGTGAAGGGAAAGCATTTCTGAATTACTTCCTGGGAAACATGTCCGTGTTTCTTCATGAACCTGGCACATTTTTCTCATGGTGGACCAGAAGGCAGTGAAGGGAACAGGATACTCCTGCTACAGCACTTGGGCAGGACTTGGGCACCTGCTGGCTGATAAGCCAAGCTCAAAAAAAGAGAAGCTCTGCATCTGATGCTGTTGCTGTTTTCAGGCTCTTTGGTTTCCAGGGAGAGGAAAAGCTGCCTGCACCACAGAAGTGATTCTGTGGTGCCCAAACTAAACCCAGAAAACTCTGCACCTCTCCTTGAGTCTAACATTGCATTCACAGAGGCTAATGTTGGGTGTAGCGATGCCACTGTGATCAAGGGAAGGAGGAAGAGAATCACTCCCATCTGGATGTGATCCAGAGCACTGGGTCATTCTCTCTGAGATAACGTTTGGGGAATTTATCTCCTTGGTGATAACAAGACTACACCAAAGTGACCGTGTTCCTTTTTGAAGCACCCCAGTGTGTGGAGGTTCAATCTGAAGCTTGCTCATGGTTATTTTATCTTTTTCTCTTGGGGGCAAAAGTACTGGATGAGTTGGATAAGTACTGGGGGGGGGGGGGGGGGGGGGAAGTATCTTTTTTTTTATTATTCTCTGCCAAGACAATGTTCAGGAATTTGGTGATGGCAGTAACCAAAACTTTTATCATGGAAAAGTTGCTATTTAGTTTCTTTTTGACATTAGAGCCCATAAAGTCACAGCAGTATGTTTCAGAAGCAGAGCTGATCTGTGAGGAAAGGTTCTATTCCTTCCCTTCAGACTGCATCTACTCGGAGCAGTGGGTACCTCAAAACATAATTGTATGTGATGAGTAAATCAGGAATTGTGAGGAACCTGTAGTACAGAAAAAAGTATTTAAATTAGTGATTAGTAATTGAAATTAGCATTAATACAAAAACCAGCTATGCAATTACTGCAATGAAAATATATTGACAGCACAGCACCGGTCTTTGATGCAGAGTACTTTGTTTGCAGTTGGCATTTGACATCAGCCTGGCTAATTATCTGTTAGTTTGGAATGTGAACATATTGGCTAAAAGGTTTGAAAAACTTTAGGATTGATATTTTTCACAGTGTAATTTTATGGTGTGATATTTTTGCACATTTTTATGTTAATTTTGTGGTTTAAATTTGGAACATTGTAGCGAAACACCAGTTTATTGGCAAATGCCCACAAATACATGCAGAGAGGATAAAAAAGTTCTTTAAAAAATATTGTTACAGTTATTTAACAAATTTTAATTCTTGCAGGGTAAATTTAGAAAAACTGTCACCCTGTCTCTATGCTAATACTGAAAATAATTCTTAAAAACTTGGTAAGGTGCATGTTCTGTGGAATATTACTTGGCCTGAAATACTTGCAGTGCTATAATTGGATTAAATTCAAATTTGTATTATTCATTAAATTTGGATTGCTAGATTCGGAATGTATACCTTTGTGTTACTGTTTTCAATAGATATTGGAAGTACCATTATCTGACTATTTTTAACCTGGAAATTTTAATTTTTGTCATTAAGATTCTTTAGCAGTGAGACTTTAATTACAGTTTCTGCTGTCTCTCTCAAACAGCTGGACAACCAACCTCCATGTGAAGCAAATGAAGATATGAAACCACTGTTGCAGATAAAAGAAGAGGCAATTGCTGCTGATGTAGATCTATAAATATATACATTGTGTGTATGTGTGTGTTTTCTAAGAGTAACGCTTGTCTAGTCTTCATAGCAATGCATTGTATTCTCTATTATAACTATTTTTATTTATAAGAAAGTAATTGCAGTAAGGAAATATCTGGAAAAATGCTTTCACTTTTTCAGCTTCAAATACTGAGAGCACAAGAGAAAATAAATATATTTTCAGTAATAACTGCAAAATATTTTTGAGGCTTATAATCAACTAGTTGACTTTCCGATGGTATATGAAGAGGGTATTTTGTTTCTAAGCTCTTGAAATGAGCATTAGAGAAATAGCTTAATATAAATATATATTTGCAATTGCTGTCTTTATTTTTGACATATACTGAAAGTGAATTCTCTAGGTTAATATGAAGCTGCATTTAAATGCACACAAATGTGTTTGCTTTCCATATGCTGGTTTCTAAAATTATGTGCTTTTTTGGAACTTAAACACAAAGAATAATCTGTTTGCTCGGTGGTGTTGGCATAATATTCTGTGGAATCCATTTAAAGGGAAGAGTTCTCTTTTCCCAGTTGAAAAATGTAACTATCACTTTTGCCTCCACAAACAGAGTGGAGAATGGTTGTTGAATTACAGTATATTTGTAAATAAAATTTCTGATGTTGCATTTATGAGATTATTTTTTTTCTTTCTATCCAGCTAAATGTGATTTGCTGAAATACAAAATTGTTTGAATTTCATCTTGGGAAAATATTTTTTTATGAAAGGATTAGGATGTCCACCTAAATATGTGCAAGAACATGTACCTTCCTCTCATTCCCTTTCAGCAGACATCAAAGTCTGTATATAGTTCTCTTGTCAAGCTCCTCATGCTTTTTCCCTTTTGCGTTTAATACAAGTGGTGAGAAAATTCTTTGTCCTTTATGCTCATCCCTGAAGCACAACACTCGGAAGAGGTAGAAGTTCCCCAGAACTTCTCTGCTGTGGCTAGAAATGAGGTGCTGAAAATTTTTTGGGTTAGGTCTGCTTCTTCTGCAAATGCAGATGGAATGTGTGCTATGTGTTTTTCAGCAATGGCTCCCAAATTGCTTGGTTAGTGGCTTCCCCAAATCCTTTCAAGCCCAGTTACATACCCTTCCTTGGAAGCAGTGAAGAAAACATGGGATGTGGATGAGAGGAATTTGTGGGAGAATCTTGTGGATGAAACAGGAAGAGGACAGTGTAGGAAGGAGAGGAGATGTAGGAAGGGCGGTGGTGCTCTGAGTTTGAGCTAGTATATGCCACCAAGAGGAGCCGTGATAAGGGTGCCAAAGGAACTTAGAGTGCTAGTTCCTCTCAGGAGATCTCAGGGACAGATAGGAGAGCTAGCAGACTGTGGGCAGAGGTTATGGTTGTGACAGCTGGGAGCAGCAAGCAAGATCATGCTGTTATTTAATGAAGTGGGGAAACTTTACCTGTGTGGGCCTCCTGTAACTTCTGCTTGTAACTCCACCCATCTCCTGTTTTGCTTTGGTTGATTGATCTTTCCCCTGAACATATGGGTTCTGCTTTGCGCCAAGGAACTTCCTGCTAATACATGCTGAATTACAAAGTGCCAAATATTTTTTTCAAGTTTTGCTTTAAAAGGAAAAATAAAAACAAACCAAACAACTAAAATGCCTCATCAACCCAATGTTGCCAAGCTCCTTGCTCAACCAACTTTGTGACTTGGCCTTGGCTTTTGCTATTCACAGAATCACGGAATAGTATGGGTTGAAGGGGACCTTCAAAGCTCATCTAATGTAACCCCCAATTCAGTTCAAAGCTCATCCAGTCCAACCCCCAATTCACTTGAAGTGTCTCCTGTAAAGTGGACAGGTAAAGATATTTAAGTTGGTTTCCACTACTGTGGTAAGGAATGACATTGTACACCTTCATACCACAGAGTGTACCTCAAATGTAGAAAGACCTCAAATACAGACTGTGGAGGGATATTCACACTACTTGCTCACGCAGTTCTCTGGGAGCCTGGCATCCTCTCTGCTGCTTGTGGAATACATCTAAATATATTCTAGATACCACAAATCCCCATCATCAGCCCTGAAATAGAGAGAGAAAATTTGTTTGTCACAGTCAAAGTTTCTCAGCCTCCAAGGCATGAATGAATTTATCCTAGCCTATGCATGATTTCCCCTGTCCTGGTGGTGTGTTATGCAGCAAAGCTGAGGGAAAACACAGGAATGGCTGTGGTAGCTTTTGCATTTTGAGCCTAGTCATGTTGCCCTGTCCCTGGGAATCATTTGAGCACAGAAATCACTTTGGGGTGAAGAATGGAAGGAGAAAAGAAAACTCAGCAAGCTGCAGTTCGCCAGTGCTGCTAGACTGCCTGACTGGTGTTCCTGCAGCCTGGAGTGACATGCTCTGAGCCAGGCTCACTTTTCCTAAACAGTGTCAAGAGTTTCCATGCAGGCTCCAATTTCATTTTCCCATAAAATGTCTGCGGAAAAACTGGATTATTACATTAGCTTGCACCATACTGCTTGCCTGGGAGCAAACAGTGAGTGGAATTTCAGATTTAATGGGGCTCAAAGAGCCAAAATCGAAACTCTTGCAGAGTTGAAGCTGAGTCTCTCCCCCATGTTAAAAGCCTGGTTTAACAAGGTTCCTTTAAACTGCATTTGCTAATTCAAGTTGGCAAATGTGAGCAATAAAAGCTCCTTCCTCCCCTCCTTCCCCTGGATAGGAACAGGCAAAGAAACCCACTTTGCAAATGCAATATGTGTGTATTTTGATCCTTGCTGAACTATTTGGAGTGTGTTTGGCTCAGCAAAAACGATACTCAGTTTGCAACACAAGATGGCAGTGTGTAAGTGCAGCTCGTGCAATAAAAAGCCTTTGCTGTGATTGTATATAAAAAAAGGTCACGTTTGCTAAATGATACTAAAGTTGCAAAGTAATGAGAGCTGTAGAGAGAACTTTCTCTTAATCTTGGGCCTTTCTCCCCATCTGGCATGGTGGAGGCGTGACGTGCAGCTGAATCTGAGCAGTCTCAGATTTTGTTTGCCATTTCATTAATCAACTGCTACTTAAAACGGTATTAAGCAGGGATAGAGGTGAAGGAATACTTACCGCGCAGAAAAATAAACTGGATGATTTCTATAGAGAGTTTTGCTGTATTTGTTGGATTTTTTTTTTTTTTTTTAGGATGCTGTTCAGGAAGAAGAACCGATTACTCTCCCTCTGTTCATCAGCTTCAAGCACTCTGTTTTAAGCTTAAAACCCATAGATGCAGGTGTCTACAGGTGAGCTAGGCCTCTGCATTGCTATTAAAACCTGAATGGATTTAGAGCTGTGCTCTGTCCTGTACTCTAGAGTGTCTGGTGCTGCTTGAGATGTTGTCAGCTGTCCAGGACATCTAGACTGGTGATGGGGACGATGTGGTGCAAGTGTGGGAGATACTCATGCAGCTTGCCAGCACATGTCTCATGGGAGGCTTTAGAGCTTCTGAACAGGGCAGCAGAGATTGATGAGCCAGCACAGAATCAAGCTCAACTCCCTACAGGCAGTGGAGCAAAGGTCTGATTTCATGGGCCAGTGAGTAGGTGTCCACTGTCAGGTGAGGTGTTTGTCTAAGCTTTACTGACCCTGGCTTGCGCATAGACACTTACATTTTTACATGCATATGTTTAGCCATCTTAATGCTGAATGAATTCTTCCAAAATGTCTGAGAAAACTGATTCAGCTAAATCCTTCATCTATGCCATATCTTTAGGCTTGTAGGCTGCCAGTTAATTACTTCCAATGTACATTTGTATATAACTTTGGAACCGAGTGGTCTAAGGATAGTGGCTCTCACATGGGCAGTGTTTAAATAAAGTGGCACTTCAAAAATAGAAAATGTTTTCTTTCAGTGTGAATTCACTGTGGGTTTTCTCTAATAGGTTAAAAAAAAAAAAAAAAATTGAGCATCTCTGAGTGAAATTCAAGGTATTGCACATGCTCTTCATTACGTTGAGATTTCTTTAAGAAACTTTTTATAGAAGATTGGTCAGAAATTTTAAGCTCAATTACCTATGCATTCATCTCTTCAGGCAAGCTGCAGCACTGCAGGCAATGCTGGTTAGTGGCGAGATTTATGCAGCAAGCCCTTTGTTGGACCCCCGTGTCTGAACTGGGAGCTCATGCTCCATGATGCCAGAAATGGGCAGAGCCAGTCTCATTATTTTCAGGAAAGTACCTCACAGACGAACCCTGGGGAAGGTCCAAGTGATAAGTTCAACACTTCCCTTAGGTAATAGCTGTTGTAACATGGACCACCTTGTCACTTTACAGAGGGTAAAAGGGTTTGAAATGTGACAAATTGAGCTTGAGAAAACTAGTGCACTTGCAGCAGTGTTTTAAATTCCATCCAATCATTTATAATGGATTAGCAAAACCTGTGCCGTGGCTGTAATGGAAGGCTATTAGCAGCAGGCATAATTGCATGACAGAGCAGCTTCCTGCTGGAAGATCTTCAGCATTTTCATTTTAGCTTCATGCTTCCTGGGAGCTGGGGGCACCAACGTAAAACAACATAGAGGGATGATGTAGAGCACTTGCTCACAAAGGAAAATTCTAGGATGAGCAGTAGGTTATCAGTTTATTAAAGCTTGAAGAATTCCTTTAATTGGTTCAACCTACTGGAAACAAACTTGACAATTAAATAGCTGCTTTAGGCAACAAACACTCAAAAGATGTGCATCGTGCAATGTGAATTAATGGCTTCTATGGGTTTACCTTAGCAGTCAACATTGTACAAAGAACCAAAGCACTTAACAAAACAAAGTATGTACAAGGGTATGTGTACACACAGATTCTCTTTATTAGTTGTAATAGAAGAAAGAAAGAAAAAGCTAGGGCTGTTGAATGGACAGTTCATAAACACAATGTAGCAAGAGCAGGCTTGTGGTCAGCTCAGCGAGCCATCTTAAATGGCCTTTTGCAAGTAGCTGTGCTAGAGCAAGTGTTTCTGATTCCCTGAACTGGAATTTTCTTTCGGCAGTCAACCAGAAGGGCTGTTTATTGGTGTATCAATTGCATATGGCCCTTCCAGGATGGAAGTTCACAGATTTCACGGTCAGATCAGGCTACTGCAATCATTTGATCTGCCCATATCTGTACAAAGATCAGAATCTCTCACCCAATAATTCCTGTATTGAACACACAAATTCTGTATGAACAAGAGTGTTCTCAGTTGGAAAGAAGCCCTGTGCAGATCTGAAGTATGCAAATGGTGAAGAATCAACCACATGTCAACATTAATTGTTCCAGTGGTTAATTAACACTTAAAAATGTTAATTTTATTTTTAGTTATTTTAATGAGCTTTCTAGCTTATTAGAATTTTATTTTCATTCATTTAACTTGATTAACTTTTTCTCCTTTTTCTATCTTACACTGTACATGTGACTTTGATGCAGTCCCCATTTTCTTTTAAGTTTTCTTTCTTATGCTTGTACATAAAGCCTCATTTCTTACATCAATCAGAAAATGCAAGATTACTCCATTGGGAGGATACTGTGGATAGACTGACCCTCTCTCAGTGAACTCTGAAACTCTCTTGGGAACATATCTAGAATGAAGGGGAAATAATCTTTAAGAGCATTAAAAAAAATCTGAGCTCTATAAGAATTTCTTTGCGTAATGCATAGGTTCAAATTAGAGCTTATGTCCACAAGGGAATTTTGCTGCATAAATTTTTCTGGTATAATTAGTGAGGCATTGAATTACCTTTGTGGGAATGACCAGGCCTGAATTCCTGTGTGGTTCTGCTAATTTTCCTGTCTTGGGGAAGCATCTGTAAGAGATTCCCATTCTGACATGTCTCAATTGACAAGGGTACAAAAGCACATTCCATTTTTATTTCTCAGCATGAAGTGTCAGCCTCAAAATACAATTAGTTCCTGCTATGTTTGGCAGGTATTGACTGGGGGGAAGGAAGGTGTCCAACTTGCAACCTTTCATCAGTCTCTAGTTCTGCAAAAATAACAAGTACTGTCTTTTGATGCCCATGTAAACACAATTCCTGCAGACAAACATTTTTTACTTGCATGTGTGTCATACTCCATGTCACGAGCTATGCCAGTGAGCATGTTTTATGCAAAATTCATGTTTCAAATGAGCATGCATTTCTATCAGTAATTTGAATGCTTACAAGTACTTTTGGACCTCAGCAAGCAAAAAAATTGACAAAGCACTTCTTTGCCCTTTGGTATTCAGGTAACTGAATGGTTTTGGGTTTTTACTGGTGGATTCAGTGTTCTTTGGAGTTTTCTGTTGCCTATGATTGACAGTTCATGGCATGCCTAACACTTGCAAACCTTGCAATTTTGCGTTTCCTCTCCGTCAGTACTGTGTCAACTCATCAATAAAAGAAAGGCAATTCTGGACTGAATGTTATCCCTGTCCATGTACACACGTATTTAGGTTGTCCAGAACATTCTGTGTTACACCCGCCACCTTAGTTTCACCATCACCTGATCTTTTTCATTTCTTCTGCTTCTTTTAGTGATGTAGTGCTAAATAGGAAATAAAAAATAAGCATATAAACACCAGTTTGGTACTGGAAAGATGGGTAGATGCTAAACAAGAGGGGATATAAAGGCTACACAGTCCGTTTACCCTTATTACACTAATGCTTTCTTTAATTGTGCCCTATAACACTTTGAAGGTACGCGGTGTTATCACATAGTATATTCTTGGTATCATACACACTTAATGTTCTCTTGAATCCTATTTCTCTTCAACATCTTGAACTCGAAGCCAAGAAACCTGCGTATTCAGAAACACTGTTTACATAATCTTGTAATCCTAATCACCTTGCCAGATCATGAATTGTTCATAAGGCCAAATTGTGTATAAAGTACTAACTGAAGGTGCTAATTTCGTTAAGCTTGTCAAACCAGCATCCCTTCACCTAGCAGTAGAGAACATTCGAATTATTTCCTGCGGTGTCTCAAGGCTAGGACCTTGGAACCATGTGCATGCATAGAAGTATCAATAGACAAGGGCAAAAATGCTTCTGGGTCAGTGTCCCAAGAAGCAGATATTTACACTGACTGATTTTCATAGTCAAAGTATTATTTTTTTCCTCTCATAAGTCCTACTTCACTGTTTTTTTTCCATGATGACAACAATGGTTATACTGTTCAGCAAATATATTTATCTTCTGATCAGGCTTCATGCTGAGGCAGCAAAACAGTTGCATTTATAATGCTGTTCTCATGGATGTAGATCGACTACAGCTCTCTGATTCCCACAGAGCCTGATTGGTTTTAAGCAGAGCGCTCAATGAAAGTAAGCCTGGGAGTTGTCTGCCTGCGTCTTGCCTCCCATGATGGAACATGTTGCTGTTTGCAACAACACTGCTGTTCTCTAGCCTAGGAAAAAGATTTCCACATTCAACCCATGAGTACATTCTGCTGTTCAATAAGCTCCAGTGGCTTGCATGAAACAACAGCCTGCATCACTGGAGATTTACTGCATTACCGGACAGCTAGAACAGAAATATGACTTGGATCAGTAAGGCCCCTTAGTAAGGCTGGGAAGCGATAACCTTGACTGAGCTAAATACAAAAGGCTACATTGCTGGACAGTGTTAGAAAAATTAGCTCCGTTGTTGTGAACAGAACTGCACTGGTTTGCCTCAGCTGGGGCTATATGCATGGTGCAGATGAAATTACAACTACCTTGTAATCCTCATCTCTACTTTAAATTTTGGTATAAGTGTTGTATAGGTCTTATACAAGCATACAAGTATCACTGGGGGAGAGGGGAGTTGGGGGCTTAAGAGAGTAGATGGAGATTTAAAAGAATGATGGAAACAATATACTGTGATTTTGTGAAAATGCTGAGTGCTCACCTGTTTTGTTGGATTATAAATCTCTTTTGTGATATTCTTGAAGCCTGTGATTTCAAACTGACTAATTAAATGGTAATTTTTATGAATCAGGTGATCTTTTTTTCTCCTTAAAGCAAGAAAACAATGAGAGCGAAACAGATAGTTGAAGAAAAAATTAACTTCTGTTGGCGTTTCATCAGCTAATAAAGTGTGAGGAGCCTTCGATAGATCATTGCTTTACCAAAAGATATATCAATGTTGAATTCTTTCTTAAATTATAAAATGAATCTCAGATAATCTGCTGGTCCTGGACTCTTGAGTGATGGGTTTGTGGTCCCCCACTACTTTTAAAAGGAGTCTCTGGGCAGTATTTTCTATTTTTTCTGGTGAGATGTTTATAACATGGATCTGTGTAGCTGTACTGATTATTATTTTTCACATAAGGACTCAAGTTTTAAATTTTCTAGACATATTTGTAGCACCCATCAGCTGCTAGTAAGCTTCAGTATTCAACTAACCAACCTGTGAAGAGAATGCTTAGAAGGATGATAAATGTTTCTGTTCAATATTAGATCTAAGTTTGGCCAAGATCTAAACTTTTTCCTCTTTGGCACTCCGTTTCTCTGTGTGGAGAACACTCTCTGTGGGGATGGGGAGATTGAACAGCAATATATAATTTCCAGCAGTGGTAGAAGGTTTTGAGACTCAAATCTCTTGCCAGACAAGTCCCTCTCTACTGCCTTGGGTCAGATTAGAAGGAGTGGTGTTTGTTTCTTTTCTGTGCCCAGATATTAAACCCCAAACCCCTGAGACCTGATTGAACACTTAGAAACCATAATGGGTAGAAATGGCTTTCATCTACCAGCTTATCAATACAAGACAGGGCAGATAACATCCAGGACAGGTAAGTGCTGGGAAGTTCTTCCGTCCTGCTTTCTCTGGCATTAGACTATGGACTCTCTTCTTTTTGCCAGTACAGGATTTGCCCTGTGGGTTGCATTGGGCAGAATTTGATCAATTTACATAGTCGTTTTTCTGGGCAGAACAGTGTTTTCTGGTGCATTTTCTTCACTGGTGGCTCTGGCCAAGAGGGTTGGATGCACTCCGATAGCATGGCTGCTGGTTTTATCTTCTCTGTGCTCATATTCCAGCATTAAAGTCAGATTGTTGCATTCCTGACAGCTGAAACAGGAGGAAACCTGATGTTCAGCCTCTATCAACCTCTTCCTGTAACGTCAGTAATTAACTGAAGTGTTTTGCTTGCCAAACAGCAAGCCTTGGGGTTCTTGCAGTCACGCTGGAGAGCGCAATCTCCTTACTCTCCTACTGCACTGTCAGGTTGGCTCAGTGATTATCTGCTGACGGTCATGTTGCTGGCAAGAAGGAGTGTTGTCTCTTTGGCAGCTAGCCCGTGCATGACTTGATGCTTAAGTTATTATTTCTTTCCTTCAGACCTACTTCAGTACCACTTTATAGATTCAGCTGGGGGTTGGGTTCCTTTTCTGCATTCAGTGTGCTGAAAAGAGCTCTTCCCCATTGACCTTGTAATTAAGTCAAGTTGTAGGTTTTATAAATTACCTGTTTAAAATGTGAAATGCTTAGGGAATTTCCCGATTTCTATCAGCTGTATATCTCTCTGCCACCATGCAATGGTAGTTGCTTATTTTCAGCAGGAGCCACCTCTGCTCTCAGAAACTCCCAGGGAGCAGTACATTTTGACCCTTTGACTAAATCAGGTACTGGAGGAACAGTATAAATTTAGAGTAAAGAAAGTACAACTATGAACTGTTTATCAGGGGAGATACTCATCTCTTGTATCCCATCCCCAGGAAGAGCAGAAATATGGGGAACTGTATGAAGAGTTGCCTCCTGTTTTCAGGTGGTACTGTGATGAGTGTGTTGGTTTAGGTGATATGATGAGTATGGTGGCAGATGCTGACTGCAGGAATTTGAATGAAGGAAGATCACAGCAGGAAAGGGCTGGACCCGGAATAGAGGAAGGCAGCTTTCAACTTCACTGATTGCAGTCATTAAAAACTATTTCCCTTATCATACCTTGAGGTGTACCTTTGATCATTAAAGAACAAAATTAGAACATAAAGGGTAATGACATGATGCAAAACAATTTTTTTGCATTTTTTGACAGATGCATATTAATTCCTCTTTCTAAGAGGTTATAACCAGTATGATGAGAACCTCATTCTACTGGAGGACTACGTGAGGAAATATGGCTTGCATAACAGGGTGGGCAACTGGATGTGAAACTGTCTACATCCACAGAAGGTATCATAGGTTAGATTTATTGAGGGATTTTTAGGCTGTGATAAACCCCTCCTTTTGTATGTCAATCAAAGACATATTTTCTACAGGCCTTTCTCTGAAGAATTTGGCTGGGACTGACTCAGCGACAGGTGTGGTTGATCCACTAGCACTAGAGTAATGAAAGAGATGAATTTTGGAGATTTTTATCTGAAAAGTACTGAGCAGTTATTCCACGTTTCATGAAAACAATGTTGGCTTTATACTATCTGTAATTGACACTTTCTTGCCTAGATGGTATATTTTCTCTGAGGTTTCATATCCATTCTCTTTGTAGGTTTGACCTTGCTTCCCTTGTGGCATTTGAGGCAATGCCTCTGGCTTTGCAGACCCATACATGATTAAAGAGTTAGATATGCCTTTTAATTAATTTTTAATTAAAATGCAGGAAGTGGAGAAGAAAAAAGGAGACAATACTAAAAAGCTGAAATCTTTGTTCTGCTTTGAGTTGGCTTCAGCTGTTGTTATGTTTGAGAACTACAATTGATTCAGTCTTTCTAGTTTGGTTAAGTCTGGCCAAGGGACATGGACATTTTCTTTAAAAGTGCATTCAAACTTTGAGTTCTCTGCTGTCCATGTGTGCTCTGGTCTGATCCTAAACTCAGAAGCCATGAGTCAGATATCAAAGCCCAAAGAGGCTCACAGAGTGTAATGGTCACTTATGGAAAAATTTAATACTAAAATGATTTTACAAGACTGCATCCATTAACACAAACTGCTATGTATTTTCTGCCGCAACATAATTATCTTCTTTTCACCTCTTCTTCACCCTCAAAAATCTTGTCAGCCAGCATGAATTTCATCTGCTCGGGTTAAATGCAGTACGACCAGGAAATTATAGGTCCATCAGTCATACTTCAGTCCCCAGGAAAGTGTTGGAATGAACCCTGCTTGGGGCTATCACGAGCCAAATGAAGCATGTGATTGGGAAAAGCCAGCATGGGTTCACCAGGCCAAATCAAGCATGAAGGTCTGACCACCTTCTATGATAAAGTAACCTACTCAGTTGACGTGGAGTGAGCAGTGTCTACCCAGATTCCTCCAAAGCTTCTTTCGATATGGTTTCCCACAGCTTCCTCTTAGAGAAGCTGATGCATTATGGTCTTGACAATTGGGGTGGCTGGTGGTGAATAGCTCCTTTTCAATCAGGAGGCCTGTCACAAGTGGAGTCCCCCAGGGATCGATATTGGGCCAAACACTGTTTAATATCTTCATAAATGATCAGGATGATGGGATCAAGTGTACCCTGACCAAGTTTGCCAATGATACCAAACCGGGTAGGGGAGTGGACACTTCAGAAGGGAGAGCCACTCTGCAGGATGACCTGGACGGGCTGGAAGAGTGGGCTGACAAGAAACTTAGGAAGTTCAGCAAAGATAAGTGTAGTGTCTTGTTCCTGGTAAAACGTATTCCAAGAGTGCAGCACAGGCTGGGATCTACCCGGCTGGGAGAAGCTCTGTTGAAAGGGGCCTGGAGGCATGGTGGACAACAACCTCAGTATGAGTGAACAGTGTGCTGCTGTGGCAAAGAATGCCGACAGGATGGTGGGTTGCATCAACAAGGGCATCACCAGCAGAGACAAAGAAGTCATTATCCTACTTTACTCACTGCTGGTCAGGTCATACCTAAAATACTATGTTCGGTCTTGGTCCCCACTATACAAAAAAGATGTGGACAGGCTGGAGAGGGTCCACAGAAGTGCCACAAAAATGATCCAAGGACTGGGAAGCCTGCTATATGAGGAAAAGCTGAGAGAACTGGGTTCAGCCTTGAGAAAAGATATCTCAGGGGAGACCTTATTGCCATGTTCCAGTACTTATGGTGGCTGCAAAGAAGATGGAGACTGCATTTTTACAAGGAATCACATGGAAAAGACGAGGGGTCATGGGTACAAGTTGCTCCTGGGGAGATTCCTGTTGGACACTTCAGGAAAAATTTTACAGTTAGAACAATCAGCCATCGCAATAATCTCCCCAAGGAAGTGGTGGATTCCCCAACATTGGCTACTTTTACAATTCAGCTGGAGAAGGCATTGGGCCATCTTGTCTAGACCACGCTTTTGCCAAGAAAGGTTGGACCACATGATCCTCGAGGTCCCTTACAATCTGGTATTCAATGGTTCTATGATTCATTTAAGAAAAGGTCATGTTTTTTTTCCATAAATGCCATTTAAATATATTTAGTGAATGAGTTTAAAGATTTTTATTTAAAATGACACTATACTTAATTGCCTTTTTATGCTGAGAAACTTTATTGGAGTTAATGAACTGATTTCATAGCTCAGTATAATATTCAATTAGGTGAACATACCAGTTTCTGTTTTATTTGCTACCAGTCTGATTTGTTAAGATTGAGTTTTGTTTTGCTTTTAGATTGAATTCAGATAATGATCAATTTTATTTCCTTTGCATACACTTAGAACTCTAATAAATGGAAGAGGAGAAGACTAAGTCTTCTAAATTATATTCAAAATGCAAGTTGTTATAGATCTTATGTGGTTGTTATAATACATGTACACACCATATGAGGCAGACTGTCACATTAGTTTTTTTTAATCATTCAGAATGCTGTGTGCGTGGTCCCATTGCTTCTAGATTTGTTTGGCCTAGCAAAGGGTTGAAAGAGAACATGATGATTCATGTATAAATGCGTTCAGGAGAGGGAAGGGGGTAAAAAGATTAGATCTTTTCGAGTTAAGAGGAAGTACTGGCATGAGCTCAAAGTTGTACACTGGTCATAAGTTTAGACTGGAAATTAGATTTCTGACCATTTGAAGAATGAGTTCTGAGCTAGTCTTCCAAACAGGGCAATAGAGAGCAGATGGGCTTTCAGAGATGTATGGAGGAGCGTGTATGGCAGAAAACTGAGCAGTTCCTGGGCATAGAAAAAATAATCTTTCAGCCCAGATCCCTTTGTGTCCGATATGTTTGCATCTTGCAAGGGGGTGAAAGAAATGTTGATTTTAACACGAATTTTGCCTTAATATGATTATCTGTGGGGTAGGGAGTCAGGGAGTGGTTGTTTAGTAGGACCAGAATTAATTTCTTCCCTCCCTTGATGATTTCTGGGGCATGCTAGTTTGGCTACAACAACTGGCATGAGTAGGGTGTGTTGGTCCTTCTAATGGCATTTATATATTTTGCAGGTCCCAGGCCTATGTGCTTTGATCATTCTCAGGATTGACTGGATCGCCACTCTTGGGACTGGGACAGAGTCCTTCCCAGGCAGGACAACTGGGGTTCTGCTAACATGTGGGACATGTTAGGATAAAAAGGGAGCTTTACAACGCAAATATTCTGTTGCTGGCAGGATTAAGGACAGAAGCAATGGTCTTGAACTTTCTTGATCTATTTCTATGGCATGTTATAAAAATCCAGTTTCTGGCTGAATTTAGATGTTAGTTACCTATGCATTAGGCCTTTTTCACTCTGCATAACTACAGGTGCGTGCTTATCATATTCCTATCTAGTTAAGATGAACATCGTGTATTCAGTTTTCTCACAGCTCACCCTTCCTGCTGCAGTTTGCTGGCCTCTATGTAGCACAGATGTGTCCTGTGCTGATCTGAGTTTTCTAAGAACAGTCACTCATTATTCCTCTTCGTTACCTGTGGTCACAAGAATACCTCTCCAAAATATATACTGAATATATTCTCAGATTCAATATATTCTGTTTTCCAGGTCATTAAAGATATTGCCCCAAAATAGTCTGAAAAGGAAATTCTGAGACATACATTATTAATTAGACTCTTATTAAAGTTCTTCTAGTCTTTCAGTTCGTAACACAGAAAGCCAATATAAATTAATTTTTTAGATGTGATTGTAAGAAGCAGTACTTAGAGTTTTATTAAAGAATGATACCTTATGAAGCCTATATTCCCTCTACCTGCCTTCTAATAGTCACTTCTATCTCTGTATGTCAAACAATGTTTTCTTCCCAGAATGTAGCCAGGTGGTAAATTACATAGGAGCTGTAAGTTTGTAAAGTCTGGATATGTGCACAAATATACTCTTTTATCTTTTTCCTGTGCAATATTAGTGAAATGCCTGGACCAAATCTTCAGCTTTCTTCCTGACACCTTTGAAACTGAAGGGCAGTGACTGTCTCTCAATTTCAGATAATTAACCCAGTAATTCAAACGTATTTATTTGCTATATTGGAGTTAAGTAACAATGAACATATATTAAAAATAAAATACTTGTTCTTTGATTTTATCACTTGCTTTTCAAATTAGGCATTAAAAATAATTCAGAGTTTTCTTTGTGAGATTCATTCTTTAAATATTATTTCTTGGAAATAATTTCAGGGAATGCTTAAATGCCATTTCCTAAAAAAGTCACCCTTGTAGAATTGTTTCATGCACATCACAGAGAAAGAAGTTGGGAGCTCTGTATTAAGAACAGAGGAAAGTATTTCTGTTCTCTATTGCCCCACATTAAAGGGCAGTGGCTACTTCTAAAAATGAGACTACTTTCATTTTCTTCATATGCAATAAGACCACCTATTGTAGAAATTGATGGATGTGTATTTATCAGAATGGATCTGATCTTTCATTAGTTTCAACACAAAGTAGCTTTTGAAGGACATACTCGATGATTTTCCAAGAGCTCTGAACTTTAGCAGCTTGAGGTGAAAGAGGAAATCAATCCAGATCAGTCAATTTCTTCAAAAGTTAGAAAAAAGCCTGGAAAAAGTGAAAATTTCTCTCTACAGTAGCTTATCTTTTTTAAAAAAACTTTTGCTCTTGTTACTTCCAAACATGAAGCAGATTATGAATTGAAAGAAAAAATAGTCATTTTCTCATGCATTTTATTTTTTCAGCTATTGATCACAGAGCACGTTGGCTACTTGAAATGGTTTTTCCTTTCATTTTTAATAAGTTGGTAAGTACTAAGTTTAACAATAGACAATGATTTTTATTAGTTATCATGGCCACACATTCTGCAAAATTTTCTTCCAGAAATACCTTTAAATTTGTGTCCTGGTTTCAGCTAGGGTAGATTTAATTTTCTTCCCAGTACCTGGTACAGTGCTGGGATGTGGATTTAATGTGAGAATAATGTTGATAACACACTGGTGTTTTGGTTATTGCTGATAGTGCTTACTCTAAGTCAAGGACTTTTCAGTCTCTCATGCTCTACCAGTGAGCAGGGGCACAAGAGGCCAGGAGGGATCACAGACAGGACACCCGGCCCAAACTAGCCAAAGGGGTATTCCCTACCATGTTCAGTATATGAACTGGACGAAGTTGGCTGAGGGGGCCCTGGTCGCTGCTCGGGGAAGGGGTGGGTTTCAGTCAGCGGGTGGTGAGCAATAGTACTGTGCATCACTTGGGCGTGTTGGGTTTTATTCCTCTCTCCATGCGTTTTGCCTTTTCTGATTCTCCTCCCCATCCCGGCAGGGGATGGGGGGAAGTGAGTGAGCAGCTACATGGTACTTTAGTTGCTGGCTGGAGTTAAACCACAACAATTTGCCATGACCTGAATGATATGTTAAGTAGTTTACTGTGTCTTAATGAGTAAATAGTGCTGTATTTTATGCTATTTTATGAGTAGCATGTTAAGTCATTCATGAACTTTGTGTCTAATTTTGCAAGTGGACTTGGTAGACAGAGACTTAATTCACTAAGAATGTATATAAATGTTATTATTATTATTAATATTATTATTTTAATTCTTCTAGTCTGCTTCTGCAGATGTTGATTGTGGTAGGTTTTTTAATTTTTTTATTTTTTTCCCCCTAAATAAAAAGATGACAATTCTTGGCTATTTAAAGCCTTTGTGTGGTAAGGGTTCACCATTGCTAGTCTTTTTGTCAGCACTCTCTAGCACATGGTACTGGGAATCTCCCTCAAGGTAGAGAAGACAGCCATAATAAAAACAAATCTACTGGCTAATGGGACACTTCTGTTTATTTGGCTCGTTAACTTTCAGGCAAAGTAAACACCTGTGCTGCCCAAATTTATCACTTAGCACCTCACTAAGTCTTGTGGAAGGGTTGCACCTGTGGAAAGGACAGTTCATGCTTTACAATGTGTAACTGCTGTGCAGATAACATTAGGGATTTGTACCATCAGATGTTACTGGGCTTTCTTTTATCCTGCAGCTGTTCATAGGAAAAGATGACAATTGTGCTCAGGTATGGACTCCCCCGTTAATGTCCATGAGCTATGTAAAGTGCCTTTCTCAAAATATTCATTGCTTAACGGCCCAATGGTGTTCTCCATAGAGTAGTAGAGGTTAAACCCACTTGACAGTCTTTCTGGAGAAGAAATGCCTGACTCCAATAAAATATTTAGTGAGTAATGAAAGAATACTATAAAGAATCTCTAGACTAAATATCTAGGTCGGCCACTCAGCTGGTGGAAATCTTCTGCCAGCTGTTTGGAAAGTGGGTTACAGCTGTTGAGCACAGATTCATGCAGGTTTTGCTGAACAGAGAAAATAGGAGTCGCGATGTCTTCATCGGTATAAGGGGGAAACTCTCAGAGGGACTGGAATGGAGAAATCTATAATGTCTTAATTGACAAAATAAAGAAAACACCGATTGTTCATTGCCATCTGTCTTTTCTTGACTAATCTATTCACAACTGCATTTTTGCAGTGTTTATCTACCTGTTGTAGAGGCCCCGATGGCTCTTTGCTGTGCAAATCCAGACATTCCTGGATACAGCTGACACTGCCAACATCCCCTCGCATGGTTAACCGTGAAAAAAAACAAAGCTTTGCAAGAACACAGACATTTAATTCAGCTAACCTCTGTCATATCCACTTAATGCTGCCCATTTCTCTTCATATAAAGATGAGTTGCGACAATAACTTGAAGGAAGCATATCCACTCATGGCTGATATGCTCCCAAAGTGTTGTCTGCTCACTCTTGAAAGTGAATGTCTCTGCTTGCAAAGCCATTACCTCATTAGTAAGTAACGCTCACTACATCTTGACTGATTGTTCCTTGAAATGGTTTTGTGGGTTGTTGTGCAGTGTAATTCCAGAGTTTGATAATTCATTTGTTTTTCTTCTCTACTTAAAGATTTCATTAAAAGCTCATTGTCAGGAAGACCTTTGTAAATCTCACAAATAACAAAACAATAGTCATCCCAACAAATAATTTTTTACATGTAATAATACATCGCAATACATCATTGCCTGAGGGGAAGAGAGGAGAAAATGTGTTCATAATTGCAAAAATTCCTTGTTGCCAATTTTGCTTTGGAAAAGTCTGTTTTAGCTTTACCTCAGATCTGACACAGGCAAATCACTGCATGACATGTTCATATAAGGAGTGCAGATAAAGAAGTGGTGAAACTTTAATTTAGGGTATTCAAAAACTATGAGAAGAGCTGCCGTGTTTTCCTGTTCCAGGCAAAAGGAAAGGGAAAAGAAAAACCCAAACCAAAAGATTGTTTATATGGATTAAAATTGCTGCTTGTGCTGAAAATGTGTGCAATTCTATGTAAAAAATCAGGGTGCTCATGGTGTTTGCTTAGGGATCTCTAACTCGCACGGGGAAAAGCATCTACCTCACACTGCTTCTTCCTCCATTTCCACTCCATTTGGTTGTTTCCCTGCTGCCACCTCTTTTGTTTAGGAGTCAAAGAGTGTAACACACAAAGGTCCTGTTTGGGGTTATTGAGCAAACATGTGCATGTATCTGAAAACAGGAAGGACAGCCTAAAGCCAAACCCAGGCCCAGGGACATAGGCCCAGAAAAGCCCAGAGAATGTCCCTCTGAATGAAGAAAGAGGGCTGGAGCTGCAAGTAGAAAAACACCATGTTTTAAAAATCTGAAATGGAAGGGAAAAGATTTTAACAGAAAATTATTACAAATTATTTAAAGCAAATTTCCAAAGGGCTTTCAGTGAAACTTCAAACAGGGGCATTTTAGGTCTATATCAATGGGCAAAAATGCAGAGACAAATCCCAAAAGAGTACGTAGACTCAGAGGTGCAGTATGAGGGAACCCAGAGAGTACTACCAATCCCTGAGTTTTTTTCATCCAGCACAAGCGCTATAGTCACAGAGCCACTACATATTCATGGAGGCTGCTGGGTCTTGCAATTTTTTTAGAGGTCATGGCACTATTCTCCCTTAGAAAGGAACAATTGCTGAGAAAACAAACTTTCCCATGGTCAGGAATTGCTTTCTGATGAGCCAGGCTGTGGCTTATTGCAGTCTGACTCCTTTTGTGTTCAGCGAAACTGCTTTTTCTGATCTTATTTGCTAGTAAGTAGCAAAGAAGTAAAGAAATACTGGATGTTAACATTGACTTCTCCTAACTGGTTCTGAATCCACTTTAAATTTTACCTGCGTGCCTTCAACAGGAAAACAGTGGTTTCTCTCTAGTTCTCCTTCTCTGTATTTTTTTACTGTTCACTTTCTGATTTTTTTAATTCTTTCTTTTTGAATCCAGAGGCAGGTATGCTTGGTCTCTGCTCTTTGCTGTTCCCTATGGAAAAACCCAGAAACTTCTGGATGAAATATAAAGGTTTACCTTTTCTATGTAATGTCCGCAGACAAACCCCAACAAAGAGCATTTATGTTGTGGCCGTTTATTTTAGCATGGCTCTTACTCTTCCTCTGTGACATCAGTGCACCATCAAACATAATTTTTGCTTCTAAATATTTTGCTTGCTAAATATTTTCACCTGAAGAAGTACACCACTTTCAATTCGCACATCCTCCACTGTGAGTGAAGTAGAAGGTGTTCCCTATTGTCTTGGGAAATACTTTCGAATCCTGCTTTTTTCTGCTTTCCTATGAGTAAAAGGCTTCTGTGATTGTCTGTCAGGCTTTTGCGGGCTAACATCTGCTTAACCTGGCAAAGATGTGGAAATCTCAAAATAACTACATTCCTGGGGGTTCTGTGAAAATGCTGACTGGATGGAAAAGGCCCAAATCAGTGCCCACACTGATGCTTTTAATAAACAGAGATGGTTCCAGGCTCGGCTGCTGCATGCCTTGGCTGACATGCATCAGTTGGGTGGCTCTCAGGCATCCCAGGCTCTTCATGGAGATATTGCAGGGATTGTGAGAAGGCAGAGGTGTGATAGTGGAGAGGTTTTTGGAACAGAGGCCACAAACCCATAGGCAGCCAGCAGTTCGACCCTTCTGCTGCTCATGGAAGCAGTCGTTTTTGAACAGAAATGGAAATAGCTTTGCAGTGTATTGAAAAGTCTTGTCACATTGTTTATGTTTTGCTGCTCACTTGGATTAACACCCCCCCACCCCCAATTTTTTTTCCCTGCCTTTCACCAGAGTTTGTGTTTAAAACTGGGAACATTGTTTCCGCATTCTTCACCTTAAACAGTCTTGAAGAGAGATGAGATAATGTGGAAAGCAAATGAAATTGTTTCCAAACAGTCTGAGAGGGAGTGTCTGGAAAGTATCAGTGACTAGCTGGCTAATGTCACAGCACAGCTGATGTCAGACAGAGAGGATAGAAAAGATGTTTAATTGTGGATGTGAACACTTATTTAAATAGGTGTTCAAGACAGTGTTCCAAATTTTAAGGTGACTTTAACCTTTGTTAAAAGTATCTGTATATATATCCCATATGTATAATGTGTGCTAACAAAGTAGGTGGGTAACCCAGTGTAACTCAAGAGGGTCAAAACCAGAAAAAATGGAAAACACATGATTTTTTTCCCCCCTAGATTCAAACCCCAGCACCCCAACCCAGGGCTTGATGAAGTTGCTCCATAGTCGAGGCAGCTGTTGTATGACTACAAAAGATGCTCTCAAGTGAGCAGGTCTCAAACTGTCTGGGGCTCCATATTGCAAACCCAACACTTTAAACAATACCTATGTAGCAGTCAGATGTTTGTAGAAATTAAATAACATGAAGGTCATAATGAAGAGCTCTACTGAGCAGCTAATGACTTTGCCATGTAGGCACTCAGAGACTGTGCCAATGAAGGTAAAAGCCAAATTCAAAACATTTTAGATGAATCAGTTCTGAACAGAAACTAGTTTGCACTTAAGCACTATTTTACTGGTCTTAGTTGATTTAACCCTAATTTATTGCAATTTCTTTTTATCTTCTGCCTCTGCTGTTGAGGGAACTGCCCTTTTTCTAGCATTAGCTCATTTGTTTTGTTCTCATTTTTCTCACAAGCATAGAATTTGCTTTCTCCTTGGTTATTCTGGAGATGCTCTGCATAACATAGCCATCTTAAGCCATTTCAGCTAAGATTAAAAAGTAACGCTACAGCAAACTATGTTGGAGTGAGGATGAGGAGAATGAGCTTTTAATGACAATTATTCAAAACCCCACAAGAATACACAAGGCTTTCTTGCAGGGACATGAGATAGCACTGAAGTATCAAAGCTGGTTTTAGGATTTTAAATATTCCTACTATCTTTCTTACTCCTGAGGAATGAAATTGAAACCTCAGCAGCCCCCAAACCCGGACTTTGTGTACATGCTATGAAATCCTGTCACCAGAAAACCCAATGAGCATCTTGCCATTTACTTTTAAAGAAAACATGACAGCACCCTGCTGACATGGCCTTTATGTATCATGTATTTCCTAGGAGGCTTTGTGTTTTCTAATTCTTCACAGGGCAATTCTGGCATGAACTGCTTGTAATAGGGCCACCAGCAAAGCAGAGACCTGCCTTACAAAGAAATCGAAGCACAGGGAGTCCCCCAGCATCTGGGACTAAACACAGTGAGCAAATGTCGGCAGGCGATCCTCAGAAAGTTTCACAGTTGAGACATTTAAGTGACACATCTAGCAATTGATTGTTCAGTGTTTTCACCCTTTTCCTTTTAGCTCTGACATTTTTATTTCTTACACGAGGCAGAGGGAAAGAATAACTGGCACATGTCTGCATGGGTAACACAGGGTAGTTGATGTTTGCTATTAAAATTGTTAGCGTGACTTTTGGTTAAGAACTAGAGTCTGGCTGCATCCACACTTTTTTTGGTACTCAAGGGGTGAGATACCTTAAATAATAGGCTTTACAATCTAAGGATGGGAGCAGATTACTTTCAAAACAAAATCATTTTAAGTAAGCTAGGCAAAGTACAAGGATTCTAATATCACTGGTTACTTTTGAAAACACAAACCTCTTCCCTTTAGAAAAACTGGCTGGAAATACCTTGTAGAAGTGAAGACCACTGATCCTGACACGTGAGGAACTGGGGGTTCCCATCCCTATTACTGATTGATGTGATCAATAAGAGACCAAAGGCATGAAGGGACCTGCTGCTATTTTCTTCCTTTAGCAGCTGTTGTATGAAGCGTCTCCTCTCTCCACCTCCGCAGGCAAGACAGAGATCCTGCGGAGAACAAGCTAATGCCAGGGCAACCGCTCCCTCTGCAGGAAAAAGGCTGGAGGGATCCACTCCTCGGGGCTGGGTGAGAAAGTAATGTAGTATGTACCAGTACTTGACCGAAGCAGAAGATACTGGGGGATCACAACACGATTACAATGACACGACCAGAGATGTTTTACATGCAGGTGGTCCATGTAACTTCAGAATTTGCTGGAGGTGAGGTCTGAAGCCTCTGTGAAAAGCGAGTCTGTCTGAAGGGGAATGGCGGAGAGATGACTGCTGTATCCAAAAAGCACACCAATAAGGAAACCTGAGAGCTGTTTTGCTCTCTTCAGTTTAGCTCAACCACACAGATCTCTCTAGTTTGGTGTATGGTATCTTATCCGTGCTGGGAGAAAGTTTTTTAGACCATTTCAAGTGTTGATGACTTTGGCTGTTAAGATGGGGTGATCTGTATTTTTACTGAACTCAGGCATTGTGTCTAGCTGTTAACGTCTGAATGTGGTCTCATACTTTCCTCCCCTGATACGCTAAAAATAATTCAAAGCTGGCCCAGCCCTGCAATTTGAAGTCAGCTGCTAAACTTCAGCATGTTTCTGTTTTTAACAGAGATTTTCTGGGCAGAAGTCTGTGCTTTTTATATTATCTATGTAAAAACAATTCACTGGTGTTTTATGGTCCACATGATATCAAAATGATATTTAATATGGAATTTTACCTGTGCAGCATGGAGCAAGAACTCTGCTTCTCCTCAGTTTAGTTAGTAAACATTTTATGAACTTAGGAATGTATGTCTAGAGGAGATGCTAAAAGTTAAAACATATCAATGCACCAGATTTTAAAAAATCCCTGAATATGTATTAGCCTAATTTGGTATTTAGATCTATACATACAGACTTCCACAATGTAAATGGGCTCAGACTACAGATTTGCTTCCAATCTTCTGACTGTGTCAGAAAGTACAGATTTTTCTGTATGAACCACTGAATAGTAGCTGTTTCTTCTATTGCTCATGAAAGCAGACTAAATATATGCAGTGATGTTTTCTGGCCTTGACTATATTAATCAGTTTTTTAAAAATACCCCAAAACAGTACAGAACCTTGACCCCCAAACATTTAAGCCTATCCAGTTACTTTTGCAGTAAGGATTATATGTTTTATCACTCTCTGAATATGACACGTACTGAGTGGTCATACACATTAACTCACAGCTGGCTATTCATGAGGATAAATGTGCTTTTTTTCTGAATAAAAAAAGGGAGTCATTTAACTGGCTTATCTGATCTTCTCTATAAGCTGGAAAGAAAGCTGCGGACTGAAGTTTGGGATATTATGAGTGTATTCCCAACATTTAGGGTAAGAACATTTTAGGTAGTCATTTTAGGTTAAAAGCTGAAGTTCCCTGTAGAGCCATGGGAAGAATTAACTCTGGAGAGTAATTTGGACCAGTAAGATTACATACACTTTTCCCTACCTATTTAGATGCGTTTCTGATGCTTTTCTTCCTTCATTGATTGCATAAGGAGTAAAGAGTCTCCACCTATGCCTTTAAAGTTAGATGACATAATGTCAGCAGTCATTTCTGATGGAAAGTGGACTATTAGTTTTGGTATCTCTGCACTCATGAGTCACTGGTGCAGGTTGCTACTGCTCCTTCTGCCCCTTGGAAAAAATAAAAAAGGGGAAAAAAGGTACAAATACAAAAAATGTGTTTATAAAGCTTTAAAAATTAGATTTTTAAAATATATGTATGTATGCATATAGTTATGCATGCATGGAAGTAATTCCATAGAAAAATTAGACTGAAGGGAAAATGAGTCCTGACATTTCAGGTAATCCACACCATGGAATTCTTTTAATAAACTAATCAGACTCCACCTCACAATGAATATGGGAGAAATGCCTTTTCTTCTTGGAAAAATTTCTTTCAACACATGCTTGAAGGAAATGAGAACTTAAGAAGCAACTTTTCTGTTGCTATTTCATTTCTCCCTTTGGTACAGAGCATTGAAAAAGGCCTCAAGCAGTCACAGTCATGGCAAAGCCTGGCAGCAAAGTGAGGAGCGTCACTGGATGTTACTGCTTTCTGTTAGGAAACTTGAAAATGAATGCAGGGCATTAAAGGTTTTGCTCTCTTTATGAGAATGCAGAGGGCTCTGCTTACAGCAGTAGGTTGTACTTGTACTGTGCTTTTAGCTTTCCAGTATAAAATACTCATCACGGTGCTAAGCACCATGATCTTAATTGTTGCTTTGGCTGTAAGCTACTGGATGCCTTGTTTGTCTCATCTCCCATTTCTTTCCTGATTTCTCCTGTCATGATATTAGGTCCTAAGTTTTGAAATACAACACATGCTGAGATAGCAGACCAAAGGAAGATGTGTGCATTACTTTGGCAATGCTTTGAAACAGGCGTTAGCTAATGTCTTTGGGATGGGACTGGAGAAATTTCCTCTGTTTTTTTTTTTTTTTTATTGTGATGTGTTAACCAAAATCCAGATAACTTATTAGTAATCGTGTAATATTATCCATCAATAGCTTCGATCCTCACGTTTGGAACAAGCAAATCAATATGGTATTGAATATTGTTTATATTTAAATATTGTGTTGGATTGTCAGCAAAAGAAGCCTGAAAAAAACTTCTCTGGCAAAACTATAAAAAGCAGTTACCATAAAGCTTTTAGAAAGATACTGGAAGTTAACTTTTTTTGTTGCATTTTTAGATGGATATATCCTACAGAATCTGATAATTAATAAATAAGCTACTAATCATTGCTAAACACACATTAGATTTTATGTCGTAATAATGGAAGGCTTAATACACAGCTCCCTAGAAGTCCCTGCAAAATCTTTTCACTGATTTGAGTAATAATGAGATCAACAGTAAGACTGAAGATATTAAACAGCTAACGTGGACAGCCTTTTTATTTCCTTTCCTTCATTTCACTCATTTTAGACATCAAGGTTACCTGCGTTTTTGTTTAATATCAGTTTTGTTTTCAGGCCCTGTGTTTGAGGAAGCTTAGGTGCCAGCAGTGCTGGGGAATATGTTATTTGTTTAAAACCAATCTATTTCCATAGGTGTCTAAAAGTAAAGCCAAAAGCGCAGTTCTGTAAAAGTTTGATTTTACAAAATCTAAATTCTGAGGAAGATAATTTGAGTTGAAAAGGTTCCTTTAAATCTCTTCCTTAAACAACCTCTGTCTCTTTTTCAACAAACCTGATTTTTAATAATGACATCTTGTTTAGGAAATGGCTGTCTATGTGTGAGCTTTCTGACTGCTGCAGGAGAATAATGGGATGTCTCTCTGCTTTCCACTGCAGAGCTGTTTTCAAGAAAGCTCACAATAAAGCAGAGCCTTTTTCCCTGTCCTGCTTTTTCATGCTGATATTGAATCGGTTTGTCTCTGTGGTTTTGTCCAGCCTTAGAAAGGGTGTGTTTATTTTCCCCAGTCTTTTTACTTGATTTACAACTGCAGGGTTTAATCTGTGCCTTAGGGTAAGGGGGGGACCTTTATTATTGATTTCCAAGGGTTCTGCTAAAGGAAACTAAGAAAAAACAGTGGGCTTAAATCTGGACCATGAGTATCCATCCCTCCTTTGCAAACTTCACCATCAGTATACTGAAGAAGATTTCAAACCGCTGCTCACTGCAATACTCATCTTACGTCCATGATTTTTGACATGGGTAGGTATGACATAAAAATTCTAATAAGTAACCCCCTGTGCTTTGAATTTTTCTATGTAAATCTAGACTCTCATCCTACAGTCCTAAGTGGACATTCAGCAATTCATACCTGCAGAGAGTTAGTTCCAAGTAATTGCCACAGGTTCTTATCTGCTAGCCACAGGTATGAAGGAAATGGGTGGCACGTATACATAAAAAACAGCTATCCTGATACACAGGATCCTGTAGAGCATATGCTGGCTTCTTATAATAGTATTTTTTTACGACATTGAGTGTACACTGGCAGTTTTTCTGAGCATCAGCTGCAAGACATGTAATTCATATTTGGCCTTCTGAACCTCCATTTGATTGCTGTGCATTGAACATAATAAATTGACCATCATAGCACTAACCCTAAGCACAATTCCAGAACCTCTTCAATTCATGTGTAAAACTCATGCTGATGTTAGGTTTCGCATACTTTTATCTTGTAAATTTTTTGGATGGTTTGGGTTTCTGGTGTGACCTTGGCTATTACTGAAATTTGTATACAGGATACTTTAAACTGCTCTTGTAATAGATACACTGTAATTTCTGGGTTGTAATTCATGCCACTGACCATTCAGCAACAAGTAAAACCACAAAAATAGTGCATGAAGGACAGGAACTCAGAACCACTGTCTGCAGTGAGCTAAAGATGTGTGAGAAAAGGTCTTCACTAGGCTGCCAGACAACAGCCTAGTGCTAAAAATGTGATGTCCTGCCATGTTGGCTCGTCTATTGCTTTGTTTCACTTCTTAATACAACATATCAGGGATGTTTTCCTTTTGCGCTGCGGGATGCTATTCCTGCATGTGGTCAAAAGGCAGGAGAAGTTGGGAAAGCAAAATCATCGTTGTGCACCTTTTCCTTCAGCAGAACTCAAAAGCACTTAGAAAAGCTGCTGTCAGAGTAGAGAAAGCCCATTTGTTAAATGTCTTTATGTCTCAGCCGCCATCATAAATACTACAGACATCAGTGCTATGGCCTTGAGGTGACAAGCAAGAAAAGATTGAATGCTCTTTTATGAAATGATTTATTTTCGTGAAATTGAGTTCATCTCATGATCTTTGTAAGGATGAACCACAGCACTCATCATAGTTCTCTGAATGAGAATAACGGGAAGAATAATTTTCTACCTTTGTACTGCTAACCTAAATTGATAGACTATTTACTGCTTTTGACCTATTTTGCTCAGTATATAGCTATTTCATTTGTTAACCTGCTTATGGTTAGTAGTATGGCATTTAAACCAATTCACAGTAGATGTAACAAATTAGGTGCTAAAGCCTGTGAGTTCTTTGACATGTGAGTAACATACTTGCTGTGATCATGATGTACTGGTCTACATTAAACTGTGGGCAGGAAAGCATCGAAGAGAGATTTGGGATGCTTCAAAATTTGTCTGTGGTTTATTTTTTTAACCATTTTTTAAATTGTTTTCTTCCAAACCCAGTGTAGAGTAGGGCAAGATTATGAAGTTTCATGCAATCTCAAAACTGTTGCTGAAGAAGGCTTTTTTTTTTTTTTTCTTTCTGTGTTTACATTGAAAAACATTACTGTCTGCTGAGATTTAAAAAAAAAGAGGTTGGGTACCCAGTTATTTATTCTTCTCCACTCAGCTTTTTGATCTCATCTGTCTTTTTCAAAGTGCTCCAGTAAGTACACTTGAGACTGGGATTTCAGTCCTTCTCACATTTAAAATAACTTTTCTCCATTTAAGTAACTTAGTATGTATAGACACAGCAAAACACAGTCTAGTCCTTTGTGTATTAGTTGAAGTTTTTTTGAGGGTTTTTTAGGGGTATTTTGTTAGACAACTAACATGACGCATGTCTAAGTTGCTTCACTAAAATAAAAGAATGCAAGTGGATTGGAGTGAATGACAGGTGACTGGGGTAAGCCTGAAATAGCAGCTTAAAAGAGTGACAGGGGAAGATTAAAAGATATAAATGAAGTCAAATGCCAACAACCCATAGAATCGAGGACAGAGATGATGTAGAATAAAGGAGGTTTGGAGGAGAAAGCAGTTCAGACAAGATGAGAGTGAAAGGGGAGCCACCACAGGATTTCAGTATTTTCTCCAATAGGGAAAAAAAAAGGAAATTCAGATTTTGATAATACTTCACTGGGAAAGAGAGAAAAGAACAACTAGGCTCCTGCTTGACAGAGGAATAAGGAAAGTGATGTCTTTGCAATGAAAAGGAGAGTTCAGAGGGCTAAATGTTTGTTCAGAATAAAATAGAATTATAGTCAGAACCATTTGAGAAGGCAGGACTAGGTGTACTTCAATGTCTGAGGCACTGGAGGCAACCCAGACCTAATTTCTGACACTGCTAAGTAGTGCAGTGAATAGTGTTCATAAAGCCTCTCCTTCCTCTGTTTTCATTGAGCAGTCTGAGTATTTCATAAATCAAAAAGAAAGATTCTATATATATTTTTGGTAATACACTTGTGAAGACAAAATATTCCACCAACACAAGTGGAACAATCACTAAAATGGGATACAAAGCAACAAATGACAGATTTTAGGGAAATTTTTATCCTTCAGCGCAGCTCCTTCCTTCCTTTCTGCCCAGGCCTGAGACCATACTCTAGTTAGAAACAGAATTAACACTTCAGGGTAATTATTGACAAATAGTGGAGATAATGAACCACCTACTGACGCACTGGTTTAGGCAGTTTTCTCAAAAGGCATCTGGGCATAGCCTGGAGCCAGGTACATCTCTGGTACCACAGTACAGTGACTGGACATAATTTATAAGTATTATAGCATTGTATCTCCCAGACCATACTCATCTGATGCCTAAAATATCCCTAAGGCACTCTTCTGCTAACACTAATTGGCCTCTCGCTTTCTGTGCTTTGAACATGTCAATTTTTTTGTCTTCCAGTTATTGCTATCTCTCAAGGCAAAGTAACTTAATATTATTAATCACCAGTTTAGTTATGTAGACACAAACTATTTTTCATTCTTTTTAACTTCTCAAATTTTCATGTAAGTTCAGCAACTTAACAATGGATAAATGGGCATAGGTTTAATTTTCTTTTGTGCTCTCCCATAGCACCCAGAGCAGGGCTAGACCCTTCCAGCCTGATAAAGCACAATAAAGTAGGAAAACATGCCTAGTAACTCACAGATCTTAATTCAGCTTATTGTGCTTGAAAACTCCACTGGAACACACTAATAAGGTCCAACTTTATCATGATTATATACAGCAGATGGACACATTTATTTATTTATTGACTATCTGAAAAAACCCATCACTTCAGAGGTTTTAGACTGGAATGTCTTTCAGTAAGTTACTTTTAGTAACATTAGAATCACTGTGTGACATTGAACATGAAAGTGAGTACATATTTTGCTTTTGTCATACTGTACATTTTGTTTACAATTGCAGCATTAGAGATAGCTTTAATCTGCAATGATTAATTTCCTTCTGAACCTCTCTACAAAATAATTTCAAATGAAAAAAATGTATTTGTTAGACACACAGAAGTACTGGAGTGGACGAGAAAAAAAGTGTCATGTTGCTATTATACTCTTGACCATTATGGTTACCAATCAACTAAAATATTTTTTCATTTTTAGTATTACCATCACCTGATTGTAGTTGACTACTGGAGGAAGGAGAAAATCCGAGGAGGAGGGGGTGCTTTGGGAGCCAGAGCAGAGATTCCCCTACAGCCTGTGGAGAGACCAATCTGGAGCAGGTTTATCCTGAAGGAATGCATCCGTTCAAGAGGACCCACACCTGTGCAGTTTTTGACGGACTGTATCCCAAGGGAGGGACCCCCGGCTGAAGCAGGGGAAAAGTATGAGGAGAAAGGAGCAGCAGAGATGAGCTGTTACGGACTGACCTCAAACCTCATTCTCCATTGCCTTGAGCTGCTCAGAGAGGAGGAAAAGGTAGAGGAGTTGAAATGAATAAATGAAGTTTAGCTTGGGAAAAATGGGGGCGAAGGGGAAAGTGTTCTTTTAATTTTGTCTTTGATTCTCATTATCCAATTCTATTTGAATTGGCAATAAATTAAATTAATCTTCCCCAAGTCCAGTATGTTTTGGCCATGATGTTAATTGGTAAATGATCTCCCTGTTTGTATCTCAACCCATGAGCTTTTTCATCTTATTTTCTCCCCCTGTCCTATTGAGGAGGAGGAGTGAGAGAGCAGCTGGGTGGGCATCTACCTGCCAGCCGGGGGCAACCTGCCGCAACTGTATTGCCTGCAAAGTCATGTTGTGAGCCAGGAGAAGACACATGATCAGATCCTTACCTGATGAGACTTGGCAAAGGCTGCTGCATTTCAACAAAGTGATTCTGCTGGCGGAGATCCCAAACTGTGATTTTTAATGTCCACATTGTGCAAACAACGATATTTGGTTGTCTTTGGAACAAACTCCATGTAGAAGTACTGAGAATCAGGAGGTGCAAGTTTCTGGTTTTGGTGGTTTTGTGGTTTTTTTTTAGCTTGCAGTAGTAGTTTTGTAGTGGAAGGCTAGATCTACTCTTGTCTGCAAAGCAAAGGACCTCAGCTCTGGCCTGTGGCCTGTTGGATATTAATGGCCTGTGCCATTCTTCTGAATGAAACCTGGAATTTGTTCTTTTCTAATTGAGCTCAGCATCAAAACAGTAGGATACCACTCTTCCAAATGAAGTGCAAACACACAAGTAAGGAGCAATAATGAATTTTTTATTGTTCAGCAAGAACATCTCTCCCTCCCACCTGCCTTTTTTGAGCTCCTCCATGTGTTCTTTTCCCTTGGAGATTTAAGACACCATAAATAGTAACTGTTTGTTCCCTGGCATTATCATTTTGTCATTCCTAGATTTCTTTTGTTGCTGGGTTTCTGTATGTTGAAGGGTTTTTTTTGGTTTTGTTTTTCAATAGGGACCTCTGAAAGTATCTGAAAAGAAACAAAATAAGTAGTAGCTTGAAAGAAGACGTAGGGAAGGGAAGTGGAAAACAGGCTAGTCAAACGCAGAATGCATGCCAGCTATCACTCTTTTTAAAACACTACTACAAAAGGAACAGCAGCATAAATGAAAAATCACCCCCTCTTTCTCTACACAATCACTGACCTTGCATGTTGCTTTTTAGAATTATGCAGACTCAGGGATGAATTTGCAGGACAAGAACAGTGATTGCACTTTGAATGGGGAAAGCTACATTTCTTAGTTCACCAAACAAACTTACCCTGCACACACATGAGAAGGTGGCGTGAAACTGAGCTTCAGTCACCAATTAGTTTCTGAAACTTCTGACTATTGCCCATATGATCTTCCTGGGTGTGCTCGTCCAAGTGTCACAAAAACAGCAGCTTTGGTAAGCAAGGACCTGATACTTTTTTTGACACTGAGGGGATAAAAAACCAGTCGTGGCTAGATTACGATCAGAGCTGGCACACGGCACAGCAGCAGTAAGAGATATCCAGATCTTGACCGTGTCCTCAGTTTAATAAGAACCACAGAAAGACCTGCAGGAGACTTCATGTTCCAAGCAGTAGAAATTGATCTGGTCTATTGAACTGAGAATGAAATGTGTGTTTTTAGCTTTTGAGGTCCTTATATTTCCCTAAGAGCAATTTAATGTTTCCATATGTTAAAGCTGTTTCTAGCTGTATGGATGTTACCCGCAAACTGTTTCAAAGTCAAGGAGAGATGCAAAATGTAAATGGACCCTACTAAATGTAAATGGACCCTGCTAAATAGTGGGCTGAGGAAGGGCTTGACTTAGTTACTGTTTGTTTGTATATTAAGTGACTAAACCAGAGGAGATGTTTGTCTCAGGTGGACTGAGACTATCTTAATTTGGGGATACAGCCTGATGGTGATATGGGTTGTAAATGTTATAAGTGTTACTTATTTCTGGAGTGGGATCACTGGCCAAATACCTTTTATTTTCTATAAATAGCTTTGAAAAAGTATAATTAATGCAAATCTATGTAAATTAAAGTGAAAGTTTAGCCCAAGGTGTAAGAATTCCTTTACATCCTTTTGGTTAATTGACTGGATTATCCTCTCAGTTACACTGCAGTAACTCAGGTTTCCCTTCAGTAGCTTAAGCCAGGTGGTGTTCTCTGACATGGGTGGAGCTACTGTGTGAAAAACAGACTCAGGCCCTGAGCCCCTGGTTTTGTACATCAATTCAAACCACAACTCTAATTTACCACAATGAAGTAAAACCAAATCCTCCAGAGATTAACTCTAGATAATGCTCTGCCTTTTTGTTGTTGTTGTTGTTGCTAAAGATAAAAAAAAGCTTCATGAATTTTTTTAATGAACAGTACGAGATGTTTCAATAAATGCAAATCCGGAATAATTGAACTTAATCAGGGCCTTATTACAATAGCTTTTTCCTATAAATATACAATCCACATACAGTGAACTTAGAACTATTAGCTCAGGAAGAGCCTTAAAATACATTTCAGAATTGTAAGATAGATCACACAATTCCTAAATGACCTCAAATGACTATAAATAGTAATTAAAACCTCTAAGCAAACAGATTTTTTTACTTTTTTTTTTTTAATTCACTGTGTAAGGGTGATTATCTGAATGTTACTAAAATTATACTTGGATGTATTTGCATATTCAGGGTTTACAAACTCACCCCATCACTATATTTTGGTCAAAAGGAGATTTAGCTAATGGACCTTATTGGTATTCCAGCCAGAAAAGCATAGAGGGAGGGGATTCATGCAGAAGTAGCTCTTTCCAGAAGAATTTATGCAGGTTTTTCAAGCCTAGCAACGGAGGCATTGTCACCAGGACTATGTTAATACCAGGGCTGTGGTAGTCACATAACTGACCATATCTTGTTTCAAATAAATGAAAGATTTCTGTGGTTATGGTTGTACAATGGCTAATCTTATATATGTAAGACATATATTTTCAGTTTGGGATCTGAAATCATGCTACTATTTCTCAATAATTCTGTATGTGACAAAAACAAGATTACACCACTCACTGCAAAAATGTTTTAGCTGGCTTTAAGAAAAAATTATTCTTTCTCAAAAATCTAGGTACATTGCCTAGAAAAGAGTTATGAAGAATAAGATTGGAAGAACCATTGGAATTCAGTCCTCTAGGAATATCTTTCTGCCTCTCCAATATAACTACATATTTTTCTATTCAAAGTGAATATTACTATTAGAATTATCACTGTTTTTTAATACTTGTTTGGAAGAGCACACAGATATAAGCCTGACTGCCAGGTGCTGTCTAAATAAGTGTGAAAATACAGTTCATACTCACGCACATTTAGAGCAAAGCTGCTAAAAAACCTGCAGTAGGAATGTGTCATAGCTGTAATTCTGTGACACTGGGAACTATGCGATTTACCAGCCAGGGGCACCAATAAAACACGGCTGAAGTAATGAGCAGATGTACTGCCTGTTCAGTTCAGTTCAGTCAGGGGTGAGAAAGTTACCCAGGGAACAGACCTCTGGGCTGGTCCAACTGCCTTCTGCTGCCCTCCATGCCCACTCTTGAATTGCCTGGTGGGCAGGATTAGCAGCTGGTGAAGATCAGCACGTATGCAGTAAAAAATAGGTTTTGCTAGGAGGCCAGAAACAATATGGTTAAGACTCCAATCCAGATCCAAAGATTGCACCTGGGCTTGTTCCTGCTTGTATTCATTAGCAGGATTGTCGTCAGATTTATCACCCAGTGCACGTAAAGGTTAAATCCTTCTTGCCTTATCAAGAGAGTTGAGTGAACTAGACATGGGTGAAGATAAAGAGGATTCTGGCATATATTTCAGGTACTAATTGTATATAACTGAAATATGTACTGGTGTCCTTTTCCTTCCTCCTTTTAACTGATAGGACATCACTGTGCTGTATTGCCAACATTTAAAATGTTTTCAGGAAAAAAAAAGTGTCTTCTCAGCAAATTCTCAGTACATGCTTTTGGCTACAGACCCACAGAACTTCATGGAATTTAAAGGATGCCTTTTGTTCTACAAACCCTAGTTAGGTCGTGGTGGCACTGAATCTTCTGGTAAACATTTGCTTTTGTGGCTGGAATTCATCCCCCTGGGTGCACAGATCTTAGAGTTGAAAACCTCACTGTGAGTTATACATCCTGCTGGCTCCTTTTACTTTCTGTTTAGGGAAACAAATTTTTTAAGAGGGCAGTTCATAAGACCTGTGTTAAATATTCCCAGAAGACATTCCATGTCATCCTAAGAAAACTATCAGAGGACTTTTGGAAGAGGCCTTGCTTTTCTCTATAAAACACAGAGGGTGATGATTTAGAAAATTACATTTGCCATTCAGACATTTGAAAGTGAAAAAATCTGTGTATCAGCATGCATGGACATTTCTAAGTTTTGTCTACCCAACAGCATAAAGATCGAGTGTAAAATAAGTGTTCAAGGGCAGAACGATAGCTCTTTCAGCTAGGAATTGTCATCCACAAATCTCACAAAATTAAACCTAGATGCAAACCTTTCAGTTTAAGCAAGACATTCATTTGTTAACTCATTTTAAATATTTTTTTCTACTTTTTTTTTTTTGTCCTGTCATTTGAGACTGCACTGGAGCACGGATGGCATTTTTAGCAGTAAGGAAACAAGAACAACTGGATGATAGTCATTCTCCTGCCCACATTTTTTCTTTTCAGATATTACTACAGAATAAGTTCAGAGAGGGTGCAAACAATGTAACAGATATTTCCACTGTTGTGCTGGAACTTGCTCACACAACCTCCTGGGAGTTCTTCATTAGAACTCTTTTAATAAATTGAAGCAATTAATTTCCATGCATCTGGTAAAACTTTGCATTTGCTCCAGGCCAGATATGATTTGTGATTCATAAAAATGCTTTTGAAGAACAACTTTTTTTATATTTGGGACTGAATCAGTTTGCCTCAAAAAATAGGAATACACAAACAACAGGGATTCCACTAGTTAATTGTATGCATTAACTATTATAACATAGCTCTGTGTTTAAGTAATAATTGAAGTTGTGCTGCACAGTCAAATATTGTTAATGTATTCTCATTAGCCATATAGCTGTAGAGGATTTTGTTTCATTGATGGGTGACTGTGAGAATGTGCTGCATTAGCTGGAAAAAAATGTTGACAGACGCAGGATCTATGGAAGAATACAAATATGCATCGATAAATTTGGATTCACAGACTTGAATATTATGCAAAACAAAGCCCATGCTGAGGAATTAATATGGGATTGAAAGAAATTCTAAAGTCAGAGTGAGATTACCAAATGAGTTTTTGCCCACTCTAGTTTTCTTTGCAATGTGTGCAGAAAAAATAATTGGAAAATTTCAAAAGAATTTTTTTTTTTTCCAAAATAATATTTAAAGGTTTCTTTCAGTGAGATGCAGAGTATGGAAACTAGTCCTGGGTGAAAAATTATACAAAGAGAAAAAGCAATTTGCTTTTTGATAAGATATGAACAAAACAAAGGCATTTTCCATCTTTCACTGTTTCAAACTCTATGTGTTTCCAGAATAAATATTCTACAAGCTGCTCTCTATTCTGGTCTGCTCGTGGAGGCAAGATGCCATCCTGTCCAATTTGTTGTTGTTATATTGTCTCTTGATGTTGCCTGCACTTGCCTTCAGGTGGTGCTTGCTGAGGCCTGTTATTTCCAAGCAGACATCAATCCTACCTGTATTCACGATGAGTAAAGATAAACGGATTGGTCATTATTTGAAAAGATATGCACCATTTTATCTGGGCCCCAATAGTGGCTCTTCTGCCATCTTGGCATGCTGCAGAAGAGCATGATGTCCTCATGCAGAACTGTCTCACTCCAAGCTGAGCACTCAACAGCCTGGTTTCTCTCAGAAATGCAGTTCAGGAGGGATTTAAGCTATCTTAGAGGAGTGAAGTTGTTACTCAATATGGCCAGCCCAGCATATGCAGTCTTCTCCAACCCTAGCTATGCCCTATGTATTTGGCTCCCACCATTTGTGCTATGACAGAGCCAGCGTGTTGTAGGCCAAGAGTCTTCTGCTCCAGAAAGCCATCTGACAAAAAGACAAACTCCTCTGCTTCTAATTGTATCATGATAATCCCTGAACATTCCGCTTCTTCAACAATCACACAGCAGAATCATGCTCAGCATGGGACTCATAGTCTGCCACCTGCCTCTGTACTGGGATATCTGCAAGAACACAAAGCCTCCAACCTTAATATTTTGGGAGAGGTGAGGATGTATGTACAAAAACTTTTGGAAATGTACATACTCTTTTCAGAGGAAAAACTGTCAGAGGATGGGGAGATCTCATGCAATAGGTAGTACTCAGATGCTCAAAGCGTCTGAAATTTAAGTTGGCTGTGGTATATCTCACCAAAGTGGCATGAGAACACAAGGGAGAGTTGAAACAGGTAGAGACTGCTGAGATAGTGTTGAAGGGATATATTGTATTAAAGGAGCCAAATCTGATGCAATTTAATCAAATTTCTGTAAGAAGGGTCCTGCCTGAAGTTAGGTGAGTTCGAAAGGATTCATAATTACAGGAATGGTTGTTCCCTTTATTCAGCACAGTTACAGATCTCAGAAAAGGTCTGCACAGATGTAACACACGGGATCCATCAAAGTCAATTGCTCCAAGTTATCTGATGCACTAACAGTTCTGAAAGCCAGTATGTTTGCAATTGCTAGGTCACCAGGGAGAAGGAGGTCTCTAAGCCCTCAGGAGAGGTCAAGTGCTCTGTTTTGTCTTTCTTTCAGGTTTTCCTTTAATGTGGATTAATCTCTTTCAGCCACTTGTCTAAGTGTCTGGGCAAGTAATTTCAAGTAACGCTCTATCTCTTAATCTCTATATATCAGTATCTGTGTATCTTTCTTTTTGGTGTGATGGTGGGGGTTTGTCCTTTGTCACTTTGGGTCACATGCTGTTAGCAGCATGCAGGTGCAAGAGTCACTTATGTGCTTCTTCAAAGTCTGCAGAGATCAATTTTATTAGTGGCCAATCTGTATTTCCTGGCTGTGTTGACCTGGCTCTCTCTTAGGCACTGAACTTCAGAGTAAACCCACGCAATGCAGGATACAGAGTTCCCTCTGTCTAGGAGTTCATGTGGCTTTTAACTGGCCCACCATTTCTGGTACCAAAATGAATGAGCACTTCAGTTTTTATGTAGTTTGTAAAATCTAGGCACTGTTTTGAATAGTGACCATTTGTACAGGTGTGCATAATGAGCAGCACTTTTACCTTGGCATTTTCAATGCACTTTTATACTTAGGTTTCACTTGGCATTTTAGAACATTGCCATGCTAACAAGAAGAGGACTGTATTCTCATTCATACTGAGAAAATACAATCACAATTTCTGAAGCAAGATCTTTTGGCTTAACTTTAATAATATTCTGTTCTTTCCCTTCCCCCTAAAGTCTGAAGCACAAATATCAAAGTTAAGCCTTATACTTATTATTGTCCTTCTTGCTTAATATTAAGCTTCCTCTCTCCACCATTTGTACATCCCTCTTCCCAATAATATATTCTTTGGTTTAGTAGGAATACTGAATCATGTGCCTTAAAGAACCTTTGTCACCATATGGTTTGGGTGAAAAGAAATGAACACATTCTGTAACAAATTGTCCATTTTTTAGGAGTTGTGGGTAGAATTCAATCTAATCAGCAAAATTTAATTCCTAATGGAGTTAAAAATCATTATAAAATGCTCACCGATATATGTATACTATTGATGCTGAGGTTTTTGCTCCTTTTTATACAAATTCACAATTCAGTACATATTATTTCTACAGACAATCTAACAAAGAAAATTAAGTGAAAAATTTAAAAAAAGCATATGCATATGCTCTCATTAGATAGACAAAATTATTTTGTTTAAAAAAAGAGTTCGTGTATTTCTCAAGCCTGTAATTGTGATCGAAATACACAGGCCTGGTTTATCTGAGATAAACAGGAAATTAACTTCTTGTGAGACCTTGTAAAAGGGCAAGGGGATATTTTCACAAACAATTTATGCAGACACTCATGGTCATTCCCACACAGATTTCCCTCACTCTCAGACCCACCAACCAGCACAAAGTTACATGTCTGAGTGGTCTGTTGAGGGTCACTTGTGTGTGACAGGGAAAAGGGACACCAGCAGTTGAGTGTTGTGGTTTAAGCAACTGAGTCAAATCTAGTCTTTCCTGCACATTTTGATCCATTTCTGCCAGCCAAAAGGGCATAAGTCCTAAAAGCTCCATATTCACAACAGAAAGTCCCTCCAACAGAGGTACCAGCTGACAGGTTTAAGACAGGCGGACAAGAATGGCTGTTGTAACAAGGCTCAAAGGTCTTCAGGCTACACTTGAAAACACTGCAGAAATATGGAGGACAGAAATATTTTTAAGACATTGTAGGCCACCCAGTTGCTTGGCTGACTGGCCAGTGGCACAAAAGTAAGCGTGACCACTCGCCTCCTCAGTCTATAGGGACTTAGTGCACTCCGGCTACTCTGTCCTCCTTTTTGACAAAAGGTTTTATATAGACAGTGCCAGACACTAATTGCAGTAATTTCTTGTCAGCCTTGCCTCCTAAGGAAATAAGGCTCATACACTTGCTTTGTCCATTTCAGTGGACATCTGTCCCCCTTAACAACTTCTGAGTTGACAAGTAATTTCAAACAATCAGATTAAGGATTAAGGGGATGGAAAACAAAGAAGATGTCCCTGTGGCTGTCTACTAGCAATCACCCAGCCAGGACCATAGCACTGACGAGTTACTCTAAAGGCAATTAGGAGAAACCTCTGGATAGGTAGCTCTTGTCCTTAGGGGAGATTTCAATTTCCCACACCTCAGCTGGCAATAGCATAGTGTTTATTGAAGGTAATTTCTTTACACGAGTACTCTGTGAGCCAACTAGGAAAGGAGTCCTCCTAGACTTGCTCTTTGTGAACCGAGGATTCATGGGAGAGGTGATGGTAGGAGGCTGTTTTGGCCATTGTAATCCCAAAGACCTTGAGCTCAAAATTTTGGGTGTCATGAGAGAAAAGTTCAGCAGAGTTGCTACCCTGGATATCAAGAGAGAAAACCTGAAGCTGCAGAGGGACCTACTTAGCAGGGTCTACTGAGAATGTGCTTTTGAGGACTTAGAGGACCATGAGAGCTGGTCACTTTTAAAGAATCACCTTTGGAAAGACCAGAAGCAGCAATCCCATCGCGTCAACGGAAGTCGAGCAAATGCGGCAGAAGAGCAGCTTGGAACTCCTCCTGGAACTGGGGTCGGAACAGAAATTGTATGCTCTCTAGGAGCAAGGTCGAGCTTCCCAGGAAGACTACCGAGCTGTGGCTCACACATGGACAGAGACACCACGAACGGCCAAAGCTCAACGAGAGATGAAACTGGACAGTGTTCTGCCAGACAACAACAAAAGGCTTTCTGAAGTATGCTCATAGCAAGAGGAGGCCTAAAGAAAGTCTCAGAGTGACACCTGATGAAGATGGCCACTGAAACCTGGGGATGAAGAAAAGACAGAGGCATTTAATGCTTTTGCTTTGCCTCAGTCTTCCATGTGCATGGTAGACCCGGGGCTCCCTGGTCCCGTGAGTCCCAAGACCACAGCTGCAGGAGCCGTGACTTTCCATTGGTGGACACTGCAGTTGTAAGGGAGCAGTCCCTGGGGCCGGGGCTGGACATGGGCATCCTGGGGATAGCCCCACAGGGCCCTGCCCCACCTGGGCCCCCACATTCCCCACGTTGTGAGGTCACCATGGTGTTCCATTATATCAAGGTGCTGGCCCAGCAACGGCCCCAGTGCCTGCAGAGACGGTGCTGTGTTCGGCAGCACCGGCGGCACTGGGGGTGCAAACCTCCTGTAGAGGAGCACTCCCACTCTGTGTGTTTTACACACGAGTTTATATCTCGTGCATCTTCTCCCAGCCCTGCCAGGATGGGCCAGTGGCTCTGCTGCTGTGGGTCCAGGTGGGTTCCCCCACAGCTCGGGGACGCGCCGGCGCAGCCGGGCCCCGCAGCAGCCGCCTTGCTCATGCCCAACGCCGTCTGCTCTGCAGGGACGACCCTGGCCCCGAGCAGCAACGTGAGCCCGACCCGGCATCGCCCGAGCTGCTGCTGCGGGAGCGCGTGCGGGTGGCCCAGGGCCACGGCCAGAAGAAGAAGAGGGACCTCCTCCTCTTCAGGGACAGCGTGGTCATCGCCAAGACCAAGTAAGACTCGCAGAGCCCAGCTGCCTTTCCTCCCAAGCCCTGGCCCTGGCACCAGGGCACCAGGGCAGGGAGAACCAACGAGCAGCCCCAGGCCCCCAGCACCCTGGTGCTGGATGCACCCGTGCCCGTGCCCGTGGCAGGCGGGCGCTAGAGCGGAGCCAGCGGGCTCGGCCACCTCCAGGTCACTCCCTGCCGCTCCTCTCTGCAGAACGTGGCAGCACCCCGCGCCCGCAGCTCTGCCTGGCCCTGGGCCTGCTCCAGGTGCTGAGCAGCGGGAACGGGTCAGCAGGGGATGCTGCTGAGAAGAAGGAGGAGGAAGGGAAGACCGGCAGCTCCCTCGTCTTCCTCTGGCCCTGCGGCTCCTGCATTGTCACCTTCTGGTTAGTCTCGGTGCTACATCCCACTGGAGGGGTGGGCAGCACCTCTGTCCTGCCCCATGGGGCATCGTCCTGACCCTATGGCCGTCCCCACACCTGCCTCTGCCCGCAGGCTGGGGTACAGCGGGCACTCAGGCTGTTTCTCCTCTCTTTTGACAGCTCCCGGGCGGTGAAAGAGCTGTGGGTCAAAGCCCTCCTTGGGTAAGCCCTGCCTGGCACTGCAGCCTGGGCAGCCCATGACCCCATCATGGGGGGATGCTACAAGTGTGGCATCCCAAAATATGGAGACACCTCTTCTGAGCGGGGCAGAGGTGTCCCCACAGCTGCAGCCATAGGTGACCCCACAGCTGCAGGCTGAGGTGTCCCCACTGCTGAGTGGGCACATCTGGCGGAGCTGCTTCATCCAGCTGTGTCCAGCCAACACCTGCCCAGCCCCATCCTCACCACTGCCGCTGCTCCCACTCCACTGCCGGGCAGCACCAGCTGTTCTGGGCAGTGTGGAAGCGCTCCCCAGGCTGGCAGCAGAGGGAAGAGCTGGCTTGGGTCTCACTCAGCTCTTTCTCTGCCCCTTCCCCATGCACAGGCCACCAGAAGGAGTGCAGGGAGCCCGGATCACCCAGCTGCCCTCCATCAAGCTGGTGCTCAAGGAGCTGAGTGGCCGCAATGCTGTGAGTGTCCCTCCTGTCCCTGCTCTGCCCCCAGCGGCTGCCCCAGCCCAGCATCAGCTGCATCGCTCCTCACCTTCTGCTCTTTCCCCCTTACCAAGGCAACGACACTGGACGCCGGCAGCCTGGAGAAGCTGCTCCAGCGCCAGGCTCAGGTCAGGGTCACTTGCGGTGCAATCTCACCCATCCCCACCTCTCACACCTGGCCAGGGGCTGATACAGCTCGCCGGGGGCCCGTTCTGCTGCGGGGCTGCTTGGTGAGCACAGCATATTTCTTACAGGCTGGCGCCAAGCAGCTGACACCTCCCGTCCCCTCCGGCAGTCGAGGCGGACGTGGCCACGTGGATGGTGAGTTTGGAGAAGACAGGGGCAGGATGGCCCTTCTCTCCTGCTCTTGCAGGCGGGCACGTGTGCTGCGATGGGGCTGCCGCTGCCCTTCCTGCAGGGCACGTCCATCCTCATCGCTCTGCAGCAGGAGAGAGCTGAGCCCCGGGGCCACTTGTTCCCAAATGATGATGCCTCTCCCATGCCCTGGGTGACAGGGGGACAGCACTGAGGGAGTCTGGGAGCACCCTCCTGGTGCTTCTCCTCCACGGCTCTTTGCTCTGTTTCCCTTGGCAGCAGGTGGGACCCGCAGGAGCAGGAGGAGGCTGCCCTGGCCATTCGCGTGGCCAAGGACCTCGGCTGCAGCAGAGGCGCCGGGGCCGTCGGGCTCTGCTGGCCAGGGGGCTCTCTTTGGCCGGGCTCTGGCAGCTCTCTGCAGCCAGGACGGCACGCTGCCCCAGCCCATCCAGGTAAGCCAGCCTGGCCACGGGGTCCCCATCCCATCCCATCCCACCCCATCCCACCCCATCCCATCCCATCCCATCCCGCTGGCTACTCCAGAGAGGGGCCATCCCCAGCACCTTCCCCAGGACCTGTCTCCAGCCCAGCAACTCTCCTCCTCTGTGCCCTCAGGACCTGCTGGCTCTGCTGAACGAGCACGGGCCATCCACAGAGGGGATCTTCCGTCTGGCAGCCAGCGAGCGCGCCTCCCGGGAGATCAGGGAGGCCCTCGACAGCGGCGTGGAGGTCCAGCTCCAAAGCCAGCCTGTGCTGCTGCTGGCTGTCATCTTCAAGGTGAGCCCGGCTGACCTGGAGCCCAGCAGCTCCCGGCTCTCTTGGTGCTGATGGGCACCTGCGGGAGCACAAGTGGAAACCCAGCCGCCTGCCCATGAGCCAGAGGGCCAGGGATGCTGCCTGTGCTCCTGGGGGCAGTGGCCAAAGCCTCACGCGGAGCCCTTGTCACTGCAGGACCTCCTGCGGAAGATCCCCTCCAAGCTCCTTGACGTCCAGCTGTACGAGGAGTGGATGAGCGCCCTGCAGCAGACCAGCAGGCAGCAGAGGCTGGCAGCACTGAGAGAGTAAGTGTGGCAGCAGCCTGCCTGCTCCGCAGGGACTGGCACAGGCCGGGACTCGCCTGCAAAGCAGTGGCCTGCCTGAAGCAGCCATGGTTCCTGCAAGCCACCTCCTGCTGCTCTGGGGTTTATGTTTGGGGGGAAAGGGGCACAGAAAAGCATTTCTCTCCAGGGATCACTTCCCACAGGCCCTGGGGCTTGCTCCAACAAGGGCCTCTTTGAGAAGGGCAGGGAGGGAGGGATGTGGCTGTATCTCAGCGCAGGCAGTCCCTCTGCTGTAGACCAGGCGGTGGCCTTGGGTGAGACCAGCCTAGGAGACCTGTGTTGTCAACACCGACTTCATTAACGTTGTGCTCCTGTTCCCTCAGGGTGGCCAGCAAGTTACCCGAGGCCAACCTGCTCCTGCTCCGGCACTTGCTGTCCCTGCTCCATAACATCAGCGGGAACGTGGCCACCAGCAAGATGACAGCCAGAAACCTGGCCATCTGCCTGGGGCCAAACCTCCTCAGCCCCCCGCAGGAGCTGCCCCTGGATGTCCTGGTGCAGGAGATGGGGAAGGTAGCTGTGTTCACCACCCAGCTACAGCCTCCCCAGCCCACCCCAGCTGTGGGGCAGCAGCCGGGAAGAGCAGCCCCATGGCTGCACCTTCCTGCACAGAAGTGCAGGTCGGGCTGGGAAAGGCTGTTTGCGCCCGTACCAGACACCTCTGTGAAACCAGCGGTTTGCTGTGTGCAGGTGACGCAGCTCGTGGAGTTCCTCATTGACCACGACGAGGAACTCCTTGGGGAGGAGGTGGCTGGGCTGGCCAGCAAGGGTGACGAGGAGCCACCAGCACCGCAGATGGCACCAGAAACAGCAGAGGTATGTGAAGTGCACAAGCAGCGTGTCAACAAAAGCCTCCACCTCAGAAGGTGGGGCTGCTGCCACAGGGACAAGCACGGTCATCCCCCAGCCTGCAGCTCTGCCAAAGTGCAAAGCAAGGCTGATGCAGGTTGGCCATCCCGCTTTGTGCGGTGATCCCACCACAGCTGGCTCAGCTGAGCTGAGCAAACCCATCCAGGGGATGTGCCCTGCAGAGCCAGGGTAGCAATTGGGCAGGGAGGTCCTTGCCCCCTGCTAACTTACACATTGCCATTGCAGGTGCCTCCTGTCGCTCTTGAAAGCAACCACCAGAACAGCTCTTCCGGGGAGAGAAGGTAAAACTACCTAGCTTTGCTGGGCTCAAGGTAATCATGGCTTCACCTGTCTAACAATATTATTGAATGGAAAGGTTGCCAGGCTCTTCACGGGACTCCAGGAAGAGAAAAGCAACCTGTGAAGATGGGAGCGACGGGCAACCGGTCATTAAGAAGAGAATGCTGGCAACCGAGCTGTCAGGGATGGACAATTGAGTCAATCCAAGCAGGGGAAGGAGAACAAGGCGCCCGGGTATGTAGCAGACCCTCTTTTCCATCTTTCAAAGTTCTCAGTATAGGAAACATCCCTGAGGTGCACAGGATGGTCCTAGACAGGAGGCATGCACATGCCCTCAGGGGAACATGGATGTCAGGTGCCTCTCTCCTGTGCTAGCAATGACACCTTTCACAGCAAAAAAACAGGGGGCAAGTCCCGCCTGCTCCTGCCCTCATGGCTTCATCAGCGCTTTCTGACTGTGCCCTTGTAGGTGCCCATTTACTGCTTGGATTCCCCGGATGAGCTCTGCTGCCTGGGCTTCCAGTTCCACCCTGCGGCCCCAGCACCACCTTGGCGGCGGCGAGGGCATCGTCACCGTGTCCTTCTGCTCTGGCCGGAAGGTTCCACCAGCTCGGCCCGGGGCCAGAGCAGCGCCCTCAGACCCATCCCAGCCCTCGCAGGAGGCCTTGCGGGCTCACTCCTCAGCTCCGCCAGCAAATGCCCACCCGCTGGCACATCTCCCCAAGTGGGGAGCTGGCCTCTGAACTCCATCTACGCAGGGCCGTGAAGATCACCTGAGCAGGACAGAGGGCACAACACTTATGCTGGGCCACTTGTTTATTACTGTGTTTGTTACTGAGTTTACTGCTGTGTTTGTTACTGTGTTTATTGCTGTGTTTGTTAGTCTATCACTATGTCTTTTAGAAACAAATTTTAGGATATACTTTAGGATATATTTAGGATATAGTTTAGGAAACATGTTATTAGATAGTAGTTACTTCACATTGTTTGAGTACACACTTCATAGGATCATAGAATCATAGGCTAGTTAGGGTTAGAATAGAATAGTTAGGGTTGGAAAGGACTACAAGTAATTTCATGTTATGTCACAAGACTACTCTTAGAGTGACTTTTCATCTATATTAGTAAAGAAGCAGAAGAAATACAAAAGTCATATCTCTCTACCTTGCTGTCTGCATCCTGCAGTATGCAAAATGGAAAAGAAAGCACACTGAGAGGGTCTATGGATTAGGAAAGCACTGACAGAAAGATGTTTTTATTTACAACTACTGCCGTTCTCAGCATTTCTTCATATGTATTACGCCTTCCTGAATTTTCTTACCATTTCTATAAATACAGAAATAAAGTGTCAGTTATCTGGCCAGTCTCTGTATTTGGATGAGTCCCTTCTCTTTTTACTCCTCTCTCCATCTCTGGGTTTCACTTCTCTCTCTCTCTGATACTTACCTGTCCAAGAAGAGAAAAAGGTCATGCAATGGTTGCAGTTGTATCAGCCTTTTCTTTCTCCCAGGAACTTTGTTGTTTCTCGTAAGAAACCTGAGGAGACACTTGCACCGAAGAAAAGGTCTTCGCAAGGAAAGAACTTAGTATGTTACTGCTTCTTCTAATCTGAGACACAAAAGCAGTACTTTTGCCCAGAAGGCCACTGGTCAGTATTTCTGTTATCTTGCTATGCTTACATTTCATCTTTCTTCACATTGAGAACCAAAGCCCCAAACCTCTTGGCCATGTTGCCATACCACAGGCTCTGTTAGGATGAGAATCATTTAAAGATTTTAGGGAGCTTCTGTTTAAGGAAAGGAGATTATTTTTTGTTACCTGGAAAAAATAGAAAGAACTGGTAAGTTACAGCGGAACAGCCACTTCAAATCTAACTCATCTAAAAAGTAGCCAATGAATTAAAAGCTATTCTCTATTAGCTGGCAACTATAGGAAAAACCCCTTATCTTCCTCAGGGAAAAATAAAACCCCAAAACCATACAGGATGTTGAGAACAAAGGCCTGAATGAAAACTAAAGTTCCCATGCCCTTACTGCAGTAAGGGGCAGCAAGATAGGGGAAGCAAGGGAGTTGAAACATGTTCCTTCATCCCTATGGATGTTTTCTACCTGTTGGAGCAAACTGGAGCAAACTGGAATGCATGATCTGGAGCACCCAAGTTGACTGCGATGCCCTAGAGGTGGTCATTCTCAGCTACAAGGTGCTGGGATGACTGAAATATGCTGAGAGCTGTGTGCCTCATGTATGCACTCATACTTACAAATGTGCAATTCTGGTTTTATTTCTAAAAATAAGCACATACTTGGTAAACATGACTCACTGCTCTTTCTTCCATCTTGAAATCTGTATTTGCTCCCTGCATGCTGGAAGAGGAGGGATATCTGGGAAATGGATGCTCACAGTATCAAAACCAACATCAATCAAGACCCTAGGTACTGCTTATGCAAGTCCATTCTGCCTTCTTATCCCTGCCCCATATATTCCAGTAACTCAGGAGACCTTCTTGCCATTGTAATATGCTGTGCCTCGTAAGAGAGGTCTCGTGCAGAGAGCAGCACTTGCCCCCCATGAGAGAATTTCAGAAAAAGGAAGTCAAATAAAGTGGTGAGAAAGAGAATTTTAATAAAAGAGGAATGAAGTAGATGCACCTGTGTAAGCATTTGAATTTGCCTGGTCCCATAATGCCGGCGTTGGCTGCTGATTCTAGCTGGGCTAATAAAAATCTCAAGATTGATGCAGTAGACAACAGAGACTGACAGAGACAAAGGGAAATGTCTTCTGTTCACAAACCAGCTAGTCTTGCTGGGGGATCACTTGGTGGCTCCCAAAACTCTGTCATTTGTTTAGTGCTTTTTAAATTAATCCTGTGGTAAACTAGTGCTGCACAATGAACTAGCTGTGTGTCTTGGTTTAAGCCTAGCCAGTAACTCAGAACCACGCAGTGGCTCACTCCCTCCCTGCCATTCTTCTCCCCCTGCTCCCAGAGGGATTGGGAGGAGAATCGGAAGAGTGTAAATCCCACCAGTTGAGATAAGAACAGTCCAGTAACTAAGGTACCATACAAAACTACTACTACTACCACCAGTAATAATAATGAGAACAGAAATATCAAGGGGAGAGAATATAAAATTAAAGGGGAAAAGGAAACAATAAACACAAGTGATGCACAATGCAATTGCTCACCACTCGCTGACCGATATCCAGCCCGACCCGAGCAGCGATGTGGGCCTTCCAGATAACTCCCCCAGTCTATATACTGGGCATGACGTGCTGTGATATGGAATACCCCTTTGTCTAGTTTGGGTCAGGTGTCCTGTCTCTGCTTCCACTCAGCTTCCTGTGCCCCTCCTTACTGGCAGGGCATGAGACTGAAAAGTCCTTGATCAGAGTAAGCGTTACTTAGCAACAAGCAAAAACATCACCAGTGTGTTATCACCATTGTTCTCAGACTGAAGTTGAAAACACAGCACTGCACCAGCTACTAAGAAGGAGAAAAAAATAACTGTTAAAGCTGAACCCAAGATTGAGTCCTAATCATGTCACCATATTCTTTCCTGGCAATGATAAACACATGATAAGCCATGATGTGATTCTTTTGCCCCAGAATCTTTCTTCAGCTTAACTAAAACACAGCAAAGTTTTATCAATGTTTCCCCATTTTGGGTCTCCTCACAGCTACAGTCAGCTTTCCAGATGGGATAAGAAGAATAGGAATAGCATACACAGACTGTGGTGTAACCTTATTGCCACCTTCCTGTTGCTAGCAGGCAGGTCTGCTGAAAAGTCATCTGGGCAGTGGTTTTATCGTATCAGAGACCTGATGGTCTTGATGCGAATAATGACAGATTCCTGAGTTTTAACCAGGCTATTGTTGTCAGTCATGTCTTTGGCTATTAATACATAATATTATTTTAACCTTTGTTCTAGATTGAGTCTTTTTGAATGGGTCTCATTTTTATTGAAATTATAGCGTCTTTGCAACAGGCCACTTCTTTCTGGGAGTGAAATGATGGTCCCTTTGTTCCCCTAGGCCTATTGCAGTGTAAATGCGATCTTTTTTTATTCGTTAAGATTTCTCCATTTTTATGAAGTGGTTGGAGAGCTTAAACTATTAATCAGAATTTTTACTCAGTCCTAGGAAAATGATACCGTAGTCACAAATTATCCCAGAATTTATTCTACAAGATATTTGTGGTAGATCTAATGCTGGAGCACTGGATACTTTATGTATCTCTGTTAGGATTGCAAAATAGCTATCATATTTTGGCTCATAATACATTTATGTCTCCAGTCCTACACATCTTCATATGAAATTATTTCTTGTTAATCTTCATTAGAAATGCATCTCTGAAATCAATATATTTAGAGTCTTAAGCATTGGTGCTAGCAACCAGGATATAAAAAGAGTGCCACCACCATTATATAGTAAACCCACCTATAATGTATTGGAGAGCTCCAGCTGTAGTTGGGAATTCTGTTGGTACTTCTATCCTTTTTGACCCATCTTTCTTTTAAGTTTTGACCTATCTTTCTTTTAAGTAAATGTAGTAAGTATCTTGCAATGTTAATGATTAAACATAAAGAGGTCAGGTAATCTCTTCTATTTAATGGATTAAACAGCATCTATCTCTGCCTTTAGAATTTCAATGCAGTTACCACCTTGTTTTTTATAGGTGTATAATAAAATGCTGAAGCAGAAATAACAGGGAGTGACGCCAAAGCAATTACCTTTTCTGCAAACTAATAAAACCACTGACAAATAGAATACATTACAACTGGATCATTAATTACTTTAAATTCTCTTAGGATGTTTAATAAAACAGCATTTTTCCATAGTATCACTGTTTGGCAGATGTTCTTGTGTGTTCAAAATAAACTGTTGATTCAGTGCTCGTGTAATATTGCTTACTGGGGCTCCCTTGTTCTGGATCATTAGGCAGGAACAAGAACAGTTTATTTTGTTGTACAGGATTGTATCACCACATGGTGTGATAATCATGCATCTTATCCAGTAGCTACTCTAATACAGAACATAATGTAAACAATGCCCCATGCATTGTGCAATGTTCTGGGTTTATATTTGCAATTAAGGTTCTGAAAAGAATTTCCAGTTTAATATTTTGAAAATGCTCCTGCTATGAATTCACTGATTTATTCACCTATCCGAGCAAACAGTCTGCCAGTATAAACTGGCATGCCTCCATGTTCACATCAGTTGTGGGTCTCATTATTTCAACAGAGGTGTGCCAAAGAGATTGTAGATAAAATGAAAGCAGAGAGGACAAAGAATGGAAAGCTAAAATAATTAAAACTCTTAAAGGACTTTGATCATCTCCAGCATTGCTACTTCACACATCCCACCAGTAGTTCTATATGCAGTTCCACTCAACTGCACTGAAAAATTATTCAAATAAATGAAAATAAGGGAAGAAAATTAGAAACTTTAATTGAAACCACATTGAGTTACACCAGCTGTGTCTATGTTCTCTTCAGCTTAATTTATATGCAAAACATTGGAAAAGCATAAAGTCACCAAACCACAAAGCAAATGAAGACTCTATTATTTACCAAGGAAAGCTGGATGCAATATTTTTGATGAATAAAACTCTGTTGAAAAGCTGTAGCTTCAGCAAAACAGAAGTAGTTATCGGAGATGTATGAATTCTGCAAAGATTTTCATGAGAAAGTATTTGATAAAGGATGAAAAGCAAACCAAGTAGTTAGATGGAGTGTAGTACTTATATTTTTGGCAGGAAGAGTTGAATATGTACGTAACTGGATGACTGGACAAAAAAATGGCAAATGAAATTCAACATAGATAAATGTAAAGCAGCGTATATGGGAAAAACCCAATCCTATCATTGCATAAAGTGGTAGGTTCTGAAGCAGCCATTACTGCTGTGAAGAAAAACCCTGAGGCTATGATAGACGGTAGAAAACATCATCTCAGTAACAGTCAAATAGCAGATCAAATGCTAGGAATCCTTCAGAAGGAAATAAAAACAAGGGAAAAACCATAATCTTGCTGCTGTACAAACCTGTTTTTCCACAGCTGATATACACTGGGTGGAGTTCTGGCCCCTCTGTCATTTAAGGGATGTGTTGCAATTGGAAAAGGTTGAGAGAAAAAAAGCAAGAATAATTAAAGGGTGGAGAGTGCCAGTACAGCTTGGCAGAGATCTGCAAACCTGTGAGTAGCAGAGGAAGGGTAAAAGACTGCTGTCTCTTCTAGAGTGAGAGCAAAGCACCATGAAATGGAACTAGTGGTAGCCAGATTTAAAGCAACTCTTTGTGGAATTGGTAGCGGACCTGTAAAACTCCTTGCAGGAGGAGGCAGCCCTCTGTGACTCTGCATCAGGTGATCTTTGCACAGATAAATGTCCACCTAGCCATCTTTATGAACAGTTACAGTGACCACCCAGATTATAGCAAATCCCAGATTATGGCAAATCCTGCCATTTGTTTTTTGTTGGATCCTTTGTTTTGCAGACCTCAAATCCCATTTATGATTGATTAACTATTTCAATTCTTTTTACTATTACAATGGAGTAATTTGTCTTTGTTCATATTTGATACCTTCTGTTTTCACAGTAAAATGTCATCCCCACCAGTTGTATTTTCAAGTCTGTCCGAGTTGTTCATATATGGAGTGATTGCTTCAGAGCAAAGTCAGGAGGTCTGGATGGCTGGCTTCTCTCTCTTACCTGCACTTACTGTTTGCCTATTTGTAGATAGGTGTAAGAATAATCCTCAAAGTGGGAGATCAGAGGTATGCTGTGCCCTCAGGCTTCTTCCTGTTCTCCTAAGATACCCTCACTACTTCTAGCAGAAGAGGATTTTATTTAAAGTGCATGCAGAAGCTCTGTGGAAAACGCTGCTCCTGCAGTATGCAGGAGCAGTGAGCCCAGCTGGAGCCATGAGATACTATGACCTGCTGCATCAGGAAGGTGATATGTCCGCTGAATCAGGCATCTGGCATCCCTGGGCAGTGAGAGGGGCTCACACAGCTCTGCTCAGCTCCCTCCCTGCAGGTCCCAGGACCCTATGTCTGGTGGATAGTCCTGATCGGTGGTACCCTCCCATGGTGAATGGCTGTGGGTCCTGGGTGGTTGCTTTAGTTTCATGGAGCTGGGTGTCTCTCCATCTTTCACAATGCCAGAATCCTGCTTCCATGAAAGAGAGCTATTTCCAGGGCCTGCTGTGTTTTAACCCATTTTCTTCCCATGAAACAGCACGGAAATGGTTGCCTTTCACCCATTATCGGAGATGTAATGAGCTTCCCACATAAACGCTTGACACTACTGTAATAATTCAACATATGAAAGGTGGATTTGATCCAGTGATCCAAAATAGAACCAGATAAATGGGATGCCCTTTTACGATTATCAGAGCTTCAGGGATACAACTGACACCTTTCTATTTCCCTTTTTCCTCTTTCTATCTTTGTCAGTAAGCTATAAACCTCTTGCTGAGCTGTAAAAAAATCAGCAAAGGCTGAAATGAAACAGGTACTGCAGCTGTAAGGCAATTTAAAAAGTGCCCTTGGTTTCAACAGCCAATCCATTACAAATTCCTTGTAGGTTCCCCCCCCCCCAGTCCATTCTTGGGAAACCACACAAAAAATCTACTGCAAACCCTCAGAATAAATGTTCACTAATTGCTAGAATTTCTTTAAGCTAATGGATCTTCCTGGCTAACTGGGTTTCATAGCTTGCTGACCTTGGGTCTGCAGGGGGAAATACAGCTGAGTATTCAATATAGTCAATATTTAAAGGACAAGAGCTTGAAAGAAGTTTTTCTCTGAACAAAATAGTAGGGTGCACTGGATACAGGTCTTGCATTTGAAGATGTACTGAAATAACAACCCAATAAGTAGCTGTTTTCTACATCCTGAACACCTTAAATAATCACACTGAACTGTTTGAAGGACCACACTCATTATTCCTCCTATTGTGCCCAAGGTCTTACAGGAAGGTATGAATTTTATTGTAAGAGATCATCCAACATATTATAGACTCTATTTTCTTTTCTGGGTTTTAAATAAATATGAACTCTCCTGTGGGTTTCATTGTTTTGGGTTTTTGTTTGTTTGCTTGTTTGTTTTTCCTATGCTGAAAATTCCTATACGATCTACACTGACTGTCCAAAGCTCTGTGCAACTTGCCAGGTATTTGTAATACTGGGAGATGCTGACCACACTCTTATCACAGCCAACATATCTCAAGCTTGGAAACACACTGTTGAAAAAGCATCACAGAGAAATCAAACCTTAAATCTTCTGGAGTTTCTTTAGAAAGATAGATACTTGCATGAGTCTTAAAACAGTAGCCAGGCCTCAATTACACTGTTCACAACTCCAACCCCAACCCAACATTTCCCAAATAAATGTGTTTCTTCAATTATTTACACAAAATACCTTGGGAGTTTCATGATATTCCAAGCAGAATCTCAGCTGTGAGCAAAAGATTCAGAATTACTTATCAGTTGTGACAAAGGAGTCTAAAAGGCTTATATTTGATGAGTTTTGGAGTATTTGGTAAGCACAGAGAAATTACATGAACTGTAGTCTTAAGCATTTTGATTTTGGTTTTGTTGAATATAATTCTTCATACGATTGCAGTTTAGTGATGTTCAATGCTAGTGATCTGCTGAAGGGGCTTCTTAAGAAGCTTGTTGTAATTCTTCGACCAGATTGAAGATTCAGATAGAGTAATGGCCTTGCTTCTGATCTGGAGAAAGTCTTGCAGCTCATCTCTAGGCTCCTGCTTAATTACATTACCAAGACACATGCACATATTACTAAGGAGTGAATGTTTTGCCAGTGAAATGAGTCAGACTGAACTGCAGTAACCCAGAGTCTTCAGACAAATTCTCAGCAGAAACATCTATGAGCAGTCCTTTACAAGGTTTCTTCCTCTAAAGACTGATCCTAGATGGGGAGTAAGACTTTTGATTCATCAGTGAGTTGTATTCTGGTCCCAAAAAGGTCTTTATGTCCAGGACTGCTTTAAGGTCACACTATAGTACATGGGGGAAGTCTGGTGGGAATCAAAGTGGGGACCATTCTGTAGGTGACCCTAAAAGCAGCAAATGAAGAAAACAAACCAAGAAATTAGTTTGGAGCTGATGCATTGTGAATACAGCTGAGATGTTTTCACACATACAAATCTTATTTTTTCGTAAGCAATACTGAAGTCACTCATTAAACAGCCAGTGGGGCAAGGATACAACATAGTCCTCATGGTCTTTGTGCTCCATCTCTGATGCAATGAATCTTCAAATAATTTGTGCACAAAGCTCAAAGAAACATTGACTGGTTAAAGCATGGGAACAAATAACAACATGTCCTTGAAAGGTCTTGAAAGGTCTTTCCCTCTGTGTACTCACTGTCAGCTAGAAAAGCCTACTGATTAAGGTAGTCTCAAGAAGACATACGAAGTAGACCTCAATCTCCCTTTCCTTGGGTATGTGACTTAACTAGTGAGTTCTCTGTAGAAATTTGGAATAGAAGCTGAGGAGAGAAGGTAGCAACAGCAGTATTTTAAAAGAAAAATTCATGCATATAAATATCTCAAAGGTGGGTGCCAGGAGGATGGTGCCAGACTCTTTTCAGTGATGCCCAGCAACAGGACGAGGAGCAGTGGCTATAAACTAAAACACAAGAAGTTTCACCTAAACATGAGGAAGAACTTCTTTACATTGAGGGTGGCAGAGCACTGGCTGCCCAGGGGGTTTGAGGAGTCTCCCTCTCTGGAGACATTCAAAACTGCCTGGATGCATTCCTGTGTAATCTGCTCTAAGTTGCCCTGCCTTCTCAGGGGGACTGGATAGGTGATCTATAGAGGTCCCTTCCAACCCTAATGATTCTGTGATTATGTGAAAATTATTGACACCGTGCAATACATCCATGGATTTATCATAGTTGATTTCAGTGTACACTTACTGAATAGAAATGATTACTAGATACTGGTAGAGGAACAACTAATGTCTAGACCCTAAGCGATTCTGGACATAATCTGCCAAACCTCAGGGAGTGTGAAACATGGGCAGCGAAAAGCTCAACCGCTGAGCAACTGTCGCTTTGAAAGCAGTGACGCTTCCAAGACTAGGTAGCAGCTAAACACAGACTTGAGAACTGAGGGAGCCTAAATTCTGAAAAAGTTCTGGCTTCTTTTATTTTTAAATGAAGTTCATGGCAAAAGATAGCTATTCACATCCTCAGAAAGCTCCTACTGTGAGATGGCTACTTTCCTGGAGAGTACTGGTGAACCAAAAATGTTTACTACTAGAGAAACGACTGCTTGAAACTGAACTTCGTCTAAACCTGCATTCTCTGAGCATCTGGCATCAGAGCCTGTGACATGTACTTACTCCTAGTTTATTCTAATTATCTGTCTGTCTGTCTATCTATCTATCTACCTACCTACTGTATCTATTCTATCTTATCCTACTGTCTATCATGTCTATCTATCCTCTCCTATCTATGCCACGAATTACCATCCCTGTTATTGTCCACAGGTAGATTTCTTTGACTTTCTACCAATTTATTTTTCAGAACACAAAATAAAAATTGCCAGCAAAAGCTAATTTCAAATGGCTCTCCCCCTCTTCCCGCAAATCTGAGTGAGATTTTTTGGGGTTAAAAGGAAAGATTTTTACAACTTTATAGCTGTGTAGCACACAGCCCATAAGCTTAACGTGAGCAAAGGAAGAACTTTTTTTATTAGAAATTTTTGTTAAAATGTTGGCAGCACATTACCTGACAGCATGCATCTTTCCTTGATCTTTGCAATATGTTTGTAAGAACAGTGGTTATTTTTGTAACACAGATGTGTAAACCAAATTTATTTTCTATATTTAACTATAAAGTTTTCCCTACAACGAAGATCAGATTAACAAGTTGAAATACGTTATTTATAAGCACTTTGATACTGAGGAGAAAAGGTCTTGTAGGCCTTGGCCAAATATTAGTGTTGTTTCTATATACAATTGTCTTAAATATTCATCCTGACTGTTTGAAAAACTCACAAGCAATGTGTTCTGCCACCAGAGAACCTATTTATTAATTGAAGTTTTATTGGGAGAATTCAATCCTAAAGGATGAAGCAATGTGGTGCAGAAGAGGGCATTCTAATAGACAGATAAAAGGGAATCAGTATATATGGTTTCATCAAAGAAAAGAAAGGAAGCCTGATTGCTTTACTTGTTGGAACAGTAACAATTTATTTAGGAGTATTTTTACTGGAATAGCAGTTCAGTTTATTTCAGGCTGACTGGAGTTGTTTCAAAGGCTCAGAATTTCTTTTCTTCATCACTTTTGCATAGTTCCAGTTCATACTCAGGCGGCTGCGCTTGCTTTGTGCTTATTCCAGATGCTGCCTTACTTTCATGTTTTGCTGGGATAGCTTTCATAAGCCTTTCTCATTGAAGCATTATCTTTTTTTTCCAGCAAATGGAATGCCCCAGTATGTTTTCTGACAGCTATAAAAGACAAAAATCTCTCCCTGATGCATTTGTACACACAGTCCATGAGACAGATTTTCTATCTCAGTGGAATAGTTAAGGTATTGATTACAAAAGGGCTGAAAGGTTAACCTGTTTTCCATACTGGTACAATTATATTGCTTACAAGAAAGAGCCAGTTTTAATGTGCTAGTGCGTATGGAGACAAATAAGCAGCTTCTGTAAGCAATGAAGAGGTTAAATACTGCTGCCCAATTTGTATTTCTGTAAATTCTTCATGTCCTTGTTTGCTTGACTAACGATACTGTTACAAAGAAAGTTAGAAAAGAAAACCTTTTTTTCCAATTTCAGTTCTACAAATAAGTGAAGGAAATGGTTTCCAGCTGTATGCTTAATAGCAAAACCAGCAAAAACTGTGCACACAGCCAAAACTCCCACTTGAGCAAATATTTTCAAGGTGCTAGAAGCACATGGACCACAAAACCCTGGTTTTGTGGGCTTGGGTGTTTTTGTTCTTTTTTAAACAGCAATCAGTTTTCCACTAGTGCCTACATTCTTTCTTGATACTTTTTTCTCTACCAAAAACATTTATCTCAAACAGTGGCTGCTCTTTAAATATCTATTGATTCCAGAGCCTCTCCTGATGCCCTTTAATGGGTTTCTGTAGAGTAGTCTGACCTTCTCTTTTGGTGAGAATCAGGTCCATCCCTCTTATCACTTTAAATGCTGTGGGGAAATCCACATATTCAATTTCCCTTATACACTCTGTCAGCTTTCTGGGGCAAACTGTGTATTGTCTCCATTGCAATTTGCTTGAAATTCCACTGTCAAAGTGATACCTGCCCTAGAAACAAAGAAGCTTGCTAACCCTCTAGCAAAAAAAATGTTTACTATCTAGATGAAAAAGAGTTAGAAAAAACACTGATAAAAAATATTCAACTAAAATTCCCAATTTCTTCTCTTTTCTTCCATACTATGTTTCGTTGGCGATGTCCTCAATGTCAATGTACAGAGGATCCTAGTTGCAAAGATTAATCTAGCTGAGACATCATCACTGATTGATCATCCCTGATGGAGAAGATGTAGAGGAACAGGAGAAAGAAGTTGTCAGCACCATGCAGGAGGCTGAAAAGATAATCAAGGGACTTGAACTTTAAGCAACAGATCAGAGCAACAGAATTCAGAGGCAAGCAAGAAAAGATCAGACCAAAGGGCAAGGATGTTGACTCTGTGTCTGTGTGTATGTATGGATGGATAGATAGAGAGGTAGATGTGTTTTGAATGAGCTGTGAGAAGTGTGCATGTTGAAAGAGGCCAAAGAGTAGTAGGGAAGAGTCAGTGAAGTGGCAGAAGCTAAGTGCTTGACTGAGCATTTACTATAGGGACAGGAGGAAAAGGTTAGCTGTGAAAGCCAATCTACCTAAAAGCACTGCTTGGTAGTTCTTGGTCCCGTCCCTGTTCCCCGCCCCATTCCCCCCTTTCTTTTTTCTCCCTGCCTTTTTAAATGATCTGTGTGACTTGCCTTTTTGAAGTCATGTATCTGTGTGCCTTGCATTAATATCCATGTCTTGTTCTGCGTTACATTACGTTTTTAATGCCTTAGCATTCGTACTTCTCCTAGAAAGATTTAGTGCCAAGAAATCGTGGTATTAGATAACCTTGAGAAACTACCAGTTCCCTTATTTACTACTTTGTTTCTGACAAAATATCATGGTAGTAATGCTGAAGCACCAGTACTTGTATTTTGACTCTTCTTTTTCTCTCTTTCTTTACATTTTTTTCTCAGTTAAATTATCAAGGTATTTGTTGCTGTCCTAGAATCAGATCACTCCCGGTTTTTACCAGGTACATCCCATGTCGTTGGCCTTTATGCACCATGTTAATCCTGTCATACACTTCCTAAACCTCCCTTTTTCTTTCTGCTTTTTGAACTGTCTCGCCTTGCTCTTGATACAGCGAACATACCTAAAATGTTGTCTTGGCTCCTCATGATAAAAAGAAGCAGACGTACCTCTGCCCAGGCAACAGGCTTCTTGCAGAGGTGCTGACAGCATGTTTTCTCCCAGCTGAAGGAACTGCAGAGTGCGGAGGAGCTGTAAAGCACTAGAGAAGTACACTCAGGATGAGAAAAAGATCTACACCTGTGACAAAGGGCTTCAGAAAGCGAATAAGAATACAACCATTCAGAACATTCAGATCAAATGTGCTGCCATCCCTTCAAGCAGGCAAGTTGTCACATGCCCTGGATATAAGAACAGCATCTCAACACAGCAATTAGGATCTCTACAGGGCTCCTAATCCAAAAGCTGGGGAGCTGCAACTCAGTGTGCTTGGAGAGGGTTGCTTTTACAAACACCCAGACCAGCACCTGTGTACAGCAAAGCATGAGAGGAATGTGTGCTTTTCCTTTTACTCTTGCCATCATGATTTATGGAGAAGACCCTGTCCCTCAGGAGATCAAAGTAGTGTTTGCCACCAGACACCTTGCTCACATACAAGGAGGCAACGGGAGAGCTTGGAAAACCACTGTTTTCTTTATTTGTAGAGATGCTTTCAATTGGCGACTGAGAGATCAGTTGTCTGTTGAACGCTGGAGACGTCTTTACAGAACTGAAAGCTACCAAAAATTAAAAGGCTCACAATAAATTAGAAATAATTGTTCTGATGTCAGCTGTTTCCTCTCTATGTACACATAGAAACCAAATATTTGTTAGACATAGTTACTTGAGAAGATAGCCATCAAGGCAGAACTCAGAAGTTCTGAAATAAAGACAAAAGATCTGCCTGAAATAATGATTTGTCTTTATTATACTATTTCTTCAGTGAGGAATATTTCAAATGTAAGTCCTGAGTTCTGTATTTTTTTTTCTCAGAGGAGTTAACATTTCTTTTATAGATAAAGACTGGCAAAAAGCACTCTTAATAAGCTTTGAAGCCTGTGTGTGTAACAAGAAACTGCAGTACTTCATGCTCCATAAATTTTACTGTTTTCCTCCAATTTCAGACCAAATGAAGCCAGAGCCACATTTAAGAGACTCTAAATATGATTAGCAATCACTGTTGCTCATACATTATTCATGGAGCTGTCATTGCATGTGCCAATTACAGGCATTGATACACAGTTTCCTGCGTTCTTCTGAATTGGCAGCTGATTTTAAATTATAAACCTTAATTTTGCATTCTAGGAGTAGATATGAAAAAAAAAAAAGAAAATCTGTTGCTATCTGTAATTTGTGAGCTTTTCCCAACAGAGGTCATCCTGAAATCTACTTTAGCCTGCTGAGAATGGCACCAGTGGAGTTTCCATAGCAAATACAAATTATGTTATATATCCCAGGACTGAATAGATAAATCCATTGACTGTCAGTTGAAATTCTCAGTTGAACACTCTGAAGATGCCTAGGACGTTTGAATTAGCATTAGGATTTGGTTTATCATGAAGACAGATGTGGGGTATTTTGTATAGCATTTTCATTAGCTGTGATTGATAAAAACTTTTCATTAATAAAAATATATACAAAGCTATATATTTGAATATAGGAATTTAAAATAACATTTAGTCTTATTCTTATGTAGCTATCTAGTACATTTTTACATACAATACTGCTATGCAACTGAGGATCATTTTTTGTTTATGCTGATGGCAAAGTGCCAGAGTTGACAGAGGAGAATGGATACTGAAAACTGTCATTTGCAACCTCACTTTTTAAAGATAAAAGTCCTCATTATGCCCCTCAAACTCTCCTTTGCCACAGACTGAAAGGAAATAATTCAGTAGGCTGCCAAAAGTTCCTTTCTCCACATCTTCATAGGCCAGGAAAAAGAGAAGGCACCTTATGCCAGCCTAATTACAACACAGACTAGCCCCCAGCTTTGTTAATGGGTGTGTTCTATTTAGAAATAACCTGCCTATTTATCTGTTTATGATGACAGTCTTGTCCGATTAACAGAACATCCCTATCAGAGTGACACAGGAGTTTCTTAATTGCTTTCCACTAACTGGAAAATACTAATTGTTCATATTATCTGCTAATGTGACAGCTCATATAGTTTTGCTGTTAGGCTGGCAAAGCCATTTACAGTTGATGTCCAAACCCAGCATTTAAATAATGGAAATGTAGCTGTTTCCCCAGTGCACAAAAGAGAAGCAAACATTTTATGAAGGTGCATTGGTAGGAATTGTCTTATTGCATGCATAGAGAACTGATGGATTTGACAGTTCCAAGAGAATATTCTGTTCCAATGTCATGTGCTGTTTCTTCCTGAGCTGCTGAAGTGCCAGTAGAGAATTTCTGTATCATGTTGTTACTGCTGTGTGAACAAGAAAAGTTTTCAGAAATTAAAGGAGAGATTCAGGCAGGCCAGAAGCCACCTTTCCAGAGGTATCTCATCCAACGCCCTTGCTCAAATCAGAGTCCAGGTTTGCTCAGAGCCACATCCAGTTGGCTTTTTAATATTTCTAGGAATGGAGATCCCACGGCCTCTCAAGACAACCTGTTCTGGTATTTGACTATTTTCATAGTAATAAAACCTTCTTCTTTTTAGCTATTCAGATTTTTCTGTGTTCCAATTTGTGCTTGCTGCCTCTTATTCTATAACAGTGCACCTTCAAGGAAAATCTGGATCCACCTTCTCTGCACCTTCCCATCTGATGTTGTTCATAGCAGTAAGATCACCCCACCAACATCCTTCTCTTCTCCAGGCTTAACAGGCCCAGACCTCGCATGATCTCCTTGTACATCATGTTATGTAACCCCAGACCTAGTTGGTGGCCTCCACTGCACTTGCTCTAATATGTCAGTGTCTTCTACTGTGGAGCCCCAAACTGGACACAGCACTGCAGATGTGGTGTCACAAGTGCTGAAGAGAATCTCTTTCTTAAACCTGCTGGCATAGCTTCTGCTAGTGTAGTCCAGGACACTTTGTTGTGCTGTGAAGGTGCAATGGTGGCTCATGTTCAAACCCTCCACTGGAATCACTGGATCCTTTCCTGCAAAGCAGCTCTCTGGCCAGCTGGGCCCCAGCTTGCCCCGCTGCAGGGGATTATCCCATCCCATGTGCAGGATTCCATACTTACCGTTTTTTTGAACATCAGGAGATTCCTGTCAGCTCGAGCATTGACAAATGTCATGTTAAATTTTGACAGACTCAATGTGTTTAAGAAGAGACTTAAGAAGGTGGCTCCAACAAATTTTGCTTAAGTTGTTGAAGACTCTTAGTGGGTGTAAACAGGAAGCCTCAGGGAATTTCACAATGCTTTTAGTTTCCCAAAACTTCATTTGAAAACCCTATTCTCTTTCTTTCAGAAATTATCTAATATGTGCATGCAAATGCAACCATGTACTTAAATGCATGTATATATATGACACCACAGATTTCTCTACTTTCCCCTGAGATCCGTTAAAACACACAAGCAAACAAAGACCCTTTCACAGTATAAAGAATTATATCCATTCTTCAAAGGGTTGTAGAGAACATAAAAGTAAGTTAGTATAAGGTCTGTTAATCTTGACAATATCGTCTTGATTACAGTGTCATGAATGTGATGCTCAAATATTGCAAAATTCAACTGTGTTGTTGATCCATTAGGTAGTCAGTTACTCTGCTGTGTATTTTTTGGAACAAAGAAAGTTTAACATTGCATGTTACAGGGACTTGTGAGACTTTTCAAAACCTGGCGAATGACTCAGGTGAAGAATTAAAGTATTAGTAGTATTATTTATAAAACAATAACTACCACAAGATGGAGGTACACACTACATACTGAAATGATGACTAGAGCCTTCTTCTGAGAATCATAGAATCATAGAATAATAAGGGTTGGAAAGGACCTTAAGATCATGTAGTTCCAACCCCCCTGCCGTGAGCAGGGACACCTCGCACTAAACCATATCGCCCAAGGCTCTGTCCAATCTGGCCTTGAACACCGCCAGGGATGGAGCATCCACAACCTCCCTGGGCAACCCATTCCAGTGCTTCACCACCCTCACCGTAAAGAACTTCTTCCTTATATCTAATCTAAACTTCGTCTGTTTAATTTTGAACCCATTACCCCTTGTCCTACCACTACAGTCCCTAAGGAAGAGTCCCTCCCCAGCATGTTTATAGGCCCCTTTCAGATACTGGAAGGCTGCTATGAGGTCTCCACGCAGCCTTCTTTTCTCCAGGCTGAACAGCCCTAACTTTCTCAGCCCGTCTTCACATGGGAGGTGCTCCAGCCCTCTTATCATCCTCGTGGCCCTCCTCTGGACTTGCTCCAACAGCTCCATGTCCTTTTTATGTTGAGGACACTAGAACTGTACACAATACTCCAAGTGAGGTCTCACGAGAGCAGAGTAGAGGGGCAGGATCACCTCCTTTGACCTGCTGGTCACGCTTCTTTTGATGCAGCCCAGGATACGGTTGGCTTTCTGGGCTGCAAGCGCACACTGCCGGCTCATGTTAAGCTTCTCGTCAACCAACACCCCCAAGTCCTTCTCTGCAGGGCTGCTCTGAATCTCTACTCTGCACAATCTGTAGCAGTGCCTGGGATTGCCCTGACCCAGGTGTAGGACCTTACACTTGGCTTGGTTAAACTTCATAAGGTTGGCACCGGCCCACCTCACAAGCGTGTCAAGGTCCCTCTGGATGGCATCCCTTCCCTCCAGTGTATCAACCGAACCACACAGCTTGGTGTCATCAGCAAACTTACTGAGGGCACACTCAATCTCACTGTCCATGTCGCCGACAAAGGTGTTGAACAAGATAGGTCCCAACACCGATCCCTGAGGAACACCACTCGTTACAGTTTTCCAACCGGACATTGAGCCGTTTACCACAACTTTTTGCGTGTGGCCAACCAGCCAGTTCTTTATGTGATCAATATGGAGAGAGTTTCATGTCCCCTACTTTCCCTTGGAAAACTAACAGCACTATCTGTAGTCTGAGAGTCTGTACATGTAGGGCTCATCGCAGGCTTGAGATTTTATGCACCAAGACCATGATACATCCATTGAAATCCTGAAGTCATTGAAGTTAATGGCAAAAATGCTACTGATACACACCAGCCTGGCTTTTATTTCTAGAGCTTTCCGTGAGCACTTGTCTTGCACATGTTAACATAAATGCCAATTCTATGAGAGAACCAATGTCTTCTCATTAGCACAGGTTCATGTATTTTACATGCTGCACTTGAACCCAAGAAAATGTTTGTGTTCTGAGCTGTGATAAGCCATTAGGTAATGTTAAGAGCCCAGGAAAACAGATGGAGAATCTTCAGAACATGCCGTCTGATGAATATAGAACTACAATCCTACTGCAAGAAAACAATGTGCAAGTTGTACTTCTGACATGAAGTTCCATAAAAATTAGGCTTTGCCTATTAGTGTGGCTTCCATTGGGATTGTGTGTGTGTGTATTTGTGTGGCTGAAAGATTCGTAACCTGACAGTAAGCATCAAAGCATATTCATTTTGAATTAGTATTAATACAGAAGCAATGTCTGTGCAAAGCAAAGAGTTCTGGGCAGCAATAAGTCAGGTTCAGAAAACCCACTGTCTTCCAGAAACTTCATCAGCTGCCACTGGTGGGAACGGGATGCCCCCAGCCTTCCATGGGAGAGGATTTGTCACTCTGCTTACAGTGATGACATACTGTGACAAAACCTGCTTGCAAGTGACCTTTCATTATACAAAACGGCAGATGGCAGCCTACTGCCAGTATTTTTTACTGTGCTGTTTGCTACCGTAATTAATAAACAGAATCTCTCTCTGAGAGAGTTCCGTAGGAAAGCTATTATATATTTAGGTACATAGAAATGTGAAGAATGAGTGTTTACATTTTTCCCTCCTGCCTTGGCTCTGCAGCACAACTGTGCTCATTTGTATTTTTGGTGCAAAAGGAATTCTCCATTTTTTCCCCATCCAGCTGGTGAAATTTATTGCTGCAATGTAGTCAATTCCTCAGAGAAACTGGGCAGAAGCAGCTCTGATCTAGGGTCAGCAGCCAAAGAAGTTTTTGAGCTGTTGAATGCTCCTGACTCCAGTCTTCAGTGAAGTTAGGAAGGCCTTTATAGCATTCTTTACTTTCCATTGAGCTTTCATTAGTTTTAAAAGAAATAACTGTGAAATTACAGAAGCAGCATTTCCCCTCCCCTGGCTGGCTGCTGCTGTGCTAGTACACAGTGCTCGGAAAGACTGACAAATTGGTGCATAATCTCTTATGATTTCAAGATCTCCATCCTACTTTTTTAGTGTAAATGCAGCTACATTAAGGCACTTACATTCCAAATGGCAGAGGCTCCAAAGAATTTATTTTTTGGCCACAGACCACTTTGCAGGCTGGTTTCTCCTAGAAGTATGTGACAGGGTGAGCAGAAGGCTTTATTTGTATGCATGGCTTGTGTATCCACACATATGAAGAAGTGGCCTACAATATAAACATGGCTGCCTAATCTAGAAAATATGATCCAGGGTCTTGGATTTGCATTTTTAACTTTTCAAATTGCTTCTGTATCAAATGTCTGTTCCCTTCTTCTCCCCTGATCTGGTCCTCTTTGCCTTACCCAGGATCCAAACAGCAGCAAGGGATTGGGGGGCATCAGAGAAATGCCCCTGCCACTTGTGCCCTATACCACTTAGCAGTGTCTCCTTGCCTTGCAGTCCTCTGTGCTTGGAAATAATAATTGGGTTCTGCAGATTACAAACTTCTTTTGCACAAAAATTTTTGCACAATCAGCTGGCACAGTAGTTATTCTTTTAATAATAGAATGACCAGGATTACTTACATGTTACCACCTAAGGATATCACAGAGGATGACAGTCAATTTTAAAAAAATTTTCTTTGGATCATTAGAGAGAAAAGCCAAATATTTTAAAAAGTGATCTTTCAGCACAATGTGATTTTATAGACATGAAGAAAAGTTTAATGTATATTCATTAGGTGAACTACGAGCCTACCTCTTTCTTTAATTTGCTGAAGAAAAATCTGACCAGAGAGATTATTTACAGAGTATTAAAAAAAGCCATTAAGAACATTGCCAAAGGATATTGTATCAATAATTCAGGATATACTTTACAAAATACAGAAATATTTCTAGGACTTCTAAAATGGAAAATCACAAAGTTTCTAAATCCTGTTTCATAAGAGAAGACATCTCAGTTGCTATCCAGCCATAGAAAAATGTGGTGGAAGTCACCCTTGATGCTATTCAAAGAACAGGTCCTGCTTTTAATGTGAGCTGTCAGCTGCCCTTTCCAGCCTTGGGATTTGCCTCCTTTCATCAGGAAATACAAAAAAGTCATATCGGAGCTTCAGTTCTGTCTTCCTCTTTCGTATTTTTGGGTTGGTCCTGGCTCCCATCTGGTCACTTGCTCACTCCTGAGGGATGGGGCAGAGAATCATAAGAGCAAAAGCAAGAAGACTGCTTAAGATAAAGACAATTTAATAGGTGAAGTTTGCATGCAAGCAAAGCAAACTAGGCCATTCATTCACTGTTTCCCATTGGCAGGCAGATGTTTAGACACTTCCTGGAAAGTCATGCCTCAACACACATAATGGTTACTTGGGAAGACAATTGCCATAACCACAAATGTCCCTGCATCCTCCTCCTTTTCCTGAGATTTTATCTCTGAGAATAACATTATAAAACATGGAATATTCTTGTGGTCAATCAGGGTCAGTTGCTGCATCCTCTTCCAGCTCCATGTGCACCCGCAGCCTACTCTCTGGTGGGAAGAGAGGGAAAAAGAAAACCATGATGCTGTATAAGCATCATGCAACAACAAAATCACCTGTGTCTTGTTGACACTTCCAGTCACAAATCCAAAATGCATTGCTATGAAGAAAACTAACACCAACCCTAGACTCAGCTAGACTCAGTCTTCTCCTCCTCTTTCAGTGGACCAGACAAGAAAAGATTAAGAAATTCAACTGTTCTGGTCTCTCTAACCACATTGACTTTTCAGACTCGTTCAATGTACACAAAAGGAGAGATGGTAAAGTGAAAGTATTCTGCTAGGAGGACTTACAAGGTCTCCTTTGTAAGAGAAGTAAAGCAGTACCCCTTTGTGTTGATACTGCATTTAAGCAGCACTTTATTTAGATGTTAAACGCTTTATGAGGTTGCAATTAGCCAGTCCGAACAGTACTCCAAAATTAAGAGCTTTTTGTTTCCTGACATGCCTGAGGGAAAGATACCCGCTAAAGTCTAGGTACCAGTTCCTGCAGAGGCAGCAAGTGCTATGGGAACAGCTGTTGCTGTTCCAGGGGAAAGGAACTGAGATTCCCAAGGCAGAAGGAGCTTATGCTACAGCGTAACCCAGGTATAGACCAAACCACAGTTACTAAAGAGACCTATCAGCTGGTCTGAGGAACCCATCCTCTGGTGGACATGTTCTGTTGAAGGCTTATGGAAGGATTTATAAAACCCTGCTGAAAATACCTGTTTTCTACACTCACCTTTGTGGGAGAAAGGGTAAGTATGACAAACACAGAAATTCACCTTTCCGTATTGCATCACTTTCTCATGCAGAGAGTGCTGTTTGCAAAACTTCTTTTTTCACCTGCTTGCTGATATCTCCTGTTCTGTAAAACTCTCATTAGGGAGAAAGGAATTAGGCTGTGTTTTATGGATTTTTTTTGTTTCCTTTTTGCCTGCAAGGTGGAGACATGACACCAGTTGTCATATTTCAGGGGTAGGATGGAAGATGAGATTGTAATTATCAGCTTCACTGGAAAGTAATTCTCTCTTAATTGCTCTTATAATACTGTAATAATAGAATCAGAAACAATGAATATTAACATATTGCTGTTAACTTCTGTTAGTAGAAGGTGGCTGAAGTATGACTACAACACAGAAACTAAATTCTACTGTAGATACTGATTGTCTACTCTTGTAAATGCAACAGCTCAAACCCAGACCCTCTTCTCAAGTGCCCTGATAAAGCTTTCAATCACACTCAGAGACCAGTCATGTATGTAACAAATGCTCTATGTCTCATAACCCTATTTTTGGATCTCATGTGTTCTCTAACATGTATAACACTGATTGATTGTCATGTAACTGTTGTGTGGCACATGTCAGATATTGTTAAAATTAGCTAAATACCAAAGTTACTAGGTTTCATCCTTCCTTATTCTTCAATCTCATTCTCTAGTTACGATATTTTACTTCACATTACTGTGATAAACTTTAGCTGGAAGACATTATGTTCCCTAATTTGCAACGTACGCAGTAATGAAGAACTTAATTCCAAGCAAATATATTTGGAAATACTGAAGCGGAAATATTTGCCAGAAAGATTTAGATTTGCACTGGCACACCTTTTCTTTATCAAAGTAGGCAAGTCCATGTATGAGGAATTCTAGGAGGAAAAGCAGGGAAAGCAAGGAAGAATGAGGGATGAGAAGGGAAAGGGCAGATATTATTAGAGAGAGTTGCAAGAGCCAGCTTTGTGCATTTGCAAGTTTCTTGAAGATTCAGACATTTTGATTTGCTCCTATAGGTGCTGATGTCAAATTCCAAGTATACACACTCCTGCCTCACTGCACAGACTTTCATATAAGCTACGTATGGTTTTCACCTCTTGGATAGTGGCAGTAGAGGCTGAGATATTTCAATGTGCTCTAGCAGTATTTTCATAGATTTCTTGTTTTCATAGATTGACACGGCTGTTTGTTAGAGAAGGCAAAGGACTCCTTAGTTGCCCTGGGGAAAAGAACAGTAACAATAAGAAGGTATTTAACCTTAAAACTCACTCAGAAAACAGAAGTGCTAAAAAAGCACCTCTTTCTAGCAGTTACACATTCTGCCTGAGTGTTGTACCAGCTGCTGTGGTTCTGCCCTCTCTGTTAAGTAATAGGCAGTAATATTTGCTCGTTTAAGAATTTTTTTTTAACATGGATGAGCAGCAAATATATAGTAGCAAGCGCTTAGAACTTCACACCTTTTTTTTCTAATCATTGAACAAAAACTAATTTTTTAATTTGAATGACACCTGGGCAGTCTGTCATTTAAATTTCCACAATCAATAAAGTTAGAGTTTATATTCTAGAGACAGTGGTGTGTCAGTGAGATTGGTCCTTTAATGTAACACATGAAGCTATGTTTCTGTTGTCTGTCTTCATTTATTTCAAGTTTCATGATTTAGTGACAGTGCCTCATTCGTTACCTGTGTTTCTATGGTAACCCAATATCCCATAATGGCTCTATTGCAATGCCAAAAAATGTTTCAATTTAAGCTAATCTATTCAATTTTAGGTCATTATGCTTCAGTACTAGCAGGGATAACGTTACAGATTTTTGCCTTTTTTTTTTCAGGTTTATTTTGTTGCTGAGAAAAGGAAAAAAATATACACTAAAGAGACTGTTGTGAATAAGAAGCCCTGGGATGTCCATGCCTGTGAAAAAAGCTCTTATAGCTGTCTGCCATCTAAATCAAATGTATTTTGTGATCTTGTGGTCTTCACAGCTGTATCCTACAATTGATTTTTACTTTGAAAAAACAGCAAAGTCTTGCTTTGATTCTTGTGTCCTTGTTTTTCCCCAGTTGGATTTTGGATATCTCAAGTTTTCGCTAAAAGACACAACCATTCAAGCTTTTCATAGTACATGGGCCCTCCTGCTTCAAAAAGAATGTTTTTTATACTTACTGAGCAAATACTATAAGATTGATTCGAGCATTTTGATCATAATAATCTCAGGGGGGATGGAATGACCCCCACTTCTAGTGGCCTATTTTAAGATGCTAGCATTGTGCATCTGTAGCTTTAACACTCCGACTACTTAACACACATCTAAGCTTGAGTCACCAGAGCTCTTTCAAATACATGTAATTAACCAGATGCATAAGAGTTTGAAGAATCAGCCACCAAATGTAATTTTTTGTTCAGTTTTTATCAAATCAGTAAGTGGAGCAATGGACTTCAAAGGTACTTCTCAGCACAGTTCCCTCTAGTGCAAAAAGAAGTAGCTAGTATTTCAGCAAGGTGCCTTGGAATCAGTAAGTGATAGGGCTCCTTTTCCTCTGTCTATCTCTTCAGTATTCCTGATTTCCCCTGGGATTCTCCCACATTGAAAAACTTCTGCCCTGATTCGAACAAATTGATGCAGGAGTTATTTCAGTGTTGTGTCGCTACAGACTGCTGTTATGACTGTACTACCAAGACTCCTGGTTTGATAAAATTAAGCAAAGCAAGAAACCTGTTTACAATTCTTGCAGCTGCAGTTAGTAAATGTGTTTTGTTACTTGGTCTTGACAAGATAAATACTAGCGCCAGTAATGAAGCCGAAGTACTGAGGGAAATGGAGTGATTTGGCTATATTGAATTAAGAGGATGTATATTTTCTTTTGCAGGAACATGAAGATTAAATAAACTGGGTGAATATATTAAACATAGTGTTGTAACTGTGCAATAATACACCCTGCAGATTGATTGTAAGTGGGTATGCAATGAATGAAGACTGACAAACTTTCACTTGGGGAGTGTGGCTAACTGTCGTGGTTTGAGCCCAGCCGGTAACTCAGAACCACACAGCCTCTCGCTCACTCCCCCCCTTGCTCCCCCCGCTCTCGGAGGGATGGGGAGGAGAATCGGAAGAATGCAACTCCCACGGGTTGAGATAAGAGCAGTCCCGCAACTAAGGTATAATACAAAACCACTACTGCTACCACCAATGATAATAATGATTAGTGAAATAACAAGGGGAGAGGATACAATTGCTCACCACCCGCCGACCGATACCCAGCCCGACCCGAGCAGTGATCTGGGCCTTCCGGGTAACTCCCCCCGGTTTATATACTGGGCATGACGTGCTGTGGTATGGAATACCCCTTTGGCTAGTTTGGGTCAGGTGTCCTGTCTCTGCTTCCTCCCGGCTTCCCCTCCTCCCTGGCAAAGCATGAGACTGAGAAAGTCCTTGGTTGGAATAAACATTACTTAGCAACAACTAAAAACATCAGTGTTATCAGTGTTGTTCCCAGGCTGAAAGTTAAAAAACACAGCACTGCACCAGCTACTAAGCAGGAGAAAAATGACTGCTATAGCTGAACCCAGGACACTAACAGACAGGCAGGATCACTCACTACCAAGAGGAGGACTGGCAGCATGTCTAGAGTTGCTCAGTCTTGCTGATGCTGCAGGATATACAATGCCCAGCTGGAGTCTCTGGCCTGGCAGCTGAGCACAGGCAAACAGAAGTAAACGGTGGCTGAGTTTTTCTAAAGAAGAGAGAGATGGAAGGGAGGAAGCTTTCTGCCCATGCTCCTTGCAGCAGGAAAGAGGTAAGTAATTTCTGGTTTTTTCTATGTTAGATCACCTGCCTAAAAAGCCACAGTCTATTTGCTGCCAACTTTCCCACTATTCCATCCAAATTGCCTTTTCTGTCACCTCCCACTTGCTCTCTTGTCCCCATGGATGAGTTGGTTAAAAAGGCACTATGTCCAGCGCCATTGTCCAGCCACCACTGTGGGGGGTTGCAGAGCTGCTCCTCTCCAGCAACAGTGACACAGTTAGCAGTGATGAGATCTCAGCAGTGGAGGCATCAACTCACAGCAACTGTGCCCAGACAGCAGGCAAAGCAACTCTGGTTCCTGTCCCTAAATTACTTACACATCAGAAAGAACTGAACTGATGAAACTCTGCATCAAATGCCCCCCATTGATTAGATTATGCTACAAGTGTATTAATTCATAGAGAACTGATAAAGACCCCCCCCAAAAAATCAATAATATTAAGCTTTATTTCCGTTTTTTTTTTTTCTATGAGCCAGAGACTGGTACCAAGTTTTTTTTGTATGTTATAATCAGTAAGAAAATAACAACCTTAAGAGGTAGGGATGTTATATGTCACATGCTGTAGCTAGCTCTTCTTCAAAGTTCAACAGTGAAAGAAATCAAGGAGTTAGAGATAGCTGTGCTATGTTGACCTTCCAGCACGTAGTATCTGTAAATCTCTGGAGTCAGGAATGCTTAACTGCTTATTACTGGATGCCTGAAAAGGAGGCTTAATTTCATGATCAGTAATTAAAGAATGTCATCAGAGAACAGACTCCGAGTTCCTGTAATCCTTTTCATGTCCAGCTCAGCTCAGTGCAACAATCACAATTTCTACCAGCTGAGAACATGAGCAAGAGCCTTCACACGGCTCATCAATATTGTGCCATTTCCAACCTGTTATGAGAGTACTTTTCCAAAACCAGGACATTGCTATGCTTGCTTTCAGCACTTCTTGTGACTGGGTGGGATGCTTTGTTTTAGTGGAAATATCACCAGTAATGCAACATCACAAAAGAAAATTGCAGAAGATTCACTCATTCACAATCACTTGAATTCTGTCTAAATCCAATTGCCGCAATTTGCTAGGAAGTGCAGAATAAGATAATAAAAGATTAAACTATATTCTTCACAATTCTTGAAAATTATCTTCCTGCCTATTTACTGAGAGAATGCCATTAGTAGAGCAGAAGCTTATCCTTCAAAGACTGTGTTTCCTTTCAGCCAGTATTCCCTTGCTCATCAACAGGAAACAGGCAGAGCGTTCCCTATTTCTCCCTTTAGGCTGAACATTCATCTTCTGTTTGTGCCCCCAGCCCGCATTAAGACACAAAATTTAATATTGTCAAAGTTCACCGCTTTGTTTACAAGGTGGCATGATGCAACAAAATACTTTCCATTTTAAAATCTGAAGATTTTTATACAGCCAAAGAGCATGTAAGCAACTCAGGCTGTGCCTACATAATGATTTGAATGTGTTGAAAGTGGGTGTAAAAAAAATTCACCTCTCTTCTAGTTAGCAGCATGTAGTTACTTCTTTTTTAAGTATGGCTTTGCAACAGCTGTGCCATTTCCCTTATGACTACACTTTCTCATCGCACTATTTGGATATATTATGGAAATGTAAAGTGCAGTAAATGGGTAATTTCAATCGTTATACTACTATGCTCATCGCAAGTATAAGAGTGTAGAGATTACCCTTAGGATCACAACACAGAATACAGTTTCCTTGCTCAACTATCAGTCTTTTGCTACTTTAATACAGAAACTAATAGGAGGAGCTGAACCTACTTAAAATGTGCAAAACCAAATATTGCTAAAGGTGCTTCTCGCCACTCACTGGAGCATTTGTGCTCTCTTTTGCAATCCAGGATAGACAAAAAAGTGACAAAGAAGCTGGTATGATTCCTATTCTGCACATGAAGATCTGTGATAAAAGCAGATAATCCAGATAGGTACCGAAAGGCTGTGTTTTTAACATTACTATAGAGGTAAAAAATAGGCATAAGCATGCTTTTGCCTGATATGCATGCTTTCTGTCTGTCTTGTGAGTACTGCCACAGCTGCAGCTGAGGCTCGAAGCATCCAAAAAGTTTAGGAAGAGACAAACTTAAGATAAGCGTGGATTTAGCTGTAGCTTGATCAGTCCCACCGTGCCTAACCATTTTACACTGCACGAGCAAGAACTTTGGCCTTTGCCAAGGGAAAATCCCAGACCTTAATGCAGGTCTTTGCGCTTGCAACAAACATGCAGGAGGGCAAGTGATCTGAGTCAAGAATGGGCTCAGACTGCTGTGTAGCTGACATACTGCGAACACATACAGGATCACACAGAAAGTTCTGGCTTGCAGGGGAAAGAGGCCACAAGAAAGACCATGAGCTTTAATTTTGCTTCTCCCAGCTGGAGTATAATACAGGGTTTGCAATGAGTCATGCAAGTTGACTCACAAAGCAAAAAAGTACCTGCAGCAGTAGATCTACATTTTGCTCCTGCAATTTAATAAAATTTCTACCATATACACCACATTGTCTTATTACTGCAGAGGATAATGAGGAAATTGAATTATGTATAAAAAAATACATTGGAAAATCATTGGTTGCATCATTGCATTACCGGGAAATGCCTGACCAGGTATCATAGTGGATGTCAATCTGATTGAGATCACCTTCACCTAAATGTGCACAAAACCACTCCTTTTCTCTCTTTTCTATAAAGAGCCTTCCTTAAGTCTTACTTTTGTGCTTCCCAGAAAAAATTGACAATAATTAGCTATTCTGACTGAGATTCAACATGTCTTATTTTAGATGCATTTTGTGGGGCATTGCCTGCTTCACTCTAAAGTGGATGTATATTTTTTGAGTGACTATTTACTGTCCATTATTCCCTCTGGCATAACCTATGTGTCACCCTGTATCTCTCTAATCTCTTGAGATCATATACTTCTATGGGCAGAGATGGTGTTTTATTTTGTGATGGTACAGGCATTAGCTGAATGGGATCAAAATTGAAGCTCTGCATGTTCCTGTTATGGGCATCAGGACAATAAAAGCACAAAGTACTGAATATACCTCCAGATAATTCTATATGTCTTCATAGAATCATACAATCATAGAATAGTTAGGGTTGAAAAGGACCTTAAGACCATCTAGTTCCAACCCCCCTGCCACGGATAGAGACACCTCACCCTAGACCACGTCGCCCAAGGCTCTGTCTGACCTGGCCTTGAACACTGCCAGGGGTGGAGCATTTACCATTTCTTTGGGCAACCTGTTCCAGTGCCTCACCACCCTCACAGTAAAGAACTTCTTCCTTATATCTAACCTGAGCTTCCCCTGTTTAAGTTTAAACCCATTACCCCTTGTCTTATCACTACAGTCCCTGATGAAGAGTCCCTCTCCGGCACCCATGTAGGCCATCTCTTATCTGATGCTATCTAGTGATTTAAAGATGTTTGGGTTTCCACATGTAAGATGGACACATGATTCGAAAAGAGGCAGAGTTTAAACAGCCGGTGCTCAGGGTCCTTCATTCCTGTGACATAGCCACCAGAACAGCAAATCTGCAACAGGGAGAGGAACCTCATTTATTACCTGCTCTGCTATAATTGGTAAAAATAGCTTTAAGGTAGAACAACCTGAAACTTGGAAGGGAAAAGTGGCATAGAAGATTTTTTTAATTTTTCTAGGTAGACTGTAACAACTAATCATATGTCACTCTGGCTAAATAATGGAATGAGAAGAAGTTTCTTCTCCTCCAGGAAATTTTAATTTTTAGCCTGTCCAACAAAAGTTTTATGAGCATGCTTTAAACACATTAAAATGCATTTCAGCAATCCCTATCCAATATTACATTCAGTCACTCATTTTATTTTTATAGCTTTCTCCATACAAGTGCCACTGAGAGTTTGACTGCAAAGCACATTTAATTAAAAACACAGCTAAGTAAATAGGATTGGGTTTTATAAACCACAAGACAGGTATCATTTTAATCACACGTGGAAATGTTGCCCAGACACAAGTGGCATAGGTTGCTATCCAGAGAAACTGCAAAAACAATCTTGTTTCTACTGAGTTTCAACAGAGATACCAAAAAATTATGCATTTCATATACAATATAGAGTGCTGGGCATCTGGTGCTTAATGTTCAAATAAATAAATAAATAAATACTGAAAAATAATTGTGTTGTAAAACAGGCTGTAAAAATAGAGGGTTAAAGCCAAACGTCTATTCCTCTTTCAGACAACAGGGGGGAAAAAAAAAGCCTTTCAAAAAAATATGTGCTCCTCAGCTTGGAATCTTCACCAGCACAGTAATATCGCCTTCAACTTTTTTTCTAGTTATATGAATTATGTTTGTATTTTTATCATTCTGCTACATCTCTGGATATTACATTTATGTATTCAGTGTGATGTACAGGAAATGAGCCAGATAATTGCAAGTAAACTGAACCAGCTGCAAATGCAGATAATGTACGTTCATTACACTATAATAAGAAGACCATGTGTATATGTAAAGGTCCGTATACCGCAGTTGTGTCTGGGTTTTTGTAGCTATTGTGGCATTGTGAGATGCTTGCCTACGTTTTCATGCCTGTGCAGACTGCTGCTGCCATGTCTGTGACTCCAGAGAGCTACATGCTAGTGGGCTTTATGGCCAGGCTTTGTGTCTTCAGCTGTAAATCTATTTGGAGCAGTGAGTGTCCCCAGCAAGGTCATGAGTACTTAGCCACTCTAGCCCTGATCCTAAGAACAGTCAGCATGCTAGGAATAAATAATAAACACAACTTACATGATTGTGATGCTTACTAAATGGATGTTTCTCAATAAGAATGACATTTTGACAATAAACGACAAATACTGTAAACAAAATATAGACCCCTGTCTATGAAAGAAAAAATATTAAAATTACTTGTTAAATTGCTATCTGAAAGGTGAACGGAAAGCTCAGTGCATTTGCACTTGACAGCTGTTGTCATGAACTCGTTTTGACATTTAAATGGCAAAAATATTTATATGGATATGCTATTCCTACGAGATTTTCATTGTCTTTGATCATTCTGGTATTTCTGGTTTTGCCTTTCAATATCTTAATTTCACTTATGTCTGAGTGGTGGACTAAGTCTATCATTAACTCTACACACTTTGCAGTGTATTGGGAAAATGGCAATTCTTGCAACTTCTTTCCTTGCATACACTTTACAGTTGCTTCCTTTTTCCTTCTCTGTCTTCCTTTCCAACATATCTCTTGCCTTCTCTCTTTCCATAAGTTATGTCTTTTTACTAAAAAATGATAGTTGTGGACCGTCTCAGATGGTGGGTGTCATCACACCCTTCTGCTTTCGTGTTGTATCATTTCCTCTAGATTTTTTCTACCTCGTCTATTGAGAGTGGAGTTTTTAGGCAAGGACTGTAGGTTACCCTGTCTTGATCTGTTTAGTCCTTAGACTTTATTCCAATAACCATGATTATGAACGCTAATTAGTTTTCAAAGATGCATGTAACATAACATTGTCTTGAGAGAAACCTTGGGCTTAAGCTTTCCTGTGTGGGGGAAAAGATCTAACTTCAATTCATGGGGTATTTTGTGATTTCCTTAGATGGAGTTGGGCAAAATGTTCCTCCCACACAATTTAGGCATCTAGAGAACCAGCAAAGATGTGTTTACCACCATGACTGCATAAAATGCTGAAGGTACCTTTGCCATGGGTGCCTGAAGAAAGGTCAGAGGGATACGGTCCAAGGTCTCCACCCAAAAAGTTTATTTGGGCTGGAATTTTTCAGAAAGGACTCAAGAACAACTAGCTCTATCACAAATTAACTATATTTATTTGCATGTACTGTCTGTTAACACATTGAAAGAAAGTAAATTTTTTTTCAAGCTAGACCTGGCGTCTCAGATGTTCAGGAGGATGCTCAGTTTCTGTGTGTTTATTTCTTCATGTACCTTTAAAAACAAGACCCTTAATTCAAGGGCCTAAAGGGGAAATATGTCTCCTTTAATGCATTCACTCATTAGTACTAAGCATATAGCTTTTACTAGCATTTCATTCCACTTCATTTAAATAAAATATGGCCTTTGTAACCGAGAAGATAATTAGTAGCTGGTGGAAGCTCATTTGTAATTATGTTGAGTTGAAACTAGTAATTATTACATTACTTTATACATGCAATGTTTTCCGTCCCAAATCCCCTCTGATTCCCTCATAGATGCCCATGAATTTCACAGCAACTTTGCAATCACTGGTGTGGGAGATGGAGGAGATCCCAGCAGCTCCTTGTTACCTTTCTTTCACTAAAAGGAAATAATTCCTTAGCTTGCGAGCAGATTATCCTTCTCCAAATGATACTCTTTAATCAGAGGCAATTTATTTCCAGGTTTTGTCCAAGCATATCTTTCTTTTACACTGCCAGAGCCATCTTAAATGTTGCAGGTTTGGTTTTAATTTTTTGGTCAGGGAATATTTCTTGATGTTCCCTCTAGAAAATCTTCAGTCTTATTAACAATTTCTTGTGATAAACACTGGGATGTGCTACTAGTTGTGCTTCTTATATGGCTTTAAGGGGGATTGAGTATTCTGTGAAAGATGAAAGGAAAAGCACTGCCACCAATATGCACCTCAGCCTATCTCTGTGCTAATTGGCAGTCTGCCCTCTTCTAAAAGGCAGCCTTTGCCTCTTCTCTCCCCTTTCTCTTAGTGCTTTCCCTGAGGTCTGGGAGGTCTCATGCAAAGCCCAGGAATGTTTCTGGGGGTTACACTTTGATGTGTTCGCACCACTAAGTAGTGCCATCAGTATCAGAGCTACAGGGATTCTATTTGCTCTTCTGCTTTGAGCTCCTGCAGCACACTGCTTGTTCAGCACCTGACTAAATCAGCCTAGGTTATCTCTGTGAAAAAGCTAGGCAAATCCGAGTTAAAAATTCCCTATCTCTGTGTGCTAGCTTCTCTTTGTTTAAGGAAAAGAAGCCTTCAAATTTATCAGTCCTTAGTTTTCAATCATGGCATCTGTCTGAATATTTTCCTGCTAGTTAGCAAAATTTTACTGACAGAAATTTCTTTCAATATAAACAAGTGTGAATATTAACAATAATGCATGATAATATCTCCCATGCCTCTTACTAAGTGTGCTTTCAAAACTATGACCAGGTCTTGTAGCTCTCTGTGAAATCCTTCCCCAGGTTTCACTATCTTCTTCTTTAAAATGTTGACAACAGAGCTACATAAGCTATTGCGGATGGTGCGCAGAGAGGCAACACCACCTTCCTCCTCCTGTTTAATACCATTTGCCCTACAAGCTTTCCCATTGCCCTTGTTCATTACCATGATGCCTCTTTTTTTTCAGTGCTTCTATGTTGAAGAAGAGAACTGGCATCATGTAACCATGGCACCTTTTTTCCTTGAATGGTTCTGATAGGTGGTATTTGTTTCAGGATTAAGACAGGTCAGTTTAGGCTGATAAATTTAGTACCCAGTGGTGTCTGCAGAAGAGACTTAATAGTTGGTGGAGATGTGGGAAGCAATTCTGCTGACCATTGCAAGGGATATAATTCGTTCACACCACAGAGACATTATTGCCACTTCTCCTGTCCTCAGTAATCTCATCTGGCTTCCAACTGCTGCTCTGGAAGAGCAAGAGTCTCTCAAAGGTCCATTCGATACCATGCATACCTTGAGACGTATCAAATGCCACTGCAAAGTGTGTAGGCAGCTGATTCGTTCTCTAGATGTCTTTTTTATCATCAGCTGAAATGTTTCCTAGGCTCTAATGCCTGTAATACAATTTTAAACATCTATAGGCACCTATGAGAAGATATTGAAGTTTCTGAGTCTGGAATTGATTTGGGTGCAAAGGCTCGGTGTAGTTACCTGAAAACAGATATCTTCCATTTCTTTAATTTCAGGTCAGCTTGCCCTACTTCTTCTCAAATTGATCTCAGGACTGCATGATGGTAGACTGTGCAGTGAGAGAAACTAATGGTTTTGATACCCCTAGGTGGAAGATGTGCGGTTCTCCTGGTTTGACAACATTTAGCTTTAATAGTTACAAAGTTTAAACATTTCAGACTTGCCAAGGAGATAGAAGCCATTCCATGAAGGCTGGAAAATTTAAGTACATCTTTCAGATTCCTCCAAGGTAATGACTGCATATAGCTGTTGAATGCATCTACCTTCAGATCTTCATTGGCAATTGTGTCATTGCTGTCTAGTGTCAGGGCCAATGCTGGGATTTCACTTGCACACAGTATGCTGTATGGATAATGTGTCTTCCATATTTTAACATTCCAGTCATGTGAGACTGAGCTTCAGTAATACCAGTATTATCATTTTCTTTCTTTAGAAATGAACAATGCCAGATTCTTGTGTTTGTATCTGAGACCACTAGCACTGGTATATACAATAGAAATAAAATCCTTGTCTATCTACCATATGTCATAATCCTTGGCCTTTGTGGTATTATTAAATATTGCAAAATGACATTCTACTCCTGTCTCACAGTTCCTTTCAAAATAATAGCAGCGAGACTGTTATGATTAATACTAGAAAATATGACCTTTTAATTTTACTTGGAATTTGAATCTTTTGTATGTAGATTTAAATTAGATATATAATTAGAATTAGGTCTAGATTTAGATTTAGAGGCAGCAGAATCACCTGCTGCCTCTAAATTTGAAATCCGGGGGTTTGGATTACAACTCTGTTTTCTAGGTTTGGATATAATGTTCTGTAATGTTTTACAGACAATTGAATATATTACTTTTCTTTTTTGTTTTATTTAATGTATTCTTTGGGATTTATTTATGAATGTCTAAAAGCAAGGTGCTTGAGTGCAAGGGAGATAAAAGCAGTTATCATCAACATTGCCACACAGTCTTTTCCACATTGTAGCATAGGCTTTTTATGCTTTAATAGCGTGCTAAAAAGTACTGTGAAGATGTTGTATCTGATGCTTATGACATTTCACATAAAACATTATGGGCTGTACAGCTCAGCTGGTGGTGTCAGGCACATGTGCACTTCATTTCAGGAGATATCACTAAGAAATATTTATTTCTTATTATATTTATGATGGGTATTGAAATGATTGTAGGAAAAAAACATTGCTTTAATGGGAACTGCAGTATCACTGAATTTCTTTCAAATTCTTTCTATCTGTCTAAGTTGCTGTCTTAATAGTGCCTGTCATAGATGCCTTACATGAGCATACTCATGGTGGGATCCATCTGCCAAAATGTAAGAATCTAAAAACTAGACATACGATTTTAAGTTAGTGATCCTAGGCTATACTGTCATTTGAGAGATATAGACACCTCCAGAGGAACAGGCACATTAAATTCTAATTTTATGATGAGATGAATGCCTTCAAAATGTAGCTATCCCTCAGTGACTACAAAGCAAATCTAGAGTTACAAGCTGAGGTTCAGGTATGTGATTTTAAGTTACCTAGATTATCAAATTGGAAAAATGAAGTTTTGGCTGACTATAACCAGTACTTACTTGATTTCCTTAAAATTTGTCCCTCCAAAAATCTATTTTTACTTATATTGCATAATCATAATTAAATTTTTATCGTTTACCAGAAATAGTGGCAAATTGTGATATCACAGATCCAAAATATGGAGGTTTTGCAGTGCGGCTGCACACTGGCAAATGACCTGATCCCCAGGATTTTTGTCCTGAGCAATGTCGGAAGGAAACAGAAAGAAGTAAGGCATCCCCTTTTCAAGGGCATGGAAACGGCTGTGCTCCTCCCTAGGGTGATGGCTTCGTCAAGAAGCCCAGCCCAGAGCTGCTTACTTGGCTCCATAATTCTGCCGGGGTGCATAGTGAATTTGCAGAGCTAAATGTTATTTGCTGTCCCTGGAGCTGTTTGCATGTTTCTATCACATTTCTGATGAGACATGGAGACTGTTTTCAAGAACGTGAAACCCAGGAACACATGCTGCTGTCCCAGTTGTATGGCATAACAAACAAAAGGAGTTATTTTCTTAGCCAAAGGTGGGAGAAGTGAAATTCTGGCAGAATAAATGCTCTCCTACATGATGAAAACCAGACTGTCATAATCTTTCTCTGCCGTGATTTTACATATTTATTGAGACAACAGATCTTGGTTTAGTCCTTTGCCTTGTCAGATAGCCAGCAACCCTAGCTGATATTATATTATTTTGTTTTCATGAAAACAGACAAAAGCATGTTCCCTCCTAATAAGCAGAAGTGATTATACTTTATATGAACCATGAATGATGCAAATTTTATTTCTATGCAATTTTAGGTATGGATCACAAATAGTCTAAGGATGTTTGGCATTGGTTTTGAGACCAGCAGGTAGGAACAGAGAGTAAATACAGACACTCATGGAGTGTCTTAAGGCAGGGAGAGTTGTTCCAAATTCTGGGAGCTAGCCTGGGCACTGCTGAGTTGCAATGTCTACTATGAAAAGCCTGAATTCTGCCCTTTTTTGCTTTGAAGTCGTTTATAGGAATATCGGTTTGTTTTCAGATGTTTGAAGTGTGTTGTCATAGTTATGCAGTGAATCAAGCTACCTAAAAATACATCCCTTGTATTAATGAAAGCTAGTTGCAATCTTATGTAATGTTACATAAGGCAGTCGTACCAACACATCTTCGTAGTCTTCAGCTCTTCACAAATAGTCATAGCTAAGCTGGTTGAAAAATTATATATTTTTTAATTTTTTTTTGTTTTTTAGCAAAAATATTAGGATGGGGTGCTCTAGCCCAAGCTAGTACCTTCAAACTGAGCTAGCCTGCTGTCCTTAAAAATAGTGATTTTTTGGTCCCCCCTGTAAAAAGAAAGACAATTACAATCAAATACTGTAGTTACAACTTTAAAGAAATCTTATCCTGGTTTGCAGCAATAAGAATGAAGCACTAGTTATATTAGTGTGAGATGGTATATCTGCCTTGAGAGGTAAAAATATTTTTACCTGAGTGAAAATGCACTAGAAGTCAGGAACTGTCAGATCTGGCCCCTACCTTAGGGACAGACCTCATAGCCACTGACAAAAAAGTAGCTGTTTAAATGGATATCCCTCACTTCCGTGGTTTGCCAGAGCTGTTTGTTGGAAGAACTGTTATTTGCCACCTTTCTGATACGTTTTTGCTGCTTCTTATTGTTGAAACACGTGGATGGCCCTATCCGTGCTAGTGTATCCTTTATCAAAGGCAGCTGACTCACTCACCCGATTTCCCCTCTGAATACTACTTGTAAGTGCCAAGTGCTTTGATCTCCCTGAAGTGACCATAGCTAGGCTTCAGACCAGCTCTACAAGGAAGACAGTGATGCTTCCTGGGTGCTATAATACTTCTGTTTCGTTCTTTCTCTTTGTCTGTGAAGGAGGGAATAATTTGCTTTGTGATAGAAATGATTCACTGGGGTCAAAGTTTGGATGAAAAAATCCCTAGCTGCAGGAAGAAGTTAAAGGCATTTGTGTAAGAGGCCACTATCCATCCTTGCATATTGACTTTAATAGGTTTCCAATAAGCACTGGAAGATTGGGTGCTAAAATACTTCAAGTAGAATCAGGAATTTTTATAAAGTGGGAAGTAAAAGTGCTTGTAAAGCCATTTTTAGGACCAGCTATTCCAAACAAATTTGGCCTCCTTTTGTTCAGGTTCACAAAGCAGTTGCTGATTTTTTTAGAACTCTACCCCATTTTTAAAATATCGAAAGCAATGTTGCTGGACACCATGTTCTCTCAAGAGCCCAGTGTCTTGAATTGATGCCAGGCTCATTTGTCTAGAAAGCTCAGATCTGGTGCTAATAGCAATGCTACTTCTCTCACAGATTTTGCTTTACAATTTCCCCCTGCTATTTTATGTTCCTTTAATTAAAGTCTTTTGTAGTTCCCTTTTTTTTTTCCATTAGATTCTGACAACAACCCTGTTTTTATTTAGGATGGGGCTACTTGTGCTTTTTTGTTTGCTGTTCTCCAGTTTCATTTTTCACTGAGATGTGACTTTTACTTAGCACAAACTTCTTGCCCCTTGGAAGAACGATGTCTGCCATCAGGGGCTTCCTTTTAGGCATTATGATTGCAGTCAAGTTGCCAGCAAGGACACCCACTGGTTCATATATCGTGATACAGAGAACTGCCAAACATGCATAGACCAGAGGTACGTACGTGTCATTCACAACAGATGAAAGAAAATGTGCCTGGCTGTATGCAGCAATTGTAGGCAAGTAGGTTTTGGTGTGGAGGGAAAGCTCTGCAATGCCGACTGAGAAACCTGCTCTAAATTTTGGAGTCCAGCTTGAGTGATAGCTGCAAGTCCAGGTTAAAATCTTCAAAGACTTATGTCTTATTCCCTGCCTGAATGTAATGATCACAGAAGCTAAGCTATTAACTAATAGGAACCAATGTCATTTGTCCCCAACGTTTCATGAGATACTGAGGCAGGCAGAGGCCCACCTGAATACAAGCCCACCTGAACTTTTCTCAGATAAGCTTCTTCAGGCAGGGAAGTGTGATTTGAACATCTCACCCAGCATGGCTGCTTGTAGCAGACCATGTGCTGGGTACAGCAGTGCAGCAATCTGCCATTTCCTCCAGCCACTCACAGGGATTCATTTGTTCAGCGAGTGTGCCTGGGCAAACTTGTTATGGGTCCTACAAATTCTTCCTCACTGCCTGCTACGAGACATATTAAGGTGATCAGAGGAGCTCTCTAGAAGTTTTTACAGCATAATTTTCTTCACTTTTTTTTTTATTCTTTAAAAAAGGAACGTATTGCCTTATTTACCCAGATAAGAGCTATCTTTTCTTCCCTTAGAAAAAAAGCCCAAATAATCCATATAATTGCTACTGCAAGTATCATTTTCCTAGACAGGTGGGATGGATGTTAAATCTGAATAGGACCACTGTGCCTTTTTAAACTGCAATGGCTTTGACAGGGTGAAAGCAAGAAAATAAAAAAAAAAAAAGGAAAAAGTGCAGCATATTAATGACATCTTTTTTAGAATTGGCAACTCGTCTGCTTTGGGGTTCAAACAGAGATACTGTTGTTTTCTGCTAGTAGATCTCACTAAACTCTTCTCAGGTTTACAGTTCCTGATAATGCAAAACAGCAAACCCAGCAACTTACAGTTATGTGTAGCCTCAGAAGAATACTGGAAATTACTTTTCTTTTGGCAACCAAAACGACATAAAAATGGAAAAAAGAAAAATGTCAAAGGAATTAGATTATCTTATGCTTTCTTTCAAAAGAAAGTCTGAAAACATGCTTTTAGTGGTACTGAGGACACAATAAATATGTGTTGCAGCTACTTACTATGGTTACTTTCATAAGTATCTTTGCTTAGGGACATAGGAAATCAAGAACGCAAACTACCTCTACTTGTGTGCTGAGCTCTGGTTGTCTATGTTTATTTGCTGTACACTAGTATTTTTTCCTATACAGGCTCTTGTAAGTGAGTGTATATTATATTGCATATATTCAGGAAGGTACATGTATAGATACAGATTTCTCAGGTTTCACAATACCACTCAGAGCTAAGACACCTTGAGAATTGTGATGGGATGCACTGGGAGCATCTTTCCTTTCCTTGTGATGGCCAGCGTAGTTAGACTGCTAAAGGGATTTTAACTTTTACTGTTTATGTAAAAGAAAAATCAACTAACGTTTTTTAGGGAACACTATATGACTGCAACCTGGTACTTCACGTTAGGAATTGCTGATATGAATAAGGTACAAAATTTGCAAAACTGTTGAATGGCTCTGAAGAAGATGACGTGAAGGAATATTCATGTCCAGCTCTGAGTAACCCTTTCCATCTTATACTTCCTGCTGAGACTCCAAATGCACTTCACATTTTCTGGACAAAGGAAAAGAGATGAGATCAGGTGTCAGTGTTTTTTTTTTTATGGACACAGGCTGGCTAATAGCTGGCTTCTGAACTTGAGAAGGTATTTTGTTGATTTGCAAAATAACCTTTCCTCAGACACACACTGTGTGTCAGGACACCCAAGTGCTAAGGATGTACCTGAGACATTGCCGTAGCTTCTGCAGCCTAGTAGGTTTTTTGGTTTGAATGAGTTGTACAACTCTGCCACAGGCATTTGAAAGCTTGTTGTCCTTGTGTTTTAAAATTCATCAGGAATGTGAGGGAAACTCTTAGTCTGCATGGATTATTTTGCCCTTGCTGAATGTTTGGGATTCCAGTTGATAAGGTTGAATATTTTGTTGTTACAGAATTAGGTATCAATTTAAATGAAGTATCAACTTAAATGTAAATCTCTGCTTGCTAGTTGTGGGTCATATGGTGATGTTTTATTGGCTTGAATAGATTGCTTGCTCTTTCTGTGTATTTCAGTAAATCCTTTTGACATTGCTGTGGCCTCCTGTCTCCTTATACACAGCTAAGGAGCTAAAAATTATTAAACAAACTCTGAGCCGTCTCAGATATACATAGAACTGGAGACTTCAGAGCAATCAGACCTGCTGGTGGCAAGGAAAGCCACTAATAACCAAACAACCAAAATTTGGAATCACAGTACAAAAAATTAAACTATAATGCCAGGGATTATATTTGCCTGTGATATCTGACTCTTGCCTTGCTCCTTTTGTTTTCCTTTTCCTTTTTGCTTGTTCCCAAATCATTTGGATTGCAACTGCAAAGCTTTGCTGCAGATTCTGTCCAGATGATCACAGCAAAGCAACATAGCCACAGGGGTGAAAAGTGGTATCTGTGCTTGGAAGCTGGTCTGACAGGAGAAAGACAGAAGCAGGAGCTAGAGCTGAACTTCCTTCAGTTCCTTCAACCCCTTCTTATGGGGCAGCCCACTGGTCCGTAGGAAGCTATTAGATTAGCTCAGCCATCTCATGCAATATCACGCAGAAACACTGAGCTTTTAAAAGCCTGATGACAAACACAAGTGAATAATATGTACAGAGTCAACCAGCAAAATTTGTCTTGCCAACAAACCTGACTAACTTAAATTCTGGTTCTCTGATGAAGTGGCAAATATCAGCTCCCAGTAATGTGGAAAGATCAGGACAATGTTTTATAAGTTCCTGGTGTGATCCTAATTCAATTGGTAACCACAAATTTACTTACCTGCACTTTCCAAAGTTGCGGTTTTGTATATTTATTTTTTCTTCACTGCGTGAGTATATAGAGTATTTATGAATTTGCTTGCAATAATGTCACAGGGAAAAAATATTAAGATTCTGAATATGTGAGTCATGTAGCTATCTAACTGTAGCAAGAATCAAAAGGTGAGATGAAAAAAGATTTACTTTCTGACTTGCATTCTTTTGAACATTTTTTCTCTACTTGAAGCTTCCTAATACTACCGCCTCCTAAGATTGCCCCTCCTACTGTACAAGGGGCAGTAAAGAGATCAAAGTACCGTTTGTTCCTTTATAAATCACTTATATGGCTGCCAGCATATGAAGACGTCAGAATTCTCTGCCACTTTTCATTCTCTGGACTACCTACCAGGAAATGCCTGTATTTCAAGCTGTAATAATTTCTCTCAAACCTGTAATAAAGAAAATAGGCAGCATTTGCTATTACTCTACCAGGTCATTCATGTTTCTGTTTGCAAAACTGAAGAGATCCTCAGGCAATTTTCTTGAGCTGCCTAGTGGAACAATTTGCTGAGCAGTGTGCTTGAAGTCACTGTCAATTTTAATGACATAACCACAGTTGTGGGCTGAGATGTCTTCCTGAAATGTCTCCCCCTGCTCCTCCTCATGCCATAGGTTCTATTGGGATATACAAGATGTGGTTCCCATCACACTTTAGTGAACTACTAGTAGCAAGAATGTGGAACTAGATCATTGTTAATGCATATCCTTTGCTCTCAGTATCACAGTCTGTGGTATTTGCCATGGCCCTGGCATTGCAACGTGATCCACAGCATGCCTGGCTGGGCAAGCTGCTTTACAATTCACTTAAACTATTGTTTTCTCTCCAGGGATATTATTTTCACATTATAAATAATTAAACTGCATAATTCATTGTCATAGGATAATGTGGAGGCCAAAACAGGTTCACATCCTTCAGCATCTGGTAAAGACAATTATCTAGATGCAATCTCTGAGGTAGGAAATGCACTCTTAAAGCTGAACGGGAGGTATGTCAAGGTCCATTTGGATCTCTCAAATTTACAGGGCAATGTACTCTGTGATTTAATTTTATTTTCACGATCTCATTAAGAAATATATTAACAAGTAAAAAAGGAGCTCAATCCCGTATTGTGCACACTAGTCTATCATGTTAATTCACTTAGTAACCATTCAAGTCAGAAGATTCCATAACTTATACCTCTTAATATCATGCACCTATGAGCAAAAGAAAAGAATTTGTAACCTACCCAATGGTGAGACTGCTCATCCTTCCTACTCTGTCATGGTCAGTACTTCCCCTGTATCACATTGGGAAGCGTGAAAGTGTCAGAGGTCCATTTGCTGTGGGATATTTCAAAAGCTTTTTGGGTAAGCTGATATTTTATACCTTCCAGATAGAAGTTTGGTCTACACCATTTCCATAAGTTAATGGATTCTGAGGAAACTGCCAGACAAAAGATAATGGCTGCTGAAGACAGCAATTTGTAGGTGACCACAGCTGCATAATGGCCCTTTAGCCACTTGTCCTACCTAGCTGGTGCTCTAGGTACTGCTCCCAGCATACATCAGGCCTTAGCATGACCTGGTTTAGCCAAAATCTATGTAGGAGCTGAGTGAGCAGTCACAGAGGCACCAGGGGAATCTTTAACCTATGTGCACCCATTTTTCCAAGCATCAGTTACAAGCCACTTTTCAAGACAGACTGGTGAGTTGGATGGATCTCTGGTGTTACACAATTTGGCTGATTTTAAGTTCTTATCATTACAGAATCAAGCTTAACTGCATTTGACATTCATTATCCACCTAAATAGTCTCACTGATATCAGGCAGAGTTTATATTTCATAGCAATTGCATTTTATGAGTTGCAAGGCCTGCGTACAGGGAAATGACTTAAGGCTTGGATAAGCTTCAGCAGAATTTCTTGACATAAATCAATATATTTCAAACACAGCATTTGAGCACTTTTTTGTTTCTAAGCTCCTAGTTTGCTCTGTTCTTTGACATCATCATGAAAGAAAATATTTTGGAGGAGATCTCTCAGTCCCTATCAGATGACTGAGGCTCTGTCATGAAGCAAAGCAGCAGTTCATCAGTCAAAGATTTGATCTGAAATCCTGACTATTCGCTTGGTCACTGAAGTCAAAGAGAAAATGATGATTAATTTCTTTAAACTCATTTTATCAATACTTTCCAATCTCAGCTATCCCACTACTCTACTATCTTTGATCTTGACAATAAAGATAAGTGATAAGGAATGGTTATGACAAGGTCAATGATAAGGAATCATTGTTCCAGTTTCCCATTTTGCTAAGGAGGAGAGATACAAAGACTGCCTTTGTAACATATTTTTGGATCCTCAAATGAAAGTTGATGTAGGAAGTATGATATAATCTCATAGAGGGGTGCTCAGCCGGGTATTGCATATGCTTACCTTAGGCCTTATGAGAATTTTGTCTACAATAGGCAGCCTGGGTTAACTTCCTAGTTCCAAGTGTGGGTTTCTGCCCTCATCACACCTCCTAATCCTTTTTCTTCCCCTCTTCTCTTCCCTGTGCTCCACTTTCCACAGAAAGGAAACCTGGTCATGTGGGCCATGTGGGAGCTTCAGCTTATTTTATGCTTTCCCTGGCCATTAGTCCCAGACTGCCTACAATCTATTAGACCCTGGTGCCCTGTTGTGAGCAGAAGGGGTCATGGTATGTGATTTAGCCACACATAGTAGGAGACGATCACCATTAACTGGTAAGACAGAGGATGAAATATGATGTGTTAATCACTTAAATTTAATAGCAATGCATGACAGCACATCTGGTAATACTCAGGTCTAAACTCAAACTCATTTTGCCATGAATCAAGTTCTGAAGGGCACAACTGTGAAAGTATAGATTAAAAGATAACGATGACCTTAAAATAGGCATTTGTCTAATTCTGCAGACAAGAAAAGAAGGGAAAATGCTAGTCAGTGTTCATCAATCTAAAGAACAAAGGTGCTGTTTATTATTTCACCTTGGCAAAATGTGCCTTAGAGGAAGCTGAAATAAACATAGCTGTGTCAAAAAGAAAGAGGAAAAGTCAAGGAGAGAAACAATAATTATGGAGAAGGTCTGATTTTCTACTTTGTTTTATGTGTGTATTTTTCTAAAGCTTAAGTTGTTACTATATCTAACAGAACGTTTAAAATTCCTGCTGCTTATTCTTTGAGTTTAAGACATAACCTACTCATCCATGAGCATGAAATACTCTGCAGAAGTCTCTTCTTGGACGGTGTATAGGCCTACAGGACAAGAGTAATACAGGAATACAAGGAACTCTTCTACTCGGCAATGAATCCAACAAATTTGAATAAGGAGAAGGATTTTTTTCCTTTATTATTTTCACAGTGGGAACATAATTAAGTTAACTCTAGTGTCTTTCCTTTTGTCATTCCTGTTCATGTTCTTCATAGCCAGCTTCTAATCCTCCTTTGATCTTCCTGCTATTTATTGCAAGTCATCCACAGAGCTCTGTGATTTAGGGCCGGTTTCTAAGGATTATTTTCACTGAAGGACCCTCTCCCAAGACTATGGGTAGAAGACCACTTTTGGAGAGGAGACAAAATGTAATCCTGATGCAGACAAATTTCTGAAAACAGAGAGAGCAGAAAATATGCTTTCCCACTTATTAATAAAGTGAAAAACAACTTTGTTTTTTCTAGCCTAAAATATTTTTCTTAAACAAAGGTGGCAGATGAAGGACCTGAACTTTCTGTATTGACATTGTATGTATTTTCTGAGGAAATAGGGAGTCAAAAGAGATCTTTTGGGCAACTTCCACCAAAAAGCCACTTGATTAATGAAAACATGTAGATAAGCAAGCTTTTCAACTAACTTTGTTGCCCTTGGCAATTCTGTGATGGACACATCAGTCAGGTTTTTACTTTTGGATCTTCACCTTCTAAGAAATCTTTACTCCATTTTCAGACATCAGCTCCTAGAATGTTTTATCAGAGCAGGTGATGTGACAGTTTGACAGGCCCTGTTGCAGTGGAAGCTCATGCAGTTTCAACTCTCTATCCGTGCAGTACTGGCTGTGTGACTGTGCTTTCAGGCTGACAGCTTCAGTTTTACCTGACAATCTCTGTGTTAGCTTCACTGCCAAATAACATTTCAAGTAATAACTTGAAGATAATATATTCTCAGAGCAAAATGGTCACTTCTGAAGGGCCTTAAGGAACCAGAGACTTGACCAAGAATAGCACTTAAACTCCAGGCATTTTCATTGCTGAGAGTGGAGAACTGGTAGGGGCTGAGTGGGGAACCTGACAAGTGTACTTATTAAGAAGTGTGCTGCAATTTCATTGCTAGAGTTCAGGTAGATACACTGCTGAGGTATCTGAAAAGACATAATTTGCATGTTGAAAAGATCCAATTTGCATGTTTATGAGAAGGTTTTTTATTGTAATGACATGGATAATGGCTTAACTTTATATTATCAAAAAATAAAAAGGGAATGTGTCATGAGAGTGACACATAGTGAATCACTCAGCACCATGTACACAAACCACTGGTCAGCTTCTAATGCTCTAGGTCACCTGAATTAAAAAAAAAAAAAAAAAAGAAATTGACAAGATATATATGCCTGCCCAAACTAAAGTTAGAGTTAGAAGGCTACTAGCATGTACAGCAAAATATTTTTGAGCCGATAATTAATATAAGACATGGGTAGAATATGCAACCCAGTGCCCTAATAAGTTCCACACTTTCCATCTTAGTAGCTTCTCTGGGCTAACTAATTAACACAAAGGTCATTGTTCACATTTTTCCAGAATCAACAGAACATTAAAGCAACACACTGCTGATTATGTTGGTAGATGAGGGATGCTGCAGTTGAGATGAAATTTGGGTTTCACAAAGGCTAAGACCAAAGCCCATAAATTTAGCAAGGGGATATCTACTGTGCGCTAAGCTGCTTTTCTGAAAGGAATTAAAAGCAACTATCATGAAAGCACACAACCAAGGAGAAATGGAAATGAGGGTGGCCTTTATACTTTGATCAAATGTGTATCTGCAAAGTGCTGTGTGAGAAGTGACATAACAGCATGAGTCAAAAGACAAATATTAGAACAACAAAATATGTGCAGATACAAATTGGCTGTTTAGGTAAGTTGGTGTCTTGTAGTGGAGTCTATATGACCACAATGTTGTAGCCACCTATGTACATGCCTTTACCTTTTGCTCCCTTTAAATCTGTAACTGAGTTACGACAAGCACTCAACACTTCAGAGGATTGTGTAAGAACACTTGGGAGTCTTTTTCTCAGGTTTCATTTGCACCAGAAATATGTGGGACATACCCTTTTTTTTTTTTTCATAAACAGTTGATGGCTTTTCTTTAGATTTTGGCAAGAATAAAGCAGTGCTGATATTAAAGAAAAGAAAGAATGTTTTTTGATTTCACTTGAGTTTGGGCTTGAATACTGCTGGAAGGACAAAAGCATTTACATTTTAACTAAATTATTTCTCCATGTCCTCCAAGTAATTGAATTCTGAGGCTGCAAGGTATCATTCTACTCACCTCATTTGATTTCTCATTAAAACAATGTAATGCAGACTTTCACTTCCAGGAATTACTGCATCAAATGTAATTTTTGATTGACATGAACCATACCTCCCGAATGGATATTACATGTAAACATTTAAGCTAAAGAATTCAGCAAGGGAATCTGATACTCTGTGATAGATTCTGTTGTATAAAAACTGTTAAAGGTAATTTCAGATGTTTTTGAACTAGAAAAAAAGAGGTGGATGAAGTTTTGCAACCCTATTTCTTCTGAGTTATCTGTTGCTGGGAGGAGGGATAAATGCCAGAAACAAATCAAGAGAACCCTATGAGGTTTGTGCTGGCCCACATCTCAAGTGTGTCAAGGTCCCTCTGGATGGCATCCCTTCCCTCCAGCGTGTCAACTGCACCACACAGCTTGGTGTCACTGGCAAACCTGCTGAGGGTGCACTCAATCCCACCATCCACAATGCCGACAAAGATGTTAAACACCGTAAGTCTGTAGACAAATTATAGGCTGTGGGGTGAATGAGCTAGACTTCAAGAAACTGAAAAACTAACTAGACCATTCGGCTTGAAGAGTTACTGGTCAATGGTTCAAAGTCTAAGTGTCTGCCAGTGAAATACAGTATTCACTGGGGTTAGGGGGCCTGATACTTTTTAATGTCTTCATTAACAATCTGGACTGTGGGAAGAAATGTACCCTCAGCAAAGTAATGGATGGCACAAAACTGGGGTGAATGGCTGCTGAGAACACCCACCCTATGTAGGAACCTTGACAAACTGGAGGAATGGGCTGACAAGAACCTGAAGAAGTTTGTTAATGATGGATGCAAAACTCTGGATCTGAAGCAGAAAAACCGCATTGAGCAGTCAGGGCTGGGAACTATCTGGTTAAATCACAGCTTTACTGAGAAGGACCTGAGGTTCTTTTGCTGTGGACAGCAAAACAAACATAAGTCAGCACCATGCCTTTATGGCAATGAAGGCCAGCCATGCTGGGCTATGCTAATGAGAGTAGGTCTAAGAAAGTGATTAATCCTCTCTGCTTGACACTTGTCAGACCACATCTGGAACAGTGTCCACTTTTAGACTAGATGGACTTCAGGGGTTTCTTCTGACATAAATTCTGTGAATGTAAGAGAAAGAAAATTGCAAAATAACAGTATACATATTTGGCACAACATCATGCAGTACTTTTTATGTGGTGAAAAAAAATCTCTGTACTTCATAAAAGGATTGATTTTTGCTTCATTATGCTTAATAAGATTTTTAGCTGAGGATACAAGATTATTGTATTGGATGGATAAGAAATCTGATTGCCTTAAGGCAGTAATTTTAATATGAAGGCCTACGAAATTTTCTGAGATAATGAAGAGAAAGAAGAATCCGAAGAATTTATTTTTCTATTTTGGAGTGTTCCAAGAAAAGGAGCTAAACGGCTTAAACCAAAGCACAAAAAGAATCATATTAGTAACTATTTTAGAATGAAAAAGAACCTAGTGTTAATACCCAGAAATGTGCAGACTTCAGGAATTGGTGACAGTGCGATCATGTTGCCAGATACTGTAGCTAAATAGAACTTCGATGTTCAGCTACATGCTGGCTTGTTTTGCCTCATTTTTGATTGATTCAGCATGTTGACTTTCTATGTGCGTTTTTGCATCAAGAAAACCTTGATTTCTTCGATTTTGATACTAGTATGGAATAAATTGTGGTTCTGCTACTAGTATGGAATAAATTCTAGAAATCAGTAAAAGCGTCATTTTTATCCACTTTCTGCTGAAGCATGCAGCTGATTTTGAAGGCATCTGATTATAATAATGTTGTGGGTGCACTGAGATATTTTCATAGCAAGTATTGCAGGGAAGCATGGATTCTATAACAATCATATAGAGTTTCAAAAGCATAAAAAAAAAAAAAATTCCATAGCCAGTACTTCTCCAGCTTTGCTCACATTAGTTTTTTGGTTGCCATGATTTATTTTAGACCCGACTTTCACAAGTTATCCAAGATACATTGCTGTCTCATTCTGCAGGGGGCAAGTTATTAATTCCTCTACTGCTACATGGAAATCATCCCTCCTGTTGAACTTCCATTGCTAAAACTCTGCAAGACTTTCTGAGTGGGTAGCTAACATACATAACCTTTTAAGACAAATGTTTAGACTGCATTGTCAGGCAGCAGTCTGAACAAAATGAGTTTTAAAAATTGACTTTGAACATAGGGTGTAGGATCAACTAGGCTTGACATACACTGAGGTTCTCAGATATATATCTGGTAACTGTTTTATACAATGCACATTAAACTCTGTTAAATACAAATAAAGATGGAATGTTGCTTCAGATCTGCTTATGTAACTCCCTGCCTAACTGATTATGTCCCAAACATACTGTAAGTATGTGTATATTTTGAATTATTCAAACTTCCAAATACCCAGATAAAGGGAGCAATGACTGACCCTCAGCAACCTAATTTCACCTCTCTAGGAGAATTCTTATGTATCAGAAAAAGAAATCAGCTTCTTCTAAATCATTCTGAAGTGCAATAGAAAACAAAGTAATGGCTCATGTGTGAAATATATTAGGCACAAGCAAGAAGCTTCATTTTCTAATGTTTCGCAGAAGGGGAGAAAGTAAACAGAAATTATCTTTGATGACATAATCAATGGGTGAAGGAAAATATAATAATTGTGGCTCTTTCCCTCTTTCTACTTGATATTTATGCACCCCTTAATTACATTCTCATTTTTTAATTTCTGTTGCTTTTTATGAGAAATTCCTCAAAGTGCTACTCTCACTGAGAAATTTCAAATGCTAAAAAAATGCAAGAAAAAAAATGCAAGGAAGAAAATAGTGAATCGTTGCCAAACACCATCCAAAGCACTTGCTCATTATTTGCTTGGAAGGGCATCTTATTTTAAAATTTAATTTAATCCATTTTTTTAAAAAATCAAAATTAATAAAAAGACCTTCTACTAGCAGTCCGCTCACTTTGTAAAACTCTAGTTCTTTTCTTTTCAAGTTGGTGTTCTGTTTAAACTCTATATTTTTATATAGCCTACACATGTTAAAATTGCATAATCCACTCAAAGATCTAAGTATATACTTGATATCCTGTAGGTGTTTCTGTATGCATGTGTATAAAGATTAGGTATGCAGACATGTAGGAAGCTGAAAAATTCCGTGCAAAAAACCCTCATGGAGTTTAACAGAATATATTTCACTTTTGAAATTGCAAAGGAAATAAGCCAGCACATTAACCATGGGAATGGTTCACAGCTGCACCAGGGGAGGTTCAGACTTGATATTAGGAAGTATTTCTTTACTGAGAGGATGGTCACACACTGGAACATGCTTTCTAGAGAGGTGGTCAATATCCCAGGCATGTCAATGTTTAAGAGGCAATTGGATAATGCCCTTAATACCGTGCTTTAACTTTTGGACAGCCCTGAGGCAGTCAGGCAGTTGGAGTAGATGATTGTTGTAGGTCCCTTCCAACTGAAATGATTCTATTCTGTTTTGTTCTGTTCTGTTCTGTTGCTGTAACACAACACAGTTTTTCCATCTGGGTGTGTCCCTTATGGTCATTTTAGACATTTGCTGTTAGTTCTGTTGAGATCCATCTTTATTCCCCACTAAGCAGCTGTGTTGCCACTTGGTTTTGAACTCACATTTCATGAACACTACTGCCAGAGTGGCAAGTAAAATAGAAAATATACTGAGTAATCTTCAGTAGGACTAAAAGGCAAACTTCAAAAATAGAGTTACAGAAGGAACAGAGCTTCTCCTTTCTTAATTTCCACTACTCTTCCTTCCCATGTTTTGCTCTGTGATCCACTTACCTGACTCCATGTTCTTTGGTTTTTAGAAGAAAAATATGAGAGGAACAGGTTCTGAAATGGATCTGGTAGAGTGAGTTGCAAATTGGACTGGTTGGAAGGTGGACTTGACATTTTTGAGGAGAATTGTGCAGTGTGATTTCTTACAACAGCAGGAAGTTCAGAAAGTGTCTTCTTGCCACATGGTCAATGTTCCTAAGCTTCTTGTTAAAATATACTGACATTTGCTATAAAATTGTCAGGCAAGAATCTGGTGTTTGTGTGTTAACCCTCTGACATTGAGATGTTCCCTGATGGGCAGGGATATGCCCATCCATCTAGTTTAGGGGCTAAAATTCAGCATTACAGGATGATGTGTAACATTCTAACCTGTTGTATTTCTGTTTGGGTGGTGCGTAATGAGTACCTGAGCACAAACCAAGCTAAAACTAGGGAAAGTAAAATGAAATACACCTTGATACAAATGAGGTATAAAATGAAGTATTTTTCATGCAATACCTGCGTTTCTCCTTGCCTATATCAGGCTGCCCAGGGAACTGGTTGAGTAACCATCCCTGAAGGTTTTTAAAAGATGTGTGAGTGTGGCATCTAGGGACATGGGCTAGTGGTGAACTTGGCAGTGCTAAGTTAACAGTTGGACTCAGTCATCTTAAGGGTCTTTTCCCACCTAAATGATTCTATGATTCTGTGATTCTATGGTCTCCCTTTGGAGTCCTTTCAAGTTATCTCCCTGTCTTCATTAACTTTATAGGAAAATTAGACTTTTATTTTGGAAGGCTCTTTTTCTAGAAATGGTGTATGGGTATGCTATGTTTGTAAACCAGGCCAACTGGATTTCAATCTAAATGTATTTAAGGAATGGTTTGGTATTACTGCGTTCATTCCTGAAGTTCATACTTTTCTCATTCACCTTTTTGGCCTTGTCGCATTTGAATCTTATTTTCTCAGGAGATCAAATGCATTCTGAAATACCCTGGATAGGATCTCTCTCGATCCTTAGTGACCCAGATGCTTTAACATTTCAATAAAAGACCAACCTTACAGCTGTTGGTAACAAAGGTTTCAAGCAGATAAGGGCCTGAATAGTCTTTTGGTGAGTGCTACAGCGTTCAGCTGTTATGTGGAAGATTTAGTTAATCTCTTCCTGCAGAAACAAATACCGCTACACCAGTGTTTCAGGGGCTGGATTCCTCCCCCAGATTTGTGATTAGGCTTCCTACATTGGGTGAAGGGATGTTCAGCATAGAGCAGGATCTGAGCAGGTGCCGCTTGAACCAGCTAATATAAAAAAGTAAGCACAAGGGCATCTTTCAAGAAGGGGAAGGTGGAAGACCCGGGGAACTACAGACCAGTCAGCCTCACCTCTGTGCCTGGCAAAATCTTGGAACAGTTTCTCCTGGAAAACATGCTAAGGCATATGAAAAACAACGAGGTGGTTGGTGACAGCCAACATGGCTTCACTAAGGAGAAATCCTGCCTGACCAATTTGGTGGCCTTCTATGATGGAGCCACGGAACTGATGGACAGCGGCAGAGCAGTTGATGTCATCTACCTGGACTTGTGCAAAGCATTCGACACTGTCCCACATGACATCCTTGTCTCTAAATTGGAGAGACATCAATTTGATAGATGGACCACTCGGTGGATAAAAAACTGGCTCGATGGCCACACGCAAAGAGTTGTGGTAAATGGCTCGATGTCCAGTTGGAAACCTGTAACGAGTGGTGTCCCTCAGGGATCGGTGTTGGGACCGGTCCTGTTCAACATCTTTGTCGGTGACATGGACAGTGGGATTGAGTGCGCCCTCAGCAAGTTTGCCGATGACACCAAGCTGTTTGGTTCGGTTGATACGCTGGAGGGAAGGGATGCCATCCAGAGGGACCTTGACACTCTTGTGAGGTGGGCCGATGCCAACCTTATGAAGTTTAACCAAGCCAAGTGCAAGGTCCTACACCTGGGTCGGGGCAACCCCAGGCACTGCTACAGGCTGGGCAGAAAAGAGATTCAGAGCAGCCCTGCAGAAAAGGACTTGGGGGTGTTGGTTGACGAGAAGCTTAACATGAGCCGGCAGTGTGCGCTCGCAGCCCAGAAAGCCAACCGTATCCTGGGCTGCATCAAAAGAAGCGTGACCAGCAGGTCGAAGGAGGTGATCCTGCCCCTCTACTCTGCTCTTGTGAGACCTCACTTGGAGTACTGCGTACAGTTCTGGTGTCCTCAACATAAAAAGGACATGGAGCTGTTGGAGCGAGTCCAGAGGAGGGCCACGAGGATGATAAGAGGGCTGGAGCACCTCCCATATGAAGACAGGCTGAGAAAGTTAGGGCTGTTCAGCCTGGAGAAGAGAAGGCTGCGTGGTGACCTCATAGCAGCCTTCCAGTATCTGAAGGGGGTCTACAAGGATGCTGGGGAGGGACTCTTCCTTAGGGACTGTAGTGGTAGGACAAGGGGTAATGGGTTCAAACTTAAACAGAGGAAGTTTAGATTAGACATAAGGAAGAAGTTCTTTACAGTGAGGGTGGTGAAGCACTGGAATGGGTTGCCCAGGGAGGTTGTGGATGCTCCATCCCTGGCGGTGTTCAAGGCCAGGTTGGACAGAGCCTTGAGCCACATGGTTTAGGGCAAGGTGTCCCTGCCCATGGCAGGGGGGTTGGAACTAGATGATCTTAAGGTCCTTTCCAACCCTTACGATTCTATGATTCTATGATTCTATGATTCTATCTCATTGCCATCTCAAGGGCCATAACATTGGCCTCTGTCTATCTGGAGTCCATGACAGGAGATTACCTTCTTAGGGTAGGTGACCACACTACGTCATGCAGACACTTCAGAAGCACACATGGCTTGCTTTCATGAGAAAAAGTATAAAGGTGAAAGAATACTTTATGCGCAGGGACCTACTGGCTGGAATTCCCTTCTGCAGTAATTGAAAGTGCTTTATTGCTGTCGTTATAAGCAGAATTCTGTGACAGGCTGCAGGCTACCCTGAGTTTGCCCATTTCCTTGTGAAAATTATGTTACTGAAAAGGACCCAGGATCCCAGAAGCCAGATTGCTCAAGCTGGACATTGGTCATTTTTCTTTGAGTACTTAATGCGGACAGGAACAGTCCTGGCTTATGCTTGCTGTGGCAAGATTGTGTCTATGAGTTATACTAAGAATGTAGATGTGAATTAGGCAAAAAAGTGCTCAGGCTAGGGCAGACAGGGAAGGAAATAACCAAGGGCAGGACCAGAAGTGTCTACGGAAATCTAAATTAAAAAACTATTTTGTCTTTTGAAGAAACTGCAAACAGCATTTGATTTTGGATCTAAATTTTGCATCTTTTTGGTACTTAAACAAGACATATTTACATGTTTTTGCTTAAATAAATACATTTCTTTGACCTAAAAGAATTGGGGACCTTATTTCTGCTTCACTTTAGCTGTGTGCCCTTAATTACTTATAGGTTCTTTGAAAATTTTAGTGAAAATTTCAAAGTTTTTATCCAATAATAGATTTATATCACAACTGTAACCCTCAAATCCATACTGCAATATAATTGTGGTCCGCGAAGAGTCTAATTTAAATGAAAACAATTCAAAGAAGAGCTTCGCTTTTCTTCTCTCTCTCTACCCCATTTTTTCCGTGCTTTTTGAGTCCAGTGCAGAAATGGCAGCTATTACCAATTTAGCAATGCACAAGGCATGAATTTCTTTTTATCTGTCAGGCATTCCTTGGTGGTTTGCTAGCAGCTGAAACAGGGAGTGTTTTGGTAGTTATCTCCTTGGTCAATTGGAAAAACCATGCAAACAGTGGCTGTTCTGTAACTGATGGGAACATGCTGCTGACACAAGAGCAGCTAGCGATTTTATCAGTCAAAATTGGCAGTGTCATTCCATTTAAGGACACTTGGCATCTATTACTTTCTAACTATTTTACTTTTATATGCTAAGCTCAGCACTCAGTTCTGGAAAAAATGTGGAGAACTGGAAAAATGTGATGGGGATGTGTGGATAAAATTTCTAAGAAATTTTAATTGCTAGAGCTGAAATAGCAGTGAAATGTCTTTTTATTCTTAAAGACTTAAAAATTTATCAAGAAATAAAATGTGTCACATCTATCTCCTCAATTCTCTTGGTCTTGATATAATTATTCACTAATAGAACTAAATTCTGAATTTTCAATATGACACTCAATATGAATTTTTATATTTTAATTTTTTAATATGAAACTCCATCTAAATTTTCTACCCTTGTCAAATGTCTGCAGAGAAAACAACACGTGGTCTATCCCTGTTACTGAAAATTATAAACGTACATCAGATGGAGCCCAAATCATCTGGGAAAATTCACTCAGAACATAGTCAGCATAGTTCCTTTGTACACATTGTGACACACCTAAGTCTGAAAAAATTCCACTGACATGAATGAGAGCAGGTCAGGTGCAAAATTTTGAATTTAAATTACCTTCTTTTATTCCTTCCTGAAAGCCCCCAAATTCTTAAAGTCTGGTGGGATTTCTAGCACAAGCAGCCGAGTTTAAGATTCAGACTTTAAAAAAATAATCAGTAGGAGAGGTTTTTTTTCAGTCTCCTTGCTTTGATAACTTTCATGGGAGCTGCAAGAAGTCTGCTGCTAATAAAAAGACATTTTGAGTTGCCATTAAAAACCCAGTTTCATCTGATGTCTGAATGGCATAGTGAAGTGCTAAATGCAAATGCTGTCCACTAACTAAAACATTGCAGGCTATTTTCACACTGATTTTGGCTCCAGCCTCTACTACCTTAAGTTTGCAGTTGGTCTTAGTTTGGTAATAAGAAGCAGTTAGGTCAGAGGGCTTACAGCATGTGCAGAGTTAGCAACTCAGGATTGCTGAATCCAGTTCTGAATGCATGCAGATACCCCTCTGCTATATAAAATGATTTTCAGTAAAAGCCTTCCCCTAAATTTAATCACAAAGTCTGTGATATACCACATTTTAGAAGCTACATTTTCAAGAGGCAGTACCATTTCACATGTGCAGCATAGCTTACATATCTGTCTACACAAACATTTTTTCTTAAAGGAATTATGCCCTGAGCTATCAAACAGCACATTATTTCTACAAAGCTACATGTGTGGTTCTCAGAATAAAATTGGGATCTGACATGATTTTCAGATCTGGTTATGCTTTCAGGATACTTCTCGAAAATCAGCCTCAGGGTTAAATATCCCTTTCAACAATCGTTTAATTTGGAGACAAAACCGATTGGTCAGAAAATTACCAGTTTTCTATTATAAATGCGCTACTATAATGTTCTTTGTGCTCCTGGGCTCTGGTTTTAAGTTCATATGAGAACACTACATTTTCAAATTTATATAGAAATAACATATGGTATTTTGTTACTACAGCAATATAGATCTCTATTTCTTCATTTAGGAATAATATTAAAATTCTAATTGAATCAAGTTAAATTTTTGTTCCACCATTTCCTGAAGCTAACCTTTCATGAAGACTTTGTATACACTCAGTTTAAACTACTTTATTGACCTCTCTAACAGGATTTTATGTTCTATTTCAGTTTGTTTGTTAAAGTTCTAAGCACTGATTTTAGCATATGCTACCCTACTAGCAAACATTAATTGTGTAAATACAAAATGCGTTTTTCTATTAGGACAGTCAAGCAGTGGAACATGTTGCCTAAACAGGTTGTGTTGTCTCCACCCTTGGAGCTTATCCCACCAGATGCTGCTTGGAACAGGAAGCTGGATATTATTCTGTGATTCTTTTACTGGGGTCCATTTTATTTGCATATCCCAAGAGCCCATTTATGGTAGTTGCTGCAGCTTGAAAACATAAAATGGGAGTACACGAATAATGTTTCCTAAGTCTACTATTTAGGAATGTGGCTGGTGCTGCTAAGAAAGTCTGTTCTCAAAGGCCCAGTGCCTCATTCTACCCTAATCATAGAATCATAGAATATTATAGAATGTTGCTATTAGCTTTAATTTTATCTTCTATACCATTTGAGGTCACACCTTGCGCTGAGTGACATTTTTCTTGCATCATTCAATGCAACTCTTAGACCTGAAAGACATTACATTTTGGTTGTTATTTGCCTGTCTTTCTTTCAAACTCCAATTAGCAACCAGGTATTGTAGTCTGGTAACACCATACACTGTTATCCCTTCCTTATCGAAGGAGTCAAGCTCTAGCGTTTAGACTGTCTGAAAGACTATCTAGGAATGCACCCTCAGACTGAAAGACTCAATGAAATCAGCTCTTTCTCTTCTCAGAGAACAAGCTGAGCACTGCAAATTTTATCTGTGGAGGAGTGGACACTTCTAAATGGAACATTTATCAATTAAGATTTTCTATTTTTTTATATACATGACATCTGTATATGTAAAAATAATGTTGAAAATATATATAAAATAGAAAAACCTCTGTTGTTTTTCATATATATATGCTGGAGATCAAAGGCTTCACAAGATTTTTTTATAATGGCACATATTATTATTATACGGTGATATTCTCATTGAACCTTAAATTCAATTACAATACATCTCATTCCCATTCCTAAATGCCCGCTTCAGGTCAGTTAGTTAACAGTAAAAAGACATTCCCCAAATTGTATTCTGTTTTCCAGGATGGATATTACAGATTAAAACATACGATTCTCAGTGATCATTCTTGCTATCTCACTGCAATACATACATACATAAATATATATATAAAATATGAAAGTAAGAAGAAAAATACTATACGTTTGTAAGCATGTATGTACAAGTGTGTAAATCTATATATACATATATATACACAGCCATAGAATGAGCAAACTTAAGGGCCTTTTTTGTACTATTTTCTGTATTTCCAGGATTCCAGGCAATTATTTGAGATGTTCAAATTAGAAAGATCTGTTAAAGGGGAGTTTGCCTTTATTATTCTGATCTGTCATTTCTTTTATGTAACAAGCCAGCTGTTATTTGAACAGCATCATTCATTTCCTCAATGGAATGATGACACTACAATCAGCCTTCATTATCTTCCCATGCTCTTATATGAGAACTAAGTGCAGAGGAAACACTTTGTAATTACTCTAGGCAGATTTCCCACATGTTAGAGATGCCATAGATGGGATTAATGAATATCATTTGAAAAGGTTGAAGTAGACAAAAACAAAATTAGGCTTCAGTAATCGCAACATGCAGATGGGTTGAAATGCTAGTGGGAAAAAATCCCATCAGCAATTAAACTTGTTTCTTGGAACAGCAGATGTGCGTAGTCTCTTACTGAATACTGAGTACACTTGAAAGGAATTTGTGGAGGAAAATGCTGAAATATATACAGCTCTGCTCAGGCAGAGATGGGAAGAGTGACAGGGTTGTGCTTACTTAGCAGGCATCAGGACCCCCTGTCTCTGCTCAAAAGAATCCCAAACTTCTGCTAGCTGATGAGTGCTCCTCTTACCACTTCTGCTGCTTTTTGCCATGAAAAGCTCTTCTGCCACCAGAGGCCTGTTTAAACATCTGATCCAGGACAGCAACCATATGGTACAGTTTGACGCTTTAACCTCTGAAGGGCACCATTAGTTCTCTAAAGGAGATATTTCTGAAGCCCCATTTTGCAGCTGGCAATAGCACAAAAGCATCTCTGCTAGTTTCCTCTACAGATAATCTTCAAACATCTTACTGACAAGAAAACCTGTAGAAATAAAAACTACCAACAAATCCAATTTAGCCACCTAGAGGACTTGCTATAAGTGACCAAGCAGGGAGCTGCGATCTAGAGAGGCAAATGCATCAATGAACGCCACCTGTGCAAAATCAGTTGTTTCAGTTTGTAGTGCTGGGCTTTTCAAAGAGCTGGCTCTAATCCAAATCTGATTTGCAAGGTCCAAACAAGAGGTTTGCAAGGATATCTCTTGGTACAACACCTGGTGAAAGTGGAATGGGTAAATGAGCAAGGAGGAAGTTCACAGGGTCTCTGCTAATAGTTGATGAATTAAATAACAAGATTCAGAAATGTGTTGTTAGCTCTGATGACAGTATCTCCACAAGAAACTGATCTCCAGTCTCTGGAGAGAGTATAATAACATGGCAGTTGGATTCTGGTGAGTGGAGCTCCCTGAACATTTGCCACACACACCTTGTTTTGTCTACAGCCTCACACACAGATTCCCATCTCTGCAGAAGTCTTTCAAGCATAGATAAAGAATTCATTGCAGATATCAGCAGATGGTTTTCATTGTTATTATTCCTATTGGCACCAAAAATGCTTAAATCAATGAGCAGGCTTTGGAACAGTATTTCCTCCTCTATTTCTCATTTTGTTTTGACAGCCATTTGAGCATCTCCAGATTCCCAGATTAGACTCAGTATTTGGCTATCTGTTTTATCAATACCCTTACAAAGAAAAGCTTATCTCCTGCTTCAGCCAGTCCCCCTCAGTCATTTCTGAAAGCCTAGCAGTTATGATATTAAATGTGCCTCTCACACCCTCTTTTTATAATCTCATATTGTTGTCTGCATTTAGTGTCAGATGATAATTAAAAAAAAAAGGAGAAAAATAGTAGATTTGGAGTTGTTAGCATCGGTTAGCAATCAGTATGCCTTATGCTTTCTATTAGAAGACTTTTTTTCAGGCTTGCTTACAAGCCTTCCTTGATTTAGCTGTTTCCAACTCAAATTTTCCATGCTGAATGCTTGTTTCTGCCCAATAGACTCATTTATTTTTAAATCAACTCATAGATGGTTTGGTAACATTAATGTAATGGTATGGTAACATTAATGTAATGGAAAAATACATTTGTTTTGATCATGTTAAAAGATTCAGCCTTCTTTTCATTTGCTAGAAGACCCACCATATACATATGCATTTTTGTGTTTTGGCAGGCACGTGCCTTTTCTCTCTCTGGAAAAAGCTGCTCAGCTTTAGCCTCTGAAAAGCCACGGTTAGCTTATGTCTTACAAACATCCTCTTTCTACAGCTTTCCAGAATAAAGTCTCCCAAAATCCCAGCTGTGGCAGGTTTAACATGTGGTGGAATGAAACTATGCTTAAAACTGCAGTTGTGACCTACTCTTACTGTGCCAGTCCTGGTTTCAGATCTCAAGGGTCTTTTCTTTCCTGTGTGCTTGGTAGCAACTTTCTTGCTGGGCCCAAGAAACCTGGAGAAAGACTCTAATTTATCCACATGCCAAGGGGTTAAAACAGCACAGGAAAGTACAGATGACCACAAAACAGCACATGAGAAGATGGCCTAGGGCATGGGATGAGATGTGTGGTTGTACATGGTAGAAGCTTGTATTACAGACTGTTGGGAAGGTAGGACTGGAAGTGAAGAGAGGAATAGTGTGTTTGCCAGGTCAAGAGATTGAGGGTGAAAGTGGAGGAGGAAATATGGAAGAAGAAAATTAAACTCTATTATGTAAAGGCGGGGGAGGGGAAGGAACTGCGAGCAGATTGGACATCTGGATGAGAAGAGTCAAGTTGGGAATCAAAGAGCCAAAGCACAAAATGTAGTAGGGTGGGCAGATATGACCTGACACTGAGGCAGGGTTGAGGTGCAACCAGATGAAAACAAAATCTGGCAAAAATCCTGGGCACTCAAGATTCAGTATTGCTAAAAATGAAGTGATGAAAAAGTTACAGCACAGATGTCGGCCCAGGAGGTGGTCCTGGCTGTTTGAATGGAGAGAAAAGATTCGTTCAGACTTTCACTTCTATAAAAAATCGGAGAAATGGGACTAACTGTATGGGACTACAATGAGGCTCCAGTGACAGAGTAGGGAAAGGACTGCAGTGGGGATACTCATTTGCAATTGGACAGATAAAATTACATTTTAATAACAGCCTGTATGCAAGCAGAAAACTCCTACCAGAGCTTGAATTTGATACAAGGGTCAACCTCAACTGCACAAGCCGTGGCCATATATACCTTAAGGTCCTTTCCAACCCTAACTGTTCTATATGTTCCACACCTGAATCAAAATAATGTGTAAGCACAAAGCTTTCTCTGTGCAAGTATTTTTTTTCTCTGTTTCATTTCCACTTGTCACAAGGACGAATTAGACCAGGAAAAGTACCTCACTAAAAGAATCAGGATTCGGTTTCCCAGTGCTTTTGCTAGCTTGGATATTTCTATTTAGCACTGCATGGTGCTCAGTATAATCCACGTTTGCTGAGTTCCACTTATTTTCTTTTCTGTTGTCAAACCTGTGTGAATCACTGCTATGGCTAAGTGCTCATTACCTCAAATAACAGAGCTGGTAAAATTCTGATTGTTACATTTTACTTTCTTAAAAACGTAAGGTCTTCTGCACAAAACCCCCCATACCCTTCACACAAATACATTAGAAGAATATTTTTCAAGATTGAAAAATAACTGTGCATGAAAATGTTGTTAAGTACCAGAGCAAACCCCGCTCATGCTGGAATGGGCAAACAATCCGCTTTTATCTGATGTCTTTTCTGAAGTGGCTGAGAGATTTTTGCTGAAACATGCCAATAGAAGTTTACCTGTGGAAGAACAGAGTCCCAGCCTAACTAGAAACATAAGCATAGAAGAAGCAATAATAATGTATGTTACCAAGTTTTCCATAGCAAAAAATGTTTTGCAGATTAATTCTGGTCTCTTTGCACCTCTGTAGTTCAGTAATTGATCAGATCTGGCATTTAAATAGTGCTATAATTTTTTAAATTAAAAGACTGAGGAGGAATAAACCAGTGAAGCATTTCCTTTTTTATCTCCCTGTTCTCCTTCTACAGTGCGGTTGACAAACACAAGGTTTTGTACAAGCGCAGTAAACCAGTTGTTATCCGAACTATGATAATTTGATTTTGAATAAGGCATGCGGTTATTTTTCTTTCTGGAAGAATAATGAAAAGTAGTTGGCAAGATGACAGCAGATGTAAAACGCAGACTGAAGTTGCCAGCATGGATGCAGCAGTGCAGCTGCTTCCTGCCTTTGAGAAAAGTCAGGAGAATATTCAGACAGCTCACACAGCATGTAGATGTTGCTGAGGATTATGGGCTGCTTAGGCAGGAGAGCAAGTAGGACATGAAAGAGAACAGAACATGCAAGTGCAAATTTCATGGAGAAACACAATTTGCCTGGGACAAGTGATGTCAGCCATAACAGACAACGTCTGCAGGTTAGACAGGCAGTCACACCTCACTTCTTCTGACAAGTGAAAGGTTCTGTATCACTTCTGTGGACACCACGCAGGGATGCAGAGGCTAAACCCCACCGAAATCAATCAAAGCTCGTTTACTTCAACGTGCTTTGAATTCGGTCTCAAGACAACACATCCCTCTGAGACTTCCAGTTGTGTGAGCCTGCATCGCCCAGCAGGCAGGGCTGTAATTCCCTGAGGGGCATTGCTTATTTGACACACCTTTCCACAGCACCATGTTTATTTCAGGTCTTCCTTCATCCCTAATTTATCCTAATTTTAAGCAATTACAAACAATAACTAGGAATACAGCTCCCCTGTAGTTAGACACAGAGACATGCTAAAGGTGATTTAGCCTATTTAAGATCTAAGTCACCTTTGTCTGTATTTCTCATTGGATATAATGGACAGCAAGGACAACCTGGCTCCTTATTTAGGTACCTTGGTTAGGTCTCTGGACTACAGTGGAACAAGAGGCTTGAGAAATGGATCCACGCTTCTTATACTAAAGCTTGAGAAACTAAGGCAGCAATGAAATTCTGTTATTATGATCTGGATTAAGTAGCTCAAGAAAGGGGACTGGTGATTTGAAAGCTCACTGGCTGCTAAGGGAAAAAATGGATGAAATTAGAGTCCCTAAGTCTTTACCATCCTTTGACAGCCACAGACAAAGTATGAAATGATCCCCTTGTGACATATCATCTTTCTTCATATTAATGAAGGTTTGCCCCATATAAAGAAATTTTTATTGTACGTTTTCATCAAGCATTGCATTATTTTTTTGTTCTCTGCTGCTGATGTAGCAATCTCACCCCATTAGCCCTCTGGATATATTAGCAATCCTAAAATGCCATTTTTCTCTTGTGTGAAGGTTGACAAGATAAAAGATCTCCTTTTAAGTCCTACTGAACCAACCAAAACATAAACTTCTTGTCATTCCTGTAACTTCCTGTATGCTTTGTCTAGCCTTGCGTTATAGCCTGAACCAAAGTCATCAGCTCACTCCATGGAGGTAACCAACTCATCCAGTGATACAACGGTACATCCAGAAGTACTGTGAAAAGGTAACTAGAGTTTTCAAAAGGTCAGTATCCCACCTCATCTATTATTTTAATTTGAGTCCTGTTGATTTTATTTTTTACTTTTCTAACCTTTTTTCTGGGTGTAAATTCCATCCCTGGCCAGGTAAGATCGATTTGTCTGATTACAAGTATATGCAAACTGAGGGTTTCTCCTCTGCTCTTCAATATCTTATATATTTTTTTTCTTTTTTTGTTATTACTCTCTCTATTTTTTAATTTCAAATTATTACATTTTTATATTGTCAGCCTGAGCTATCTCAAATAATTACTACCTTCTTACACATTTTGTCCCAGTGCTGAATGCACTCAAATTACAGTATATTTGAATTCATTATGTTAAACTCTATTATTTACCTCCCATTTACTCATTTAGTAGAAAATGAAAGTGCTAAACTTCAAGCACCACTTACAGCTTTGTAGTCAAACCAAAGCTATCCTCGACATCTATTATTTCCAGAAACATGAGCATCTTATTCGAAACAGGAACCAGCATGTTAGTCCATTACCCTGCTCTGCCCCTGCTCCTCAGGGGAGTGCTGATGAGCAGTCTGCAGGGCTTGGCATACAGAGAGCAGCAAGGAGGAGGGGTGGAGTGGATTGTAGGAAAGCGAGAGCAGGAAGACTCATCAAAAAGGGAAGGCGAGAGAAAGGAAGAGAAATAACCAAGAGATAAGTAGAGAAGAACAAAACCAGAAAGGAGAAAATCAAGGAGAATGATAAACAGAGACGGAAGGGAGAAGAGAAAAAGAAGGGAAGGCGACTGATGTAAGCACCAAGGAGAAAAATAATCAGCATATTCACCGCAATATGCCTTATTTATTGAATCCTAGGAGCATTCTTTGTCATATGAACATCCTAGAGCCTACATGAGTTGTGAAGGGTGTAAGATAGGATATCAATCAAAACAGCAACACCAGAGATTCTGAGGCCATAATTTTATGACACAGGAAAGCCTGTCTTCAGGTTCCCAGTAGCAAATCAAACTGTTGCAGCTGCAAGGAGCAAAGCGCTGATCCTATGTAAGCTTGCTCTGCTGGTTCAAATTAGTGCAGAACTTCTAGCATGTTAACTTTGTACTGTTGACAGGCTTTATCATATGTCATCTGTCCTCCCACAGCTGACATAAAGCCAGCAGAACAACATAAATCTGGCATAAAGTTTGTGTTGCGTGTTCTGGCTAATTCAGCAGAAATGTGTTTGTATTTATTGTTTATATTTATACAAATTGACGATGCTGGTCCAGGAGGGTATAGATTTGGTAGTAAATGGTCTTGATACACTGCAAATATTGTTATGAGCAGAAGTGAACACACCATATACCTGAAACTAAATATTTACTTTTAGTCAAATTAATATTTTAACAGTCGAAATTATTAACACTGCTACAAAAACATATGCTCATTGTTCAAATTAATATAGAGATGTCTCATCAATAATAGTCTTTGAATTGTTCGGGTCTGTTTTACCTTGGTTCCTAAGTGAAATATGAAAGCTGCACAGCAGTCTCCACCTGTCCCACCTGATACAAAGGACTGTTTCTTCTCCCACGATGACTCCCTAGGTTTGTCTGGCCTTTGTCATGTGCAATAGTCGCAGAGATGAAGTTACAACAGGACAGGCTTTAGCCAGTTGCCCACCACACAATTACTAAAGCAAGCTAATGTCAGCTCAGGCCAAGGCAAGGCCAAAAAATCTTTAGACTGCAGACTTTTACTAATAATTGCAAATCCATGTTTACCAGAGTACAGTCTCAGTGTCGTGCATTCATTTGAAACTCTTTGTAAAACCGTATGGTGCTCTGTAAATCTGCCTCATATTACTGGTAACTGAAAACATGATCAATAGGAGCTTTCTTTTGCTTTTCAGCTGTGCTATGTATCTGCTAACTGAGCTATCTGGGTTCCAATGACTAATGTTTAAAATGATGGAGGTCTGAACTTACATGCTTCTGTATGAAGAAATGTCCCTGATGCACCTTCTCTCCTCTATTAAGCATTTAGTTTAGCCTATCCTGCAGAAATCACAAAAGGCATTAGTTCCATCTCAATTATTGCAGTTGGGTTCTGTTAGGAGCTAAATTTGTCTCACAGTGGCATATGGTTATGCGTTGTTAACACCTGATTGTTGAAAGCACCAGGCTTAGGAAAGCGTCACTGGTAATTTCAGTGGGTCCCTTGAATACTGTCTTCTAGTGTCTACAGAAAAATAGTGGATGGGCAAACAAAAACCCATGAGGGAAAGTGCTGACAACATCTGCTGTGCTTACCTTTACCTAGCCGCAAATTTTGGCTACAAACTTCCTACACCTCTTCTTTTCCCCTCTTTTTGCAGGTCTGCCAAGCACGGATAAAGAGCTCATTTCAGAGCTCAGCAAATGGAGTTCCTCATTGTTACCCAGTTCCTCATTGGAACCCAGGCATGTCTGAGTCCACGGGCATGAGAATGTTATTGCCCACTGCTGTTGAAGTTCCCTTCGACTTTAATTTCTAAGTGTCTGTACTGTCAACATAATATGTAATACCTCTTAATTAAGAATACTTGGCATCCATTACTGCTTTTCAAAGTTTTTAAGTTGTAATATGTATCTATATGTTAACAGATAGCTCATGCTACATTCTGAGTCCATCAGTAGAAAAAGTCAGATCCAGGTGGTCCTTATAAGCTAGTGAAGAAGGATGAATGACAAGAGACAGCATACTCACCTCTACATATAAGGAGAAAATTGTTATCAGAGCCCTGCCTCCTTTGGTGCTCACACTGGAAGGTGATCATGTTATTGCTAGAAGAAGTATTTTGCAAAAGATGTTTTCTCCATTTTACAGAAAGACAATCTAGTTTTTTTCCTATGTGACTTGTTCGAGACAATTTAAGCAAATCTGAAAGCCAAGTACATCTTTTAGTTTCCTATGACCTACTCTGTGATTTCTAGTAGCCTTGAAAAAGTAGATTTAAATTTGGAATTTTCTAAATTATTAGTGGCTTGATTTTGCAGCCTTCATCACTGCAATTGCAGTATTTTTACCCAAGATACCTCGATAGAAAGATGCCTTTCTATTCCCAGATAGACATGAACCTGGGTATTCCAGGTTGCTGCAAAGGTTTTATAAACGCCCAAAACAAGTATTAAAAGCAATTGCTACTTCTAGAAAGTGGTGCTGTCATTTCAAAATAATCTTCAAAAAGGGTCTTCAGAACCACAGAGACACCACAAAACCTCTCTCTTTTTGCCAGGAGGCTTTTCTGTCTTTCTGCCTAGGCTTCAGAGGTTATTAAAAAGTGCCAAGTCTATCTAGTTAGCTTTGGATAAATAAGAGACTTGCTCACACGCTTGAGGCAGCAGTACATATCTTCAACTGGTTTTGTATTATTTATGTGACAATGTCTATACGTACGTGCCTGCATGTGTGCTAAATGTCGAGATTCTCACTATAGTCATTGGAGACCGAGAACAGAGTTCAGTTGCATAGAAAAGTATTCAGTATCATGCAGTACTCCTAAAAGCATCCATACTTTTTCTCTAAGTTCTCTGTAAAACAGAGACAATGATAACTGTGAAAATCAATCCGCTGTTATTTTTGAAGGCCTCCAAGTAAGTGGCGAACCAGACAGAAATATATTTCTCTTGTCTTTTCACCAGGGTGTGATCCATGGGAAACAACAGGGACACATGTTAACCAAGAAGAATAGAAATTACGGAGTAGATGTGCTGACCACTTCATCCACTGCATGAGGAAGAGTGTGTTTCTTAAAAATTGTAAAAAATCCTGTACTGCATCATAAGGCGTATGTTGCAGTGATGGCACGACAAGTGGTGTTGCACTAAATGGCATAAAATCTTCAAAATCCTGGATTTGTCTCTATTGCAATCTTAATATTCCTTCAGTTAAATTTGGGGGGTTTATGTTTAGAAGTTGGCTTTACAACTGTGTGTTTAATGCTTAGTAAATAATGCAACAGGTCTAAACTTTGAATGTTTTGTTACAGGCGCATTTTGCTTCTGGGAAAGATGCAATACCAAATTAGATGTGTTTTGGACCTGGTTTACTTATTATTTTTTTGCTGTTGAAGAAACTTTAAACTCTCTTTGTTCTCAGAGGAATAGCTGTTATGACAGGGAAAGAGCAATTAGAAAAAAAATGGTGATGATAACTTGACAAAGAAAATTTTGTCACTGAGTTTAATTGGGTTAGGATTTTGCACATGGAATGTTAGCCACAATAAAAGGAACAGACAGAGTCTGGGTGCACTGCTGTGCTTCATTTAAGTGACCAAATTAAATTTTCCCTACTTCCTAAAATTTTTGAATTATTTAGAAATAATTTTCCAGCAAGTGTTGATTGCTGAACTCCCTAATAATTTTTTTTCTGTCAGCAGATTTCTATTTACATTTTTGTATTCAACAAAAAAAGGGGATCCTAAGAGTCAGGAATGAAAGTACTAGGTTTTTTGAACTAATTATATATAAAGGAAGCACCAAAGGAAGAGGAGCTAATAATTCCTGGTATGCTTTCATTCAGAAAATGAGACATCAGAGGAGATTTTGGAAGTCTAATCATCCTTACTCATGCAAATGAACTTCAATACTCTTCTAGTATAACTTTTTTATTGAGAACATGACACCTTATTTTTAAAGGTGATGATTTTAATAATTTAAGAAACATGATGATATTTGGCTCATAGAATCATAGAATAATTAGGGTTGGAAAGGACCTTAAAATCATCTAGTTCCAACCCCCCTGCCATGGGCAGGGACACCTCACACTAAACCATGTCACCCAAGACTCTGTCCAATCTGGCCTTGAACACTGCCGGGGATGGAGCATTCACAACTTCTTTGGGCAACCCATTCCAGTGCTTCATCACCCTCACCGTAAAGAACTTCTTCCTTATATCTAATCTAAACTTCCCCTGTTTAAGTTTGAAGCCATTACCCCTTGTCCTACCACTACAGCCCCTGATGAAGACTGCCTCTCCAGCATCCTTGTAGGCCCCCTTCAGATACTGGAAGGCTGCTATGAGGTTTCCACGCAGCCTTCTCTTCTTCAGGCTGAACAGCCCCAACTTTCTCAGGCTGTCTTCATGCAGGAGGTGCTCCAGCCCTCTTATCATCCTTGTGGCCCTCCTCTGGACTTGCTTCAACAGCTCCATGTCCTTTACCAGAACTGTACACAGTACTCCAAGTGAGGTCTCATGAGAGCAGAGTAGAGGGGCAGGATCACCTCCTTTGACCTGCTGGTCACAATTCTTTTTATGCAGCCCAGGATACAGTTGGCTTTCTGGGCTGCAAGCACACACTGCCGGCTCATGTTAAGCTTCTCGTCAACCAACACCCCCAAGTCCTTCTCTGCAGGGCTGCTCTGAATCTCTTCTCTGCCCAACCTGTGGCAGTGCCTGGGATTGCCCCGACCCAGGCGCAGGACCTTGCGCTTGGCTTGGTTAAACTTCATAAGGTTGGCACCGGCCCATCTCACAAGCGTGTCAAGGTCCCTCTGGATGGCATCCCTTCCCTACAGCGTTTCAACCGAACCACACAGCTTGGTGTCGTCGGCAAACTTGCTGAGGGCACACTCAATCCCACTGTCCATGTTGCCGACAAAGGTGTTGAACAAGATAGGTCCCAGCACCGATCCCTAAGGGACACCACTCATTACTGGTCTCCAACCGGAGGACATTGAGCCGTTTACCACAACTCTTTCTGTGCTGCCATCCAGTCAATTCTTTGTCCACCAAGTGGTCCATCCATCAAATTGATGTCTCTCCGATTTAGAGACAAGGATGTCATGTGGGACAGTGTTGAACATTATGCACAAGTCCAGGTAGATGATGTCAACTGCTTTGCCCCTGTCCATCAGTTCTGTAGCCCCGTCATAGAAGGCTACCAAATTGGTCAGACAGGATTTCCCCTTAGTGAAGCCATGTTGGCTGTCACCAACCACCTTGTTGTTTTTCATGTGCCTTAGCATGTTTTCCAGGAGAATCTGCTCCAAGATTTTTCCAGGCACAGAGCTGAGACTGGCTGTCTGTAGTTCTCTGCATGTGGGCTTGTATTTGGAGGACAGTGGACATGTGATGAGCCAGTCATATGAGGGCATCTTCTAAGCATGCAGCCGCATACCAAGAAGAAGATAAGAGGATGTGAACCAGCCATCAGAGAGCTTCTTCTAAACACGTAGCCGCATACCAAGAAGAAGATAAGAGGAAGAAAACATCTGCAGTCGGATACATGGGAAGAACACCAGGAATTAGGTGATCCAACAAGGACACTTACCGAGCCGCGTGATTGCCTCGTGCAAGAGGGCTTTTACCAATCAAAAGGCACATGACCGCATGTAGAGATAGAAAATTCTGTATATAAAGGGATAGTGAGAACAATAAAGTGGCTTCTGCTTGATTCACATTGAATCGTGTAGGGTCCATTGTCGTCTCTCCTCACCTGCATCTTCCATTTTTCCCTTCTTGAAAATAGGGGTTATATTTCCCTTTTTCCAGTCGTCAGGAACTTCACCTGACTGCCATGATTTTTCAAATATGATGGACAGTGGCTTAGCCACTTCATTTGCCAGCTCCTTCAGGACCCATGGATGGATTTCATCAGGTCCCATGGACTTGTGCATATTCAGGTTATTAAGATGATCTCTAACCTGACTCTCTCCTACAGTGGGCCTAAGGTCTTCATTCTCACAGCCGCTGCATCTGCCTTCCAAGACTTGGGTGATGTGGTCAGAGCATTTGCTGGTGAAGACTGAGGCAAAGAAGTCATTAAGAACCTCAGCCTTCTCCAAATCCAGGGTAGTCAGTTCTCCTGATAGCTTCTGGAGAAGCCCTACGTTGTCCCTAGTCTGTCTTTTGTTTGCTACATATATATAAAATATATATGTTTGGTAATCAGTTTCCTTCTCTGCCTTTGTTCAGGTGTTACACAGTGTTGTATCTAGCCATATACAGTTGTGAAAGGGAATTTGATTATTACATATGGGCTATATAATGTGGCATTGCTGACTGAATCAACTACAATAGCAATGGTAGTCTTCAGGACCTCACCTTGCAACCCATTATTGAAAATCCAAATGACTTCCCACGTGGCTAAAACATCCAATTCCTAGAGTTCTTTTCTACTCTCTAATGCTGCATTTTTAGGAATAGACTAAAAAGCTAAGAGCTCAGATCTTTATCTCGGGTCTTCATTCATTGAAGAAACAACAATTATTCCCTGCTTTCATCCAAATCATCCTGGCAGGTAAGTGAAGAATTATTTTCAAATCTTTGTATTTGGAAATGACAGCTACATTTCTACACCATTATCTGTGTTCAAGCTGTGATTCTCTGACTGCCCAAATCTTTGTTCTAGGCTCTGACACATTTTTGTCAATTCAGAGTGTTCATTTTAAAGATGCCAGACTGGGCACAGGCAGCTATAATTCATGATACTGGATAGAGTGAAGGAAAGAGAATTTTGTGTTGACACCTTTTTCAATTCAAAATTGGAATAGATGAATAAAAGGCTAGTCTTAGCAAACAAAGACAAGACTGAAATAGTTCACCATAATATATTTATATGTACATATGTATGTATGCTTGATTGTTCTGTATGCATTTCCTTGGAGAATGCAATTTTTAGTCTTAAGACTATGTTACTTTTTAAAACTTCTGAAGGTGTTTAATTTACATACTTGGGAATGTTTTGGTATTTATACCCAGCATTTGCATTGTGTTCAACGGAGCTCCCTGCAGGCTCTGAATTACTGGGTGTTAAATGGAACAGTTCTTTAGTCCTTCCTGCATGCAGAGAGTCATTTGTGAGCAAGGAATTAAAAGCCTGGATTCTAATATAGCAGCTGGCAAATCAACATTGTGTTTCATTCATTCAATTAAACTACACAGTGTGATTTTGGATCTGGTCCAAGTCCTATCCTGAAAGAATATGAGACTTTCACTGAGAGTTCGATGTCGTCCTCAGTGACTTGCAGCTATCAAATAAATTGCAGCTACCACAGCCCTGGAAGATTTATGACCTTCACTCTAAACTTGACTACAGCTATTATGTCCAGAGTTTTAGAGGACTGAGTCTCTGACACTCACTGAGTAGATGGGCTGTATTTGTCAAGCTGACTAATCTCATATAGGATTGATGTGAATCATTCTTCAAAGTACTGTTAGAAAGATGCTGGATGTCAGATGTGAAACAGGTCTGTCATCATGGGATAACTGCTCCAGTGACAGGTACACAGAAGCAAAATACTCTGAAAAACAATAACAACTTAAAATATTGATAGGTACAAGGACAACAAAATTTTTTTCTTTCCCCACACAAACTGAAGTGATACATATCAGCATGTTATGGCAAGTCTCTCTCCTTCACTTATGGGTCAATAAATGAATTTATGTTGAATGACCATCTCTCTTTCTGTTCCAGCTGGTCTTTCTGACTTTGTCCAAGGTCACTTTCCCTGTGTGGAATCCATATTAAATGCTTCAAGGAATTACTTTCCATATATTCACCTAAAAACATGTTACCCCAAAACACCTAGCAACATTGCTGCACAACAATTTTTCTAGATGCCACTTTTATTTTTCATGTTACTTGCCTCATTTCTCTTTGAACTGCATTGAAACAATTCAAAAGCAGGAGTCTCGACTGACTGCGTGCATTTGCAGTTTTCTTTTCCGATGTGTTTTTAAAGGCATATCAAGATATGATCTAGAAACTGTATTGCAAAATAAACTCACATAGCTTGTTTTTTGGGTTATTTTTTTCAAATCCCTGTCAGGTTTTAAAGACAAATTCTTTTCTAAAAACATTCTGTTCTCTGTCACTTAACCTTAAAGAGCTTTGTAAACCCCTTCCATGGTTCATTAACTATTCCTTGTTATTACCTACATTACTTAAATATGATGTTTTTCAGTTAAAGGAGAACTTCTTCATACTGGAGAGTTAGAAAATATATACACTTTCAATATTAATATTATTGCAAACATTTTTGTTTAGCATTTTAGAGAAAAAATTGAACATACAATCAAACAGATGTTACTAAAAGTAGGGGCCAGAAAATATAGATAAATTCATTAGTCTGTGCTATACAGAAGTCTATCTTTGGGCCATGACTCCATTTAAATGACGTTATTAGAAATTTCATTAATATATGTTTTTTAACTACTATATGTTGTCAGACTACACATAGGCATTGTGGTTTCTGTGAGAATAAAGAAAGATAAATAAGGATGTTACCACTCCCATCAGGCAAATATCTTTGTGCATTCTCCACTTATGTCATCTACTCTTTCAGTTTCGTAAACTTGTTTTTCACACATTATTCCTCATGGAGAAAGAAGATACAGCCAGGATGTGGACAGAAAAGTCACATTCTTTCATGATTTTACATGGTAGAGTACTGGCTATTTGCAAAAAGCGTGACTTTGGTACCCTTTCCTTTATCTTCTGTTTTATCAGAACTTCTTTATTGACAGTAAAAACCTGGAATTGAAGATAGCTTGAACAAGAAAAGAGGTGCTAGTGATTTTCAAAATATACTGGCAAACATGTTAATTTAAAAGTAATTATTAGGACATTTATTTTAATGAAAAGAGGAAGTTGCCAGATCTGCCTAATTTAGCTTTGGTTTAACTGTTTATGTGGTATTGTATAACACAAGTTTAGTGCAACTTTGCACAATAATCTCAATTTTCAGAACAGTAAGGAACTGCAATTCTTTAATTAAATTTGTTTATGTAGTAAACTCCAGAGTTAAAATAATTTGCTTTGGTATTATCCCTTCAATACTTGGAAGTTCTTACAGTGGCTGTTTGGTACGTATAAGCCTGGCTTCTTTTCACAGTAATTTCTATTGGTGTGAGCCATTAGAAACATTAAAACAAAAATTTGTGAATAAAGAGAAAGACCCCTCATGGGAATTTTATTGTTCAATTAGTGAGAAGTGAACCAATACTTCCCACAGACAGGAGATACTTGCCTTCACAGCAGATACAGGACAAGACATTGGACACAAAACAATGTTACTGGTGAATCACTTCCCTGAGAAAAAAAACTAAGGAAGATAAGTGTTTCTGATTATAACTTCCTTTGCTCACTGTGGGTTTTAACAGGAATTAAGGAATTTTCCAACATCTCAACATGTGTGAAGGGAAGTAAATGAAGGAAGGCTGGCGGCACTAGAAAAATGGGAACATGTTCCCTTTTGGTGGTCAGAAAACAGTGAAGAAAACAGGAACAACAGAAAGTCCTGTGCTTGTTCGTTCTGTGTTCCTAGTGTTTGGTACCATCATCTTTTTTACTCTTCTCCCCTTCATCTGACCTATATGAACTGTACAACCTCAACCTGAATAGACTTGGCAGGAGGAATAGTTATTTGACGCCTGATTGGAAGGGAGTCACATGGAAAATAGAAAGCCAGGTTAGCGAGGTCTAAGACTTGAGGAGAAGCTGAGACTGTGGGTCCTCTACCACAGGAAAGTGCATCTTTTTCTACTTTGTTAATCCCTTCTCATTTAGTACTGGGAATAATTTTGAGTTAACGAGAAAGAAACCACATGATGCCTTCCCCTGTACCCTTCACACATGTTTGATATTGTAATCCTAACACTTCATCCCAGGGTGAAGCATGCTCATAACAGACAGCAGCTGAGATAAAAGCTGATATCTGGGACCTAACAAGTTGCTTTTACTGGAGAAATTTAGGAATATTGTCCTCCTCTGTGTGTCTTCAAAAATACAGATGACCTCAACTGTGAGCAAGGGAGTTCAAACCTGCTAGCTGAATTTATCCTAAAATGCTATTGTGTGAGAGTCTGTCTGCTTAGCTTTGGCATGTAACTTGTGGTGAAATTTTACATGCTTAATGAAGTAATTGTCCATGTTCCCTCTACAGTTTGTTAATGCAGAGAAGTCACATTGGAAATCCTGCCTGCAACTTGTGACCAATAGTCCAGCTGTTTAAACTTGGGCAAAAAATGTCACCACTGAGGCTTTCAAAAACACCTCCTGTTGCCAAAGTGGAGAACTTACTCTGGAAGCACTGTTCCTAATATTTAGAAAAACATGAGGCATGGGATGTGTTTGCCTGATGCAGGCACGCTACCCATTTCTTGTAGCCCAGAGCTAAACAAGGAGCTTTCCTGACCTGTCCTACAGTTCTCCATATCCCTCTAGCATCCCTTGTCCTTTAGCTCTCTGCATCCAGTCTCTGCCCAGTTGTTTTCTGCCCTTGTGAGTTGCTTGCTCTGTTTATCATCAGTATTTTCTCCCTGCTGACCTTCTGTTTTCTCTGCTTCTGCTAATCCCCACTTCTACTGTCAAGTTAGAGACAAGCACTAAAGCTGCTCTCATCCTTACCACTTTGTGTAGAACTACCAGCAGACTGTTTTCTTCATATATCTTCAGAGACCTGAAGGCCATCAGTGTCCAGTTGATGATATTCCCTGATGGAAACACCAACAAATGTAACTTGGTGCTTTCTGGAGACATTATGCAGAAAAGTTAATGGTTGCCTTTTGTTTTCAATGCTATCTTGCCATTTTCTTAGAAGGAAGAGAATATTTTAGGGCTGGGTTATAGCTATCCACATGACACCTGGAATAAGCTTGTATCTGCAGGCTGTAGACTGGTGCCTCTTGTACAGCACTGAGCTGTAAGCAGTCAGTTCAAGCCCCTAGTGGAGCAAAAATTTGTAATTAATACTTGCTACATGGTTATGGACAGTCCAGCCCTAGTGGAATACACAGATATGTGAGAGTGGGTTCAGAAAATCAGATCTCCTAGCTTTGATTCATGCTTAAATACCACAAAACATTTCCCACTGCTATACGAATGTGAAGCACCAGGAAGGCAGAATAGCAGTCTGCTGGGATGGTTTCCTGGTACGGAGGAGACACTCAGACTTGGTAGATCCCAGCATATAATACATACTGAAACATTTCTTAGCTTACCTGTTATTTCTGATATTTTATATGTGGCTGGGAATCACAGAGTAATTGACTGTATTTTGGTTATATCCACCACCAGCCCAGGAAAGAATCAGTTCCACGCTCATCTCCTTGAACCTCATCACTAAGCGACAATTTATTATTTAGAGCATAAAATGGAGGAATCTCATTAAAGCCAATCTATTATCCTTTCATATGAGCTGTAGCCCCATGAGGCTTCTGTCAAGCCCAGTGAAGAAATCTTTTTAGGATATCTTCCAAAGTCATACAGTAAACCCATAACTATTTTTTGCCAGTATTTCAAAGGGTGATACTGCGTATGGTTAAAAATGAACATTTTAATGAATAACTTTGCATAAGAAGTATTCCCGTTTAACCTATACAAAGACAGGAATGAAAGGGAGAGAAATAAAAATGAGTGCAATATCATAGACTGAAATAAATATCCCACTGTCAAAAATGCAAAAAATAGATTGAGATATAATAAACATAAAATATTAATTATAAATCAAATAAACTATCAAAAAAAGAAAAAATTGAGAAGAATCTGTAAAACCTCTCTTATAAAGTGTCAGAAACAGATTGAAAAACAGTGACCTGCCTTAGAGACCCAACGAGTACAAAAAGAGATCAGCCATAATTAAATTGGAACTTGGGTAATGGTGAAGTGATTGATAGAAACCTGTGAATTAATTCCTCTCTGAACTTTCAAAGTCTCCTAAATAATTAATGACGTTTGAACAATTCATGTGTGACATCATGGTTATAGAAGGTTTCACTGACTTCAACGTTTGCTTTGCTGGGGCTGTGAGTCAAAATGACACACAGATGGTGGGGACATACTTATCCCTTGAATGTTTCCTGTCTGTTTTAAGCAATTATACTTGCCTGGTTCAAATGAGTTTATGAAATTCAGCATGCAGTTTGTAACAAATTCAGGAGGAAGCATGCAAGAGAAACTCCCTGATGATCTGCTCATATGTAAATATAGCCTTAATAAACCACAGTTTTCTTGCTGTTAATAACATGCTGCTGATGGAAGACAGGAAAGGTACAAATTAATTATCCCCTTCCTTTGTTTTGTGCTGTTCTTACTTCAGGCTGCTGGAATGAGACAATTCTACCTAAAAAGGTATGCCTCTGTAATGCAATCTCTTATGGACAGGAAGTTTTAAGGCATTGAGGCCGCATGAGGAAGTGAATAAAAGTATGTTCAGTAAGGTCTCCTAAAGTTAATAGAAGGGCTATTCCTGCGGAAGAGTGAAAAAAAGGAACGTAATCAAGTTTACAGCTATTTTAGTCTCCTGATCGATGAGCCTGGGAGCCAAAAAAAGGCAATACTATTAGGGAGAGTTAATAGTCTTTCTTAGATCAAGTGATTTAGCTGGAGAAAATGAACAAATGACTGTCTTGAAATTCAGGCAGAAAGTCCCAGAGGTATACTGAGCAGTCAAGGCAAGTAAGAAGCCACAGAGTCTCATTGCATTCGTCATTGGTTTGTATGAAGTGCAAAGCTCAGTAAGGAGTGAATTTGGAGCCTCTACAAATCTTGTAAACTCAGTTTTAGAGACTCTAAAGAGATGGAGAGAAAAAAAGAAAAAAAAAAAAAAGAGGGTCTTTTTCCTATTCCCTTTCCTAATGCATGAAAAAGTCAAACATGTCTTTTCATCTTACAATACCTTCCTGATTACATGACTTTAGCAACAGTTTTGTTTCCTGTAAATCTCCAGGTACTTTGTACTGCTTTCTGATTTCCTGATCAAGGGCACTCCTGCAGTTCTTTCTCTTGCTGCTACCTCCACTAATGAGATCTCAGAGGGACATTAACCTAAATAGGTTTATAAATGAGGTGTTAAAGGAGGTCTCTTGGTTAGTGCAGAGGGCTTAGGAGTGCGCATAAGAAGCCTTCTTCTCCTCTATTCTGTCTCTCCTTCTTGCATGGAGTATACTTCACTTTTCCAGGGAAAAAGGAGCTGCCAGTCCTATTAGGTGGCAAGCCTAAACTTAATTGGAAAATGTCGTATTTCCTTGCTGAGAAAAGCACAGTACTCTGAAGTATTATATATGTCCATAAGAATAAAAATCTTCTAGGTATATTCCTATTTTCCTTGACCAGTTCATTTCTGCTGGAGGATACCAGCTACTCAAACAGTAAAAATGAACAGAACTGAGCATTATAAGAGATACAAACAGGTGTCTCAGCATGAATAAGAAATCAGCATATCTCCTGGACTTTCACGTTGTTAGTTTTCATTCGAATTCGTTTAATCCCAAGACCAAAAAAAAAAAAAAAAAAAAAAACCAACAAAAAACCAGACCCTCCCAAAAAAACCAAACCCCAAACAAACAAAAAAAATCATGAGCAAGTTGCCATGCTAAAGGCAGAGAAACTAATCAAACAGGAGCTGTGATGCAGTGAGTAGACTGAGATTTGTACTCCTCACTAATGTCTGACTACTATGAAGCAAAGAAGTGAGAAAGAGTTTCTCAAGCAAGACAGGGGTGCAGCTATGTAACAAAAGATGGTAGCTGTCTCCCCATGGAAGGATGTTACTGTGTTTTGCCTCCTTTAACCAGTGACAGATAATATGAGGGAGAGAATGCAGCTGTTTGCAGCATGCCTAACAATCACCCATCATCTTTGTATGGTAGTAATTGAAAGGAGAAATAAAAATAATTACAATATTTAAAGTGACATCATTGGATAAGGCTTGATATTAAAGCTACTGCAGGTGTGGGGCATACTTGTTCAGCCCTTTTCTCCATGAAGTAAATCATTGGCCGACTGCTGGAAAACCATTAGTGCTGTGGGATGACATTTTGTGTTAATTTTGTTCAGCAGCAATGATTTATAAATTAGTGTGACTCTACACATGAGAACCCCTAGTACAAAATACCACCCCAATTCTTCTCCCATTGTGGCTGATACAAAAGCTCTTATTGGCTTTAATAGGAACTGTATAAAGCCCTGTGATTGTAGTGGGAAGTCAGGAATTATTTATGCCACCTACTGATCAACCAATAGTCTCTGGTGTTTTTCCTTTGTGTCTGGAATAAGGGAACACAGATGACTTTCTATTTATGATAATTTGACAGTAAGACTGCTGACTAAGATTAAGCCGTGTGGAGTGTTTTGTGGTGGGTTTTTTGATACTGGATAATAGTAATAATAGGACTTGTAATTTCTGCACTTATTAAGGTCTTCAAGAAGGGTGGAAAATGAGCTACGCATTTATGACTTTCTTGAGCAAGCTTATTAAATATGTTTATCAATAATGTTGAACTTTGAGGAAGAATTCTGTCTGATTATTTGAGAGAATGTTTAACTTTTAAAAAATACTGTATTTCAATTGTCTGAAGTTCTGTAATAATTCCATGAAAACTTTGATTTCATCACATAGCTTACCTTTAAAAACAAAAAAAAAACCCAACAGAAAACAAAGAAACTAAAACGAAACACAAACGCCACAGTAAAACCTAAACCAAAAGTTTCCCATGTGGCCTTCTTCACTCCAAAAATACATTATTGACTCATGAAAACTCATTGTATGACCCCAAAAAATCTTTATAAATGTTAGCCTGTCTTAGTGCATAACAGTTGAGCAATGATAAGAAATAGTATAGAAACATGTAAGTCACTGTCCAAGAGTACTGAGTGAGGAGACAAGGCTGTATGAATGATCAGAGGGATGGGACACCTCTCCTATGAGGAAAGGCTGAGAGAGCTGGGGTTGTTAAGCCTGGAGAAGAGAAGGCCCTAAGGAGATCTTATTGCAGCCTTTTAGCACTTAAAGGACACCTGTAAGAAAGATGGGGATGCTGTTTAGCAGGGCCTATTGCAATAGACTCAAAGCATCATTTATGTTGGAAAAGACCTTTAAGATCAAGCCCAATCATTAACCAGGCACTGCCAAGTCCCACTAATACATGTCCCTAAGTACCACATCTACATGTCTTTTAAATATCTCTAGGGATGGGGACACAACCATTTCCCTGGGCGGCCTGTTGCAATGCTTGACAACCCCCAGTGAAGAACTTGAGGCCATTTCCTCTTGTCCTATCACTCACTACTTCAAAGAAGAGACTCACACCCACCTGACTCCAACCTCCTTTCAGGCAGTTGTAGAGAGCGATAAGGTCTCCCCTGAGCCTCCTTTTCTCCAGGCTAAACAATCCCAGTTCCCTCAGCTGCTCCTCATAATTTTGCTCTCTAGACCCTTCACAGGCTCATTGCTCTTCTTTGGACACTCTCCAGCACCTCATTATGTTTTTTGTAGTGATAGTCCCAAAACTGAACACAATATTCAAAGTAGAGCCTTATCAGTGCCAGTAGGACAAGGGTAATGTTTTTAAACTAGAAGAGGGTGGATTTAGACTAGATATAAGGAAGACATTTTTTATGATGAGCGTGGTGAGACACTGGAACAGGTTGCCCAGAGAAGTTGTGGATGCCCTGTCCCTGGAAACATTCAAGGTCAGGTTGGACGGGGGTTTGAGCAATCTGATCTAGTGAAAGATGTCCCTGCCCATGGAAGGAGGCTCTAGATTAGATGACCTTTAAAGGTCTCTCTCAACTTAAACCGTTCTATGATTAATACATGGTTACTATTCATGGGCATTCCCTGATTGTACGTTATCTTTATGTTGCCTTGGCTCCTGTATTCATGGCTGTTTCTACTTCTTGAAAGTCTGCTAAGGTATTCTTCGCATACCTTATATTTTTAAGGAGGACAACTTTGATTAAGCATCATAGGATCACAATTATATTATCATGGTTTTACCCCAGCCAGAACTAAATATCATGCAGCCACTTGCAACCTCCCGACCCACCCCTAGTGGAAGAGGGAGGAGAATTGGAAAAAAGGTAAAAACATGAGGGTTGAGATAAGAACAGTTCAATATTTGAAATAAAGTAAAATAATAACAATGATCAGAATAGGAAGATGCTTCTCCCTATTGCTCAACTACTTGTGGATGAACTGGTCTGTAAAACTCAGAAACACTTTTAATCTTGTTTTAAAACCATTAAGTGGGATTTAATTTAACATACGACTTGGCAGCAGTTAATCCACTGATTAATTACTCAGTTACACTTGTTTAATATTGACCTTTTTATTTTTTTTTTCCCCTTCGGTTTCCAACTGTTTCCTGAGATAGGTAAGCCAGTTTGGACGAAAGAGAAATTGCTCTCAAGTTAAACTTCAACTTTACAATTCTCCAAGGAGAATCAGAGTCCTTTGAGACTGGAAAAATGTTTAGGAAATATTGTAACAATACTTGTTTTTCATTCTGTGTGCACTTTGTAGTTCTGATATTTGGATATTGGTTTAAAAATAATAGTGCTGAAAAATGTCCTTGCCAAAACCACTCATCAGTTCTACTTGTTCCACTTATTCCATAGGGGACTGTGATCAGCAAAATGGATTACACGCTTTATAAAAATGGTATTCAGATCAAAACATCTTTTTTTATTTCTTTAAAGATAACCTTTTAAAAATACTTTATTCAGTTGAAAAATTATTTGGAGTTTTTATATGTATGATATACTGGTGATGAAAGACACTGTGATACAGTTGTGGCCATCTGATCTTATATTTGTCTTGAAGAAATCTACTTATTTATTAAAATAAAATTGAATTCTGAGCATTTTTCTCTGAGTTATAGCTCTTTTCATTTGGCTACTATGTAAGTGTCTATCATTAATGTGCCCTCCAAAATAATTCACAGGATTGGTATGGGTGTGCCTGGGTAACTGTGCATGTGCCTTGGAAAGCAGACATTCCCAGAAAAAGGAACATGTTAGACAATATACAAAGTTGATATGTGGTCACTTATAATCTTTTTAAGAAGGCCAGTGAAAAGATTTTTTGGAAATGTTACAAGGATCTCCTCACTTTCTTTACAGTCACTAGTGAATTATTCTGCCCGAATGCAGCATGATGCTCTGGGAAAAATATTCCTGTAATTCAGCGTCCTTAGTCAACTGATCCTTTATCTCACCTGTATCTGAACTTTAAACTTCCTATGCCACGATTTCGGTCAGTGTCATATGGCCATAAATGCATGTTACTGAGCAGTTATTCAGGTTTTTCAGTATAGGAAAGGAAGCAAAAGTTGGTCCAAGTGTGAAACCACTTGGTTGGTCCAACCACCACTGTAGAAGTGATGCTGAACAGCATGCCTCCCTCTGAGGCCTTTGTCAGGTGAAGGAAATGACTGTGGCACTGCACTTTGTGCATCTTCAAGGACTGGTGCTATGCCAGGTAGCCCTCTAAATGAAGACAAAAATAAATCCCCAAATTTCTTTTCAATAAAATGCTCTACCTGAAAGGGTGCCTCATTGCTAGTGTTAGCAAGCAAGCTTCTGTAGCATTTCCATGAGCATCTTGTCAGAGAGATCAGCTCAGGCATACCAGTGGAGCCTGGAGGCTTTCGCTTTTAACTGTCTGTTGTGTTCAAGACAAAACTCCAGCGTATACGAAGTCAGCCTCTAGATCCTTCTGTGATTTCTTCTGGAATTAATAATGTTACCGTTAATTAAAGAGGGTTGAAATTCCATTCATCACTGTGTTGTCTTTTAGTGAAATACCCTCCAAGATATTTGTGCTGAATAAGCTAGATTAAAGAATCACAGAATCATAGAATCATAGAAGCATAAAATCATAGACCCACAGGATGGTTTTGGTTGGAAGGGAGCTTAAAGATCATTTAGTTCCAACTGCCTTGCCACAGGCAGGGACACCCTCTACTAGACCTGAATAAAAGGAGACTAGTATATTATCCAATTTTAGTAAATCACATTTCTAAATAGAAATACATTTGTATTTTTCCAGTCAGAAGTGATCTGTAAAATATATATCTTCAGGACCAACACACATTTTTTGGCAGATTTAATATTTTTGCTTCAGAATATGTGCCGCTGCAATTAGAATTATGGTGGAACTGTAATGCATTACTCTAGCCACAACTGTTGAAATGATTGTAAATTATGAAACCATGTACAGCGTTACTACAAACATTTCAGTCATGCATTTATGTCTTCCGCTTTGCTGAATATGGATGTAACAACAGAATTTTAGGTACCAAGTTTAAAAATTTGATCATAACTGTCCAAAGTTAATTGAAAAATTATAGATTCAGTATGAAAGGAATGTAAAATGGAGTAATGAAGATTATGAATTATTAAATATGGAGCTATAGTTCTTTGTAATTGTTAAAGAATTAGGGAAGATTTATTTACGTACTTATATTTTTATAAATCTAAAAATTATTACTTTGCTGCAAATTTCTTACATGTTTCTTCTAACCAGATGTCTTTATTCAAAATGTGATTTAAGTACAGCTGAAAATACTGATATATTGATTCCAGGTAATCCACATTTTCCTTTTCTTAGTCTGAAAATTTAGCATCTAAAGTGTAATATATTTGCAAAACCCTAGTCAGGTTGTTGAAATTTGGTGCTGTATTTATTTTTGATGAGGAATGTGTACAAATGTGAATTTATACATTATGAATATGTGTGTGACAGTTTAATCAGGAGTTGTCTTAAAACATTAAGTTAGTGAAGAGAGTTTACTTCAACGTGGCTTGAAGAATTCCCTTCTCAAAATTGAGGTAATGAATCTACAAATAAGAGAACTTTGTAGAAAGATGATCACCACATTGCTTTGCAGCTAAACAAATTATGTTTGTCAGGTGGCAGCAGGTGGCATTATTATACATAGCCTGCAAGTAAATCCTCAGGGTCGGAAGGACATTGTCCGGCAAGTTTTATGCAAAGTTACTCTCCAGCTGAGACCACAGCCTTTAGAAAGGTACTTTGCAAGAAGGAGGGCAGTTTTCTTCCTTTGAAATTTGAATAAATACTCAAAACTAAGAGTTTCTCTGAATACCATGTGTTGTGTGATGACATTATTCCTGGGAGGGAGACTGGCTTCCTGTTATTTGCAGTCGTCTTCATTTTATAGCTGCTATGAGGTGTGTGTGTCTGTTCACACAGTGTCCTTGATTTCTCCTCTACTGTAAAATTCATGTACAAGTCCCTAGAACTCTACTGCTGAGCAGTGAGGCAGGACTACCATAAGAAGGGACTACTGACATTGAGCATGCAGGGAAATCTAATCCAATTAAATTTGTACCACTGAATTCAATTGTAACAGATGAAGTATGTGACTGATTATACTTTTCTAGGGAAAATCTTTAGATTTATCTGGAAGCATATACTTACTACTATTTTAGTTTACCAGCTAGCTAAATGAAAAGGTGTCCCCTACAGTTTGTCCTTTGGTGATAGGTATTAAAATGTCTTTGCAGGAGGCATATTTAAGGAACTTGTAGACCATTTTGGAAAAATATTTCAATAAGCTATTTTCAGAGCTGTGAATTCTGTCACTGTGAAACTTGTAAACTGCAACTCGTTGCAACCTAGTGTATATCTAGATCCTACACAGCAATAGTTATTCAATAGCTTTCTCCCAAAACAGGAAAAGAAATGATGGTGGAGGCTGAGAATGCATAAAGACTGATTATACAATTACTCATGAGAATGGACTAAATATGTAGCTATCTATTTCCTGCAAAGCCAAAGGGAAAGATCTGTCTAGTGAAAAAATCGTTAACCTCCAAATATATGCTCATGGAAAGAGAATTCAATTCAAAGGAATTTTAATAAACCTCTTATTAATATTCCAAAATATAATGAGCTAAATTAGTTCAGGATTAATTTCTATGAATACCTGGGAAGGTGGAATTATTTTCAGTGACCTACATTTCCAGTATTATCTGGGAACTGCATAAGGAACATAGGTGAGACAACCACCACCACCACCATTAACTGTCAGATGCTGCCATTTACCTTGGGTTCTATTGAGCAACACTAACAGTTTGCCCATCAAAAGCATGAGTTCTGGACTTTCTGTCAATATTGTTGCATTTGCTACTGAATAAAGGCAGATTTCTGACCCTGAGGACAAGTGTCATAGCACAACCACCATATAAACTTTGTCTACTCCCAGAAAGGAGCTTTCCCTATACTTTTAATGGGATCATTCCTGGGCTAATTCTATACCTCAGATCATTCTCAGACATTATCCAGCTGGCATACGTCAAACCATTCTGAATTTACTGAAAACTGAGTATAGATAAATGTGTGCCAGGACTTCAATCTATCCTAGTCCTGTTTAGTTTACTGGTGCAGATATGTACATTGAGCTGATTTGGGGGAAGGAGTTATAGACATTCCAGTTTCTGGCCTTGTTTACATAATTCTCAATAGATCCATTGAAGTTGTAAAGAAATATTTAGTCACACAAATACCAGAGAGATTAGAACCTGTCTCACAGTGCTGGTTTCAAAGGCCTAGTCTGAAAGTCCTAATGGACCTTTAGATGTAAGCTAGAGATCCAAGCAGCTCCACAGTGACAGCCAAGAAAGAAGGAGGTCTTTATTAAGGTCCAGTTCATCTTGTGTTAAGGTAGCTAGCAGAAAAGGGACATTCACATGAATAGCATGCTAGATGATCCCACCTCTCCCCACTCCATGTACAGCAAATCAAGGCAGATAGCTTAAGCATATCCTGCACTAATCTTTCCATGAGAATTTCTTTGTGGATTTAGTCTAAAGTCATTAAAGTAACAGACTTTTGCTCTTACAACTCAGTATCTGCTCTAAGGTAGACAATTGTTCTGAACTTCACGGATTTTCTACCCAAAAGATTAATCTGAAAATAACAATCACTGACAGGAATTCAGGTGGCACAAGTCTGGGACTCTGTTGAGTGTTAGCGATGGCCCACTACAATCACCTATTTGGATACCGTACTGTTCTTCGCAGGTACTAATTTTGTGATGCTTTATCAGAGTGACAGTTACTGCTACTTAGGGAAAATGCATCAGTGATTTACTGGTTTTCTTTTCATAGAGACAGTGAAACTGAAGGACCATTGGGAAATATGCACTATATTTCCTTGAAAAATATTTATAGTTTACTAGTTGAAGCTTACTGCTAGCAAGATAATTTCTTGATGAAGTCTCATTCCAGGTTTATCACAATAATGATTGGAACTGAAAAACTGAAGTGTTCAATTGCTTTGGTAGCTGAGTTAGAGGGGGCAGTGAGTCCTAAAGGGTAATGGGAAAGCAATGAATTCCCAAAACTTCAAGTGTAGTGCTCTGTTTTCAAGAGAGACCAAACTGGACAGCAATATTTTGCTAACACTTCTTTCAGAAGCAGTCTATACTTTGACATAATGACTTGCAGGTTTTTCCAGATTGAATGAAAAGTTTTACATCCCGTACTCTCCAACAGGAAAGATCAGGACAGTATGAGAAGGAATGTTGTAGTGTGGATACCACCAAGCAGCGTTGGGGAGAGCTGGTCTCAGGAGGGTGGGAGAACAACACTTAGTGATGAGTGGTCTAGGGCCATGGATCACTCCCTGGGGCGCACGTATCTAGCAACGTATATGTAGCTAATACAGCATCAGCTGGGATTTTCTGTGGCTGGAGTAACAGAAACATGTTACACATACTGGCAGAAATGGTTCCTTCAAAAATACAGTCATAGCTTCATCTTTTATTTCCTTTATTTATTTATTTATTTTAAATGGAGGAAGACTTCCCCCTATTGCTGCAGTTATTTAGCAGGTAGCATACATTCACAAAGCATATATGTACCTCCAGCTCCCTGCTAATCGTGAAGGGGGTTTTGAATCTTCATCTGCTGCATGCAAAGGGGGTTCAGTCAGCTTCCCAAAGGCTGGCGTGTGGCTAGTAAAAGTGATGCTGCCGTGCATGGGATGAGCAGGAGAGGCAGCAAGAGGGTGTGAGGGCTGCACAGCTGGGCTGAGGCAGTCAAATGGCAGGGTCTGAAAAGATAAACTCAGTCCTTTAACTGGATTCATTGGAAGTGGGGGAAAATGCATCTTTCAGCATCTTGGTATTAGTTTCAGATGTGATGGAGGGAGTGGAGAAGAGCTTTGAAGTGTCTCAGACTGTGTTGCCTTCTAGTTGACAAGATCCTGGCTTTCAGGATGTCTTGGTCAACAACAGAAGGGGTGTTGTCGATGGCATTTATTAAAACAGTTTAGGATCTGCTGCAAATATATGGTCCAGCTAATAACATTCATTGCAGACCCCATGAGTTCTCTCACGTATTCTCTTTTTAGTAATCTCAATTTTTCATAATCAGCTCAGAGAAATATTTTCTTTCTACAATGGTGTAATGAGTCATAGTGGCACCTCTCACTTGAATGTGTTCAGATTTATGCATTTTGTTCATTATGGAACCAAGACTATACTAGAAATGAGATGGATTTTCTGATTAATGTGAAAATGCCAGTTTATTTACAACAACAAAAAAGAGTTTGTGAATGTGAACCATTTTCAAAAAAAGAGCTCATCCTAATTTGTGTCAGGTTTCAATGCCTTTACTGGTTTTTCATAATGTGCAAAATTCCCTGAATGAGATGTCACAGTACAAAGAATGACAGAATAAATAAAAAAAATCTTTCTTAGAACTTGGCTTCTGGAGTAGATTTTCACTAAAGAAGGCACCAGAAGACTTAGAACAGAACACAACCGTGAGCATCCTTAACACGATGCACAACTCGTTTCTTGCTGGAAAGAGCCTCTTCTGGTAGCTGAATCTTATTGTTCTTTACAGTCTCTGCTAAGGAATTTCTAAACCTCGTGGGAGTTCCCCAAGTTTCCCCTGTTTTCCCCTACTGTATTTTCTTCTGTTGCAAAGCTGTAAACATGGGAAATTACTACCAGACACAATGGTCACTATTGTGTCTTATGTGTTGATGATCTCCCATCCTGTAAATGGCCCTGATTTATATATTTACTAAAGACAAAGGGAGGATAATCTCACAGAAAGTTGTTGAAGGATAATCTTACAGGAAGTTACTAAGGATTAATGTTATCTTATTGAAATAAGTCTAATTTAATGTACAAAAGGATATATTTTGCCTAAGGAAAGAATGGATAAAATGCAATACTTTTAACTGGGTCTCTGTAAATATATTTGAAAATAATAGCACTTAACTACTATGTTGAGCATGTAATGTGAGCTGGAGCCATAAACCAAAGTTCCTACCTCTGGCTTTCCCTTTGTTGGTAACTCAGTTTTTATGAGATGTTCTTTTGGTGTCATTATACTTTATCATGACTTAATGTACAGTGGTAAAGACTTTAATCTACAGATTAACTCCACAACAGAATAGCAGCTCCAAAATATGTACTTGGTTACTTCGAAAACTGTAACCTGCAGAGCTGTGTTGTATTTGAAAAACAATACATTGTATAATCCTGTAGAATGCTTTCCTGCACACACATACTGCTGCATGCTAAAATTCTTACAAAATAATACTTCAAACCAACCTGTTTACAATTTGTTCTGCTACATTTTTCAATAATTAGGGGATCAATTAATTAAAAGATCAAAAGCACTGAATAGTAGGTCAATTATGATTTTCCTTTTAAAATGTATTTTATATGCTTCTTTATATAAACATAAAATAGCTGCTCATATTGAATAAATATTTGGACTTCCAAAGCACAAATGCATTTGAAGCCAAAATTACCATTTTTTTCCCTTCTTCATTTTTGCCAAATGTAATTCTTAAATGAACACCAGGCTTCATGCTGTAACAGATTAGAAGCCTGTGTGCGTAAAGAACATGCAATTGCTGCACATTTCAAAGGAAATCTCTGAATCTTGTTTTATAAAACCCTGATAGTGCAAAATGGATGAAGAATACACAAACCTGCAAGTGGGGAAAAATGTTTAAAAGCCATTTCTGATGTGTTGGGACACAGAAATGCTGTTTCTCTTTACCAGAAAAGACCATTGTTAACACGGAAAAATTGTGTTACAAATTTTCATACCGTCCAGGTCTGTCACCATTCACATCCATGCATCATCCTGCCATTCTCAGCTATATTTCTCCCAGCTGAAAACACAGAACCATAGAACAGAAACATACTATTGTCCCTCTTGATATCACACAGCTTACCTCCTCCAGACCCTATTTTCAATAACCCCATTTGCCCAACTCTCACAAACCAAGACACCAAACTCTTTGCACCTCCTGCACAGCCCACGAAAGATGTTCTTTCCCACCCTTCCATTATCACATCCCACCTCCGCTGCCATGGTTGGCTTCGAACTTGGAAATGCATATGTTGACACTGGTTGAATTTCTGCATTCCTGAAGGATTTACCTGGTACATGGTTCCATAGGTGGGGAAATAATTTTATCCTCAGGAATTTGCTGCACTGATGAAGGAGCAGCTCCATGGTTGTTATTACAGCTGGGACACTGCTGCCTGGAACGAGCTGCTCCTGTGTCCCAGGCACCGATCCTGTTACTTAGAGAGTTGGTCAATGGGCAGGATTTGCCAGGCTGTTCTTGGATGCAGTTTGTGCATTTCTGTGCTATAAAATCATGTTCATTGTCTGAGGGTTTGCAACTCATCACGTGGCTTTTTGACTTTTGTATAGTTCTGAATCACCTCTAAATACTTTGTGCCATTTACCAAACTAGCAAAAAGATGGTTTATTTCATTCATATTCCCTCATGTTAGTAGCTTTCTGCTCTCTGTTTCTCTTTATTCTTGATACATACTGATACGTATACTCAGAATATGAACTAGGAAATTAGCACTCTGGGGATAAGTAAATCATGTTTTTCTGTTACATTTGTTCTTTCCATCCCTCCTTAGAAGTTTTTTTCTGGGAAGTCTGTATTGCAAATGGCATTTATTATTGCAATTCACTTTGTTTCACAGACAGAAAATTTAACATATTTTAAATATCATATCTTAGATGCTGTATTTTTTCCAAAGATACTGTTTTACAGGAAAACTTCTAAAAGAATATGTTTAGGGTTTTTTTCCCTCTTTTGAAATGCTACAGTGGTGATGTTGCATACAAATACTATTCCCTGTAGTTATCAACAGATGAATGCCTAGATTCAGCAAAGCATATGATTGTTACAGTTACACTTTCTCAAAGCCAAATATTAATCATGACCACAAATGTTTTCTAAATTAAGACTGCAATGAGAATACATAGCTAAAATGCACTGAGAATAGGTTTCTATAGAACATCTCTTACTTACGTTTTTTTTTCTGAGAATCTGATAGATGATTCTGGTATTTTTGGATTGTCACTAAAGACAAAGGTGCTATATCCATACAGGGAAATTGGATATTACAAGGGAACATGACTGGTCACTGGATTGTGTTATATATAGTACTAAATAGGTATGGTTTTGACGTGGGCCAATAAGTATTCTCCAAAAAACTCCTGGGCATAGATCGGAATATATGGGCTGTTGCATTATTTTCAATTAATTTATTTTGAATGTGACCCATTTCACAATGTAAATGTGTTTGATACAAATATGGGCTGATCCTGTTGTACTCTGTGGCAGAGAATTGTCTGAGACCTATACAATATATAGCATGGAAGCCTTAGCCTTGTCTTGAGAAGCGTTTGGATCTAATCACCATTTTCAGAGATGAAAATAAATTCTAGTCAACTTAATTATATCAGTAATGAGAAATCTTTTTTTCTGTAACTTAACATTACATAATCAGTCTCTGAATACATCCTCAGATTTCGCATGATTATTACCCAATCACGAATTCAGCCCTACCTGCAGACATTTTTGATTACATGATTTTAGTTTTGCTGTGGAGTTTTGGGGGTTTTTTGCCCAGAAATATGCCAACAAAGAAACATCTGTATGTATGCATATTTAAATATATCCACGACTTGTTTTTTCCACTTGCCATTCTTCGCAAAATCACACTGATCCTTCTTTTAGAGGTGCAGTGCGCAAGTGATGTTTTCAACTAGGTGCATTAGGACCTTACATTTCTTGCAGGACTGTTAATATTGTCAAACACTTCTAGCCAGACATCAGGCATGAAAATATTCTCACACTAAGACAAGCTGCAGAAAAGCTTTACCAAGATCCCTCTGGATAGCAAGTCATCAGGTTGTCCACAATCCCCTCTGCCCACCCAGCTGAAAGCATTGTTACATTTGGGCAGCAGTGAAAGCTAGGTAGTTAAAAAGCATGGGGAAGTAGCAACAGCAAGGAGATTACACATTTCATCAGCCATTGTCAATTAAGTTTATTGTGAACAAATACCATGCCTCCTTCTATTTCATTACTGTGTCCTATCTGCAGTCATCCTGTCCCTCTGCATTTTCCTCCTGGCAGGGCTAGCGCTTATTTCATATTAGTTGTTCTCTCTGTGTGCCAAGGACCCTCTTATGAGAAACTCTGGGTGCTCTGTTATCCCGCATTCCCTCATACCTTCATTTTTCTCTGGACTGAAATCCTGCTCAGGTCTCCCAACTTCTCCTCTTCCCCAGTGGTAGGGGCATCTCTTATAGAGTCTGCCATCCTCCTTGTTCCACTAACATGAGATCAGCCGCCCAATACCAAATGTCTTATTTGCTGTGTCATCTTGCCCTCATTCTTTCCTCATCAGTAGCAGCATTCCTTACTCTCTTCTCAGACCACGGGCCATGAGTATTGCCCTGTCCCATTCCCTGTTCCTTCTATCCTGTATTTATCCTCTCCTTTCTATCCCAGAGGCAACTCCAGTCTTTCCTTCCCCAGCCAATTTCCTATTCCATGACATTATAATTTGTCTTCAATTATCAATCCATTCTGCTCTATCAAGAGACTGTCAGGAGTTAATTCCTGTTTCTGGATGGCCTTATCAAGTGGAAATGACTGATGGTAGGAGCTACAGATAGTCACAAAAGTGTTTTAAGCCAGGGTTGTACTAAGCAGATGGTGAAGAATGCACACACACCCTTTTCCATCTTCCTTTTCAAATGCATCCAGTCAATAGTTTTCTACTCAGAAATTATTAGAATAGTCCTTAAAAATCTGTATGTAATTGAATACCATCTTTGAAGCCACTATTTCATGTGTAAAGAAGTAGACAAATGGACAGATTTTATTTTTTTTTTTAAATATCAAGACTGAAAAGTCTTGAAGTGGTGCTAGTAGGGCTATCCTACAAATATTTCAGCTTTTCTGAAATGTCTCTGTTTTCTTTAAAGATTTTCTTTTAAAGATATAACTGGATTAGTTTCTTTCCCATTGGCTTTTCCTTCCTTTGGAGCTATATGGCCTAAGGTTTGTAACTGAGAAGAGTTCAACCACAGAAAAGTGGTTTCAGAATTTTCTGAACCATATACTGTCTGAGATGAAAGCGTTTTTTTGCCAAAAAATACAAAATATGGCAGGAAAAAAATGTTACAAAGAAGAAAGACTTCAGTGCCTTTCTTAGAGTATTGCTATATGTTTTCTAGATTTTTTATTACCAATGGTATTTTCATAATGACTGTAAAATCTGCTGCACTCACTTAATCCTCCTATTATGTGTAAAAGAGCAATACTACATGCTTTAGGTTAATTAGAGCATAATTCCCAAACAACATACGTATGTGCTGGCACTAAAATGAAAACTTTAAGCTGGTTGGCTGATTTTAATGCTGCTTTATCATTTACCATCTGTCAAAAAGCAAACTAGCAGGCTATTCTTTTCCTTTCTGACCTCTTGCAGAGACATCGCTCACTAGAGAAACACATGGTTTTATCAGGAAGACTTGAATCATCACCCAGTCTTCTGGTTTTGCATAGTGCTAAGTAAGTACTGCATGCAAGGTAGTGAGCACCACGACATACCATTTGCTCATGAGATTTTTTCACACTGGATGTGTTTAATAATCCTCTGTAATTTCCATGCACCTATGATAAACAGGCAGCAATTTGTGCTCAGTCCAGTAACATTGCTTTTCCCTCAGTATAAGCCCTTCCTCAAAATCCCATATGAGCAGGGAATATTTAATACTTAGGCAAACTGCCTACAATAAAACTATTTTGAGCTCTTTTGTAGATGATCTGCCCTTTAGATTAGTTCAGGTTCACACAGCTGCACAGCGAATAGAAATATTTCACAGCTCAATAAATGGGGCAGCTGGTATTTTGATTCATCTCAGAGCAATTTCACCAGGAATCAATAAAGTATGGTGCTCTTTCGAACAAAAGAGCACATTTGATGGGATATCATCATTGTCATCATGGTCAGCTTCTAGCAGCTTAGAGATGAATAAATGTGACTCCCAGAGTCTTACCTTTTCTCATCTTAATGTACACATTGACATTTTAATTCCTAATCATTTATTAGCTCAAAAGAGTTTGTAACAAAATAAACAAACAAACAAAACCAGAAAAAAGAAAGAAATAAAAAGACAAAAAGAAAATGTTAAACATTGCTTTTATGGAAAACAAAAACCAGCTGAGGTTTCCCTTGTTTACTGGGAGGAATTACCAAATAGGGATACCAAATAGTGTCAACACTCCGGGAGCGCCTCATTGCTCTAGAATCAGATTTCCATCTTATTTTTGAAGTTCACTGGTGGTAACGTCTCTGCTCTGCTTTTAACCTGGCTGTTTTGCACTCGCCAGTACCATTCTTTTCTCTTTGTCATGTTTCGGTCCAGGGGTATCTGAAATAAGGCTCTAGTTTGAGTCAAGAACTTTATCATCTTGCACATTTTTCCATAGAAATAATTTTTAAGTATTCACTTTCTTCTTTTGTTTTCTTTATGTCAGTAATATTTCCTATCTTTTCTGTGAGATGTCACTTGAAAGGCTATTGGCAGTATTTCAGACACTCCTTTATTTGTGAAATGCAGTGATCATTCATTTATTTTGTGGAGATAGAAACATGGGACCAGGCATCATCTCTCTCAATAACACATCATTTGAAGGCCACTGAAGGTCACATCTCTGGCTGTTCAAGCCAAGACTACATTTCTTTTCAGAAAAATGTTTTTTATTGGCTTTTCCTTCCTTTCCTCCAAGTGATTTAAATAGGCTTTCCTTGCATATTTTTCTCAAACCTAATTTTCACTGATCATAATTTTCATTAATGTAGAATATAGTTAAACTGGTAACTCTGTTTCTAAAATCATGTATTTTTTACTTATATGATCTCTTTTTAGTCTGGGAATCTCAGCACTTGGTCTTAGTCCAAAGTTATTTCCTTTTGCTAAAATGGAAGTTCATTCATCCTTAAGAGTTAGGACAGGAGAACCTGCTCTTAAAAATCATGACTATGCTTCACTGGAAACAGCTGGGCAGTGAAACCCTGCATGTAGCTAAGGACTTTTTTCTGAGTAGCTAAGTTAGGAAACAGGAGTTCTAAGCTTTTCTTTCCATATTTCATATAATTGATCATATCATAAAGCGAATGCTTTGCGAAAAGGTCTATATAGGTAATTGTTTTGTTTTATTGTATTTTAAAACACAGCCTTTTGAATCTAGCCTTGATGTTCGGTTAATACCTCATCTCTTCAGCTCATTTAATGTCTTGCCTCTCAGCTGATCTATGGCATCTCAGTTTTTTGAGTAGAGTCCATCAGTCCCATCCCAAACAAGAGGAGAATGAAACAGTCAGTCAATGGTGTTTTGACCACTGCTGATGGTATTCCTGATGGAAACTGTAGATGGAGGCAGCAAACTTCTTTTTCTGTTTCAGACTCTTGAAGAAGGGTGTATATTGGCACAGACTAGTTCTGTGTCTCTCAGAAAAATTATGAAAGGACCCAGGTTTCATTTCTATTCTGGGAATTTATGGCTGGGGTATGGCGCATGAGGAGTCTATTGGTTAATAGTAAAAAAAATGTCAGTTGGATAGAGAAAAGGGTTTCTTGTCTCTGTGCATGATGTTTACACTCATACTTTCTATTTTCCAAAAAGTAAAATGGATTTTGCTTTTGGACTCTGGTGGCCACTGAACACAAGTGGGATGTGGCATGCAATTTTCCACTTGCTCTTATCTGGACTGTGATTTCTTTACACCAACATGACAGAGTGGTGTTAACTCTTTTTTGCATGTAATTTCATATCGCTGTGATTTTGGCAAAAGTTAAACAAAACTATTTTGTTTAATAAAACATATTTAATGTACTGAGGGATATTTTTCTTAATATATTTTTACCAATTGGGAAAAGTTTTCTTTTATTTCTCAAAAACTCTTGCAGCAATAACTGTATTTTGGATGCTGGTATTCCTCTTACCCCAAAGATTTTTCATCTTCCAGAATGAATTTTGAAGTCACAGTTAAAATGTACTTAGAAGAGACAAACAGTTACAGGAGTAGCCAGCAACAACGAGAATGATATTTTAAAGCTATATATAGGAGAAAGGGAACATTCATTTAACTTGTTATTAAAATAAACTGAAAATCCTGGGATTTTCCTTTTTTCTGTGGTATAACAATGGAAAGAAAGGCCAAGAATCTTAAAGGTATTTGAATGTCCAGCTGCCTCTAAAGCCATGAACAAAGTCATATAAACCAAGCTAGCTGTCTTGGTAAATAACATTCATATTGCAGTGCTAGGCTGTTCGCTGCTCAAAACCCTTTGTGTTTGTTGTTTTACACCTCAGACCTGAGGAAGAGCTTTTATGGCCAAAAGGTTTCCACATTTCAGCTGAATAGATCTTAGCTTTCTACAAATCTGTAAATAGCTAGATTGAGGAATTTAAGTCCTCAAAATCCTCCTCAAATCCTCTCCGAAGTCTGCCTAATTCTGGGTATGCCTACAGCCATATGGTTCTACTTGTTGTCTAGGCGTCTCCAAGCATATCTCTGGGATCACCCAGAGTCACTTTCATTAGGAAGTGTAGGAAATGTGTTGCTGAGGTCAAGTCCACAGAAGTCTTATCATTTAGAGGAGTGAAGCAAGAGATGGGGGAGAGCTTCAAGTCTCTGCTCTTCTCACTTTGGTGGGGTATGGTTTCTCTATTTCCAGCTCCCAGAAGAGCAACACAAAATAGTGAAACAGCCTGAACATGTCTTCATTTTTCCTGCTGCATCTGTGTCACTCTGTGGAGAGGAATACAGCATGCAAAGGCCAAAAGAAAACAATTGAAGAGGCAGCACAGTTCTAGATGGAGGGGACAGAAGGGAGGAGCTCACCAGGGGGAGAGAAATGTCCTGTATTCTTATTTCCATTGCTCAGTATTTTAGGCACCATTTATTTCATTGAGTGAGAACATAATCACTGAGTTATTAGCAACATTACTTACAGCATCAGAGACTCTGGTTACTTCCATGGGCTATTGCATCAGCAGACTCCATCCAGAAGAATAAATGCAGCCATCCTGACAGTGGTGCTGGCACCAAAGGAGATGGCAGTATTGCTACAAACTTCTGTAATCCTTCATGATTGACCACTAACACCATGTCTGATTTGAAATGAGTTGAGCCTCGGCAGCTGTTCTTTATTTATGATCTGATCCTTTTTGACATGCAGACCATTAGCGTGTCTAGTTGTTGTTAGTAGTACCCAAAATTTTGCAGGAGGTATTTTAATGCAAAAAGGGACATGGTAGAAAGGGTCTGGAGTAGTTTCTGGAAAAAGCAGTTATCAACACTGGCATTGCTTTGGGAGGAAAAGGCAACAGGAATAGATTTCAAATCTAACGAGTAGATTCACTCAAGGGTTTAAGCACATAAATCTACCTGCTCCTATGTTTCAGTGGTAGCATTGTTATAGTTAAAATTATATTTAGTGTTGAAATTTGCTGAAATTTACCTTAGTCCGTTCTGTGATCAAAGGGATAAATTGGACCAAATGTGTATACTGCTATGTGCATGTCACCTTCCGGATCTCATGTTGCATTCCTTGTGTATCAGGGAACTCTTAGCTACATAATGAATTCAACTCCGGGTTCACAAATAGCTCAAAGACACATTATTGATACACGTTGCGATAATTAAAAATGAACGCATATGGCCATTATAAAACAACTTTAGCTGCCCTTAAAATATAGTGGTATTTCCTTTCTGACAAGTCTTCAAGAAATATGGTTTTTTAACCTCTGGACTACAGTTTATCAACCCTGGATTTGTTTTTAAAAGTACTCTTTCTCCTGGGAAAAAGAAAAAGGAGTCATCTTTAGAAAGAACATGGGAACCTTGCAATGGGCTTTTTCCCATTGCAAAGTCTAATGTATAGGAAATTACTGTCTACTACTGCTAAAGAGGCCAAATATATGATCTGTGCAACAGCCAACCAAATAAGTCTTTAACTGCCAGCACTTCAGAGAAAAAGACAGAGAGCAAGAGAGTGACCTGCTTAGTGAAACTTCAGTAGAAAAACAATAGTTTGGAGGGTTTTTTCAGGTTTTTGTTTCTTTGTTTGCCTTTTTATTTATTAGTAAACTCAGAAGCTAAATTCAAACAAATAGCATGAAATCTGCCATTGTCTGAAAAGTAATGGGATAATGTAAGTGCTAAATTATTTTTCCTTGTGTTTTGTTGCCTTCCTAATTCCTTTATTATTTTCATGTGATATGGTAAAATAAAGACTTTAAGGCTTTTCTGCCTCTAATTTATAATCTTCTTTGAAAATTTAATATTTCTGAATTTAGCTAGATAGCAGTTTAATACAGGCTAGTAGCCTGGCTGCATATAAAACCATAGTCAACACTCTTTTAAAAACTCCACAGGCTCAATGAACAAATTGACTGAGCAAAACAATTCTTCTTCAGAAATGGAAATATAGTAAAAAATTATGAAATAAATTCCCAACTTGTTCTTTTGCAGGCTGAGAGATGTGGTGGTTTTGAAGGCTAAGCTGGCACTTCGCAGAAAAGTTACCAGGGGTTTTCTGCAGGAATTCCTTTCCTCCATGTGCCCCTCTGGGTCTGTCCTCTCCATTAGCTGAGTTAGAATCATAGAATCATAGAATGGTTTGGGTTGGAAAGGACCTTAAGACTCTCTAGTTCCAACCCCCTGCCATGGGCAGGGACACCTCCCACTGGACCAAGTTGCTCAAGGCCCTGTAGCAAAGTGGTAGTTCTGTAAACAACGTATGTTTCTCTTCTCCAGCTAGTTCCTGCCTGTTGTGTTTTCTTTTGGAAGGTAGAATACATAGCAATTGCTTCTTCATTTGTAATTTGTTTCTCTGAGGCCAGTCACAAAGCCATAAAACAGAGTGACCTAAGAAACTTCAGATGATATAAAAAGGAGTAACTTATTTGGGATCCAGACATAGAAATAAAACTGGGGCTAAATTTGGAAGCTGAGAGTCGGTCGTCTCCAATACAACACACTTAGCAAGGATAAAGGAGAAAGAGAGAGATGAGTGAAAGCAAAAATGACAGAAAGGGAGGGTCATGGAAGTAAAAGGAACCTTGAAGATATTCACGTCCGAACTTCAAAATGTGCCCAACAGGTACTGCTCCAAAATTTTTTAAGAAATCCTTTCCAAAAAGATTCCATAACCTTCCTCAGCAATCTGCTCCTTTGCTTAAGCATCCTTTCTCTTAGAAATTTCTATGATAGCTAGTGTAAATTTCCCTCAATGAAGTTTTAACTTTTTATTTCTTGCCCCATTCCCAGTGGACATGAAGACCAGTTTGTTTGCCTCTTCACAGAGCCAAGAAATATCCAGAACATGATTTTGCATTTTCCCCCATTCTTTTCCTTGCTAGACTAAGCCAAACTCCATTTCTCTGCTTTTCTTGAAAGTCTCGTTTTCTAGACTTCCAGTTGTTCATGTGACTCCCCATGACAATATATCAAAATTGGCCTTTGTTTTTCCTGATTCTGCAGACACCCATTTCAGCAGCTCTGAACATTATGGAAGGACTGCTTCATTATTTCACTTAATCCACAGCCCCATCAGCATAAACATCTGCAGTCTTGCTAGAAATTTGAGGTCATGGGATGAGATTCATCTGAGTAAATGCAAATATCTCAATCTGATCTGGTGACCCAAACTAATTTGGGTAGGGGAAATGGGCAGTTTTAAAGCATGATTTAAGTCATGCAAAGGAGGTGTCTGCATTTTCTTGAGACTTAAGAAAAAGTGCCCATTTTTTTCATTCAATTACATAGTCATCCTAAAGCTAACTAACTAGGGTGCAGTTGCCTAGCAGTCAATAATAAGAACCCTTAGCATCATATGTCCAGAAAAAAACAAGTTGGAGCAGAATTTTACTGATTTCTGTATGCTTAAAAAGAACTAGCCAACTGTTTCTTCAGAAATTTTATATTTGCCTTGGAAAAGATGGATAACCTTCAGAAGTTGCACAGGCATTCACTAAGACACACGGTGTTACCACAAGGTTGACATTTCTTTTGGATATAAAAGTCAAAGAGAAAACTAGGGGACAGAGCTACATACAGCAGCTCTAGCTCTGCCGTTTGGCACATACGTGTCACCTTCAATATGTGATGCCTGATTCATCTGTGATATGCATGCAATTTTTTATACTGCTATAAATTCTTTTTATAACTGAAAATGCTTTTCCAGTAAACCTAATTCTCCCAGTGGGAGCACTGGCAAAATTCCCAGTGACTTGAATAAAAAGCAATAAAATGCAGAATAAGGGAACAGAGCTCAAATCAAGAGTGTAAACTAATTAGGTATTTTCATGGTTGGTCTTTGAGCTTCTAAATTTAATACCTATTGTCCTGTTTCCAAAGGCATCAATCCTGTCAACCTCACTGACTCTCTCAGCCTTTTTGATGCCAGCAGTAAGGGCTGTATCTTCTGTTCCAAGGCTTCAGCCAAACCCACCAATGTTCTTAGACTCCTTTTTCTAATAAAATCTTTTAACAGATTATAAGAGGGTAGAACATATGCAAATTATCATAGTGAAGTGGATACTAAATATCTGAACCAGCAATCTAACTTCCAACTACCTCACTAATTAGTCTCTTATTTATGACTCATTGTCAACTGTACGTTTTTGGAGTGCTGACAGATATAGCTGGCTTCCAGCAGTAAATAATGTTTCAATCATCTCTTACAGACTTCAATGCAATTTAAAGCTCTGAATTACTCAAAATAAGATATAGTAGTGTATAAACACAGACAGATAAAAATCTTTTATTCCATCTTAATTTCTTACTTTTACTTTTTTATTTGGCTACTTCTGTACTAGAAAATTGAAAGCGTGGAATATTGTGCTCATTTGTCATGTACTTAAATGCAACCAAAGTTGTTGGACCTTGCAGAATGACACATATTAAACAGAAATGTTTGTCAGAAGTATCCTTATTACTCAGCAGTCAATGCCATTCTCTACCTTAGGCCAAATTGGTTCCCTGGGATGATGCACAATTAAGTAGATTCCCAGTTCATCTGATTAAGTGCAGGAAGTTACCTATGAATCACTGTGGCGTACTTTGCTCACTGAACTTTCAGCCTTCTAAAATTTTAGTTAGGTTTTTTCTTCCTGCTCCATGGAAATTACTCTCAGTAATGCAATTAAACACTGAGGATGTGCACATTGGAAATATGGCAAAGTAGATTAGTCAGATCTTTCCTGACAGAACTGAAATGGATGATACCTACTCAAGGATCTTGAAACTGATTTTCAGAGGGTCCTAAAATTGATTTGCTATGTCTTTAGTTATTCTCTAGTAAACCTGCTTCAAGTAAACAATCAGAAAATACCATCATAGCTGAAATATTCTCCCTAGCTCTTCTTACTGTGTCTATGTATAGGAGAATTCATGCCAGGTGTACAAAACTAAGTTTTAAAAGAAATCAGTCTCTTATTTGAACATATACATTATCAGACTGAACTCTGTCTGAATAACCTTCCCATCTTGATTTCTGGCTATCCCTTGCACCTGTGAGATAATTGTTGTAACAATATGCGGGATGAAAGAAAATGCAGTAGGAACATTCTTGCTAAAAATGAGTATGCCTAAGTGTCGTGGTTTAAGCTGAACCCAGGACACTACGTAAAAGAAAAATATCTGTAGCATGAATACTGGTGAACTCAAAGAGATGCACATCAAAACCTCTCTACAATTCATTAAGGAAAAAGTCTCCAGAACTACAAATCTTTATTCCTTCTCTGGTTCAGGCTGGTCTGCCTATTCTGTCAAATCTTCAAACAAATAACATTTATTCTATTATTTTTTTGAAATATGTGGAGCAAAACTATCTCCAATTGAAGCCATTATTCCTGCTGTGTGTGCAGTTTCTATTTTTGGGACATTTGTGTGTATGTACTCAAAATCTTTTAATGTTCGATTTGTTGTATATTCACAGTTGAACTGTTCACATCTAATTTGAACCATCTAAAAAATAGACCATGCAGAAGTTAGCTGATATAATAACCTTTAATAGATTGTGGCAGGGAAAAAAACCCAAAACAAACCACTTTTAAAAGATGGCCCAAAATAAGCATACAAGGCAGACTTCATGTTTCTCCCTTAGGAAAAATCCATACTTCTTTACTGACTACAGGGAATGTAAAGATAGGTAGTTTATGCCAGAATTAAACTGATTTAGTTGCAATTAGCTGACAAGAATAACACCCACAGAGGTGCAATCATCTCTTTCAACACAGGAAGATAACAAGTTTCCTAATTTTTATCCCTTGGTAACTGTAATGACAGAGTTGAAAGTTGGGTGGGCAGTGACAAAAATGTGAAACAAAATGAAAGAACTATACTTATGGAAAATGTTTCATAGAAAACTACTGGTTTACAACGGTAACTGTATTTGCTTAATAATAACATACACTTTCATGAAAAATGGTAATAAAAATAATTGACCATATTTTAAATGTTGATTAGCTTACTTAACAGCATTTATTTTTTCAAAATACATGGGGAAAACACCAGTTGTTACACAAAGAAAACAGCCCTCATAAGTAGGGTAATTCTATATCTTGCTGTGCTTCAAATGACAGTGGTTTTCCAAAACATCCATATCACTGTTCATTCAATTTCTTTAACAAACCTTTGTCTTTTTATAATTTGCCTGTACATGGATTATGATTTTTTCCAAATGATATGTTTCTTACAGCTTTTCTTTTATCAAATACATCTTGTATTGTATTTTTAACACACACACACACACGCACACGCACACACGCACACACACACAAATCTTGTCTTAAAAATTGAAAGTATTTAAATAAAAACAAAATAACCATTTTTTCATTTCTGTATGCAAAATCATGATGAATTTCCACTTTGAAACGAACTTCATCTCCCCATACCATATCAAAATAACATTTTTCTGTGAATTGAACAACAGTTGTAGATGGAAATAAAACCTTTTCAGAGAATTGTTAGCAAATCTCACTGCATCTCAGCTTTCTACTAAAGCAGCTAATCTCTTATACAGCGCCCAAATCAAAGATATTTGCTATGTTAAGTACTGGATCCAAACCCTTAGGCACTTTGTCAAGAAGTTTGTTTGCCTTAGGGGATTTTCATTGATATGAAAACTGGGCAAGCCGAGAGTGTTTATTAACAGAAAACAAGTGTTGAACTTCTGTTCAAAAAGACTGGCAGGAGACCGTATCTCCTTACAAGAAATGACAGTTTATACACAATACCTTGTTTATTGCCTAGAAGAATGTGGACTGGAATTCCTCTTGCTATCTGTGAATTCTGCAAAGAATTAAGCATTCAAAAGGCTAAGACTTTCCAAAATGTTGAAAACATGTATTTATTCCTTCTTTAGAGACAGGTCAGCATGAAAACTTGTAAGGAGTCCACTCACACTAGAGTAACCTATTTTACATGCTAGCATTTGTAACATCTCATAATGTTTATGTGTCCACAGGGAAAACTACTTTCCTAAAATAAAGGCCAAAACCCATTGACAAGGGTTGGGCACACAATTATAAACATGGTGGAAGAAAGAAAAAGGTCTGTAAGAAAGGTAACGTGTTTCTTTAGATCTGCAAATTATAGAAATATTAGTTCAAAGTAAACCAGAGTGTGTCAGTGTCCATATAATACCCATAAAGGCTGGTATAGCCATTAAAGATTTTATATGTCTGAACTGTAAAATAAGGTAGATATACTCGCTGTCCACAAACATGGACCTGACACAACTGGTTTCTTTTTCCCTCTTCTTCTGCAGTTAGGTATCATTAACTTTCTTGTTTAGTCAGAGGAAAGTAAACCTGATAGTGAGTGATGGGAGACTCAGAAGACCAGATGAGGGGGAATAAAAGTAACCGCTTTTTTTCATCTACAAAAATAACACTTTCCTATATTACTTCTTTTTCCTTTACTGCACATTAACTTTCACATTTCCTGACTATCATTTCTTTTTTCCACAATGCGAAGAATCTTTTGAAGAATGGGTGATCTGTGTCTTTCTAAAGGGAAAGCCAAACCAGTGAGCCTAATTTTTCATGGTAGCACACTAACATGATGTCAAGAGAGCATGCTGATGCTCTAAGCAAGAACCTACAGGCTTGAGGATGAGAGAAAGAGCTCTCCTCCAGATTAGTGGCTCTTTGAGCACAGACTTCTGTCTCTCTGCTCTAGAGCATAAAGGACAAAGCACAGTTCACATAATGCTAACAGAACAGAAATTTTTGATGCTGCTGAGGTCAACATTCACACGTTAATGCAGCTTGGATGGTTCTTCAACTAAACATTGCTGAGATGAGTTTGTCACCCAGGAAATGTGAGCAGATGGAGGAGGCAAATGCAAGAGAGGAAATATTGTTTGGTGCTATTTTGCCCTAAGTGGCACCATTTCTGTTCCTCCAGGAGGCCCAGAAGATGAGTTTGAAGATGAAAAGTACATTGATGGCATTTGATTGTCTTTGTAGTATATTCAGCAAGTCGTTATGCTGTGCCTGACTACCAGGTCTGGTGACCTCGAAGGTCAATCATTTTAAATTTTGAGCAAGTGCTTATTCATCTCCTTCTAAACAATAAAATCCCCTGTATAGTGCAAGGTAATGAAATAATTCAAAGGTTCTCAAGCTTTTCCTGTGCACCTCTTTTATATTTTTCACTTTTTTTTATTCCCTCATAACTTTTATACCTTTTAGTTTCTATCATTTTTCTTGTCTGTCTTTTCTCACTTGAAGGAACAAGTGAGAACAATTAGGTTCCCTCTTCCAAAGTCCTGCTATTGCTGTGGGCCCCTTCTCTTTCATTAGGCAGTTGTTCATGTAGTAGGTAAGAATGAAGAGAGACCCAAGTGAAAAAATGAGTCCCAAGTGGTCTATGCCTTTTAAAGCATTTGGAAATGTATTGATACTAGAGACGTGCAGCGCTCAGAACAGAGTTCTGAGCTGTGCTCCCCCATGATTACAATGAATGCTGTTAAGCAAATCTGTGATTTTGCAAATATCTTGACCATCGTCTTAAAGAGAAACATCATTAATTCCTGCCTTCCATTTCGTGGATCAATTTCTAACATATTCTTTCTTTCGTACAGCATGACTAAATTTGTAAATCCAGTAGTGGTAAAAGCAGGTTGTCTTTGGTGATATGTAGTCTCTGTTCCCCTTAAAATATTTGGAATCCTACAGTGGGCAATAAGGTCACTGGTTTCAGGAGAACTATTTTTTTCTTGGAAGATTATACTTTTGTTCTCATGAAACCAAGAAGATGTCACTGAGATCAGGTTTCAAAGAATATTTCTCTTGTAAGATTTCTAAATGTAGAAATGCATTTTGAAGCACTCAGCTTGTTTTAAACCAACTCATTAATCTCTCCTTATTTTTCCCCAGAGACTTCAGAAAATTAATGCAGATGGGTGTTGGATTAATGACTGGTGGTGTGTTCCCTTGCATTATGGGCATAGAAGATTAGGATCAGCACCTGTTTTTTTGACATTTCTGGCCAAGCGTCAACATAGATATTCAGTGACAGTACAATGTTCCTTGGTGCTGGATACTCATGCCCATCTGTGAGGATGGCGTTGTTCCCATCTGTGAGTTCAGAGTGCCTTTGCCTGCAATCAGCAATTGGTTTAATTAAGCAGCCTATATCGGAGTGAAAGTGCTGTTTCTTCCCCACCACTCTCCCATGCGCCAGAATGAAGCTATGGTGACACCTTCATCATCCCTACTGTCACATCTTGATCTTTATGTAAGCCTGAACAGAGGAATGGAAGGAACCAGTCTCTATTCACAATGACCATTAACTGCCCCAGGCATATTTGCTTTGCAGCAGATGATGGAGAAATTCAGTATGAAATTGTACATGAGAAAGGGTTTTTTAAAACTCCCTGTGTGCATATCCAGAAGACAATCAGAAACCTAGTTAAGCAACTGAGAAGCATTTCTGACTGCTCAGGAACACCACCTATAAACAGTTAAATTGGAGGTAGACAATCTTGATCAATTGACAGCAATGGAAGGTATTCTTTTTATTCAGCAAACACTGTTGCCCAAACACCCTGCCATTCAATTAAATGCAAGACATAACTGGCTATATCCCATCAGCAGAGAGAGAGGGAGGGCACTGACATCTGGACTTTTAAAGGCATTAAATGATATCAAAGTCAGAGCTGAGCTGACTGAGACTCTGCTCCTCTATGCTTTCGGGCTGTCTAGAATCTGTCTAGAATGTGCAGAATTGCAAGACAGCAGTGAAATATAAAGAAACAAATACCTTCTCCTTAGTACATTCCTTATCTCTGACCCAAACCAAGGTTCCATCATGGGAAAAAAAAAGTATTTTTCAGGCATTTGCTTTTATATACCGCCATATTGTGAGCTCCACCACTCAGAAATGTGAACTTGAGATCCTTGTTATCCAGCTTCTTGGTTTGAAATGTGCTGAAGTTTATAAACACATTCTTTAAAAGCTTCTTTTCCTTAAAGTGCTTTTGGGGACACACAGGTTTCAGCTGCAAGAAACAAGAACAGTCTGCCTGGTTTAGTTTCTCTTCTTTCCTGCAAAGCAATATATGTATTCATCTTGTTTTCATTTATTCTCCTTTTCATTTTATGGAGGCCTCATTTAGTCTAACTGCACTTTTTATTTGCTAAGGTCATTCCATAAATTATCTTACTGAGATAAGTTTTTTAATTATTTCCTCCTTCAGAAAAAGTATTTTTCAAAATTCCTTTTTCCATTACTGTAAATACTCTTTTTTATATTTCTTATGTTGTCAGATTTAATTTAAATATTATTCATGCTGTGCTCTGATTTCAGTGTGTTATTTAAATATGCTGACTTAAATATTTTCTGATTAATCTGGGGGAAAAAAAGGTTATTACCATTAACTGGGATACTTGAATAACATCATTGCTCTTGCATATTCATGGTTGTAGCATATGCCAGTATTGTGCAGTGCTAGGACTGTAGAGATTTTTTAGGGAAACAGGCCCCGTACAAATCAGATGAGCGCTTCTCCCAAATGTGATTTTTTTGCTGTTGATAATATCAGAAATAATTAAATTCCCAGCTACTGCCAATATCTCTGTTAAATCCTTTGGCACTAAAGAAAAGAATTCTGTAGATGCCTTTGAAGTGGTGGAAACAGATCAGGAAAAGACAAAAGAGTTGACACCAAGGGACTACAAGGACATGTCTACACTGAGGAATGAAATAATTTCAACAACTAGTTTGCATCTACTCTGCTTTTGGGGAGCTGTTCTCACAGTAGATTTTTCTTGGAAAAAAGAAGGTCCCAAACAACCAGAGAGCAAGCTAAAAATTAACTGGTGTGTCCCTGGGATAGACAAACTGTCCTGAAGCCAATGAGACTTCAGGGAAGACCTAAAGCTTTGCATTAGCAGAATGTAACTAGCTATAAGAGTAAGAATACTAGTACTGAGGCTGTTTATGACTGTTTATGCCTTCCCTGAATTCATGACCTTTCCAATTCCCCTGCATTACTGGGGCAGGCTGCTGCAGGTCTCCCTGTGTTGGAGTCTATCCTCCTCAAAATTTTCTTCTTGGTGTAGTTGCAGTTTTATTTTTTTATGCTTTCATTTTTAATAACTATTTTGTTAGTTTATCACTTTATGGTGATTAGTCCTAAAATTAACAGCATCCCTTTGAAGCCTCAAAGGGGAGAGGGAGAAATAATGAACAAGGATTGCTTTAGGCCTAAACCCCAACCACTGTTAACTAACAGAAGCTGTCTCCAAAGCCAGTGGTGGGGATAAGAGAATATACTTTGTGCATTACAGCACTGCTTTCAAATAACCTTTATTCTCACCTGGGGGAGTGATTTATTTAAATACTATACTAAGGACACTAATCATGTTTCATTCTCTTTCAGGATATTATATTTTATTTTAATAAGGTGAGTTTTTTTCATATAATAACCAAAGCTGCATTTCCCAAAGCTGCATTTCTTAGAGGTTCCTTCTGCATGGGAAGTTTCAGCTTCTGATTAATTGTTTGGCACTTAAACTTGAGAAGAAAAACAATTTTGTTAGGGTGATTAGTAGATGTAATTCATGTTTTCCTTTCATGTCACTTGTAGTCTGATGAAGATCATGAATATTGAAATTCATTTTATGTCCAGTAGTAAGCAGAAAAAGTGAAATTTACCAGTCAGTGGGAAATATGGAGTCTTTCAAACAGCTGGCTCAAATCCAATCCAGAATGATTTTGAATTCAGATCACGATTATCTGGTGGACTCTGGCTCTTGGTAAAACAACTGCCTGCCTCAGAGTCAACTTCAAATGGTCAGGAAAGAAGTCATGAGTTGAACAGATTTTGAGGATGAATTACTTTCCTATGTCCAGGAGTGGGCAGTAGAGCATCAGTTTGAAAGAGCAATTCAACTATTTAGTTTAGAGCAGAATTAGTATAATGGATTTCAAGATATCTAATGGGGCAACTCACTTGTTTAAAGCTAAGCATATCCTCAAGGACATTTTTATTTTGCAACTGGAGCCATGTTAGTGTTAAGGCACATTGGTAAGGCAGTAGAGGAAGTTAGTGGGCTTTTCCCATTTTATAAACAGAGGACTTACTTACTTAACTTTTCATCTCTGTTAGGGCACCACAGTTTGCAAGCAGTAAACTCACAACACAAATGCTATAAGTAAAGGAATAGTACTGTATAGAAGAGAATTATCTAATGGCAAACTATCCATGCCATATTTGGTGAAGCTAAGTTGCAACTAATGTACCCTGGCATTGCAAAAAAACAGATGCAAGGAAGCTATGTAGCATAAAATTGCCTTAAACATCTGTCAAAAGCAAACTGAGTTGATTACATTCTGTTTTGATTTGCTATAAACACGGAGGTTAGTTTCTGAAAAACAGTTTTAGAGGTGTAATCACATTTCTTTGACAGTGTGAGATAAAGCTCCTTGATAACGTAATCTAGACATGAAGTGGCTTTCAATGAATTAAGAGGCCTTGAATGAGTGGTTGGGAGCACACAAAAATTTTGTGTTTGTGCAAACAGTGGTATGAATAAAACCAATGGGGAGAGAAGAAGGGGGCTATGGAGATTAAATAAAATAGCTAACCTTCATGAAAGAGTTGCCAACAGAAGATCTCAAGGTGCTTTGTAAAGGAGGAAAGTCTCTGTATTTCTCTTGGGGAAAGGGAAGGCTAGCAAGGAAGAGACAGAAGCATGACAACAAAGCTATCCTCAACTCCAGATCCACATTTCATCTACCAGACTGCAAATGAACCAAAGGAGTAATAGAAGTGTCGTAGAGAGGGGATGCTAACTCTAGTTTCCAGGAAGTTTCTCTGCAGTGGGAAAATGCTGGTTTCTCAAATCCTGTAAGAATAAAACAATGTCAATGAGAAAGAATGACAGAGCTGTTTCAGGACATTTTTTTTGTTTTGCTAAAGCAGTTGGGATTATGTCAAAATAACCAGTAACCCAGTGATCGAAGGATACAATTAGCATGTTCAAGACATTGTCAAATTCCTGCCTGTTCTCTCACAAGCTGATGAGGGCCTGAGATATAGAATCCACCTCTCTTTTTGTACTTTTACATCTTATTTTAACATGTAAATATACACTAGTGAATAAGATCTTGATTCAGTAGTCTCCATGAGTTTATTGGAAAATATTAAATCCTTATATGATCACCCAATTATCTCACACACTAGCTCTGCGTGTTATACTCCTTATTTCTTTCTGCTTTGCCAAATATTTCTCAGATTCAAGGCAAATTCTCTTGTCAAAACCCATGACAAATATGTTAAGACAGAATATAATCTTCAGGAAACACCCCTTCTAAACATCTAAGTTTAAATACAAAATGGAAAACTCTGAAAAATGTTGATGTCAAAATTTCTTTAGAAGAATGGGAGAACTCCCTCTTTTTAAAGGGGAAGCCAAGCAAGCAGACCTGCTTTTTCATGCTTGCCCACTAACATGATGTCAAGAGAGCATGCTCATACTCTAAGCAAGAACCTACAGGCTTGAGGATGAGAGAAAGAGCTCTCCTCTGGATTAGTGGCTTTCCTCTGGATTAGTGGCTCTTTGAGCAAAGCCTCCTCTCTCTCTGCTGTTGAGCAAAAAGGACAACACACAGTTCATGTAATGCTAACAGAGGAGGAACTTTTGCAGTTGCTGGGGTCAACATTCACAGATGAAAATCATAGCAAATCATTCAGAATTTCTCTCTACTGCTGAAAATAGAAGTTGTAAGAGACTTGCAGTCTGGATGGATCTTCAACTAAACATAGCTGAGATGAACCTCTTACCCAGGAAACCTGAGCAGACAGAGGAAGCAAATTCAAGACAGGAAATATTATCAGTTTGGTGCTATTTTGCCCTCAGTGGCACCATTTCTGTCCCTCCAGGAGACCCAGAAGATGAGTCTGAAGATTAAAAACACATTGAAAAAGCATTCGATTCATGCTTTTTCCACTCTTTGTCAAGTAGTTATGTTGTGGTCTGCTGACCTCAAAGTTCAATCATTCTATATTTTGAGCAAGTGCTTATTCGTCTCCTTCTAAACAATAAAATCCCCTGTGTAGTACAAGGTAATGAAATAATTCAAAGGTTCTCAAGCTTTCCCTACTTGCTGCTTTCTATTCTTTCACTTGTATCTATTTATTCACTTTTCCCCTGGCATACAGTGGGCAATATCTTGTGTATTGTGAAGAGAAATGGTCTGGAAAGCTAATGGTGCTGCCTGCAACTGCCTGGGCAGAGCTGTGGGCCTGAAGGCAGGCTTGCATCTGTGCCATTTAAGGCTGCATTCTGAAATTATAGCTTGCACATTCTCATGCATGGGAATACTCTGCGTATGGGACCACAATTACTGGGGCCAGAGTCATTTATGAGCATGAAGCCTGGCATATTTCAGTACCTCTGCTGAACTGGTGCTATAGTGTTACCCAGTAGCACACAAACATTTTTTTTTTTCTCGGTGGCAGAACTCAAATGGATCAGCCACTACATTAAGCTGGATCAGCTTATATATTAAGTTAGAGACAGACAAAAGTGGAACAGAGATATTCAGTGACTGAAAGGTTCAAGAGGCCCTCAAGTTTGTCCAATATTTTTAAACCTTATCTAACTTTCTGCAAATTATTTGTTCCTAGAAACTTTATCCCTCTTAATTTCAGATTATACAGCAAATCACTGACAGAGTCGACATAAGCGGAAGGGATCTCCTGGTAATCATCCTTAAGTTGATACGTGATGAAATCTCATTTTTCCAGAATGTATTTATTTTAATTTTCAGCTTTAAACCACAGGGTTCTTCAAAAAACAAAACAACTGTTAGTGTCTCCATTCAACGTGGTCTAATCTCTCTTGAAATATTTCAGTTGGCTTTTGTTCTGCTTAAAATAGATGAAGCTAGTTTAAACATATGTTCCTAAATGTACAATTATATTGCTTTTTTATAACTGGAGGGTTTTACTTGAAGTAGTATTTGAAATACCTCTCTGACCAGCATGCGTTATGAGGCATCTGGAACTTGGCTGGCCAGAGAACAACACTCTTGTGTTAGTTTAAGTCCCTTGAATGAAGGAAGCAAAACCATAAAATATCATTAAAGGTATCCACTCTAGGGTGACCAGACATAAAGACTGTCTTCCATCAAGAGTGGCTTGGCCAAGTTACTGTAGGCCTTTCCAAGTCTCACAAAAGCTCTGCTGATCTCTTTCTGTAGTGCTGGGAACAGCTTGTCTCCTTAAGTATTTCCACATTTCTAATTCTTTTATTTTATTTTCCCTTTTTTTTTTTTTTTTTGTCTTTAAGAAAGAAATCAAAGACAAATGTAAAGACAAGGCTTTCAGTTTGTCTCTGTAGATTTGCTTTGCCTTCCAACTCTATCAACTAACAATGCAATGGCATGGAAATACCATGCTTTATAGAGTTAATGAAAGTGGTTTTAAGGATTAGAGGATTCAAGTTAGGGTTTGCATGAAAAAGTCAGGACATTTTATATGAATCTTTTCCCCATTTAGCCTTTATATGTTACATTTACAGACTGCATTGGCTATGAAGATACTGTAAAACTTGAGTACTGAGGGGTTTTGAGCGCAATGAATAAATTCTACTCACCTAATCACAAAATCTTTCCTCTATGTATTTCTTGTAAATGTTCCTTGTAAATTTTCATACTTTACTAACCCATTACACCTATCTAGGTAGCATACACACACACATATGTCCACGGCTCCTATCTCTGTCTGAGTTTTGTAGCCATTCAGGCATGAGGACGTAAATTCCTTCACCTAAAGAGTGAATGGGAACTTTTCTTTGTGTATAATTTATTTCTGTGGTTTTCTTGGTACCGTACTTCATGGATAGATTCAAGTGCATCTGTTTTCACTTTATCTTTGTTTTGCTTCTGCAAATAATATTACTCCCTTAGCCTATCTTCCATCTTTTGCTTTTTTCCACCTACTCTCCCAAATCTGTATTTTCTTAAATCTTTAGACTCATATTTTTACCCAAAAATCTCCTGTAAGGAAGTCTGCAATATTCCTGTTCAATATGCACTTGCAATCCAAAAGAAAGATGGTTAAGAAAAAAAAAGCTGGCCAATATTTTGAATCAGATTGTTGAGAATAATCTGAAGTCAAACAGAACTTTCTTCACACCTGTTCCATAAACTGTCCATTCGTATACAAGACAGTAAAATAGGAAGCTAGACTAATTTCCTGACATTGCACTTTTTATCTACAGTACTTCCACATTTGTGTTGCTTCCAGTAACTTCAGACGATGAATGAATGAAAGTATGAAAAGAGGTTTTGCAAAAAACCTCAAGGTATAGCAGATCCTTCGCAGATGCTTCTCATCATTATTCCTTCCTTTATTTTTTCCTTTAGAAAAATAATCTTAATTAAACAGATTTGATATGTGCAGCACAGTGTTGCCATGTGAGCCCTGAACACTTTGTTCAAGAGCTAGGAGGCCAGCCAACTGCTTTAGTTCCTTAAAGAATAACAGATGTGTCCTTCCAAGTCTCCTGCTAATGGAATTTAGACTGTGGTAAGGAGTTTAAAAATACTCTAAGTTGTCTGCAGGCTCTGTTTCAACTCTGTTCTTATAGTTAGCTTGTTTCAGGCTTCTTTTTCCACATCTTTCAGAAATATTGCATCCAAGGTCCAGCTGAGCAGAAGCCACTAGTAATTTACTTTCACTAACTGAAAACAGTTAAAAGTAAAAATCAGTGCACTGCAGTAGTGTATGATACTGTTTCTACCAGCCTGACTCTCTAACTACTGTATTTATAATGCATTAAGTAAAATGCTCTATCTTTGTATATATGCAGTAAAAAACCTGTAATCTTTGCTTCGTTATTACCAGCATATGCTTGATATCTTTATATTTAGCTCCAATATTTATTTTCTCTCCAGAGAGGTATGACCTTTTGCCTGGGACAGGGAAGATAAAGAGTTTTGCAGAGGGAATAAGACTCAGGGTAACTGCCTCCTTCCCCAAGCAAGAGATGTGAGTGGGATATTTAGTGGGATATGAGAAGGAATGAGGAAAAAGCATGTGAGAGTCCCAGTTCCTAGTTCCCAGAATTGGGCTCCACAAGCATCAAAGACCACACAAGCAAGAGAAGCAGCACAAACATAAGAAGACACAACTGGTATGCAGAATGACAAAAGAATATGTGAAAAGAGATGATAATTATAATAATTGGTGGGGAGGGAGTAAGAGAGACAAGCTTGCATAAAGGGAAAAAAAGAAAATACAGGACCTCCCTATGCAATGCTTGCCATACAGAAGCCTCCTCTTCCCATCCACAGCCAGTTCCTCTTGCCTTTTCTCTTTCATGCCCTCTTCTCACTGTCCACCCACCAGATCTCTTTGCTTCCCACCACTCAAAGTGGTGAAAACAAGCAGCCAGATCACTCAGCACAGCAACTTGCAGTACTACTCACTTCAAAAGCTTTCTCCATAACACTCTCAGTCCCAGAAAGATAAGAGAGAAAAACAATGATGAGATTATAATAAGCATAATTCAGTTTAGACTGCACACAGTTGAAGTGCAGAAAGCTGAAGTAAGAGGTTTGACAGTGGAAAAGCACTTTCTCCTGCATTGTCACTGCATTCCTGCTGGACAACAACCCCTGTAGCTTCCCTTCCTAGTGCCTACAGTTTTTCCCTGTGATCCTTCACAATATATAAAGTTTGAACTTCAATGCAAAGGATCTCTTACTTTGCCCCATTAGCCATTTCAATTTATGGACATCTTCTGCTTAAGGATGGTTACACCAAATCTTTTGCTTCACTTCTACATAGCTATGGTTAAATATAGTTTATTATATTATTATATTTATTATATTATATATGTTTGTGCTGCTTCTCTTGCTTGTGTGGTCTTTGATGCTTGTGGAGCCCAATTCTGGGAACTAGGAACTGGGATTCTCACATGCTTTTTTCTCATTTCTTTTCATATCCCACTAGATATCCCACTCACATCCCTTGCTAAGGGAAGGAGGCAGCTACTCTGAGTCTTATTCCCTCTGCAAAACTCTTTATCTTCCCTGTCCCAGGCAAAAGGTCATACCCCTTTGGAGAGAAAAGAACAACTGTAAAGCCTGGAGCAACTTGTCCAAACAGCTAGTAAGGAAGCCAAACGGTGTTCACAGCAGAGCATGTGACCAATGAGTCTACATTGTCCCTTTCCATGAGACAGTACAACAAAGTGATGTGGTATGTTGGCTCTCAACACAGGCAACCTGCAAGGGCTGGAAAACCTCTGTCTCCCTCAGCTGATAGGAGCTGAGGGTGGGAGCTGGTGGAAAGAGGTAAGATTGTTGGTAAGTTATAAAGAAGAAGGGAAGCATATGAGAGATTTTGGTGAAAGAATCTTTAACTGAAAATTACACTAAGTGGCAGAAAGGAAGGATGAGAAGTGGAAGGAGCAGCTGAAGATGACACATTTCTTCAATATTCCTAGTTTATTTCTTTAACTTAGAATTGTTATTCCCTCAAAATCATCCCTTCAGAAATACCCCACCTCCCTAACCGCTCATCCTGTCAGAATTCTTCCAAGCCAACAATCACACTTGATTTCCCCTGTTTCTTTCCTATTCTATCTGCCACTTTTAATTTCTTCTTATATTCTCTTTCCACAAATCCCAGTGTGTTTCATTCCTTTGTCCTCAGTTCTGCACGCTTCCCTTCACTGCGACATTCAAAGCCCCTTTTCCATTCACTGCCACTCTCACTTCACATTCCACTTCAGTTCAGCTCTCTTTCCTATAATTCATTCTCACTGTAGTTGTTTATTTTGTAGTCGTTTATTTCCCCCTGCCTTGGCCTTTGCCATTCAAAAGTTCTCTTCGCAGTTTTTTCTTCATAAGCCTCTCTACTATCTTCAATTTATTCCCTGGAAACTCCATCATTGCCTTTCTCATGCTTTACTCAAGCAATCTTTCTTTAGACCTATTATTTCCACTTTTTTATATTTATTTGGTTTTCTTCTGATCTTTTTCAGTAGAGGAAGATGAAATTGCCTCGACTTTTGATAGCCAGAAACATAAATTGCAAACCCTTTCCTGGTGATTTTGAATGCTGTTGTCCCAGGAATGTGACACCTAACACACAACTGACTTTTTTTCTCAAAATTCTCTACATGCAGGTTTCTCTGAGTAGAACCTGGCTTCCTTAGCAGCACAAAAAAATAAGCAAGTATGGGAACCTTTGATTAGAGATATTTTACTCTCTGAAGCATGATATTGTAGAGTGTGGGTGTTTCTGAAATTCAGTCAGCAGGCTAAAGACAGCTTTCAATTTGAAGAGGCAAAACCCAGATGTATAAAATGTGAAAATGAGGGAGTCTTACTTGGTCTATTGGATGGTTCTTGTGGATAAGTGTTCCTGAGAGACCTAACATAAGGATTCTCAGATGCTAGTTTTTTGCTCTAAATTATCTGATTGTACAGCAAACTCTTCAAGAACAATTCTGCGCTATCTCAGAGATGCCAATATTGGAGCACAGCTCTGGCTGAAAATTGCTATTACGTGCACATAATCATAAACAGGTAACTAATAATTCCAATCATCTCCCCGTATTCAGTATTCATGAGCCATCTGAGACAGCCCATTGAACATAAGAATCAAACTTAATTCTGTTTACTTTTGCATTCATCATTAGTAAGCAAAGTTCATTTGAACCACTTTTTTCTTCTTTAAGTTTTTGAACCACGTTTTTATTCTATCCCCTCTCTATTTTCAAAGCTATAAGGTGGGAATAGCCATTAGCCAAATTAATTTCTGGATAATGCCAGTGATTAAACTGGGCTGTGGACTGCCTTCTACCCCACACTTTTGCAGGCTTGGCTTTGCCCTGCTTTGAACCAGCAAAATTCTGCAGCCATCAATAGAGTTGTGGCTGCTTCTACTCTTCCTCCATTTGTGCCATAATCCCACTCTGTTGAGAAGCAGCAAAGTACTGAAGGCAAAAGAGATAACAATGAGCCTGGCACTTCTTATCGTTGCTAACAAGTGCCTTATCTGATCTATAAGTTTGCTACTATGGAGTACAGATGTACTGATTTCCCTGATTCCTGGGAGTGGACACATCAACACTTTCATAACTGATTGAAGAAGCATCTGTGAGGCACTTCTGCTGCTGCTAAGCTGCACAACTAAGCAAGCAACGCCAAAGAAAAGGCAGCAGGAGCTTTAGTCTCTGCTTCCTCTCTGCTGCTACCCCCTCACCAGCTTTTGCTGTCATCTTGTGTGGGACTGAACCAGCTGGCAGTGGGGAAGTAGGCACAACTCATTATTTTAGCCAAGTATTAGCACTATTGAAAGGGTCAATTGCAAAATGAAGGTCATTCTGATGAGTATAATATCAACCTGATATTATTAGCTGTCAATATTGTATAGCTCCTGTGAGCCTTTTTGTAAATGACAGCAGCAAAACTCCATAGAAAATAACTGCTTAAAAGACTTATTTGTATGATTCCAGAATCAATAAAAAGTGACAAATATTCTAAGTGGGGTAGGGGTGTAAAATGATAGAGATCTCAGGAATATCCTTATTTTAACTGGGCATAAAGAAATTGCAGTCAAAGACCTGAATTTATGTTTCTTCAGCTTGTCCCACAAAAACTTTCTTGTCTTGGTAGCTGAAAGCCTAAAAGAAAAAGCTGTTTAGAAATGTTTTCAAAGAGTTTGAACTAAGGAGAATAACATCTGTATTTTCTGCTAACACAATGCAGAAGTGTTCCTACCAACACCCAGTTTCCATATTTAGTAGAATGGGAATGTTCTAGAAGTTAAATTAACCACTCTTGATCACTCTCTGAAGCTATTTATATTTTTCTATTTAAATATCCTATTTATTAATAGCATTCAATATTAGCATAAAGAACTCCCTGCATTCCCCAGTCAGCAGGTAGCAGACATCTCATGTCAGCTGTTTTATGAGCAATATAATTAGCAAGGCAAACTGTACAACTTCCAGTTTGATTCATTTACTGATGCTTATTCTGATTCATTTACAATTATGCCAGTAATTGGCATAACTGTTTAGATGTATTTGGAAAATGTCCAGAAGTGGAGATCCTAATTAGAGATTTATCCCAGTGGCAGATACTCACATTGTATAATAACCATTTTCTCCATCTATCAGGAAGTGCTATGTTGACTCCTAAGAGACTGGTGGAAGCTGTGGACTATTAGGTTGTTATGGACAGAATAGAAAAACTCAAAGGAGGTATGACTGCCTGTCCTCCGACTGTGCTCTTTCAGATTCTAGGTGCTCAGAAAAGCAAAAGCTCTGTCAACTCCAATGCAAGATGACATGTTCATTTTCTCATGTGCCTGTTCCAATACACCAGAGAATTCCAGTTCCAGTGGAGCTTAAACCACATCTCTCTGAAGAACATTCAAGGGGCAGTCCTCAGACTCATGCCAGCTAAGCAAGTTGGTGAGGACCTGCCAGAACTGGAAAATGTTCCATGTAAGGAGCACCCCTAAAACCAGGAAGATCCAGCTTTCAGCTCCTCAGGCATTTGCGTGTGATTTCCATGCTTGCTCATCCCTGGATGGGCAGTGGGATGTAGCTGACAGCAGCCTACCTCAACTTACCCTCCCATGTCTTGGTATCAGCGGACTCCCTGCAGCCACAGCTGCAGCACTGGCCATGGTGCCTGCTTTGGCATACAGCCTGGCATGCACCTGCAGCGGTTACAATGAAGGCAAAAATGTGAAAGTACACTTTCTCCTGAAGAAGGACAGGTCGTTGGTCCTGAAAGGACTCAAGTTGTGTCTGCAGTAATGGTTAGGAATGTTTAACCTGAAGGCAACCACACCAGCTCTTTCCATAAGGGCTGGATCAGTGAACTGCATGTTAAAGACATGATGACTTTTACTTTGAGATGTCTTTAATTGACTTCTAATCATGAGATGATCATAACTTTTAATGAAAACTGAACTACTTTATGAAGCAAGGAGTTAAATGAGATTTTTTTCCTTTGTATCTCAGAAGATTAAAAAATTAAGAAAATAAACACAACCACCCCTCCGGTTCATGAAATTACACCAACTACCTGTTCCACTACATATCAGTTTTTGCACAAGAAGCTTAGAGCTGTTTTCCCCTCTAGATAAATTTAATGATTTACTGTTTCCAACAAAAGAGGTTCTAAACAGTCAGGCTGAACACAATAACTATCAATAGGCTATTACAAAGGGCAATCCTCTCAGCTTAAAAGCAAAGTTGCTTGTAACGACTCTAGATCCAAAGTGGCTCTGCAGGTGCTGGATTAACACTTCCATGTCACCTCTGTATAGAAGATATCTATATGTAAGATTAATCACAAATGCATGATAATGCAATTTGAATAATTTTCCTCAGCTTATTCTGATATTATCAGAATTGCTGCCAATTTTGCAATTAATAACATGTATTTGAGTATTTTTGCATTAAACCAGAATATTTTGTACCATGATAGCACATCTCCATCTTTTCACTCTTTTTTATAGTGAATGAACTTTGTAAAATGAAGAAAAACATTTTCAACTTTCCTTCTTCAGAAAGACCAGTTTTGCTTTCATGAGGCAGGAGAAAAATATCTTCATTTTACATAAAACAGTGAAATAAAAAATGCAAGTACTGATATTTGACTTGTCCGTAACTGAATGTAAATAGAAAACTAAAACTTGCTTTAACTTCATTTACATCCATCACAAAGACAAAACCAAGTGTTTCTGTTGCGTAGCTGGAGCCATTTCTGGCTGTTGATTTTTTACTTCATTTCTGCAAAGTTAAACAGACATAAAATAACAATTGAGTTTATCCAAGAACATATTAACGACAAGCTCTGAATTCTGACATATTTTGCCATCTTATGGCTGTCCCTATTCCACATTTTCATGTACAATAGAAATTACATATAGCATCAATATTATGACAGTGATGCCTAAGGTCTTTAGTAATCCTAGCCAAAAGCATCTTGTAGAGAAGAGCTCCCAAAGTGCCATGGCAACATCTCTATTTGATTTTAACTGGAACATAATTAAGTCTGAACTACAAATGTATGTCTGGTTTATGCTTTCTTTTTTTACACATGGAAGTTCATCACTTAGGTTTGCCGATACATCACACTTTCTCAGAAATAAATCATCAGAAAAAAATGGCTTCTATCTTCAATGGGACAGATTTTGTAAAAAATTCACAGCTCCTTGCTCTATATGTCATTCTGATCTTTTAATAGGTATAGAGAATGAAATTGTAGAGATTGATGAGAATGCAACAATAGTTGATTAAGGAAATTAAAACCCAATTTTTCAAGACACAAGTTATCCAAAACCATGGAGCAGGTAAAGAAAAGGGTTAATAATAAAAAAAAAGCCACCATCAACATGGGCCTTATCTACATTGTAATTTATAATACTCCTTCTGGCCTTTCAATTTTCAGTCTCTAGCTTGGGAGAGATAGGGGCTAGCTGCAATTTGTGTGTATCTTTCTTTGGAAGGCTTATTTCAGCTGCTGCTGAAAAGCTCACTGAAGCATTAATCTTATCCTTTTAGTTGGAACAAAACAGCATTGTCCTCACTGATTTATCTTCTGTTTGTTTTCTCCAGCAGTCTACTCTGAGTTACTTCCTTGCATTTAGGATAATATCAAACAAGTAAATTGATGTGCACATTAACAAAAAAATGTATTTAACTGCCTTACTGCCTGCTTCAGGATCCATTTAAGTGTCCACAGAAATTTGCATCGAGGGACCCAGCACCAGGTGCCATCTTACCCCACTTTCACCATTACTTTCTGTCTGTGTTTGACACTTTGTTACAGTGAGTATTTTTTCTCATAAACTAGGCGGAGTTCAACTCTCTGTGACTGTTCAATGCTGGACACAGTTTTTCAGCTTAGATTTGAGTCCTGTCTAATAATATAATTGATTATCAATATCTTTGCACACCACCAATTTTTAAAAAGTGTGTGTCGTGGTTTGAGCCCAGCCGGTAACTCAGAACCACACAGCCGCTCGCTCACTCCTCCCCCCCGCCTTCTTCCTCCCCCCGCTCCCGGAGGGATGGGGAGGAGAATGGGAAGAATGCAACTCCCACGGGTTGAGATAAGAGCAGTCCCGCAACTAAGGTATAACACAAAACCACTACTGCTACCACCAATGATAATAACAATTAGTGAAATAACAAGGGGAGAGGATACAATTGCTCACCACCCGCCGACCGATACCCAGCCCGACCCGAGCAGTGATCTGGGCCTTCCGGGTAACTCCCCCCGGTTTATATACTGGGCATGACGTCCTGTGGTATGGAATACCCCTTTGGCTAGTTTGGGTCAGGTGTCCTGTCTCTGCTTCCTCCCGGCTTCCCCTCCTCCCTGGCAAAGCATGAGACTGAGAAAGTCCTTGGTCGGAGTAAACATCACTTAGCAACAACTAAAAACATCAGTGTTATCAGCGTTGTTCCCAGGCTGAAAGTTAAAAAACACAGCACTGCACCAGCTACTAAGCAGGAGAAAAATGGCTGCTATAGCTGAACCCAGGACAGTGTGTAATGCAATGCTATCACTGGGAACTTGTCTTTACGTAGTATAAAACCATCTATAGGGAACACTCAAGAACACCATGAAAACTGCAAATGGAGAAAACATTATGCTCTTCACTTCTAAGAAGATTAAAGCAGTTACAGGTTATATACCCTTTTCCATGCCCCCAAAAGACTGTTGGTCTAAATGGAATAATACATTTCTACTATTACTTTATTATTGTTTTATTATATTGAACTATATTCCAGCCTGTTATGGAATGTCAATTATTATGCCTGCAGATCTTTCATATTCTAATGAGCTTCATTCTGTCTTGGGATTTTTTTCTGAAAAGTGGCATTTCACTTTTCTCTCATTCTTATTTATTTTATTTACTTATCCTGAAATAATAATGCAAAATAGTCTCTTTTGGGAGTTTACCCATAAATGCACCTGTCTCTTCTGGTGAATAACTAATTCTCCAGGAGACATTTTTGTTTCCAAAATGGTTTATAGTGAAGAAAATGAGTGATTTATACTCCACAGTCTTATGCCTTTCATTGTCTGGCTCTTTTTCTTCTTCCTGCAACTGCAGCACAGTCCTGAAGGTAAATTTGAGAAATCTGTAAAAGTAAACTTGGCAGTCATTTCTAAATCCTGGCTTCTGTAGGGAATATTGTGGAAGAAAACTAGCATGGAACCAAAGCTGGGGGAGCTGATAGACACAGTACAGTGCCCTGGCAAAGCAGTGTAAAAGCTTAGATGCTTCATAGCCTTGGCAAGAAGAATTAGCTTTGTAGATAATTAATGGAAATACATTTCGCATATCTGCGAAAGTCACTGGTTATTTTGCTCTTCCATTCTCTATAGCTAGCATATTACAGTACTTGCAACAGGTAACCATGGAGGCAAGAGAAAAGCAAGAAGGGACTAACGTTAGGACTCCCCAGTTCAGTCAATGTGTTTCAGTGGTTCTGATTTCCTTAAAATAACATTTTATAATGCTTTGGACCTTATTTCTTCCCAGAAATAGTTAGCAGAGAAATACAGGTCCAGAAGAACAGAAGATACATAAAAACAGTCGTGGTTTTGCCCAGAACTCCATTGATCTAATTGTGTTTGCACCCATCCTGATAAAGATAGAGTACTTAACTATAAATTAGGCAAAATGACAATCCCCCAGTAATTCGTTATGTATTCTTTTTCTTCAGAATTGGAAAGAAATACATTCATTTGCTTTCAATTAAATTATACTCTAAATTTAACGTGTGGCTTTTTTTTTTTTTTGCTTTTTTTTTTTGTGACTATATCCTTTTGCTCTCTAGGAAAAAAAAAAGACACAATAGAAAAAGAAAATTATAACAGGAAAGGTCAAAGGGAGTGCTGATAAGGGTTTTCTTCAGTGAGAACAGTTTATATTGGAACATGGCAGTTTGTTAAACCTTAAATTTTTCATGTAAATGTATCATTTTAAACAAAACCTCATTGCAGAGTCTGTGTAGCTGCAGGGCAAAGGATGAGGAGATGAAGAAAAAAGTTTCACAAATTCACTAACAGGAAAATGCAAAGGAAATGACCTGAAGGTGTTGAAGAAATATGTACAAATCCCCCACTGTTTTGGATCAATGAGGAGTAGCTAATCCTTCTCAGTCCCTCAGTTTGAAGCTGTTCTTCATTATTTATTGCTCCCAATAAAGAAGCTAAAGCTGTAACCTGTGCACTAGGGCATTCAATAGGGAAGTGATGTGCCAGCCCTGAGTCAGTTAGAAGTGGGAACTGACACATGATCTCCTATGGATCAGGTGAATATCTTATCTGCAATGTCACGGTGGGTTATCCCTTTGCGGTTTTGTTTTCTTTTCTGTCTTGTTTTCTCTGATGAAGAATTTGGAAATATCCTGGTTTTGCTCCAGAGAACAATATTTTTTTTTCTAAACTAATTTTTTTTATCTTTTTTTTCTTGAGCCACAGTTCTTGTTTTCTAGACTTCTGAAATTAAGAGTGGCTAAGACTGAAAACATGGCAGAGACCAGCCAAAGGTCTTGTACTGCAGCTGGTTCAAAGCAAAGATAAAGAAGCTGAAGAATAGATTGTGCTTTTGCAGAGAAACCATTTCTTCCTGTTTCAAATCTTTTTCTGTCGGTACTTGGACACTTTCAGGCTGTCATGTTCCTGTTTATTTACATCAGAAAATACTAAGTATTTTGTAATGACCAAATATCTTAATCTGGGGGAATAGCTGATCAACTAGAGGGTTATGCTGTCACTCAAAGGGATGTTGACAGGCTGGAGAAATGGGCTGATGGAAACCTCATGAAGTTCAATAAGGGGAATTGGAAAGTCCTGCATCTAGGGTGGAATAATTCCATGCACCAGTATATGCTGGAGGTCAGATGGCCAAAAAGCAGCTTTGGCAAGAACGTCCTTGGGGTCCTGCTAGACAATAAGCTGAACACGAGCTAGCAATGCACTCTTGCAGCAAAACAAGTCCAGCAGTATCTTGGACTGCATTAGGAAAAGCATTGTCAGCAGATTGAGGTAGGTGACCTACTGAGCACTAGTGAGGCTTCATCTGGAGTACTGTGTCCAGTTCTGGGCTCCCCAGCATGAAAGAGACATAGATGTGCTGGAGAGAGTCCAATGAAGGGCCATAAAAATTAGTAAAGGACTGAGGTATCTCTCCTGTGAGGAAAGGTTGGGAAAGCTGGGACTGTTTAGCTTGGAGAAGGCTGGGGGGGAATTTTATCAATGTGTATAAATACCTGAAGGGAGAAAATGAAAGGGACTTTTCCCAGTAATGTCCAGCAACAGTAAAAGAGGCAGTAGGCATAAACTAAAGCACATGAACTTTCATCCAATCACACTGGAAAACCATTTTTTACTGTGGGAGTGATAAATCAGTGGCACAGGTTGCCCAGAAAGGCTGTGAAGTCTCCATCCTTGGGGACATTCAAAAGCTGTCTAGACATGGCCCTGGACAGCTGTCTCTAGGTGACCCTGCTTGAGCAGGGAGGTTGGACCATATGACCTTCAGAGTTCCCTTCCAACCCTCACCATTCTGGGATTCTTGGGTTGCCATTTCTGAGAGCTTTCTTCACTAAATCATCTTTGAGAATTCTGAGATAGAAATAAAAATATTTGGCCTGAATATTAAGGCTACACTTCTCAAGCAGGACCCATATCCAATACAGTGCATAATCAATCTTTACACCAGGCAAATATAACTTCATTTCAATTCATCATGACCTACTCTGAGATAGGTATTGAGTAAGAAAGGGTTAACCTGAGAACTAGGTTCATTCTGCTCTTTGGGAACTCAAGAGGTAACTTTTCATGTAGTCAGTTTTATTTAAGTGATTCGTAATTTACTAAGGAGCATTTTGTTCTTTTTGAGTTGTGAAAGCTTCTGCCAATTTCCCTTTGCTTACTGGCCCTGAAAGTTTTCCTGAGACTATGTTAGAAGAAGATGTACAGTTCTGCAGACACCCTATGATCTTCCTATTATACCTTTGAAAAACTTCCAACACATGACTCCAAAGTGTCAAATCAGTTTTGTTTAAATATAAACATCTTTTATTCTTGATTTCCCAGTGACATGTCTTTTCAAAAACATGTTTCCTCCTTGAATGTTTATTACACACTCTCTCTTTCCCTCATTTAAATGGGTCCAAACACTCACCAGGAAAGTACTTAATTAGCCTGGAATGCTCGCAGCCCAGAAACTGTGATCTGGGAAACAGGCAGATCCTGCAGATACAGCCCCTGTGTGCAGTACAGCTGTAACAGGGTGCAGAAAACTAATTTTCTCTAACTAATGTATAAAGGCATTGTGTTCTCTTTGTGTACCCATGTAACTGAGACATGTTCAATCAGTGTTGTAAAGTTACCTTTTTTTTTATTAAGTTTTGCTCATGGCAGAGCTAAGAGAGTTTTAATTTCTCTTGTATGCGTATGGATTATGTAAGTTTTTATATGCGTTATTATAAGGTCATTTTTCTATCAGGTGCTGTACATTGGATAGACAGTGTTGACTGAAGACTAGTTCACTCTAGTCTTCTATATGCATGTGGATAGCCATGTCTACTGTGTAGCATGCCCAATGGAGGCATTTTTATGGTGCTCCCTCTAACCCCATCATGTTCACAATAACCAAAATAAATTACTCAATTCTTACGTTGAGCTTGAAAAAGGGAGAAACAGTATTACTACTGATTTTCAGTTAAGGAACTAACACAGGGAGAGAGAACACAAATCTCTTAAACTAAATGGCAAAATTAACCCAATCCTTGCCTAGGATCACAGAGGAGTACTATAACAGAAGAGAGTAAATTCCATTTTCCAGGATGACTTATAAGAATGTAAATCACAAAATCTTTACTTTTGCATTGTTCAGTCTCTTTTGCTAAAATTCCAAAAACATACAACTAGGCAAACATCTTGTGGAAATAATTTAATAAGTATAAGCAACTGGAAGACATTCTTGAAGTTAAAAAGTGTTGGAAAAGTTTAAATGTACACATTTCTACCAGTAGCATGTCTGAAGGTAGCAGACTTCTGGTGACATATAAGAAAGGTTCAGATGCTCTTATATAAGGAAAGTATCAATTCTTTCTGAGCTTGCTGAAAAGGAGACATGAGATAGGAATAAAAAAAATCTGGTTTTGAAGTAGATCTAACATGAAAAGAAACATAAGCTCTCTATCATGTAAAAAGAGCCTTCAGAGCAGAAGATGATATTCCAGAAAGCATATTGGGCCTCTTAAAATCTGAGTAATTAATCCATCTGATACACTTCCTGGTAGTCCAGCTATCATCCATAGGCATGCAGGCATCTTGTGGTCAGGGAAATGAAAGCTGGGCAACTGGTTCTAGGAAAGCACTAAGTATTAGTTGAACCTTTGTAACATATTTCTTTTTTCGTTTTCTTTTGTTACTGTTTTGGGTTTGTGTTTGGGTTTGTGTTTTAAATAAAAAAAATTAAATAAATTGCTAACGATTACTTTGTGCAATTGCTCCTTATAGGATTGTTGTATTTTCATACACCCACAGAAACTGAAAATATTTGAAATATAATGTACCTAATCTTTAGCACCTGGAGCATCTATTCTGTCTGTGATACCATTTATGCTGCTTCACTTACTGAGGCGAATGGCGGAGGTTGTTCAGTGACTGTGCTTACCCAGTGACTATGATTATTCAGTGCCTGAGGTAACAAAGACTTTTTCTTGTTGGCACTGTGAAAGAGTTTTGGCACCACATTCCATACTTTCTGCAGTCTGACATTCACAGCCAGTCTAATAGGTAAACTATATGCTTATGTATGTATTAAAGACTATATAGCACTTACATCTGAAAATGGCACATACTTTGAACATATTAAACTTCAAAAATAGGATAAATAAGGGCTCTTTTGTTCTTAGGGTCTCAATACCAAGTATTGAGAGCCAGGAATAATTACTCCCACTGAGGGTAGGAACTGATAGACAGTAGGGAAGGAGATCTAGGTCTGGGAAGAGGTCATCTTTGAGGCCACCTGGGCAACACGTTGTTACATTCATTCATCCCCACGCAGATGCAAATTGTCATCAAGGTTTGCCTGATGTAGTGAAGAGCATGCTCTGGGCTACTTAAAAGACCTGTAAAAGATGTGGCACTTAAGGACGTGTTAAGTGGTGGACTTGGCAGTGCTAGGTCAATGGCTGGGCTCAATGATTTTAAAGGTCTTTTCCAACATAAACGATTCTATCATTCTATGATTCTATTTTCGGGGTTCCTGGGAGGTTTTGTGAGTGTATTTTCTCAGCAGGTGTCACTAGATGGCACTATTACAAGGGCTCTCAGAGAGTGCCGTGGGAGCGCAGCAGGCAATCACACTGCCTGTTTTGGTGGTGGTAGTCGGTGGGTGGGAAAATAAGGGCTCAAATGGAAAGACAACTAGATTTCTTACACTTGCTAGCACAGCAGGGTTATTTACAGAGGAAGAGTCACCGTTTGAAGCCAGGGGCTGCTGTCAGTAGAGCTCCTGGAACACCACCTTGGCTGCTAATTGGTCATGCACACCTCTGTTCCGAGACGGCGGCAAATAATCTGGAGAAATGTATGACACTACCACACATGTAATTTGAGGATTTACACAGGGAGGGTGCTACTCATTACACCTCTAAAGAGAAGCTGATTTACACAGGCTAGAAATCAGGCGATGCTTAGGGGAAACAGTGTTTTAGTACATGAATGTCATGTAAAGGAGATAATTACGTGATTAATTGCACAGCCATATGAGAAACCAATCTGTGCACTAAAATCTGTCCTGTAATCTATCACAAACAAAACTTATTCTGGCCATTAAAACAGCTAGCCTAAAATATTCCTCTTGATACATTATGATAACTTTTTTACTTCATATATCGATCTTCTGCCAGTCCCCTTCCAAAGCAATTTTGCTTTCTTTTATAAAATCCTGTCTTGGAGTAAGTCAGCATTCAATGACAGTTTAATATTTTGTGACTTCTTGGATTAGAAAACGGGTCTTTTTTACCCCTGAGTCTGTTTCTTTTAGGATGGGGGACACAGCTGTCGCCTTTAGCCCTGAGAGAAGCTCTTGGAAATGGCACATTTAGTTCGATACAGCAGTTTAATGCCATTTGTTGAGATATTAATATCTTCGTCTGGACTCTGAAAGTGCCTGTGACACATCTTGTTGTCAGCAGCTGAAAAGACTAACTTGATCTAGTAATGTTTTTAAAATTTCTTCATTAGTTTTTAATGACTCTGGAATAAATCTACTGGTATACAATAGTGCAGAGGCTTTTTTATCAGGAATTTTGGATGTCTGTGTTATCATTACAGCAAAGTCAGATATGAATTGACATTCATAATTAAATATGATCAAAGCCTTTCTATATTACCACATCGCACAGAAGTAATAAAATACATTTGGCTTAGACACTCTCTTTGGACGTTTGTTATGTAGACTTTCTTCCAATTTCTGGTGTCAGGATGGTTATTATTAAAACAGATTTCTTAGAGGTCTGTGCTTTAGAGTTATTACTCTGAATGCTTATTTGTCCATATGGGGCTATAGTTCTGACAGAGACAAGGTGAAGCAAAACCTTTGCTTTAGAAAGGCTATTCAAAGTGATCTAAAATCCATTTCTAAATAAATATAAAACCACATAGATTCTGAGAAATGGAAAAAGTAGTAATGCCTATGCTTTGGGATGGAGAAAATGATGAATTGTGTCATTTCTACAGTATTCTGCTTTGTATTGTGTGCAAGCTGTGCTAGGAGACTTGCCTCTCAGGCAGACCACAGAAAGCGGAAAGAAAGTGGATGCAAAAGGTCAAATCCCATTGAAATCCCTGCTAATGCACATGAGGTATTTGCTGAAAACAGCAGGAAAGCACCAGCCTAAGCAGGCAAGAAACCATCACCTTTTGGGAGGTTGCTATTTCCCCCTGTGTTTGGGACAATTCCAGTATCTGTTGATCCAGATCTGCATGAGGATTTGTGCGTGGCTTTAAAGAAATAACATTACCTCACGTTTACAACTTCCTCCAAAAGAAGGATATGATTTTTCTCTAATCCCTAATCATATAGAAACGGTGAAGTTTCATTGCTTCTGAAATTTCCTGAAGATATAATCAATATCTCTTTACTTGATACTCTAAGTAGTATTCTTTTGCTTCAATAAATGATAAGTAAAATTCAGTTGCTATATGTGTTGCAGATATATTCAAGCACCTGCAGCTACCAAAGGTATTAACAGTAGGTTACTTCTGTTTTTCACTCTTGGTGCAATTTGGCAGTCACATATCCTCCTGGTTTCTTCCATTTCTCTCATGTATTTGCACAGACAAAAAAAAATCCAGTATAAACAATATTTCTCTTGAACAGTGATGTTAAAATTATTTTTACATTAAGAGCATATGAAAAAAATGCATCCAACTCTGGTAACTGAGGGCTATCTCCACTAGTAGAGACATGCAGTAAAAGTGATCACGAGTCTGCAAGTGTAACATTCAGGGCACCATACCTGGAAAAGAAGAGACTTGGGCTCCCATCCCTATTTCATTTAACAATTAACAAAAAATGTTTTGTAGGCTTAGACCATAGGGCCGGAACCCTATGTCTGGCCCCTGCTACTAGTTAAAATGTGCAGGCAAAGGCAACAAGAAATTTTAAGAGTTTAATTTTGACTTTAATAATTGACTGCTTATGTCTCACTGGATCTTTCTATGAGTATAGCAAGAGCTTATAACACTGGTCTCAATAAACTGCAACATTTCAAAATTACAAACCACAAAAAAAATAACCTGAATATTATACCTAGAAACCTTGTCTTGCTGATGCCCTCAGTCCATTGCAGCTATGACAACAATATCAGAAAAACTGATAACATCTACAACTACACAATTTCGTGGAGCTAGTCACTTTTTCTAACTGAGATCAAAGTTATTTCCCAAAGCCCATGAAGTTATTTCTTCTACCTGGCTAATTTCTGATTGTAACTTCTTAAGCTGGTGAAGTATTGTTAAGCAAACTCTGAGAAAAATGCATATATGACATTAATCACAGTGAAGCAGATGTAATAATTCTAATTTAATATTAATTGGAAATAAATTCTGATAGTAAATGAAGTACTGACCAGCAAATTCATTCGTAGATTCATTCTGTGAGTAAATCAAAGTGCACTTGATAATTTTCTGCTTACATGATTCATAGGTCTTTTACCTACATAACAAACAATCATCTCTCAGTCCGACATTAATAAATTCGATTAAATAAATCACAGAACACTACAGAGTGCAACATACATACTATTTCTTAGATTAACCTTTCCTGGGTCTCACTATGTCTTTTCTCCAGATTAATTGTATTTGCAAAATTAGACTCCAAATAGCCTTGCCTAGTACTCCTGGTTGAGGCAAGAATCAAAAACAGGAGAAGGAAATAGCATACAAACACAGGGAAAAGTGCTAATTTCATAATATACTACTTCTGTGTTTAAATAACACTTAACACACAGCCACATTCCTGCATGGTCACTTGGTTAGTTGCCTTGTTTATTATGTTAATTATGACTCATAAATAAGCGTGTGAATAGGCACTCAGCAAGAGCTCAGGGAGACTTAGAGGGAATTATTAATCTCTCTAAATCACCTAATAAAAAAAAAAAAAATAAAAGGAAGTTTAATAGTAACACTTTTCAGCCTTCTGATGATGAAGCCCTAACTTGACTGGAAGTAGTCTGAAAACTCTCACAATCTTGTTATTAATATGGCATGTTTGCCTGGTAACACAAGCGTATGCAGACATGCATGCATATCTTTCACAGCTTTCAGTTTTCCCATCAACCATGCTGGTTGGTCAAAACCAAGTAACAGGTACAGCTGGGCTCCCTGTTGTGGAGTGCTTGCACAGGAGGGAACCTGCTAGAGGCTGCCCCTGCCAGCACCTGCGCTCTGGCCAAATTGCCTTACGTACTGGCTTTTGTATAATATAATAGCCAGCATTAACTAATAAGCACAGTGCTATATGAACTTCTCTGCAACACACAGCCAGTTCTTGTGGCAGTCTCATAAAAGAACAATTTCCCATATATTGCTTGATATTCGCAATTATAGATTCTTCCTGGGGAAGGGCTGTCAACAGTTAACAACTGCACTAACAGTTACACTGCTCTTGGCTTTTATCCCCTCAGCTATGCCAGCCTGAGGCAGTGTGAGCATTCATGCCTGTACCAACATGCAGCCACCTGCCCCAGTTTCTCCCTTCCACCCATGAGCCGAAAAGGCCCCCAGCTCTTCCTGATGCAGCTCTCCCCGATGCAGCTCTCCCCTAGATTGGTGGAGTTTGATAACCCCTTACTGGCTGCATGTAAGCTCATCCCAAGAAACTGTAAGTCCTCACCTGGAGTTTGACAGGTAATCGTCTATTTGCTCCCAGCACGGTTTTCTCACTTACTATTTGTGATTTTAATAACTTTCTTCTCTGCTGTCCTCTCCCATTTTCCCTTAGCTAATGGCAATATCTCTTCTTTCAGCTCTACCCACTCCTCCTTCCCATAGCACAGTGACAAGCTTACATCCTGAGCTACAAATTTTCCACTCTCTCTTCCCAGCTTTTAAAAGATGCCTCTGTGTTAAATGAAGCAAAGAATTCTGTCACCATAAACTGCAAAGAGAATGCAAACCACCTTGACTTAACAGTACTTCATTTTTTTTTTTTGTTTGTTTGCTTGCTGTTGGTTTTTTTTGTTTGTTTTTTGTTTTTTTTTTTTTTTTTTTTTTTAACTAAAACCATAGGGTGGTTGAAAAGGAATTGGTGATCTGGAAAAGGAGGTCAGCTAAAAGCCTGTGTTGTCTACCTTGTTATTCGACATCTTTTCCAGAAGAAGTAGAATAACCGCTATAGAAAGTTACTTCAGTTTAGTATTCCCACCCCTAGGCTTGGCAGAGCTGTGAGGAGACCATAGCATACATCCAGCTAAGCTACTTCATTCAGCATTACGACTGTTTGTTCTTTGTACTAATTTCCACCAAGGGCAAAATACAATCCAGAACCCAAACTGAACTCAAAATGTCTTTACAGTTATGGTGAAAGAAGGCACAGCAGGAAGCTTTGTATTTAAAATTTTATACTAGTCCTTGTTTTAGAAGTAGAACAAACAGATCTGTGATAGCAACATTCCTCCCTTCCTCCTTAGACAGCTACAGGCTGCTCTAATATGACTTGATGCATGCAAAAGACTAACCTTTTCCTTCAGTTTTGCCTGTGGGTTGATAGGAGAGATTATTACATCCATGCTCCAGTTAATTACCTCACAGCCAGCCTTTGGAGCTCTCAGCAATAACGCCCCGCAGCAGGAGAGCAAAGGCAAGTGTTGTGGATACTTGGGAGGGAGAACAGTGACTCCATAGCAGTGAATGTAAAATAAAATTAGGTGTGTGCTCCTCTATGTAACTAAATAAAGCACATACTGCTTATAGTTACTTACTGCTTACAGATCTATTTCCTCTTCTAAAAAGGTAAGTCTTCTGGTAGAGGCATTATCTAAGCTATTTCTTGCAGTACCTCATCTCTGCTGTCTAGTCTGGAACATGTACTACTCTTCCCCATAAAAGAAGTATAATTTTAAAATTAAAGCAGGTATTGTACTGATGTATCCTGTACCGCATGGTGTAGGTAAAGAATAAAAACTAGAAGAGATTAACTGGAGAAAATAGGGCTTGAAAAGTCTGAAAGCTCACCTGGCCTAGCTTACAGGCCCCAGGCACATTCAATTACACCAAAATGATTCCAGGAAATGTCTGTCTAACCTATTCTTTAAAAACATAGGAGACTGAAATTCTACAACCTCCCCAGGCTGTGTACCTCAGCACTTCACCATCCTTATGATTAGAAACCATTCTTTTAAGGTTGGAACTGCATTTCCCTTTACTGCAATTACTCCCTTTATCCTCAGTGTACACAGGGAATAATTTACAGCTGTCTGCTCTACAAAACCTACTTGAAGATCATTATTGTGCCTTTGGTCTTTGTCAGACTGAACAATTTCTTCCAGTCCTTCCTCACAATTTTCTCCTAATTCACCAAACAACTTTTTTTTTTTTGTTTTAATTCTCCTCTCATTTTCTTTCTACATTTCTTCCAGGTGGTCTGAATAATTCTCAGAACTAATTCGGGTCAGCAACATGAGAAGGATGTGAACCAACTTGAACATGTCCAGAGGAGAGCCATGAAGATGATCAGAGGTCTGGAGCATTGTTCCTGTGAAGACAGTCTGAGAGAGCTGGGCTTGTTCAGCCTGGAGAAGAAAAGGCTCCAGGGAGACCTTAGAGCAGCTTCCAGTGCCTAAAGGGACAGTCAAGAAAGCTGGAGAGGGACATTTTACAAGGATATGTAGTGATAGGACAGAGGGGAATGGCTTTAAGTTGACTGAGGGTAGATTTAGATTAGATATTAGGAAAAAATTATTCACTATGCGGGTAATGAGACTCTGAAAGATGTTGCACAGCAAAGTCGTGGATGCCCCATCCTTGGAAGTACCCAAGGTCAGTTTGGATGGGGCTTTGAGCAACCTTCTCTAGTGGAAGGTGTCCCTGCCCATGGCAGGGGTGTAGGAACTCGATGATCTTTAATGTCTCTTCCAACCCAAACCATTCTATGATTCTATGAAATCTGCTTAATCCCATCAGTAGAGTCTACAGAGACTTACTCAGATTATCTTAAAGTAGGCAGAATTAGTCAGTTAAACAGCTCTGAAGACTCTGAAGCACTGGGCTCAGTGCAGTTGCCTAGACATGGATGTCTAGTGCTATTTGGGATGCCTTTGGGTATCCTGCCCAACATTAAGCTACCAGTCGAGAAGGACATGGTCTCCTATAGTCTTCATGTCACGCCACCATCCCCATGTCTAAGATGCCCTGTGACACCTCAACATGTAGACATGTTTATATCTAGGCATTCAAACTGAGCCCACAGATGACATGTAGTTTCTTACATTGCAAAATTAAGGTCGGATACAGAGCCTTATTGTCTAACTTGCTAGGCATGGCATCAGAGGCTGTGCATACAGCCTAAAATGATAAATACAAGGATGTTCCTAACTTGTTTATGTAAAAAAATGGTACTGTCCTAATAGTCAGTCTTAATCAGAAGAGAAGAATGTGGTGGTGTTTTTTTTTATTCAGGGTATTTTATGCCAATTCTGACATTCTGTGAGAACCTGTGCTGGAAGCAGAAAGGGACTCTAGGATCTAAATTTATTGTTATTCTGCACTGAGGAGGTGAAGATGTTTGCTGGTGTAATAAGATGCGGTATTAGCTGACTTTTCCATCTTTTAGCTTACAAGATGCGCAATACTGTGATAGCTGAACCACCCTTCTCTTCATGCTACACAAATACATACGAGTTGAATCACTGCTTGCAGCTTCTGTGTTTTCACTTTAAAAATGTGATGTATAAAAATGGATGGCCTGTCAAATTTTCATTCAATCTGGATAAACTAATTTCTCCAAGGGGTGGAAAGTAGAATCAAGAGGATCATTTATGCTAGTGGTGTATATGACATAATGGATGAAAGTTATTGCTTAATTAAAGGTAATTTTACCTGAAAGCTCCCTCCTCATATCATTTTGGATCAGATGCTTATGAGGGGAACGGTAGACAAGATGAGTAAATTAGGGAGGATAGATAGGAATTTTTGAGCTATGACAAGTTCTCAAGCTCATCAAAAACCTCCAGTGCCCCTCTGAAGCTGCTCTAGATATTGTGCTAAGTGGGAAGAGCATGCCCAGGGTAGGAGGGAACAAAACTGATTTAGTAAGCAACCTGTTGCTGGATCATCTAGGTGAAAATGCTTGCTTTACTGACAGTATCAACACTTCCACATAGGTATAATTTCTTTGCCCTCCTCTGGATATTGACTTGGGGCAGTTTAGGTGGGATTTACTAGGAAAGTGATGCTGTATTGAGGGAGCAAGGGCTTGCAGTCAGCCTAAAGCAACAGGATGGTCCTTGCAGTGGGCTGGCTCCTCACCAGTCGAGTGTGCTCTCTCCCTCCACATGTTGTTACAAGTAGTTTGTCCTCACCTTTTCTCCCCTCCTAACTTGAGAAAAGTCAGTCTTGTTTCTACTTATCCTCTTGATCACATGCAGTAATAGCAGCTAACCAGGCAATTCAGGTATCATTTTCCCTCACCTTAAACAACTCATTTCAAAACAATATAAAAAAAACTGCTAGGAAAAGCTAAGCCATATTGACATTTTCACTGATGCTCAAACACTTGACAAAAAAGGTAGGATAGAATTTTGGCTAAACATTTGATGAACTAAAAAGGTTTTTCTATCCTCTAGCAAGCCAATCAATAAAACTTATCTCCATGTTTCAGGGTGTCCATGTGTGCACTTGGTTTTGATTCCTCGGCTGTCTGTTTGACAAACCTTCAGTCCTGACACAATGTACAATACTGTTGGTTAGTTCTAGGGAGAAACTGGATGTGAAAATACCCAGTGAGACTGATTATATTCCTGCTGCTTAAACATGTTCTCTTGAGGCACATTTAGCTACACTTTGAATAATGCTTCAGTTGAAATTACCTCTTTCCTTTTGACAGATGAATAACAAGTACGTAGTGGTGTAGGAGTTCATTTTATAAGCTTTAGAACAAGATTGTAGCCTTTTTACCAACAGTGTTGTTTCTTGTATTTGTAATGAAATTCAGTGCAAGGAATGTATTAAATTGCTAACCTATGCTAGTAGACTTCCTGGAAATGAATGCTGTCTTCAGTTCTTTTGCCCTTCTATTCAGAGGTACATCAACTGTACACTGCAAAATGAGGGATACGAGATAAAATTGGAAGCTACCAGGTTGAAAAGCCATGTTGCTGTTTTAATTTGGCTTTATAATTAATTTATCTTTTTCTCCTTTTTCTGCCCACCCCTTCCCTCAAGATTCTTTAAGGTTTACCCCAGGTGTGCTGAAATTCAATATACAAAAATATTGGATCTACTCTCATTTGCCTATATATACATTAAAATGCAAACCTTCGCTTGGAAGTCAAGACATTCAGGAGACCTTCAAATGCAGCATTTTCTGATGTTGATATCTTATTATTCTGATATTGCTGTGCTATACTAAAAAAGTTTAGACATTTTTTTACTAATTATGACTTTTAAGGTCACAGTGGGAATTTGTGGCCATGCAGCAAGTCTCCAGAAGCCTGGAGGAAAAGGCGGCAGCAGCAGCAGCCACTGCTACCACCCCACTGCAAGGGGAGGTATTGGCTCCCCATGAACCAGCTTGGTTTTACTGGTCAACACAGAGGGCAGGTAGCAGAGTCTAAAAATCATCTTGTTTGGATTAGAGTTTCAGGCACTTCAGCAGCTAGTTCCTCAGAAGTTAATGGAGAAGACCTGGATTTAGTTAAACCAGCCTATAAGATTTCAAAACCAAACGGCTCTAAGTGACACAAGCCAAGGACCGGTTTCATTTTAGTTCATCTGAGGATTCAAGCTTATGTAAAGGCTCTGAAGGTTTTGTATTATGGAGTAAATATTTTAAATAGTTTAAGATTATTATTATTACTTAAAAAGAAATATTTTATATGGTCCAGCTGAGAACAGATTTTTCTGTTTCAAAGTCATAACAGCATTTCCCAGCCAAAGAGTATAAAAATGCAATAAATGATCCTCCGCTTTTCCTTACCAAGCACTTTGGAGTCCACTGGTGAAAAGCGCTACAGAATTTCCCATTGTGATGATTACTGTTATTAAAACTGGCTAAATGAAAGTGAATTTGTATTATCTCCCAAAGCATTTCTAACCACATCTAAGCAAGATATCAACAGCTGAGGCCGTTAACAGTGGGAGCACATGTTATTTTTGCTTCAGAACATTGCTTGTCGTTTTGTATAAAGAAAAGAAAGTATTTACATTACCTCCAGAATTTCCTATCGCTGTGTAATCTTAAAGTAGTTCCAAGCAATCTTCTGGAAAGAAAACCAAATACATCCCAAATTAGCAAGAAAATATAGAAGATATATATGTGATATCATACTTCTTCCAGATTAGTATAAATATCCGTAATGTAACTATTCTTCATTAAATTACTAAAACTGCTCCCTCATTTTGCTAATGAATTCTCAAGTCCATCTTCTGTTATACATAGCTTTTCTTTTGGCTGAAGTCTCACTTTTATCATCATTAGAAGAAACATTTACTAAAAGGATAATATTCTTTGTGTGGATAGACGTCTGTTTCCTATTTAGCTTTCGGAAGTATGGCATAGTCTCTACAGCTTACGATGACGTGAGAGTGTTCATCTTATTGTGCTTCACAGAAAGAACCTTTCCAAAAGTTTAGTACATTCATATGCATTAACATGTATAATTTTGTTAGTTTCCAATGTGATGGTCTCACAGTAACATAATTTTTAGACACCGTTGTGTAGAGGAAAAGCAAGTTGTTCTTACTCTGTCATTTATTCTGTTTGGTATCAGAAAAACATTTGAACACCTCCATATTATTAAAATTCATGTCCTATAATCTAGTACACAAAGGTCACATGTAGCAGGAAAGTATGAATCTCAGCATTAAGGGGAAAAAATGGCACAGACCATGATTAGGATGTTATGGTTTCAGATACATATTCTCTGGAAACTGCAAGATTTGTTTCTTATTCTCCAGATTGTATAGTTATTTTTAATATTTAGAGAGTAGGTAAATGAAGATTTTCAGAAGCAAAGAGTTGAGGGTATGAGCAAGTAGAATGAAATGTTGGGATCTCACCAACAAAGCCGATAGATAATCATTGTAAGGAAATTGTAAGTTATGACTGGTGCTACTTTGATCAATTTTGGATATTACTGTTCTCTTCCCCCCTTTTTTTTTTTTTTTTTTTTATTATTTATTCCCTGTGATTAATTGATTTCATCTTGGGACATCAGACACAAGAAACTCCGCTGAGCTGCCTGAATACAGGTGCTCAGGGTCCTTAGACATCCCTCTGGGCCCCCCTGGGGTCCTGCAGAATGTACTAGAGACGTTCATCCACCTGCAGCAGCTGGCAGAGGCCAGGCAGTGCACCGGGAACAGCTCAGGTGGCATGAGATGCCTGCATTTAGGGAGCTGAATAGAACCCAACATCTCCACAGGCTTCTATAGTTCTGTCTTATTGTATGACACACTGGTACTTCAAAGAGCTATCCTGCCATTTCCTATAATGAGTAAAGAGGACTTTATTTTGTTCTATCTATCTCATTGCTTTAAAAATGCTAATTTCTAGACCCAGTTTTACTTATGGACATGGTTCTGGTCTGGTTTTTTTTCAGCCTCTCAATGGTGATGCACTTCTGGATCATGCACAAATATTGACACCACTAGACAACTCTGAAAAATACTATTATAATAATCAGTACAGATAATTTTTAAAATTATAATTAAGACTCTTTAAAGCTTGATCGAGGGGAGTTTTCAGGAGCTGAAGTACATTCAAGCAGAGATTTCTTCAGGTTGAATGCCTTTGGATGAGAAGCTTTTCAGCTAAGCAATGCTGAAGTGTGTATTGTGCCAACTTTGCCATTAGGGACAGTAATTCATTCTGTAGTGTCCCAAGTCTGTTCATAAACATTAAATTCGCATGAAAGAAATAAAAGCACTTTCAGTAACATGCAAATAAATTGGAATCTGAAGGAGCTAAGGAATCAGCTTTATGGCACACATTGCCTTAAAGATGGTGCAAACAGTTTCAGAAAAGCTATACAAAACATTTAATTATAGCACATTTTAATGTACTTTTCCCCTTCTTTATTTAGTAATAACCAAACAAGAAATTTTGCTTAGATTCCTACATGATTCTTCATCCTTATTTGAATAGCTGGTTTTTGCTACAATAACAGCTGTGGCCAAAACCATGAAATTTTTAAAAGAAGAAAAATAAAACCAAAACCCTAATCTCTTCATAAAGGATCAAAATTAAAATATAAAATATATTCAGTCGTTTCTAGGTCAATTCATATTCTGCCCTTATTTTAAAAATTAACATAATTTCTATATCAGCAGTCCAGGGAATTCCAATTTACAATCACTGTTACTTCAAATTTTTAGCCATTATATTCTGATGCCTTTTAAAGATGGTATTTTCTAATAATTATTTTCGTTAGTTGCTTGTTGACTTAAACAGTGTCAGCAACTTTGTTACTAAGTGAAACTGGAACATAGGAAAATGTTACATTTATTTTCATTTGAAGTATTATTTTTTCTTTTGGGCGAAAAAATCTGAAGCATAGATCTTAAAAATTCTTGTAAAAATATTGATTTAATTCTGACAAAAATGAGCTGAAGAAGTCGAGAGTTCATTCTAATATACAATAAAAAATAATCCTCAGTTAGTTACACTTTGGAGCCTATAACACAGTGCCAACTCTGAGTACTCCTGGGAAACCATGGCCAAGTACTTCACTGTGTTTGTAATCATCTTGGATCAACTAAAACAAACCAACCACACTTTAACACGGGAAGTGTTCCTTTTTTAACACATTGGTGTAGAAATTAATATATAACAGGTCAGCTCACCTGTGTTCTGTTTCCAATGTAAAAATTTTACATAAAGACGAATCTCATTAAACCTAATTGTCCAATAATGCAAGATGGCAAATGGTATTTTACTAACCCTGAATGATGGATATCTAATACCTCAAAATAACAGGAAAGCTCGTGCATTGTATTTGCATTGGTACTCTTTAGTCATAACCACTGTAGAACATCCCACACAGTTTGCAATTCCTAGGAAGCAGCAATCACCATGGATATTTTCTTTTTGATCGTTCTGTAACATCAACCACCATGCTGGCTATGACAAGTTAATTTTGCATTACATATCTTGTATGCATATGTTGATGCTGGATACCAGGAACACAGTGCTGTTACGGGAAAGGAGTAAGTGATTTCATGCACTAGGTGTTTGCTCATCATGAACAGTCCCTGCTACAGAAGTTACTAATGACACCTTCATAGCCATAGCAGAATTCAAACCTAAAAGCTTTCTTCACTCTCAAAAGATATTAATGTATAATTCTGTAAAACACATTTAAAATAAGGACAGAGAAAAATAGATAAATGTCTTAGCATGACAATGCCATACCAGACAAGACAGGAATTTCATGCTCTTTCTTCTTGGTTCCTATTCGAATACTGGATGGTGTTTAATTTCTAACAAATTTTTCATAAGTCTCTAGGAAACTGGTTCAGATATTTAATGTCATTTTATTTGGAGTAAAATCTCACAAAATGGTGGGCATTTCCCCTATTTCTCTTATCCTCCATTTGTTTGGCTATGAAGTCTAACAAAGATTTAGTTACATACCCAAGTATTCCCTCAGGCTATTAAGTGCTCAAGTGCAGCAAAACCTAGGAGAGATGGCACAATAGATCTTTGCTACAAGACATTATTTCTATTAGGAGTAATGTACTGCACTGCAGCAAAATGCATTAATAGTATTGTATTTAATGTTATAATGGGACTACTGATGCATGTCACCACTTAGTACAGTTCATTATCTTGTGATTAAGCTATGTAGCAAGATAAGCACAGTTTTACAGATACTTTACTAAACAGCTGAAGTACTTCTGAGAAGTAAAAAAAAAAAAAAAAAGCCCTATCAAAAAAACTTTCATCTACAGGGCTTTGCTTGTCTTGCATTTTGTATTTTCTTTCTGAAATCCTACATACTCATTATATTCTTATTTTGAGTCTTGAATGACAATCAACATTTTCTACAAGATAAAAAGGGAATAGAGCAAAATAACACTAAAGAAAAAGACATGCTAACCTTTCCTCCAAGGGAACATTACTCATTAACAGCTTCACAGCATTCAGAACTATTTTGACAGAAGTAATCTGTGCTCCCTCCTTTTTTTCATGCATGAATTAAAATTGTAATTATTGCATCTGTTGAAAAATCACCATCTAATATACAAATGTCTGTCCAGAGATAATTTTTCTCTCCCCCTTGCAGTTCACCTAATAGTCTCAGCTCTTCCTGGTGTCAAGGTGACTAGTGAAATTTCATTACAGTATCAACTCATTTCATTGTTTAAGTCTGTGGCTAATATTAGATAACAAAGTAAAACATCAAATTTATCCTTACAAGTACAGAGTAATCCGAAGCATTCTGGTTTGTTTGAAAACACTGGAGATGACTTTTTTGTCTCTTTTGAGAAAATGCATAGAGTTTTTCTACTGTATTGCAGGCTACATCCATGGAAACAGGGATGTACTTTTGCTGTTCCTGTTAATTAAAAAAAGAGTGACACCTAAAAGCAAAGACACACTAATGATGATGTGAACATTGAGCTCTGCATTTACAAATGCTAAAGTTTCTCATAATACTGTTATGTGCCTCCATTCCCAAAGTGACTCTGCATTTCAAAATCTTGTTTTTCAGTGAATCACCTTCCATATAAGAAAATTAGTAGGAATGACTGGAAATGAGGCAGTTAGCAGATGCTAAAAGAAAATCAGAGAGAGATATAGGAAGTTCTTTTGCTATATTATACTGCTTACTGTTTGAAAAATTAAAGGAATCAAGACAATTTCCTTCCCTAATGTGCAGAGGTACAGGTGGCACCAGGTTCCATAAGTGCTCAAAGTACTGGATGACTTCTTCACACTAAGATATATTTATAAGATAACAACAAATTCTTAGCAGTCTCAATTTTCTAAAGAAATGATTGGATAACGAAGAACTCATATTCTCCTTTTCCATTTATTATTTGCCTTTATCTTTTTATTTTCAGTTTCCCCTTTTCTTTTTTTCTTCTTCTTTTTCCTTTTCCTTTTAAGAGGCAATACCCCCCTTAGAGCCCATTACAACTTTCTGCTTCTGGGACACCGACCTTCTAGAGCTGGATCTTGACCCAAACACTCTTAGCTGTGGCTCTCCATAGCTTCTAATCAGCAGTAGATTAGTCTACAAGATTATGAATATAGGGGATAAAAATCCTCTATATTCAAAGGCATAGAAATGAGGGACTTGAAAAATACCAGAGGCGTAAAGTTAAAAGAAAATTACCAATAGCAGCAAATGAGTAATGAAATCCTAAAAATTTGTAATTGCAATGATGATACTATTAGAAATTATTGGACACAATTTTATTACTTTAAAATTAGAAATAAGACTGAAAAAGAAATTAAAAAATCAAAACACATGCACCTTTTAATACCAAATTACTGTAGATATCTGGATCTATAAAAGTATAGATCTATAAAAGTTCTATACAAGAATCAGTATGGTTTGTTTTATCTGGATGATTCTTAAAAGTATAAAGGTTTATAGCACCTCTAGTACCTGAAGAAAGCTCATCTTTGATCAAGCAATGGGGAAATAAAACCCAGAACAAAGAAAGCACAGGCCCATAGAGAAGTTTAAGGACTTTTCTTCTGATAATCCTAGCACCTAACAATAGAAGGTACATGCCAAAATATATTCCTGTATTCAAATGCTTTATCTTAAAATCTTTCTGTGACTGAATCAGAAACTGAACATAAGTTTTCTAAATCAAAGTTACATGACTGAGTACAAGATTCAGTACCTATTTTACCTTCGTCCTCTTCACATCCTGCCTCTGAATGTGCAAAAGAGTTAAAATGTGCAAAACTATTACTGCTTTACAGTGACTTGGTCTAACACACTCATAAGCAGAAACAAATTAGCCCAAATGTCATAGAGTAATTCAAAGTCTTCTACTAATTAGAGAAATATCATTATGACAACACTAAAAGAAAGATAAAAAGCAATGCAACAAGTTTATTCTGACCACTTTTTTCCAATTAAAGAAATAAAAATATTATTTAAAAAAAAAAAAAAAGACAGAAGAAAACAAAAAGGCAAATTAGTGCCTGGAGGACACTCCAAAAGGAAAGGAATGATGAATGTCACGTAGGATTTCCTGCTTGATTTATCTGCAATATTCATAAGTGTATGTTTATCCAAAAGCTTTGTCTCGGATCAGGCAATTAATTAAACTAGAGAAGATCTCAAGCAGGGAGAGCTGAGAGCTGTTAATAGCATATGGCTGTTAATCAAATCTGGCTCTGCTGGTTTTCTTGGGACACATTCCTCTGTTTGCACTTCTACAGCACCATAAAGATATGAGATCCATGGATAAGCAGTACAACATGTAATAAGCAGACCCAACACTTCAGAATTTGAACAGTTACCAATAGCGTTAGTAGTTTTTCTCAGTTTTAGCAAAAGGATGATTACACCTGAGCGTATCTTCATTTCTTTGGGAATATGTGTGAGAAGGTTTTTATCCAGTCTGTAGTACTGCAGGATAAGTGAGAAGGTAGGTGACTTTTGCAATGTGAGGTCAATGTTGAAAAATAAGAATAGCAGAAATGGCAAGATGGGACAGAAACAAGATCAGGACTGGTAAGGGTGAGGATGAGACTTGGTTTCAAATTGTCACAGAAGGTAGTGGAAAGCACAGGAGAAGTCAAAGCATGACAATAGGAAAAAGAATGTTTCAAGAGCATCCTGCTAATTTCAGTATGGATCTTTCAGAGCGCCCAGTCCAGTCATACATTCCCCCACTCTGGAGGCACTTGAAATTTTTAAACCGTAGTGGCTTTGCCCATAAAAGAAGAGATGAAATATTACTCAGAAAACTATATGATTTCTACAGCCCAGATCAAATACTGGCTTGTTGCTCCAAGCACTAGGTCTTCAGTTTGGTTTGGTGCTTCTGTACCAAATCAAAATAGGCTCCATAAAGCGTCTTCTAGAAATACATATTCAGTCAGGATTTGACTCCAAACTTCAGGATTTGACTCCAACTTCTGGAAATACATATTCAGTCAGGATTTGACTCCAAACTTCAGTCAGGATTTAACTCCTTTTTTTCCAAGCTTCTTGTTCAGACTTATATGTCTAAGTTACCACCAAAGTGTCTAACTGTTAAAACATGTCACAATATTTAGAAAGATATACTCGATGTATTTATCTCTCTTTATGTTAGGTAGTATGAATCCAGATGTACAAACTTTACCAAAACCAGACCTCTCTCAGTGATCCATGGGGATTTTCCCACCTTTGGTGGACCAGTACTTCTTGTCAGTAAAACTTTCCTGCACTTTTTGACTAATGGACAAGCATATCTCATGACACTTGAAATGGCTGGCTTTTCATTGGAAACTCAGTGCTTGAAATTCATTAAAATCCCATTGATTTTCATTTATACTGGTAATTCCAACAAAGAAAGGCCATCAGTGCATATCTACATTCCCAAAAATGCAGAGCAAGAGCTTACAGTAAACCAATACTCCCCCTGCATAGATACGTATGCAGTTGGCAGCTACACTGTGGGATGGAGTCTTAAAATTAGAGACAGATCACAAATTAAGATAAAAACATTTGAAACTCCATGACTGCTGTAAGTGGAAACCATTCAACTCTAGTTTTTTTACATGCATAGTTCTTAAAAAGAAAAATCCCTTATTTTAATCTGCCATCTTTAAAATGTATCTCAAAAGTATTGTATGTCATGTATTTTTATTTATATAAATATATTTGTCATGTAATTTTGTTTATACAAAAATGCAGACTACTGTTTGTCTCCTGCATTTGGAAATGTGTTCCCGTTTAGTGATCTCAGAGGTGTACTTTAAAAATTAAAGCAGATACGAAGTTAAGTAGTCCTTTTAACTGCACGTGTCACTCACATTCCCTGTAGATTACACAGAATTGTTTCCTAAAATGGGGACTCACAAGAACACAAAGCTGTACCCAAAGTCTCCTTAGATACTGAACAGAAACTCTAAATTGTCTGTCAGCTGAAATGACAGAAATCTGAAAAGCCCTCCTTTTGGCTGCTTTTTGTGGAAGTTCCAGTCTGATAGTCTGCTGTTTGGAAATGACATGTAGTATGTAAGTAGTGAAATAACTAATTTGTGAAGCCTGCCGAGACTTACACATGAGCTCGGCTCTCCAAGCAGCTCCAGGGCATCAAAGACATATTGACATGCATATTGACAGAAGCTACACAATATGGGACTGGAACACTTCATTTCAAGGGGAAGGAATTGGCGCGTGTGGTAGCTCTGTGACTAAATCCTTTTCTAAAACCAGTACTTCAACTTAAATACATTCTGTCAGCATCCTAATGGAAAGCCAGTGTGCAGTGAAGCACTTTCTTTTGCATTAACTATGCAACGAGAATAGATACAAACTATTTACTACTAAAATAAACTTACCACTCCATTGCTGCTGGAGAAGGGACTGACCGTTTATAACAAGGTAATTATATACTTACTGACCTAACTAGTGAAAAGAATATTTTGTGATACTCATTTGACTAATCTTGTAGACATGTGATAACATCACATTTTTTGTATCACAGTAAGAATACTCGAATGTCAGAACGTCAAAATCAGACAGAAATCAGAAAAAGCTAAATGGCTACAAGAGACTAAAACTTGTCAAGAACCAAGATTGTTCACCCCCTCCCCAATATTTGTCCTGAATCTATATTAATTTTTGAAATGGCAGTCATTAAGCTAAAAGACTACATAATTTTTTACCTTCCTACAACTGTAAGCAAACAACAGCTGAGTCAAAGACAAATTCAGTACTGTAGAAGGATTTATTTTCATTTTTCCTGCAGGGAGAAACTTTTTGGCAGTAAACAAGTGTCTGGCACAGGACATCTGCTTGTTTTTCAGATAACCAGAAGAGCTAGTCTGTACTGCTTTGTAAATGAAAAGCATCTCCCTGCTCATTTCCCCACAGAAGCCAGAGCAGAAAAATCCACAGATAAAGATGTCTAAATTTAGGTATCTGTATGTAGGTATCTACCTAGGAATTAGCTGTCTGAGCTCCCATTATAATCAATGAAGATTTAGACTTCAATTCAGTTGCACACAAATAGGTATCTAGGGCATTTGATGTGCCAAGACTATCCTACTTGGCCTTCAGAGGACATCTCAAGCAGGCATGAATGTCCTGTACAAGTTGTGTCATTCATTAGCACTGTGAAAATGTCCATAATATGCATGTCAGAATAACAACTTCTGTTTGGGAAAATTAATTGAATCCCAGGCATGCATCAAGAGCAGCAGGAGCTTAGACACCTAATTCACATGTGCACATCTATAAGATAGGGCTTAGCCCTCCTTGCAAGACACTTTATTGCCTGCAATATGGAGAACAATCTAACCTGAGGTGAAGGGCTTGTTTACCTAGATGTGGGCACCTAGCACCATTTGTGAAGCTTATAATACCTATGCAGAGCTGGTAGACAGGACGCAAGTCTTACAGGATAACTGCAATCTTCTGGAGAAGCACGCAGAGGCCAGGCAAGATATCTTAATGCAGGATATCCTAGGCTATCTTATGCATGCATACACACAGCAAAGGAATCCCACCAGAGCTGTTTGCCTTGTATGACTGTAATTCCTTTTCCGCATTGTGTGGTAGTGGCTAAACTAATTCTCGTCCCTAATTAAGGTACCTATAACAGGTGGCTGAATAAAATTGTAAGGAATGCGTGCACCTGTATTCTTGAATTAATGATGATGGCTCTATCCCCCTCTGACATTACTGCAGAGTGATGCCAAGTAAATGTATCATTTATATGCCTGGCACAGTTAGCATGGACAATTTTAGTCCTGGCTAAGTTAAATTGATATGCTGCCCCTTGTCCTTTATGCACTGAAAAGCAAAGCAGCTAAATTACTGCAAAATTTCCTAATGTAGAAAACCCACAGTTATGCTTGGAAAATATTTTTTTTTAATTGATTTCTGCTGCCAGTAAGAGGTACTGAAATCAAGTTTTACAGTCACGAGAACTAACTAAAATAATGTCTCTGGTGCCAGCATATGAAATAGCATAATGTTTTCCATTCAGAATTAGTTGTCATATGAAAAAGATGACTTATGTTTGACCTTCCTGTGTGAGCATGATCATCTAAATTTCACATCTGTTTGTCTGAAAGTAAAGGGCAGTTCCAAGCCTAACATATACACCTTGTCTACACATGGCTGTCATGATAGCCTGAAACGAATGTAATGTATTTAATTTGTTAACAGATCAAGTAACTTCAAAGACAATTTGCAGTATGAGCCTGGGAGGCAAGCCACAGCATTAATTTCCTCTCTCATAATTAAGAGTTCCAGCATCACTAGCCTCCAGTACTGCAAAAAAACTGTATGAAAAGAGAAAGGATGTGAGAGCTTTCAGGGCCAATTGCATGTTTAGGTATTGGTCCTAACATCCATACGTATGTAAAGTACTAGCAACACTGCACGTTTTTCAGCACAGCTTTCCTGTTCTCATCTTTCTCATCCGGAATATTCTGGTGGCATGAATATAACAAGGGTGACCTTCCACTTAGCCACATGAGGTAAGACTAACACAGTTCACAAGTTTTCAGCCTCCTTTATGTGAGTCTTCCCTGTACTTGTATGCCATACCAGTGACCAAAATCCTTACTCTTTCAGTCACATATTGCAGTTATTTAGAACAAGCTGGTCACATAAAGTAAGTTTGGGAAGGAACTTGTCCTGTCCTCCCCTCCCTTCAGCCAATGCGGGGAGAGACCCATCTTTAAGCAACCTACCCAGGAACTGAAAGAGAATGATCCAATAAGATCAAGAAGACACATCCCATATATGTCATTCCTGATCACAGACACATGGTATTTAGCACTTCTTTAAGTTCTGTCCAGCAAAAGTAACAGGCATAAATCATAGATACAAAGATGATTTCTCTAGGATCTTCTGTTTCTGAAAGAAATTACAGTGTGAGTGCCTAGTCATGAAATTACAACAGAAAAAACTACCATATTTTCATGCATGCAGCCTGTAGGTTGTCTGTCAAAAAGGAATAATATTGCAAGTAATAAGTACACATTAGCTACACTCTGACACAATAGATACTTACCAAACAGAAGTCTTTTCTTAACCCTGAGAGTAACGAGATCCTTGAACCCAGCATCAGCTGAAATATTTTTATTCCCAACCCTGAGCTTCTCAGGTAACACAGACCTTTTTCGTCTGCTGGCATACAATAGAGTTCACTCCTTCCCAGTGGTGAATCATCTGTCAACATGAGTAATTCCTCTATACACAAGGAATGGCATTTTTTTAAGCACTGGGATTGCCCGTGAGTGTACTATACCAACACCAGATACACTGGAAAAAGAATTGCAAGCATGGCAATGCCCAGGTGCTGTTCTGGGAGATCACTGCATGGAGACAGGAACACTTCAGCCATGCCCACCTGGGCAGATAGCAGCAGTTCACCTACCCATGGAACCACTGAGATTTATTCCTGTATTCTCCTCTCCATAAAACTACTCTCAAACACACAGCTGGGGATCCAATTTGTAACTAATGATCTTAATGGCTGAGGTGGATTGAATCTCCACAGGAGGCTTTCAAGTGCATCTCTATGTCCATTGAGTAGGTACTCAATGAAGACAGCATCACCAGGCATTGAAAACTAAAATGAAAATTCACAGCACCATGCTGTGATACGCACCTTTCTTTCTGTAAGCACTAGCTATCACACTGTTCTTACCTTGAACATGGTCCAGAATTAGTACCTAAAGCTGAGAATGGGATTAGTTACTTGACAATTGCAAACCTCAGAAGCTCAGATGAAATTTAGAGTAGCTTCCTTCCACTGGCCAGCTTTAAGAGATATTTACTGGCTCCATTGGCAGAGACAGAGTGACTAGAAAACTCTTGGGATTTTGTATTATAAATCAGGCTGTTGATGGGTTATCTTCTGCTTCCTTTAAGAATAATAGCGATGAATTTGCTTAACTTCTACCTTTTCAAGTACTTTATGAAAACATTTCAGAGGTAAAAAAAAGTCATTTCCCCACCTCTTATGCCTCTGTCAATGACTGCATTTCAGTCATCTAAAACAGGATAACGATTCTGATTTCTAAAATCTTTCTGTGAAATGGAGACACCAAATGGAGAAAGCTTAACATTGATCCCTGAAAGCAGAGCTCTTGACTGGATTTGAGAGCCTGCTAATCAGCACCCATTCCTGAGAACAATAAGTTCCATACTTTTTTTTTTTTTTTACATTTTTTGCATACTAGAGTTTTATCAGTTCAGTACATGAGTTTATCTTCACAATGTGCACATTCGTATCACCTAGGACTTTTTTTATTGGTTTGTAGGCTTATTGCCAATATAGCTGGATAAAACTCTGTGATACAGTGAAGGTCACTTAAACCAACCTAAGGATGCCTACTTCCCCCACATCTGTGGTTATGAATAAGAATGTAATGAGGAAACTAATAACAGGTTGTCAAAGACCTGAAGACCGGCTATGTTTTAGCTGTGCTGTGACTACAGCTCTGAGTGGAAGGAAGACAGTGGGTTAAAAACAGCAGTGTATGTTTTTTACACATACTATCTCCTTTCATCCAGGCATATACACAGAGTTGCTGCTAACGGAGCTATATTAACTTTGGAATAGATGAGAACAGATTCCACTTGCCTGAAGCTTACAACAGTCACAGTAGATGCAGTATGTCTTGTGTAGCAGGTTCAGTACCCTGGCAACATCATGTTACTCCTTTCATCTACTGCCACATTTTATTTCTGAGATCCCTGGCTGCTGGCAACATAGGAGCACCTCTGTCCTGGTCCTACAATGCTAAATCCAGGCCCTTCATTTTGTATTCAAACTTCACCCCGCCGCTATTAATTCTAATTTAGTTCCTTTAGTTACTTAATTCAAGTTTCCAAAGGCCTTAAAAAAGTCAGTTTGACCAAACAAATGGTTTGAAAGGATAACACATTTTTAAGGTGACAGAAATGAAGTCAATAATGGCCTGCATAAGTAAAGTCCATCAAGGTTGGAAGTAATGATACCGAATAAATAAGAGTGGCTTGTAAATACTTAGTTGAGGAGAAAAGCATCATAAAGCAAACTTACAAGATTAAGCTGACATGAAGCATATTCACACAGATTTGTGTAATATATTTCCAAGACACTGTAAAGTGAGAGTGTATATTTATGAACTCATAGCATCACCCATAAAACTCCATGATTCCAAAAGCAGTGGGCCCTGTTATTTTGAAAGCAGGGACAGACCTTTGGAGAACATTAAGGGTTAGAAAGGGGATAAATTACTCCTACATCCCATAAAGATACTCAACCTACCAGAGAAACATGGTATGGAATAGGAAAGTTCCACCAGTGACAAGAGATTCTGTGGACCTCAGGCAAAATATTGGTAGCACTGCAAATAAAGTAGCTGTGATGTCTTCATAAAGACACACCTCTGTTCAAACAGTCTGCTAAGGATTGTCCCCATTTCCTTCCTACTGTTGAAACCACGTTGCATTTTCCAGAGCTAAAGTTTCTCATATAAATCGTTAAAAATCTACATTAAAAATGCTGTCTACATTGTGTCAGAGAAAAGAGTTATTTGATTTCGTGGTAGATTTGTGGTCTTGAAGATACTTCACCCTTGAGGAAAGCCAGGTTGTTAATTTTTAAAATGAGAAGTTCCTTTCAGGCATGCTGTGTTTCCTTGTAAACAAGCCAGACCACTTAATCAGCTCACTATCTATCCAACTGCATTTTTCTGAAGCATTTAATTTAAAAGTTCTATCAAGCAATGACATGGCACTTGAGTATTTTATTATGTACAACGTCTTTTCAATAAATGCACCCTCACTCACCTTGTAGAATCACGGAATATAGAAAGGTAAATAATAAATTATAACAGCATGAGTCAGAAATCAAACAGTAAAGAAAGAGGTGAAAGAAATGGTAAAGGTCCAAGTGAGGGGACTGAATCCCACTCTTCAAGCCCTTGTAATTAGATACCCAGGGTCACCTGAAGGAATAGATATAGCTTCAGAAAAATGCTGCATTTCTCATCCTTAATGTGATATCATACTGATGAGATGAACTTACTAGTAGGTGGTTTCCAAAAACATGAAGGAGAATGGGAAACAAGACATGAAGGAATGTCATCCAGCCACCAATGGTGTGAAAAGTCCCCCTAAAATATCTAAAGGATGCTTTCCTCATGCTGCCTACTGTGATTAAACATAGCAACTCCAGTGGCAGGGTAAATAGTTGCATTCAGGAGACTTGAGAAGTAAGGTCCTCAGGGCCAAGTGTTAAATAAAGACATGAGGTTTGTCTGGCACCTTGTTGATGATAGCTGACAGCTTTGCCCTGTCAACTTAAAGGAATACCACTGAAATGTTTAGGGATCATTAGGGAAATGTTTAGTATGAGAACCCCTATCTCTAGTGTGAAAGTCAAAAGACCAAACCTGGTGCCAGATGTGAGGCTTTAAACTAAAGAGAATGAAGCTTTAAGTTAAAAGAGAATAAATTTCTCTGAACTCCAATGGATTGCAGACCAGCAAGCATATCATTCAGCAGATCTAAGATTGTCTCTTTCACAGCTGTTGCTGTTAACATAAAGTAAATGATCAATGCTGTGTAGAAACAGTACTTCTGCTCTTTCACAGCTCTTCGTGGGGCACGGAACATAAAACATACTGAAAATAATCTAACTTTTACACCAAGAACTTTGATCTACAAACCCATTTAACCAATTAGAGCTGAAAATCTTGAGAGAACCTTGAGAGCTTCAAACCATGACCAAATATAACTTAAATTCAGAAGATCTACCAAGAATGTCAGCTCAAACTTCAGATTTGCTGATTTCTATAACATAATCCATAATGATGTGGCTGTAACTCAGTGTCCTGCACCTATTAGCAGACTGTTAAACAGAAAATGCACTGAGTGATATAAAAGTCAGGTGAGATGTTTTCTCTGCTACTTTAACCATGTCATTAACAAAAAGAGAATTGCAAAATGTTAAAACGTTTATAACAGAATTCTATGAAGTTCATCATCAAATACCACAATGCTAGCCTCCAGAAACACTGCCTGTTTGTAAAACTATAACATTCTCAATCCCTACGTCTACCTAGGTGCTCAACTTTCATATCCCTCCTTTCTTCCACTTTCCCCTCTTCTTTCACCTTCCCATTCTCTTTCCTCCTGATCCACCCCACTCCAGGTTGACAGGATCTTCTGAGTAGGTGCAGCTGCAATTTCTGCCAAAATCAAGTCTGGAAATTTCAGTGACCATGCAGACTCCTTCTCCCTTTAATATGTAAAAGTCAGTTATTGTCTTTCATCTCTATCCCTCGGTTTATATGAAATCTCTCTGCTCAGTTCATCCTCTAGGCTGACAGCAAATCATTGCATATCACACTACTATATGGGAACAAGATGAATGTTCATTTAATCACCTATTAAGATTCTTGGAACAGCTGAATTCTGCCTTTGATCCTTTCATAGGACTGAAATATGCTGGGAATGAGTCTGGCTTACGTGACCATTGATCTTGAACATGATGGAAATATTCAATGATTTATGCATCTCAGTGTTTTCAAATTCATGAAAAAAGCACACAGAACTTCTTATTGAAAAATTCAATTAGACTTCTGTTTACTGCTGAAGGTCAATTTCCTTTCTGTTTCTGAATTTACAGAAAAACCCCTGTAACTATCAGAAGTCCATTAGACAAAAACAGATAGCCATATTTTCAGATACAGCTTGTTTTACAATGTTTGATTGCAGCTCATACTATACTGCACAAGCAGATCCTGCTGTTACAGCTACAACTTGAAAAAAACTCTTCCCCTGCTTTATTGCATGATTTAAGGTAAAAGAAATAAGCCAAAGATAGTTGAACTAGAGCTGGATTGGTAGCTGTAAGTTTGGTAAGGCATGCAGAAGACTGCTAGAGCTTTAAAGGCTTTACATTTTTGACCTGCCTTTGTCACTTTTGATGTCACTCAGCTGTTTTCAACCTTTTCCCACCATAAATGAAGGATTCTTGGTACTCATCTTTTCTGAAACAAAGACCCTGTTGTATGTAACTTGTTCTGGGCTGTATCTCACCAGAACGCATTATGGGTATGCTCCACACTTCTGACTCATCTGCACTCTTAGTAAGGCAACAAAAGTTTAGGATATATGAATCTACTGAAAAGCTAAGTCTGATTTATTATTATATCAAGAAAAAACTTCAGACCTGGTGAAGATTTATTTCATCTGCTAAGCCTAATTATAATAAACTGGAAATGCATCTTAGAAAGGGAAGGAGGGTAAAAAGGGGTTCTGTGATAAAGTGAAAGACTCATTTTTGTTATTGTGTTACTCTTCCACCTTCCTGTTACCCCCTATGAGAGATGAAAGCAACAGTGAAAGGAAAGAAATTTAGGTTGACACAGAAGAAAGAGATCAAATGTAGGACTCCTTAAATAGAACAGGATTGAATTCTTACACTGCTCTTAATATGCATAAATTCCACATAGTTGCTGAGTATATCTCCTTTTAGATTTTGTAGGTTATTGCTGCATTACAGAGAGGCTTTGAATCTTGGAATCTGCTCAACAGACTAAGAGTAAGAGTGCTTCCACCTTGCACAGTGCAAATCCTCACTGCGCTCACCTCACAACAAAAGGTTTTGACTCAATTTCGTCTTACCAGCAAAGATATGGAACATCCAACCTAGTTGGTTCTATGATTGTATGATCTGTGTGAGGAGCACGCAACCATAGGGACTTCAGTCCTGCCTGGCAAATAAAAAAGCATCTTAGGAGTCGATATCATTGCCATATAGATAACAGATAACAAATAGGAATGAATATAGGTCTCAATTCTTTTTCCCAGTGAAAGCAATATGATTTGGCACTTAATTCAGATTTTCACATCTAGACCTGAACAATAACTACAAAATATCCTCAGGTCCAGATTTACCAAGATGCCTAAGGACCTTCTCCTTGTTAACATTGCAAAGTATGGTACATTTGTGTGTGATTTCTATGCAACAATAGCTTCTGGTCCTTCCAACGGACAAAGACCAGCAGCTGCAGACCCACCCAGGATGTCTGGTGTCCAGAAGACATAAACAAATAGACTCAGTCTTATCCAAATGATAGTTCACACAACATGGTAATGGATACAGAGTTTCCTCACATAATCTGAATGACAGTATGACTTTCTCTCTTCAGTGCCTTGAAAATGACAAATAAAACTGCAACTCTAATGCATCCACAATGGAGGGAGATTTTAGTTTTTGTCTTTTTGTCTTACAGATTCAAGGAACTATGACTAACATTTAGTTAATGTTTACACATCACTTAAATGCTCTGAATTGCTAAATTAGTGTGACACTGCAGTGTTTCCATGAGGCCTCTTCATGCAATTACAGCTAAACTGTAGCACTGTCTTCAGCTTATATTTGGCCAGCACAGAGAATTTGGCAAGTTTGCTATGTCACATGAATATAATAACAAGCTTGAATCCAGAACAAAGCTGCTTCTTTGCTTCTAAAACACACTGTTATTTCTTGATAACTAAGAATGATTGGAGCTGAACTTCTCTAATTCTTTTTATTTGCAATCACTTCTTAATCACTTGCAGTGATGCTGTTCTTTTTTAACAGAATAATGACTGAAGTATTAATCCCTGGGACTTAAAGTTCCAGCTAACAGTGATATTTACTGCAATATCTTTAAGAAAATGAATAGTCTCGAGTTCTGCATTTCAGGCAATAAACCCCTTAGCAACATGAGATTTCTGTAATGAACTTCAGGTGCATTTTCTATTCCTCAGAGAAAAAAAATGATGATTCACGTTCACATTAACATTTTTGAAGTTTCTAAGTGCTGTTTACAGGGTATAGGTAAGTAATTGTGTGTACTTGTTTTTCAGATTTTCTTAATGACTATTAGACATAAAAAAAGTTACATTAACTCCAGTATTAATCCTTTTCCAGGAAAGGTTGTGATTGCAATGGAATTGCCATTATTTTGGCTATCCATTAGAAATCAAACTGAGATAATAAATGATAAAGATATCTCTCCTTGAAGAATCACTCACATGTAAATTCTCTATGCAATGCTTTTGTAGGTTCACAGATGAAAGGCAAAGATATCAATTTCCTTACCTGCAGGGGATCTGTACAGCTATCCAGTAGCTGAAATAAATTTCATGTACCCTCATGTAACTCTTTCCACATGCAGCATCAGAAGGAGAAACTTCTGGAAAGAGCCTCCTCTGTCCTAGCACTTACTTATACTCACTGCATGATCAGTTAAACTCTTGGACACTGAAACTTGTCACTGCCTCAGAATCCTATCCCCCAACTTCCCATAACCCATGGAAGGTACGGCATAAAGGGAGACCTAATAGGGGATTAAACAGATTTGGTACTTTGAGAGAAGTTATATAAGATCATTACTAGTGTCCCGTGGGACCTGGGATTCCATGTCTATGTATTTGGTTGTGAAGCCTACCATCTGCTATAGCACTGAGCCCCACTATCTCAGCTTTTATTTTAACAGAAACAAGAGGGAAATCTTCAAAAAGCAGTAATGAGAGCACCAAAATTTACAAAAGATGCCTGTAAGTCTTACAGACAGCTAGGTTCCTCTGCTTTCAATTTAAATCCAACTGAAATGGTTAGTGAGTTCACTGTTCAGAAGTTAAGGACAAGCAGACAGCGATCATATAAGCCTGATTCTTTAGAAATCAAGCGAAGAATGTTGGTATTGTTTAAAGTTGCACAAAAAACTTTGAAAATATGAATACTATTAACTAATTAATCTCCTGGAATTAAAATGCTTCCAGGAGTTAGCAGAAAACTCAAACCAATTAATTAGGAACTTTGTTTCCTTTCAGGTGGTTTCCCTTACAAACTTCAAAGAAACTCTTCTTTCCTCTTCAAATGACCTCACTGTGAAGAACAAGATGTCTAACTTTCCTTTGATCTTTTCTGTAGTGCAGTTGCGCATTCAGAGATAAAAAAAAAGATCTTTTGTACTATGGAACCTGATATTGTTAGGACAAGTACAGCAAATTGACTAATACAGAGAAGATGATACCAACTGTAACATCTATTTGGTTCATTAAAATCTTCTTCTTCATGGTTGATCATTGAGATATCAGTTGATAGCAACAGATAATTTGGGCTTCTCCTTTATCTGAAGTGTAGACTGCTACTTATCATAGAAGCCAGTGTATTAATTTGTATTTACAATGATGGAAAACAATTACTTTCAGAGGACTTCATAATTAAACATTAACAGTAGAGGCTTTGTAGCTAGAAATTAAAGAAGCATATTACTGCAAATGGGAACATTCTGAAAACAGTTACGGCTTTTACGTGGAGTTGGTGCTGATGTAGGTAATAAAAATTACATATGAAAAATCGTTTAGATGTTTGATACTTTTCAAGTTTCTGCTTAGGTATCCAGCTATAAAACACTGCATGCTTTCCAGCAGAAGACAAATTCTGAGCATCAGTCCCAGATGATTTACTAGATTATGGACTTGTGCAATACCACTTCATTCAGTGCAATACCTATAACACAAAGTCTGGTTGTATTCAATAATCATATCATTAATTCATCTATTTCTTATAGTGTCATTAGTTCCACCAACAATTCATAGAAATACCATTTCTGTGACTTCACAATTCTTCAACATATTACAAATTGTAGTATTCTGGAAATGTCAAATTTCCTCTTTCTGTAACATACTGTAACAGACTGAATTACAATGCTAGGGATAGGAAAAGCTAGCTTGTTTCTCGCATGTGGGGGGAAAAAAACATTGCTAGAAGCAACTAGACACTTGTCTCATAATCTGCAAAATGTCTTCACAGTTATTAGCTTGTTTGAAAGAGAGAAGATATTTCTTAGTTGGAACTAAATATTTCATAACCAGTAAAAATTTCTTGGATGTAACATAGCTAGATTGACTGCCTTCAGTGTTTCTTGTTCTAAAAATGATACTTTCATTTGGTTGAATACTAACATTTATGATATATTTCCATTTTTTTTCTATATGAATCACAGAGGTACCTACCTAGTAAAATACTTGAATGTAAGGACCTGTAAGAAGCCTATAAATGTGGCCTTCATTTGTTCCCTTCTTTATTCTGCAATTATGGGTTTCAACAAAACTGTGACTTGGTTAGAGATCCATATACCTGCCATAGCCTTTGCCTGTCTTTCCAGCCCCCAATAAGGAACTGACTGGTATGTTTGTACCCACTAGGTATTGTGCCAGAAATAGCAATGAAACCCAGAAATGGAACAATAATTGACATTCTGTTCTTCCACATAGTTAAACTTCTCTGAAGAATCAAAAAAAAAAAAAAAAAAAAAAAAAAAAAAATCCGGCAACAAAGCAAAGCAAACCCCCCCCCCCCAAACCCCAAACAGTTAACTATTAGCAAAATAACGAAGGGGAAAGTCTTGAAGAGTTAACATTTATACAAGCAACACTAGCAAGAATGCTTGGCTTGACTGTGTGGACTAAATAGTAATCAACATGTACGCATCACTTCGTTCTTAAGATCATAGAATCATAGAATCATAAAAAAGTTCGGGTTGGAAGGGACTTTCAAAGGTCATCTAGTCCAACCCCATGTCATCACTCTAACCTGTATTAGATGGGTATTACCTTTGGGGTCAAACATCTTTTAAAGCTGTGCAAAGGAGCATAGACTTGCCACAAACTCTTTTCTGTGCTCCTTGGAATTGAATTTTCAAAGACTGGGGGACTCATAAGACTTCTTACAACAGTGGTCACAATAGAAAGACACTCCATATTTCTACACAATCTATCCAACATTAATGTTGCTGTCCAGAAATAATTAAGGTGGTTTAAAAAAAATTTTTATTTTAAATAATTATTATTTTAAATAATAAAGTGTTGAAGAAAATTGTTTAAAGACAGTACCATTTTTATATTGCAAAATTAGAAGGCCTTGGAAATACAGAAAGAGTCTGTCTTGTGACATTCTAGAGAAGCAGGGATATAAAAGAATAGAATTTAAGCTAAAGATTTACAAAAAATAAGAGATCATCATATAGCAGTCTTATGAGTGATCTTAAGAGTGAGCAGCAGAATATCACCGCACTTGTCTGACTGGACTTGCCTTATGTTTTGGGACTCATGTTTATGAAAATTATTGTACTGTTTCATATGGTCATAGTTATCTATACATTTAACATGCTTCTTTCTTCTATCCTGCATTGATTGTACCAAGGCAACTTCTTCCCCAGTTTTTCTGACCTTGAAGATACAGCATTGTTTACATCAACATCTTTTGATCCTGAACAGCATCTGTCAAGCTAAAGAAGTTAAGCTCCATAAATGTGAGACACCAGCTCTAGCTTTTCAGATAATTTCAGGATTTCATTGACTCTGAAAAATGGGATTGTACCTAACACAGGTTTACATCAAGCTAAAAATAAGAACTCAAATGCATAAGTTCTCTTTTCCTTTTGACAGGACAATTGAACAACAGGCTTATTAATTTTACAGATATGGATCACTTGGGTCCTGACCACTGAAGGCAAAAAGTCTCCCTGTAACATCTTTGGGCTTTGAGCTGTTGGGGCAGATACCTACTCTTCCTTTTCCTGCAAAACAGGGTATTTCCTATATAGATGCTTTCTATTACCAGTAACTAACTGGTTGTATATCTTTACATGTGTATGCAGCTGACATACTGACAGGAAAGATAAAACCCAAAATACTAGGCTGATCTTGAGTGATAGTAAAAGAATGAAAGAAATTATCTCTAAATTTTTGTATCATTACTAGTTGTAACTCAATAGCAGCTCTAAGGAAGACTTAACGTTTACAGCAATTCGCATAGCTAGGATCAGGGACCATCAGCACATGGAAGTTGGGGATAAAGCTAGCAACTTGAGCAATGTAACATTTGAATGCTGATTGAAAATGCTGGAAAGTCAGGATCTCTGCTTTAATATAGTATACAGACTTAGGTTCTCCAGGTCTGACAGCATTAGCCAATGAATTTACCATTATCAGACTGTTCAGCCGCTGTTAATAGGCTGATAGGTATATCAGGGCACATACATGACCAAATGTCTATGTATATTCACCTTACACAAATGGATGTGCATTATTCATCTAATAGAGTATACCTATGGGGAATGTGCTTCCAGTCATAGGATGGAGGATGAACAAGCTGTTTGGTCCCTACTGTGTTTGAAGGCCCTTAGAAAAAGAAGAGCAAGAAATCTTCTGAAGACTAGACAAATTGTGCTGGTGAATGATATTTGGCTGGGAGGTCAGGTTTACACTGCTGATTCATACTGTGAAGTAATTCCTACCAACAAGAAGAGCATAGTACTATGGGGCTTAAAAAATTAATGCAAATTATTTCTTCACCTCAGCTTTTCTTCAGTGGATTTTTTTGAATATTTGTGCAGCACTTCATTTTCATGCATATACATAAATACAACTGAATATATCTGTGTACTAAACAAGCTATTTATTTGCAGCAGGAGAGGGAGAAAAAGAACAAAAGAAATTGATTTTCCACAAGTTGAGGCTGTTTTGTGTACAGTGGTAATTGGTAAGCAATCTCCCTGTCTTTGGCTCAACCCATGAGTTTTCTCATTCCTGTACTTATTTCCTCCCTATTGAAGGTGAGGGGCAAGCAGCTGTGTGGGTGCCTGATTGCTAGCCAAGGCAAACCCACCACAGAGTTCAAAGCCCCAGAAGGAACAAAATAGGAGCATGAGAGATTAAAAGCATCACCAGTGTCCTAAGTCACCCAAGTGATCCTATGAAATGAACCATGGTCTGTGTTAGAAAGGAAGCTGGAAAACCAAAACCAACAACACAATATTCACTGCCAGTTGGGCTGAGGATGAAAGTCTTTTTGACTCTGGTTCTGATGACCACATTAATCATCAACATGTGAACAAAACACAAGTCATGTTCCTCAGACTTTTAGTACTATGACGAGTGCTAGCACACCTGCCTGACACCCATCTCTGTCCATAGCTTGTCACCATAGTGTCAGAGGAGGATGGTAAACACTTCCAGAAGCCAAAATACTCTTCAGAGAAGATGGGAATGGGAGGAGGAAACCTCCCTGGCCTTTGCAACACAGAACCAAAAGCCTTTGGATGAAACTAACACAACAAGAACAAGATACAACAAACACAGTCACAAACAGAAGTCAATTATCTTTGATTTATTTTCAATATATACCATTAAAATAAATAGTGAACCATGGCTTTATATTATTTGATTGCTTTCAAAAGGCTCTTAGACATGACACTGATGAATGTTACATAGGTCCTCTGTAATATAAAGTTGTTGTTAATTCTGTGTTTAAATATTTCAAGATGTTCAGCAAAGAGATTAAGTATCTCAGTGGTGATAGGTAATTTAGTTGTTCTGAAGGTATTTTAGTTTGACGGTATTTTAATTTCAAACTCTAGTCAACCATTGATTTCCTTGGGATACCAATAAGATAAATAAAACTGTTAACTAAATGAGACGTTACTTATAAATCAAAACGTGTGTGATAAACTGCAGGCTTTTTGTGTTTGCTAACAAACATTGTCGGTGTTAGAATCTCTATGAGCTTTGCTTCTGATAAACACTAACTAGAATTTAGCTCCCAGAAAATGAACTTTTCTATGGGAAAGGGAATGATTGGCAATGTCTGATTTTTGTTACCTCAAAAGTAAGAATAATTTGTATCATTGGAGATCTATTTTAATTTATCCTTACTGGACAAGCTACACCACATATTTGGATTGGTAAAGGGATGGCATCTGCTATCCTTAGGTAGATTAATATATATCTCATTCTCCTTTTTTTTTTTTAGTTTTTATTGGCACAGCAGACAGAATATGGTACTGTCCATAATAGGGGTTACTTTTTATAATTAGGGGTGGAATTCAATCTTCTGAGGAATAAAACACAGAAAATAATGATTGCAAATGTTCAGAAAGTTGAAAACATGTGATTGCTTTAGAAAATACATAAATAAATAAATAAATATATAAATCAGTGTATTTGAAAAGAACAGGATAATCAAAGAAGTTGTGTTTTATTAGTGCAGTCTAAGAGCCTTTTGGGTTCCAGCACAGAAGGCAATTTATGGATCATCAATCTATTATTTCTGAAAGCAAAAGGAAACAAATACTTTTGTCTAGAGACAATAGTCTTGATTCTGATGTTTTTGAAGCAATAAAAGTCTATGCAAGTCTAGTTTATATTTTTGCTTTTTTTATTATAAGCACCATTTTAGAATCCCAACTTACTGATTACAAATATTATTTGCGTATATCAATTCAATAAACAGACATCTGGCTGCTAAATCTGGTTGGTCCTTTGACGGTGCCAAATGAAGCTTTTAGAACTAGTAAATATATAGTTATTATACTTGCAAGATCCAGAACATGCCAGATCCTTGGAGTTCGTAAGATTTGTCGTTTGTGAATAACTGCTTTTGAAGTGGAGGTCGGGAACTGAAGCCAGAAATGAATTGGTGTTGGCTATAGTTTGTAAACAAGACTCCCTTGCCATGCTAACTTGATTGTCCCTGTTGTTATTGCCTTTGACTTCCTTTTAATCTTGTTCAGCTGAAGCAAGAACAGAGAAATTAAAAGACTGATTGGGTTCAGGGATGCATATTTTTTCATATAAATTCAACAACTTAAGAAAACAGTCTAGGTTGTTCAAAGTTTTTCATGTACATCTGGGAATGTAACTTTATATTCAAAGGTATAATGTGGTTCTACATGTTCAATAGATATGTAAGAAATTATTATAGCATTCTGGTAACAGAATATTTAAAAAAAAAAAAAAATCAAAAAGGTAAGCTTTCATTCTCTATTCCTGATCTTTTAGGCCAAACTAAAACCTTAAGAAAACATTGACTTCAGGAAATAGCAGTTGTAATTCCAGTAAAAGGAAACAAAAAGTATTTGGATCAACCGAATGGCGACATACAGCCAATATAATATAAAAAGCATGTAAGAGAGAATGAAATGAGAAATGAGTCTAGTTTCTCTGCAAAAGGAGACATTCATGTAACAGTGTGACCACAATCATGTCATGTCACTTGGAGTTCATGAATCACTTCGGGTACTGCTTTTTAAAGGCAACCCTTTAAAAAGGTTGAATATTTATATAATGACAATGCCCAAGCAATGTGTTCTCTTTTAAAATAATGTGATGGAGATGAACCTTTGCAAGCCCATGCTTGCAATGAAGATTCTGTAAAACTGATGGCAAACTGGTACTTTACAATTTACATAGTTTATTTGGAATAAAATAGTGAGTGCTGCTTCTACTTTTTTTTTTTTTCCCAAATATGTCAATGTCTTTTCTATAACCAAGTATTAGAATCTGTAGCTTGCAAAAGGATCTTTCATTACATAGAGGTTTCAAAAGCAGAATTTTGCAATGACCTGTTGCAGTTCAAAGATTACGGTTATGGCAAGCTAATTAAGATTTTTTTTTAGAGAAGCAATGAAGTAATTTCATGCAGGCCTATTGCCTCCTTATATTTTAATATCATTACTTCTTGTGTCAATTTTCCACACTGGATCTTGAGAATTCAGTGGTCTGTATCTACTTAGAGGAGTTCTCACTGTCATAAAGACAGATTTAATGCAATGCTCAAATGAATTTTAATCATACAAGACAGTGGTGTTTGGTAGATCTGTGATTAAACTTGATAGGAAATTTTTTATTGTAGATGTATTTTGTTATAAAAAGTCAATTTATCAAAGTGAAATCTGTTCAAATAAGACAGCCTTTTTGATTAAATGCTTCAAAAAAATGTTTTGACATTTAAATCCCTCCAAATTAGATTTTTTATTTTTAATTTAAAAGGTATTTTCTTTTTGAGACTATACTGGGTCATACTGAAAAGAACCACATGAATTATTTTACAAAGTAATGAAAAATAATAATGAAAAGCAAAAAAAAAATGAAGTGTTGATTTACATTTAATGAACATTTTTAGGCTGCTGATTCATGAACTTTTTTTTTGCATTTTGAATATTTAATCCCCATTGAGAATGGTATTTCCCATGATAAGAAAACATTTTCCTTCCAGTTCTATTCATTGCCCATTGGGAAATTGCAGTAAAATCTTGGATACAGTGCTTACTGAACTTCACATTTCTCTAAGGGGGAAAAAAAAAATCAAGGGAAAGAAGTTTTCTAAATTCAGTTATTACTAACATTTTAACTATTTGCCTTTCTTATCACAAGAAGCAACCCAGCCAAACTATGACACTCTACCTGGCAGTGATCAGCTTTGATGTTGTTCTGTCATCTGCTGCAGGAATCTGTTTCTGATTCATCTCTCAGTTTGAGGCACTGGATTTAGGTCCAGGCAACATGGCTAAATGTTCACTTTCTTAATCTGCTTTTGGTACATAGGTATAGCAAATCATACTATATATGTATGTGAAGGCCTGAAGTATATGCTGTTTCTCGGACAGTTGAAATGAAGTTGAATAGAGGAACACAGTTTTGATTCCACACATGCCTATAGTACCTTTACTGAGAGTGTAATGTGTTCTGACCCCTACAGACAATTTTCCATGTTTAGCTTTTTTGCTGCATTGTCGTATTAAAAAAAAAAAAAAAAAAAAAAACACCAAACAAAAAAAAAAAAAAAAAAAAAAATGAGGGAGAATTGCAAGGGAGCAGACTGTCCCCACCTTCAAATTCTTCCCAAAGAAAATACCTGGACTTTAGCAGATTTATAAGGAGAGGGCTGCTCGCTAACACAGATACATTTCTTGGGATAGAGCTCACCAACAAGGAAAAGGTTTGCCAGATGAGTCTGCTTTGGGAAGCAATTCTGGTCTGTAACAGCTGGCATTAGCGAACTGCACCAAATTGCTTCCAGTGAACTTCTTCCAATCTAAGAAACACAAATTACAAAAAGAAAAAAAAAAGCTCTTTATTTAATTTTTTAGACCAAGTGAAATTAATTCTGCACCCTTGATGAGGCATCCCATCATACCTAGGCTCAAAATGAAAGTCTCCTATGTCTCTTCAGCAATTAATCCAAGTGCCAAGTAATCTTTTCCCCCTATCTGATAAAAGTCAAGTAGCTTTATTTAAATGCCAGCAATCATCTTTCTTCCTGCTATCACCTTACTCACAACACATCCTATCTCCCCTAATGCACAATGTCAGTCAAGAATTTTGATTCTAGCACAGCTGCTTTGCGTTTCTTCATTCTACCAGGAGTTCTTCTCTCTTCTCTCATTCTCTGGAGAATGAGATTATTTTTGGTCAAAATAAGTCGAATAACCCCTGTTTGTCTGACTAGGTGGTGAATTAATTTAACCTGTTCTACTCTTCCACAGAACCAGTGGCCCCATGGACCTTATGCAATGTGAAGAAGAGCAATTAGGTATCCAGAGATAGTGTCTTTCTCGTGGCTTGAAGTATGCTCTAATACATACGCTTCTTTTGACTTCTCTCAAAATAATGAATTCTCACCCTGGCCCTTACTCACCATTTCACATGTATTCACAAAGTCTCCTGCAGTGAAGGTACAGAAAGTACAGTCATTCTAGCTTCTGATATTTCGGAATGATACATAGGTTCAGGGCTCTTACATTTTTAATTTTGGGCAATAAGAGCCATCTGTCTTGTAGCTGTGTGCATTGCCTAAGCCAAAATAGGTCCTATTGCATTCCAAGCAAATGAGCACTCTCTATAACATTTAAAAAGTAATTACGGTTGTTATTTATCACCAGCAACTTCAGTGCAAAGAAAGATACTTTGCCCTTCAGGAATGAAATAGAGCATGGTCCCAAGCAACAAACACCAATCTGACTATGAAATTCTCTAGTACAGCCCATTAGCAAAAGAAATGCAAGTAGCTGAGCTGTGCTAATGCTGTGATAACTTAGGGCTGTCTTCTATCGCATGTGCTAACTTTCTGTAATGGATTTTTATTCACGATGTATCCAACCTATACAATACTGCACTATGCAGAGATATCTTGAACTGGTATTTCTAGAAATAGTAACTGGAATTTGAGGCAGGGGTGAAGGGTTACCCCTAGGCTAGTTTTCATTTGCTGTTTTTGTAACTAAGGCTGGTGTCTCTGTGCATCACCAGCAGTGCTGGGTAGAAAGAGGCAGCACAGCTCTCTGCCCAGTGCTGAGCTGTGCACTGTCGCCAGTTCCAAATTCAAGCAACACATGGCATTGCTCATGACATATTACCTGCTCGCTAGTGTTGCTTGTGCACCCAAAGTTAGATGGAGATGGAGATCAGCAATAATTATTTTAACCACCTCTGCCAATTTATATCCAATGTCAAAGATACATGTGTGCTCTAGCACATATGCTCCTTCGGCTGTGTAAAGAAAACTTGTATTTCTTTAAAAGTAAACTTTCTATGGTTTGTTATAATTACCAGAATTATGCTCCACAGAACAGCTGTGTGACTATTAAAATGCCTTCACAGATACTTTTCATTGAAGTACACTTAAGCCTATCCATTTAAAAAATCTAATGCGTGAAAACATTCTTCGAATTTGTAGCGAAATGTCCTCAATATACAGAAAAGACAGGGCAGAGGAAGGGAGTGGTGTACAAACAGAAAAAATATATGCCAGATGTACTTTAAATTCAAAGGTCACGCTACAATATCATTTTTTTTTTTTCATGGTGAATATTCACAGAGCTTAAATCTCACCTAATTCCTGGTAATAAGTCAGTAAGGGAGTCAGCAACTTAGAAGACTTTGGAAGGGCTCACATATGGCTCTTAGAGGGAAATTGGATCAAGTCAGTGAGTGGGAGATAATACCTCAGATGGAACTTCAGCTGTCTGAATATGACCTCCAGAGAACTTCTTAAAGCATTCAACCAGTAACATTTTGATCACAAATGACCAGAATTTCCAGAGGCTTTGCAAACATCAAAAACAGTAGTTCCCAAAGGTACACAAAGATCATTTCATGCTATTAGGAATCAAAGAGCATTGATGTGGTGAGAGGAAAAATCTGGTGGTTTTACAAACTGTACCTTTCTAGCATCAGCCCTAACATGTTAACCTGATAATTTTGTCTACAAAAAGAGAGGGAAAAAGCTAGGCAAATTTTCTTCATTTCAGTGCTGTTATTACAGTTGAAAGGAATAAGCAATTCATGGAGTTCTACACCAAAAAATAAATTCATTATGTCTGTTGCAAGAACATGTGGTACTGAATGATCACAACCAGCATTTGCTTGACATATTTAATAATGAGCAGCATATACCTATAAAATATTTTTGATAAAGCTGAGTTTCAAATTTAAAAGACACTAATAACTTCTCTAATTCAGTGCTAAAGGATCATTTTATTTTTACAAATAGTTTAGAAATTTAAAATCCTGGCAACTGAAGCACTTACTTGAAGCAGATTTTTGGTTTAGGTTTCATTCCGCTTAATGGAATTTTCCATTATATGACTTGCTGAAAGATGCATGATATGATCTGAATGACTGGTGATTGACATGTCCCAGGGAGAACAACCTTAACTGTTCCATATGAAACAGCTGCCATGGTAAGACATAGTCCAGCAATTTCCCAACCAGCCACAAGCCTAGGCTAGTATTATGGAGGTAAAATCTTAATTTAATGAACTTTTTTTACTTTTAATACAAGCTTCCTGATGGTAACAAAAAATTTCTCTTCCTTACAAAGATTCTTATGAAAGTTTGAACTAATCTTTCTTTGTCACTTCAACCTCCCCTACGTTTAAGAGAAAAAGGGGCAGATGAAAAAAATATATTTACTTCCCTTTCCAAAACTAGCTAAAAAGTAAGAAAGGAAATCTACAAGATAGTGTTTGGGGAACCATATCAAAATCCCAAGAATACCAAAATCCCAAGAAATTACTGTTAGCCACCTATATTGAGGGACTATGTCCTTCAGGAAGTACCTGAAAAGCTCATACATTGACATAAGTGTACCAAATTTTTCTTCTTCTGGTTCCACACTTTAATAAGCAATTTTCCTTATCAGTCATGTTTGTATTGCATTTTCCATTCTAAGAAATGCCAACACACATCATAAAACAAGACCATATGCTACCAAAATAGCATATGAATGTTTCAGAAACAGTTCTCTTCTGGAGCAAGATTTAGACCCAATTCCTATTATAGTTTTCCAAGTATGATTTTGTCAGGTAGAACATGGAATATATATACCCAGTAACCAGTTTATTTATGCCAGCAGGTCCCCAGGTGCCAGTACTCTCATGCCAACAAAAGCTCCATGGTTTAGCCTCCATCCTTCAGGAGGGTGAATGTCAGCAGCAAAGAGTTCCTTGTATCAGCTTACAGTGATTCTCCGTGATGGGCTGTGACTTGTCGAGGACTGTAATGGAACTCTGCCCTAAATATGGTAAATTTCAGTCCTGAAATAATTGATTTGATCAATTTGCAAGCTAGTGATATTGTGAGAGGCGTGAGTAAGGAGAGGATCAGAGAAAAAGCTGGAATTCAGCCTCTATTATACAGCAAATCGCCTATTTGCATTACAAAAATAGGCTGCTTCTTACAAACACATTCTTCCACTGAGCATCATTAAAAGAAATAATCCAGATATTGACTGGTATAGAGTATCACAATGTAATTATTAATCTTGAAACTGACATAGTAATTTGAAGCAAAATGCATATTTTATTGAGAGAAAAGAACATTGCAACTGGAGATCAAGGGCTGTGGTAAAAATCTTCATCACTGACTGCTTTTTTTAATTGAGACTGGATGTTTATCTAAAAGATATGCTTCAGTTCCAGTAAGAATTAATTCAAAATCTTATGGACTGTGTTATACAGTTTAGACTCTGTAATTGCAAATGTCCTATTACAATCAGTTAATCTACTAATTTGATTTTATACTATGCATTTCACATACATTCTTGTAGCCAAAGAACAGGCATAATAAATGAGTGAGAAGAATACCAAACGGTTAGAAACACAGTAGAAAATGTAGGCTATAAAGCAAAATGGAAATGAACTCAAAATTATTAACTCAATAAAAAAAAACCCCTAAAATCTATTATCTAATAAGCAGATAGCTAACATTGGTTTATGTGGACCCAAGCTTTCCTCTTCAGATGAGCACCCTAAGTGCTAGGTTACCTTGTTGTTTCTGTAACTGAGCTTTGTACCTGTGGCTTCAGAATTATTCTGGTTTAATGGGAAAAAGGGAATTTGACCCCTCTTCTTCAGCTGTTAAGACTGCTTGATGGGACTTCTGTGTTACTGTTTCCTTCTCTCCAGCAGGAGGGGAGATCAAATTAGTCCAGAGGTGGTCCTTGACTGCTTCTTCCATCTATTTTTTTAAATGACAGGTCTCTTGGCCACTGTGTTTTGTGATGGATGCTGACGAGTGCCAGGTATGTTCTGACTTCTGCGAGAAAAAATGCAGGGCAGCAAACATTTTGAAACAGGGCATTTTAACTATGTCAGGTACATGCTCAGACCACCACAAATAAAGAGAATTAGAAACTATTATTACAATAAATACCTATTATTTTTCCTAAAGGATTGGGTCTGTAATCATGCAAATGCCTAAAATGTGTTCTTTGCATATGTACTGTACTGGGTCTGGCTGGGATGGAGTTAATTTTCTTCACAGCAGACTGTATGGTGCCATGTTTTCGACTGGTGACCAAGAATGTATTGCTAGCACACCCATGTTCTAGTTATTGCTGAACTGTGCTTGTACAGTTTCTCACTGTCTCTCACTGTGTTGCCCTACAGAATAGGCAAGAGGTGGAGGGGGGACAGAGTTGGGACAGCTGACCCCAAGTGACCAGAGGAATACTCCATATCACGTAACATTACGCCCAGCAATAAAGCGAAGAGGCAGTTTTTCCAAAATAACCATTGCTTTGGGATTGTCTGGGCATTGATCTTCTGGTGGTGAGTGATTGTGATTGTTTTATAGCATCACTTCTTTTCTTTTTTCGGTTTTTTTCCTGCTTTTCCCTTCAGTTAATAAAGTGCTTTTATCTCAACCGTCAGTTTTTTCTTGCTTCTACCCATTCAGTTCTCTCCATCTGCCTGTTTGGGAAGAAGTAAGTAAGTGAGGAGTATGGGCTTTTAGTTGACAGCTGGGGTCAGCCTACCCCAGACACAACATTCAAACTTGTGTTATTAATGACAGGTCTATACCTAAGTTATTATAGAAACAGCCAAGTTTTGACAAATATTTTGAAAACTGTATTTCAGAATCATAAAATAATATGATATGAAGTATGCATTGATATGAGTAACATATATGCTAAATTCATACTGATGTAACATTCCATCATAAGGTACAAGAAAAACTAGCTGGAATTTTTAGAGACACACAAAATTTAAAATTCAGTTCAATGTAAATCCTTTACAAGGAGATTTTTAAAGGGCAGAAAATGCAGAATCTATTCTAAAGATTCATGCAGATTAAGGACTACAGACTCCCAGAACATTGTTAAATTAATGTGCACAAGATGTCTGTTCAATGCCCAGTATATTGTTCAAAACAATTTTTTGACAGTACTTTTTTGCCATGTTTTTTTTTAATATACAAGATTACTCAAAATATTATGGAAACACAAGTGTTTATGCTTACAGTATACCAAATTACAGCATATGTGGGGAAGATTTGGCTTGAAAAACTGTAAAGAAGCTATGCATAAATGTCCAAATTTGAAAAACATTTGCTCACAATGACAAATGTTAATACCAATAAAAGTTAAAAATGTGAAAATAAAGGATGAGTCCAACTTCAAGACATTCAATGAATATTCTGGGCAAGAGATACTGCACGTGAATTTGCTTTTTCAACAAGAAATTCAGTCGTTTTATAAAATATGCATATAGAGAGAATAAATCTTCAGATATGTAAATTTTTGTGTAATTTCAGTATTTTGAAATATGACTTACACATTGTCAAATTTTTAAATCTTCAGATAGGTAAATTTTTGTATCATTTTTTATTTCAGTATTCAGGAATAATACTTACACATTGTCAAATGTTTCTGCCTAATACAAGCAATCTTTTTCTGTTTTTCCTAATTTATGAAATGTCACTATATTCTATGGCAATACAGTGAAGCGCTAGGACCTGAACAACAGGCCCAAGCCAGAGTTGACTTATAGATGAATCTTATACATTGTATGATCACTGCCTTTTGTACTAGTTGGTATAATATTAAGACATAATGATAAACCTCTGATGCTGATGTTTTGAAATAGATAAACCTTATCTATAGATTCAATAAACTGCTTGTGTTAGCTGTTTTAATACTAGAATGGATACTATAGAATAAGAGTCTGGTGACTCTTGCAAGGATTCTGTGCAACTGTCTGAAAGGATCTTGTGCAATTGTCTGCAAGGTATTTTAGGAAACCCACCAACCTGGCCAGGCCCTGGGCTCGGTTGGTCGGGGAGGTGTACCACCAGATATTTCCACACAAAAGAATATGCAAGTTATTCTGACTTGCTAATTTGGTTCTACAAAAGCTGGACCCTCTTGCAGCGGCTTTGGAGACGTCCTCTATGGGTGGACACACCGCGTAGAGCTTCCCAATTGCTGGGAAAGGTTCCCCAAATCCTTGCTACAAAAGGGGCTCCCCAACGACTGCAGATCTGGATGATGGTAATGTTTTTAGGCAATTGGTGATGTATCTTTTTCTTAATCACTATTATCTTTCTCTTATAGTAATAATTAAGTGCATTGCCTTGCTTATTTTGTTAGTTGCTTAAACCTAGAGCATAACAAGCTAATTGTGTTATCAAATATATAACTTTTCTTCTATATTGTCTTAATATTAGTAGTAAAATACAATCATTCTTTCCGTTAGTGTCTGTGTCCTTCCTATTTCCCCCATCCATTAGCAAAACATACCGAAATGAGCAACTAAAATAAAATCTTGTCATGAGCAAAATTCACATTTTCTAAAATACTTCCATGATAACCTTACAAGTTTCACCTCTTACTGTTAAAATAGAAATGGGAAATATCTTGATTTTGCTAGTACTTGTCTATTTTATTATAGTCTGACTTTTTTGTCTTTTTTAGCTTCCTCTTTTTTTTTGTGGTCTCGAAGAACAGAAGCGTATACCTGAGCACTACATTTCAGAGAACATTTTCACACTACAGTTCTCATTAGCTGTCTCTTCTTCCACAAACACTGCTATGCATGAACAGAGGAAAAAAGTAAAGTTTTCTCTTTCTCTGTGTCCTGGTTTCAGCTGGGATAGAGTTAATTTTCTTCCTAGTAGCTAGTACAGTGCTGTGATTTTGGATTTAGTCTGAGAACAACCCTGATAACACACTGATGTTTTAGTTGATGCAATGTAATGTTTACTCCGACCAAGGACTTTCTCAGTCTCATGCTCTGACAGGGAGGAGGGGAAGCCGGGAGGAAGCAGAGACACAACACTTGACCCAAACTAGCGAAAGGGGTATTCCATACCACAGTCCCTCACGCACAGTATATAAACTGCAGGGAGTCGCTGGCAGCCACCAGTCATTGCTTGGGTCAAGCTGGGTGTTGGTCGGTGGATGGTGAGCAGTTGTATTGTGCATCGCTTGGGTTTCCTGATTTTTATTCCTCTTTTTTTCTTTTTCCTATTGTTATTGTTATTATTATTTCCATTATTATATTTTACTTTATTTCAGTTATTAAACTGTTCTTGTGTCAACCTTCCTCAGATTCTTCTCCTGGGAGAGGAAGGGAGGAGTGTGTGAGCAGCTGCGTGGTACTTAGTTGCTGGCTGGGGTTAAACCATGACACTGGAAAACACAGATGTCTCAAGGAGAAGCACCTAGGAAACTGTGAAATTCACCACACTGAAATAAAGAGTTGTACTGGCATAGCTTCTTCTAAATGTTACGGATAAAGAAAAAAAGTCTGATAAACCCCCAAAACGCCATCTGGTATAAATCAAACACCTATGGAACTGTTACCGTTACATCTACTGTTTTTTCTGGAAAGAAAAAAAAAAGAAAGGCTTAGAATGACAACAGGAATACCATAATAACCTGTTCCCAGCATAGTCACACAACTTTCTCCAAATTCCCCTTTTTACCAGAATGACAACACTTGCTTTGAGGAAAAATTGCTAACTACTTCAATTAGCTACAAGTTATAATCATAAGACATCTGGGTACTTATAGCCCTTGCATGACCACTACAACTTAATGCATTGGTGCTCCTAAATTACCCCAAAATCTACTTTAAACCAGGTAGAAATTACATGTAATCCATATAGTATGCCTATCCACTATAATATACAAGTAAACTAAATCAGCATTTTGATCTCAAATAAATTTGTGAATATCCAGAAATAAAGCTGTGTGTATTTTACTAAACTGGCTTGTTATAATAAATTACAGTATTTTCTAGGTATAAACTATACCAACATAGGATGTCTCCCTACAGGAACTAGGTTAAATTAGTGCTTCTTCTGTATATACTTTTCTGTCTGGGGATTTGGTTTGGGGTTTGTTTTGGTTTGGGGCTGGGGTTTTTTTGAGGGCGTTTTCTTTGTGGGTTTGGGTTTGGTTTTTTTAGTTTGTTACATTCAGAATGAGAATATTATACCTTGTGAAATAAGTCTGGAAATTTCATTTAGTCCCAGGCTGAGGTGCTCTGATACTGTTTTGCTAGCTCAGCTGTCAGATAGGTTCCTACAGCCAAAAGCAGTGAACAGCTGTGGGAACCTGAGGTAACCCCTGAAAACTGCCAGAGCCATTTGTGTAAAAAACATCTGATGACAGCCCTTGTTTTTGTTTGCATTTGGCTTGTACCAGCATGAATCAGAGCAAAACCTCCTTTCAAAAGAGGCTCTGGGCCTGTACAGGAAGATCAGGATGCACAAGACCTAGGTTTTGCAAAATACCTCTGACTCCTTCATCCCCAGCTCTCTTGGGGCTACAGCATTTGACCTTACACATAAAAATCACAGAATCATAGAATAGTTTGGGTTGGAAGGGACCTTCAAGTATCACCTAGTCCAACCCCCCTGCAATGACCAGGGAGATTTTGAACTAGATCAGGTTGCCCAGAACCACATCCAGCATGGCCTTGAATGTCTCCAGGGATGGTGCATCCATCACCTCTCTGGGCAACCTGTGCCAGGATTTTACCACCCTCACTATACAAAATTACTTCCTCACATCAGCCTGCATCTCCCCTTTTTCAGTTTTAAACCATCACCCCTCGTAAGGTCACAACAGGTCCTGCTAAAAAGTCTTTCCCCATCTTTCTTATAGGCCTGTTTTAAGTACTGAAAGACCACAGTATAAACTCCCCAGAGTCTTCCCTTCTCCAGGCTGAACAGCTCCAACTCTCTCAGCCTTTCCTCATAGGAGAGGTGTTCCATCCCTCTGGTCATTTTTGTGGCCCTTGTCTGGACCTTCTCCAACAAGTCCATGTCTTTCCTGTAATGGGGAATCCAGAGCTGGACACAGTACTCCAGGTGGGGTCTCACCAGAGCAGAACAGAGGTGCAGAATCACCTCAAATTGGCAGCAAAGTACTACAATTTCCACTCGACTCCCAAATCCCCTAAGCAGCCAGTTATACAGCACCCTTCCCCTGGCTAATTTTTAAATTGATACCCAGCATTGACTTTGCACTAGGATACACAACTCAGGCTTTTCATTCTGACATTCTATTTTTTATTATCTATGTGTATATTTTGTCTTTTTCTAAAATGCACTAACCCAATTATATCAGAGGGAGACAGAGGAGATGAATTTCTCATATTGATTGTTCTGTGAAGCAAAAAAAAAAATTAGTTGTAAATGTCTCACTTTCCAGCTTTGCTGGAAGTCCCAAATCTTTTACGTGTTAGGAGAGAGTAATTGCAATGCTTTCTGTACAATTTATTTTTTCTATGAGATCTTATGGATTTCTTTAATTTAATGATACTCTTTAGATTGCCTTCACATAGAGGTTTTCAGTGCTTTTAATGATTTCTCCTGTTCATTCCCAAAACGCTATTTATTTCTACTATAGTCACATGCATGTTTTATACAGCATTACACTAAAATGTTGCTCAGCAGAGCACCACAAAGGGAAATGGAGTGGCTTACAGTATTCTTCTCAAGCGAAAGAAACACCTTGAAGTTTATCGTATCTGACACTTTATTATATAGAAGGAACATCTGTAAGCAAGAGTCCCTGGGCAAGGTTATAAAGCATTGCATTAGCAAAGAACTTACACAGCATGAGCTCTTTGGCTAAAAATTGGAAATGAAAGAGAAAAACCCAAGAGAAATTTTCTTTCCTTGCAGTTGTGCTTACTTTTATCGTATTCTGTCCTTGCATGTGTAGGAATTAGGCTCTTACTCTGAAACTATTAAGCCTATCAGTGTTTAAGGGGCATTTGGACAATGCCCTTAATAACATGATTTAACTTTTGGTCAGCCCTGAAATGGTCAGGCAGTTGGACTAGATGATTATTGTAGACCCCTTCCTACTGAAATAGCCTATCCTATTCTATTCTACTCTGAAAAGAAAAAGTAAATTATATGCTTATCTAAAGAGGAGTCAGGTAATTTTTGCCATTTCAAACCTGTCAATAAAGTGAATTTTGAGCAAAGGTAAGAGGATCATTTACCATAAACAATGCACCTCAATCTTTCAGTCTGTTTTTCTGCCCAGAGAAATTCTGATCTTTTTTCCTCTGTTCTTTGATTTTTTGACAATTTTTCATTTTTTCCTTGTAATCTGTGGCACATTCAGATCTTATACTAGCTGGAAACTGCTGTTGGTTTTTTGCATGTTTTTTTTAATGATGCAAACACTAGGCATCCATGATTTAGGTATGTGTATACATCTGTCTGTCGGTCTGTGGATCACTACTTTCATCCATGGCACTCGGGTTTTATGGAAACAGGAGGCCAGGTAATCCAGCCACTGATGGGAAGCTGGTGATCCCTGTTTTCCCAGGGATTTATGCTTTGAGTTTATCTTTGAACTAAATTATGTTAGTGCAACAGAATGCTCTCAGCTCTTATTCCCCCTCAACTGTATGATACTCTTATGAGAGCACTCTGGTAATAAAGGGCTGAGCTCAGCCTTCATCCTGAGCATAGTTTAGTTGAAAAACTGACCAGACATAACCGTAAGCATAAAGTGTTAATACTGATGCTCTTTGTGGGATTTGCTTGAAATACTTAATGTTGCAAGAAAACTGTATCCTGAGTACTTCTGCTCTGAAGAAATCATCTGGTATCACTTATTGTGTGAATGAAAGGGTTCCCCCGTGAACCTTGTCTGGAGGTTAGGCAATTCTGAGTTTACTGTGGTTTTGTGATGTAACAGCAAACATCTCTTACAGTACATTAAAGAGATAGATATCATTCTTAGTTATATAAAGTGTTCTCTCATTAGAAGATTTTGAGTGTGACATTTATTAACAGATGTCTGGGATTATCTGGATTCTCCATAAAGGAAAAACAACTCACTGTTTATTTTTTTTTTTTCCCCAAGACCATGATAGTAAAAAGCCTTTTTTTAAAAAGTCCGCCTACTGCAGCCAGATTTCATCATCTGAACTTGCATCATCCAATGATAATGAATGTTTTTCAAACACTGGACCTTTTCAGCTGTCTTAAATGAACCTTGCCTGTGAGAAAGCCAGAGGCATAGTGTAATTTAAATCTTCTAAGATGAAAAGGAAAAATACCTTATTCTTCCTTTTACATAAGTGATGAGGAACTTCAGTCTTTGAAATAAATAATGTCAATGTCCTGTGCCAGTGTGATGCTAAATAAAGTGGATGAGGAACATTTATCCACTAGAGGTATTCTATCCCTTGTCAGATAAATCAAGGAAAGCTGAAGGGTTTGTTTTCTGATCTTTTTAAATAACTGACTAGACATGATAACAGATGTCAACTTAATTTCCTGAAATGAAGAAACATGAGGAAAAAACAAATCCTTGACATGTATTTCACTTACCCAACGTGAAGCAATAAATGAAATAAGGTTACTGCTTCTGCAGGTCAGAAAACCTGTTTTTTCTGAAACATGAAGGATGGCCTTCACCCTACTTAATTCCAGTCTTCTCAGCTGAGCTGAGTGCTTTGGCTCTCCCTGTCCAGGGACCCAAGAGCAGTAGGCATCTCCAGGGACCAAGTCATCCAACCTGTCTGAAGTGTCTGTGCCAATGTCTACTGATTAAACTGTTCAAATGCTTCCTTGACCACACAGGGCACCTGAAATTTTAGACAGTTAACATTCTTATGCAGGAGCATAGGAATTTTCATTCAAATTAAGCATTTTCAGTACTGTAGGATTTCATATCATCTTCTCCAGTGAAGGAAAAATGTAGCCAATGAAAATGAATAGTATAAGAGCATTGTGTGATGCAAAAATGTCTCCAGCAATAGCAGGGGGCACCTGAGTGTTTGGTACCAGCTTCCAGCTGAGAACTTGATATGTACCTGTTACATTACTCTGCTTTTATTTTGCTTAAACCATTGTTGAACTATCACTGAGCATCTATACAAGCTCCATAATTATCCATAATCAGAACTGTCACTGTCTCAGTAGTTCCCAACAAATGAGAATTAAAAAAATACAAGAAGAGTGATTTTTTTTTTTTTTTTTACTGCTATAGATTAGGGGCAAAGAATAAAAATACTTTCTCCATTGAAGTCTGTAAAAGTAATTTAAAAGGATAAACGAATAAACCTCAGTGACTTTACTAAGTCCTTTTGTTAGTAAAAGATGACTTCTTTTTCTTAGAAATACAAGTATCTTAAAACAAAATAAAGTTAATATCCAAACATCTCATAAAAATGCAATTATATTTCAATTACCCCCTGGGGATTACACTGAAAAGAACATTTTGATGCTGCTGCCCTTGGCTCCAAAAGAAACAGAATAATGAGAATTCTTGGCATTTACTACACATAAAAGAAAGTGGCAAAGCTTTTTAATTTCAAAACAATAATTCTTGCATTTTGCCTATTTAAACATTTCTTGAGGTATGTTTTTCTCCTCTATCATTACTTCTAGAACTGACATCCCATCTGAGCCTTTTTTTAACATTTGCTTTGAACTTCATACTGAGGTCACCTCCTGTCTAAGCAGTATCTTGACTCCCAGTCACTCCAGGTGAGACTTACTTACCTCAAATTCTTTTCCTTCATAGCAAGTAATGGTCCCAAAGCAGGCTCTGCTTCAGCACTCTGTGCTGAGGAAAAAGATTATTAACCACTTTCACAGATTGCTTCCTATTTAAATATTTGCTGCAGATAGATAGAAATAACCTTGATTTCCAGGTGACTGTCCACTGTTGCGTCATTCAGTTGATGTCTTATTAATCCTTTTACTATTTTATTCAGGGTGGAACACCACTGGAAAGGTCTGGACAAAAGTTATCATATGCCAGAGAGTCTCAAACTGAAAGGATTCCCAAAGACTACCATTTCTAACCTAAAAAAGCCTCTGTATGGTATCTTGAGGAAGACATTTTGTTGCAGGTCTCCTTAACAGAACAAGACAGTCAAGGCTGTTTGATCTCATCTTCTTGCACTAGGATTGGAGTGAGCGTCCGGGAATTTGGAGATCCTTAGCTGCCAGTCAATCCAGCTATGTCCAATACTGCTAGTAAACTTGGGCCAGGAGCTGATTCTTGGCTCTGAGGCTTCATAGTGTGGACTGGCCCATGTCCATATTTGTGTATATATTTACAACATATACTTCTATATCAGAGCTAAACACCTCAGTCCTTTTTTTGTACTCACTGTAGAGACATATGTTTATCTGAATGCAGTTCATCCCCTTTTACAATAAAGATCTGAGACAGATGAAAGAATGGGATGGGCATTTTTGGTACTTACACCTATTATATACTTTTAAGAGAAGATGAGTCCAACTTATGCATGCATCTCTGCTAATTATAAAGCAAGCCTAGGATGTCTGGTTTTGTCATATGCATTTAAGAGATTTAAATTCCCTTAAGATGGTAAGAAGCAGTATTTGAGGTGTACATTACATGGATTAATGTAAATTTGCATGCAGGAGCAGCACAGAAAGGAACAACCAACTTGGGATGCTGCCCTGGGATTTGGAGAGTGAGGAGACATGTGGCATGGAGTCAAAGAGACCCAACAAAGGATATGGATTTTACTATAGAGCTGCAGGTTGACCCCAACGCATACCAAACTCCCTTCCCTTGAACAAAAACTAGCAGGAAACCTTGGCCTACAACATCGTGGTTTACTAAGCCACGTAGGAAATGGGAGGTTTAGGTTCTCACCAGCCAAAATGTAAGTGGGATTGAACCAAGGGTGGGTATTTCAAACTCCTCCTAAACAGAGGTGTATGTGGAGGAGATCTTACTGGCAGTGTATATGCTGGAATCCCCGCCTTCCCTGCTCAAAATAAAAAGTACACATAGTTTGCAAATTGTAACACCATTGATTCTGAGCAACCAAATTGTATTCTTCAGTGAACTAAGTATAATAAAAAAATTCATTTAACCCTAGCTTAAAGCCACAGACACCCCCATTTCCCCATAGACTATGAATTCTCACCAGGGATTCCTAGAAAAAAGAAACTACTTCTGTCTTTGGCAAGCTTTAGATTTGTGTTCACTTTCTTTCAAGTCATTAGCTTTCAGATCTCTTGTTAGAGATGATATATTTTAAAATACTAGATGATAGTGATTCTTATAATTAAGAATATCAAAGAGCCCCAGTGAAAGGCCTCTTGTTTTGATCATTTGCAGGCTTTTGAAAGTTTCATTTGTTACCCTGCTTTTTTCCCAGAAATCAATATCTTGAGAAAGCCTGAGAAAATGGCACTCTACCACTCCTGACTCGGAAGCTATGAAAAAATATTTTTACTTATTTCACTACATTTCTGTGAACCATCGTGTGCAAATGCAGTTGTATATAGAGAACAAACTTGCTCAATATTCTGGTATAATTAAGCACTATGGTGATATATTTGAAATTCACATAATAAGTACTTTTTCAAAGGTGGCGATACATGTGAGAAAATCTGATCCATAAAAAAGCAATACTTATTCAGGTATAGTATCAAAAGCCTCCTGACTAGCTTTCTTAGCAACATCAGATGGGTGTAGAGGAGAATCAGCAAGGAAAACCTCTCAATGAAGTTATTCACTGAGAGTATTTAAATCCGGTTGGGTTAAAATGCAGTTAATTTTTGAGTTAGGGAAAAATAAAGTATTCAAGTAATGCCAGAAGATGAAAGGACAGGATACACATGCGATTAGGAGCTATGACTCACTTAACCCGATGAGGAAACACAGTAAGGAATTGCTGCATGGGATACGTCTGAGGAAGCTGCTGCTGAGGACATGGTTCTACCTACTGTCAAGGATAAAGTTAAGGGCTTTGTATGCCCTTCGATCATTCCTAAAGAGCATGTACTCTAGGGAGGCGATTTGATTGTGTTACAGATGCTGAAACTGCAAAGGCAGCACACAAGCTGAAAGGGTGTGTCTGCTTCAAAGTAAGCACACATACTGAGGTGGAAGGCAGAGCTAATATTGCTTGAGCTGTGGTTATACAAAGCAGCAGGAAGCTGATGGCCTCTGCCCTTGGCATCAGAAGTGTACTTACTTCAAGTAGATTCCCCAAAGCTTCATACACCCAGATGATGGAGCTGCTGAATCACTGGATTTCAACAGCCCTCAGTGAGATGAAGTGGAGGGGAGCTGCTGACTTCATACATAATTTTGATAGCAATGCAGCACTAAACAAGGACTAAAGTGAGTATTCCTCAGTTCTTATGAAATATTATTATAGTGGTTTTCCATAGTTTATTCTTTCTTTTCAAATATTTTCTTAGTCTCTTGCACCTGATGCTTGTAAGAAGAGCTCATAAGGGCAGTCCAGCCCTGGAATTCATCCACCAAGAGTATTCCCACTGCAGCTTTCCCCATCACTCAGCTTCCAAGAATTTTGCCAGGGTTCAAGATTATTCCTTCAGAGGGAAAATTAAACCTAACCCCTTGCCTCTAACAGACTTGGCAGAAGAATTGCGGCTAAACTCTTAAACAGAAAAGCAGTAGGCACGCAGTGTCCAGAGCAGGGAGAAAGCTATAAAAGAGCACCAATGAAAACCACACCAGAAACATTTAAAAAAAAAAAAAAAAAAAAAAAAAAAAAAAAAAAAAAGAAACCAACTCCTATAAAGGACTGCTAGGAAATTTCCACACAGAAATGCAGCTGAGTTACCATTACCATTACTGAAGGCAATATAAGGGAATGACTAACATCAGTAAAAACCAGAACCCATGGGAAATCTCATACTGAATATATTCAGTCACTAGCCTCAATATTGAGTTTATGCACACTGATTCTTAGAAATACTAAGCACTATCTTTTACTAAAATTTGAACTTTGCATTCATGCAAATAATCATAACACTACAAATTCCCTGTGAATCTTTCTATTCTCCATGGAGCAAGAACATTGCCCCATGTGTCAATACCCACAGCTACTGGGAGATTTAGTGACCAAACCACACCTGTTAACCAGAATTCAATTCACTTTACTGTATCTTTGTCATGCCTATTATAAGTTTACCTTGGCTTGCTTGGCTTTTCTTTGTGCTTTCCCCACCACCCCCAATATCTATATAAAATGCATAATCTAAAATAAATGTATGCAAAGTATTTGTTTCCATACTGTCCTGGTTTCAGCTGGAATAGGGTTAATTTTCTTCCTAATAGCTGGTGCAGTGCTGTGTTTTGGCTTTAGTCTGAGAACAAAGCTGATAACACACCGATGTTTCAGTTGTTGTTAAGTAGCACTTACCCTGATCAAGGACTATTCAGTCTCTCATGCTCTTCCAGAAAGGAGGGGCACAAGAAGCCGAGAGGGAGCAGAGACAGGACATCTGACCCAGCCTAGCCAAAGGGGTATTCCATACTACCAAGCATCATGCTCAGTATATAAACTGGGGGGAGCTGGCCATGAGGTGCAGATCACTGTTCAGGGACTGGCTGGGTATTGGTCAGCAGGTGGTGAACAACTGTACTGTGCATTACTTGTTTTGGTTTTATTTTCCTGTTTTCCTAGGGGCTTGTTCCTCTCACTTCTTTCCATTACTATTGCTATTGCTATTGCTATTACTATTACTACTACTACTACTACTACTAAAAAAATCAAAATATCTTTATTTCAAATATTAAACTGTTCTTGTTCTTATCTCAACCAGCAGGTTTTACCTTTTTCTGATTCTCCTCTGCATTCCACTGGGGTGAAGTGAGCAAGCAGCTGTGTAGTACTTAGTTGCCAGCTGGGATTAAACCAAGAAACACCCCCTTCTCCCCCCCCGCCAAAAAAAAATTGAATCGGTTGTACCACCTGGAAAACATGAAATTTCAAATACAAATCTCACTGATCTGCATTGTTCTGATCTGCAGTTGTCTTTAATTGAATTAATTCGAATTACAGGGGAATCAGGAATAATTTCAAGCTTTTCAGAGCCACACTGCTGTCACTGCTTTAAAGGGAGTGTGAATGACACGATGGTGTGCTGTCCTAGATTTGGTATCTTGTTTGTTATTAGAAAAGGGTATTCAGCTCACACATTCAACTTCTGAAAGTCCACATCAAGCTTCTCCCTGCTGTTAGCATGTAATCAATATAAAACATTACTCTGGAGCTTCCCACTGTGTAGTGTTTATTACTTGTACTATCTAAAGCATTTCCAGGAGTGGCAGGCAGGAAGCTGCTGGTAGCTTCAGGGCTCCCACAACTCAGTCAGATGCCAAATAAAGCCAGTTTGCAGGCAGTTTTTCAATAGTGCCTCCTTTTTCAGAGTCTCAATGATCTGACTATCAATGAGGAATCTATTTTTATCCAGGGAGCTCCTCTCAAATGAGCACTCCAATTGAATAGTTTTGCTTGGAATTTTAGAACTACAGAGGGCAAATTTCTAATAATTCTCCTTTCTGGGATTTTTTTTTTTTTTTCGCTTTTCTCATTACTGTGGTAATGATCCTCCTATTGCCTGTCACCTAACAGAATTCGATCTGATTGATGAGTACTTATGGGATGTCTGTATGATGCCTATAAGCCTTTCTGTATGTAGGTGTCCTATTGACTTCAGTGGGGCTTAACATATGAAAGCAGTGATGTACCTCCAGTAGAACTCAGATTCTGGGGTTGAGCTGATAGAGTGTATTTACCTAGCTTAATTAAAGAGGGCCATGGAGCAAACTTCAGCACTGGATCCCTGCCTGTCCCCAATGTTGGTTAGCTCACTTACTCAGTTTTGGACTGCTTAAACCAGCTCACTCCAAGAAGGGCTAATCACAAGCAAAGCAAATGAGAGAAACTTCTCTGGTTGCTCAGAGAAGCTGTGGATGTCCCATTCCTGGCGGTGTTCAAGGTAAGGTCGGATGAGGTTTTGAGCAACCTGGTCTAGTGGAAGGTGTCCCCCCATGGCAGGGGGGTTAGAACTAGATGATCTTTAAGGTCCCTTCCAACCCAAACCAGTCTATGATCCTATGATCCTCTGAAAATCAGTGCAACTCTACATTAAGGCTAGGGTTCAATCAGAATAGGCATAGCACAGGATCCATGGACAATGCCTGAGGACAGATGGATGTCTCCAAATGGGAACTGCACATATCAACATATTGAGTGGTAAGGTAAATCCATTATATACTCAACTGAGCAAAATAGATTCATCCGTCCTGAAAAGAGAACAAAACTCTAGTGGCCCCTTTACAGATAAGCCCTAACACATCTTTTATCACACACAATCTCGCAAGTCTTTTTCTACTCGGGAACAATAAATAGTGGTTTATTTATGCTGCACACTGGCTCTTCCTTGACAGTCAAGATGGGGACTGACACACTGAAATTCACCCTCATCTTGAAGAAGCTTGCAGCCTGGTGGCCAGGGTGCTGAGCTTTCCAGTGAGGTAAAAGAACTGAACATGATTTTCCTTTCAAGGAGTCTAGAATAGAATCATCTGGAAAAGGAAAGGAAGTTGGAAGAGTTGGGAGCAATGGCAGTAAATGTGATATTCATGAAAAATCATCATCAAACAGAAAATGAGGGAAATTCGTATCTTTATCAAACCTGCTGAAAGCTAGGACCCCTTTGTCAAAAACCTTTTACGAATGACTCCCATGTCGGCTTTATCCAACATTCTTGTTACTTCATGAAAAAATGTTCTACATGGTCTTTACTACAGTAGAATCCAATCCACTAATGGCTTTAAATAGAGATTGTTCCTGAATTAAGCTAGGAAATAGAGATCTTGCTTTAAAAAGCATCCTTCCATTTTTTGATCTACATATTCAGAAGTGGATGACAAGTAGAGCCTTCATTTAGTCTCCATTTAGGTTTATTTGAAGGATTTTACATATTTTTCAAACTGTTAACATTTCCTGTGATAAACTTTGGATTTTTTTACTAGAAATACACTTTTTTTGGTACCCTCAGAGCAACATTTAATATAGAAGTTTCTTTGAACAATTGCAAAATACATGAAAGGAAAAAGGTATGTTGTCTGCATGTTTTAGATAATCCAAGTTTAGGTGCACAGAAGAGATTCCCACTTAGGAATGTAGCTGTGTTATGTTTTATCTATGTTCAATAGAAAGACACAGGCAATTAAGAGACATTGAGTTTACTTAAGAAGCTAATCGCTTCCTTAAGCAGGCTATTTTGCACCATGATAGTTACAATGGTATGTGGCAATCGTGTGTGGCAATCCAAATCCCAAATCCTATGAATCACAATGAAATGTAACTCATTTCATCTTGTTTAGGGAAGATTACGGGAGACAGAATGCCACTGCAATCAGTGTCACTTCAAATCATGTAAAAGATGGGCGTGATTAGTCATGCTTCTACCTTATACTGTTCTGTAAATTACGCTTACTTGAAATTGAATATTATGGATGTACAATATAATTGTCTATAACAAAGAATCATAGTCTTCTAGTTCAGGCCCCCAAAAGCTGAATTATTACAGTACTTAATGTTGTATTGAATTTGTATGCAGTATTGTATTTCATATTTAATATATGAATATCATTCATATTAAAAATTACTTTAGCTGAGTTAGAAACAAAAGAACATTAAATACTATGACTATATCATAATATTGCACCATTTGGAAAAACTGTGGGTTGCCATAACAGTTTAAAAGGCTGAAGCTTTACATAATGTTGAGGAATGTACAAGATGTAAAAAAACCTCCATACCCCAAAATAATTCCTTAATCATAAGCGTTTTGACTGTGGAAAAATACAAATACAGGGACCATTGCCAACTGAATCAAGAAAATAAAAAAATAAAATTGTGATCAGAATTTCAACAGTTCAGTTAATAACAAGACTTTCATTAAAATACGCCTCCTCTTGACCTCTGTTCTCTCTTGTAGCTGAGGTTTATTCAATTTGTTGTAAATAAATATAACTACTTTTCACTAGCTGTCAAGTCACTAGGTAAGCAAGGACATACTTTGAATAAAGAAATGCTTGTGGGTGGATTGTGTTATGTATATTCTTCTGCGGAACCATAATATGCTCCTGATTGGCTTAAGTATAAGCGCAATGAGATTAATGTCCAGTGAGTTACAGAAATTCAAAATGGTTTCCAAACACCAGAAGGTACAGATGAGAAGACCAGAAGAAAATAAGGTATCAGTTAGAGACAGTGTTCACTTCATGCAGTTAGTCAGAAATCTCTGAAATATCTTCTAAATTATTCTATCAGTCTGTGCCCAGCTGCCTTAACAACAAAAACAATCTCTTTATTAAAAAACCTAAGGAGATTGATAGAGGCTGCCAGAGATCTTTGTTTTTATCAAAAATTAATATTATTTCCCTGAGTAAAAAAAGCCTGAAGAAAACTATCTCCAAATTTTCTGAACTGACTGAAGGATGCAGAAAGAAGCCGAATCTTCAAAGAAAGTTTCTGAAGTTTTGCTTAGCAAGCTCCTGTATAAATATCATACATATAAGGTTAAACAACAATTCCATACTAGAAACACATGCAAAGTTAACCTAAATCTATACACATGGTCTGATTGATTGCATAGACATTTAAACAGTTCAGGAGCCTAATTTAGGAGTGTAGTCACCCTGGGATCTCTATGGTGTCAGTAAAGAAAAAGACACCATCAGAGAGTAAATTAGATACTAAGCCATCTGTCTTAGACAAGCTCTGTGTTTGCCCATACCTCTCTTTCAGGACCCTCTTAGGCTCATATATTTTCTAAGACACTGTGATTCTGCTGAGATTTCTGCTTGACATAATTTATTTGCAATGTCTCTTATTCTACATACAGTGTATGACATCCTTATCGGTAGATGTTATTGCCTGTGAGCCAGGCAGTGGTGTCTTACTTAGGGTGGAAGGAATTTATCATTCCCATTGAAGATGACAATGTTCCAGATTAACCCTTTCTGAGTTGGGGCCTAAAGGGTTGACAGTATTTCCGAAAGGGTAATTGGTTCAGGATGTATAAAGAGTACTTGATATGATGCCACATCCTTTATCAGTTCTATTCAGTGCTGGACTAAGACTCATTAAAAGTGAGATCTAACCTGAATTCCTGAAAAACATTTTGGTGCAAACTGTACCACCAACCCCTTTCCTGCAGAGCAATCCTCTAGAAGCAGTCTCTCTGCTACGCAAGTCATTCTTTACTTCCACACAACCCCCAAGACTCCACCTCATGCTCTGCCCTTTCTGAGTTTCCCAACAAATATCCAGGCTGACAAGCAAGAGAAAGAACCTTAGTAAAAGCAAAAGAGGCTTGGGGTTTTTTTGCAAGTAGCACAGCCCTAAAATTCAAACTATTCTGAATCTCAAGCCACTCTCTCTGTGAGTCTGACATCTGGCCAGACCACAGGCAATCTCATCAGTCTTCATCCCCTCTCTATGCCATACCTTTCTGACCTTTTGTCATTCAGTCTCCTTGCTAATGAACCAACTGCAGCTTACCTTGGTCTTTGGCCCTTGGGGCATGTCCTGCAGTACAATTTCAGCATTTATGTTGATGGGCAAAAAATCTGAAGTCAGTCAATAACTGTCTTATGCAATATTTTCCTATTGACCAGATCCATCTCTGGAATTGAATACATTGTCAGGGCTATTTGTTTTAACATTTAAGACAACCCGTACAAGATCAGGATGCATCCTCCACAGTTGCAGCTGGTAGAAGTTTACTTGCACTGCACATCTTTTACAGTCTTTTATAACTTATTACCTTGCAAATCTCATTCAGCTTTTTGATTTAATAAAATCCCTTGAGGTCAGCTAGACTTCCATCTATATGGCCAAACCATAATAATTTCTTCTTTCTGAGTTTTGTAAAACTCAGTTTAGATTTTTTTTGTGTTTTAGCAAGTATACCTTTTAGCTCAAATGGCAGAAGAATGATAGAACAATCATGTCAACCTCTTCAAAAACGGTTTTAAAAAATAAAATATTCTATAAGAATGGTAGTGCTACTTTTCTGACAATTAAGCCCTGTATATGAATGATTAGTGTGCTAATGAAACAGGAATAGTAGCTATTTAAGTGTAATGTACATTGTGAAGCTATAATTAACATTGCACATTGTATATGTTTGCTTATCCTCAACCAAAAAAGGGAAAAATGTGCTATTTTCATTGTGCTTGTAAACATATTGCTTACACTAGTGAATAATCTTAGTAAACGCAGAAATGAATTGCCCTATGTATTGTCATCCTATAACCAAATTTCTTATGATTATAAAACCATTATTATGTATTCCTCCTACAGTCCAAAACCACCTACAGACAGATGAAAATGAAACTCCTGCTGAATTGATTCCCACATATTTTCTCTCTATTCCTGGTGTTTGCGAATGTCCATGACTTCTAAAAAGGAATCCTCAATTTTTCTTCCTACTTTCATGCAATCCTTTTGCAGTGCTGGTTCAATGACACCATTCTTAGGAAAGCATAGGTTGGGAAAGGGGTCAAGAAGAATGCGACACAGACAGTCTCTGATGTTGCTCCAGAGGCTACCTTTTGTAGCTGTAGGATAGTTCAAAAATGTACACTCAGATACAAGGAGAAACACTGAAATGATTTCATGTTACTGACATTCAGACTCAGAAGTCAGTTATAAAAATCAGACTTGAGCTGTAATTGGGATAAGTAAGTTCTTTGAAAATTTACCCAATATCTTTATAAATTAGTTATAGCCACTGCCATTTAGACAAGAGAGCTCTCTATTCATCCTCTCTTTTTTTTAATCCCATTCCAACCTGGTATGCAAAAGCTGATCTGGTGCTGTACTTGCCTTATACCCCTGGAGGATTTTCTTGAAAATAAAAAGTCTTCAACAAAACAAATCAATTGTCTTCCAATTCCTTTATAAATTGTCTTCCCAACTTCTTGCACTGCACATCTTCTTGTACTGGCAAATAGCAGCAGTACAGATCTGGAATTTACATAGGAGTTCAAAGTGGTAAATAGCCAGGCTGCAGGAACAATAAATCTCTCCAAATTGAAGGCCAATTTATGGCCTGAGATAAATATATATTTGTATGATGATTTCCACAAGCATTGTGCATCAGCATACCTGAGGGTAGAACATGATCCTGAATTTTAAGCAGTACTCAACTGTACGCTTCTTGAACCTTTTCTTGTGCTATATAATCTTATCTTTGCTCGGCTTATCCCTGGGAAAAGATTGTATTTTATTTGTCAGAATAATGCAGTGTTAGGTTTTCCAGCAGAACCAGTAATTCAGTGCAGTTTTGAAAAATTGAGCATGGGGTATGGCTTCTGCCCTCCCTCTCAACTGCTCACCTGCATGGACCCACACAGCTGTGGTACAAGCAATTAAGACCGCGATGTCTTTTGGAGTGATTTATCTGAAGGACAACTGGGCATAGCCCTATGCAACATTTGGTTCCTTTCTGTCTCTAGGCCTAATGAAAAGGAAAGGAAGAAAAGCAACATGGGAAGTACTGGTCCAGCCTGTGCACTCTAAGGGTGTGAATACTGTAGGTCTGTTAGAAATGGATAATGTCTTTTGTCAATTTGAATAGAAAAAAATCCTTCAGACATCCCTCCCATCTGCCTAAAATTATCAGACTAACTCCTCCTTATGACCAATGTGAATAAACAAATGTAAAAATTGCCACTATACCATCACAGCTCAGAATCAATGCTCCCATAACACTACCATGAAAATCATTAGCTCTTACATTCGCACTTCCTGCAGTGTAACCTATTGATCCGATGCATCAGGTGTCTGTATGTTAAGCACACAGTTGAAACTAAGTAAGTGCCATAGCACATCAAAAGGAACATACACAGGCAACTGATCAAGGCTCAAAATACTCAGTTAACCAGGAGGAAGACATTTCTCACCATACAGCTTCTCAGGTACTAACCTCCTTGTTATTATCACCAAGGAAAATGTCTCTCCAGTTTTCAAAGTGCCTCCAAAAGATGGTCTTGAGAAGTAAAATTACTGACTCTACTCAATATTAGAAATCACAGCTTTGATAGAAATACATTCTATTTTTCTCACATTCCATTTTCTCACATACCACCATTTTTAACGAGAAAATAACATCTTCTCTTCCCCTCATAAGTTACTACTACTTTATCACATCCTTCTATTAAAGTTCATAGTTTTGTTCAGAATAATTGTCCTCAGCTTGTGTTTACATTTAATTTTTTTCTGTTTCTATTTCATATTTAAAGAAGGGCTTATGACCTGTCTGCCCATTTTGCCAGTTTTAAAAGACGTTACCTCTCCCTACAAACTTTCACACAGGAAATCATATACCCAAAGAGGCAATATTCCATGAAACTATGGTTTTGGGGCAAACAACTCTTTTTTCTCTTTCGAACTTTTCCTTTTTTTACATGGACTTACAACTGCACAGTGCTTGGTGGTTTTTGTTTTTCAAAATGTAAGATTTATAGGCAAGGTTACAACCTGACCTGCTTCAGCACATGGCTGCATGCTTTCTTCTTAAGAGAATCCCAGATCAACCATTTTTCACCATTTCAGTGAAAATTTCTGTATATGCTAAATTGTGGGCAGTGAGCAAGATGATTTTATGTCAGGCTCTTGGGAGCACAGAGCAAAAAGTATTTCCCAGCTATATGTTCTGAAGGGCATCAAACAAGACACTGTGAAAGAGGATGGACAGATCCTATTCTGACTGTGTGCTTGTTAATCAGGAAATTTTTGTAGTTTCAGTGAGCTTGCCGGAGTGAGACTCAGAAGGCCTAACAGTCGAGTCCCATATGTCAGTGTGATTGTTCTGATCTTCACTACTGCATTAGAAATGCTGTGCTGATATCAATGGTAATCAACCAGTAATTTTAAAAGAGAAATGTTAACAAACCTCAGTAATAAACTATACACAGTACAACACTATTGGCAACATGTTTAGTTGCAGTTACATCTCAAAACAGGTCAGAAGGGAATTGACCTAAGGTTACACAAGCAGAAGCCAGAACTTACTTAAAAATATGCACTATGCTAAAAGAGCATTTTTACAGTTTTAAAGTGTGAGGTGTCCCCAACTTGGTTGTCAGCACTGTTTTCCTTACCCTTTCACTTTCCCTGGTTCCACCTAGACTCTTCCCCTCAGCAAGTACTGCACTCTTGCCTGTACCAATTTTCGCTTTTCTGACCAAGCTGAAACTCTCACCCCTACAATCCTGAATTCTATTAACCAACTTTTGTTTGTATAGAATTTGAGGCCTGTAGATCTTTACAATGCTAGGGCAAGGGAACCTCAAAGCCCTGTTTTCATTCCTGATCCTTCTTCTGCCCATGACAGTCTGTAGACAGTGTGAGTCACAGCAGCACTAAGATAGAAGATGATGTCTCCTTCGTTCAGGATCATGATTTCAGCTCTTGAGGTCTTTTCTGTAGCAGTCTGCAGCAAACAGTCACTGTACCAGACCTCCACTGTGGTTAGACATTTCTCTTAACTCTGCGATGTGCCTGGCAATCTCCAGTTATTCCTCCTTTTTCAAGATAATAACAAATTAAAGTAAATTCTGCTGGAATAACAGACATTTTGAAAACAGAGTCTACCCTTCTGGCAAATTTCGAGTTTCTGCTCCAAACATGGTGGCATTAGACCAATGAAGACATCATCCAAATGTTGGGCTATCACAAAGTACTTTTCTGTATGTTCATTCCCAGATGTAAATCGCTGGATGGCAACTGTCACCAAGACATTGAAAGAAGAGTCTGTTAGCTGTCAGCTTGATATAGGTGTCTCTGTGTGTGGTTATAATGGTGTCACAGTATTTTGGGGTGCTACTGAATCACCCTGTAACAGGAGGTTGTCTACTTCTCTGTGTACAAAGTAATAAAGCAGTATACAAAAGAAAATATTACACAGCTATACTCCTTGTGCCAATTTGTCTCACAGCTACACTACAGTAAATCAGAAATAACTCCACAAACCTCTATAGAGCTATTATAGATTTATGTTTGCAGAACTAAGAGTAGAATCTAGCTTTTTTAGTCTCTTACTATCATTTCATATAGCCAGCTACTGAAATGGGGACTTAGAGCAGGATTTTCCAAAAAAAAAATATCTGTTGTCAAAGCACATTCATTTTTTGCAATAGTTTTGACAGACAAAGGTAAACCACAATGGAATAGTGAGAATATATTGGCCACTTTTGAACTCTTTGCTGGCTGTGTATGAGATATACCTGAACTTTCTTCATGCGTTTAATGTGCATCTTAGGCAGTGGTCTCCCTGCTGATATCTACCCTGACACTGTGCATATTCTGTGTATTTTCAGGGAGTAGCATTGCTTCTTTTCCTCTTTTTTCTCTGGATCACCTACAGGAAGAGTATTTACAAAAAAAAAAAAAAAAAAAGAAAAAGTCCAAAAGTCCCAATAGAAAGCATAGCCCTCTCCAGTTCTTCTCAACTTGGACATGTGCTCAGTTGTTCTGGCCTTTCCAGAGAGCCAATGAACTACACAGGTTCAAAAAGCATTGCTTTATTCTAAGCAATGGAAGATTTCTGATGCATGAAAACTGATGAAGACAACTGTCTTTGTACTGTATACTTAAGATAAACTTCCTTAGGTCACCATTTAAGTATCTATGTAGTCCTACACCTGGGTCAGGGCAATCCCAGGCACAGCTACAGGTTGGGCAGAGAAGAGATTCAGAGCAGCCCTGCAGAAAAGGACTTGGGGGTGTTGGTTGACGAGAAGCTTAACATGAGCCAGCAGTGTGCACTCGCAGCTCAGAAAGCCAACTGTATCCTGGGCCGCATCAAAAGAAGCGTGACCAGCAGGTTGAAGAAAGTGATCCTACCCCTCTACTCTGCTTTCGTGAGACCCCGCTTGGAGTATTGTGTACAGTTCTGCTGTCCTCAACATAAAAAGGACATGGAGCTGTTGGAGCGAGTCCAGAGGAGGGCCACGAGGATGATAAGAGGGCTGGAGCACCTCCCGTATGAAGACAGGCTGAGAGAGTTGGGGCTGTTCAGTCTGGAGAAGAGAAGGCTGCGTGGAGACCTCATAGCAGCCTTCCAGTATCTGAAGGGGGCTTATAAGGATGCTGGGGAGGGACTCTTCCTTAGGGACTGTAGTGGTAGGACAAGGCGTAAAGAGTTCAAACTTACACAGGGGAAGTTTAGATTAGATATAAGGAAGAAGTTCTTCACAGTGAGGGTGGTGAGGCACTGGAATATGTTGCCCAGGGAGGTTGTGGATGCTCCATCCCTGGCGGTGTTCAAGGCCAGATTGGACAGACCCTTGGGCCACATGGTCTGGGGTCAGGTGTCCCTGCCCGTGGCAGGGGGGTTGGAACTAGATGATCTTAAGGTCCTTTCCAAACCTAATTATTCTATGATTCTATGATTCTTCCAAAGAGTGAGTAAGCTAAACATGGTCTCATGCATTGGAAATCTCTTATTTGAGAAGTCAGGCCTGTGCTCTAATATGACAAATTTCAGAGGAAGGGACAACTTCTAAATGTTGCCTGAAATTAATATTGATTTTATCTAAATTGAAAAGCAAAAATTTGAAATTAGTTTCAGGACAGCTTATAGTGTGGTTGGAGAAAAAGTAGAAGTTTGGAAAAGAAGTAGAAAACAGTTTGTTCTACTTCAAAGTCATTGCACTGAAACAGTAACCTGGTAACTCTAGTGCATGCTTTATTACATGATATCCCACTAAGGCAGCAGTCATTCTAATAGCTGTCACTGACATAGATGCACCAGAGTAATTGATATTCTTTATTTTAAGGAAAAAAATAAACCCGACTATTTTTCCAGCAAGATTTAGCTTCTCTTTTTTTTTTTTCTTTTATTCCTCAAATAAATGTAGTAGGTGAAGATAACTTAGGTTGTGAACACTGACAAGCAGCAGATAATTTCACGTCTGTGGGTGAGTGCGTGACTATCCAAAACTGAACTTTTGAACTCATAAGGAAGCATGAGCCTGCCACCTGCTAGCTGCAACTGATATGAGCTGGCTGTAAATTTTGATAACACCAGGACTAAATAACTGTGGCACATCCTGATTCCTCCAATTAATAAAAAGATGTGAGACAGAACCACCAATTAGGAGTTGGTCATGCCTTTGCTACTGCACATTGACTATTTAGACTGGGAAATCTAGGGGCTGGAGGGCGCAGAAAGAAGGTGGTGAAGATCCCAAGAAGAAAAGATCCTGGAAATGGGAGAAGACCCTGGAGACCAGAGCACTGCATGGAGGCAAGTGGGGATGACCAGAGGCCTCGGATGCTAGTGGCTGAGCCTGGTACCAGTGAGCAGTGGCACAGCATCACCCAACAGGGCTTTCTGCTTGTCCTTCCCTGGCCAGCAGCCACCTCCCTGAGAGGAGAGACATTGAGACCTGGGCAACGTAGTGCCAGTGAGGAGGAAGAGGAGCGTGTGAGAAAATCAAGCGGGATAAAAGCTTTCATCTAACTGGTTCTTAAATAAACCCAAATATCCAGATCCATTGTGGGTTATTGTTTGCTCCATCTCACCTGTGACAATGTAAGACATAATTTGCACAACTGCCTAATTAGATCCCCACCAAACTGTATACCTATGTATGCAAAACACAGCAGATATATTTGCAGCAGAAGACCATGCTCCTTGTGACTCACCAGCAGTGTAGTCTTCTAAATTTAATCTTGTGTCCTATTGAGGTGTTACAATTTACCATGGTGATGCTACCCTCATGAGCTTAGTATCACTATGTTCATATTCTCCCTCTTACTGCTGCTGGAAAAAATAGGCATAAATACACTAGTGTTTTTCTCTTGTTGTCAGCTGGTTTTTCTTCAAATTGTAACTTCTGAATTGCACAGAAAGAACTGAGGGATGGAAACTGAACAAAGATCACTTAATCTTGTTAAACACGGCAGCAAATCACATTTGCGTCAGAGTGGTGCAACAAAAAAGATACATCCCAATACAAACGCCTGTAAATCCACTACCCAATTATTTTCAAACGCAGTAAATCACATTCAATGCCAATATATCTATATATGAAAGAACAGACTGGCTGAGAAAACAAGGAAATTGTACAGAATTACGTGAGTTGTATTTGAACCACATTTTGTTTATAATGAAGCCATCCCTGTTTGCTTGGGTTTTTAAGATATTTTTTAAAAGGAAATGAAAACACAAGTTATTAAATATTTTCATGTAAATAGACTGTGGAAAAGTCAGTAGAAATAGTGGAAGCTCATTTAAATGCTCAAAGAGGTATTTGAACAAAACTAGGCAAAACACTACAGCAGAGTCTGCATAACGTTAGTTATATTAGTAAGTAACTGAAGATGTTTGATGTCTTTTTTCAGACTTCTATCACAAAAAAATGGGCTGCAATTAAAGAAGAGTCTGCTTTCTCATAAGTGAGGGACAAATACCCACTAATACCGGTAGTGCTTATTGAATTTCCTTCTGCAAGTATGGTATGATACAGTCAGCACAGGTGATTCTAAAATAAAGCAGTGGCAAGTGATGTCAGAACATCGATCTGATGTCAAATAACAATTTCCACACCCCATCTGCTGTCTGAACAGTTACTACATTTCTTTGAATCAGGTGCTACCACTGTCTGTTATCATTTCTCCATCAGCTCCTGGGCAGGCAGCTCCGCCAGGATAATCTGTGTGTCCTCAAGAAAAGGACTCGATGTCAGCCAAGGTTTTACCAAGATGTTTTCTGCTTTTTATGAATCCAGTTTTGCAAATCATTGGCAGTGGCAAAACATTTGCTGTGGATAGGAATTGTAAAGCCACTTTCTGTTCCAGCTCTAACACTCTCCTTTTAACTTCTCTTTTTTGGTTTCCTCATACATAAGACTTGCGTAACTATCTCAGGATTAGTTCCCCTTGGCTCAAGCGACTTGACAGAACTGGGCATTAAAATATATTCCATCTGCCCTGTTGCTTGAAAAATTGTCTCGAACATCCTTTTTACTCATAGTGGGTTTTCTTTCTTCTGCCTTCTTAGCTAATGTTACATTATGCTTATTTCTTTACAAAAGGTACTTAAAACATTCTAGACATTTTGTGATTTAGCTGAATAAAATAAGTAAGTTTGAGGATTTAGGCTGCACCAGTGGACCCATCTTCTTTTTTTTTTTTACTCCACACAATTCAGGGTTTTTTTTCCCTAAGTACTCTCAAAAGCTTATTTAAATGTGCCAAAGTACTCACAGCTTATCAAATACATAGAATCATAGAATGGTTTGGGTTAGAAGGGACCTTAGAGACCATCCAGTTCCTACCCCCTGCCATGGGCAGGGACACGTCTGTCCAGATAGCTATGTGGACAGACAAAAATATAAAAGTGCTGTTCACATGTGCAAAGTGTGACATTGTGGATGCTGGTACTACACAACCCCAGTGTAAGACCCTTCCTTAAAGAAGGTTAATAGTATTTTAGCTGAAAGCAATAGTATAAAAGAGACTAAAATCCACAGGTGGGCCACTTCTGTGAAATCCAGGGGACTGGATTTGAAGATGTTAAAGTGGTTAGGGCTTTTTTTCAACCTTATCAGAAAAATCTTCTAATGAAAACCTCTGATAAGCAAGAAATTAAACCAGTTGGAGAGTGATGAGGCAAGACAGGAAACGTGGTGAAAGACAGACACATCATGGAATGTATGTAACAGCTGAAATACTTCAGGCACGCCATGCCAGGGTAGTGGTACAAGAGGGAAGGCATTAACGATGTCAATGTTCGAGGACATTTCTCTGTGGAGGCTGGGGAGGGAAGGGAAGGGAAGGGAAGGGAAGGGAAGGGAAGGGAAGGGAAGGGAAGGGAAGGGAAGGGAAGGGAAGGGAAGGGAAGGGAAGGGAAGGGAAGGGAAGGGAAGGGAAGGGAAAGGAAGGGAAGGGAAAGGAAGGGAAGACAGCTAACAACAGCAGGCTGGATCCAGCAAACTGAGCACTTGGAGCCTGCAGTCCTTTGGACAAGAAAGGTGAATCTTGACACAAGACCAGCAAGACACAAGGAACACCACCATAGCCATAAGGCATAATAGTACACTTAGTTATTTCCCAGGATTTAGCATTGCAGAATGGCTTTTGTTCAGCAACATACTGGATCCAGTCTAGGAGAAATCCTGTGTACATGGGATTTGCATATGCTGCCTACTTGCACAACTGCTGTTCTGGTTGCCACACACCAAGCAGTTTCCTTCCCTATAACCTTTCTGCCTGCCTCCTTACCTGTGAGATGTCCCAATCACTGAACCACTTGATTTCAACAAGTTTTTCAGCTAAGCGCCCCAGTGCTATACCTAGGGAGCAGGGCTGGCTCTGCCTTTAAAATTTCCAGTGAAAAAGCTCTGGGAATGTTTGATTCCAGAATTTTAAAATCCTTGTCCCTTTGTAGTCATCTCCACAGATTTGCAGACTTGATAATTGACTTCCTCAAAGATTGTATAAGTAATTGCACATATGGGGTCCCCTCATAGGTATTCAAAATTATTTTACTGTGGGCCAACTTGTTAGCATCATGCCCACCCATTCCCTGCTTTCGCATAATAGTTTGTAGCCCTCATTTTGATGTAAGCTTCTGTACATTGTTACAGCGGAAGCAGGAACACAGCATTTGATGAAAACAAACAGCAAGCAAGGAGTAGATTCATCTTCCAGCTGTGTTTAGGCTAGAACTGCTGCTTTCCTATTTACTATCTGCAATTTGCTTTTCTGCATTCAGCTTCTAAAATGGAATTACCTGGCAGCTGCCTTCTACCACCAGTTTTATTTGATTTCTGGAATGGATGGTTATTAAAATGTATACATAGTTGGGGACCTGCTAACCTGCCACTCACACTGAGGTAAGTTTTCATTTTGTGTGACAATAATTGCAGTTATTTTTGCACTTTTCCCCTGGGAAGTATTCAAAACAAGTGAGTTGGTAAGCACAAAAAATATACCTTTTATCTGTAAACAAGTATAAGCAGAAGTATGCAGAGAACAGCTCTAGGATGTCTACTACATTACCTACATTGTCCTCAGAATGAACTATGAAAACCAAAATGTATCCAGTTGGAAACAATCCAGAATAAAGGAATAGAAATGCAAATGTAGACAAGGAATGACATTTCTGAGGGGTTTGGGCTTTTACTTTCTGAGGTTAGAGCTATTTAGAATAATTTACTAAAATCAGAAATCCCAATTGTTTTGCTTTTTACTGGTTTCTTTGCCCTGGTAGACTATCTAGTTCATCACTTCATTAGCTCATTGTTGTTGGTTTGGGGTTTTGGAGAGAGGGCTTAAAGTGTATTACTTGTGTTTTCTTCCTCCAAAGCAGAAAACCATGAAGAGACCACATCCATTCCTCAGACACACACAAACACGCACAGAGTGTGTTCTCAGACCTTAACCCACCTCCAGCCTGACAGAATCACCCTGACAAAAACTAAACTATGGGTATTGGAAGAGTAAAAGGGGTTCTCAAGACCCAGCTGTCAAGCTGGGAGACAGCAGCAGGAAGGCTGAGGAAAATAGTGAGATATTATAAGCATGAAGAAGAGGCTAACTTTGAGTTGTTTGCCCTTTCTGTAGCTACTTAGTACTACTGCTGGTAGATATCACTTTTATTCAGCACAGCAGGAATGCATCCTTCCTTTTTCTCGCAACAGTTCAATCTTCCTTCTTTCTGATTTAGTTTCAGTATTAGACCTGGTGAAAAAGAATAGACTCTAAGCTGACAATTGAAATTGAATCTACAAATGCAGAACAGAAACACCCTCCTACAGAGAGTAGGAGAGGAAAGAAGGAAAAAAGGACTTTAAAGAAGTACTGTAGAAAGGAAAGTTTAAGTGCTGACAACATGCAAGAACAAAATAAAATAATCATTGTCATAATGGTACAGGAAATAAAAAGCAAAAATAGAATTTAGGAAACTTTTAGTAGATCAGACTCCCATTTAAAAGCGTTGCTTGCCAGAGCTGTGTGAGTCTGCAGCCAGAATTAGGTTATGCTTCTGCAGCAGGAGGTCTGATTGAAGCACAGAGACAGACCGACACCAGCTGTACCCAGGCACCATTCCCCGCATTGCCATAGTCTTTTGAGCATCATTGCAAGCTGCCCAGTCTAGTAGAGGATTACACAGAGACTGGCACCCCAGCTACTCTATAACATGGTAGCCAAGATACCAAAATTTAAACTAAGCTGGGTCCCTCAACACAGAACTCTGACAGCATTATCTGTGGAGCTGTATTGCCTTATGCACTTAATGGATGCAGGGTGGGACCTCATGTTTGTAATGTAAACAGGAATCATTATGTTACATGCAATAAAGTTTTCCCTACATTCAGATACAGTTTCTTACCACTGAAAGGAACAAAAGCCTGATCTTGCAGATTTTTCCATTTCAGAAAGACTTTTTATGAAAAATCCTTTCAACTGAAAGTATTTTCCTTTGGCTAAAAATTATCTAAATGGCTAACAAGGTAGCTTGGTGGCACTTTGTTTATCTAGGAGAATGACAGTGGAGGGAAACCAAATGAATGCTTGGGAAGATAGTACAAAAATATCTCAGGGAAACATTGGCTGAAATTCACTGCTAATGTAAAGGAGGGCAAGACTGTTGAGCCCAGCTGAGTGTAGTTCCTTATGAGAGCTGTAAATTTAGACTAATATCTTTTGTGAGTGAAGCTGGTTTAACACATAATGCAATTTGTCCCTTATTTAACGTAAGTGTGATGATAGTTTTAACTCATCCCAGAAGACATTCAATAATGGGAGCAGCACTTTTGCTGTGCCAGTATAAACTGCACTAACAGCTTCATTCTAGGAGCAATATTAGCATGGCATTATTCTTTTACAAGATGGTTTCTTTACATTCCATCCTCTGGAAGCTTCTCAGAAATACACTATAGAAACCTACATTCCAGGTGTTCTGGCTTGTAGCCTATTGCCTCTCACTTTGGAGGTATTTTAAAGTCCCCTTCTGTCCAGTGTGAGGGCTTTCTGTACAGTGATGCACATACTTCATCAGATCTTTTAGCAAAATTTGTTTCTAACAAACAAAGTTCTTGATGCAATTACGACTAATGCAAGGCAGCTTGAGTACTTCAAATTTTCCAATTGGCTCACAAATACAGTTTGACTGGATAGAAATATGTTTAGGATGGCTCAGGACAGCAAGGAAATGCTTCTGATCCTATGTGGGCCACCACTGTAAAGAAATAAGATCATGTCAGCTGTTTTCTGTTTAGATTTCAGAAAGTTTTGAGGCAAGCTATGATAGCTGGGTTTGAGTGGGTGTTTGTTGCCAAGATCTATTTGAGACACTTGTCCAAAAAGACTACTGCTTGTGAAGACATTTTGCCCCAGCAGATGTAAATATGCCTGGCATGGTAGCATCTCACTCAACAGTACCTAAATCAAAAATATAAACTCTCTGAATATGCTGCTTACTAATTCCCCATCCTACCTGTGGCCAAGAGAGCCGGTACCAGAGAGCAGCTGAAATCTTCCCTTCAGTCGCATCCTAAATTCTTCTTAAATGCCGTGTTAAAAGTCCTTCATTTTTAAACTCCTTCATTCCTTCTATGCTTTGCTTCATTCCACATCTGGGCAGTGCTATCAGCCAAATGTAGATAAGCTAAGACTTTATTTTGGAAAGCAAGTGTCACTATCAACACAGGCAGTGCCTATCTTCTTGGACGTACTATATGGCTAAACACATGCACAAGTATATAAGCAGAGAAAATACCATTTTCCCCCTTACATAAGCCCATGCATATGTAACCTATTCCTGCATTTCAAGCGGAATAACAGAAACCACTGGGGCAGTGATAAATTCCTATGCTACCATAGCATTGTATGGTGAGTTCCACTTGTGTAGAAACTCCTTGCAAAAATACAAGACTCAGATGAACAGGAGCCAAAGAGACTGAGTCCCACAAACAGGTTTCTATTTTCATGTAACAGTTTAACTAGAAATATGTACTTCAATATAAAAGAGACCTTCTTCCAGTTTCTGTGTTATCTATAGAGCCTCTGGCTCAAGGGAGTGTCTTGTATTTTAAATGAAGGTCTGGACTGTGCCCTTCCATTTTAATTATATTCAGTGGCACTACTGTTCTCCACTGAGTCTCCTGCCCTGCAACATGGCAGGAGCTTCTTCAGTGGCCACCATCCTTCTGACCCCAGTCTGATCTCACAGCCATGTGTATCAAGACCTAGCCTTGTAAAGGAAGCACCATCAGATCTGGCTTCTAACACTTCAGGTTTTGAAATGGAGCAATAGAGATTAACAGAAAGCGAACAATCATCAGCATAATTTGTTTACAGAGTGGTTTAGCTGTGCTGGACATAAAGCTAACTCAAAACTTCCTGAGGCCTGTTTCTTTTCAATATCTCCGCTGGGAAATGGCTTTCACTGCAACCCCTCTGAATTTCAAAAAGTGAGTGAGCTCATACTGGCCCATTTTGGATTTTCAGAAATGAGATGGGTCACAATATTTCTACAGTGAGAAACAGCTGTGTGCTTTTTCTTCCCAGCAAGATCATCACCACAGAGCTATATTCTGAGGATACCAGAACCTCTTCAGTGTGGAGTCTGCAGCTGCTGCTTGGTTTGCCTCACTTTCAACTGGGACGCAGCAGAAAGACAGCATTTATTAGTCCAGAAGCGGTACCACAGTGAAATAGCCATATTACTCTTGAGACTCACACCTCTCTTTATCATTACCCTTGCGTTATGTTGTCAGGGCACGATGGCTTTTGTTAGTATTAGGTCAGCAAGCTTTGCACATTATATTATTGCATGGCATAAACCTGTTCTTAGGCCTTTGGGGGAGTCAATCCTCCATCTCAGAATTCCTTACAGGAGCCAAAAGCAGTTTGGTGCTCTGCAGGCCACCCATGAATTATCTCTTTCTGGAGGCAATGCAGACACTTCAGAGCAATGGTAGATGAGATAGCTCTGGTGAAAACAGTTAACACGAGTGGTCCCCTCTTTCTATTCCTAATACAGGCAGTATCTCTGCATGGCTCTGCAAAAGGTCATGCAAACACACCTTGTTTCTCTCCATCCTGACACTGCACTTGTGTCCAAAATAGCCAAAGTGGATTGAGATTCTTAAAACTAAAGTGCCGCATCCTTCCCCATGTCTACCCTTAAAGCAAACAGAAACACTATTTTAGCAAATCTTCCTGGTGCCACCATAATGGCCAGTCAGGTGGTTTTGTTTTTTTCTTCCTCTTTCAACATAGCTTTTTCATAGTTAGAATGCTGTGGGGTATGGTGCCAGAGCCCTACAGCATCGCTATGGGTATGCTTTTTCCATTTTCCGACCTGGAAACACTCTTGATGGCACAAAGCTATAACCATACGTCCCCAGTAGAGTGGAGCAGATAAGAGCTGTCCAAACAATGTTGTTCTCCGTAAGAATATTGCCATGATTCATGGTCTGGTTGTCAACCTATATTTACTTCTTTCTCTGAAGATCTTTACTTTTAAAGTTCTGTTTTGGAAAAACAGGATGAGGAAAAAATGTGCTTATGAAAAGTCTGTTAAAGACTGCAACTCAGACCAGTGAAGGCAGAAAAATATCCAGCCAAGCCAGGCATCATAACCTTAACTCCTTCCATTAATGAGGGGCTGTCAAGGCCTGATGCTTCAGATCAGTTGTACACAGAATGACTCAAGGTTAGCTTTTCACAAGCAGATGAACTGGAAGGGTAGGGCATCTATAATCCTCACCCAAAAGATATCAGGTTACGTGAAAATCAAATCTGGGCTGTAAATTCACTGTCTAGAAAATACCAGTGCTGAAAGAAGGAAGGACAATGCCACACTGCATGTAAAATCACACTTAATAGATGACATAGAAATGTGGAGTGAGAGGGTGAAGTTCTGCTTTGCAGTCATTTTTTGGAGGCTGACCAAGCTACTCCAAGCCACAGCTTGGGCCAGTGTAGCCCATTCAAAGTAGGGTTAGGTGCTTTTCTCTTTGCCAGTAAACAGGTTGTTCTTTAATGAGCACACCTGTTCTTGGGAGGACCCTTACCCACTGGTGAAATTAAGCACAGAGGAATTTCACAAGAGGCCTTTTGGAGAGGAAAACAACAACAAACTCCTACAAAGGAGGCAGGCACTCAATCTTTCTCAAGTAATCTTTGCTTCACACTGCCCTTGGTAGCGTCTGTAGCATCCTCTCTGTGCAAAACATATTGACAAGGCAGTCTTGTACCAATCTGAAACCATTTTTTATCTCTGTCAGTCTTTGTTCAGGTTTTAAACATCAGGATAAAAAAACCAAAACCAAACAAAAAAGATTACATTCTCCTTAATGCTGCCTGCTCTCTCTAGCCTTTGACAAGGTTCCTTACCTGTCATCAGCTGAACTAAAGTTCAGGAGTAATGAAGTCCAGCAGGGCACTGAGGGTACATGACTTTAGGAAATGAAGGACAAGAAGGAAGAAGAAAGAACAGTGAAGGAAATGAAGGCCAAGGTTGGAGCCTTTGCTTTGGTTTGTATGGGTAAAAACTTTCCAGCTTGTTTTCTTTGTGTCCCCAAAACAAGCCATAACTGCACATCTACCATGCATAGACATGCTGCTGTCTCTATGCTGGGAGGTCAAAGCAGGCTAGATCTTTCTAGCTCTGGATCTGTAAGCACAAGGAAACAAGGTCAAAAGACAGCAGAGCTGACTGGACACCAACCAGTTCAGCTCTGAAGGTGACCTAACCTGGTACAAATCGAGCTCAGCAAGAGAGCCCTGCTGACAGTAACATTTTACTCACTTAGGTGCAGTTCTGGACCTCAGGAGCTAGAAGGCTCCCAAAAATAACCATTGGGCTGAGCTTTTTACTCTGAAAGTAACTCTTTGCCATTCAACAAAATGTCAGCCAGCCAGCTCTGTGGAATGGATGGGATCATACACAGAGAAGAGTCTTTAATGCCAGGAGTGATAGAGACTAGTTGAACATGATCAAGTAATGACAAAGCAAAAAAAATAACATCACACAGAAAAAAAAAAAAGTGAATTCTGAAAAGCATGGGTAAGGATTAACCTGAGGCCAACTTCTAACTAGACAGCTCTATGAGGAAGAAGATTAATGCCCTTTGGCCCTTGAGTGGTCTGCAAGAGAAAATGTATTTTACAAGACTTGAACAAGGAACCTGATAGCATTTCCTGATACAGAGATTACTAAACCAAGCTCGTGATAGTGGTGATGTAAGTGATCGAAGTGATGAGACTAAGTGTGCCGCTTTGGCATGTGCTTTAGAAAGGGAGTTTGGGCAGTGTCAGACATCAAGTCCATATAGATAGGTCAGTGTGCAGGGTGCAGAAAAGATTTTAGCATGGCACTTCCTTTGTATTTCAGTTTTAAGTTTACCTTGTTTTCCATCTTCTCCAGTCAGATCAAGATTCAGAAAAGAGAAATTTTCCACTCTACATTCTCTGTTCCTTCTGTCTTGACCATGAAATACCCCTTCTGTATTTAGCACAATAATGCCTTTCTTTTAGATATGTTCTGCTCCCCACCAAAAAAGAGAAAGAGAATACTTGCTCTATCATCAGAAAGCAAAAAATATTCACTTCAAAACCAAACAGTGTGGACTGTTTATGAAAGGGGTTATTTGGCAAAACAAACTGCAATTGCTACAGATGGGATTTAATGGTACAAGAGGAGCCCATCCAATTTTATTTTTAAGGTTTTTATAAATTTCATCTGCCATAAATCTGCACTGCTCTCAGTAAGACTACTTTGATCTGTATTGACTGAGAAATTACAGTGGTGTTTTCGTAAAAGATCTGATCAAGGAATAGCCAGAAACTTTTTGTTGTTTTTTTTTCTTTTTATAGAGTTGCTGTGTGAGAGGAACTGAGACTTTCTGACAGTGTTACCTGTAAAAAAGGTGAAAAGAAGCCTCTATTCAACGAAGACCAGGAACTCAGCTTTATTTTCCTCTTATACCGACATATGCTAACAGTAATTCTATTGCAGCTAACAAACTATAACCTCCTATATAACTATGAAAGATATGCAGAAGTGTGAGAGGTGGACCCACCATTTAGGTTTTAATAAAATCTCAGCAAATTCTATATAGGAGAGAAAGCTGTGGCCCAGCGCTTTAGAGGAGTGCTAAATGGTGTATCCTGGTATCACCATGTAAGGCTGAAACAGATAGATTATTAGATTACTATGGTTTTTTAATATGGTATTATGATATCACCTGTTTTTATCATTTTACCCTACCATTTATCCTCTTAGATCCTCCCACAGACAAAGAGAGCAATGATAAAAGCCAGCTATGGCCAAGGGAAACTTTCTCTCTGTAGAGGCAATGAAGAGCAGGATCTGTTCTGCATGGAGGGTGGGGTAGAGAGGAGGAACAGGCACACACCGCTGCCAGGGCTTCCCTTAGCCTGGTTCTTTGTCATGAATGGAGAAAAGTAAAATTCTGGCAAGCAAGGGTTGGTCTCTGGACCTCTTGCAACAGAAGAGAACTCAGAGAGAAGCTTGCATGACAGTTGTTTTGGATATGAAAGAGAAGGAAGTCAGCTTTCTTCAAGAACTTGAGCAGCTCCCCATAAGGGAAGAGTGAGTTTGGTACAGAAGAGGTTGAGGTAAATCTTGAGTTTTTATCAGCTGTGATGATGACCCATTTATTCCATGCTGTTTTGTGTCATTTTGAACAAAAGCCAATGCTGAAATTGTATGACAGAAGCAATTTAGGTGAGGGAGCACTATCATCAGTGCTGCAGCATCAGTGAAAGGGAAGTTCAGAGACAAAAAAAATCATATATTTCATAGCTGATGGGAAGGTAATTTCCATACTGTCGGCTGGGACAGCATGTCTGCGACGCATTACTTGAATGGTCTGACATAAAACACCAGTGATTTAGCCCCTCTTTTTCTGATTGAGAAAAATGAATTGATTACTTTTTCATGCCATTGTTTGCTGAAGTGGATTTAATGAATTAGGTCCCAGAGGGACTCTATGGTGGGTTTTTAAACAAATGTAGTGAAGTATAGTTCAACTTCAGTGGCCCTTTATGCTATGTTTATTAGGCATGACAATATATTAGCTACAGCTAAGCTCTTTCTTACTCCACCAGAATTGTTCACATTAAATTTGGGGTTTATTAAAAGACATTCTTCAGGAGAAACATGAAATCTCATTCTTTAAAATTTGAATTTTGCTATAAATTTTGACTTCTTAAGGCTAGTTATGGCAAAGTCTCTTCATATAAGCCCCTTCAAGTGTTCTCTTGTTTAATTTTATTCAGCTGTGTATGTGCGAGCAGAGGTGGTAATGAATAAAAGATGTGGGGTAATGTTGGAAGGGGATGGTGAGCAGAAGTCACATGAGTAGTAAAATAAGAAGAAAACTAATATTGCCTAGCAACCTAAGGAAAAAAAAAAATGTGCCTGGCAACAGAAAGGAAAGACTTAGCTGCAAAGAGAACACTTGCCAGGAAAGAGAGACAAAGAGAAAGAAAATTCATAACATAACAAGCCTCAAAGTTGGGGGATGGGAAGCAGCAAGAATGGTTATTTCAGCAACTTGGAAAAGAAAGCCAACTAGAGCTTGTCTTGCACAGAAATGGCACAGAGCTCTACAGGAATGGCTATCGGTAATTATTTGCATTGATTTTTTATGGTAATGAACCAAAACGGGAGATGTAGCAAATATGTAGTCATCCTTGCCATTATATTTGGAACTTCAAAGGGAAAACTGAACCAAGATAATTCTATTACAAAAACATGAGGCTCATTACTTAGTCTATAAGAAAATATCCATTCATGTTCCTCAAAGAATAAGACCTTGTCCTGCCAAGGACTCCAGGCTTCTGACAGTGTAGATAAAATTCAGCTAGTAAACAGTAGCAATGCACTGTCAAAAGTGAAGATTTAGGTTATCTGGTAGCAGAAGAGCACAGGCAAATTAATCCTACCAATTAGGTCTCCCTTCGGGGGCAGCTTAATTGGGGGTTTAACTTGCCAGCACATTATGTTGTTGATTTTGTGTGTTTTGGAAACAAAGCAAGGTGCTGACCATCACAGCAGAAGAGGGGACATTTGCTCTCAGTCCATTAAGAGTAACGGGATTGAAAACCTCTTTGAAAAGAGTTCTTGGTAGTTTCACTGATGGGAATAGTCATACGCAGAGGAATTTTCAGCTATGCTAATCTTGGCACCAAATGACATGTAATCTTAAACCTTCTCATAATTCTAATTACAGCTAACGTACAGAGGTTAGTGTAAAAATCGAAAATAAAACATCAAAAAATGAAAAATTAATTTATTCTGCTCTGGGACTGCAGACATTGAGAAGCTTTAATCATAGTCATACGGCTATTGCACCATGGAACTACGGGGCACAGTTGGGGTGGTTTCAGCAGCCTAATTGTATGCATGTGGGTATCTTCTGTTATTTGGGATAACTGCAACACTGATGACATACCATGCTGTCAATCATCATGTGTTATTCTGGACACATCTTGGCTCTGTTTGGAAATCCTTTCGTTATTTTTTTTTTTTTTTTTTTTTTTTATTTGGTTGTGGTAGCAGCTTATTAAGTAGAAAATAACTTTAAAATATTCCTCAGAAACCACAGTTATTTCTTTATTTCCCCAGGAAAGTTGAAACTTCAATATCCTAAACATTTTGAATGACACTTTCAAATGCAGGAATGAGGAGGATGTTAGACCTGGGGCATAAGCAAGAGATTAGCAGTTTATATTAGCTCCAGATTAGTTAGCAATTTATAAAATTGAAACTCCACTCCCCTCTAGCTGTTGGAAGGGAAAAGGAGCCTTCTGATTTTTTCCAATTTCAGAAGATTAATTAAAAGAAAAGGATTTCATTGTTTATAGTCTGCCCCTACTTTGAAGTTGTCTTCAGTTACAGCTTCACTGCTACCCTGAGTTTATAACCTGACCTACATCAGAGGTCCCTTCTTTGCCACTATTTTATATGGGCATTTGATGGTTAACATTGTGCCTAGCAGTCTCTCTTGTCTTTTTTATTGTAGCTGGGTCTCTGCTTACTATGTGTTATTTTAGCTAGTTGTACATACTAGCTATTTGTTGTAACAGAATGCCCTAGCAGGAAGCAGAGCCTTGATTTTCTTATGCATTTCTGCTGATCTCTGCTCTGTGCAGAGCAGCAGTGCTGTGGATAGGTAACCCCTGCTGCCTCTTGGCTCTTTTTACTCCTTTCCTATGACTTTTTGGGAGCCTTGGGAAGAAATGATGTATTGAGAAAAACAGCACTAGTATCTTAAATGTAATGGTCATTGCTGGTTTCCTTATATCAGACTAACAGAAGTATGTGATTAGGTTCGTGGTTATCCTTTAATGTATTATTGAGTTTTACACCAAAAGATGGGCTCAATTATCTCTGTGTGAAGGCACTTTCATTTCACAGGTGTTGGGACCTATTCTTCTGGAGTCCAATTAAATACCTATTTCATTTTTGTTTCCTAAGAAAAATGTTATTATTTCAACATTTCTGGGCATGACAACAAAGCAAAGGTTCTTTTTTGAATTCTGCCACAATGTATTGCAGCATTATGTAAGAATGACACATCCTTACATGCCTTTCATTTTCCATATACCTTCTGTTTCCTGGCTTTAGTATCTCTGGGAAAGCCCATATTCCAGATAATGGAGAAATAACCTTTGACCTTAGTTCTTGTCTGTAAAAATAAACTAATTGGATATTTCTGACAGGTGGGCTGGGATTTCCAAAGGGTAAAATATTCTTCACTTTTCTTGATTACTGTAGTCTTTGCACATCCCATAAGGCTTATTGGATGTTCATTCCTCAACAGTATGTTTATTTCCAAATTTACCTAGGCTTTTTAATATCCTAGGTATAAATTGTATGTTTTTACTGCCTGGACATTATTCCACAGATTACTCTCCAACCAGCATCAGAAACATATTCCTATGACATTGTCTCCTTATGGACTGGACAATCTGAGTGCATAAATAATTTTCTTTTCCTAGCACTCACTCAAGGTGAGCACTCACTCACTTAGCTGCTCAACCTAAACTCTCTTGCCAGAAGCAGGAAAAATTCAAGTACAGTATTTTAATATTTGCTGAGCCACTTAAGCTGCACCGGAGGAATACACCCGCTTCAGTTTATCTGCGACGAGGAGTACATTTCCTGGATAATATTTGGTCAATGGCCTCTACACAATACTTTACTGTAGCTTGTGATGGGTTTGTACCATTGCAAAGAGCTAAGATCGAACGGCAGAATTGTTCCATGATAGAAAGCCAGCATCTCCTTTTTATCCAAGCTTATTCTTCTCTATGTCATTCAGGACCCTAATGACTAAGCTTATTTTACCAGAGTGTTGCTCCCAGGTCTCCTTCAGGTACTTTATTCTCTTGTTCCCGCTACTGCACAGCTTTATGAAGAATTTTTTGGGGGTTTGTTTATTATTGAAAAAGGTATTCCTGAGTATCGGTGACGCTATCGTGTAATGTTTCAAGGGCAGAACATAACAGAATCTGAGAGATTCCAATAAAGCCTAAGATCTATCAGATATCTCTCCCAGAAGCCCTGGGTCTTTCATGTATTTTGATTTAGACACTCCCTTGGAGTTTATTTTCCCTGGGGCTGTCCATATTTCCTCAGAAACCAATAGAAGAGTATCTGAGTTTTCCTCAGCTTCAGTATGCCTGTGTTTAGTCTGATATTCACTTCTTAACATTTGCTTTGGCAGTGTTGTGACTTGCTATGGCATTACTATGTTGTATGGTCTTTTCATAAACCATACAGTAAATTCAAATATGGTATTTGATAAAGGGAATTCTTTTGAGCAATTCCATGCAGCTATGAGCTTCTGATACAAAACTTCAGCTTTCCTAAAACTTTTCTTGACATTTATAGGGCTGCTGACCTACTCAGTAGTGTACAATAATTCATTTTCTTTGCTGACTTGCCAGCAATCTCATGATTTCCCCATCAGCATCTGCACATCAGCACCATGAAATATATCTTCATAGTCTGTTAAAATTCCTAACAGGGCCTAAAATTACTATTTCCTCAGTTTTGTTTTGCAATCAAATATGTGAGGCCAAGCAATGAACAGTAGAACTATTATGACTTCCAGAAATGTTTCATTGTGTATTCCTCAACAACTTACATTTGCCTGTTGGCACTGTCATAGTTGCATAGTATATCCCTAGTAATTGCATTTCTCAGGTCAAACACCACTTATGTCCTTGCATATTCACACGGCACTTCCGGATGCTCCTGCCTAGTCGGCACATATATGCCTGACTCAGCTTTGTTTGCCTCTTAATTACATTTTCTTCCTTGCTGTGAGTCTCACTAGGCCCCCGTCCATACGTTTCATATACCACAGGCTGGATTATTTCTATAAGAAAACTACCCCCTTTTCAGAGGTGCTACAGGCACAGGGAGCGCTCCAGCTAAACACAGTACAGTGCATCTTCTTGGTGCCTCCTCCAAAGTCTTCTGTAAGTTGTAATTACCTTCCCAAGCTCTTTGCGAGCTGTTCATGTCTTTTTCTTGCCTATACCTTTAATGAGTAACAGCATAATGACAATGAATTGTTCTTGACAGTAATAATTCTAAATCAGTGATTTTAAGTGATTTCTCACTGTATGTGACTGGAAATAGATTTCCCACACACACACGCAATATCATGAGAGATGGAGACATTGCTGATTTTCATTGAGGTTCTTACAGGACTTTTGGCTTGGGTTTTCCAGCTATCTGCTTAATCAATGGGTTAACCTGAATGAGGAGAGAAAGCTTCTTACTCTCACATTAGAGCTTTTCTTGAAAGAATTGGTATAATTTTACAAGCAGGATGCAAGACGAGAGTGTCAAACAGAATAGATCTCACCTGCTTGATCAGCGTGAAATGGGGGTAAGATTTGTATTACCCACGTTAGATTTTGTACTACCTGCTCTGGCACTGTAGCAGGAAATGTGTCACCTCATCGTTCAGTGGAAGTACTGTGGTAACAATTCAGGTTTTCAGAGATGCACTGCAGTCATCTGCCTCCAGGATAAAATCACTTTTTTAGGTGTGGGTGGCTTTGTTCAAAGAAAATGTCCACTTTTGCTCAGCAACGGGAACTTCGATCTGAGCTCAGCATTTAAACTTATCTCAGCAATCAGCCTTGAGATTAAAAATGGTTTTTTTCCATGTAAATCACAGCTAGATTGTGGTGTTTTTTTCCTGGCATTTTCCTCATTTGCTCCCATTTTTAAAAACCTTTGATATTTAGACAGACTACATATGTCAGCCAGAGCTGTATGCCATGAACAGAAATGATAACAGGAAAGAAATAGATTGGTCCCAAGGCACTGAGTCAAAATTAAAAGCCAATTTATTTAATTAAAATTACACAGATGACAAAGAAAATCATCAAAGAATTCAAATGAGAACTAGAAGGGTAATAAAAAAGTAAATGGAATAATGTGAAACCAACAATCCCATTTACTCCAAAGATACCAATGAGTCTCAGGAATATCCAGGTCCTCACAGTCTTAGTACGACCTTCTCACATATTGCTGGAAATTCCTACACCTGCTCTGTGGCTCCATTTCCAGCCCCATGTGATGATTTCTTTGCTGGTAGGTATTCTTCACTGTGGCTTGGCTTCTTGCTGTGCATCTTCCCTAGTTAAAAACAGATGCAATTTATCAGCTGAGCAGCTCCACCCAGACAGTTGGTCATGGCAGGTACAGCTGTAAGCCAGAACAAGCGGACTCCAGTGCTTCTTCTCCTGGTGGTTTCAGTGCAGCCCCTGACCTGCACAGCCACCCACCTCATCCAGCTCTGCTCCGGAGGAGGGCTGTCCTCCCTTGCATGCATTTTAGTCCTTGAAGTTTGCAGGGCAGATGTAATACTGGTATGACTGGAAGAGCTATACATTTGCATGGTGCACACTTTGGAGGAGCCATATGTTTGCATGGTGCATAACTCCCTGGCTAGCTCCATGGCGACACAGGACAGGGACCTCCTCCAGGGGAGTCCTAGCAGAGGTACATCCAGATCCTCTCATGGATGGGTGAGGAGGTACTCTCTTGGGCATACCTAAGCATGGTCTTTCAACATTTGCAAGAGATTCTTCTTCATACAAGTCCACTGTCCCTAAGCAGACCTTCTTTGCACACAAGCCACAAAACCTCAAAGAAGCCCACAGCTTGCCCAGCAGCTCTGACATCAGCACTGAATACTGTTGTTGTCTGAACCATCATCCAAAGACTGTTTGTGAGATGTCAGCCTGTAATTAAAAAACTTTCTCCATAATGAAGTGGGACAGAAAGTGGAAGAGATGAGAGTAGTAGCTATATAAAGGTTAATGGAGTTCCTCCTTGTTGATATCTCAACCTCAATAATAATAATGAAAAAGAAGTCATAAAAGAGTAATAACAATATCTCTCTCAGCTCAGACTCCTGAGGACTTCATAAAGACACTTTATCACAAAGACTTTTTGTGGTAGCTCAGTAATTACACGTACCACTAAAGTCAGATGACAACACAAATGTCTGGTAAAAGGTTTGATTTCTGACAAAACTGATGGAAGTAACCCACAATGTCTTTTCTTTTTTTCCTTCTGTATCCTTCCTAAAGGGTTTCTTTTTTTTTTTCTGTCTTTTATAGGGATGCAATCTGTTTCCTTTTAGATTTTTTTTCCCTTCTGCTCACTTCCCCTCCCACTATTCATACCCACTTCATTTTTCCTCCCTTACTATTTCCCTCCCTCTCCCTACCTGATGCTTATACACACGCATGAACCAAACACTCAGTCCTCTGACATTTCCTTTTCTCCCTCTCATCCCTTGTTTTTCCTACCAGATGGCCAAGCCAAAAACGCCACAAGAACAGCTTGTTCTCCATGATATGTAAATACTACAAAAAGCAGCCACAGTCATTGTATTTTCACCAAGAGAGGCCCAAAAGATGGGTCTTTTTTCACTGACCACAGGGGTTTCTGCTCCCTTAAAATTCACAATGCCCTCCTGCTTCATTCTCTGTCACTTAAAAGCAGGATAGCTGCTCCATAGCTGGGTGAAGACAAGTTTCATAAGGAGTACAATTCCCAGATGCATATGTCTGTGGCAAACAAGTACAGATCTGCACTCTGTTTTATCACCAAATTGAGGTTAAAAACCAGCAATCCAGCAAACATTCGCCTAACCACCCAACCATCTCATAAACATGGAACAAGACAGCACCTGTCACAAAACATTTATAATCAAGTTAATCTAAGCAGAAGACACACAATGGATACAGATAGAAAGAACCAAAGGGAGGAGTGAGATGTTATTTGTCATCATGATTGGGACCCAGGCTTGACACGTCTGCATTATAAACAATGTTGGAGACGGATGCTAAACTCCCTAAGAAAATTACTTTTTCTATGATAGTTCTTGTTTTCATAGAAAGACATGGAAACATTACAAATTAAAATAAAGTCATCCATTGAGTATGCCCTGAGAGGTTAGGTTCTTCCTCTGCCTCCTTAACCAGGGAGTCCTTTCTTTTCTTACTGCAAAGCCTGCAGACTTTGTACTGGTGGGACAGAGCTAAGCAACTTTCAGTTGAGTGCATGTATATCTTTGAGATTTGTCTTTAACATAGGAGAGATATTTGTTAATGCCTTTTCTTTTGGGGAATTCACTTTTTAAGTTCAGACTTTCAAATCTTTTGCACAGATCCTATGTTTGGGCAATAACATTCCAGTCCTGACATGTAGGTGAACAGATATATATTTGGCACCTCTGTTTACAGCACAAGTCTATAGTTTAGGTTACCTTTCAAATAGATCTAGCTGTTTAATCCTCCAAACAAATGTACAATGAGACAACCTCATGGTCTGGCACAGCCCCCTGAAAGTAGCCTCCCATTAAAACATGGAAATCTAATTTGCCAATTGCCCTCCATTATGGTGTCTGGGGACAGAATAGGCTTCATATAATCAGCTTTCAAACTTAACTAATTGTCGGTAGGAAGTCATGCAATTTTCCTCAGGATTGTTCCAAGACAGAAGTGACTCCACTTGTCTGTCCAGGCACAAGTGAATTCAGAATCATACCAGGGAAAAACTATGTTGTGAGGGGACCACTGGGGGCCACTGGGTCCATATTCCACCCAGAGCAGGGCCCACTTTGAAGTTAGAGCCTAAAAGCTGATGTTCCTAAAAGCAAGGAATAGTACAGGAAGCTATAAAACAGAGACAGAGGTGTAAAAGTATCACTGCTGCTGTATGCAACCAGGAGGAGGTTGAACTGCAATGGATGGCAGAGGCAGTGAAGAATTAGAGGCAAAAGGGTGTAGATATGTCAGCACACTCATTTTCTTACAAGCCAGAGGTTTGTCCTCTCCAGCACCAGAAGCAAAGGTGCCTGGATGCATGTCTGATGCTGACACTTCTCTGATTTTGCCAGGAAACACTAGTAGGCTGTAATATCAGACAGAAGACAAAGAAGGGGAAAGGGGAAGTATGAAAGAAACTTCTTTCCTGAACTTTCATTTCAATAGATGAGGACTAAGCAGCATGATAATTGACACATGTATTAGAGTTTTATCTACCACTTGCACATGTCAGTTGACAAGGGGTATTGGAGGCTTTTGGGGTTGTCTGGACTATTCTTCCATAATTCTGAGATAGAAGGAGGTGAGGCAACACCAGGAGCCAGATTAGAAAGAGACAAGAGGACAGGGATTTGTGAAGTCACTCTGAATGGGCCTTGGTAGCTATTCCTAGAGACTTACATGTTCCAGAAACATCCTGACCCTGGAGTCAAGTACAAAATCCCACTAAGCGGGCAATCTTCTGAGTCATCCCTCCTCTTATTTCTGGATTCAGTGAATCATTCTGGATTTGAGAAAATCCTGGTTTATAATTCTGTAATCTCACCCCTAGGTATTAAATCTGGCCAGTTGCTGCCAGAGACACTCCGAAGAACTTGCCTCTGCTCTTTCCCAAGCCCAAAGCTGCAGATCAAAGGAAAAGACCTACCCATCATCCCAGGACCTTCATCTTCTCCTGCCTATCTGTAAGATCAGCACTGAGAAAGCTGGGGAGAGAGGCATCTCTATCTCTGGCAGCAACACTTAATGACTTCTCCAGGAGGTAACAACTTGCAGAAAGCAGTCATGCTGGGATGTCCCTTCCCACTCTCTGAAGGCTGGAGCTTCTTTGTAACATTAAGACTGGCTCCAGTAGGAGCCAAAATAACATTAAATAGAATGTAGTGAAATAATTGATAATTTGCATAAGGCAGAGTGCTGCTGTGCTAGGACAGCTCTGATCAGACCGTTCTTCTACTGGCTTTGGAAGTAATCATTTGGTTTACCGGAAAGGCCTAAATTAAAAGGTGTTTTTTACAGCTTTTTCTAAAAACTGCCCATGTAAGAAACAGCATGACACTAGAGAGGAAGGAGATCAAGCTGAGGGAAGGAAGAGTGTGAAGCAGGCACTATGAAATCACTTCGTGCACAGAGCTGAAATAAAGAAATCTAGCTGCTGTGGGAAGAACTCAGAAAATTCTTGGTTTTAAACAGAAGTCATTTTTGCTCAGTTAGAACATGCTCCTCATATTATTAGCCAGCATGCAGCTCATAAAAAAAAATGGCTTTGAGTTTCGAAGTATTTCTTCAGGGGAGATCAAAACGCTCTGGGAACAAAAAAGGAGTAGATAAAAGAGCACAGCAAAGCTTCTGAACCTACAGTTCCAGTTATGTTTTGTGTCAGCAAATAATTTGCTTAAACTGCAGACTGTCACAAACAGAGAACAAGTAAATGATTTATGCTTACATAAAACTGCAAAAGCATCACTCAAGTCCTCTGTTTTCCACTAATGTCAATACATAAATTTCACAGGTGGCTTCTGTCTAAAGCATCTATGGCATCCTTTGCTATCTCTGTGTTCTTCAAGGGAAGAATACAGGATACTTCCTAGTTATGAAGCACAGTAACACCATAAAAAAAGGGAAATTATGCAAAGGCAACAAAGGAAATGGAATATGTTTTCACAGAGAACTCAGGCTGTCATAACACCCACAGTTCAGGTTACAGAGAGTTATGAATTTAAAACAAGAATAAAAAGCTTCTTTGTAATTCTGTGCATGAAACTTAATCACAAAATTTTGGGGTGCAAAAAAAGCTGGAGAAAATGGAGCTTTTTGAAATTCTGAAAAAAAGTCTTCAAAAGGTATTTATTAATCCTTGCAGAAGGAATATTTTAAAATATTCCTTCTTGTCATGGTTGGTTTTGGTTGGTTTTTTTTAGCCTAGCTACTAAAATCTGCATTCTTGGGCATCTTCTGTCATAACATTCCGTATGAGGGTGGCTTCTAAATAATATACAAAGAGAAGTTATTATTAATCACAATCTGACTAATGTTTACCAACAAAAATGAGCTCTTCAGTTCTCTCGGCTACTTTCTTTGGATGTGCTTCAGGGAACAGCTGCCCACAAGCTCTACTGCAAGCTACATATTACTCATCTCTGAATTTTGGGCTTTACTTCTTCCCCTTTCCCTCTATTTGTTTCTATTTCAGTCCTGGGTAAATGTGAGTCCTGGAATGAAACAAAAGCTTGAAACTCTGGCCCACAGGACAGTACTCCACTTTTTAGACATCTGTGAAACATTTCCTATTTTCATAGAATCATAGAATCATAGGTTGGAAAAGACCTTTAAGACCATTGAGTTCAACTGTAAACCTAAGACCAAATCCACCACTAAACCATGTCCCTAAATGCCACATTTACACATCTTTTAAATACCTCCAGGGATGGGGACTCAACCGCTTCCCTGGGCAGCCCGTTCCACTGCTCGACAACCCTTTTGGGGAAGATTTTTTTTCCTAATATCCAATCTGAACCTGTATTTGCCTTATCACTCCAGTGTCATAATCTTGAAGACTTTCAACTTTACTCAATCTACAGAGATAGACCGAAGCTGTTATCCACCTGGGAACTCAGAGGAGGGCTTAAAAAATTGTGGCTTGCTCAATTTCAGGATGTACATTTGACCCAGGAACTGAACATTCCCACACTCTGTGGCATGGCAGGAGGACAGAGCAGCATGGGCACCCTGGTGTCACCCTGCTGAATGGGGCTGACCCTCTGATGGCAGTTAAACTCTATGTATGAGAGTTCAGGAGACAAGGGACACTCTGGCAACTCCAAAAGTTTGCAACTTACTTTGAAAATGGCTATAACTTCAAGCCATCTTAGTAGGCCACCAGCTGCATGACAAAAGAAGAGCAAACATTGGCCCTTTCTGCTTGTAATCTTCTAAAATGGGAATGCTTGGATTAAAGTATTTTCTATGGTGCTTTGATGCCTACATATCCATGCCTATCTATAAATGTTTATTTGGCAAATGGAAAAAGCAAAAATAGCAAAATTAAAAAATGTCCTTTTCTGAGTTTTCAGCAAAGTCATGCAAAAGCTTTTTCCCTATGAGCAAAAGCGGTCAGCAGTAAAAGTTAAAACAAGTTCAGAGGAGGAAAAACCAGTTGATTAGATAACTGATATTCAGCTTCCTGTTTTCTTCCACAGTCACCAAACAAGAAAGAGCACAATTTTTGTGAAAGATGGGAAAAGATGTAAGGCACTTTGGTAGGTCAAGAATTAATGGTTTTAACAGCGTGGTTGGATGTACTAGAAGATACCTTGGAGTTTTCTGACGTAGTGATAGTTTTCTTTGTGTGATATATCCACAGCTAAATACACACATGCTGTGTGTACAGATATAGCGGCATGAAATTCTAATTCCAAGTACATAAATAATTGTGTGATTGTACTGAAGAAGAGAAAATAAAGGTCAAATAAAGTGGATAACTATTGTCTATCTGTGTACATGTTGGGAAAATTTCTTGCCACATACAATAGCGCTTACCTACCACTTACTAGGCACCTTGTGGTGGTTTCATTTCCTGATCCTACTCTTATGCACCCAGATTTTAACCTCACTTTTTTTCTCTCAATGTGGCTGGAAACTGCCATAGAAGTGAAAGGAAAACGAAGTGAAAATGGAGAAAAGCTGATACTGTGTAAAGCTGTCTGACAAATGTCCCAGAATATTACAAACGTTCCCAGTGCCCAAGGCATACCAGCCTCCATGGAGTCACATCTACCACAGTATCAACTGGTCTGATTTCAGCCCTGCATATATAAGAAACACTTCTTCCATACCAGCACAGCTTTTCAGTGTTGGGTTTGTTGTGATTGTAAGAAGTCTACATAACTTAACTTCACTTTCGTGGCTTCAGATTGTTGGGAACTTTTTCTTTAAAAGAGTTGATTTTGAAAGTCACTGTAAGAAATTACTATATCAAAACAGAATGGAGAACACATGCCTTTTCCTATTTTGTGTGCAGAAGATATAGTAACTATGAAAGTAAGAATGAGAACTTATTCTTTCTTCTCTACTCTTTGGATTACTCCTGATTCCCTTACGGTGGGAAATCCTCAGCTAACATTGCTAGTCCTTTTGCTGGGCACAGGGTGAGAAGTGAGATTGGAGCACAGAAGCCACCAGTAACCCTGGTCTTTACCTGCAAAGGCAACTGAAAACTGTTCCGCTGTCCTTTACAACACAAAGACATCCAAGAAGAAAAAGTTGCATGCACTCAGCTCAAAAGAGAGGAGACAAAACAGTGTTTCCACAAACAGACGTACACTGTTAGCATTCAGAGAGGGCTGCTGGGCTTTGTAAAAGCATTCTAGCTTCCTCACCAAGCAGAATGTGTTATCCATCTTCCATAAAAGTGAACAAATCTGTTTCAGCCACTCTTCATTTCTGGGAGTTTTCCAGGTTCCAGTGTCACAGTGTAAATGACTTTGCATAAAGAGAGCTAAGGTTTGCTTCAGTTATTTTGCACTGTTTTGTGTATGTGGTCTTACAGTAATCTGACTGAAATCTTTCTTTAGCAGAGGGGGAAACTTAGCTGAGGCCAAAAATGCAAGAAGATAACTCGGTTCATGATCCACTGAATTCACTTGGGAAGAAAATACGATTTGCTTCATTACATTCCATTCTTGTAGAAGACAAGAGATAGGAATCGCATCACTTTTGTGGTGTCCTCTGTGAGTATCAGACCAAAGCGATGGTTATTCAGAGCTAAATTTATAATTCAGGAAAGTTTAGCCTCAGCTGTGCATATAAAAGTGTAGAGTGAATAGTGATTTGAGTATAACATTTCCCTAAAATTAGGAAAACAATTTTAATATTAGCACTGAAGTCTCTGGTTCATTGTTTTCCCTTGTCTCGGTTTTAGCTGGAATACAGTGCTCTGTGTTTTGGCTTTAGTATGAGAACAATGCTGATAACACACCAATGTTTTAGTTGTTGCTATAAAATGGCCGACCAAGGACTTTTCAGTCTCTCATGCTCTGCCAGTGAGGAGGTACACAAGAGAAGGAGGATGCAGAGACAGGGAGGAAGCAGAGACAGGACACCTGACCCAAACTAGCCAAAGGGATATTCCATACCACAGCATGTCATGCCCAGTATATAAACTGGGGGGACTCACTTGGAAGGGACCGATCGCTGCTCGGGGTTGGGCTGGGTATCAGTCAGTAGGTAGCAAGCAATTGTATTGTGCTTCCCTTAGGTTCCTTGGGTTTTATTCCTCTCTATTATTATTATTATTGTTGTTGTTGTTGTATTTGTTGTACTTTATTTCAATTATTAAACTGTTCTTATGTCAACCCATGGGTTTTACCTTCTTGTCCGATTCTCCTCCCCATCCTACCACCTGCATCGTACTTTAGTTCCTGTCTAGGTTAAACTATGACATGCCTTTTCATTTTTATGTTTTATTTAAAAGCAGATAAAATAATGCACAACCTGCTTCAGCAAAGCAGGTTTTGGGGTAGAGAGAGGCTAAGCTTACAAACCAAGTCAATGAAGAGTTTTCTTGGGCCAGATGACAGCACAGAAGGCGCATCTAAATGCAAAGACAGTCCTGCCACTCAGGCAGAAACCCTCGAGTGTGTTTTAACCACCCATTGAGGGCACCGCAGCCATGGCAACATGAAACTTAACACAAGCTATGAAATCCACCCCAGGCCTTGGATGAATGCCAGGGTGGTATTTAACCCACGCTTAATTTTATCCTGCTGCTTCCAGATCCTAAACCAGATTACACCTGCCTTGGTTCTGTGCAGGTTTTTGACTGCCATGTTCATTCATTTCTTACGACATATGTCCAGTTCTCAAAGGAGAAAGATACGCAACTGCTGCGATGCTCCCTCCATAGGGAGCCCTTGCAGGTTGCTCAACAGTATTTCATCACCAGATTGTCACTGCTCCAGCGTGGTAGGTATAAGTGAGGATGCTTCTCAGCCAGTCAGCAAGCACACAAATTTCTTGATGAGCTTCAAGTGGCCTGTGCAGCCTGAGTCATGGTTTTTTTTTTTCTAACAGTTGTGTCATGAAGGACTAAAGAAATAATGAAAAGTATCTGGAGTTCAAAACAAGCAGCTTTTTGCGAGCGAGTCTTGGCAACTTGTCTGGGTAGAGAAAAAGGAAAATTTCCCTCTGAGCAACAAATCAACAGATGACCTACTAGTGCCTACTAAGGTGTAACCACTAAGATGCAGTTTTTCAGAAACACTTGTAACATGTAGGAGGCTGGCAGAAATGCTTCAAGAATATCTTTCGTAACACCACTGAAAACAGAATTTGTCTTCTTGCAGTAAGCACAAACACCTTTGTATTTCTGACAGCTCACTGAGGCTGGCCCTTGGGGTCTCCTTTGGGGTAAGAGCTGGGAGTTCAGTTCCCCTGGATGTCAGACAATGAAATAATACCTGCCCTAGGCTCCTAGAGCTGTTTTAAGCAGAATTATCTACCACTGTTTCTTCAAAACCAGCCTTGCCCACAGTCCAACTGACGCTCATATGCTTATTGGCCCACTGGCAGTGGTTGCCAGTGGCTTATGGAGAGTTTGTATAACAAATATTAAAGTATAAGATACACATAAAGTAAAAAAGGCTCTTTCAAAGATTGTTAAGAGGGCTTCAGGAGTAGTAGGACCATGAAATGTTGCAGTATTTATCTGAACAGGAAAATTAAAACTCAAGTACCCAGCACAATGTGCACTGAGCCTGAAATGCCAAGAGAGCTCATTCAGACATATTAAAAAAATGCACAACTGATATTTTATTCTATCTGAATAGTAGAACAGCAGAGAATAAAAGCCAGTATTTGTGCCTTTGTCAAAAACTCAGGAGGAGCCCAACACTGCTTTTCATTATGCTGACTTTATCCCACCTGAATACGAAATAGACATTGTGCAGGTTTGCAAGAATGTTTTTTTGCTGTGTCAATTGCAATGTCTCCTGGGAATTCTGCATAAGCCTGCATTAAAAAGATTCTGCAGAAAAAGAAAAATAATGCCTCACTCTTCTTCTTGCCCTCCCACTAATGGGCACAATTATGGTATTCCTAAGATAATATAGATATATGATACACTTTCATAGGCAAATGATAATTGATAAAATATTTACAAAAAACTCCTCAAAAAGCTCCATAGTTATGTCTCTGCCAGCAGCAATACATTCATATATAGCAGTGATATGGGCAGTGTTTTCAAATCACGTGGGGATTCCTGATTGAGAAATAATGCTTAGTCAAAGAGAAAGCAATTATATACAACAGCAATATAAAAATATACACATTTTTAACATGTGTAGTCAAAGCCAAAACAAGTATCCTTGAAGGATTTTGGAGCTACTAAGATGGTAGTGGGAATCAGATTTGTTCTTCTACCTTTTGTTCCACAGATTATCCAATAGGTAGCAGAATTCGCCAGACAATTCTGTACTAAAAATGAAAATTATTGCCATTTCCTTTCTATGCCGATTTGCTAAATACTGTAAAGAGAAGCTTAATGATTTAATATACTGAACTTCTCAGGCTGTATCAGAAATACAGAGAAACTATCTGTAAAATCTTCATTAACAATACGGAAGAGAAATTACTGCCTGTAACACTGCTTTAGTGTTTATTGCTCAATAGATAAAAAGGGGTGCACTTAAAAACCACATCAAGCCAGAAAAGTACACAGCACTTATTTCTCTTTTCCTGTCAAGAGGCTCACCTGGGAAAGAGAGGCTGAATCCATGCCTGAAAAAAGAAGCACTGTGACATGAACATCTTGAAGAGACCATTCCCAACAAAAATGTTTGACAGTCATGATCCACAGAATAATGTGCGATCTGGTGTTCACTGGAGGCGAAACAGCTAAGAATCTCAAAAGCTTTTTCGCTGAGCATGTCAAGTCATCCCAGACCTGATTTGGTGATAAAGCACAAGGATTAGCCACAGTTTTAGTCAGGAAGATAGTCTAATATTTGAAAATCTGTGTGTTGTTATAATTGATTATATAGCACCATTCACATGCAAAATGTACTTATTACAAACATCATTAAATAATTGCAACAGTCAAAGCACACAATGAGACCTCTTATTTCAAAAAATGTAAGGGAAGTTCTAAAAACTGTGGTATTGCTTTTGAAAGCAGTGTCTTCGGGGGAAATATTAGGAAGTGACTGTGCCCTACTGAAAAAGAAGCAGCACATCTACATCTGTTTGGTGGGTTTTGACAGATATTCTGGGTGTATATAAGTTTCTCTTTTCATTAGTCCCGGAAGCAAACAAACACTTTCACAGAATTATATTTAGTCCAACACTGTAGCTGGAAAAACTACTGATAAAAAGCATACAATTTCTCATTCAGATTTCCAAACTTTATGCTATTACAAGACTTGCACTGGGCTTTTTTTTTTTTTTTTTTTTTTTTTCTCCAGCCTTTCATCCATTGGAAACAAATTTTAAGACTAACAATTATGGATTCCTATGAGGATTTCAGGGATATAAGGGTATGATACAGTAGTATTTAGGTAGAGAAGATTCTCCAGAGTTTCTTCAGTTTACCAGTTTCCAAGGGTAATTTACTTTCCCTGTTTGATTATTCTGTGTTGTTAAACCAATTTAGTTTAATATTAATATTTATGTTGCTGACTGTTCATTGTTACTGTGTCAGCTGTTACTTTCTGCAGAGATCTTTATGTTAAACTCATGTGATTTGGACAGCTGTCAAACTTAATGGCACTGTGCATACTTCCCCCTAAATGCTGGGTTTCCCTCAAATTTAATTTCAAAGGTGTGCTACGTTTTTTGGTATTTGACGGTAGACATAACATTCAGCATCCAGCTGATGGATACCTCAATGGATCCATGGCATGCAATTGGTTTCTCACATGTCCCAGCAGCGTGGCTGGGCTCTTTGACCCCCACAGAGGAGCAGCTGATGGGAACTCTCATCTAGGAGGGAATGCTGCAATTTAATGCATGTGGGAGCTTAGTCACAGCATGAAGAGACTGGACAGGACAGCTGCTGCATTTTTTATTGTGGAGCAGGTGTCAATCGATGCTGCCGTGAATGACAGAGGTGTGAAGAATGGAGACTGACAAATCTGTTTATTTAAGATATGGAGCGGAAGGGCAGGTCAGATCTTGTTTTAACACTGGTGATTCAGAGTCCTCCTAAACAAGACCTTTTTAGAGTGAGTATGTGCTCCCGCTATTCATGTAGTACAAATTCTGGAGGATTTCAGACATGAATGGACAAATAATGAATCTAAATGAAACTGCTTACTTTTGCAGTACAACTGTAAGTTTTCTACTTTTCTTCTCTTACTCCCATGCCTTTCTAAAGTATTTTGATATAAATCAACAGACATGTTGTCTGCTGACTTTACCACAGGCAAAAAGAATTCACTGAGTGCTAAACCTATTCTGAATTATGCTTAATGTAACCAAATTTGATTTTTTTCTGCTTTCACTTTGCTAGATTTCATTGATAAAATTCTTACACAGAAGACTCCAAATGCAATCTGAAAGACAAATATAATTATGAAGTATATCTATAGACAGTCAACGGTAGAATTGCATAAGATTTTTTTATAAATGTAGATAAACAAACAAATCCATTTGCAAATTTATCTAATAGCTTCTGTAACAAGATCCCTATTTACCCTTGCACTTACCAAACATTTTATCATACTGTATGCACGTTATTAAGTCCCAAGATGCTCTTTAGTGATATTGACTTGCTAAATTGAATCAATTTTGTTTAGATCAAATGGAAGTGCTCTGCATCACTTAAGCCAGAGTTTCCATCATAGGGAAAGATGGTGGCATCCTGCACCATTCAGTACTAATTATGTGCAAGCCAAGGTTGCATCAAATTGTGGTTGCAACTCCAGACTACTGTGATGTGAGGCTTGGAAATCCTTAATGGAAAATTCACTCATCAAACAAATGAATAGCTATTACGTAAGTTTGAAATAACAGTACTAAGAGTGAATACTCATCTTTTCTCAGAAGGGGTGTAAGTTAAATGTAAAAACATTTAGCTGCAAAGCGAGAAACTCATATACGGCATGACAAAACATTTCCAAGCAGCTCATCAGCTCTGGTTCTTTAGATGATGGTTAACATATGGAAGAAGTTAAATTTGAAGATAAATGAATCCTGAAGATTTAAAAGCTGTGAGGGATAACTTGTATTTAAATGAAAATATTTCCAAAAGCATACAGTGTAACTTGGAGGACATTTCCTGCCCCTGTGGTGGATTTCTAAGCAAAAGCCTCTTGAAAACCCTCTTGCCCAGACTGCCCTGCCTGAAGTGCCTGCTTTTTAGGATATCCTGGTGAGTGCCCCAGCCATGCCACACACCACCATGGATGTTCCTGGCCACTCAATGTAGGCATAGAAACCCTCTTTCCATAACTGTACCCAGGGCTGCTTTTCTGTACTGTGCACATCCGATTAACCCACTCTGCTGGCATCTGCTAACTTGTATTACACAGGACAGAGAAAGCCATGGGATGCAGAGGACTTAACTGTACCTACTGCACCTGGGTTTAGCAGGTGATTCAAGGTAAACCAGAACTCCCCCCACAGAATCAGCCTGCTGCCCCAACACTTTGAGAAAGGGCACACTGTCATGAGCTGTGGTGTTCCCACAGGTAGCATGGATCCAAGTGTCCCCTCTGAAATGGGAACCTCCACGGATGCCTTCTTCCCATCCACTCTGTAGCATCCTCTACTCTGGCACAGTGGAGGAGGGTGAGTGCAAAGTGGTCTGGTCCTCCTCTGTGGCCTGCAGTTGCAATTCTTTGGCCTTTTTATGCAATGACCTGGAAGACAAGATGCATGTCACCAGGGTAACACACTTTATTCCAGTGAGAGCCAAGGTCCTTACAAGATTCCCACCCAAAGCACACACAAGCTGTGGACAGAAAATGGGACCCCACAGCTCTTCTACAGAAAACAATATCCTCTTGGTTTCCATGCCTGGTATCGGCACCTGTACTGGAAGCCACACAAGAATCAACAATTTCTTACCTAGGGAACTGGACAATTCACTGTCAAACTGGACAGTCCTGGCAGGTCCAGAGACAAGGACTGGGTGAAAGACAGGCAACATGCACAAGAGCATTTTCAGTTCACTGAATGCAAAGCATCTGCAAAAGCAAGTAGCTTTTGGGCCTAAACTAAGCAAAACTCCACCCATGAAGGTTATTTTCCATGTTACTCCTCAAGTCTAAAGAAGAGGCTGACTTCCTTGCCACATCTCTTCATAAAAAATCCCAAAATACATAGATAATCCTGCAGAACATTGGGTCTGTTCCTGCTTTCCCTTTTATGTCCCTACAAAAGGATGGGTGTGCTTGGTCCTGCATGCTCCTCCAGGCACAGCTGTCTGCTTCAGCTAACATTGGAGGTGGTTTGGGGAATCTCTTTAGTGAAGCAAAATGGGTTTGAGAGGGGGTGTTTAGGAATATCATATCAGTCATCACAAGCCTCTCCAAGTGCCAGTGTAGGGATAAAGAAGAGATACATCCCTCTTATTCCTGTTCTAGACAAATGTCACTCCTCTTAATCAATGCAATCTGGCAGGGTGCAATAGTCTCCTAGGACTATTGCAAAACACTGAACCAGAAACACCACACACAAAATAATAATGAAATCTGCAAGGGCATGCAACAGGCCCCAGGGCTGAGCATTTTACAGCATGAATGTAGTCAGGTTACTGAACTGCAGGGTAGTCCTAGCCACATCCCACTTGGCCTGCAGACTCAGAATCACTGTCTGGAGCAATTGCATTTGCCAGGGTAGAGCTAGCCCTGCACTAGGCAAGCGAAATCTACATTTCCCTATTTTCTCTTTCTCTATTTATGTATGTGTCTACCACTGCTTTACCTTAACTCCAGTACATATAAAGAATAACTCCATTGCAGTCAACTGGAATATAATATTTTGAAGAAAAGTGTGAGAAGAGAATCAGGACTAGAGGTCTGTTGTGGTTTAACCCCAGTTGGCAACTAAGCCCACACAGCCACTCGCTCACACCCACCACATTGGGATGGGGGAGAGAAACAGAAGAGTAAAAGTGAGAAAACTTGTGGGCTGAGATAAAGTCAGTTTAATGGGGAAAGCAAAGGCCACACATACAAGAAAAGCAAACCAAAAATTCGTTCATCACTTCCCATGGGCAGGCAGGTGTTCAGCCATCTCCAGGAAAGCAGGGCTCCATCACACATAACATTTTTTGGGAAGACAAATGCCATCACTCCCCCCTTTCTTCTTCCCCCAGCTTTACATAGCATGACACCATACGCTGTGGGATATCCCTTGGGTCAGTTGGGGTCAGCTGTCCCGGCTGTGTCCCTTTCCAGCTTCTTGTGCACCCCAAGCCTACTTGCTGGTGAGGTGGGGTGAAGAGCAGAAGATGACTCTGAGTAAGCACTCCTCAGCAGTAACTAAAACATCCCTGTGTTATCAACAGTGTTTCCAGCAGAAATCCACAATATAGTCCCCTACTAGCTACAATAAATAAAATTATCTCTATTCCAGACGAAACCAGCACAAGATCCAAAGTCTTCATCGTGTGCTACTCTTTGTGTTGATCCATCCTTTAATCCTTCAGTATGAGGCTATAGATACACCAGGAACCTTACAAGCCAAAGTAATGAATTATTTTTCTAATACAAATAAACCAAAATTCCACTGACTGTTTTAAAGCATGCAAAAGAAAATTGCGTAAAAAGCCAAATTTTACCAAACCACGAACACCTCTAACCAGCTGAATTTCTACAGCATTGTTGCTTTTAATTGGATTTTGCGCAACTTGTTTGCTTGCATTTCAGACACCACTGGTCTACAGCTAGCGAATGGAAAATTAAGCTGCCTTCTCTAATACTCAAACTTCTTTCTCAGCGGAATGGCTTGGAAGGGATGGAACACACACTGACTTCAAAATACTGCAAAAATTACTTTAGTCTGGAGGGTGCATCCATTTCACAGGGCCTCTAGAATTCAAAATCCAGACAGAAGTCTCAACTTTCTAATCACAGCCATATAAAGAATTTATGTTAGTAATAGAGCATTTTAAGAGGTTCTTCACATAGTACAACAGTTTATATAAAAACTGAACTTCCTATTTATTTGCTTTTTTTTTTTTTGCTTAATCTTATTGATTCACTTTTAATATAAAATTTAGTAGTGAAATAACTTTATTTATCTAGAGCTGCTTTCTCACCTTGTTGGAAGTTAGTTTCTTTTTTTCTCTAATGAGCGCATCTGATATTATAGTAGAGGCATTCACCCCAGAAATCTGTTAATCAGTTTTGTGAAGTCTGGAATATTTTTCTTCTCTGTGAAGCTCTCTTATTTGAATACTGCTAAATCATCTGAACTGAAAATGAGTTATAAATTAGTTTTGCAGAACAAAGTCTTTGCTTTTAGAAAAAGCTGAATTGCTGTAGGTCACAATATTTTGAAGAGAGCATTACCTAACACATTTATGCAGTCTTCATTTTAAACCTTTACTCAAATTATATCAGTTGAATACAATGTTATACTGCAAATATAGGACACACTTTATTTCAGAAAGCACATATAAACATTATTTTTTTTCTTTAGTAAAGACCTGTCTAATATAAGTTTGTGGCCTTTCTAGTTATAACCATAAAACAATTCTTTTCTTAAACAGGAAAGTAAATGACTGAATATCACTGATTTTCATATATTATCATACTTGTATTTTCACATACACGTGTGCCAAAAAAACTCACATCTCTGTGTTGTCACTCATATTTAGTGATATGTCACTCATATTTAGTGACATGGTTTAGTGGTGGACTCGGCAGTCCTGGGGTTGGACTTGATGATCTTAAATATCTTTTCCAATATAGTTGATTCCATGATTCTATGATTCTCTTTTACACTGGATTTATTCTAGACAAAATAATGCATGTCATCTTGCTTTATGTTTTGTTAACTTTCCAATAATATGTCTGGAGCTTAATCATTTCCCCTCTTTGTTTCAAGTATTTTCACATTATAATGACTGAAGACAGACTGACAGCTGGGATCTTGTAACATAATCATCAAACCTATGTGAGCTGACTTCTAACTTTAACTATCACAGAGCTAGAAGGGACTACAGGTAGTCATTAGGCCATCCAGGCCAGGTCTTTCAATGCAGATCATATTTTGTATATTTGTGATCACTCTTAATTCTTTTCTCTGAGCTTGTCAGTTGCCTTTATTTAAATGCATTGCCCCAAACTTGGATACTGTACTGTAACTTTGATGATAACAAGTAGTATTTTATGTCTTACATACTATATTCCCTGGATATATAAAAATGATTTTTCACTTTTTCCATCTGTGTCTTATGCTCACCTTGTCATCCAATGCAGCCCCATCTCCTTTTGTGAAGTATTGCTATTTAACCGGATATTCCTTTCCCATATATGCCTAGTTGATTACTCCTGCCCAAGAATAACACATTACACTTGTCCCTATTCAGTTTCATTTTGCTATTTTCAAGCTACTTGGTAAATTTTTTTAAGGTCATTTTGAATTCTATGTTCTTCTCATGCCACCAAGCTCCATGTTACTTGAAAATTGAATGGCTTAAACCACAACAGCATATTCTTCTGATCATTAATAAAAAATATGAACACAGACTGAAGAAACATCTCTGGGGAACTATACTAGACACATGCTTTCCCTTCTTGCAAATCACTGATCATTATTTCATGGCATGTAAAACCTACCAAATCCTTCTGTATCCACACCATGTCAGTGCTTCAAAGAATCATAGCATAGCATGGTTTGGGTTGGAAGAGACCTTTGAAGACCATCTAGCCAAACACACCAAATACAGATCATATTTTCCTATTTTTTAATACAAGATGATACATAAAGACATTTATGTTCTCAAATCCTGTTGCCCTGCTGTAGCAGGAAGTCACACGAATTTGAAATTTTTACATTGGCTACTACTAACATCTTTGTTGTCTTTCAGTGCTAACAATTAGTTTTTGTCAGTTGTTCATTTTCTGAGAGCAGAAATTAAGCTCCTTAAGGACAGACACTGGCTTTCCCTTCATTAACCTTTCAAGACATTACCTGCCCATCACATGCTTTCAAGTACAACAGTAGTATCTAATATTTCATCATGAAGTTCTTTAATTTCTTCGTTAGGAAACTCATAATCCCTTGCTGACTTGAAAAACTCTAATCTCTAAATTGTTCCATTCCCATTCAAAGTTGAGGTCTTTACTCTTATCACTGGTATTAACTATAATACCCCTCAATCGCAATTGATCATTCCTTTAAGGACCGAGGCAAAAAAGTTATTACAAAATTTGACCTTCTGAGTATCATCCAGCAATAGCTTTTCCTCTCCACTGAACAGCTGACCAATTCACCCTTTCCTTCACTTTCCCTCTCTTACAATTGCACTTCTGAATTGATTGATATCTCTTGGCAGATGCATCTCGTTTTGAGCTTTGGCTTTTTTAAATTTTGTTCCTACGTGTTCATGTTACATTTATCACTTGTCTTCAGTAGTCTGACCTAGTTTCTGCTTCCAGCTTGATTCTTTCTTGCGTTACAGGTTCATGCACAGTTCATGCTTTAATCAAACTGATCTTTTACTGCATTCCTTCTCTTTCTTCACAGTAGGATAGTATATACCTGTGGGTGGATATTATGTTATTGTGTGTATTATTTCTAAGGTGCTAATCCTTTAACAGCATTTTCCTTTACATAAGATCTTGCTTACCCATTCTGTGAATTTAATGAAGTTTATCATCTTCTATCACTCAGCTGCTATTTCTCCTTCTGTCCTGAATGATCATGAATCTGTTTTTCTAATGGCTGCTCTTGAATGGACCTTCCAGCCTCAAATTCTCATCCATTCCTCACAATTTTCAATGAATATAAAATAATATCTCCTTTATTTGCTTTCTTTACTTGTTGAATCAGAAACATTTTCCCTGATGCAATCCAAAGGTTTCCTGAGTAATCTGCTGTATTTCTTTCACAGTAGATATTTTTCATTATCTCCAGTCACCTTGTGCTTAATATAACAGTTCTTGCGATACATCATGTATCATTTTTCCCTCAGTTCTTTTCTGTTTATGCTACAAACCTTGGAAATAAGATGCAATTTAAAGCCATATCTTGCAGTCTAACACTGAGTTTTGGGAAAATTTATGTTGTGCACATGTTTTGCTTGATAGGCAGGCATACAAAGGTCATCTTCAAAATAGCTTCAATCATTGACAGCACCACTCAGAACACATATGATCTTGCAAGTAAGGGCATCTCATATGCTACTGATATGGCATTTGACATTAGGGAATGAATATGTCAGCAAGCAAGTCTAGATAGTCCATCTGCCTGTCCACAGTCAATCTGCTGTTTGCGTACAGGGTCTGAACGCTGGAAATAGCGAATCTAAGAGTATGCCAGGCTGCTTACTGCTCGTGTACATCCTGTTTAAACTCATGATAATCATCTCACTGAATCACACAAAAGAGAGACCTGCTAAAGAAAAAGCAAGCCTTTTTGAACATAGCTGGACCTTCCCCAGGAAATAAATGACACTTTTTAATATCAAAATCCCAAAATATAAATATAGGTAATTACACTATCTTGAGTGTTACGAGCAGAAAGAAAAAAAAAAAAAAAGAGAGAGAGAAAGAAAAAGATAATGTAAAAATAAGGTAATTCTAAGACACTAAATGTAAACTAACTCCTCTATTTTATTTAAACAAAAGGGGTTTTTCATATTTCATAAAAATATAGCATGAGGATAAACCAGTAATCTCATAAGATTATATTTGTCATCTACCAGCATACAGGCCAAATGTCCATAGCAGGAGAAGATGTGGGTGTTGTCATTTTAAGTCAAATAAATATTCATCAAATATAATACAAATGATAAAACTTGCAGGTAAAGCCTGCAAGCTAAAGTTAGATCCTGAGCAGACTTCTTGCATGCAGTGACATAAACAGGATACATGATGTAACACTGGGTTTCCATGGGGTGTAAGTGTTTTAGTAGAATGAATATGAAATCACCCCATTGCAAGCTTGCCAAGGAGCTACAGATAAAGTGCCAGTGGACAAGGTATTTCAAGGGAAGGCAATAATACTGCTCAAGCAGAACAAAGTGATTAAGAGTCTTCTTTTTCTTACTATATATGTAGCACAAATGAGTTTTATAACAAAGCCCAGAAGAAACCTTATTCATACATAGGGCTTAGGGTCGTATCTTAGCATTTCAGTTTTCATTCTAAGACGTGTTTAGGCATTTTAAAAAAAGGTCTAAAATGTAACTAACTTGAGTGTAACCAATGTCTTGATTTCTGTCTGCATCTGTAAAGACCTGGAATTAAGAGATGTGAAGAGCACAAATTGGCCTGTATATCATAATAAGGTCTAATTTTCAAGAATGGTAAATCAATCTTTTTGACCTTCAACTTGTAAGCTTTAGACATATTAAGTAAAGATTTTTAAATCCTAGATACCTTTAGGGGCATAAAACTTCACAGAATATTACCACCTGTACCATAAAACATGGAGGCCTCACCAGTGTACTTTTTGGGGCAAACACTCCTTGCAGGAAACCGAATCATGTGAAGGATGCAAGAGATGAGCTAGTGTTTTCCAGAAACTACTTAAACCAGTAAATAACAGGTATATGCATTTGTCTTAGTGACTTAAAGATTAGTTTAGTGCTAAAATAATAGAATGCTCTAGCCTAAAATGGCTCCTTCTGTACTGAACAGAGAGAAACCACTCCTTGCAGGTGTATTATGTCAAAGTACTTTCCTATCAGGGAATGGACCCTGCCCATGGCAGGGGGGTTGGAACTAGATGATCTTAAGGTCCTTTCCAACCATAACTATTTTATGATTCTATGAATAAGGCATAAATCGAGACTTCTGCTCCTATACTCAGAACCACACATATTTTACAAGTAAAGAGCTTAAAAAGTGTAGTCGTTCTATAAGCAGGAAAGTAAATGAAGCCCAGATCCAATACAGATGAACAATCTTCCCCTCTAGAGCCTCCCCATCACAATAGTCCCAACACTTCTGCATACCCTTAATGCAAGCCAATGAAACAAGAGGCAGCAATGACATTGTTATCCTAGACAAACACATGTGCTGAAGCATCAGTTAGATCCTTTAAGCTTTCTCTTATTTGGGCCATTAGCCTGGACCTTCTTTCCACCCAGACGTCAGTATTCATTACAAGGGTGGTAACACAACTGTCTTTGTAAGTCTTACATGTCTTCAAATTTGGCTTGAGGTGGGTCAACAGGCCCTAAACTTAGCAGGGGGAGGGACATGATGCCTAAGCAACAGTTAGTACTTTTTTCTTTTAAAAAAGAGATAAAATTTCCACTAAAAAGCCTTATGTCCTCAAACCACGTTTCTAAAATCACAGATAACACAAGCATTCTGTACACAGGTAGTACATGCAGTATAGAATGAAGGAATATTTTAGCACTGTCCAGGGATGGTTACCATAAGGTAACGTAACATTGGAAAATCTTGCTGTCTGGCTATTATTAAAAATTATACCATCAAGCATTTTCTTCCATTTTTTCTGACTACTGTATGCTTTTCTCAGAATTCTATCTCTGATGCATATGAGAAAGATCTGATCTTATACCCTCCAGCATTACACAACTCCTTGGTGCCTGATCCAGTTTTACAGCCTGAGAAGAAAGAGAAACAATTAGAAGAGATGTTTGAAATGCCAAGGAGATTTCAGTACAGATGGTCAAAAATATGTGATAAATATGATTTGTCATACCACATGCAGACATAAAAATAAAGGAGCTGTCCCATCTGAAAAGAATTCTGCCTTTGTTTTATTGGGGATTTGGGGATTTGGTTGTGTCTAAATGTTAAGCATCTACCTGTTGAGTCAGTTCTTCAAGTAGATGAATCAACAATAGAGGGAATAAGGTGCTTTTGAAGATGTCCAAAAAGAGCTCAAATTCACCAAAATTAAGCACTTAGTTATTGACATTATTGAATTTTAAAATTCATTTTAGTTGGAGTGGATCTCCCTCTGGAGGCCTTCAAAAGCATCTAACCTTTCTCCTACAATTAGGAAGGGAATTATTATATTAAAATATTTATTTATTTGTTTGCATAGAAAGAGATATAAGCAAGATATACTTGCTCCAGATACAAGTGCTGGAGCTAGATAAATGAGTCTCTACCCACTATCCTTCCATTGGGAAAGCAGAATTAGGGAAAGTTTTTAAGAGAAAACTAAAACAACAAGCTAGCCCAGTTGTTGAACAAAATAATGTTCCATTACTTTATTTCTCAACTTTCTTGTCACTAATGATATCTGTTGGAAAGCAGAAGTAAAGATAAAATGAATACCTTTCCGATGTTGAAGACTGGTAAGTGAGGTCTTATTAAAGACAATGGTTATTACATATTCTTTATCTGAGGGTTTGCAAAACTTCTTATCTCCTCTCCTATCTCCATGTAAGAAAGCGCCCTAAGCTTTTCCTAATAAGTTCCCAAAGCTTCGTGTTAATGTTATAATACAGAAAAGGAATATGTCAGCCAGGCTGGTGTACACAAGCAAAGGAAGAGCTGACAACCAACCACTGTTTCTTGAGGCAGTTTCTGTAGTGGAAAAGAAATGCTTGGTCTGAATTCAACTACATAGGTGTAATGCCAAAAATGAAGTAACTCCTGGCTTTAAGGTCCCTGAGAGTCACTAGAAGACTTCCCTAGACTTTGGATTACACTGTAACATATTTTCCAGTGTAAATTGCTGAAGTGACATTAGGGAAATTAGTTTGGTTTCCTGTTCCTGACACAGATTACCAACAAGACTCTGGATCAGTCACAATGCAGTCCTGTAAAAGATAAAATTTCTTTTTGGGTGCATACATACCAATATTGGAATATTAGGCTGGAGGATAGCGATGGTACCACTTTTTAGGCTAACAGCAGAGACACCATAAGTGAAGTATGATATCTGTAATAAGAAGGATGTGTATGAGTTAGTGACATCTTAGAGAATAAATGTTTCCCAGGCCACAAAAAGAAGGTACTGAGTCTCTTGAACCATCTATGAAACAATTAAAGACCTGACTTTTGCCTCAAACTATCTACTAAGAAGAAAATCATACAGAATGCTGATTCTCAGTATCTATCCCCTAATATATGGAGAGTATATGTTTTAAATCTCTCCCTTTCTGTGTCCTCATTAGAGATTACACGCAAAGGAGCCAAGGGAATGCTACATTAATAGCACAAAGACCTCTGTATGGTGAAAATGTCAAGTATTATGGATGTAATTAATCCCTCAGGCATCTTTAGGGGGAAATAAATGCTGTTCCTTACAGGGTGCAGCAATGCAGCAGACAAGCACTGGTCCTTTACCACCCACACTGCTTACCTCTCACCTCATTCCCTGGCTCTGCTTGGGACCCTTCCCACCTGCTCTTAGACACACTGTACATACAGGTGGCTGGTCCCACACTGTATAGGTGCAACATTGCCTTAGACATTTACTCTAAGCCACCTAAGTCAGTCTCTAGGTGAAACAAATACCACACTATAAATAGAACCACTAATTTGGGCACAAATTCATTGAAACATGCGGGTACAAGCTAACACATGAAATTCTGCCTGAAGATAAAACTTATTTTTTACTGCGAGGGTGGTTGAACACTGCAACAGGTTGTCCGGAAAGGTTGTGGAGCCTCCATCCTTGGAAATACTCAAAAGCCATCTGGACATGGTCCTGAGTAACCAGCTCTTGGTGACCCTACTTTGAGCACAGGGTTGGAGGGCAGTCTCCAGAGGTGGCTGCCAACCTCAACCATTCTGTCATTCTGCAAATCTCTTAACTGATGACTCCAATCCTAGATCAGCTGTTGTGATGCAAGCAGCATTACCAGTCTTGAAAAAAGGACATACAAAATCATCTAGCTATACTGAGTTAGTTCTAATTAACTGAGTTAGTTCTGACTAACTGAGTTAGTTCTGCAGTTAGCATGTGCAATTGCATACAAACGCAAAGACTATATGAGGAGAGAGCTGCTACTGCTCTGGGTAGTTAGTGATTATTGTGTCTATCAGTTCAACACTCCTCATCTGCAGTCTCCTTATAAGTAGGGTTAAATACTGCCTTGTTTTTCAGGTAGGTCAATTGAAGTCCCTGGGATGTTCATGATGCTAATTTTGCTTGGGAGACTCACCTCAGGATTCCCATATGATCCATGGAGAGAGCAGCAACTGAGAGCAAGAGCCTAAGGGAAGGTGCTTTGCCTCACCCATGACAGTGACTCTTTTATGGTACTGACAACAGAGGAAACATAGGAAAACTAACATCCTCAGCTGAAAATCAACTTCTGCAGGTAGAAGGGGAAATGAGGGGAAACATTAAAAGCTACAAATCCTAGCTAGTTAACACAAAAGCAATTGGTAGTGCTGAGAATGAAGTCCTTGTTTGTAGACCTTATAGCTTTAGAAACCAAGGAGGCTGGATTTGCCAAGAGCAAAAGCCATAATAATCCCTAAATTGAGGGTGGATGTTTCCCTTCTGGGCTTTTAGACCATCTGAGAAAAACAGCTTCTTGTGGAAAAAAAATATCTCTGTCACATTCTGGTTTGTTGTGTTAGTCTAGACTTGGAGGTTGTGCAAAGCAGGCCCTTCTGGTATCAGAAGAGCTTCTTAGAGCCTATAAACTTCTCATAAGCCTATCTGTTGTTCTCAGCACTTCCTACTTCTCAGGTCCTTCCTTTTCTACATGAACAAATTTAACTTGTCTTTTGAAATCTTGTTACCACAAGATTGTTCCTTCCTGTGTCAGCTGGGCCTTACTGGTTGATAAAGAGAGAAAACAAATTTTAATGAAAACTAGGATTATTAAACTGGAAGTTGTTTATACACAGACTAGTATTCCCAAGTTAGAGCATGCACTGCCAGTTTCCAACCGCTGCTCTGCTATTAAGCCCTGTATGTGCCGACTGCCCAGACTTTTTTGGCTAGTGAGAGATCAGATATGGTCTTGTGGGTGATGAAATGCCTTGTGAGCAAAAGGAAGTGGTGAAGTGACACAGATAAAACTGGATCAGTGCTAATGTAGTTAAGCAAGCAAAAGAACCTTCAAAACACCTGCATCATAGTGTGTAGAAAGCTTAGGTTCACTCCAGCAGGAAGCTGTTCTGGTGAATTCATGTGATCATTTTGCTATTACTTTGTCATGCCAGCTCCTAATAACAGAAAGGCTCAAGGTACTTTATTAAATGTCTGACAGAAGATACTGAAAATAAGTACAAAACTAAGGGACCCTTCAGGAAGGGATCTTGCTAGCTGACATTCCAGAAATTTCTTCTTGTTAGCTAAGTAAAAATATCAGCTAGAGTGAAGATATTTATCTTACATGTATTATGTGAGACATATGGGTGACATGGGAAGGGGGGGGACACTATCATGCATAATTGATGGCATTTTTCTGCAACTAACTTGTCTTCCTTAGTTTGCTGTCCTTCCTGCATACTGGGAACAAAATGTAAGGAGGCTGATAATAGAGACATGAAATCAAACAATATAAAACAATTTGGATCCTCAAAAATATTCTGTAGGAAATGTAATGCTTGGTTCTTTCTGGCATCACACAGCTCATTTATAAGGCTAAAAGCTGGTTCCAGGCGGAACTGGAGATGAATATACTTTTAACAACCTAAGGATTATGCTTAGATTGGCTGAAACTCATAAAAAGTCAGAGATCATGATGTGAGCAAGGCAGTCTGCTTTTCTAAGCTGAAGTGGGAGTTAACTGTGCTGGGGAGAACTCAAAGAGAGGAGAAACACGCACATGAAATTTCTCAGGTTGTTTTTCAGAGTAGATTTGTAAGTATCTGTAAATAAGTAATCTGTAATTAAGATATAACTAACTGTTTTCTACTGATTGCCAAAGAAGTTAGGCATTTTTGTGTATCAAAAATTTTGAAGCAAAAAACCTGATGCAAACAGCATGATTTTGTTATGTGGATTCAAATTTATTATTATATACACATTCAATTCAATGAACAAATAGTTGTTTCCCAGAGAAATGAGAACATTATGCCTACAGTATCCACAGACTATAGACATTATCTTTGTTAATTGGAAATCAATAGGACTTTGTACGCATACTTAACCTCCTGTGGCTTTATGATTTCAACAGGAAATTTGACAACCAACAAACAATTTATGCTTTGGTATTATGCTGATTAGTGCTGCAAAAGATGGAAAGATCTGCCCTGTGAGATTCTTCAGGGCTTGCCTTTTATAAAACCTTTGCATCAAGAAAGAAAGTGTTCAAAAAATGATACTGCTTAATTAGATATATGCCAGTGAAAATAAATTACATACACAAAGAGGTACTGAGGCAGAACATCTATTGGGTGGTAGCAAAAGCAAGTAACACTCTCTTAGCTCATCTGATATCCATTAAAACTGTAGTGAGCAATATTCTTAAGAAGAGGTCATGTAGATTACTCCAACTCTAACTGAAAGATTAATCATCATGAAGTTAATTATTTCCAACCGACTTAAAAGATCTATGCTGAAGCAGCATTTTAAGTGATTAATTCCTTTATACAGTCATTAAATGTATATGTGATCAGTTTCTCAGGTCACCAAAATGTTAATCAGTGAAGGTTTATGAGTTTAATAGAAGATCTATAGGCAGTGGATATTTGTGAGTTTGCCCAGACCACTATACTGCCCAAAAGCAGGGCTCCCTTCAGATTTCCAAGGTTTTTATCCCCAGGAAATTACTATTCAGGTTGAATATAAAACTTTTATCCTTGAAATTCATAGTTTTGAATGAATATTCTGGGCTTATTTACTTTATGGAACTTTCTATTACACCAGGCAATCTCTTAACAGGGAAATCTCTTCCTGTTTTTAAGATTCCCAAGAAATAGAACATGCAATCAGCAGACTGACCCACCTTTTCCTTTAATATTGAACAGTAAGGGTCAAAGCTGGGGTGGGGGATGGTTAAAAACTCTTTTTTGTACAAGTCTAAATTTTGCACCATTCAAAAAAGAAACAAAAAAACAACTTGCAGTGCATGAACCTAAAGTTTAAAGTGCAAACTTTCTTGAAGAACAGTCTACGTTGTGAATGCTCCACCCCTGGCGGTGTTCAAGGCCAGGTTGGACAGAGTCTTGGGTGACATGGTTTAGTGCGAGGTGTCCCTGCCCATCGCAGGGGGGTTGGAACTAGATGATCTTAAGGTCCTTTCCAACCCTAAAACTATTCTATGATTCTATGATTCTATACCTACTGATGGATATCCTGAGACAGGACAGTAAACAGACTTTTGGTCTGACATATCAGCTTCCCACTTCCAGACCCTAAATTGCAGGACTGTCTATGAAGGAATCAGTGTAGCTACATTGGTGAGAACTACAAGCTACAAAGAGAACAGGAAGAACCATACTGAAGATGAAAATAGCAGAAGACTGATCAGAGGCAGGGAATGACAAAGAATGACCAACTAAACAAGGCCTTTTTACTTGCGTAATTGATGACTAAGGAGACAATATGACAGAGGGCTAAAAAAAGTCATGGAAGGGAGAAGGTGAATGAGGAATGATTATTCTTTTCCCATACAAGTACTAATGGTCATCAAATAAAATTATGTGGCAGGTTGGAAACAAAAAGAGAATGAAGCTCCTTAGCATGATACAGCTAAACCTTAGACTTTGCTGCTGCTAGATGATAGAGATATGAAAGGTTCACAGGTGTTCAAAAAGTAACTACATAAAGTCATGGACTAGAAATCCACCAAGCATAATTGGATAGCCACTGCTACTGGTTTAGAATCTGAAAATGGGAATAGGAAATACCATTACATGTTTGCTTTACTTTTATGGGCCTTTGCATTCTTCCCTTGCTTCACCCTTTCTTCTCTAAACTTTCCTATTGCTCACTTCTATAAAGACAATACTAGGCTAGGTGAAACTTCCACCTGACCTGGCATACTTGTTCCTATCTAGAACATTCCTACCTATCCCCTCATTCCACTGACATTTCTCCCCAGTTGCTTTTCCCCTGCACTGCATATACAATTGAACAGTTAAGTACTTAAAATTTCAGAAAGTGAAAAGGGCAGTATGCCCTTCCCTGTCACAATACATTTGGAAGTTTCCCCTCTGCTGTTAGGCTTCAGCTGTAGAAAAAAAGTAGAGAATTGTAAAAGTTGTGGACAGAGGAAAAACTGAAAGGTGTCAGTGGCTGCTTTAATATGTCAATAAAGTAAATCCAAGCAACAATCTTGGGTGTCTTTATCCAAGGGCTAGGCATGGTCATGTAAACTCTATGGTCCCTCGTAGTCCCATGGCTCCGAATTAGACCATTGCGAGCCTTGCCTACTTCTACCCCAGTCTATGTTCAGCCTCTGTTGGGATTATACTTCCCTTTGCTAAGCCCTTCAATATGGGTGGGTAAAAGCTGATGTAGGGTACAGAGCTCTGGCACGCATTATTCAGCAGCAGTAAGAGCCAAGAGACTCTGCTGGAGATGCTAGCCTCACTAATGCTGCCAAGAGTGAAGGGGAAAGCAATTGGGCTAACCCTAATCCCCCACAAAAATTGCTGGGTAGTGAAGTTACTGACAATTAAAGGGGAGGAAACAAGACTGCAAGAGTGAAAATATCCCAGAAAGTCAAGCTCTTTGTCTACTCATACAACAGAAGTGTTCTGCTATGGTAATCAGAATAGGTTCTGATTTTGACTGCTCCACTAAACGGTTATATACTGTAAAGATTTACTAAAAAATTATCATGTTAGTGCTCTTCCTGGTTGTGCACCCACATCTTATAATGAAAAAATAGATGTTAATGTCTTTGCTGTACTACATTGTTCTATAACTGAGAATTAGGTTGTGTTTCATTTTAAGCATTTTCAAAAAATACAGATAATTAAAGCTTTTACTAACAGCACTGAGGCAAATGTGAATTCCCTGGTGGCCTTTTAAGCCTCATCTCAGCATGTCTGATGTAGGAACAAACATTAAAAGTACTCTAGTACTTTTTTGTCAATGCTTTCCTGCATAAATTCTATTAAAAACATAGATTCTTTTGATCTTCCATGCAGAAAGTATAGTGAAAATAATTTTAATATTAAAATGACTTACTTAGATGTCTAAGATTAAATTAGAAATATTGACTACCTATATTTTCCTCATTTACTTGCAGTTGGTCATAACAATCTGCAGACAATATTATGTGAAGTAAGTCATCCCTATTGCTTTTATTCCTGCTTATGATACAATTTGGCACAGATTTTTAGTTCAGCTGCAAAAAGTAATGCTGGGCCATACATTTAGATTGATATGTGGCCTCCAGCAGATTTATGGGAGCCATCAAAAAAGTTTGGCATTTTTCTTTAATAAGTAAAGGAAAACTGCATGCATTATGTAAACGACAATTTAGTGTGGTATTTGACTGACAAAGGGCAGGTCCAGTTCCTTTTCAGCTACTACACAGATATTCTACCATATCAAATGAGAACTATTTTTAAGGAATGAGACATTTTTGACCTGGAGAAAAGGCAGATATAACAGAAAAGAGACAACTAAAATCTGAGCCAAAATATTGTCTCTAAAGGAAGATACTTTTTTTTTTTCCTCTGCATAAACACTTGAATAATTACTCCGCAGTTCTTCAAACTGAAAATTTGCAAAAAGCTTTTTAGTGTGGCTTTCAGTAGTATAAAGAGCAAAAGCTCTTCAGGGTTTCAATTACATCTTTGCAACAGCTGTAAAGAAGGTAAACATGCAAATTGTTCCAATATATGAAAACACCCTCATTTACTACTTATTTGTCATACAGGGAATAAACTAGCAGTGACGACAATTTGAAAGTTTTAGATAAATTAAAAAAACTCCAAAGTGGGAAAAATACTGCACTATCAGGTAGCTGCAGCTTTGCCGTGTGAGCTAATTATTCATGTAGGGGCATTTTCTAAATGTGTCATTTCAGACAGTAATGGCTTCTAATTCTAAAAAGCCATTTGCCTAGAGCAGTAGCTGCTATTGCTCTAACTTAGCAACAAACCCAGTGCATCCTCCACTACTTTAGCTGAGCAAAGATACTTCACTCTCACATGCTATTCTTAAGATATTCTCAATAATAATATTTAAAAAATTTCCTTCAAAAATTTTCCACCTCCTTCCAGAAAGTATAACTAGTGTCCCTAGCTGTCTGATTTTCCTATTCCACCACAGTTTGCTGTATTTCAAAAACAAAGTTAACCAATGGCTGGTTACTAATGGAGGGCTCAGCCCAACTTTTGCTGCAGACAGATAGATAATTTCAATTTAGTTTGGACCCAGTGAAGTGCTGATGCAAGTATAATAATAATAAAAAAAGGTATATACAACTTCAGATTCTCTAGTAAAACAATAGAAAGAATATGAAGTAATAGGTTTCGTCTACTCTCTCTCCTATACGTAGTGATCAGCTCCACAGAAAACAGAGGCTGGACAGGTTTGGGGTGTGCCCATGAATATACCAGCTGAGTGCTGGGCAGTCGCAAGGAGAGCACTAGAAAGAGAACAGGCCCTTTGGCTGACCCAGAACCACTATTCTCATGTTCTTAACACATTTCAGGCTGGTTAGTGTTTGTGCACATATCTAGTGTAACATGGGACATCAGTCAACAGTTGCAACACCAGTCAGTCACCAGCACATTTTTCATATGCTTCACGTCTGAAAAAATTCTTCACTATGATGGTGGTGAGACACTGGAATAGGTTGCCCAGACAATCTGCGGATGTCCCATCCCAGGGACCAGCTGGGCATCAGTCAGCGGGTGGTGAGCAATTGTATTGTGTGTGTGCATCACTTGTATTTTTTCTTGAGTTTTATTTCTCTTTCTCTTTTTGTTATCTCCCTTTTATTACTATTATTGTTATTATTATTTACTTTATTTCAATGATTAAACTGTTTTTATCTTAACCCACAGGTTTTACCTTTTTCCAATTCTCATCCCCATCCCATGGGAGACAGACAACAAAAAGGATTCCTTTATCCCCATTGTTTGCTCTGAACTGCACAAGCTACAAAAACTGTGTGGAGAATGCTCCCACTAGGTCTCAGCTGTGGGGATACAGAATGCAAACCTCCTTGGTAGAAGAGGGAACTAAAACTAGGGTGGGATTCAGCTCATCCTAACTTCTGTGTCTCTGTTTGGACTAGGTGTCCACACAGCCATTATAGTGAGTGGATATCAAGGGCTTGATGAAGCAGCCTACCCCTGGGCATCACTTGGGTACAATCTGAGATTCTATAGGTATGTCATCTGGATTCCAGCTGTCCTCTCCAAAGGGGAAGACTGCACAGGTCTTATGTCATATCTGCTAGGCTTTAGGTGCTATTTTCATTATGGCATCTTAAACGGCATTAAGTTGCCTGTGTGTAAGAAATCAAACTGAGGCCCTAGACAATATTTTCAGTTAAGGTGTCCTAAAGATCTCTGCATTTAGGACAACACAAATAACTTGTTACTCTGCTAACTATAATTGCATCTTAGCACATTTTTACTGACTCTCGAGCTGCGTATCTTGTATTAAAGTGGGTGGTCTCAGCATGGTTCCATACTAAAACCATATTTCCATCATGATTCAGGTGACCATTTTCTCTTGTGAATCTGGAAATTATGTAGACAAGCTTTATTGTCCCTGGTGCAGAATGGTGAGAGAGCATCAATGCTCAGGGGGGTCCAAGAGGCTGTTCAAGAAAGATAGGCAGGGAGAGGTTGGACTTTACAGCACTTACAGTCAGAGTGAGCTGGTTGAGAGCCTACAGGTGAGTATGTTACTACTTTTTCTAATCTGAGAAACAAAAGCAGTACTTTTGCCCAGAAGGCCACTGGCCACTCTTATCTTGCTATGCTTTTATTCCATCCTTCTTCACATTCAGTACCAAAGCCCCAAACCTCTTGGCCATGTTGCCATACCACAGGCTCTGTTAGGATGAGAATCATTTAAAGATTTTAGGGAGCTCCTGTTTATGGAAAGGAGATTATTTTTTGTCACTTTGAAAAGATAGAAAGAACTGGTAAGCTACAAGGGAACAGCCACTTCAAATCTACCTCATCTAAAAAGTAGTTGATGAATTAAAAGCTATTCTCTATTAGCTGGCAACGATAGGAAAAACCCCTCATCTTCCTCAGGGAAGATCCTATGGATGTTTTCTACCTATTGGAGAAAACTGGAATGTATGATCTGGAGCACCCAAGTTGACCATGATGCCCTCTAGGTGCTCATTCTCAGTTACAGTGTGCTGGGATGACTGAATTATGCTAAGAACTCTGTGTCTTATGTATGCACTCATACTTACAAAATGTGCAATTCTGATTTTATTTCTAAAAATAAGCACAATCTTGGTAAACATGACTCGCTGCTCTTTCTTCCGTCTTGAAATCTGTATTTGCTCCCCACGTGATGGGAGAGGAGGGATATCTGGGAAATGGATGCTCGCAGTATCAAAGCCAACATCAACAAAGACCCTAGGTACTGCTTATGCAAGTCCATTCTGCATTCTTATCCCCGTCCCATCCATTCCAGTAACTCAGGAGACCTTCTTGCCATCATAATACGCTGTGCCTTCGACGAGAGGTCTCGTGCAGAGAGCAGCACGCGCGTCCCATGAGGGGATTTCAGGAAAAGGAAACTCAAATAAAATGGTGAGAAAGAGAATTTTAACAAAAGAGGAATGAAGTAGATGCACCTGTGCACGATTTTGAATTTGCCTGGTCCCATAAAGCCAATGTTGGCTGCAGGTTCTAGCTGTTCCAGTAAAAACCTCAAGATTACTCCATTAAGATCATTAAATTTGACTGAGAGCAGACAACAGGCAGGTTAAAAAATCTTCTAAAAATCTAACCATCAAAAATGTTAAATTCATAAAATAACATTAGAGATGATAAATCATGAGGAAAAGACTAAGGCTTTCACAAAACTAAAAAGAAAATAAAATCTCTTTCTTTCTTTTATATACAAAATAACCATGGAAAAGATCATTTTCTTATCAAAATAATAATAACATTCTCTAGAAATCAGAGACCAGCGTCAAGGGGAAAAACATAATATAATGGGAGAGGTGCAAGTTCTTTTGCAAAGCCTGAGACAAGTAAAGCCGAGTGGAAAGGAGTGCAATTCTATTTGTACTGAACTGGTACATTGCAGCTACTGTGTAGGTACACCAGTACTGCGTAGGTTTCTCCACTCTGACATAAGGAAGACTTTCTTGCTTGATTACAACCAAGTTATTCAGAACTACATAGTCTGTTATTCCATATTCCAAAGGGAATGACTTGCTGATTTCAGCCAGCAACTCTTATTCCCATTTGCTGCTATAAACATTACGGTTAGAAGTAATCTCACATTGTCTAAGGATGTTAAATTAAAGCAGCATTTCTTCCTCTAATTTTATGTAATCCAACTCTGTAAATGAAAATGTGAGAAGAACATTGAGCTAGTTAAGAGACTATCAAAGGAAAAATGGTGAGGACGACTGTAGGGATGATAGTGAGGGAATTAAAGCTACAATAGGGCCTTCTCTTGAGGAGTAACCCAATGAACACAAAGTAAGAGAAACCTACTACAACCTATGCTTTGTAATGCTAAGTGTTTATTGCTTATCCAGGCAGTATCAGCCTCCACACACCATGAAGGGTGGGTAGGCAAAGAGTACAGCCCTTAGGAGCCAAGAAGTTGTCACTGATGACTCTTACCTGGCCCCATGCCTTTAGCACAGCTGAGTTTCCTTGTTGTCCCTCTCATTTCCAAACCAACTCATACGTAGAGGAGGAATGTATTGGAAGCAGGGCCTCAAAAAAAACCAAATGCCAATTCCAGTGAGTGCAAGTCCAGGTAAGAGCAAAGGAATGAGCTGTGTTCCACATGTGTCGGACTCCAAAACACACATTGGCAATGTTCTTGGGTGACTCTGTAAATGGAGAAAGAGCACGGTTTTTGTCTAAATCATTACGTACATCCTGCAGTGACAGCACCTTTTATTGAGAGCAGTAGGAGTTACAGTTACCCAGTACATCCCAGGACAGGATCCAGATACCTCCTATTAAAAAGTCATAAATACAAACTCTAATAGGGAAAGAGAAGGCTATCACAACCTGTATGAATCAAGATCTGAGCTATAAATTCCAAATGCTGTACTAATCGCATTGTATAAATTCAATAAGGTGAGGAAAAAGAGAACAAAGAAAGTAGCAGTCAGCATGATTAAAAATAAAATTATCTAATTTTATTAGGAACAATGTGGAAAATTGTATTGATTCATTACTAGATGGAAGTTGGAGGCTTGTTAGTTCAGGAAAAGTATAAATATTTTGCTCTGCAGGTCTGTGGAGAATAATGAACTATTTCCCTTCTGAGCCTAATCCAAAAAAGATGAGCAACAAGTATTTCTTTTAATCACATCTGGCCAATTTACATCCAGTGTCTGATGCGGAAAGTCTCAGAAGCCTGGGGAAGCTCCAAAGCAAGGGAAAAAAATGAGCAAACTGTTTCTGTTTGAAGACAGTGGTTAAAAACTTGGGTAATTTCGGAACTTGAAGACTTCCAGCCTGTCATCAATCCTCAGCCATCCATTTATCTAGATGAAAGCAACCTATCCAATGTAATAACTAGTAAGAAACTAGTTATATGAATGTCATATAGTTATATATGGATGTCATATATGAACATTCATATGACACAGTAATAATGTCCACCAAAATGGATGTGTAGAAAATAGATCTTGCTTTAGTTTTGCTTTGCTTTTTAAAGCTATTTAATTGTTAGAAGTTAAACAGTGGTATAATGTTTAATAAGAAAACACCTTATGCATCACCTTGCATTTGGACTGATAACTGGGACAACATTTGGAGGACAGGTCCTCACAGTGGTGGTTTACTGAGCGTAAACTCCAGTGACTCTTAGATCCCTGGGACTGCCAATGCAAACCTTGGACAGATGAATGTAAAAACATGGGGTAGGACAGGGAAATTTTACTTTGCTTTAGTGCGTTCCCTTACTAGAATGAGCAGTACCTGAAATCAGCACTTCAGAAGATGTTGATAAATTGAAGAGGATGTCGAGAAGAGTCATGAGATGACTGAAGGACTAGAAACCATGCCTTACTGACAGAGCTCACTCTGTGTAGTTATCAGACCATTTGTCCTGGCACCAGTAACTTCATTATGCTATGAGCCAGTTCAGGGAGCTGCTCTGGTTGACAGCTAACCTGCCAGTTTCTATTTGCCTAAGGTTTTCATCTGCACCAGGTCCCTGAATTGGTTCACCCCATGGCCACTTAAGCAGTGCCAACACAAAACTGGTTACAGGGACAAGTGGCAGGGAACCGAAGAAAAAGAGAAGGTAGTTCATCCCCAGATTTAGATCTAATGAACTGCCTCTCTCCATACATACTCTCCTACAGAACGCTCTCTCCAGCCTCATGGTGTCGGCGAGGAAACCATTACAGACTCTTCTGGCTGGAAGCCAAAGCTGGTGACATTTGCAGAGGAACAATTAATCGAGCACTGAGATGTCTTCTTTTTCACCAGCAGTATCGTCCATGAGACTAGATGACAGTCTAACAGATTTCTCTGCCTGATTTAAAGGCTCTGTTCAGGGAAGCCCTGCAGTGGATGCTATGTAGAATAGCAGACTAGATGATCTAGACATTTCTTTCTGTCCTCAAACCCTAGGAGGTGATGTGTTGAAAAACATCCAATCTTCAACTCTGCAATCAACCTACAAATTTTTATTTTAGAAACACAAAAACTGGAGCATTTGTATACATGTGCTCTTCCTCTAACATTTTCTAAAGAAACATGACTGTTTGGTCCAGGTATCTGCAACTGAATGCTCTCCAGCCTTTAAGATGACACGAGCAATTCCAAGTGGATAAACATGCTGGTGCTCCAGCAAAACTAATAAAGCCTATAGAACAAAAGGTGCCTTTACCCAGTTTTATTCTACTTTATGCAGCATTTTTCATGGTTTATTCAGACCCCAACATTTTAAGGAACTGTAAAACTATTTTTAGCTGAGTTGCCTTTATCACCCTCCAGTGCCACAGCAGATAAGCTATTAGGCAGCTTACTGTAAACAGCTAAATCTTTCCCATGTTCCAAACGTACCCTAAGACAGCAGATAACGTACACACCGTGAAAGCAAATCCTGGAAATAAGTGGGTCAGAAGTCTAGAAAAAGTGCCAATCTGTGGCTGTTGCCATGCACAGAGCTTACCAGAATACAAATGCCTCCCCTTTATTCAGGCAAGGCTCCAGGAGCGGGGCTATGCTCTCTTAGGGACTACTGAGACACTTTGGTCATGGCCGGGGAGGAAGCAAGTCAGAGGGGGCAGCAGTGGTCAGGTCCAGTGGGTCATCCTGGGGCCTGGGACCCAGCTGTCCACCCGGCTTGGCTCTGACAGCTAGAGGGACCACAGCAGGAAGGGATTGCCATGTAGCAGTTGTGAGTCATTGCGAGACCTCCTGGTCCTTGCAGCTTCCCGAAATACTCGTGTCTTGAGCTGTCAGCCACACGAAGATGTGGAACTGAATTTTACAAGGTGAGGAAAATTGGGAGTGTTTGTACAAGACTACAGATTTGGGGGAGGGGAAAGGGAGGGAAATCCATAATTGGGATCCTTTTCTAAAGGAAAAAAAAAAAAGAAAAAAAGTCATATTCCTGGCACAATCTCTGCCCTTTCAAAGAAAAAAAAAATTATCTTCAGTCTTCTAATAATCGCAGACTTTGCTGTAATATGAGGAGAAAGATTGTCACTAAGATATCTGGAAAATCTGAGTCAAAACCAGACTACATCCACATCTATGGAAGTCACATAGTTATGACAGTATGTTCTGCTACTATGGAGGTCACATAGCTATGACAATATGTTCTGCTAAAGGGCCCTTTACTAAGTGTTGGTGTGACCCTAAAGTTCAGCCACAACCAGAAAAACAGCCAAAACTGAGGTAGCAGCAATCTCTGAAACCAAAAAAGGTCATTCCCATCACACCAGCACTGCACTCCCTCCTGAAGAACGTGTGCACAGGGAGAGGACTGGAGGAAAGGGCTCTCCCTTTATTTTACATTTGTTTGGCTTTTTTACATCACAGCCTGTTCCTCAGTAAACTACCCAAGGTTGTGACTTTACCTCAAAATCACAAAGGAAAATAATAGATCATGTGCTCTTTATCGATGGATCTGCTTTTTGATCACAGTCTAGATATGCTCATCCTCTCTGGCCGAACTTCAGTGAGTCCACAGTTACTTAAATTCCAGTCTGAGGAAATTTTTCAACTGCAGAAGCCAAGTCAGAGGCTATATGAAGCTGGGCATCATCTGCATACTGACACCACAGGACACACCGGCTCATTCCTATACACTCCTGTGTGAACTTCCTCCCTTTCATATAATGTCAGACTAAAAAGCATGATAAAATACTAACCGACATTCCTAAGCAGGATATACTGCTAACTGTCATTTCCCAGCAGCTAACCAGTGAGAGATTTTAAAGGAAAAGAAAAATATTTATTTCATCCCGATGGTATCAAGTAAGACCTAGAACAAAACAAATTATGTTAAGGACTATAGCTTTTTGGGGGTGGGGTGGTGTTACAAGATAGGAGTAATGCGGGAATGTAGTATTTGGATTAGGCAGAAAAATACCTTGGAATTTCTTGTGACACCAAGAAATTTTCCCACAACTGCATGAGGCGGCTCCCACTTCATGCAAGGATTTTTCCTAGCTCTTCTTTTCTCACAAGGAAATAAATCCCCTTCAAAACTCTGACTCGCTGTTGCCAGCAGTGTTGATGGATGTATCAAATACTCCATAGTATGTGCAAAAAAGCTTTTAGAACAAGAAATGGATAACAGAGCTTAATTTTATTCCAGTTTGAACACAGAGGAGAGTGAATAGGGAAGAAATGTGATAATTTGACTGTGGTTATGACTGTCTCAGCAGTTGTGTTGCATGTTTCCAACAGACTGCTTGCAATGGCAGTATTAAGGCTTCAGCAATCATACAAGATAGCTTTGTTTAGCAGCAGAGCCTTACACCTAGCACAGTTCACTGCAAGGGGAAAAACACATGCAGCTCATTATCATGAAAAACAAAATTAGCATTCAGTGCCATAAAACTAAAGGCTAGTACTTTTTTTAATAAATATTTCCACTATTTTTTCATTGACAACTATGGTGAAGGTTTTCTAGAATAATAATATTTAAGAAGAATAAGAATAAGGATAAGGATAAGAATAAGGATAAGAATAAGAATAATAAGAATAAGAATAAAGACAACAAAGAATAAGAACTGTGTCAAATCTAGCCTTTCCTGCACATTTCAATCCATTTTTGCCAGCCAGAAGGGCAGAATGAGTCCTAAAAGCTCCATATTCATAACAGAAAGTCCCTCCAACAGAGGTACCAGCTGACAGGTTTAAGACAGGCAGACAAGAATGGCTGTTGTAACAAGACTCAAAGGTGTCAGGCTACACTTGAAAACACTGCAGAAATCTGGAGGATGGAAATATTATTAAGACATTTTAGGCCACCCATTTGTTTGGCTGACTGGCCAGTGGCACAAAAGTAAGCGTGACTGCTCGCCTCCTCAGTCTATAGGGATTTAGTGCACTTGGGCTACTCTGTCCTCCTTTGACAAAAGGTTTTATATAGACAGTGCCAGACACTAATTGCAGTAATTTCTTGTCAGCCTTGCCTCCTAAGGAAATAAGGCTCATACACTTGCCTTGTTCATTTCGGTGGACATCTATCCCCCTTAAGAACTTCTGAGTTGATGGGTAATTTCAAACACAATCGAATGAAGGATTAAGGGGGTAGAAAACAAAGAAGATGCCCCTGTGGGTGTCTACTAGCGATCACCCAGCCAGGACAATAGCACTGATGAGTTATTGTAAAGGCAATTAGGAGAAACCTCTGGATAGGTAGCCCTTGTCCTTAGGGGAAATTTCAATTTCTCACACCTCAGCTGGGAATAGCATAGTGTTTATTGAAGGTAATTTCTTTACACGAGTACTCTGTGAGCCAACTAGGAAAGGTGCCCTCCTAGACTTGCTCTTTGTGAATCAAGGACTAGTGGGAGAGGTGGTGGTAGGAGGCTGTTTTGGCCATTGTAATCCCAAAGACCTTGAGCTCAAAATTTTGGGCGTCATGAGAAAGAAGTTCAGCACAAATGCTTCCCTGGACATTAAAAGGGCAAACTTCAAGCTACTCAGGGAGCTTATTTCAGTGTTCCCTGGGAATGTGCTTTTGAGGATTTAGGGGTCCATGAGACCTGGTCACTTTTAAAGAACCACCTTTGGAAAGACCAGGAGCAGCAACCCCATCGTGTCAAGGGAAGTCGAGCAAGTGCGGCAGAAGAGCAGCTTGGAACTCCTCCTGGAACTGGGGTGGGAACAGAAGTTGTATGCTCTCTAGAGGCAAGGTCGAGCTTCCCAGGAAGACTACTGAGCTGTGGCTCACACACGGACAGAGACACCACGAACGGCCAAAGCTCAACGAGAGATGAAACTGGACAGTGTTCTGCCAGACAACAACAAAAGGCTTTCTGAAGTATGCTCATAGCAAGAGGAGGCCTAAAGAAAGTCTCAGAGGGACACTTGATGAAGATGCTCCATGAAACCTGGGGATGAAGAAAAGACAGAGGCATTTAATGCTTTTGCTTTGCCTCAGTCTTCCATGTGCAGGGTAGACCTGGGGCTCCCTGGTCCCGTGAGTCCCAAGACCACGGCTCCACAGCAGCCTGGAGAAGCTGCAGGAGCCGTGACTTTCCATTGGTGGACACTGCAGTTGTAAGGGAGCAGTCCCTGGGGCCGGGGCTGGACATGGGCATCCTGGGGATAGCCCCACAGGGCCCTGCCCCACCTGGGCCCCCACATTCCCCACGTTGTGAGGTCACCATGGTGTTCCATTATATCAAGGTGCTGGCCCAGCAACGGCCCCAGTGCCTGCAGAGACGGTGCTGTGTTCGGCAGCACCGGCGGCACTGGGGGTGCAAACCTCCTGTAGAGGAGCACTCCCACTCTGTGTGTTTTACACACGAGTTTATATCTCGTGCATCTTCTCCCAGCCCTGCCAGGATGGGCCAGTGGCTCTGCTGCTGTGGGTCCAGGTGGGTTCCCCCACAGCTCGGGGACGCGCCGGCGCAGCCGGGCCCCGCAGCAGCCGCCTTGCTCATGCCCGACGCCGTCTGCTCTGCAGGGACGACCCTGGCCCCGAGCAGCAACGTGAGCCCGACCCGGCATCGCCCGAGCTGCTGCTGCGGGAGCGCGTGCGGGTGGCCCAGGGCCACGGCCAGAAGAAGAAGAGGGACCTCCTCCTCTTCAGGGACAGCGTGGTCATCGCCAAGACCAAGTAAGACTCGCAGAGCCCAGCTGCCTTTCCTCCCAAGCCCTGGCCCTGGCACCAGGGCACCAGGGCAGGGAGAACCAACGAGCAGCCCCAGGCCCCCAGCACCCTGGTGCTGGATGCACCCGTGCCCGTGCCCGTGGCAGGCGGGCGCTAGAGCGGAGCCAGCGGGCTCGGCCACCTCCAGGTCACTCCCTGCCGCTCCTCTCTGCAGACGTGGCAGCACCCCGCGCCCGCAGCTCTGCCTGGCCCTGGGCCTGCTCCAGGTGCTGAGCAGCGGGAACGGGTCAGCAGGGGATGCTGCTGAGAAGAAGGAGGAGGAAGGGAAGACCGGCAGCTCCCTCGTCTTCCTCTGGCCCTGCGGCTCCTGCATTGTCACCTTCTGGTTAGTCTCGGTGCTACATCCCACCGGAGGGGTGGGCAGCACCTCTGTCCTGCCCCATGGGGCATCGTCCTGACCCTATGGCCGTCCCCACACCTGCCTCTGCCCGCAGGCTGGGGTACAGCGGGCACTCAGGCTGTTTCTCCTCTCTTTTGACAGCTCCCGGGCGGTGAAAGAGCTGTGGGTCAAAGCCCTCCTTGGGTAAGCCCTGCCTGGCACTGCAGCCTGGGCAGCCCATGACCCCATCATGGGGGGATGCTACAAGTGTGGCATCCCAAAATATGGAGACACCTCTTCTGAGCGGGGCAGAGGTGTCCCCACAGCTGCAGCCATAGGTGACCCCACAGCTGCAGGCTGAGGTGTCCCCACTGCTGAGTGGGCACATCTGGCGGAGCTGCTTCATCCAGCTGTGTCCAGCCAACACCTGCCCAGCCCCATCCTCACCACTGCCGCTGCTCCCACTCCACTGCCGGGCAGCACCAGCTGTTCTGGGCAGTGTGGAAGCGCTCCCCAGGCTGGCAGCAGAGGGAAGAGCTGGCTTGGGTCTCACTCAGCTCTTTCTCTGCCCCTTCCCCATGCACAGGCCACCAGAAGGAGTGCAGGGAGCCCGGGTCACCCAGCTGCCCTCCATCAAGCTGGTGCTCAAGGAGCTGAGTGGCCGCAATGCTGTGAGTGTCCCTCCTGTCCCTGCTCTGCCCCCAGGGGCTGCCCCAGCCCAGCATCAGCTGCATCGCTCCTCACCTTCTGCTCTTTCCCCCTTGCCAAGGCAACGACACTGGACGCCGGCAGCCTGGAGAAGCTGCTCCAGCGCCAGGCTCAGGTCAGGGTCACTTGCGGTGCAATCTCACCCATCCCCACCTCTCACACACGGCCAGGGGCTGATGCAGCTCGCCGGGGGCCCGTTCTGCTGCAGGGCTGCTTGGTGAGCGCAGCACATTTCTTGCAGGCTGGTGCCAAGCAGCTGACACCTCCCGTCCCCTCCGGCAGTCGAGGCGGACGTGGCCACGTGGATGGTGAGTTTGGAGAAGGCAGGGGCAGGATGGCCCTTCTCTCCTGCTCTTGCAGGCGGGCACGTGTGCTGCGATGGGGCTGCCGCTGCCCTTCCTGCAGGGCACGTCCATCCTCATCACTCTGCAGCAGGAGAGAGCTGAGCTCCGGGGCCACTTGTTCCCAAATGATGATGCCTCTCCCATGCCCTGGGTGGCAGGGGGACAGCACTGAGGGAGTCTGGGAGCACCCTCCTGGTGCTTCTCCTCCACGGCTCTTTGCTCTGTTTCCCTTGGCAGCAGGTGGGACCCGCAGGAGCAGGAGGAGGCTGCCCTGGCCATTCGCGTGGCCAAGGACCTCGGCTGCAGCAGAGGCGCCGGGGCCGTCGGGCTCTGCTGGCCAGGGGGCTCTCTTTGGCCGGGCTCTGGCAGCTCTCTGCAGCCAGGACGGCACGCTGCCCCAGCCCATCCAGGTAAGCCAGCCTGGCCACGGGGTCCCCATCCCATCCCATTCCATCCCATCCCACCCCATCCCACCCCATCCCATCCCATCCCATCCCGCTGGCTACTCCAGAGAGGGGCCATCCCCAGCACCTTCCCCAGGACCTGTCTCCAGCCCAGCAACTCTCCTCCTCTGTGCCCTCAGGACCTGCTGGCTCTGCTGAACGAGCACGGGCCATCCACAGAGGGGATCTTCCGTCTGGCAGCCGGCGAGCGCGCCTCCCGGGAGATCAGGGAGGCCCTCGACAGTGGCGTGGAGGTCCAGCTCCAAAGCCAGCCTGTGCTGCTGCTGGCTGTCATCTTCAAGGTGAGCCCGGCTGACCTGGAGCCCAGCAGCTCCCGGCTCTCTTGGTGCTGATGGGCACCTGCAGGAGCACAAGCGGAAACCCAGCCGCCTGCCCATGAGCCAGAGGGCCGGGGATGCTGCCTGTGCTCCTGGGGGCAGTGGCCAAAGCCTCACACAGAGCCCTTGTCACTGCAGGACCTCCTGCGGAAGATCCCCTCCAAGCTCCTTGACGTCCAGCTGTACGAGGAGTGGATGAGCGCCCTGCAGCAGACCAGCAGGCAGGAGAGGCTGGCAGCACTGAGAGAGTAAGTGTGGCAGCAGCCTGCCTGCTCCGCAGGGACTGGCACAGGCCGGGACTCGCCTGCAAAGCAGTGGCCTGCCTGAAGCAGCCATGGTTCCTGCAAGCCACCTCCTGCTGCTCTGGGGTTTATGTTTGGGGGGAAAGGGGCACAGAAAAGCATTTCTCTCCAGGGATCACTTCCCACAGGCCCTGGGGCTTGCTCCAACAAGGGCCTCTTTGAGAAGGGCAGGGAGGGAGGGACGTGGCCGTATCTCAGTGCAGGCAGTCCCTCTGCTGTAGACCAGGCGGTGGCCTTGGGTGAGACCAGCCTAGGAGACCTGTGTTGTCAACACCGACTTCATTAACGTTGTGCTCCTGTTCCCTCAGGGTGGCCAGCAAGTTACCCGAGGCCAACCTGCTCCTGCTCCGGCACTTGCTGTCCCTGCTCCATAACATCAGCGGGAACGTGGCCACCAGCAAGATGACAGCCAGAAACCTGGCCATCTGCCTGGGGCCAAACCTCCTCAGCCCCCCGCAGGAGCTGCCCCTGGATGTCCTGGTGCAGGAGATGGGGAAGGTAGCTGTGTTCACCACCCAGCTACAGCCTCCCCAGCCCACCCCAGCTGTGGGGCAGCAGCCGGGAAGAGCAGCCCCATGGCTTCACCTTCCTGCACAGAAGTGCAGGTCGGGCTGGGAAAGGCTGTTTGCGCCCGTACCAGACACCTCTGTGAAACCAGCGGTTTGCTGTGTGCAGGTGACGCAGCTCGTGGAGTTCCTCATTGACCACCACGAGGAACTCCTTGGGGAGGAGGTGGCTGGGCTGGCCAGCAAGGGTGACGAGGAGCCACCAGCACCGCAGATGGCACCAGAAACAGCAGAGGTATGTGAAGTGCACAAGCAGCGTGTCAACAAAAGCCTCCACCTCAGAAGGTGGGGCTGCTGCCACAGGGACAAGCACGGTCATCCCCCAGCCTGCAGCTCTGCCAAAGTGCAAAGCAAGGCTGATGCAGGTTGGCCATCCCGCTTTGTGCGGTGATCCCACCACAGCTGGCTCAGCTGAGCTGAGCAAACCCATCCAGGGGATGTGCCCTGCAGAGCCAGGGTAGCAATTGGGCAGGGAGGTCCTTGCCCCCTGCTAACTTACACATTGCCATTGCAGGTGCCTCCTGTCGCTCTTGAAAGCAACCACCAGAACAGCTCTTCCGGGGAGAGAAGGTAAAACTACCTAGCTTTGCTGGGCTCAAGGTAATCATGGCTTCACCTGTCTAACAATATTATTGAATGGAAAGGTTGCCAGGCTCTTCACGGGACACCAGGAAGAGAAAAGCAACCTGTGAAGATGGGAGCGACGGGCAACCGGTCATTAAGAAGAGAATGCTGGCAACCGAGCTGTCAGGGATGGGCAATTGAGTCAATCCAAGCAGGGGAAGGAGAACAAGGCGCCCGGGTATGTAGCAGACCCTCTTTTCCATCTTTCAAAGTTCTCAGTATAGGAAACATCCCTGAGGTGCACAGGATGGTCCTAGACAGGAGGCATGCACATGCCCTCAGGGGAACATGGATGTCAGGTGCCTCTCTCCTGTGCTAGCAATGACACCTTTTACAGCAAAAAAACAGGGGGCAGGTCCCGCCTGCTCCTGCCCTCATGGCTTCATCAGTGCTTTCTGACTGTGCCCTTGTAGGTGCCCATTTACTGCTTGGATTCCCCGGATGAGCTCTGCTGCCTGGGCTTCCAGTTCCACCCTGCGGCCCCAGCACCACCTCGGCGGCGGCGAGGGCATCGTCACCGTGTCCTTCTGCTCTGGCCGGAAGGTTCCACCAGCTCGGCCCGGGGCCAGAGCAGCGCCCTCAGACCCATCCCAGCCCTCGCAGGAGGCCTTGCGGGCTCACTCCTCAGCTCCGCCAGCAAATGCCCACCCGCTGGCACATCTCCCCAAGTGGGGAGCTGGCCTCTGAACTCCATCTACGCAGGGCCGTGAAGATCACCTGAGCAGGACAGAGGGCACAACACTTATGCTGGGCCACTTGTTTATTACTGTGTTTGTTACTGAGTTTACTGCTGTGTTTGTTACTGTGTTTATTGCTGTGTTTGTTAGTCTATCACTATGTCTTTTAGAAACAAATTTTAGGATATACTTTAGGATATATTTAGGATATAGTTTAGGAAACATGTTATTAGATAGTAGTTACTTCACATTGTTTGAGTACACACTTCATAGGATCATAGAATCATAGGATAGTTAGGGTTAGAATAGAATAGTTAGGGTTGGAAAGGACTACAAGTAATTTCATGTTATGTCACAAGACTACTCTTAGAGTGACTTTTCATCTATATTAGTAAAAAAGCAGAAGAAATACAAAAGTCATATCTCTCTACCTTGCTGTCTGCATCCTGCAGTATGCAAAATGGAAAAGAAAGCACACTGAGAGGGTCTATGGATTAGGAAAGCACTGACAGAAAGATGTTTTTATTTACATCTACTGCCGTTCTCAGCATTTCTTCATATGTATTACGCCTTCCTGAATTTTCTTACCATTTCTATAAATACAGAAATAAAGTGTCAGTTGTCTGGCCAGTCTCTGTATTTGGATGAGTCCCTTCTCTTTTTACTCCTCTCTCCATCTCTGGGTTTCACTTCTCTCTCTCTCTGATACTTACCTGTCCAAGAAGAGAAAAAGGTCATGCAATGGTTGCAGTTGTATCAGCCTTTTCTTTCTCCCAGGAACTTTGCTGTTTCTCCTAAGAAACCTGAGGAGACACTTGCATCCAAGGTCTTGACAAGGAAAGAACTTGAGTATGTTACTACTTCTTCTAATCTGAGAAACAAAAGCAGTACTTTTGCCCAGAAGGCCACCGGCCACTGTTATCTTGCTATGCTTTTATTCCATCCTTCTTCACATTCAGTACCAAAGCCCCAAACCTCTTGGCCATGTTGCCATACCACAGGCTCTGTTAGGATGAGAATCATTTAAAGATTTTAGGGAGCTCCTGTTTATGGAAAGGAGATTATTTTTTGTCACTTTGAAAAGATAGAAAGAACTGGTAAGCTACAAGGGAACAGCCACTTCAAATCTACCTCATCTAAAAAGTAGCTGATGAATTAAAAACTGTTCTCTGTTAGCTGGCAATAATAGGAAAGACTCCTCGTCTTCCTCGGGGAAAAGTAAAACCCCCAAAACATACAGGATGTTGAGAACAAAGGGTTGAATGAAAACTAAAGTTCCCATGCCCTTACTGCAGTAAGGGACAGCAAGATGGGGCAGCAAGGGAGTTGACCATGATGCACTCTAGGTGGTCATTCTCAGGAACAATGTGCTGGGATGACTGAATTATGCTAAGAACTATGTGCCTTATGTATGCACTCGTACTTACAAACAGGTTAAGACAGGCAGACAAGAATGGCTGTTGTAACAAGGCTCAAAGGTGTTCAGGCTACACTTGAAAACACTGCAGAAATCTGGAGGATGGAAATATTTTTAAGACATTGTAGGCCACCCATTTGTTTGGCTGACTGGCCAGTGGCACAAAAGTAAGCGTGACCACTCGCCTCCTCAGTCTATAGGGATTCAGTGCACTTGGGCTACTCTGTCCTCCTTTGACAAAAGGTTTTATATAGACAGTGCCAGACATTAATTGCAGTAATTTCTTGTCAGCCTTGCCTCCTAAGGAAATAAAGCTCATACACTTGCTTTGTCCATTTCAGTGAACATCTATCCCCCTTAACAGCTTCTGAGTTGATGGGTAATTTCAAACACAATTGAAAGCTAAAAAATATCACAGATGTTATGTTCTTATAAATTCCATGAATACTGTTGGGGTGATAGAAAGGGGAAAAGAATCCATAGCTCACTGAGGAAGAAAGGCAGAATTCAGCTATATCCTTCAGCACAGTAGAAGCTGGCTCTGCCAAGGAACATCTTTTGCTGTCTTTTGCCTCATAGAAGTGAAATAAAAGGGATGGGTGTGAGCAGAGTAATTGAACTGGTAGTATAAAGGAAATGAGACCTAAGCCTGCAGAAAGGCAGTCTCAAAGTTTTTTTGCTCATGGAACAACCTTCTTTCTCATATTACTGCATGATAACAAAGCCCTCACATACTATCAAGCCATCACATAAACCGGTTGATTAAACTTCCTTCAGCTGGTTCCTTTGCATTATAACCACGCTACCCAAGAACGCTCTATTAAATACACAGGTGCTTCACACACTTAGATTATACTAGAAATTCATTACTAATTTTCTATGAAATTTACCACAGGTTTATTATGTACCATCAGGTTTGTAATACTTCACTGGCGATCACATAGTACCTACCAAGACCACCCCTCTGTTCCTTAATAGAATTTCTAAGTGCATTTCTCTTGGATCATCTATTTCCTTAGGTATTAATGTTTCTTTCATTAAATGAGCACTATATCCAATGTTATTATTCTTTTGCTTCATAAAAAGCATTATAATTTTATTTCAACAATTATTCTGTGCTACTCAAATTAAGCTGTTTAATCACTATTGTTTCCTGAGGACTGATTTATATTGACCAGCGCTACAAAAATTCTCAGCGACACTTAAAAGGAAAGTCTGAGCATTATACATTTCTGTTTATCTTGCCACGGGTGCCACTAGAAATCCCTATATACACAATATTCTTTCCTCAGTGTTTCTGCTTTACATATTTGTTTGGAGTCTTGATGAAGTTATGAATATGATACTGTGGAAGAGAGAGCAAAGCTAACAACATTTTTATCAAGAGTAAAAAGGACAGCATAAACCACACAACTCAGTTAATATTTAAAGAACAAGAATTTAATTTGGTATGCAATGTTTTTCTAGGAGGATCTTTATTTCCAATGCTATACATGTGAAAATAAGAATGAATAAGTGGCTCATTATCTACATGTATAAAAATATAAACATTCTATCAAACATCTGCAAAGTCACTGTTCATGGTATGCATCACTAAACAGACCTATGCCTTAACTTCTAATTAAAAGAAACGCTGCCTTTGTTTTTTAATAGCGCTTGTAAAACTACTGCAGTAAGAACATGAAATGAGAACAACAGCTACAAAATGCATACAGGACTCCAGTATTGTGTCTTTAGTTTCCTGTCCTCCTGCACATCAACAGGTTAGCAGAGTCATCGTTGTTAGTCTTTACTTGAGCTCTCAGTAGAAGAGACCAGCAAAACTCAGTGACTTTGCCTTGGGCATTTTACCTTTTAAAAATTTTACTGAAATTACTGAGCAATGTTTAAGAAAAATATTGTCTTCTGTGGCAATCAAATTACTATTACATTTATGGCAGCATCCTTTTAAGCCTAGATGTAGTGAGTTATCAGTAAATGAAGGGCCCCATTTCCTAATACTAGTAACGCTCAGTTTTTAGCACAAACACAAAGATTGAAAAATTATCAGTTTATGGTTTTATTACCTCCATTTTCACGTAAAATGTGAGAATTTCTGGGTCATCGGCCAGCAAACAGATAGGCAATCACTAATCAAAATACAGGAGATCATTGTTTTAGAGATGCATTCAGGTACTTGGAAGTTTAATTATGATTCACATTCAAGCAAATATGTAATTGATTTCAGTTCTACAAGCTGATATTCAATTTTTCCATAGAAACAGGTATAGGAAACCAGTAAAACATTACCATATTATATACATAGCGTAATATGCAAATGCTCAGCTAGATATATTATGAAATTCTGTAGCACTAAAATGATTAAAAAACTAAATGATTCGTGTAAAATGTTTATATACTGTATATATATATACACACTAAATCCCAAGTTCAATTTAAAACTGCCCCTATTCATAGGTCCTATGATGGATATAGTAAGCTACCAGCTTCTTAAAAAAAAAAAAAAAAAAGTTATCTAGAGCAAATTCGCACACTTTACTGAAAACTGATTTTATATAAAATCTTAAAAAATATACTTCAGAATTACTTAACAGAAACTAGAGAAGGATGGTCATTATTCTCAAGAATGGTGTTGTAAAGACCTTGTAGCTGTGATCAATGTCCTTTCACTTGTAGGTATAAACGTTAAGCACAAAGAAATCATCTCAGAGTAAGGCATGGGACAAACAGGTTTCATTCTGTCTTCAGGTATATTAGCCTCTCACTCTGTTTTATTGCTCATATAATTTGGCAGGTATACATTTCTATCCTTTTAAAAATACTCCATTGTGCAACTATCTACATATGGACAACACCCAGCACTTTTGTATGTGCATCTTCAATTTAATCAAATTGATAAGCAATCTTGACAATATTAAAAAAAAAACCAAACCAAACTATGGTGATGCAAATTATTTTCAGTTTTACGCATTGTGCATGCACTTAATGAAAGACCAAGTGGTGAACACAGAGGCTGAGCACTGAAACTCAACACATATGTAGCAATAGCTCTTTTCAAAGGAATTTAGGTTTTAAAAATAAAACCCTACTGTGAAATTCTTTGGTTAGAATACAAGTGCTAGAAGTATTTCTAAATTTGGACTTAGAATAATTTCTTATTTAAGAGTTTTAAAAATATAACTTCAAGCCTTTAATATGTACTGTTAAATCCCTCCACGCTTCAGATACATTTAGGATATTTTTCTGTGAAGGTCTGAAGGGACAGTATAGGATTTTAAATCAAGTTTAGGTTTAAAGGAAAACACTTTTGTACCCTAATCTTCATCAATTTATTGAGATTGAACAGTTTGCTCAATCTTCCCTATTGTAAAACCTGCTGCTCAGATCATCTGTTCCAAAGCAAGCTATTGCTGCCTCCTCTGGGAAAGAAAGATGGTTAGATAACACAAACAAAATACAGCTTGGAAAGAGTAATTTCCCCTGAAGAAACTTGGCATCGCTCTTGGTTTTGTAATGATGGGGCTTAATTCTTTCTAAGAAGCACTAATTTTGGCTAGGAAGAGGTACTTAACTCTCAGCAGTGTCACTGCCCTGGCAGTACTGCCATGAAATCTAAGAAACTGGTTCTTAAAAAAGTGGTTTCTGCATCAATTCTGTTGGCTTCCAAGTTTTACAGCACTAATGTGACCAAAAGTAACAAGCAGGGTGCTCGTGATTATACTTGGAATGTACATCTGCATTAATTAATTCAATATATGTGATTTCAGCTTCCCAGGAAGCAGGTCCTACCTTCACTCCGGCAAGCCTGGCTTCATCTCACCCCCCTCATCCTGAGGGTATTTAAGGAAATACACATTGGGATTTCTAAGCATATTATAGTCAGTAACTTCAAGAGAATTTCAAGGACTTCACACCACCCATGAAAATTACAATTCACAAGCACTCTAATTTTTCAAAGCATCGTTGTTTTACCTCTCAAGGAAATATACATGTGTCTCTGAGGACACATTATAGTTCAAATGGTTGATTATCCAGAGAACTTGTCCTTTCACATCAGCCTTATGCACCTGCTGTGCATGCCTTGGTCCAGTTTAACAACATGAAGAGGGGAGTTTGGAAAGGTAGGGAGCAGGCAGGGGAGATGGATGCAACCGGTCCTGAAGGGCCACACACATGTGCCTCCTACAAAATTACTCATCTCTATAGATGAAGTCTGAGCGGGAGTGCCAACCCCTCACAGTCAGGTATCACTTGAATGTGATGGTCCTTCACAGACAGGTATCATTTTGATGAGGTGACGGGATAAAATGGACCACTGTGGGTTCACCCACAAAGGTGAAATCCCATTTAAGGACATGGGGATGAGAAAAGACAGCCATTTGTCATGCCATCTTCAACAGAAGTTGCTGAAAAGCAACTGGAAAGTTCCTCAGCCTCTAAATGGGTGGGTTTTAAAACACCCCACCCTTACAGAGCTATCCCTCAGCTCCTGTGCACAGACGGGGCAGGGGCTGGACACACACACACACTTTCCTGGGACAAGTATTTGTCTATTCCCGATACCTCTCCTTCCTCACTACCAACACAGCTACTGGAAGGCATTGGAGGGAGGATGACAGTATGAGCTGGGATACGGTGGTTGAGCAGGGACATGGCAGCCAAGCAGGGACATGGTGGCTGAGGCAAACATGGTGACCTCCTGTCCCTGAGGCCATCAGGAGGTGCGTGCAGGAGTGATGGGGGCTGTGCTGTAAGCTGACCTGCCCTTGTGCATGAACGCATGCACTGGGGTGAGGAAAGCGCAGGGGGACACTGCCCCCCTCCACGTCCTCCTTCCTCCATGCCGGGACGGGACCATGAGTGTGAGTGTGTGCAGGGGCCACTGTCTTATCCCCCCGCCACGGGCTGGGCGGATGCTCAGTCCCGGCAGAAGACATACTCAGTGTAGCTGGTCCAGATCTTGTCCTCGGCAGGACCGCCCTGCTCGGGGCCAAAGGCGCAGGTGCCGGTGGAGGAGCAAGCGGCCATGCGGAAACCAGCCTCGGAGAGCCGGTCGAAGGCTTGCTCGAGGAAGTTGAACTTGAGGTAGTAGCGGGCGGTGTAGCGTTCAGGAGGGCGGTCGGGGTCGCGACTCTCGTTCAGCGTCTCGCCGAAGACCTCTTTGGCCAGCGCCGTCTTCCCGCAGACGGTGATGCGGGCCACCCGCCGAAACTTGGCGTCGGCCTGGGCCTCCCGCCCGATGGTGTAGGACCCCCGGTAGCCGATGGTGATGTAGCCCGAGCGCCGACCGCCCGCCCCGTCCAGCGACTGCGAGGGCGTGAGCAGTGGCCCGCCCGAGGGGCTGCGGCTGGCGGTGGGCGATGGGGCGGACGCCGAGGCACCGCCACCGCCGCCTCCTTCCAGCGGCTCGGCCTCCAGGTAGCCGAGAAGCGGCGGCGGCTCTTCGGCACAGATCGACCCGTCGCGGTGCAGTGCGGCGGGGCGAGCGGCAACGGCCCGAGCCTGCGCCAGGCGGCGGGCCAGGTCCGGCAGCTGGAAGTACTCGGCCTCCCGCTGGAGGCGGCTGCGCTCGGGGAAGTGCTCCGGCAGCACCAGCTGCAGGTCCCGCAGGTAGTCCAGGATATAGCGAAAGAGGAAGCCGTCGCGGTCAAGGAAGAAGCGGCCCTTGCTGTCCCGGGGCAGCTCGCTGGGCTGCTGCTGCGAGAACATGCGCCAGAGCAGCGAGTCGCGCACCGAGACCACGGTGCAGCGCCGCGTCACGTACACCTGCCCTCCCACGTTCAGCTCCACGATCTCCGGGAAAGACGACCAGCCGCCCGCCGCCGCCGCCGCCCCGCTGCCCGCCGCCCCGCTCCCTGCCGCTGGCGACACGCCGCCGCCGTTGGGCAGCCCGCGGGCGCTGTCCGCCAGGGCCATACCGGAGCGAGCCCGCCGCCGGCGGGGAGCCGCCGCCCTTCCTCCTCCTCCGGCCGCCTAGGGCTCCGGCGGGGTCGCCGCCGTCCGCGGGGGAGCCCGCAGCCCTCCGCCGCTGCCCGCCGGAACCTCCCGCCCCGTCTGTCCCCGGAACCGCGCGGCCTCCGCCGGCCCGCTCCCCGCCGCCGCTCTGCTGCCCGGTGCCGGCCAAGCGCCTCGGTCGCGCTGCGAGCGGAGACCCCCGGCAGCAGCGGTGGGACCGTGTTTATGTAGCGCGGCCGCACCTCGCGGGAGGCGGGGGGGGGCTGGCGGGAGGCAGAGCCGAGCGCACGGGGAGGGAAGGGGACGGCCCCGCACTGACGCAGAGTCCCCCGTCGTCGTGTCCTCCCCCCTCCCTCCCGGTCCTCCTCCGGCTGCGGCGGGGATCCTCTTCCCGCCCGGTAGACGGGCACCGCGGTGTGCAGCCGGCGGGGGTAAAACTTTGCCCGCTCCCTCCCCCTCCCCGCACCCCTCAGGGTTTCGGCTCGCTCCCCGGCGGCTTCTCCGGGGCGTCTCTTCTTTTCGCAGGCAAGAACCCCCATTAGCTCGCCCCGAGGTGCGGGATCGGGGAAGCGGTGAGACACTACTGTCGCGCCGAAGGAGCCGCGCTGAGCCCCCGCTAGTCTTTCTAAGGCTTGTCCAAACCCTCGCCTAGCGAGACCCCGACGAGGTAACCGTGTCCCCTCCCTCCTGTCGCCTTGACAGGAGATAAACGGGAGCGTGCGGTGCTGCCCGCGCTCGCCTCACCCGGGTCCTCCCGCCTGTTTCTGGGCTTGCAAAATACCCTCACTACGCAGGTTTTAAGGACGCCGTGACAAACTCTCGCCGACCCAGGATACCCGCGGGTGGCACCGGGAGGGCCGTGCTGGAGTGTCCGCCGTCGGGGCTCCGTGGGTGAGGGGGACCCAGGAGCGGATGGGGTCCCCTCCGGCTGCCTGTCAAGCGGCGCTTTACCGTGAGAGGTCCTCGCGTTTGCGTGGATATGCGTGTAATTGGGTGCTCTTACAGCTCGGATTTCATTCGGATTAATTAGGTAGGGGGTCTGCGTGAAACATTAGCACCTATTTAACATGCATTGGCGGAGAGCATTGAAATTATGCTTCAGGCTTGAATTTTATCTACATTTCTCTGTCTCTTTGCAAGTAACAGTAAAGAGCTGCTGCCTCGCAGTACTCAGTTGCTCTCCTTTGGGAGTTCAAGTGTTCAGTCTCCTCGTGAGAGCAGCTGAAAGGACAGGAAGGTCTGAGGACGATGAAGGCAACGTCAGTGCCCTCTTTTGGTAGGGCATTGGTGAAAGAAGCCCTCTCTGGGCTGCCCGGCTGCAATGCCCTCATGCAGTAGAAGTAGATCCACGAAGTAGTAATCAAAAGATGAAGAGGTAAGGGGGAAGAAGTCCTTCAAAAATGGAGAAATGGGAGAGGAAGGAAGGGCAAGTTCTCAAGAAGAAAGCTAAGTTTGCCCAAGAGAAGAGGCAAAAAAGGAAGGAAAGGAAGAAGAGGGGAAGTTAAATAGAAGTTTTAAAAAGCAAATAGATGACAGAAAAAGGATGTGTTGAGGGAGAGCTGAGAGGGAGATACTGTGGTCTAAGGAAGGAGATGAGGTGGGGCTTGGGGCATGGGACACTTGGAAGTTACAGGAGTTTAATCCGATCAAGACTCAGAGTAGGGCAGCAAAGATGCAGAACATTACTTTTTCCATGTGGGAAAGCCAGCTGCCAGGGCTTTGACCACCAAGTATCTTCACTTGTGGGAGCAAAATGGAAAATCGGGTTAATCTGATGTTTTGCTGACGTTTTGTAACAAGCAGCTTGTTTGTCTCCTTCTTTTTTCCTTTTTTCTTTTTTTTTTTTTTTTTTTGGAGGGGGGGCGTGGGAGAGAGGTGAAAACAGCTCTGAAAGATCATGGAAAAATAAAATAAGCCTGAATGAAGTTGATTTGTTACCCTTTGAAATATGAGTCTGTTGCTATAGAAAAGAAAAAAGGGAAAATAATGAGACTTAGCTGCTAGGACAGAGGGAATCTTTGTTTTCTTCCCTTATACTATTTTAGGCTCAATTCAGCAGCCTAAAAGCAGACGAAATTTTCACATGGCGGTTTGCTGGTGTCGGTTTCATGGAGTTACTTTTACCTCTCAGTCTCTTAATGTGGCATCTCCCCCCACATCACCCTGCTTCTGGCCATTCTTAGCAAGAAGCCACCTCTAGAGCCTCCCACAGATTCGTATTTTAAACTCTACTTCCCTAGTGTGGGCTCTCTGTTGAGAGCACTGTGATTAAACTGTGCACCCAGAAGATGAAATCATATAATGTTTGTGCAGGCGCTTATTCATAGCAGAATTTGCACTGGAATATTTTGTACCTACCAGCAGGTGAGTCTTACAAATGTTCCCATATATATCTATATATCTATATATGAAGGGATACTTAATTATTAATTAAACTTAATTTCTTTGGCATTAGGTGAGTATTAATGTAGGTTAATCAAAACAGCACTAACATATTTATTAGGCTTAAGCTTTTTATTTGACTTGAGATTTGTTAGATTTGAGACCAGACTTGATAAAACCTGAGCTTAATGGATCTTCCAGCTCGTGTTTTCAAAAGCTTCACAGACAACTAAGTGCGTAGAAGCATAGAATCATAGAATGGTCTGGGTTGGAAGGCACCTCAAAGACTAGCTCCAAGCCCTCTGCCATGGGCAGGGACACGTTCCACTAGACCAGGTTGCTCAAAGCCCTGTCCAACCTGGCCTTGAACACTGCCAGGGATGGGGCAGCCACAGCTTCTCTGGGCAACCTGTGCCAGTGTCTCACCACCCTCACAGTAAGGAACTTTTTCCCTAATGTCTAATCTAAATCTCCCTTCTTTCAGTTTAAAGCCATTCCCCCTTGTTCTATCACTACTTGGTCTTACAGTCCCTCTCCAGATTTCTTTAGGCACTGGAAGCTGCTCTAAGGTTTCCCCAGAGCCTCCTCTTCTCCAGGCTGAACAAGCCCAGCTCAGCCTGCCAAGTTTCGCTGCTTCTTCAGACACTGGCTCTCCAGAGCTGCACCTCCACCTGCCTAGCATCTAGGGTGAGCCCAGATAAGAAGGACCCACCACACTCTCATGCAGCACCATGTCCAAAGCCATGCACATTAAGGGTAGGGACACACACGCACAGACACACAGCTTTAACAAGCACCTTATTTGGGCCACTGTCCCAGGTCTTTATGGAGTGGTATGAAGCCGCTCAACCTACTGCAGTGTTCTGTGTGCAATGTACAAGCTGACCCAACTCCCCAGGCTGCCGGAACAAGGAGCCTTCTCATGGGAAGATACTGCTCATACAGCCTGTTCAACAGTCCTGGGCAAAGGCCCAGCTTGCAGTGTTTGTCTCTGTGATAGCTGTCATTTTCTGGGCTTAAAAACATGCCCCGCACTGAAATAGCTGGTGTGAACCAACCTCTCTTCAGAAGAATTATCTTCTCTGGGCATCTCGCTGCTGCTTTATGCATGTGAGGATACTTTGCCTGGCTGCAAGGCTTTGGTTATTGTAAGTTCTTTAACAGATTTTTTTCTTCTTTTCACAAAATATTCAACTAATTTGTTCTCTATTTCCTCTTTTCACTTGGCTGCATTGGTCTCCAGTGAGGACAACTGGGCTTCATCTGGGGGTATTATAATGGATAAATATATCAACTATTTTTACTTACGTGTCAGTTATCGGATTGTGTAACACAGTCATAATCTCAGTGGTTTATTCTTATTTTATGTGGGAGACAATGAAATACATGTAACATTCAAGGCTGCCACAGAATGCCTCGTAAGGCATACACCCCTCTGTAAAGGGTGTTAAATATTAAATACGGTGTAATGGACATGCTAAGCTTTATGACAATAAATAAATAAATGTGTGGTTGCATTTCTTTGACTCTGCAGCACCATGACATTTCTGAGCAATAGCTCCTTCAGATAAGACAGTTGCAGTTTGGTGTTTGCTATTAGCTTCCTACCAGAACTAGCTATGTGTTGGGTGCATGCTATCTTAATCTGATGGGATCCAACAGTTTTTAATATTTTGAGAAGTTTACACTGGGTTTTGGGTGTTTGGTTTGGTTGTTTGGTGGGGTGGGCTTTTTTTGGGGAGGGGGGTTGTTTTTGTGTCAGTATTTATAACCACGTTTCCATCACGATGGAATGAAGAATGAGCTCCTATTTTGGATTTTGGGCAGTGCACCCACTGGTGGTCCAGGTTTATTCAGGATGGTTTTCTTCAGAAACTATAGAGAAAGGGTAACACCTAGTGGGAGTAAACCCACATTGCAATTAAGAAATGCAAAGGGCTCCGAACATTCATAATAGAGAGAAAATTATACTTTTTCGGTCATAAAAAGTAAACTATTTTATCCCTGTTCTGACCTAAAAATGGTGGTAAGCATTTATTATTTCTTTTTGCAGTCTGTATTGTATGAAATGGTATAATATTGCTTAGAAAAAATGCCTAATTACGTATGTCTGAATTGTTTGAATTTTTAATACTAAATTCAGTGAAATATTTAGCTTCCTGTATAAAATCAAAACCAGAAGTTAGTGATCTAAACTGATCTAATCTAAACTAAACTAAAGTGGCTGAAATATGCTTCTTTGGGCTTCACAATCTTGCTTAGAGGATGTAGGAAAAAATAGTATAGTTAGTCCCACAGCAGAGTTTATTGCCTAAGAACTCTTCACATTTTTGGGACTTATATGCTCTCTAAAATGTGTGCAGTTCTTTAGGTTTGACTTTGTCAGTCAATTGATGGCTATCAGATGAAACCTTTCCCATTTCTGAATGATTGCTCAGAGTGAAATTATTCAGCTCAGCATTATACTTATGTGATACCAAGTAATGCTACTAAAACCTTGAATTGTTATTATTCCACCCAAAGTCTGAAGAACTCAACTCCTTCTAAAGAGAGTTCTCTTTCCCTGCAAACTCAGTCTCACATGCTGTATGTAGCTGGCGACACAAATGCACAAGTTATAGATTTCCATATTTCATGTGAATTGTAATGAATGTTATTTGTGAAGTTATATCTTATAATATCTGTTCATAGAGGTTGTTTTGCCTGTGTGTTTGTATATGCAGTTGAGTATGTCTGGCTGGAACTGCATGTTCTAGGAAGTCCAGCTGCTGTGAAAATACATATGTTCAAGCATGAAAGATACTGAAGAATCATAGAATAATTCAGGTTAAAAGCAACATCAGGAGGTCATCAAAGTGCTCAAGCACTTTCCTCCTGCCAGTGTGATACAGACATTGTTCTGAATAATTTTGTGATGGTAATGCTCCACAGAGCCTGGAGGAGAGGGAAAGAGGGACGGAGGAAGGCAGAGAGGTAAGGAGGGAGGGAAGACAGCCTTTAGCTGTGTATTCCATGTCCTTGGGTGGTATAGAACTGTGGCTGAGAAACATAATCAAGTGAGCAATTAGTGAAGTTCAGAGCTGTATTAATTTCCTTCAAGCACCTTTGCAAAAATTGGGAGACAAAATGCACCCTCTCAATGTCATGGTGTTGGCAGGTTGTTTCTGCCTTTTAAAGAAAAGCATTGAAGGGGACACCTTCCACACAAATCTTAAGCGTCACTGAATTTGGAGGACACAAGAAAAGAGGCTATGCACCTTATGCTAAATGTGGAAGTACTCCCAGATGCTGCTTCTCATGTGATATCTAGGAAAATGTGATGTTTGATTTCCTGTTTCCCTTCTTTTGTTCATTATCAGAAAGTTACAGCTCTGTCTGATACCAAAAAAGCAGAGGACAGATAAGTCATTTTATAATATGTAGCGGTATGGTATTTTACATGCACAATGTGAGGTTTTTCCCTGTGCTAAATTGCTCATAACCCCTATGGAGCAGTTTTAAATCAGGGTTCTTTTCTTGAGCCTTGGCTCTGAAATTAATCTTCTGTATCTCTGAAACATTTCATTCACATCTTCAGATCTCCCCTTGGTGATTTTCCTATCTGTGGATAAATAGCATTCTGACCTAGCTTCTACCACAGCAACGACAGAAAGACAACCAGACCTTTGCAAATGCAAGTGGAAACTACATCAATTTTCTACATGAACCGTCCATGTGGATCAACAGCCTTAAAGCCATCTCCTGGAATTTTACAGTATGAAGATTCAGCAAAAGAGCCTCTCCTAGTCAGGAAAATGCAACTCATTATCTAGCCAATTAGGACATCAAATACGACTTCTACTCTCACTTCTTATCAGCCTGCTTTCCTGTACGGTCAGTCAGGCTTCCGAATAGGTTTCAGTGGGGAAAAAGCACATTTTTTTGGCGGGAACTACAATCAAAATCTAAGAGCATTGGTTTGCAGAGGAGCAACTTAAGAATTGTCCCTAAGACTATTCCTCTGAGAAGCTAATCACAGCGGTGGTGTCATTCCTGGGCAGGAGCTCTCTGCAACAGAAAATGCTTTATAATGAAATTTTCAAAATTTACTGGTCTTGCTTATACCTTTTTCTTGCAAAAATGTTTTAACAAAGGAACTCAAAATGTAGAATCATAGAATCATAGAATGGATAGGGTTGGAAAGGACCTTAAAATCATCTAGTTCCAACCCCCCTGCCATGGACAGGGACACCTCGCACTAAACCATGTCGCCCAAGGCTCTGTCCAACCTGGCCTTGAACACCGCCAGGGATGGAGCATTCACAACCTCCCTGGGCAATCCATTCCAGTGCTTCACCACCCTCACAGTAAAAAACTTCTTCCTTATATCTAATCTAAACTTCCCCTGTTTAAGTTTGAAGCCATTACCCCTTGTCCTACCACTATGGTCCCTAGCGAAGAGTCCCTCCCCAGCATCCTTGTAGATGCCCTTCAGATACTGGAAGGCTGCTATGAGGTCTCCACGCAGCCTTCTCTTCTCCAGGCTGAACAGCCCCAACTCTCTCAGCCTGTCTTCATACGGGAGGTGCTCCAGCCCTCTTATCATCCTCGTGGCCCTCCTCTGGACTTGCTCCAACAGCTCCATGTCCTTTTCATGTTGAGGACACCAGAACTGTACACAATACTCCAAGTGAGGTCTCACGAGAGCAGAGTAGAGGGGCAGGATCACCTCCTTTGACCTGCTGCTCAGGCTTCTTTTGATGCAGCCCAGGATACGGTTGGCTTTCTGGGCTGCGAGTGCGCAATGAAGCCAGCTCATGTTAAGCTTCTCATCAACCAACACCCCCAAGTCCTTCTCCGCAGGGCTGCTCTGAATCTCGTCTCTGGCCATCCTGTAGCTGTGAAATGTATTGATGTAATTATTCTTTTCAGCAAAGTGATCTTCAAAGGTAAAATAGCTAATAATAATGACATTGGTGGTTGTATGTTTCAAATATATGTATTTGCTTTAGCTGTAGTTATTGGAGACATACTGTTCACTAATCTAGTACATTTCAAAATCATACCTGAAGTCAGTGAACAGTAATTAATGCCTTTGCTTTTGCTTTCTGCCACTATGTACCAATGCAAGCTGTGCCTAACCAATGTTAACTCTTCAATTTAGATTAAAATAAACAAATGAAATGCAATCATTCATTTTGACAAACTCATTTGAAAATTCTCATTGAACTCATTGAAATTGAATGTTCTGCTATGTTCTCTTTACATCTTTTTTCTGTTGTGATCAATTTAAAATCTCTGTTATGTTTAATAGAAGAAATATCAGAATCCTTACCAGGGATGCTTACAGCATCTGTAAAAGTATGAAGGAGGTGAAAGCCCACAGCAGGCACACTAGTATAGGTAAGTTGGCAACTGATTTTTTACTACCTTATCTACCTTTCTTCATTACCTAACAAACCCGTGTTTGCACTAGGTTTTTTTTTGGGGGGCGGTTTCTCTATGAAGACAAAAGCTCATATCCTCAATGGCAGAACTGACTGTATTGGTGTCAAACACTGCTTGTTTCACAGCCCATGTAAACTAACAAGCGATATTAAACTGTCAAGGAATGGATGGTTTCAAGGAATGAATGGCTTCACAACACTTGTATAGTGCTGTGAAGTCCCCTACTTGCTCATATCCCACCAGAGTAGTAGTCCCGAAGGATGCTTTGAATATGGTAGAGGTCATTCCAGCTTTCTACTGGGCTCCACAGCCAACTATCTGTCCACCAGACTTCATAATCTCTTGACACAGACTGAAATGAAATCAGTGAAGTCTCATTAGAGACTTAGTATTCACCTTCCCACCTGGAAGATGAAAAACAATTTATATACACATAAAGAGAGAGACTCTTTATTGTCAGCATACTCAAAATTGTTTCTCCTCCTTTGGCCTCTGAGCACAGACCCTTATGTGTGGAGGATGCAGCTCCACAAGCTCTTACTGCTCCAGGCAAACTGGAAAATATCCATTCCATCAAGACCTTGCCAAAGTACATGTCACCAATGGCCATAACTAGGGTTCATGCCAGTGGGGACATCTGTGAATGAAGGCTGTAATTAATCTTAGCTCCTGCAGGCAGTGTAACACAGCTGTGCAACCCATGCCATAACGGAATGCTGGACCTCCTATTCACTGATACCCTCCCTGACCTGCCACGTAAATTAATGTGTCATGGAGGATACATTTCTTTTCACTTATTTAACAGGGGAAATTATTTGCTGCCTAACTGCCAAAAATCTGTGCCTAGAGAGTGAAATAGCAGAAGTCAGCGCTGCTACGGCCAAAGTTGAGTTTGCCAGAACAGAGCTCATCCTCAGCAGTGTTTCCAGAACTTTTACCCATTATCCGCTGCATAACCCAACTTGATTTTCTGCTTGGGCTGAGCCAAGCTTGAAGAAACTTAGAATCAACTTCATTAGGCATAGCTCATGGTTCCCCAGCTTCCTGAATTGCCATGCTAATGAGATGTTACTGCCCAAAGTAATGAAAAGCAGCTGTTTCTTACCTGTAAAGAAAAACTGACAGTTGCTGCAGTTCATTTGGAGGTGAGTTTTATAAGCTTGTCTTCCTTCTTAGAAAAGCTCACTGCATTTATTTTGCTCTTTAGTTGCAGAGGCCCAAATAGGTTTAAATTAATGTGTCTAGAAAATTCTGAATGTGCTTTCCTGTTTCAAGTGTTCACATAGAAGGATTACCACTCTGCTTTGTAGGAGTTTCCTGTAAGATATCATCTGTCTACAATATCTGGGGGTTTCAGTCATGTGTGTAAATAAAATAATACATTATTATGTATTATTGTAATTATAAATTAACATTTATTCTGCTGATATGTTAATTGGTGTTGTCAGGACGTTTAAGAAATATATGAATGGTGTGTTTAGATTTAATGAAGTTTTAATGAAGCAAATGGCTGAAATCACAGACAGTCACAGACTTAATTCCAGCTGCCTACAGACTCTTTAAGCCCTGGAGAATAGAGGAATTAGATTTTTAAGAGACTTTGCCCTCTTTGTATACCTGCAAGCTGTTGATAAAATAAAGATTATTTATTAACTGCTTATGAACTGAGCACAGAAATGATCTTTTTTTGTATCTGCAATGGCAGAAGTATATGTCATAAAGTTTTGCTAGCCTAGAAAGAGTTATGCCCATGAAAAGGGAATTGTTTGTTTTCACCTTTTAATTTTTCATGTGTGTTGTGTATGTACAGTTTTTGCCAAACTGCCTTTCTCAGAAAATGGAAAGCTTTCTTCATTATTGTTTGTATTTTGTAACTGAATGCCACAAGTCTAGATTGTATCAGAACTTAGTCCAAGTAAAATCCTTTCAAGTAAAACAAGCAAAAGAAAATCTATTTATCTCAAGGAGGTTAAATCACATAGAAATAGGTTGAGATTATAGGATGGATCTTAGTGAAGGGGGAGCTTATCTGAGAGGCAGAAGATAAGCGTAATGCCTGCAGTCATGGTGATAAATAAGAAAAGATCTGTTTGTAAGTCAAGATGCTGCCTTTGACTGACAGTCTGAGAAAGGAAAAAATTAAAATTGCCAAGCATAAGACTTGTTAAAAGAGAAGAGGAGAAGGGAAGAAATGAAATATATAGCTAAGGAAAAGCAAAATAAGTACAGAACAATTATTTCTGTATTTTATAATCCCTGAAGTCCAAATTTTCAGCATTTTAGAGTACAATAACTATGCAGCCAGGTCTTTAATATTGTATATAGTTAATAAATGTGGTTATTCAGACCTGTTTGATAGTGGAGTGACTAACAACAGCAAAATGCTCATCAGTAACCTACCCAGGTGACCTCTTAACCTCTTAGCCTCTGTCATTTAGTCAAGGCTGATGTGTTTGTCCCCTTGATTTCTAGAGGAAAAAGATGATGTTTGGATCACTGCCATTTAGGAACATGAGATGTACTAGGAGGGCATCTTCCAATTACTTTCTCTAGGAAAACTCTACTTTCTTCCTTTTTCTGTGCTGAAGCTTTTTTCCCATCATCCAGAGTGAATATATTCAATGCATCTGTTCCAGGTTTTTTTGTTTTGTAATAGGAAAAAAATGTTTGCGAAGCCAGAGGAGGTGCTTACATACAACCCTAAGAGTTGGCATCTGTGCAGGTATGAGAGGACAGATTATCAACAGTGTCAAATTAAGTACACATTATGTGTCCAGAAAAGGGGTCAAGAGTAAGATGGAGTGGAGGAGCAGATGAATGGAATGGAATGGAGAAGGTCTTCTGGTAGCTATACAAAGGAAAAAAAAATTGTAACTATGTTTAGTATTAGTAACTATATCACCCACAGGAGCTCTTCAGAAGTGAGATGAGCACATTCCAGCAATATGTATTTGATGAATAGGTTGGGAAATGTCAAGATAATCCCATCTGTATGTATTATAATGACTGACAGTCTGCAAAACTGATTGTGCAACTACTGCCCAACTAGTTTTTCTCTGCTTCATGTAATTTATGCTTTTGCATAAACCCTTTTTTCCCATCCACTGAGCAAAAGTTGTTTTTCTGATATTGTGCTTTCTCTGTGAAGAATGAAGTTTGGTTTACTAATCTCAGCTGGGTATTGCCAGGAAGCTTATTGAGCATTTAAACCTTACAGATCACACCAGCTTAAGATAACACTGGGTTTGTTCCATTCACCAGTCCTGCATCTTGAGTGTTCTTGTAGGTTTTAAACAATACTTTTTTTATATAATATTCATCTTCCTTGGAGCATAAATACTGGGTTCTATAAGAAAATTTATGATACTGTAAAGATTCTTGGTTGAAGACACAAAACCAGTTAGCAGTCTTAGCCACACAATTCCCACTTACATCAATTGGAGCTGTTCGGCTAAATCTTGGGTAAATTATCATTGTAGATCCCTTCCAACTGAAATATTCTATTCTGTTTTTCTCAACTCTTGTTATGCAAATCATAAATCCATCCATACTTCTTCTGGCAACTTGCTGCACAGGAAATGCTAATTTAATTCATTAATCCCTGCTCCTAAAGCACAAACATCTATCACCTGAGCTAGGTAGACAGTAGAGAGTTTTGTGCTCTTTAAAGCACATACTGATACTTTAAAGTATCAGTGAGAGACAATATACTGGTAAATGCATATGAAGTCTGGATGTTTTGTCTGCTAACACTGCATGAATAAGCAAATATGAACTAATTTAACCCATATATTTTTTTCCTAACTTCTTTCCATCGTTAAATTAAGTTTGAACTTCGAAGTAGCTTACTACCTCAAATTATATTCAGATGATTTCTTGATTTATTTTTTTTATTATTATTTGTGTGTGTGTGTCATGACCTTTAACTAGTTTGGAAGTATCACATTCAATGTTATAATTTGTGTTAGGATTCAGAGTAATTTTCTTTAGAAAGGACATTCACAGTGCTTTGGCTGGACAATCCTCCTAGCCTGATGCATCCAAAATGAGGACCCAGTCAAATATGCCACAGCTGGGAAATTCCAGGCACCTGACTGTCCAAGAAGCAAAGATATTAGTCCCTTTCTCACAGCTGAGAATCATGTCTGGCTGTGGAAATACTCCTTAGTTCTACTCTTGTTCAAACCACGTACTAGAAGCTAACCTGTTTGAATTTGCACCAAAGGGGAAAGAAATATATTAGCATTCATTTGTCTCAGTTGGCTTTTTTTCTGACATCCCAAAGATCTTCCAGGCATAGATAAAAATTACTAAAAGCAGTAGTAGAGCAGGGCTTAGGTTCAGGGATTTGAATGACTTATAAGCAAGGACTTTAATAGGGACAAAAAATGGGCTTACAAAGCAGCGTTGTTAAACCTCGGGTAGTGCAGCAGTAGGCAGCTTGACTTGATAAGCAAGGATGATCCTGATTCAAAGCATTGGAAGACAAAGTATGAGCTGGTTTTAATGCCACACTGTGTGCCAAGTGCTGTTTTTAATGTGAAAAGCAGTTTTCTTTAGAATCAAGTACAAAGAAGTGATGTTCCAAAAGCAGGAAGCAAATCTTTCCTGGTGAAATCCGCATGCAAATGTAAACACCGAGGTTGAAATTTTGGCCTTTCTCAGCTCAGGGGCAAACTTCCAGGCAGTTTGAGCCAGGATTTCACACAGCATGTGTGACTGACGGCATTGTATGCAGGCCTTCCCATATACACTTCTCTATTTCACCTAAGCATTTCCTAGGGGAAGAGCTGAAATTTAATTTCCCAAACAGTGCAGTGACTTTCCTTCAATATTTACATATGTGGTGGTGTAAGAAAAAATCACCACCCTTTTTGCAGTTTCTGGCAACCTTTGCAACTCTGTAGTTAAATCACAAATTCTAATAAAATTCTTTAATAAAGTGTCATCAAAAGCTCGAGGGTCACAGTTCTTAAAACCCCAATATAGTTTCTTTAGTGCTGATTTTATAGTCACCTTAGAACCACCCTTCACTAGACAGGTCTGTTGTGACTGAATTAATGTGGATGAACCACATCTCTTGCTAGCCACAAACATCAGTGCCCCATTTCCACAAAGCTTTAGAGCAAGAGTAGTAGCTATTAGTTTGTACCGTTAATGTACCATTTTAATGCTACAAATGTTGTAATAGTTTCTATTATGACCTTAAATAGTAACTCTTGGTGCATTTCTGGTAGTGTTTATCAAGGACAAGACTTCTAAGACTCAGGCTGACAATTTCAGCTATATAGGACAGGTGATATAGAAAAAGTAGAAATACATGCACTATCACTTTTAGTTCATGCATTTTAATATGATTTTGAAATTAGTTTTCTTGTGTGTTATTCTTTCTATTATCACTAATGTCTATTGTCCATCATACCTTTCTTTAAGGACAGCACTGTTAATATAAAGACAGTCTGGCAAGATGCTAATTGCCTCAGTTTCAGTAAATTCCTAACAAAGCTCTTTACATTGAACTAGCTAAAAATAAAAGTATCACAGTATGTGACTAAGCTACAAAACAGGGTGGCAAGATGGCTTGTTTGGTTTTTTTTAAATTGTGACAGGACCATAATGGTAGCTTGTTTTATTCCCTGATGGTTTGCAAAGGGAAAAGTGGGTATTTAATTTTATGGTAAATATTTTTTAGCTATCAATTTTAAAATTAATTTTTAACATTTACTTTTATAGTAAATGTATTTTTGTGGTACATACCAACTTTTACTATCCAAGCTTTTGTTCCCTTGCTGAGTGAGAGCCATGTCCCTGGTAGCAGTAGGTGGCAGTGCTGTCTCCGCGCTCCCTTTTTAAGGCACTGCAGTAGCACAGCTCAACGAAGCCATTTCACGAAGAACGTTTAAAAGTTCAGGTTTCTTTAAACAAAGGCACTTCTGCTCATGGGCAGTGCCAACTAGCCTTATCAGGTGGTATGAACGTAATCTCCAGACTCCGAACAGTATTGTTCTCCACGTGAAATTCCCCTGAGTCATGTGTATAGCATTTGTTCCAGTGTATGTAGCAAGGAGTATAGGTGTATAGGTATATAGCAAGGAGTACAAGTGACTTTTCATTACTTTTATTTTTAACCCAAGATTTCTTTACCTAAAAGTGAATGAACCATGTGTCTTTACTGATGCTGTTGGCAGCCCTCACTGGCAGTTGCCTTCTGTTTCTGAAAGTTAAAAAAAAAAAGAAAAATGGTACCACTGTTGTGCAAATAACAAAATGTTCCAGAATCATGTGATTAAATTGTTCCAGAATCACATCATTAATTAGTGATCGCTTTTGTTTCAGCTCTTATAGAAGCCTTCCAGTACCTAAAGGGGGCCTACAGGAAAGCTGGAGAGGGACTTTTTAAAAGGGCATGTAGTAACAGGACAAAGGGTGATGACTTTAAACTGAAAGAAAGGAGATTTAGATTAGACATTAGGAAGAAATTATATACTGTGAGGGTGGTGAGGTGCTGGCACAGGTTGCCCAGAGAAGCTGTGTCTGCCCCATCCCTGGCAGGGTTCAAGGCCAGGTTGGACAGGGCTTTGAGCAGCCTGGTCTAGTGGAAGGTGTCTCTGCCTATGGCAGAGGACCTTTAAGGTGCCTTCCAACCCAAACCACTCTAGGATTCTATGATTCTTTTCTCAGCAGTAAATACGGCAGCAGTGTCATTGACAGGAGCATACACTACTGATCAAATAAGGCTAATGCTTCACCATGTAACTAGGAGGGCATTAGGGAGGCAGGAGATGGGATGCATGGCCATGCCTTTGTCTTCTCCAGATCTGAAACTCTGTTCACAGTCCATGGCTCTGAAGTCAAGTGAGAATGGCTAGCTCGTGGCTGCTCTGCCAATGGCTTGGGAACAGGTTGTCTTGCAGATAGAGCTAACTGCAGTGGTCCAATAAAGAGCCAAACCACAAGATTAATGATTAAGCAATGTAGATAATCAGGGGTCCAAAACCAGAGCTCACCGCCTCACTCTCTTTTGTTCATGAGTACAGATATACCAAATGTTACCTGAAAGGACTGGAGGAGGAAGGGAGCAGCGACAGAGTGACAGCAGCTGCCTTAGCTTGTTTGAGAGTGGTGGAGAGAGCTTGTTGCAAACATGTGGTGGGAGTAAGCCGTAAGACCAGGTCTTCATGATGGGTGTGATGAGGTATATCAGCTGGGTCATCCTTTTTTTTTCTTTCTTCTTTTTTTGCCCATGTTTTGAATGCCCAAGACAAAAGCAGAACCAGTAAAAACAGGAAATGTAATCTGTGTGGCTTCTGTTACCCCAAGAGGACTCACATAGAGGACAAATTCGGCCTCTGGAGTTCAAGGGAAGTAAGATAAAAGGCACAACTGTAAACTGAGAGAGTAAGTGAAGTAAAATACCTTTCCGTGAAAGGATGAGATGTGAATCACTGAGGTCAACAGTTTCAAGACACGCTAAAACTAGATGCCTGCATAATGATCAAAGCATTTCTGTCAGCTTATTTCTTATATAAATGTGGATCTGGTTTTATCTTTAATATGGACTCCTCAAATGAGACATCTGAGTTACCTGATGGGCAATATATTTGATATTGTCACCAAAATTTAAAAACAAAAGAAATCCCTGGCCTTTTAACATTACACCCTGAAAAGACAAACCTGTCAGACTGGAGACACTTGGAAGTTCCTTCTGAGATTAGTTTTACAATTTATTCCTGTAAATAAGGACATCTGATGAAATACATTTTTCAGAAGGGGTTTGGATGAGAAGTGATATTTTGGTTGATCAACTGAGGAAGTCATGCCTTCCATAAGGGCAGACAGAAGCAGGAGAAGGAAATGAGCAGAGGATGCTGACCCATGGGTTACTTCCAGGGCTGAGAAAGGGGAGATTACTTGTGCATCGTCCTGCTTCGGACTCATAAAGTAGCTGGGCTGCATCTGGCAATAGGGAAACAGACAGCATCAGCAGAATTCTGCATTAAGTGAGTGAAATTAAATTAAATGAACACACACACAGAGGCCTGGAGGAATTGCAGATCCATGTTCAGGATTTTGTTTGCATTTTGTTCTTTCCTATTCCATGTGTCAGTTATTACTGCCCTTCCCATTGAATTATCCCTATGATAAAAATATGCTTCTCGACAGTCAGGCAGCCACAACCATGCATCACACTGCTGAATCAGGATCACAATGGCTTTAAAAATGTGTGACTGATAAGAAAACTTCAGAGCAAAAAATACATGGAGCCGATGGGAGAACTATGGGAAGAGTCCCATTTAAGGCAGAGGAACTGATTATTTTATGATGTGTCTGCAAACTTCAGCATTCACACACACAAACAGAAAGAAGATGCTAATGTTAAAGGGCAGAATGAGGAACAAGTTAAAAAATAACCTATGGTACATGTCACAAAAGGATGTCAGTTCAGACTTGTGACTAGTTAGTTCACAGAGGCAGCAAAGCCTTTTGAAGATTCCTCTCCCTCTGTAATCAGTCCCATTAGAGCAAGCAGATCCAAGCTTCAAAGGTAGCAGGGCTTGTCAAAGAAGAAAGCTGCCCGCTCCTCAAACCACGGATGGCAGCTTTGTGTCCCACAGTGGTGGTTCCCATGTGAGGCTGCACTGGCATCAGCAGGGTGGGCGTGATTACACAGCAAATTCTGTGCTCAGATTTCTTTGAAGGGCTTACATACCCTCCCTAAATTATTATTGATCCTCTCCATTTGACAGGACTTCCAAAGACTTGAAAAGATACTCCATAAAGCTTACTTCTTAGCTTGATCCCTCACCTGTAAAGTCTTAGATGAATCCACAGACTTGCTGCATTTGAACTGTTTTGTCTAGTTACTTAGATAACAAAATTCTATCAATTAATTGGCATATTTTCTTAATAAATGCCTGTAAAATTATTTGGTTCTATTCTTCCTACAAGGCTCCTCCCAGAACTTCCCTACAGTAAAGGGAATAGAGAGTTCTGTGTAGGAAAGCTGTTGTGGTTGGTTTGTCCGCAAAACACTTTGCTGGAGAACATCACTAATAATAGCATTAACTGACTATGGGAAGACAGAAAGTGAAGTGTATTTCAGTATTTTCCAATTTCATTCTTTGATTCTGCAGTCTGTTATTTCTGGAAGTTTTCCAAAAAGAGGAAGAAGAAAAAAAAAAAAGTTCTGAATACAGCACATCCCTCTACTTAATTTTAACTCCAATTTCACACTTCTGCAGATTGAATATGAACATCACTTATCTTTCAATAAAAAATTGCTGTTTGTTATACTTCTGATATATCAATGAAATTGTGTATCTTAGTGTACCCATTTCCCAGTTGGTGACCTTATTTCCAGTGTTTGCAACTGGTTTTCCATCATGCTTGAGCAACTGCTTGCCAGTATTGCATTCCCATTTGTGGTCTGAACCATAAGCCTGGGAATCACTTCTGAAGTATGACTTATTCTCATGGGCTTATTTTCATGCTGTGTTTAGAGACCAGCTGTGCCAATCTAGGAAGTTTTCCAGAATACAAAGCAGATCATGAGCAGTGTGTCTGATAATGTGTCCATAGACAGTGTGTTCACAGATGCCTCTCTGGTCTTCAACAAAGTATTAGTCAAGTAACAGTATTAGAATCTGACACTATTCTTGTTAAAGCCATTTTTTCTAAGTAGTATTGAATTCAGTTAGAGCTAGTTCAGGCAGAATTAGCTTGAATTCTGGTGAACTCAGTAAATCGTGAAGTCAGAAAAAGGGAGGGATGGAATGAATCTCAAGAGATCATCCTCCAGTCCACCTCTGTACCAAGGCACAATAAGAAACTTTGGACTAATCCCAGCAGACATCCACATAGTATCTGGTAATGATTCCAGTGAAGGCAATTCCACAATATTCTTATGTGTGGTGTTTTAACGTTTCAGTACCCAGTACCATTCCTGTTTTAAAGGTGAGCTGGTTGGGGTTTTTTTCACGTAAACAAAGAATCTTTGATAAATACTTAGCAGATTTCTTTTTGTCTTCTCAGCAGATACAGCAAAGTTGCTCAACATCCTCTTCTTCCTAAAATATACAGATTGTATTTCTGTATTGTGTACCCATATATGGTGCACTTTCACACTAAAGCTAAGCCAGTCTGAAGGTTAGCTGTTGCCAGAATTAACCACCTTAATTTTTTCCCTATTCAGCCAGCCCTTGTGTGATTGTGGTGAACCAGTTCAGAGGATAAAGTGGAGAAGCTTTCAGTTCTTTAATAAAATTAATTTTCTGCTGACTTAGTTCAAGCCCTATGGAGGGCATCAGACAAGTGGCAGTGGTTGGGCTGGCTTAGTTGTGATGTGAAGCAGCACAACTTCTCTTTTCTAGGCTAGGTAAACCTCCTCGCATTTCTTTCACAGGCCATGCTTTCTAAACCTGCTATTGTTCTTATGCTCCTCTGAATCCTCTCCAGTTTTTCTGTATCTTTTTCACACATAGTGCATTTAACAGATTTCTGTATCCAAGGAATGTTTAAAATGTATGATTCAGTTATGAGTGAACAAGACATCAGAAAGGTTAAGAAGATACATTGCTGCTCATATCTCTTCTGCCCATTTTTCCATGCCTAATTTGCCTGTGCCGTTACCGTGACTTTGCCTACATGCTTAATAATTGTGCTCAGAGATGGGTGATAAATAGAAGTGTGTCACCCCATGCCATACTTTTGCAGTTTAAGGAAGGTCATTCTAATCTGTACTCATCAGAGAATCATGTTTAATTTTAACTTAGGACATCATCCAAATTCCAGTAGAACCTCAGGCAAGAGTTTCTCTAGGTGGAGAAGATAATTTCCCTTTAGTTTCCTTCAGTTTTGCCATGTGTATGCACTGACCTACATTGAGACTAGGCACATGATATTCTCAGTCAGTCTTTCATGTGATCTGAACTCTTTTGGGGTTAATGGCTTCATGCAAATATAATTTTGTGGCAATGTATATGAATAAGATGTTAAGATTTCCTGCATTCTGTCTTTTAGGTACGTATAAATAATTTATATTTCCCAGTATGGATTCACTCCTGATTCATATTAATATAGTTCTCTTAACACATGATCTAGAGTCTTGAAGTATTTGGTTTTTGCTTTTAAAGCCATCACTACCCGAAGTCATGTAGTCAATTAAGAATCTAAGTTTTTACTATTAGAGTTTCACTATAAAGATGTGGAGAATGTGAAACCTCAGGATACAGAAACAAAGTAATAAAGGTCCCGAATATAAAGGTCTTTTAAATCCCATCACTTGTTAACAACCACTTGTTAACAGTAGTGAGGTTGAAGTCTGTTCTGGGGTGTCTGCTGTGGAGGAAACCCATGCTGTAGAGAAGGACGCACTAATAATGACTCCATCACTGACTGTGCAGCTAAACTCATATCCCACCACAGACTGTGGTAACCTGTGAGTTGCTTTATCCTGTGTAATCAGACCATGACTGAGCTGAGCCAGCTTGTCCAGAAACATTCAGAAATGCCTGACCTGAAGGTAAGGATTGCTGGTCTTTCCTGTCCTTCTTGTGAAGGCTCTCATGGCTCTCAAGAGTATGGAATCAGCAGAAGCCTACGGGCAGGCTTTGGATACTGCCCTTCAGGCTCAGAGATGATATAGATGATGGGGGACCTTCAAGCCAGATCTCTCCATTACAGGCTTCCTTATGCTGTGATGACATGAAGGAAGGAACCCCACTCACCTTTTATGAGCTTCCTCCCCTCTTGCGAGAACCTAGTGAGCATTTGAAGCTCATCTTTCCATATCCTTACAGGGGTTTCTCAGGGACTGACCATACTTTTTTCACAGCCCAGAAGCAGAGACTCCAATTCAGCTTCCTTCCCCAGCCTTGCACATTTTTTCTTGAATGTTCCTGAAGCTCCAGGTCCTCTGTCAGAAGCACCCACCCTAATGGAAATTATTCAGGCTGATGAGTTATGGGACAAGAGAGAAAAGAGGGCTCCCCACTTTCCAGGTGCCACCTCCAGCACTGACTGCCGGTCCCATCATGATCTCATTCCAGTATGTGTCACTGTCCTGGTTTTGGCCAGTCTGACCAAAGATCACCATTTTCCAGCATCAGTGTGGCATCCATACCTAGGGCATAAACTGGAGTGGACTTTTTCTTATAAAGTTATGGGAAGATGGCATCCTGCACTGGTTTCAGGTGGGGAATGATCCCAGCTGACCTATGAGAATAGGAGTAGAAAAAAGGAAGGAATAAAGGATGGACAATTTCTCCACATAAAGAAGGGATACATGTTGAGGGTGGCCTAGATCTACCGGTATTTTTCACTTCGAGTCAGCGAGCAAGCTCACCATACTTCTGACTCTATCTGGAAGCAGCATCACATTAAATGATACTGTATTTCATACAATAGATATGAACAGATACTTTCCTCCCTCTCTTAGCCGGTATTTTTCCCACCTTTTTTATGGGCACATGGAGGGTATGCAAAGGTTTGACCAAAAAACCTTTCTCTCTCTCTGACTCTTTAACATTTCCCCTTTGCTGACCTACAATCTCAGGGAGGGCTTCACAGCACATGTCCTTCTATTATGCAGAAATGAAAGCAATGTTTGGATGCATGATGCAAAATTGCAAACTTTGGAGCAGCTTCCTTAACAGCTACTAGCTAGCAAATATGTCTATACTTACAGGAAAAGACTGTGGGTACAGTCTACACGTGAAAGCAATCTAATCCTAGGAAGGAATTATGTGCTTCGGATTTTTGTTTAGTTGGGGGTTTTCTTCTCAGCCACAGCTCAAGAGCAGTCATCAACATGGTCAACTCCCATGTTTCATCAAACCCCTGCATCAGGAAGTCTCTGGCATAAAGTCAACTCACAGACAACTTTCTTACTGTGTCTGAAAGAGGGAGGCAGCATTTCTGACTAGAAATGAGGGCACTGACAAAACCAAGTCAGGAGCAGAGGACAGATAGCACAAAGCTCATCTGCCCTAGGTCCTTATGTGTATGGCCAAGAAAACAGAGGGAAGGAGCTGCTGCCATTATTGCTGGGCAGCTCCTGCTCCAGCTGTGCCAGACAGCTGGACACAGCCCCAAGGCTATTTTGAGTTGTGCTATACTGTCCAGAGGACCAGGAAGAGGCAAGTCAAATGCTGCCTGCAAGGAAAACGAGGGCAGACAAGAAGCCATATAACCCTGGCTCAGGAAGCCATGCAGAGCAGCCTGTGTTAGTGCCTGCCAAGGCCAAGCACCAACCGCATGGTCACAAACCACTTGTGGACTATGGCAGAGGGTGTGGACCTTACTGTAGTGTCAAACTTGGTACTGATCTGTAGAGGCTTTTTGGGCTGACTGGTTACTCCTCCATCCAACAGCTCTGTATACATTGCCCTGCACCCCAGTGTACCAGCTCCTTCTGAAACACTGAAATTTTAGAGCAGTTGTCCTTTATTTCATGAAGGTTAGTTAAGCAGGGGGGCCTCTCCTGTCTCAGCCTGCTGCTGCTGCTGGAGACATGGGATTTGGCACAATTGATTTTGACTGGATAGGCTTCCCAAATTTGCATGGAGTAGAATAGTGTGGGAAAATACGTCTGGGTCTTATTAGCACAGGAGGAAAAGGGGCAATGCAGGGCTGGGTTGCGCTTGAAAGGTGGAGGAGAGTCCTGTTGCCAAGGGTAGGAGGGCAAGACAGCAGGAAGCTGTGGGCAAAAACAACTTCTCGGCATCAGCCACCCTGTTCCTCCTTGGGAGCCCTTCCTTTGGCTGTAGTGGCTGCAGAGGAACACAGAAGAACAAAGCAGCAATGGGTGGGTGGGTCAAGCTAAAAAACACACAGCTTTATTTTTTCATTTGTAAGCAGCATACACGGCAAGATGCCTCCTAAAAGTTGACACCCTCAGCAGCTGCCTGCTTTTGTTACGCAGCGAAACAGCGTTGCATTGGCCCTACCCTGTGTATCTCTGGTTGAATAGTATGATTTGTGCCCTGCTGCAATTGTGCTGGCATTTTAGGATGTGCAACATTTCAGTATTCCTTCTTTTGCAAACCTCCCCTACCCCTAAGTTTAATAAAATACTATACCAAATAAAGGAAATAAAAAATCCCCAAAGAAAACATGAACTTCAAAATAGACTTCAAAACTGCCCAATTTGAGAAAGAATGGAAATAGCCAGATCACAAAAATGGAGAAATCTTCTAATTGTAGAAAGGAGGACTCAGATTGGTTTATTTCGCTTATTATACTAAAACCATAGTGCTGGCATTGCACCATGCAGAACAGTTACCAAAGTCAGTAGGATAAGCTGTGTGAGTTGGTGGTAGCACTAACATCATATATTCTCACTGAATATGACCTGAAGCAACTTTTTAAATCAAAAATGCTGTGACTAAACATATTATTTTCCTTACAGCTAACTCTCTTGCTCCTGCAACATCCAAGGCCATATAAGCAGGGACACCTTCCAACTATTGCAGGAGAGCAAAAAGGTAAATAAAATACTGTCCACTACATCTGACAGTAGGTACCATTTTTAGGCGAATAGTTTTAAACCCTGCTGATGCTGAAGAGTCAGCATGGATGATCAAATCTTACAGAATCATTCCTTTCATTTTGTGAAAGTAGTGATTTTCCTTGATTTTTAATGCTTCCTGCATCCGTCTCAATCTACTATGCTGAAGATGAGTAATGTTAGGGAAAAAATAGTGTCATTATAAATTCTAAAAGCCAAAATTCTTCAAATGCTACTTATGTAAAAAAGGACCAATTTAAATCAAATAATTAGCTTCTGCTTAAATGTTCAATTAGAAAATTGTAACAATATAAATATTTTATATATTCATAGCTCTTGTCTTCAAATTTAACTTTTCTTCTGTTTTTGCTTTTATTTCTCTCTTTCATAAATGTCAGTGTAATTACACCCATTTTCTCTTTAGAGGTGAATATACAATCACAGCTAGAAATTCTCCGCTATGTTTTACATTCTGAAACATGTAATACTCAATCTCACAACTAATAACTACCATGGCATGTTTTATAATTGCACCATAAATCAGAGGCTGCCACATTTAAAGTGTAATTTTAGGCCATTTTGCAATATTTCTTTGCACTTCTGAAATATATCAGGGTGGAAAACACATGATGTAGCTACGTACAGCCCCAGATGAGGAAAAGGAATCTTTCTCCAGTTACTGGAGTTCCCCAAAAGAGATTTTAAAAGGCAGTGACATGCATGTAGTTCATAGGATGCCCAAGCTGCCTCAGGGACCCCAATAAGAGCACATTTTTTGAGCAGATGTTGCAGTCCAGAAATTAAGAGAGGGGGGTAGAAGGGAATCAGCCCATGGCCCAAGCGTGCAGACTGAGCAATCCATTAGCAACAAGTACTCTGTGGCATTTGCAACATGGATGGTTGTTTAAATCTTTCCAGGGTCTTTATGTTTAGGAGGAACTAAGCTGGGAGGAAGAGAGAGAATATCAGTGGTGAAAGCTGGAGAAACAATTCTGCCAACTCACATAGTGTCTCCTAGTACCTGTCTAAAGCACTTCTGCAGCTGCTGACAGGATGAACTCCCACAAAATTAGGTAAATTTTTCTCCCAAAGCCTGTTTCTGCTTGAAGGAGAATGTTTTATTATTCATTCTGGTTTTGCTGTATACGCTTTAGGTGTTATTTTAGCCCCACCAGTGCATACAAAAGTTTGTAATGGCATGTGGGATAATTTCCTAGTGGTTCAAAATCCCTAAGTAATAGTTTAGATGCAGAGAGACTCTTTCATTCCTCAGTGTTGAAGCTTGTCGTATACTAGAACCCAATACCACATCTCCCCACTGGACCACCATTGTAGGCTTGCTGGGATCTGTTACAGCCTGACATCTGGGCTCACTCTGAAATGATCAAGAGGGTCTCTTTGCTGGGTACCTTTGCATGTACAATGCAACAGCCCAGCACAGTGACTAATGCCTCATTTGCACCACAGAGTTCTGCTGTTAATTTAATTAAAATTGCCACATCCCTCATATGCACTCACAGTAATTTGGTTTCCGCTAATCAAACTCTGAATTTATGCTAGTCAAGTTTTATCACCTCCTCAAATGGCTTAAGTGCTGTAATAACAACATCTGGCTGCATTTTTGGCCACTGAGTACAGACATCATGACTGCTTTTTAATTAAGAGGGCAATGTGTGCCCCAGGCTGCCAAAACTACTAACAAGGGGAAGTTATGGCAAAGTCTATGCACATACAGAAAACCTACATGGATCTCCCACACTTGCTGCTATATTCAGAGTGGAGGTCACACCATATAGAAACCCTACAGCCACCTGCTACTCATCTAGGTAACCTTATTTCTTTGGAAAATAGAGTAGGAAGCTACAGTGGGATGAAGTTAAAGCTTTGAGAACGTGGCTGCGAGGCATCCCAGGGAGAAGTGGTGGTACCCCAGCATGCAGATTGGTTCACAGGGGTCTGGGGCTGGCTAAGTCACCTTCCCCTACACCTCCTCCTCCTCCTGAGCTGTGAACCCGAGGCAGCTGAATATAGCATAGCCCCTTGCACTGTCAGCATCTGAACACTGGCACTAGTATTACAGGTAAAGGCTATAGTATGGGTGAGACCTTAAATTTGCACTGCATCAATAGGAATTTCGTGGAAATGTGGTGTCTTCTCGTGCTGTTATAGTTCATGCCCCTTCACACTACTCCATCAACGATATCAAAGGGACTTGCCTAATCATTCAGCAACACACTCTTTGTCTTCAAACATGCTTTTGCCACTACTGCAGTGGCTTGAGCCCTGTTCAAGGTATGTCTATACTGAAATGATTGATCTGCCTTGACCAAGATCCTATATGATTATCCCAGCTATGTCTGGTACCTCTTGCAGCTCATTTAAGCAAATCAACATCTACATTGTAAGTTTAAATGAACTGCAAGGACTTGCCTTTAGGAATAGCACAGTTAATTATGAAGGCCAGAAGGACAGTGTAATGTAGACCTGGCGTGCTAACTTGTAGCAACGCTTACCAGAATATGGCCTGGCACTTCCAAGACTTACTGTAAGGAGTTTGAAAAAGGGAAACAAGGGTGTTGTAACTTCTCAGAGACTGTACTGCTGTTGTTGCTAGTTGTGCAAGTAAGGGAATAAGGCACCTACTATAGGCTAGAAATTTCCAGAATTATACATTTTGTGGTGCAGTCATTGCCTATTACATATGCTGTGTATTATTGCTAGCTGGCTCAGTAGCTGCTCTTGGGGTAGGTTTGTGGAAAAAGAGGCACAGAAGAATATAATGATAGTGGTGAAGAGTTATGGGATCCCAAAATTTATGGCTGTATGGCTGTTAACAGGATTCAGATTAAACCACCTATTCCAGACCATTTGCTAAGATTCTTACCTCTTTATTGTACTTAAAATATCCCAGTAGAGGGAAAAGGAGCAGGTCCTGCACTTGTAAGGTGTTTTCAGACCCTCAGCAATAAGAGAGGCTCTGTAAACAGAGAGCATTGGCACCTGCCTCCCATTTTCTCATCTTAGCACAGCCCATGAAAAGTTAGATCTTAAAAGCTGGCTTAGAGAAAAGGAAGCCTGGACTCTGCGTTTTTGTCACAATTTTTGTATTTTTTAGAACAAAAGAAGCACAAGGCTAAGGCCAAATCTGCTTTCAGTTGCAACCATACAGCTTGCAGGTGTGGACAGAGTTTAGCCTGAAATAACTGGAGGCAAAAGAAAGAAAAAAACCAGCTTAAAAATGTGATGTCAGCAGGAGAAAATAGACTCTGTGGGGCACTGGTTTTCTAAAGCCTTGTTCTGTAATCAACAGAGCTCATTACTGTAGCTGTGCATGATGTTGCAAATGGCATTTGGATGAACGCATTTTGTCTTTCCATCATGCTCACTAGTTAACAAATTGTCTGCCCAAATTGCTGAAACATGCATATTGTGTCAAAGAAGAGGAAAGCAGCAGATTCCCTTTGTCAGGGTGGACAGCCTGTTCCAAACCCTCAGTTGCTGCTTTTCAACCCTCTTCTGTTTCAACCCCTACGAATTCTCCTGTGGATGTACAGGACTTTGTATAGATGCCTCTTCCCCTTACAGTGATAATCATATTGCTTTCCTTTCTCTCCCAAGTCTACAGCATCCATCCAACTCTGAGGCCTGCAGACCACATTTCGGAATCAGTTTCACTTCATTCTTTTTTTGAAGAAGTCACTTTCTCATATCTCTGTCTCATCTTTAAATAGTACTGATGCTACTATTGCAATACATGGGACAATCCATCCTGCAATCAAGGTTATAGAAGGAAGTGATCGCATATCTGAGATCAGCTAGCAGCATGTGAAGCATATGACCACACATCACACTGCAAGGCACATCACAAGTTCTGGCTCCCATGTGAATTCACTTTGGAGTCCTGACATGGGATTAAAGGCAGCTGCACACTTATTACTTTCAGTAATAGTATTTCAAAGTGTTTGGGGGAACATAAGACATTGTAAACTGTAAGCTGTTGTATGGACCTTGTTTTGAGGCATAACGGAGTCTGAGGATGCAGTCCTACAGGCTGACACTACACTGTGCCTTCTAGAAATCATAGAATCATAGAACAGTTAGGGTTGGAAAGGACCTTAAAATCATCTAGTTCCAACCCCCCTGCCATGGACAGGGACACCTCGCACTAAACCATGTCGCCCAAGGCTCTGTCCAACCTGGCCTTGAACACCGCCAGGAATGGAGCATCCACAACCTCCCTGGGCAATCCATTCCAGTGCTTCACCACCCTCACAGTAAAAAACTTCTTCCTTATATCTAATCTAAACTTCCCCTGTTTAAGTTTGAAGCCATTACCCCTTGTCCTACCACTATGGTCCCTAGCGAAGAGTCCCTCCCCAGCATCCTTATAGGCCCCCTTCAGATACTGGAAGGCTGCTATGAGGTCTCCATGCAGCCTTCTCTTCTCCAGGCTGAACAGCCCCAACTCTCTCAGCCTGTCTTCATACGAGAGGTGCTCCAGCCCTCTTATCATCCTCGTGGCCCTCCTCTGGACTTGCTCCAACAGCTCCATGTCCTTTTTATGTTGAGGACACCAGAACTGTACGCAGTACTCCAAGTGAGGTCTCACGAGAGCAGAGTAGAGGGGCAGGATCACCTCCTTCGACCTGCTGGTCACGCTTCTTTTGATGCAGCCCAGGATACGGTTGGCTTTCTGGGCTGCAAGCGCACACTGCTGGCTCATGTTAAGCTTCTCGTCAACCAACACCCCCAAGTCCTTTTCTGCAGGGCTGCTCTGAATCTCTTCTCCGACCAACCTGTAGCAGTGCCTGAGATTGCCCCGACCCAGGTGTAGGACCTTACACTTGGCTTGGTTAAACTTCATAAGGTTGGCATCAGCCCACCTCACAAGCGTGTCAAGGTCCCTCTGGATGGCATCCCTTCCCTCCAGCGTATCAACCGAACCACACAGCTTGGTGTCGTCGGCAAACTTGCTGAGGGCGCACTCAATCCCACTGTCCATGTTGCCGACAAAGGTGTTGAACAAGATAGGTCCCAACACCGATCCCTGAGGGACACCACTCATTACTGGTCTCCAACTGGACATCAAGCTGTTGACCACAACTCTTTGCGTGTGGCCATCGAGCCAGTTCTTTACCCAATGAGTGGTCCATCTATCAAATTGATGTCTCTCCAATTTAGAGACAAGGATGTCATGTGGGACAATGTTGAACGCTTTGCACAAGTCCGGGTAGATGACGTCAACTGCTCTGCCCCTGTCCATCAGTTCCGTGGCTCCATCATAGAAGGCCACCAAATTGGTCAGGCAGGATTTCCCCTTCGTGAAGCCATGTTGGCTGTCACCAACCACCTCGTTGTTTTTCATATGCCTTAGCATGTTTTCCAGGAGAAACTGCTCCAAGATTTTGCCAGGCACAGAGGTGAGGCTGATTGGTCTGTAGTTCCCCGGGTCTTCTACCTTCCCCTTCCTGAAAATGGGGGTTATATTACCCTTCTTCCAGCTTCACCTGACTGCCAGGATTTTTCAAATATGATGGACAGAGGCTTAGCAACTTCATTCGCCAGCTCCTTCAGGACCCGCGGATGGATTTCATCAGGTCCCATGGACTTGTGCACGTTCAGGTTCTTAAGATGGTCTTGAACCTGATCCTCTCCTACAGTGGGCCTAAGGTCTTCATTCTCACGGTCCCTGCATCTGCTTTCCAAGACTTGGGTGATGTGGTCAGAGCATTTGCTGGTGAAGACTGAGGCAAAGAAGTCCTTAAGAACCTCAGCCTTCTCCAAATCCATGGTAGCCAGTTCTCCCGATAGCTTCTGGACAGGGCCCACATTGTCCCTAGTCTGTCTTTTGTTTGCTACATACCTATAGAATCCTTTCCTGTTATCTTTCACATCCCTTGCCAGATTTAATTCTAGCTGGGCCTTAGCTTTCCTAGCCTGGTCCCTAGCTTCCCGGGACAATGTTCCTATATTCTTTCCAGGCCGCCTGTCCTCGCTTCCGCCTTCTGTAAGCTTCTTTTTTCCCTCTAAGTTTCCTCAGCAGCTCCTTGTCCATCCATGGAGGTCTCCTGGCCCTCCTGCTGCACTTCCTTCTAGTCAGAACGCAACACTCCTGAGCACAAAGCAGGTGATCCTTGAATATCAACCAGCAGTCTTGGGCCCCCCTGCGCTCTAGGACTATATCCCATGGGACCATATCCCCTGGAACTATATCCTATGGAATAAAAAGGGTTTTTTTCCCAATTCTGATGGTGGGCTTTCCAGTATAATGCCAGCTGTATTAGAGCAGTCAAAGCAATAAATTAATCAGGAATTGCATTACCGCATAGTTTTCTCATGCTTTTCAGGCGTCCAGCTGTATTCATTGTTCCATCCATTGGACTTGTCAGGGGAAATGAAAAGGATCCCATATTGTTTCTTATGTGAGGAAAATTCTCCTTAACTGGCTGTGAAGCTGTGGTGTCTCCTTTGTGCCATCCAGAAGCACAGAGGGGTCCAGGAGATATTAAAATTTTCACTTCAGTCTCACTTGAGGAAGAAACGAGAAACAGGATGGGGCTATAACTGATACTCCAAAGGTAAGGGAAGAAAATGACTGAAAGAGGGGTGACTTTAGGATTTGAATATGCAATTTTTTGGTGGTCAAACACTGTCACAGGTTTCCCAGAGAGGCTGTGGAGTCTCCATCCTTGGAGATATTCAAAACCCAACTGGACACACTGCTGGACAACCTGCTGTGGGTAGCTCTGCTAGAGCACGCAGGTTGGACCAGATGGTCTTTTCCAACCTCAGCCACTCTGTGGTTCTGTCATTCTGTGATTTAGATATTTTCTTCCATTTTCTGGAGGGAAGAACAAAAGTGAAAGTTAAGAAGATGTTTTCCTTTTTGAGACTAATAGCATTAACTTCTATTAACCTTTCTAACCATTGCCAAACCTGTCTATGTGAGTAATTGTCTTAGCTGGGCTGGATTTTATCAGCACCAAAGGTAATCCTTCAGTACATCCAGGCTACCTGTGAGGTTTTCCTTAGTGTGGAAATGAGGGGGAAAGGAAGATGCATTGATGAACATTCTGGTTCTGTCTCCCCATGGGGTCAGGATTTGGCCAAAATGCACATCTCGTCCACGAACTAGCAAATGCTGCTTGCATATTGTATGTAGATGCACGTTATGCATACATGAGTGAGGAAGCTGTGGTATACTCAAGAAGAAATGTGTGTGGGAAGAGGTTTAGTAGCCATGCTGAACAGCTGCTCATACTGAAGAGAAGGACAGGACGAGATTTTAAATGGAGCCTACACATAATGCAGGTTAGACCATACGAAATTGTGTATGTTTGTAGGGCTGGGTTTTAAGAGTCCTGGGCCTCAGCCTCTTTGGCTAAATCTGAGAAAAGACACATCACTGCTTCTATCATTTAAGGCACTCTTAAACTTAACCAGTGCAATTTTCAGCATCAAGTTAGCACCTGAAGATGACATCCATAAGCAGAGCTGGCTCAAGGCACAGGCAAAATAGGCAAATGTCTGGGTTAGAGCTTGCTCAAGAACAGCTGATGCCCTCTCATCTCTTTTTACCTGCTTGTGCCCTCCCAGAATTTCACAGAATACTGCTAGCCCTTCTTCTGTCTCCCTCCACATGTGCTGCTAGATTTAATTTTGCATTTCTGAGGCAAGAAACTCAGTTTTGCCTGACAGCTGAGAATCCGTGAGCTGGCTCTGGAGACAGGCTGGACCAGCTCAGAAAAGAGTCTGCTCAGCATCAGCCCTGGCACAAGGAGGAAGAAGAGGACTATGTCCAGAGACAGGAAAGGGGAAAGGATGCAGCCTGAAACAGGACCTGTTAGTATTAATAAGAGCCTCTCAAATCAGTGTTTAACTTCACCTATAGACCTATGCTGGTCTCTACCTGGAAGCACTCAGGAGTTAGATACAGCTTTACAAAATTATTTGAGGCTAGGCTGAGTAAAAGGCTGAGGTTCCTACAGTAACTTTTAGGCAGTGCTTCAGCATGGAAGCAGAAGACTGCAATCCTGAGAAGACTTGATGCTTTGTCCTCTAATCCAGGAGGTTCCCAAGCTTCAGACATACATTACTTTTTCACTTCAGAATTACTCAGTGGCATCTGCTCCTTCTCCTCTGGGATCTGCTCTCTTCCTGATGAAATGGGCAGGGATTTCTGACTCACTATTTTGCAGTAGTCTGGGATTCCCCCAGATCCCTAAACTGGTAGTAGGAGAATCGCCTCCTTCTTCAGAGAAAACATCCTTGACTGAGATGCAGAAAACCTGCTAGTAGAAATTATGGCCTCACATAGTGATTCATGCTGTTAAAACACTATTAAATGCCAAGAATTACAGAATAATAGAATCATAAAAAAGTTTGGGTTGGAAGGGACCTTCAAAGGTCGTCTAGTCCAAGCCCCAAGAGCTGCCTTAATACAGCTTATGTTCTGAAGTTCTCATGGCACACATTTCCCATGTCTGAATTCTACATATTATAGAGGAGACATATAGTGAAGGAAGAAAAAAACAAAACAACAGATTGTTTAAGTTAAAACAGCTTCTGCCATCCTGTAGTCTAGTACTGGGCTGATTACTCACCCAACCAGTAGAGTTATCCATGGACTACTGTGGTTCCCCAAAGTTAGCCTGACACACCTGATGACCTCTTCTTTCCATACTAACAAATGTACAACACTTAAATTAATATACTGGTTTCTATCTGGTAATAAAATATCACATATATCAATTTACACAACATGTGAACATGACTGGCAAAGCCCTATAGCATATGTCCCAGCAGTTTATGGTACTGTTAGAGGAAAGTTGAAAGAAAGAAGAAAAAGGAACATTTCCAGGCAGAAGAGGAAATGGGCAGGACAAAATGAGCAAGAAAAAAGGCCCAATATTTCTTTCCCCACCCCAGACTTACCCATATAAATAGTGAGAGAATTATTTCCTCTGCTCACTGGCTGCCGCTCATTTGCTGCATCTCCCTGGGACCTTGCACCGTCCCTCCATGATGTGGGCAAAGGTACTGTCTTGTTTCTTTGCATTGTAGGATGCACTTTTCTGTTCAAGCTTTTGTATCCTCACTCTCTATGTTTTAGGGAACTACACCATGGGATATGTGGTTCACCCCCTTTAAATGACTTGTGTTCCTCAAGATAGTCTTAATGCTTTAATACAAAGCTGAGTGAGAACTTGTCTGAAATACTGGGTACAGTTCTGGTCACCATCACTATACAATAGAAATCCAGCAACGCATTGAAAAGCTACTAGCATAGTAGGGGTTAGTCTACATTATAAAGGAGAAAGCAGCACTGTTTCGTTTGTTTACCTTAGCAAAATGAAGGCCAAGAGGAAATACCACCTTGTGTAGATGTGTGCAGGGGAGTAGAAGAAGGGGAAGGATGAAGGGAAATGGAAGGAGACAATTTCCAAAAAGAGAGAAGAGCTATATTCAGTAATACCAATATAAAAAAAGCAAACGTGTGTGTAGACTAGTTGTAAATAATATATACCTCTCTATGGGGATGTTTCCAATGGTCAGAGAAGGGAAGTTCTAGATTAGTTTCTGACAGATGTATCAATGGCAGCTAACAGCTCCAGCCACAAAGCAGGCTGAACTTGCATAATGGGTCAAGCTCAATAGGAAAGCAAAGGGTGGGGAAAAAAAATTAGAAATATAATTCCCAGATCAGCAGGAGCCAGGAATAAGGAGCCGCTGCTTTTCAAATAGGTGAGATCTTGTCCTGGAGAAAAGCGGGAACCCTAGCTGAGCATGAATTCAATGAGAGCTGGGAGCTGGGAGCAGCGGGCGCAAGGTAGAGCTGCTGGTCCTACTGAGCTCCAAGCTCAGCAAGATTTGGGAAAGTAATTCTGCTACTCAGGGAGATTAAATCTTTCCTCCTTGTGTGGCAGTGGCTGCACAGGATTGAAATGCTACTTCCCACTGATTTCAATAGCAATAAAAAGGTACTATAGAAAGCCAGGCGGGTTTTGCTGCTATTTGGTTTATGTATGTGTGTATATGTATAGAGGCAGAGATGAAGATATCTTGCAAAGTTACATCACCTGTAGTGCTTACCCTCAAGGACTCAAGTCAAGGAGGAAGCAGCAGAAATACAGAACAGAGAAAGACACTGATGAAAGTATAAATAAAATATAAATAACACCGTGGCATTTCTGGGAATAAAAAGAGGAAGAATTAAAACCTTAGTTTTGCTGATGCAATTCATGTAGCATGGGCAGGGCAATAGAAATGGCCAGTATACTAAGCAGTAGTCTGAAACTGAAAGAAAGAGGGAAAAAAAGGAAGAAAAAAAAAATGTGTTTTCTTTAAATTAAGAGAAATAGCTTTTTCTTTTTTTTTTTTCTCTCCCCCACCCCCCCACCCCCCGCCAGACAATTACAGGAAATTTTGCCAATGTGATTCATGGTTTGAATGCAAACCACTTGACAGACCAAGTCATTCAGAGAAGCAAGCGAATGATTCTGGATACTCTTGGAGTGGGGCTTCTGGGTACCAACACCGAGGTCTGCCACAAAGTGACACAATACAGCAAGGTAAGATGCCTGGCATTCATTCATAGCATACCCTAAAATTCAGCTTTAAGGACAGTAAGGGAAAATTTGGGCTATAAGGGGAAACTTCATCATGGTGAAATTCTTTGAGGGATGGAAAGAGAGACACAGGGTTCTTCCCACTTCGCACAGGGAAACTTAATTACTCAAGTTACATTTAACTCTGGATGGGCAGAAGTCTCTGTAACAGACTGTATGTTAAGATAACACCCTGCAAGCACAGATAATTAAGAATTTTTCCTTTATTTCACCTATGAGATTTTATTAAAAACATCAGCAAAGTAAATATCATCACCAACTTTCAGAAATAAGATGACTGTTAACGGGATGGAGAGTTAGCAGTGGGTTACTTCCCAAAATATAATTGTTCTCTGGGGTACATTGGTCATGTTTCTCCTCCAGTCCTGCTCTCCTTAAACTACAGCAGTACTTGACATTGAGGAGAAGCCTTCCCAACAGAGGAGCACATGAGGAGGAATTTAACCTACCAATTTTATTAGTCAGACTTGCCCAGTTGGACTCAGGCTTCAGAGCTCTGTGAGTCCCTTTGCACAGAGATCGCCGCTTCCCAAACTGCAGGGATTTTGTTTTATTTAATTCTATAATATCTCTTTATTGGCTACAAAGATCTGCAGAGCAAAAGGAAAGGGGCTTGAGGCTACTTGCACCAGGAGGCTGTATATCATTTACTCAGGGTCTTATTAAAAGTAGAAAACCAGAACCTTTAGCTGGAGATCTTCCCCAACAAGATGATGACAGTATTGAGACAACTGCCGATAGGCTGTGGGAAGGGATACCAGTGGCCAGATTGTGTGAAGGTATTGAGTGGCCAGGTGCATGGTGTTGGTCTGGCCCCTGAGGTCTGTTTGGGTGGAAAGGGACATAAGCCAACAGGAAAGCGAGTTCTTTTCATACTTTCTGAAAGAACAGTATTTTTCTCATAAAAGGGAACGTTTGGGTCCCAAGAGGGTATGGTCTGATCTCAGTGACATTAGAGATACAGCACACATTTATCCTTGGGTTCAGGACTTCGAATTAATTTATGTCAATTTGTTTCAGATCTACAGGTCAGATATATCCAGTACCATCTGGGGCCACTTGGATTTCCGACTGCCTCCTCTGTATGCAGCTTTTGTGAATGGAGTGGCTGTAAGGGATGCTCTTTTGTTTGCTCTTAAATCACAGTAATTGGTGCCATTCTTGCTCTAGAGAGAACAGAAAGCTCCTGAAATCTTAGTTTACTTTATTCTTCTGCCTGAAGCCTGCTATAAAACTTTCCTAGACTGTTCTCCTAATGTGCTTCAACTTTCTTCCAATGAGACTGAGCTCAAAGTATGATATATACCTGACCCAGCCCAACAGCAACCCTTACCTTTAATGTGGGACTTGAGGGTATTTTCGAAAGTCAGAACTCTAGAGCTTGTTACAACCTTGCTACAGCTGCATTATAAAGAGATACTCCTAGCTCTGGCTGATTTCACTAGGATCTAAATTTCATGCCAGCTGGCAAAGTATAGTTACAGAAAAACACAAATACAGACAGATGCACATATACATACACACATATAATATCACAAGGCAATTTAATCTTCAGTTATGCAGTTTGCAAAAGACAATTATATATTTTGGACACATACATTGTCATTAAAGCAATAACTGTTTCCCCAGACATTTGTCTAAATTCAGTTTGAGGTTGAAACCATTTGAAATTGAAAGATGCACAAGAGGTGGGGTAGACAAATTTGGCAATTATGCAAAACTAGGGAAGGTGACCAACCAAGGAAATGGTAATATTAAGCCTATCTGAATTAGTGTGACAACAAGATCAGATGTGCAGTTTGACACATCATTTCCAATGTAGAGAGAATTACCTTGGAAATGAGATCTGGAGCCTCTCAGCTCCTAGCAGCCCATGTGACATTCAAATCTGGCTTTTAGCATGTGTATGATTATTTCAGCTTACATCTCGGTCACAGGTTGATTCTAAGTGCTTATTGAAGATGCCAGGACCACAGCTTACTGGGTATTGGGCACAACCTTCCTTATCCCACACTGCAGGGCATCTTTCAAGCTGGCATCAAATTTTTTCAAGGTAGAGACTGTGTTTTCCTCTGCCTGTTCAGAAACACAGTCCTCTGTATTATGGGGCAAGTGCATATCCTCTGTATTATGGGGCAAGACCTGAGCGCTGGGGAGCCTGACCACTTTCCCAGTTGCTCTGAATTAAGACATGAGTGAACAGGCATGAAAGTTCAGCTTTTGAGGCAATATTGTGTTATTAGAAGTGCTGCCCCTGATGCTCTCAAGTCCTTGGGGTTTCTCAAAACTTTGGGGGGAGGTGTGGGGGTCCATCATTCAGTACATTGCAAACACTGACTGCACTGCTGGGAGTGGTCTCCTACCATGCTGGGAACACCCAAAATCTTCCCAAGCAGCTGGGCTCTGGGCATGGGAGAGAGGAGGCATCTCTCTGGATACTCTCAAGGACTAAACAGCTTTTCCCAGTTTTAAGACTAGCATTCTCCTAGTCCTAGCAACCCCAGGGAGTCTGGTTCCTCGTGTGACAATGTGCTGAGAATTCAGGCTAAAGCCTCGTGTACATTTGCAGGCTTGTACCTGTTGCCTGTGGATGGTTGCACTGAAGAAGCTGCTCTGATGGTATAACTCGAAGTTAGCAGTATGAACTAGACTGGTACAGCTTTAATGGTGTGAGCCCTAATGGCAGCATCAGTTGCAGCACTGGGGAAGTAGTTTCAACATGTTTATATACTGTTTTGGGGGAAGTAAAATTCACCATTTATATGGTGGACCTAGAACTTCTGCTCTAATTATACCAGTCTAATTAAAGCAGCAAAAGCCTATTGTAGGAAAGATGAATCATTGTCGTATTGGTTTTAGACTGCTACAACTTGAATTAGAATTGCACTCCTTTGAGGCAAGATTTGTATTGCATTGCCACTTCTCATGGAGCCATGTTGGGAGTAAAGGTCTTTGAAAGAAGGACTTCTGAAGCTTTGCTTTCTAAGGAAAATTTAGTTCTTCAGTCCTTTTTTATACCGATTACAGTAGTTTCATTTGACTGAGCCAATCTTGCCAAGTCAGAGTTTATTTCTGGTGACGCGTCAAGGCTTCTCTTTCCATTAGGTGCACTCAATGGATTTTGATGACACATGGCATCCTGCCACACACCCATCTGGGGCTGTGCTTCCTGCTGTGATTGCACTCTCAGAGGCCTTTCCTCAGAAGAAAAAAATCTCAGGTCTTGATCTGCTCTTAGCTTTCAATGTGGGAATCGAAGTGCAAGGCCGGCTGCTGCGCTTCTCCAGCGAAGCCAGGAATATCCCAAAAAGGTACATAGAAATGCTTCAAGTAGAAAGTTGAGTGGAAGGGGTTTATTTTCCCAGTGTTAAGATACTTAATTAAATGCCAGTTAAAATACAGATGGCATAGTTATTCTTATTTTCTATGTTGTTTCTCTGGGAAGTTAAAAAAGGTTCATCTTAAACATAAATATACTTACATGACTCCTTATGGCTTAGCTAATAGCTTTCTTTATGAGAGCATTGAGCAGTTTACAAGAAGGAGGTGATGATCTCCCTATCTACTAAAAACAGCAGCAAAAGAGCAATGATTAACAGCAGAGGTTTCAGGTTCTCATGAATACATACGATCATGCCTCGCTTGCAAACAGTGCCTTGCCCTCAGCAGAAGGGAGGCACCGGAGATGGGCTCAGAGCAGAGCCCAGGAAGATGGGGTGTGCTTAGGGGAAAGCCTTGAAGCATGGGATGGACTAAATGTCTTCTTGCTATTTTCTGTGTGTTCCTTCTATCAGTTTTGCAAAATTAGTTCAGAATAACAAAACTTGCCTCCCCCAATACATATAATTTATAGATGACCATAAACTGTGATGCTTTTGCCATTATTCTGCTTGGAGTGCCTTGAATTATGAGCAGTTCTAAAGTTTTAATTGCTTTCTGAGGAAGACCTATTGGAAGTAGTACTATTCCAGTTTAACTTGTTCCAGAGGAAAAGCAACAACTTTTTCCACTAGGACCACACATGAATTTTGAGTGTATGTTTCCTTATGGTCCAATCTGCCTTCCAAAGCAGTGCTAGGAAATTGGAGCTTGTGTATATAGTGAGTTCAGGTGACTTTCTGAAATATGGTAATGAAGATATTTTTGTTTTCTCAGGTTTCACCCACCGACTGTGGTTGGTACAATGGGGAGTGCAGCAGCTTGTGCTAAACTGCTAGCTCTTGACCAGCTGCAATGTAAAAATGCCCTGGCTATCGCTGCCTCCTATGCAGGTGCCCCACTGGCTAATGCAGCAACCCAAACGAAGCCCCTCCACGTTGGCAATGCTGCCAAGCATGGACTGGAAGCAGCTTGCTTAGCATCACAGGGCCTTCAAGGAAACAAGCAGATCTTGGACATGGAGTCGGGGATAGGTGCCTTTTATACAGATTACAACCCACAGACTCTGCCAACCTTGCAGTCCTATCCCTGGCTGTTGGACCAGCAAGATGTCGCCATCAAACACTTTCCTGCTCACCTTGGAACACACTGGGTGGCTGATGCAGCATCTTCTGTTAGGAGGAAGCTTGTGGAGAGCAACAACTTGCTCCCCCTTGATAAAATTGAGAAAGTCATTCTCAGAGTCCCAGAGGTCAAATATGTGAACAGACCCAGCCCTACCTCAGAGCATGAAGCTCGACACTCCTTCCAGTTTGTTGCATGCTCTGCTTTGCTGGACGGCAGCATGTCGGTCCAGTCCTTCACTACTGAGAACATTCACCGTCCAGCCTTGCGGGAGCTCCTCTGCAAGACACAGCTGGAGCACCCTCCTGACAACACACCTAGCTTTGAGAGTCTTTACTGTGAAGTGAGTGTCATGCTTCAGGATGCCAACATGATCAGCGACCGCTGTGATACATTCTATGGGCACTGGAGGAAACCTCTGAAAAAGGAGGACTTGGAGAAAAAATTTCAATCCAATGCCTCCAGCATCCTGCCTGCAGAAGCCACGGAAGGCATTATAGAGACAGTGTACAATCTGGAAAAAGTAGAGGACTGTTCTGTGTTAAGTACATTTTTATCAGGACAGTCAGCTAGAGCTCTTTCGGAGAAGCTGAGCTTCCTTTGAATGCTTGAGCCAACAGCAAGACAACGTTCACAAAGCAGACACAAAATTCAGGGCAAACTCTTTTTTAGTGACTCAAGCACTTTTGAACAGGACTCGTGTAACCCAAGAGCCACACTCAGTCAAATACTGTGGAGTTTGAGAAAGTAAATAATTTAGTGATTACATGCACAGCTCAGGCTGAATAGAAGATCCTCTGCTGGCATGATCGGTGGCACTTCAAGTATCTTTATACCTCTAGAGGCAGAGCACTCCTTGTGCATGACACAAAAACATCCCCGCTCCTCTGCCAAAAACGTCTGTATGTTTTGCTTCTGCTAAATAATTCCATAAAGGAATTTCCAGAGGAGTATAGAAATGCTGTGTCTGTGAGAAACACGCCTGCGAGAAGGACAGAGAATAAAAGCCTTTACGTATTTATTTCTGTAGATTTCGCTCTAAAGCCTCCTTGAAGAAGCCATCAGTTACGTCTGAACTTTGATGTTTGTGCTAAAATAAACATGGCACACATAGAAAGTAGTGGCACTCAATGCTCTGCAATGTCAGGAGTCGCACTGATGAGGTAAAAGTTAGTGCCTTTCCTGATCATGCAGGCTGCTGAGCAAGAGGCACAACTCAACGCTCCTCATCGTAAGCGCGTTGTTTCCCAGTCCCCTCTTTTGCCTGCTCTGTGGTACAGGTTTGTTGCTGCTGTATTCCCACTCCAGGCCTTCGCTCAACAAGACACGATTAGCACTAGTGGTGACAGGTTTAGATTACTTCAGGCACTGCAAAGCATGGACTGCAGTACACTTGTTGTGAGTAGTGACAGAGATCTTTTATCGCTTCTTATGCTGAGACAATTAAGTGTCCACAGTGACTCTCAGCTTACCTTGATAACGAATTCTGGGAATTTCTAGTTTCTTCAGGAGTACAAAACCTTGCCGGATTGTGCTTATTAGAGAGGCTGGCCACCTTTGTTCACATTTGTGAGATCAAAGCACGTGTTCTAGAATATGTAAAGTGTACCTTCCTTAGGGCACTAAACTATGCATGAAAAAAAATCACAAAATAAAGCTGGTTCATTTTACCAACTAAACCTCAAGTAATTTCATTTATTAGAGCAAAACTTATGTGTTTTCTACAAATAACGTATTAATTTGTACTTAAGCCTCTGACTCTTGGTTTATAAAGTTAAGTCCTTTAGTTATACGTGCTTAAAGACTTGCATTCTTTTTCCCTTCTGATTAGGAAGTAGAATTTAATTACTCACCCATACCGAAGGCATACAGACTCATTTAGAGCTATTTCAGCAGTAATTATAGCTGGTAACACCAAATATGAATTACTGATAATCATCCCACTGGGCAAGGAGGGTTCCTACATTATCGTAGAATCACAGGATGGTTTGGCTTGGAAGGGACCTTAAAGCTCATCTAGTTCCAACCTCCCTGCCATGGGCAGAGACACCTTCCACCAGACCAGGTTGCTCAAAGCCCCGTCCAATCTGTCCTTGAACTCTGCCAGGGATGGGGCAGCCACAACTTCTCTGGGCAACCTCTTCCAGTGCCTCACCACCCGCACAGTGAAGAACTACATAATATCTAAATCTACCCTCTTTCAGTTTAAAGCCACTTCCTCTTGTCCTGTCACTACATGTCCTTGCAAAAAGTCCCTCTCCAAGAAGGACTGTCTCATCAAGACTGAATGCATTCAGATTCATGAGCAAAAAAAACATGCTGACACCCACACACACAACAACCTTCAACACGTTTTCTATTTTAAAAGAGAAATAAATAGGATAAAATTAGCAATAACCATTTGATGCACAGATGTAAAACCAAACCAAACAACAAACCAAGAACTGTGATGTTTAGTAGTTGCATTATTTTATTACTACATTCAAAGGAAGCTAAATGCTTATGCTCAGCTAAATTGATTTCCTTGTAGAAGTCTGTATGCTTCCAGTCATGCAAGTTTCAGGACTTCCTGTACCATTGTTCCAATTCCATCAAAGATTTCATGCAGAGGAGCCTTGCACATGAAAGCACAGGTAGTAACTATTTTATTGGCTTTGTCCACATGGGATTCATTTACATTTTTGCAAATGTGCTTACATCCAAGCTCGACTATAGCAGATGCCGTTTCAGCATCAGGAAATCTGTAAATAAAAAGACTGTCATTAACATAAAGAGATAATACAGGCATAAAGTTTTGCCAACATAACTTGAATGAGGGAACTACCACAATACTTAAGTGACTCTTTAGTTGATGATGACAAGGGAGTCAGACTGCTACTGCCAGGTTCTTCCAGCCCTTATGGACAAAACAGATCATCTGATAGCTTTGAAAACAAGGTCAAAAATGCAAAGCCACATTATGGCAGAAGGTGTAATTCTAGTTTTAACAATCTTTCAATAAGTTTACAAGATGATACCAAGTGATCATAACTGATCCTCAAAAGTTTGAGAAAGGCCAGCTGAACGTGCAGACACCTTAGACCTTTTCCAACACCTCCATGTAAGGTGTTCTGCTGGGATTCTGCAGAATTTTGTTGGGGTTTTTTTTTCCCCTAAGGATAAGGGAGGAGCAGAGGCAATCCCTCAGTACCGCTGCTGAGATGAAATTCCATTCAGAAGTTTTACTGGAGTTGACAGTTCTTGAACAAGTACATACTTCTGCCAGGTCCTGTTCTCAACTGCCTCCCCTAAACTGGCCCCAAACCACTACCGACTGAAAAACTAGAAATCCCTGAGCAGACAAAAGCCCACAGATGCAATTTAAACAGACACTCCAATTACCACAGGGTACCAAGTTTCTGAATGCCAGCTGGCCACGTGCCTGTTCTTCATTCCCACATTTGCAATATGAATCATGGCCTTCAAAGGCATTGGGTAAGCACATTCTGTACCTCACTCAGTATGAGCTAAAATCCATCGCTCAGTTACCATTAATATAATGGGGAAAAAATTACTTTATATCCTTGGTCATCTGCATGTTTGCGCAGCTATGATTCCATAAAAGTTGCTTTGTTCTGCCACTTTTAGGACAGATGCTACATCCACTGATTCATTAATGCCCACACTGCACAATAAAGCCAGCGCAGGAACTTACGTTACCTTCAGTGGCTCACAGAGCGACAGCTTACGCAAGATAGAACGCTACTTAGAGGCGTCAAACTACTAATTGTAGTGTGCCTGTGGATGTTGGTTAATGGTTGGACTCGATCTTAAAGGTCTTTTCTGTGATATCGACCAATGTATTTCTGAATTTAGGGATAAATTGTTCCAACGTTGTAGTGTACAAGTCACCTGACCTCACAGATTCAGTCTGTCTGCCCTGAGAGCTCTGCACATTATACAAGAACTATTATGCAAGTGAAAATTACAAACAAGTGAAAAATGTCACTCAGAAGTTACCCAAGATTTACTGACACCAGAGACCTCAGACCTCTGCACAGAAGACTGGCCATTTCCTAATCTGAATTCCTATGTAAATTATCTCTATCCATTTCCTTCTTACCTTCCATCTACATCTTTATCTTGGCCAACTGTAACCTCACAACCAGGAAAGACTTTAGCTGCCAGAACTGGTGATATGCAGCACAAACCAATGGGCTTTTTAGCACTGTGGAAAGCTTGGAGTGTGAAGTTCACATGCTCATTGACAGTACAGTTCTTCCCATCTACAGCCCAGGAACACAGGTTCTTTGCTACACCAAAACCACCTGAAAACAAAAGGAAAACAAACAAAAAGCTCAAATGTACGACACTGCTAAAAGTTGTTCAATTCAACACCAGACAGAAGTTCTCCTTTTTTTTCCACAACATAATCTTGGCATACATAGGACTGGTAAGTTACTACACTGAAAGCTTTCAGCACGTGAAACATGATGGGTTTACAATGTTAAAAGTTTAATTGCACTTTTTTATAGCACATATGTTACATAGGCCAGAAAACTTAACCTTGAGCAACAAACAGACAAACAGGAAAGCTCACCTTCATTTGCTAGTCATTGGAAAAGCTGAACCATCTGATATGCATCCCTCAATAAGGAAGAGAGGGATCAGAAAAAAGACCAATGATAGTCAGAAGTAGAAGAGTGTAAGTCACAAGAATAATGCAGTGATTTAACCCTCTACAGTAATTCACTCAAGTTTTAGTTCAATACTTAAGCTTTTTTACTCCCCTAGTATTATTTTTGGACTTTAAAAATAAAAAAGGGTTAACACAATAAAACCCAAATGGATATTACATAAAAAAAGAAATTATAACATATGATATTCTGAGACATATCACTTGTGAATGGTAACATAATTTCCTATTAAAAATAATGCTAGATTTGTCTTTCTAGAAATTAGTTATAACAATCCTTTACTTGCATTTGTCATTTAATTGCACAAGCAGACTGTATTTTACAGCACCTTCACTTCGCAGATCAGAATAATCAGAGATTATTAGTAAGTGTAATCATCCATTATATTTGAGTCCTTAAGGGAGGTACACAACACCAGCTTTTCTACAGTAAACAAACAGAAATTTCCACAAGTATTTCAATGGAGAACATCAAGTAGCTTTGCATTTTTAATATTTTTCTTTTCACTCTATGCTCACTTTCGAGTGTTATCAGGAATCTCTGAGGTAAGATTTTAATTTTCAAACTTTAAATAGAGTTTATTTCCCTCTAACAGTTATTACAGCAACCCCCTGAGCCTGGCTTATAACAGCATGAAATTAACGTGGAAAATATTTGCTAGCCTCTACGCCCTGACCAGCCATGATGTCACCCGCACATTTTAGTGCTGGAAGTATGTTTCTCTTGCCTTACACACACGCTCCCTCTGCTGGCTTTACAACAGAAGACAGTATCACAACTCCAAAATTAACGCTCAGGCACAATCATGAAGGCAGTATTTAACAGTAATATGAATATTCTGGAAAGTCATCTTCAGCAAGTCATAATTTCCTTGTGACACTGGTTTCTGCATTTCTAAAGTGATTACAGTTGCCTCCGTCTGAAAGGCAATTTTGTGGTCTATAAATAAGAAATTATCCATAAACATGTTTAGTGTAACTTGATCAGCAGCAGGCCAGATACCTAATTGAAACAAAATGTACTCACATCTGATGGGGAATATAATCTATTTAGAAACCTATTCTGCCAACAATTTCAGAGGCCCTAAAATCAAGGCATTGCCATGTAATGTCAAGTTCTGACCCTACTTTTGTTCTTGTCCACATGTAGATAATCAAGTTTTCACTACCCTTAGAAAGAAGGCACAGTGCAATGTGTAACTTAACACCAGAAGTACAGTCTGGAATTTTAAATTACTGAACTATAAATTAATAAATAAACTGAGATGACTTATCAGGCCGCAGGAGCTTGCTAAAACATTTTCTCTTCCTGAAAGAAAATAAGGAAAAAAAAAAAGAACACCCCCCCCCCAATACCTCTCAAATTCAAGAGTGTAATTTATTCTCTAAATGGATCAAAAATAAAAAAGTAACAGAGGAATTTCAATTCGCAATGGAAAAACCACAAATAACTTTCTTTTAAAAGCACCTACCAGGGAAAATGACTGCATCAAATTCACTAGCTTTCAGTTCAGCCAAATCCTGAATGTTTCCTCTTGCCAACCTGGCACTTTCAACTAACACATTTCTCTTCTCTTCTGTTGGACTTCCTTTTAGGTGATTGACTACATCCCTTTGCTCAATATTGGGGGCAAATATCTTCACCTAGAATACAGAGATGAAACACTTTTGTGAATGTAAACAGAACTCTTACACATTGGTCATAACACACATCATTTAATGAAAACAGTTTTGCTCCTGAAATCTCTTATCCAAGAGAAGTGGATTCCATAGGATGGATCTATGGCATTAAATATCTAAAGCGATAGGTGGCATATTAGGACAGGTAAACCTGTCCATCCTCCCCATCCTATTCCTGCAGCTTTTTGACAGGAGTGCATTCTGATACCAACATTAAGCTTACTGATTTTGCCATGGCCTGCTTTCTCTCTGCAGATAACCCCAAGGACAAACAGAGCACCACAATTTATATCAGCAGCCTGACTGGGCACACAGCTGAGTCTGAAAAAAGGCTGCTCTTAACTGTGAAGGGATCATACTGCTAAAAAAGTTGTACAAAATATAAGGATGCAAACTTCACAAGCATTTCTATTGCACACATTAAGAGTTAATCACTTTTTTAAAACACTGGTAGCAGGAAAGGAAAACAAAACATGGAAGAACATATTCTGGTTAGGCACAAGAGGGGAAAGTTGCATCAAAATGCAAAGCTCTGTGAAAGGTGTACTGCAGGGCCTGTTTTCACATGTTTTTCAAAACAGAAGTCTTGCAGACTTCTCAGCACTCACCACTTCAGTTAATTCTAAAATTTCGTGCAAAATACGGGGTGCTGCTGTTACCATCAGACACCTGAGTGCAGCTACACGCAGCCAGAAAGTGACCACCTTCCACCATCTGAAGCCACTGACAGGATCAAAGCACACCACTATACCGCTCTGAGCAACCTGGTCGAGTGGAAGGTGTCCCTACCCATGGCAGGGTGTTGGAACTACATGATGTTTAAGGTCCCTTCCAACCCAAACCATTCTATGATTCTATGATCCTGGCCCAGGCTCTTCCAATGACTCCCAGTTACTGAGAAAGCCCAGAAACAGCTAACAGAAGGCATGCAGGTGACCGTAAGCGAAGGTGAGCTCCTGACTTCCGCAAAAACAATCAGAAAGCAGATGAAGAATTTTAACTGGGCCCCATCTCCAGGACCCTGCAGACACAGGAGCAGGGAAATGCCTCCTGCCACTCCTCACGCCCGGGCCTGCCCGGGGCCGCTGCTCCTGTCAGGGGGACATTCACGGCTTTGGGTAGGGATTGAATAAAGAAAAGGGAGAAGGCAAGATAATAAGAGAGATTATGGTTGAACAGACATTGTCGTGTGCTGTGGTGGGGAAAAAAACCACCATGAAGCGGGGGAGGCTCGATCCCACGAACAACAGGAGCCACGGAATGGCGTGCCCCGCTCCCCGGCACAGGGCGGGGGGTGACCGGCCAAGGCGGGAGTCCCTCCGCTGCTGAGGGCCGCGAAGAGACGGCGGAGCTATTCCCCGCCCCGAAGAGCCTACCGCACCCAGCTCCACACAGCCCTGCGGGGCGCCGGGGAGCGGGACCCGCCGCCCCCTACCTCTGCGCCGCCGCGGCTGAGGTGCACCAGCGCCGCCGAGGCCTCGTGAATCTCGCTGCCATCGAAGACGCCGCAGCCGGCGAGAACCAGGGCTACCCGCTTGCCCATCGCCGCCGAGCGCCAGGCAGAGGCTGTCCAAGCGGGCGAACCCGGACCCCGCAGCACCCTCCCTCTTCCTCCTGCTGCTGCGCCTGCGCCGCTGGGTTCAGCTCGGCCTCCATCTTGCAGCGCCCGCGGTCCTAAAGGCGGCGCCCATGGGTGCTCAGTCTGCCCCGGGGGTCTCCACACCGCATGGAAACCCTTGCGGGCAGCTGTTCTCTAGGTCCTGTCCCTCCTGCCTACGACATGTCGGTGAGGATGAGTTTTAAACGGCAGAGGGAAAGCGGAGGGGTGGATGGATGAAGATGTGCTTTTTGTTTTACGTGGAACAGGCTCAGATGTATTTTCGGTCTCCCTTTCCTGGCCTGCTTACCGCAGCGGAGCAGTAGCACTGAGCTGGTGCTGTGTGGTGCTGTTACTCATCTGTATTGCTGCAGCTCTTCTGGAAGTTGCTTTGCTTCCAGCAGGACCTCACAGAGGCTCCACAGTGTGGTTTCCTGTTTACACGTAGGACTATAATGATGTAATGAATATACAGCTTCAAAAGCAAAAATAAGTGGAGTTTGGGTAGAAGCCTTTTGGGTTCTGATGCTGTTGAGGATCAACGGTACCCTCACACATGAGACTCTTTTTGTAACCTCACATTGTGTTCTAGGGAGTGGCTTCATTTTACCAGGAAAACCAGAGTTTCTTTGGAAAGTGAACCTTTCTTCTTTGACCCGCTCCGTGCTTGGTCATGAAGGCATTGCCTTAGGTAACCAGAGGGCTTCTTTGGGCCAAGGCAGACAGATGTTCATCCCTACTGTCCTTGTGCCTGCACATGCAAATGCCACATAGGACACCAGTTGTATTTAATTTTAGAAAAAAAAAAAAAAAAAATTTCATGGTCTGTTTCTCTTATAATAAGAAACTTGGGCTTAGTAATGAAAACCTATGTTTTTGCTGGGGCAGAGTGCTGAAAAACTGAATCTTGTAGGTAAATAAGAATGTCTTCCAGAAATTTGTAATATGGGGGTTCTGCAGAGGCAACAACAGTGCTTACACTGGAAATGGCATATGAAAGAAAGCAAAGTCTCTTTCTGTAGCAAAATGCATTCATCTATATATTGAGAGGTGGGGAGTCTGCGTGATGACGGATAGGGAGATTCTTGAACAGGGAAGTGCTGAGATAGCGAAGCTCCCTGCTTGAGGGTATACTGCTGTCTGCTTGACAGTGTTTCCTTCAGTCTTGTTTTTTGCTACAGTGTGATGACTTGTGTAGATGTTCAAAACCAAAGTAGCCATTCAAACCCACAACCTTTGGCTGCTGCAGGGGTTGTTTTCCCCTTTCTCTCTGTTCCTTCCATCCTGTTGCTCTCAAGGGCAGAGATGGAGAAAGTACTTTTATAATTGGAAATAACCAAGAGTCTTCTTCATTGCATCGGGAAAATGTTCGGTTTTCACTAAGCAAAAGAAAGTACTCCAGGAAATGAGAAAAATGTAGGAATCCTGTCAACTCTAGAAGCTGATCTTTCACAGAATCATAGAATGGTTTGGGTTGGAATACACCTTAAAGCTCATTTAGTACCAATCCCCTTGCCACGAGCAGAGACACCTCCCACTAGACCATATTGCTCAAAGTCCCGTCCAGCCTGGCCTTGAGCACTGCCGGGGATGGGGCATCCAAAACTTCTCTGAGCAACCTGTGCCAGTATAATCTTTATAGGCAGTCTCAATCTTTCCTCTAAGCCTGCTGATGGACAAAGATGCAGATCAGCTCTGGCGGTTTATGAAGGGCACCCTGACATGCGTCTGGCTAATAAACGAGACAGCTGCTGATTCAGAAATAGCTAACATGAGCTTTTTAGCTCAAGTGTATTTATTCACAAATTTATTAGCTGTTTATTTTCTATGTTAAAATATGTTTCACAATGTAACTTAGGTTATATGAGAAATAAAAAATGGAATACTGTGCAGCAAAAGTTTCCTAAGGGGTGCAATGAAGTGAGATACAAAAATGCTACTAAAATGAAAAAAGCAAGAGCTTTGCCATCTTAGTCACTTGACTCAACACTTTCAGCAACCACCGCAGTGCCTGAATAGAGACTTAATAGCGCAAACTGCAAACACATGCTGAGCCACGACTAAGAACCAGTTCATACTGTATTTCTAGTTTGGCTAATGAGCGGTTATGGCACCTTCATGATGTCATTTCACTTCCCTGCAGCCTGGCTTCATGGAAAGGATAAATTATGCTTCCCTTATTTCATAAAGTACTTACAAGGTTACACATCAATCTCTAAAAATAGGAATAACAGCTGTATTTCACACAAACACATAACCTTTCCAAACACATGAAAAAGCTGGCATCTTATACTACACTCAAGCTAGAAAATACATGAATAATAGCACACTTTATTTTATAAAGAACAAAACCAGAGCTTTACTTTAAAGCAGACATAACTAACATGCATGAGATTAAAATGAAATACTGAAATATAGGTATGTATAGAATCACAGAATCATTGAGTACCAGGTTGGAAGGGACCTCAAGGATCATCTGGTCCAACCTTTCTTGGCAAAAGCACAATCTAGACAATATAGATTATGCATACATGCATTAAATTAATGTATAGTGCTGAATGACATGGGTTTTAAACATGAGCAGTATAGAATCAGGCAGCAATGAAGTGAGATACAGAAAAGTTGCTGAAATTAAAGATTTGAATAGCTTTTTAATAACCGTGCCATCTTACAGTTTTCTGAACACCTTTAGTACTTCCAGCATTACAGAGACTGGTATTCAGCTGCCTATCCTGCATGTTGATGTAGGATGCGGGGTTTTTCAGCTAGACTAGGGCTTGTATGCAATGAACAAGGATGCTTCTCTGGCTCCTGTTAGTCAAAAGTCCACAGCACAGTTATTATTTACCCAGTGAATAGCACACACCAGCTCTTTCACCAAAACTTATGGAACTACCAAACTTATCCTCCTGGGCTCTGATGCTAGCATAGCCAGTTTTGAACTTTACAGAGCTGGAAAAATGCTTGCTGCAGGGGTGCAGCTGGCAAAGCTGTCATTGCTGTTTCTCTTAGCCAGAGGTCCTCTGGTAGTTTGTTCTTGCTATGTTGTAAAAATGAGAGAATAAACTGCTGTATAACCCCCATAATGTAAATTGTTACAACCTGAGTAAGTGTCCTGGAGTGGGTGACTGATATATGAACTTAGCTTGAAACACTGAAAAGCTTCAGACAAGACTTCTGAGCAGCCAGAAGAGGCTCAGGGCGGCTCTCTTTATCACAGCAAAAGCCCTTCTGCCGCTTGGTGAGGCCTCACCTCGTCGTCTTGGGTCCAGACCCAGAGCTCATCCTTCTCGGGGCATTCTGCGTGTAAGGATGGGCGTTTGATGTGTGTTCTAAAGTGGCCCCAAAACAACGCTTGAAGCAACACGCCGGGCTGCTAACAAGTGCTCCAGATAAATTAAAAGAATGCACAGTTGTCTCCAGAAAACCGAAATCGTGGCTCATCAAGTGACGTGTTTAAGGGCCGATTCACCACACGGCAGGTTTTCCTCAGAAAGAGCTTAGAAACGCCCTGCGTTGGGTCGGGACCCCGCGCACAGCGCGGTGTCGCCCTTCGCGCCTCCGGCCCGGGCGCTCCCCGGGCCCCGCCGCCCGTCCGGGCACTGTGGGCGGGCTCGGGGGCGGCTTCCCTCCTTCCCTCCCTCCTTCCCTTCCGCCAGGCCGACGCAGCCCCGCCGACTCCCCCGCCGGGCCGCAGCACCGGGGCCGGGAGGCCCCGCAGGCCGCGCCGCCATGGGTGCCGTCCGGCACTACCGGCTGCTGCAGCTGCTGCTGCTGGCGGCGGCGGTTTGGGGTCCTTGTTTGTCGGCGGGGCCTCGCTCCCCGCAGCGGCGGTGGCCGGTGCCTTACAGGTGAGTGAGCACACGGGGACGGGGCCCGGCGGCCGGAGCGGGGAGAGGCGCGGCTCCGCGGCTGCCCGCGCCTAACCGCCCGCAGCAGCTGCCTCCAGGGTCCGTCAGCTTTCCGCTGGTTTTCTTTGCTTATTTAATTTTTAGACTAAAATGGCCATGAATAGTTTCCCCTTTTTAACCGCGGGGATATTTGTCATTTCTGCGGTATTGGGTGTATTTAGCTCGCAAGGGAATGGGAATTGCGCTCCCTCTGTCAGAAGTGGGAATGAGTGCCCTTGCTTTAAAGATGTTCCTTTAATCCCCGTTCTAGCGAAGAGTTGTGATGAGGAAGTCCGGCTACGTTTTATTATATTTTTTTTTTTAATTTAACTTTCCTTCGTACTTCTGTTCATGATACGTGAAATTGTATAAACTCCCCATTTCTGCTCCAGAGCTGTCTTAGCTCCAGAGGAAGACATGGTGGTGTTGGAGAAAGCAGAAGAGTGCATGTTATCGCATTTACTGGAGCACATAGCTGCAGCTTGAGTTATACTGAGGAAGTGAGCCTCTTCAGAGAAGAGCTGTGCTTGCATGTGTATTTTGTGCGGGTTTGCTGTTTGTAAAGGGAGGTGTTCGCAATATTTGACTGCTATCTAATGCAAACCTGAAGTTTTGAAAGCCTGTTGTGTAATTCCGAGCAGTTATGTTTGTATCAGGTGATGCCTGAAGGAGCTGATCTTGCCGTCACGAGTTGTTTGGGTTTTCCAGCAAGTTCAGTAGTTGCAAGATTGGGTCTTGGGGTGGTCAAAGTGGAGTGCAAGCCTGTCAGTGTGAGAACCTCAGAAATGTGGTATTTTAGCACTTCTTAACATGCTTGTTACCTCCTTGTCGCATGGGAAGTGCAGTGGGACGGGAAATTGAAAATACAAGGTGTGCAGTTTAGAAACAGGACTTTAATGTGTGGCTGGCATAAGTCTTTGTTTTGTAACTATATGTTCTTTTTTCAGTGTCCCTTCCCTTTTCCCCTGGACAAAATAAAGCTGACATGCTGAAGTACCCAGCAAGCTTGGAGAGGTCTGCACTGAAAATCAGTAGTGTCTCAGCAGGGCTACTGGCCTTACTATGGCTCAGGAAGTCCCATGTCCTTGAGTCATCTCATGGCTGGGGTATTTGTGTCATGCAGGAGCTCTGGGCAACTGTGTTTGGTTCTCAGGCTGTGCTCTGGGCAAGCTGTGTACTCCAGTCTGTCTTGGTAACAGGAATATAGGAACCTGTGTTTTAAGTGAAATACAGGGAGTGAAGCTGAAGGAAACTGGGAAAAGGAAGATTTGTCAGAAAACTGTTTTGCTGTTTGTATATAACGTGATGAATAAGCAGATTTGGTCTTCCGTTTTTGAGGTTTAATAGGAATGGTGGATGGAAACAGTGATACTAGTGAAGTTCTTACACTTCATTATCTAAATTAGTATAGAGGAATAGATTTATTTTTTTGTTTGTTTCTGGTTTTGTTCTGATATTGGCAATATTCTAGAGTAAAAATAGCTCCATGTAGGGAGCTCTTACTACACAATAGTTTCCCAGAGCAAACTGGTCAATCCCTGTGTGGACCAACTGTTAGGAGAATATTTTTGAGGCAGATCTCAAACTGTCCTCTCCCCAGCATCTGTGTGTCCCTGATTTTGTGAGTATAAGTCACCCTTTGTAATCTGCATCATTTCCACTCCATCACAGAATCACAGAATCAGCCAGGTTGGAAAAGACCTTCAAGATCACCATGTCCAACCGTTACCCCAGGACTGCCAAGTCCACCTCCAAAATAAGTCACTAACATTATAATGTCCATGTCATATCATCAGTTAATTCCTTCCATTTGAGCCATAATATGAACATCTTCATTAACCTATTTGAACTTTGGGATATTAAGTACACAGAAATAGTTACATGTTCAACAGAAATCCATTTCCAGTAGTGTTAGTTAATAAGTAACTGTGCTTTCCAAACTTGTTCTCATCCAGGTTATATTAAAGAAGTTAAAAGAATTCAGTGCTTGCTATAATTCACAATTGGCCATATGTGATCTTTGCATTTAGGGTTCTTCACTGAATATTTCTTATAAACAGTCTTTTGTCAGTTGCAGAAGAGTTGTGTTTCCATTTGTATTGTGATTCGTACTCTGTACAACATGACTGGCATTTATGAATCTGAAGTCCTGTTTCTGCAGATGTGCACCTCAGCAGCCTGACAGACTTGTGTAGCTCCAAGTGTTGCAGTGTCTGGATCACAGAACCTGTCTTTGGGGTGGCTGGACACTTGGGCTGTCCCCCTCAGGCCCTTAGGAAGCCACGAAGCAGTTACTCCAGCCAGGAAGCTGTGCTTATCATTCTGTGTGCTTCTCTTTCTCAATGCAGGCGCTTTGACTATCGTCCAAAACCCGATCCTTACTGCCAAGCTCGTTACACCTTCTGTCCCAGTGGCTCTGCCATTCCAGTTATGAAGGAAGAGGACATAATTGAAGTGTATCGATTACAGGCTCCTGTATGGGAATTCAAATATGGGGACCTACTAGGACATTTGGTAAGGTGATGTTTCTGGTTAACAAAGTTGTAGTGTCAAATTCAGCTGAGTTCAACAGCGGGTGTCAAGAAGGGAAGCAAGAGTGTAAGGTTGAGATGCGTTTGCATGGAAGAGTATTGGAGCACTCAAGCTCAGCTATCTATAGGAAGGATGCCCAAAGAGCTGTAAGCTTCAAACAGAAGTTACAGAATTTAGCTCAGCTAAAGAAAAGAGCATGACCAGCACTGTTGGTGGGTTTGAATGTGTTCTCCTATGGAGCTTTGGCAGTGTTTTGTATATCCACATCATTACGTTTGGAGTGTTTTTCTGCGCTAGAACTGCATCAAGAAAATATATTTATCCCCTTATATCAGATGAAGTGTTTCCTTAGTGTATTAAGTTTTCTGTTCTTAAAAACTTACATATTTGCATGAACATGGATATCTGTCAGGAGTGCACAGCTGGCTGGTCAGAATCCTGGATCGTGGGGAGTTGGTTGCTTTCATGGATCTTTCTTGAATGTTATGATTGGTATTTAAGACTGATCATTAGACTTTATTTAAGACTGATCACAGACTTCCATATTTGCATGACTCCATGAATGGAGACTAATTAAAGAATCTCAACTTCAGTGATATTTATAATTCAGTAGCATAATTAAGCTTGAAAGCACAATCCCTAGTGAATAAATACTAGTGAACATGAAATAGCAACATCAAAACCAAGCACACAGAGTCAAAAATGGAAATAGCTTCAAATATCATAGTTGTTAAACTAAGGTTGGATTGATTTATTTACAGCTTTTGAAAGAAATATTTATCTCATTCCTCTTGTGGCTTTAATTACTAAGATCTGGTTTTGGTAACTCTGTTCTGGTCTTTATGTGTTTGATACCCCTGTGAGGTTGATTCAGAAGTAAACTTGAGTTTTGAAGATGAGCTCCCACTGAGTATCTGGAGACAGAATTCATAATGGATGGATAGACAACTGCTGAGACAGTGTGGCTCTATGATAAAAGTACGTGTGTGATACAATCCAGTATGTTGTGTATCAGTGCTGCTGAATCCAAGGCGTTATAGGAACCTCTGCCTCTCTTCTCACCCTGTGACACAGCAGCTCCCAAGTGTCTTATTTTCTGTACAGCTCAAGCTGAAGTAGTTTTTATGTTAAAGTTCTGGGCCTTTGGTTGTTTTTTTTCTTTTCCAGAAAATTATGCATGATGCTGTGGGTTTCAAGAGCTCTCTAACAGGCAAAAACTATACAATGGAGTGGTATGAACTCTTCCAACTTGGGAACTGCACATTTCCACATCTACGGCCTGGCATGGATGCACCATTCTGGTGTAACCAGGGTGCTGCCTGCTTTTATGAAGGAATAGATGATGCACACTGGAAGGAAAATGGAACTTTAGTTCTTGTGACCACAATATCAGGTAGGTTTCAAATGCTTTGGGTAGTGCTTATATAGAATATAGAGTCAGCCTTGTCTTCCTGTAAAGCAGTACCTTTTAATTTATGTTTTGTAGGTTATTCACAATGTTAGTCACTGATACTAATTTCAAACTGAAATACTATCTCTGCGCTCTATACAGAAAGTGGTCTGAGGCTGCTGCCTTTTGAACAAAACACCCTGAAGATTTGTTAAATGAGAGTCATTTGGTGTTGCTGTACAAAAACATTGAGTCTCTTGAGTGTAAAAATAGAAAACAGCTTGTACAGAACCATTATAGACTTGTTTCACAAGATTTCACCAAAACAAAACCTTCTATTGTGAAGTGACAGATGACTGCTGAGATAGAAAAACTGGTGGAAATGTGTAGATTACTGGGCAAACAAATAAGGCATATTTAGAAATTGTCTCAGAAATATAAAGAATACTAATCTCTTCTTTCCATCTCCCCCATTATGTGTTATAAAAACTGTGCAAATGTCCCCAGTAATAGGTCTCTGTCATATGGTGTAGAACAAAACCAGGACTTACACCTCTAAATAAGTGGATGATCACCAGAATAGCTTCTTTGTGTATACCAAACACTGAAATCCTAAAATGAAAAGGTCCTTTAAATAAATCTGGCTGATTACTGTAATAATACAGTGAATGGCTTAAAAACAAAGCCCACTGAGGACTTGGAGAGTTACAAATTTTGTGACCAAAATGACTTACTCTGCGAAGTTAGCTGTGTACAGGGCACAGTGGAAAGTTACAGATAGGGTGATGTGGTGCTTTATGTTTGCCCGAATCCAGCTTCAGCAGCTTTGCTGGACTTAGTCTCTAGATAATCTATCCAGTGCCGAAAGTTACTGTGGAAGAGGATGAATGGGTGCGAGCACAGATGAGACGCTGGAACAGGTTGCCCAGGCAAGTTACGGATGCTCCATCCCTGGCAGTGTTCAAGGCCAGGTTGGACGGGGCTTTGAGCAACCTACTCTAGTGGAAGGTGTCCCTGCCTATGGCAGGGGGGTTGGAACTAGATGATCTTAAGTTCCTTTCCAACCCAAACCATTCTATGATTCTGTGATCATGAGCTGAACCTCCTTCCTTCAGAGAGCAGGCAAAAAGTGTCCCATTTTGTGGGAGAGGGCTTTAACATACGAAACAGCTGGCCCTCTTTGCTTTTGTGAGATCCTACATTGCCCTTTGCCAGCAGACTGCAGTGAAGCAATCTCATGTTGTCTTAAAGCCCATTGGCTGTGTGAATGTTACTTAGGGATATGTTTCTTCTGTAAAACAGGGCAGGATTAGCCAAAGTCAGATTTTTTTATTGTTTAGGCATCTTCCAAGAGATTATCATGGAGCTGTGCATTAACCTGTAATATTTTTTGTTTAATCTAAGAGGTTAAGGCCAGAACTTCATATGAAGTTCATCTCAGTCTTGTTAGGAGAGACAAATCCTTTTCAATAACATGCCTTAAAGAATACACACTAGGAAGGTGATCTGGTAGGAATTAGAGAATCCGAAGGGGAGCTTCAAGCCCGTGTATAGTAAGTACAGTTCTTAATACAGATGAAATCACTTGCTGTTTTATTAAACCAAGTCATGAGCAATTAAAAAAAGAGAGTATCCAACGCTTTCACTAAACAGAATGATTGTTATGCTTACTGTGAAGCCCAAAATCTCCCAAGTGTGAAAAACAGTTAAAATGGTGCAGCCTAGGAGGTGACCGTGCAGAGCTCTACCACTCTGAGGTAGTGGCTTGCACACAGGCCTTACCTTGGGGTAAGTGTGAGACATGTTTACTCTCTGATGAAGAGTAGACCCACCAATCTGACCTTTGCAGTATGTTTTGGAGGGAGAGCATGGCGTGCAGTGCTCTTCATTGGTCTTGACGAACGCAACGTTGCGGTGAACTCGGGCAATGCAAGAGGCTGGTTGTCGCATGCAGGGCGGTGGTGACATGGGTCTGCCTGATGTCTGCCACCCCTGAACTGTGAGGTATCTGCTGCCAGACTCTCAGCTTGTGTCCTGGGTTCAGCTATAGCAGTCATTTTTCTCCTTCTTAGTAGCTGGTGCAGTGCTGTGTTTTTTAACTTTCAGCCTGGGAACAACGCTGATAACACCGATGTTTTTAGTTGTTGCTAAGTAATGTTTACTCCGACCAAGGACTTTCTCAGTCTCATGCTTTGCCAGAGAGGAGGGGAAGCGGGGAGGAATCAAGAGACAGGACACCTGACCCAAACTGGCCAAAGGGGTATTCCATACCATGGCACGTCATGCCCAGTATATAAACTGGGGGGAGTTACCCGGAAGGCCCAGATCACTGCTCGGGTCGGGCTGGGTATCGGTCAGCAGGTGGTGAGCGATTGTATCCTCTCCCCTTGTTATTTCACTAATCATTATTATCACTGGTGGTAGCAGTAGTGGGTTTGTATTATACCTTAGTTGCGGGACTGCTCTTATCTCAACCTGTGGGAGTTACATTCTTCCGATTCTCCTCCCCATCCCTCCGGGAGCAGGGGGAGGAAGAAGGGGGGAGTGAGCGAGTGGCTGCGTGGTTCTGAATTACCGGCTGGGCTCAAACCATGACAGCTTGCAACAGTCCTGCCCATCTGTCAGCAGCTACGAAGCATGGTTACTGCACTCACAGCAGTGACACTTGCAGCTCAAGAGAGATCACGGCTTGGAACACCCTCATGATTGCAAGCTGTCGTTTGACTGTGTCTTCTGATGTGTTGTGCAAGAAGAACCTGCAAAATTTGGTCATGCTGTGAATATAAGGTGCCACACAGATCTGAGTCATGGATGGTCATACTGTGCTGTGGCTGAGGAAAGAGAGCGTGGGAAGGGCTCAGCTGAGGTGCAGTGCTGGGATTGCAGGGAAAAACAAAAGAAGGAAAATTAGCCCTGTGCTTCAGCTGTATTTTGGAGCAGAAGCTGGTGCATCGCCCATAGCAAGCTACCAGAGAGATGAGTTGTTAGGGATGTCTTCCTCATTCCGGTTGTGAATCACCATCACCAGAGTGCTCCAAACATGTATTCTAAATTAAGAAATAATCCTCAAGGGCTTGAAGTTTACTGGTCTTCACATCCGTCTCATCATTTGGCTTTTAGTTCAACTTTGCTGTCTGAGGAGCTGCTAAAACAGCAGGTATCCCAGTGTAGGGTTTCTTTTGTGGAGACATGAAACTTCTGCCCTGAGGATCTTTAAGATCCCTTCCAACCCAAACCAATCTATGAATTGCTGAATTCAGGTAAAACTTCAGGAAGTGCGGAAACGCCTGGTGCGCTGGTGAGGACTTTGTCAGCATTTCTGGTAGATTGTGCCACCTGCACTGCTTGTCTGCATGGATAAAACAAAATCAGAAGTGTCATGGTTCCCTGACGTTTGGATGTTTTCGCATAGTAGCAGGAAATGGGGCAGAAAAAGGAATTACAGTTTAAATAACTTACATGTAAATATAGCTTTTTTCAGCTGGGTATTGCTTCTCCCTCCAACCTAAGCCTTGTGTCCTTGTATGCTCAGGTAGCGTTGCAGGTAAACTTCTGCAGGGAAGGGAGGCGAACCTTGAAATAGATGGAAAATATTCTGAGTCAGATATTTGTTACCTTATCTCTGTAATACTTATTTTCATCTCTTACAGGAACCATGTTTAATGAAATGGCAAAATGGGTGAGACACGACAATGAGACTGGCATTTACTATGAGACCTGGACAGTTCAGGCAAGTCCTGACAAACAATCAGTAGTGTGGTTTGACGCTTATGAATGCTCTAAATTTATACTGAGAACGTACCAGAAGCTGGCTGACTTGGGAGCTGTCTTTAAGAAGATACAAACAAACTACACAAGCATAATTTTATTCAGTGGTGAGCCTGTTTATCTGGGAAATGAAACATCTATTTTTGGACCACAAGGAAACAAGACATTGGCAGCAGCTATAAGGGACTTCTACTACCCATTCAAACCCCATCGGACAGTCAGGGAGTTTTTTGTGGATCTCCTAAAAATTATTGATCGTGTCATCTTGAATCATCAGTTTTACCTCTTCTACAACTTGGAATACTGGTTTTTACCTATGAAGTTCCCTTATCTCAAAATAATTTATGAAGAGGTCCCATTACCTACTGGAAGCAAAACATCCTTTGGTGTGTAGTGGCTTACTGAAGAACCAAACTTGCCCTTATGTCAGAATATTCATAAGGATTTGGGAGTGCTGCCATGATGGTGTTAAAGTGTTTCACTGCCAACTGTGAAAGCTGTGTTGGGAAGGCTTTGTTAGATCACATGAAAGACTTTGCCTTTTTTTACTTATTACCTGTGTAGCTTCAGTGTCTCTGACATGCCTGGCTTCTGTGTGACCTGTCTGAAGGTGGGCCAGTGCGGCTGCTCTTGGCTAGACTCTGCAGTGCCAGAGGGCATGTGGAAGGCAGCCTGCTCTGGTCTCCGCATAGATGGCCATGTGGCCACAGAGAGCACCTGGCCACCAACATGGTGGGACACAAGCATTACAAGGACCTTTTAGTCTGAACAGCTCGGCGAATCCGTGTGTTGGAGCTGACAAACCTGAGTGCCTGGATGTGCCCAGTTCCCTCAACATGTGCCTTACGTTGACGTTTCTGTATTTCTTGGGTTTGTATAACTGGGACCTATGAACTGTTCTCTGATTCGTGACATAGGTGTTCATCAGGGTGGGAAGGGGCAGAATCTACTAGAAGATGGCATGGGTGATATCTTTTCCTCACTTTGCTTCCTTCACCTGCATTGTGAACACAATACAGATGGCTCTTCCCAAGATTTGTGTGTGTTTTCTGGCACAGACAGAAGGCAAAGAGCCTGTTCTGACGTCGGCATTGATGCATAACTGCAGTGTTGTAGCAGTCTCCTGCCTTGAAGTCTGCTTGAGGCTTTGATTAGATCAGTTTCATAGAAGTCATGTTTGTATTACTTTTAAATGTCTTTAAAAAGCATTTACTATGAAAGAAGCAGTGGCAGTTTGTGGGGTGTCAGAGTTAAAAATCCACACTGGTCACAGAGTTGCCTGTGAGAAGCGAGTGCAGGCTCTGGCAGTGCTGTGTGCAGTCATGGTGCTGTGCTGGCTGTGGTGTCCATGAGTCCTGCTCCAGGTGACCCCTGCAGCAGCTTGGTAATGGGTTTCTTTAAACCCAATTGACCAAAGCAAAGGGAACACTGGCTTTCTGGAGAGCAGCGAGGTGCCTGTACACTAAACATACACCTGCAGCAGCATAACCCTCTGCAAATGTACACTGCTTGCTTTATTTTTTTAACTAGCTGCAGAATGAGTAGTGCTGCTGCGGAGGTTATTGCTGCACCATGGCTAAGCAGTGACACAGGAACCCAGCTCTGCAGTTTCAGTTGGCTTGGGCCAAGTTAAGAACTTGGTGCAGGCAAAGAGGGGAGTACGCAGTGATTTGATTCAAATCGTAAGAATGGCAGAAAGTTAACCTTGTGTTAAAAAGTCGCTAACATTAATCAGTTGAATTGCATTATCATGTAATGGGATGAGCATGAGAGGGCGAGATGAATGAGGTGATCAGAGTACCTCTGTGCTGCAGGGGAAAGCTGCTCATTAGTTTCACTTCTGTGAAACTTCATCTTCTGCCTCACCTTGAAAGACTTTATTCTGCAACCAAAGACACCAGCTCTTGCTTTAGCCAGCTGAGAGACTCCTGTGAGGAATTTTCTAACTGATACTATGCCGTCTAACATAATACTATGAAAATGGCTGTGAACAGTTATCCTGAAACAATAACTTGGGGGGTTCATACCACCTCTGAGAGTCAAAATCCCTTGAAGAGCTTGATGCTACAGGCCCTGGGGAAGGGACTGTTCTAAAGCCTGTCTCCCATCTGCTGCATGTAACAAAGGCTGTTACAGAGTTCAGAGAACAGCTTTTGGGTATCTGAGCCTCAAAGGGAAGAAAGAAGCTGGCCATAAGGTAGGTCTACAGGACCTTCAGTCCAGATACTCTCTTGCTGTCAGAGATTTCAGCTACAGGATTAGGAAATTGACCCTTTTCCTCTTTCCCTCACACCCCAAACACTCAAGCCTTTGGGGGAGGATTCAGGGGTGGCACTTTTTATCTCTTAAATCCTGCTTCTTGGGGATAAGGCAGCAAAATGGGTCTGATGATACTACATCCACCAAAGTTCTTGCCTCACTAGTGTTTAAATCTGGCTTTGAGATCCAAGCTGCCTGGTTGCACATCACACAGTTCTTTATCTTACAACCATAAAAGATTAGTCAGCAGATGAGGTACAATACCAGATATCACAAGAGTCTCTCTCCATATTCATGTAACAAACCATGACAGCTGATCTTCAAGCAAGAGCTTCCTAAAATGGGAAACTATGCATTTTCTGTCATGTTGCAAGACCAGAAGAAGCAGGTATTTTCCTATGAAAGGTCCAAAGCTGTCCCAGTTGCTCAGCATTTTGCCAGAACTGCCATCTTACAAAAGCCTGGCTGGAAAGCAGAGCAGAAAGCACACTGCAGTCTACATTTCAAAGCATGTGAACAACAACGGCCAGCAGTGGCTGTGATCCTACAAGAAAAACCTAACGAAAAGGATGAGCAGATGAACATACAGAACATGTGAGGTTAATTGTGGTCTCACTGTCCTAGCTTTGATGCTATTAAACTTCACTCAATCATACCTCCAAGGAACTTGTTTCTACAGCACCTGTATTTTAGGAGAATTAACTTACAGTTTCTAGTCTGAGCTACAGACACTGAAGTTCTGAGTCCCTTTAAGACCTCACTAATTTCCTCATAAATCAATGCTCCAGTTCTAGATACAGCAGCAGCAGCCACACTTGCGTTTAGCATTGTGTTGTGAACCCACTAGACCAGCCAGAGGCAAACACAGATCTCTGAAGTAACATGACAAATTCTAGGTTTATAGTCAGGCTTACTCCAAATCTGAAGAGGCCCGGCTGAAACCTGCTTTACATTCACAGGAAATTAATTTGGACCACAGCAAAATTTTACCAATGATTGAGAGCTATATATAGCTAATGTATACCTATGTAGTCACATCAGTTTACATGAGTATTAGTGAACGTTTCTGACTAAAAAAAATGAGAAAAATTCCTAACCCCCCCCTTAAATTCTCTTTTGTAGCTTTAGGTGAACTACAGGAAACTACCAAGTTAATGTAAGCAGCTGCTCTTAAATCACTCACCTTTTCACTTCTGGTGTATTACCTCATGGAGCATGACTGGTCAGGATTACCCCAGCTGCTTTGCATCAACAGCTTTCAAGAGTGACTGTGTATCAAAAACCTGACACAAGTGCTGCATCACTTCAGAGGTGAGATTTGTGACTGCACATATTAACAGCTCCTACGCAAAACCAGACAACCAAGCCAATGCTGGATTGTCTTCTGAAAACACGAAATAAACTTGAGCCCAGGGAAAATTATTTTATACAGCTGTAAGACACTTGTGTTCATGTTTCTAGTGAACATCATGACAGTCTGTGGTACTCTGGTTACTAATTATGTCATGGATTTTTACTTATTTTTTTTATTATTATTTGTTCAAACATAAGAATTGGCAAAATAAGAATTGTACAGGATTGGCTAAAACGGAGCACAGTAGCTTTTCCTGGAGCCACTTACAACATAGGCTTGGCCTGGGAAGTTTGTTTCATAGCTGCATTATTTGAGCTAAGGATGCTGTAATAAAAAACTGCTGACCTTCAGTGGAAGGGAGAGATCCAACAGAGGCTTCTCTGTGGGAAGCAGAACGCTGGATTTCAGAGACATGAATTCCAAAGTGAGGGAACACCAGCACGAAGGTTGTGCCTTGCCTCTCAGTTATTCCCACTACCACAGCAGTAAGCAACAGGTTTGCCTTGCTGACACTGGGACACTGGCCGTCAAGGTTCAGAGAGGTTTTGGCTGCATTATGGGTGAGATTACTTCACACGTTCATTTAGTGATTTAGTAATTCCTAGTGTTTTACTCCACCTTTATCATGCAGGCAAACCCAGGAGTCAGAGTATAAAAAACACTGAGCTTTTTTACTGTTACGGACTAAATATATTGACACCTTTTATACAAATAAAAGCAAATTATAGTATTACATTGATTTAACAAATTCTAATACAAAAAATGCGTATTTCAGAAAATGCAATTTTTAAATCCAATCTCTAAAGAAACATACAACTCCCCTATAAAGATGTCCAGTCCACTGAGCACTGCTTGCTCAAAATAGTTATGAACTTAAATACGCTCTGAAGTGTATTACACTTGAACTATACATTTGGATAAACCTTCTCAAGTCAGAAATGAAGAAAATCTACTTATATTCAGGAGTAGCTGTACCACTCACACAAGAAGAGGCTGCCTGCTAAGCTGAGCCTGGCCCATAGCCGGAGCAACTCTGCCTTGCTGATGGCTTCCAAACACGTTCAGCAGCCACGTGAAGACTTCAGCGTTACCCATCAATAACGGAGGAGAGAAAATAATGTAACTGGTGGCGGTAAGAAATGAAGTCACAAGCCACATCCAGATCACAGGCAATACGCTGCCTACAGCACTTACAGACTAAAAACTTTCTTTAATAAAACTGATGTACCAAATATTCGAAACAAGGTTTTGCCTATTGCTCTACTCCACGCAAGTTTACTCCTGTTAGGTTTTTAAATATGAAGTGATCGAGCTAGCTTAATTCAAGGGATACAAAATGATCATCTATCAAACATTCACTTTATACATAAATGTTTCTGAAACAGATTTACAGTATACAATTAGTTTATACAGCTTAAGCAACTGTTACAATGTCATTTCTCTCAAATTGAAAGCAGCCAAAAGGTCTAAGGTTTTGTTAGCAGATTCTTGGTCATCACTTAAATTTTAACCTTCACATCTCATGCTCTTCACATCCACGTCATCGCATTTAACACTTCAGGGTTCACTTAATAAACTACACCTTATTCCATCTGACCCTATGCTGCAAAACTGGTTAATGGGCAAGAAAAGCTCATTAACTCCAATGTGGTTTAAATACAATGTATCTACATTTTTCCCCAGAATGCTTTCATTTCCTGAGCTAGACATAAAATACCTTAAAACAGGTTTAGAAACAGATCTGAGGCCCCATAAGCAAACTACATTAAAATGCGTAGAGGGGAAGAAAAACCACCCCACTTCTGGTAGCTCGCGCTACTATTGGTTTGCACTCCAAATACATTTTAGGTGGATCTAATAATCTGTTGAATAAGGTAACAAACTTAGTATTTTAGTCGTCTAAACTATGTTATTGTGTATTGCTCTTGCCTTTTATGACTTTTATATAAAAGAATGTATTATTTCACAGCCTACTAAATAGGCCTCATCATCTCAAATCTTGCCATCTAGGTGCCTGGGTTTAGAACTGCTGTCTGTAGTCTGCACCAGAAGCACGCAACTTTTGTGTGGCTTTGTTTGGTTTTAAGATCAGATCTGATCCTGTTCAATACTAGTATCTAAATGAAAGAACAGCCTATTAAAATTGATATTTTGCAGGTACATTTCCACAGTTTAAATACATTTTTTATTTCCATAAAAGTCTGAGGTCACTGTCAATGACAAAGAACAAATCTAGAACAGAAAACGGATTTTCATCTGGATAAAAAGGGGGTTTGGAGCTATCCACGATTTCTGTTTTTGAATCTGGATCTCATAAATAATTCTGAATGAAAAACTAATTTTCTAATCAAACCATGAAGTAACTTACAGTAAAAACTGTATTATTAAATAAGCTTATACAGCAAATTGCAATATGGTAAGCTTGGGTTTAAGGTGCTATTCCATCTGCCCTGAAGTCTTTTAAGGACTTTACCATGTGGGCATCATGTCCGGGAACCAGACTCTACCGAGATGCTTTGAAACTTCCCAATGAATCTGCTCTAAACTGTATTTCTGATCAGGAATCAAAACTTCCTCCATAATAGAAAGCTGCGAGAGACGACCACCACACATCTTCACAAACTCAACAAAGGCACTGCAAGAGACTTCACATTCTCCGAGGCCAACGGCTGATAGATACTTGCAACGTTCTGCAATACGGATCAGCTCCTCATCCAGTGGCCGTAATCCATTGGCGCACACAACCAGTTCAACCAACCGAGGACACGTCATCCCAACGCGGCCAAGCACGTCTTTGCTTACCGATCTTCCAAAGTAAAGGTGAGTGACGGGTATTTCGTAACGAAAGAACGGGTCAAACTCTTCTTCGTACAAGAAAAAGTACATGACTAAATTTACTTTAGGAGAATGCTTGATGAAAGCGTCCCAGCTGCTCTTCTGAATCGTGTGGAACTGAGTCTGTCCGGGGTTCTCACTGACAACATCAATGCGCAAGTGTTCCAACCTGACGTGTTTTTCCGAAGACAAAGCAAGCAGCAGCTCATCGCTCAGCAGGTGGTAGTTCAGCGCCAGCTCACGTAAGCCATGACACTGGTCAGCCACGCAAAGGATACCTGGGAAAAGAGAACACAGAATCATAGAATCGTTGAGGTTGGAACGGACCGTAAGACCTGTGGGAGCGGATTCTCATGTGACAAACACAGAAATAGCATACTCTGACTGTTCTGCCCTTTGGTAAGGCCGCAAATACTCAACTTCATTTTTGTAAAAGAGGCTTACTCATAATTCCTTAGCCTGCTCTGGAAGAACTGCTGTCCCTCTCTCTGGCTGACAAAGCAACCATGAATGAGATCTGTCATCTGAGGGAAGCAAACGGAAAATGAATGTTAGATATTTAATTAAATGTACAAGTTGCTGCTGTCAGTATTTGTTCTTTCTAATGAAGTATTAATATTTAAATTTGGAAAAGCAACAGCAAGAAGAAAATAGAAGGCAAAACACTAAAAATCAGAAGCAGTAATTCACAGAACAGCAATTTCCAGACTCTCATGAATCAATATAACCTGCTGCTCATGGCAAAGACATTAACAAAAAGAATTCAGTTCAGCCTTTAGGGTTCCCACTCATCCTATCTGCACATACAAGCAATGGTACCATGCTGGTTAACAGTACTAAAATAAACCCAAAAGTACTAAAAAAGCATGCGGTCCTCCTTCCATGTGACCCAGAAAACTGCGTGAAATTTGGGGTATGGTCATTCCATTAACAGAAGAGATGGGAACATCACATTTAATATGGAGCTGAAAAGCTTAAGCTCAGTACACTACAGCTTTGAAGCAATGGGAAGAAACACAGAAAGACAGCAGTTGTTTTAAGATACAGTTATTAAACTCAAAAGATAAGCCTATACTGAGCCTAAAAACACTTTCTGAAATAAATTACTGTAAAAATATTGCATGACTGTGTACTCCACAGAAGGATGTATTTTCCACCTGAGGATCTGCAAGAACACATTCATCAGAAGCTCTTTTAACTGTACCAAATACTGTCAAATACAAAAAGTTTGTTAGATTAAAAAAAAAAAAAAAAAAAAAAAAAAAAAAAAAGGCAGAATTTGGATAAACAGAATTTTAACCCAACTCTTACTGCAACTACTTCCTGTAAAAACAATTTCTATATGTCACAGTACTCATCACTTCATTCGGGAAGAAAAGGGTGGGATGCAAGATGAAGAGAAAATATGGATTTTTTTAGGTTTTTTTTTTTTTAAGATTGGAGTACCAAATTAAAACTAAGCATAACTACAAACTTGTGTGTACCTTCTGCACATTCCAGAGATAATTTCCTTGCCTGAAATAGTAATGAAGTTGTTCTCACAGCAGTACTCCCAGAAAAGCTATTCTGACCACTCCCTTTAAGTGGACTCAAGCATGCTGCTTCATAATACCTAGGGCTGTTGGCACATGAAATATTTTAATCAGAATTTCAAGATCCAAGTATATTGTCGCATCACTGCCTAGTGCAATGCAAAAAGGGAAGAACGGGGGTCCAACTTGCTGTGAATTTTTGATGGGTCAAGGACTACATTCTGCCAATGAAGTCACATACCCTGCACATAGAACTGACCATGCATACAGTGTAGATAGCTACTGGAGGGCCTGCCCGGAGTCCACGCTGTTCACAGAACATCCCTCAGTCAGCACTGCCTAAACCTGTGTGTCACTGAAAGGTAAATCGCTCTGATACCATACAGTACGGATTTGCATCAAAGAAATCCCTCTACTGAACTGCTGATGCAGACACACCGAACAGCCACTCTTCTCCCCTGCTCCCCCATCCAAAAAGAAGCAACTCCCTGCCCCCAAAGCAGAGCAGAAAGGCTTCCGGTTCACCCTGTTCCAACAGCTAATACTTCAGGTAAGAAACAATGGCATATCAATGTGGATTTAAAAATTACCATGATTTTTTTTACAAGTTACTATTGCAGTTCTAATGCAAATTAAACTTCAGAGAGGAAACAGCAAACAGCAGAAACGTCATATATGCTCACAAAAATTAGAAATACATCACTGCCTGTGTTTCTGAGCTCAAACCCAAACATGCCTCTTTGTACAGCAACTCAGGGATTATTCAGAGCATCCTTTGGAAGCAATTCATAGTTTGGTATCAGGCTTTCTCCTTTATCCCTGTGGCACTGGAGTCTCCCTTGCACTACCTTGCATTATTCTTCTCTGTCCTTCAGTAACAAATTTCTTGAGAACTAATCCAGTAATGAACATATTCCACCACACCCTGGCCTGCAATCTGAAGGCATGTTATACCATCTGAAGTGCATCTCTAAGTAATTAGTTTTGCATAACTCATGGCCCTTTTGGTTCAATTAATGTTTTTCCACATTTATGGCAGCCTACTAATTAGAATACTCCCAATAGAAAAAAATCCAGGTAAGTCTTGGTGCTCAAAGTTTCTAATTTTCCTTCAAGAGGTGTCCAAGTCCAAGGAACTGACTCACTCTGCCTAGCTACAAGTTACTGCTGGAGCCTCTTCCCCTTGACAGACACGTTATGGCTCCCGGACTTCTCAGACACAAGGATTCTCAAACAAAATTTTAAATCAGAAAGGCAGTCACTCAAGCTAATTTAAACAACCTACGATTACAAAGCCTTGAAGGAAAGAACATTCCAGTTAACATATTGGTGAACTCCTTGCTGGACAAAGCTGCTGCAAAACAAACCTGCATTTTCAGGAATTCTTTATACAAAACCAAACACAAGGTTTTGTCGGAGACTTTCACCTGCAAAATGCATGTGTTTGTGTTTTGTCTGTTATCACTATAGTAACATGCCCTCTGCTGCAGTGTCATTTTCCCCACATATTAGGAGGTGAATTTTACATACAATATACCCAATATTTACAATTGCAATATACTTGCATGAAGAAAGCTATGGTGACTATGGTAGTTTCTACTCATCCTCAAATGAGGAACTGAATTAAGTTGCCAGCATCTCATTTACAATTCCTCTTCCGTTTCTCAGGGAAAAATCTGTAACTGTCAAGTTAATGAGCTGTGAATGAATCTTAAACTTGCTGCGCATTGCACACATCTTCCACAAATGTTAATTCTATGAACTCCAACAATCCTCAGCGATTTCATTCTGATACAAACTGGCTTCATTCTTGCCACAAACACGCTTAGAGTGTTAATGAAGTACATTTGGTAATGACAGAAGTTCTGCACATCTCAGTCTCATCTCCCTGATATTGATACTGTTTGCACTTATTCTCTAGTAAAAGATTAAACTGCTTTCAGAATGACTAAACCACCAGCTTCATAATCCATGATACTGCAGCCCTCAAAACCCATATATAATGAACTGCAGAAAAGGAACTCATGTTCCAAAAAGCTTAATTATACTGGAATACTTAAATAGTCACTGCAGAAGTAGAGCACCTTCAACTTGATATATATGCCTTTAAGTCCCACAGGAGGTTAGTTATTTGTCCAGAACAGACATGCACTGTTTTATTATTAGCTCAGTAGTCACTCTGCAAGTGGTAGGATGGACGGATTGACAACCAGTTGAATTACTATTTTATTCAGTGGCATTTTCTGTAGATACCACATTCATCCTCACGCTCACCCCACCTCTATTTTTTCAGGGCTTTACCAGTTTCAGACAGAATTTAATGAATGCATTTCATGTTTAAAAACAAACCAAACCAAACAAAAAAAACCAAACCACAGTAGCTTACCAGCTGGAGAAACGTGAGGACAACTGCTCATTTTGAGCAGTTTGAGTGTGTCGCTGTTGTTAGCCACTAGCACTTTGAGAGATGGATCATCTACTGGTGTATCATCAATCTTAAGTGAAGAGAGGGATTTGGAGTTTACGAACACCACTGTCAGTGCAGAGATAAAGTGAGACTGGAAAAAAAAGAGTGTAAATGAAACACTAGTACCTGAAATAAACATCTCAATGCTTTTACAGTGTGCACAGCAGTCCTAGTTTTATTTTACTTATTGACAACATTTGCTGGAAAAGCGTTCCTTTGATATTGCATAATTAAAAATTAATATTAAAATTTACATATTTTTGAGTTTAAAATTTACATATTTTTGAGTTTAAAATTTACATATTTTTGAGTAGAGAAAATATAATAAATTTTTGCAATTAGTCCGTTCATTTGGCAAATCAGAACGTCTAACTATAAACATAAATCAAGAACCTGGCCCAGGACAATCCACTACACAAACCTAAATCTATAGGAAGACCACGAGCAAAGAGAAACCCTACAAGCTCTAATTCTGAGGGTAATTTGCAAGTCACAATCGAAAAGAAGCATCTTTGAACAGGAATTCCCACATGACAAATTATGCTGCACTGGTGAGATGCAAAAACTGCAAGACTGGCAACCCTATACTGTTAAAATGTGTCCAAAGCCAAATACTACTACTGCCTGCCTATCATCCACACAGAGAATTTAGGGTCTTGGAAAGCAGAGTGGTGCAGCCTAAACAGAGCCAAGGAGCAGGTGATCAATTAATTGTGGATTATGCAGCAAGGATAATGGGGGTCCAGTGGCCCAGGTTGCTCCTCAGCATTTCTGTGTAACCACTGAAACTTACCAGTAAAGGCAGAGCACCTGAACTTGAGAAACACAGACTATGGAGCAGATGCAGCAGTGCTTGTAGAAATCATTGATGGTATGAAGGAAGTGAATAATAAGCTTATCTTCATGATTTCTTATAGGATTTACTGAACAGAAGACTTAAAAAAGTACTTCCTCCAGGCACTAAAAGTAGTATCCCATAAAGTAAGTATCCCATAAAATTACCTGCTACTTTGACTTCAATACAGTTTCACTGTGAGCCACATGCACTTGTAGAATCCTGAATAGAGTTACGTGAAATAAGGCCTGGCAACAGTATTAGCTCATTCTTACGTGATATGTGTGTGGTTTTGGGTAAAACTCACACACACTTAGATTTAGAGCAGGAATTAATATTTTCACATTAATATAAACTGTCAAAATCAGTTAATGCAAATGGAAACAGAAAATTCAAATCAGAAGTATTAGGCATTTTGGCTTTAGGGACCACTCCCAACTGTACTGACAACATACTGATTATATATGTTATGTACGGAAGAAAAGGTGCTTTAATATTCCCACTCCGTATTCTGAAAGTGTTGGTACTGTGGTTTTATTCTCTGTATTTAGAATATAATTCCCTTCACTAAGAAGGCTGTTAAATAGAAAAGCAAAGAAAGTTAACCATCTTCACACAAACAGGAGACCATAGAGTTTGAAGCACTAATGAAGACAGGCAATATACCAAAGTGTAAAAGCTGTAGATTTAATGTCTTTTCAATATTGCCACGTATGTAGCCTATAGTAAGATTCTTTAAAAGATTCATGTAGAATATGTTTAATTAAAACACTACACAACACAATGCTAAATAGGATTTACAAATATTTGCCAGATGTCACATTACTTGAAATCAGAAAAGCATCAATGCAAGTAATGCAACGTAGTTCAGACTTCCTATACAGTCTGATAAAACAAAACCAAAATATGTGGTGTTAACCATTTTTCAGATCCATTCGTCTCTGCCTGTTACTAACAGCTTCCTGTGAGAACTTACTAATGGTCCAATTCATTAGTGGACTAGGAAAATTTAAAAAGCATTGCTGGTCCCTTATGCTGGTGACAATGTTATTGGTGCGGTGAACAGACAAATTATGCCTAGAGCTGATTTTGTCTTATTTTGAATATATTTTTTAAAGGCCATATGTGAACCAGTTCAGCACAAAAAAATAGCAAGCCTGTATCTTAGAAGCCTTGAACTGAATACGACCCTAGCATGAATAACTGCAAATAATTATTTAGCAAGCTGAATAGGATCATAACATATCCCTCCAGTGAAAACTAAGTAAGACAGCTAAAACGGCATTCAAATTAAGAAATAAAACAAGAATCAAGAGCTGAAAGGACAAAGTATTTCTAATGCAGTGTGGATTGTTTTCACCATGTTCAGGTTTTCTTACAGTCACTTCTCAAAGCAGATCAAAAAAAGAGAAAAAAGCATAGAAAAAATAGTTAAAGATATGGAAATCCCCTTTGAAAATTAAGGATTAAAAATAAATATTCAAGAGAACTACATGATATGGCTGTGATCACTGCCAAGGATAGTAATTGATAATCCTTCTGTAACTAACCTTGCTTAAGCCCTATAACCTACTTCCTTTCTTGAGGCTGTCCCTAGTTCTTCCTTATCCTTGTTGCCATCATCAGCAATGACGTCACTGAGATCCAGCTAATAGTCTAGCTCTGTCTGGCCCTTCACATGCATGCGAGACTGGATTCAAGAACTGAGGCTGTTAGACATCCAAGATATCACTGCCATAGAACAAGCAGTCCAGGTTACCCCAACCACTCTCCTGCTCCTCAGCAATAGCACACTTCTACCTCACTAGCAGGAATTCTTGTTTAGAAACACATGTAAGAGATTCATTGTCATCTATAGTTAAAAAACATGTTTTGGTAAACATGCAAGGTAAAAATCTGACAGGAAATTTCAGTAACACAGTGTACTTTGCCTAAGAATCTGACACTTGGCTGTGTGATATGAAGTACTGAAAATCACAATTATATTGCTTTCTAAAGAGAGCTCATTGAACATATAATCCCTATAGTAAGTCCACATGGATAAAACTCTACCATTCATTTGACTGAAACAGTCTCCTAAACATCCCCATAGTCCCACGGTACAATTATACAGACACAAATCATTTACTCTCCTGACTTGCATCATGTTGCTCAGGATTACATTGAGGTCAATAGATAAAAGGACTTGGAAGAACAAAGTCAGACCTAAGTTCTCACATGATGCAGAGAATGAGTGAAACTTTAGTTATCCATCTTAGTACATCATCTCAGTTCCTCCCTTTAATAGAGCTCAGGAATAAAGCTTTCTTTAACCAAAGATGCATATTCTTACAATTAAGCTTTTCATAAAGTTGTAGAAATACCGCATGAAACACTGAAATACTTTGCTATAGAAAAATATACATATAAAAGTACCTTTGGTAAATCCATGAAGCTTGGCCGCGCAGTTGAAATTAACCCAAGAGTTTTCAGAGAGCAATTCACAAGCTGTGATAAAATATCACAAGCTGCTTCTGCAGATTCTTTGCTACTGTCCACCTTAAAACAAAACAGATTTATTGTTCAGAAAACGTTGCATCAAACACTCTTCACAAAAAGCAAAGTAGAGCAGATACACTTTAATGTCTTTTTTTCACTTTACCTTCCAAAATGTGATGCCAAAAAAAGCCCACAAACCACCTTGCCGAGAATCCATCAATGCCATTCTTTTCCCCCCCAAAAAGTACATACCAAAAATCCAAGATAATTTGCTATAAATGTGCCACTCTCCTGAACACTTTGGTAAAACTTAGCATGGTGAGGGGTCAGCTAAACAGTTAGTTTCAAGATATTCAATCCACATCAAAAAATAAGCAAGTGGAGATTCATTTGGGTCCAGAGCCTACCCTACTTCCTCTTTACACTCTTCCTTCCCAAAATGCGAGAACTTTGTAAATCCTTTGCTGTGTAAGAAAGCTGACGTTTTTATGGTGAGCCAGCTCATAGCATACAGCTGCTGGAGAGTTAAGTGCATTATCACATAAAACCTGTATCATGGAGTGGTTGGGACTGGAAGGGACCTTAAACATCATCTAGTTCCAACTCCCCTGCATGGGTACCTTCCACTAGACCTTCATCATTAATACCACAACAGCTATGCAATGGATACCCTGAAAAAAAGAAATCTTCACTAGTCAGTTTGTTACACAACTTTATGTGCCTCCAGTGGATTTCCCCCAACGCTCAGATGTGCTGTACACAAGACAGCTTTGCAAATCCACAGAACATGGGTATGATCAAGTCTACCATAAGCTATTGCAGCTTGTCAGCAACTGATCCAAGTCCAATGAATGTCCATTTTCTGCTTGAACACAAGCTGAAAAGCCTCGTTTCAACAATCCAATCTTTCTTTGCCTACAAAAAACCCCTCCCGTTTTCATCCTTGACAGAGTAACACTTGGTATTATATTCACTTTCTTGTGATTACCCTTGCTACTTAGTATTCCCTGTGATCTAGTGTTCATTCGACAACACTGAAGGAGAACTGAAAGGACACGTTTAAGAAATTATGTGGGTATTTACCCTCCTAGTGAAGGGCATCTGAAATCCTTCAAAATCACTTGGTGCAAAGCAATATAGCAGGAGATAGCTCTGGAAGGTCATTTCAATACTGCCATATTCTTTATTTGGACACTGATAAAAACCCTGCAAATCTTGTGGTAACAGTTTGTATCTGGTATTGCATGAAGCAGCAATACACGTGATCAGGCAGAGGTTGGTAACCTCAGCTACCAACGTGCTTATGATTCCTACATTAAAACTGCCAGATCTCAGAAACAATCAACCAGTATGTCCACTTTGCTGCAGAAGTCATTTCTTTTCCAAATTCATCACTTTGCTGATGCATACACAGCCATGACTGCTTCAAAGCACTCTTCCAAAACAGTGACATGTAGGCCAATGTTAAAGGGTTTTGTCTGCTGAAAATAATTCCATGATTCCAAAGACAGTTCCTGGCCAAGCACCATCCTGTGCAAATCCCACATAGTTTTCCAGTTAACTGAAACGCAGCTGTGCTAAGTAGATGCCGTACACAGACAATCCCATTCAATTTAGTACTAAAACTGCTAGTTGCTTATTAGTAGTACTGAAGTCACTCTCTGTGCATTAGATTTTTTCTAACGATGAATATCAGACCCAGCTCCCTACAGGCTGTGAAATGGGAAAACACTCAATTTATGCATCCTGATGAAACTTAATTCTGAGGCAGGTACACTCAGGTACAGTAGTATCAGAACTGAAGTATTTCTTCCCACTCATCGAGGCAGAATTTTAAACAGCTAAGATGTTGCAAGAAAGAACAAAAAAGCAAGCACCAAACAAGAAACCCCCCACCTAACTGAATTAAAGCAATGAAAAGTTATACTCAGAACTGCTATTCCAAGTTTTGGTCCTGAAAATATATCCAAATAAAACAAATGAATTGGGAGGTAACCTCCATGTCTATATGCCCATTCAGAGAACCTATTTCTGCAGTATACTAGGCCTGAAGACAACGCCTACCACACTGAGAGCTCCCAGTTTTCTTTTTAAATAACTGATAATCCTAACCACAAAAATAACATTTAGTGATGTTCTTAATTTTCAATGTGTTAGAATGTTCTGATCACAACTGCCAATTACTCCTTATCATCAGTTATTCAATTACTGGCATAAACCATATGCCTCACGCTTTGATATTTATTAGAGATGAACCATCAAAACTGTCTCAAAATTACTGGAGATGTTTCTTTAAAGCACTCAATAAAATGCAGGGATAAAAAAAGAACCAAGTTTTAACAAATGCTTTTATTTTCATAAAAATTGTTTAAAAGCCTATAAAATACACTACCTTGAAGCTTACATACTGCAGGTGATTGGAATGCCTCTTTATTATTTGCTTGATTAGTTCAGGATGTGTAGCCCTCAAGTAAGATGTAGCTGGCTGATTCAGTTCAAACTCAAAACACCTCCAAAGATCAGGCATATGAAACACTTGGTTCCAGCTTCGGCAGACCTGTGATGCATGAGCACGATCCAGAAGGGGCAAATACTGAAACACCTGTAGGATAATGTCCTGAAGCAGGTTCGCCCAGTCTGGACTCTGCACGACTATGGTTTTCTTGTCTGTGACCTTGTGTCTCTTGGATTCTTTCTCAGTTGTCTCTTCAGATGAACTGCTGTTAGCCTCAGTAGTTTTCCTTCCTCGTTTCATTCTATAAAAATAATAATAATACCAAAATCTACACATTTTGTAAATGTAACAGTATGAATAAAGTGATGAGGTGAAAAGGTATGCTTTCTGTAACCACACTTTTGTAGGTTTCTTTTTCCTCCCTTATACGGAGAAGACAAAAAGAAACAAAAAAACCCTCAAAGCAACCCACACGTAACAATGATTTTGAAGTGGTGGTCCAAAAATAACAAGGAAGGGAAACGTCAGGCAAGAAAGTAAATAACGAGAGCATGCATGTTTCCAAGCACTGCATCTTGCAGAAATTGTATCTACCAAGTTCATTTTTATTCCCAGAAAGAACCTTTATTTATGTCTTTTTAAAAAGGTTATTTCGATATGCACCTCTTTTAAATCAGCACCCTTAAAAACATATTTCATCAAGAACATCGGTGTGCTTCTGGTTTTCCAACTAACTAGTAAACAGGGATTATGAAAGATTTCCAGTAACGGTCTGGAAGCGTCAACCCACACACACACAAAAAAAAAAAAAGTTTACAAAAGAGTGGGAAAAACTTTCTTCAAAATCATATTAAATACAACAAGTCTGAGGCAAAAGGTCATCTCACCCTCAAGAGCATCCATAGTATATACCTTATATTACATTATTAAAGAGGAAAAAATCCCACCACTACATAGATCTGAAATAAATCTAGCATTGCATTTTGATCAAATTGTGTTCTTTTATACATGCCAGCTTACAACTGAACTTTGCTGCCGACCACATATTTTAAAAAGCCTCAGTGCAATGCATACCGTGTCCTAAAGGGTGACGAATGAGACCTCACACTGAACTACAACACACTCAATTCTAGTCTCTAAAAAGCTGAGAGAATCCACGGGAGGGGTGTGCTTGACATGTATAAACACCTCCCAAGCCCCCATGATTTCTGTAAGGTAAACACGTACTTCGTACATGCTGAAATCATTCTGGTTTAACGTTCAAATACAATTACACATATAAGATCATCACATCCCAGTCCATGGGGGACCTGGACACTTAACTTTCCTTCCTCTGTACTGCAACTAAGTACAAGTTCAGAAGTCTTTTTTAAACCAAAGTGTAATAGATATACAAGTGAAAAATTATACTGTTTATCATCCAGTAAACCATAGGTTTTCTCTAAGCCAGCATCTCCTTACCTATCTTTAACACCTACCTACTCACATGACAAAAGCAAACTGTCAGTCTGAAGCTATTCATGAAAGGATGTAAACAAACTCGAACATACTGTCATGAAAGACTGATGAACAGAATTTGTCTCTTGATTTTCTTCAACTTCATTTTTTAATCCCAGTGGCACTTAGGGGCAAGCATAAGATGAAAACACTACTGGGCAAAAATCTCTACATTTACCGTGATTCACAGCTCACGACTATGAGACGATGCAAAATACGACTCCTGTGCTGAAACAAGCTTTCCACTTGGCAGAGAGTTCTGCTGCTGAGCCACGAACTTCACTGGTACACAAGAAAAGCAAGAAAACTGAACAGTGACTTAGAATCATCTGCAACTAGCAAAAAGATGAAGGAACTGGATTTTGAAACTGTTGAAATTGAAAAAATAAACCTAAACCTAATCAAGAATTAGATGTGCAAATCCACTGCAAACCTGTCACGTTTGTCTTTGAGACAACTACTGAGCACAGTCCCAATATTATTTGTAATAAACTAGTCTGAAATGCAACATTCCTTTAAACTTTAGACTAAACAGATATTCCTAACAACTAGGTTATAACAAGCAATCACCATGCGCAAGCTATTCACTTGCCAAATTTGGGATGTTTAATGTCTTTAAGTCTTTCCAAAGCCATCTCTGTCAAAAACTACACAAGGTAACTGTTAGATTTGGCTCTCCAAGTCCTCCTTTACAGAGATCCTGCCTTATCTTTTGCTAGTAAGGTAAGACATGTGCATAAATTTTCTAGTTAGGTAGGCTGCTTTTATCACTGCGTTGGAGGGGCAAGTTCTGTATTTTCTCCCTTACCACATTCTAGGGGCTATTGTGCATGTACAGTAGAGCCGATCCACACACGCAACATGTTCACTATAACTGATCTTTTCAAAGACAAGAGCGTCAGATCTGACACCTTTTTTATCTTCTTCCGAAAAGACCGGGCGTGAGCTGCCACTGACAAAACCATGAATCTGTACGAATTTTTCAGCTGGAAATTTAACTTCTGAGAGACGGCTGACAGAAGTGGCCCAGGTCATCCACAGCCAACTTACAGGTTGCACCTCTGAGCTAACTTGGATGAGTTCTAAAGTAGTTAATATATGATGGTTACAGATCAAACCCCACTCTTGAAGTTGTGGGGTACTATCCCAAGTTTTTACGGCTAGCCAACATAAAAAAAAGGCAATTCTGCCATCGCCAGAGCCATACTGATGATGGATTTCAGGTCACAGTCTTCCAAAAAAATAAGATGCTATGTGTTCTAAGTGCTATGGCTAGAAAAGTAGGGGATGGGAAAAGGCATTTCCAGACAAGTTTTTTGTTACTGACATTTCGAATGCTCCTGTAATTGAAAAGAGTAATAATAAATTTTTGAAAGTATTTCCTTGTGGAACCTCTTTCCAAAGACAAGAAAAGAGTCTAAACTCAAGACTAAAAAATACTACTTAAAGAATTAGATGACTGTTTTATCATCTAATTTCTTATTAATTTGTTCATCTAATTTTTGTCATTTTGTTTCAAAATTTGAAGTATTAGAATAGCTTTTTAAAAACATAACTGGTTTCAACTTCTTAACATGCCTAACAACAAAACAAATGCAAAATTGAAAGAATGCAGATTTGTCTACAGAAGTTTCTGAAGTCATATAATAAAAAAAATTAAAAAAGACCAGTTAAAAGAATAAACCTGTCTGCAAATTTAATACAGGAAGAAGCAAATGTAATTAGGCAGTTCAGTTCACTTTGTTTTATATATCTGATAGTCTAAAGATGTAACCATTTTAAATCCAAGGCCAACAGAAATAACCTTTCAGCGAGGAAGACACTGATGCTGGCATATTACTGTATCGGTACAACCAATTTTCCAAACACTGACTGCTTATCACTTCCTACAATGCTTGAACCATCAATCCTGCTCTTAACTCTCTCAGGCATACGCAGGAGACACTTAATCAGTGATGAGTTTTTCCACGTTGCTGCTATAATCAACTTTGCTTTAAAATCTCAGGAAAGGAAAGCCAAAAAGCCAGGAATACCCAACTCTGCCAGGACAGAAAGATGAGTGAAATCAGGATGCGTGAATCTTTAAGACGTTCCAAGTAAATTTCTCAACCTACTGCAACAACTTGTTTCAGAACTCGGTGTTCTGAACTCCGCACCTGGGTGCAACCCACACTATCTTGTTTGCAATACAGTCGTGTTCAACCATAATCACATAGTTCAGTCACCAAGCAGGAGGAGCAAAGCACATGCTTAACATTGTTTTTATTGCGGAGTGAGGTGCAGACACCATAGTTAAAAAAACCCACAAAACACCAAAACAACCCCAAACAAAACCCAAAACAAACAATAAAACAAAAACAAACAAAAAACCCAACAAGCAAGCCACCAAACCAACCAACCAAACCCAAACACCAAAAAACCCCCTAAAAACACGAACTAAAACCCAAGCGACTGCGCACGGCTGTTTACATCCTGCTGCTAACGCTTTCCCACGACCGAGTCCAACTGAGCTCGCGGTGTTGCTTTACACCTGAAGTAAGACTGTTCCAGAAATAAAAGGAGTGCGTTAATGGGGAGAACGGACTTAAAGACCCCTAATCGCCACGAACGACTAGTTCCGCTGAAAACAACCAGGGGTTCACGATTTATTACTGTTATCAGGAGGCGGCTGCGGGGCAGCGACACCGTATGAACACGAAGGGCTGCGCTTTAAGTCCCGCTACTCCCGGAGAAGCTTCACCTCAGGGTCGGCTCCTTCCGGCTCGGCCCCAGCCCGCGGGGACTGTGTCAGACGGCGGGCGGGGGCTCGGCTCCCGGGCAGGGCCCCTGCTCGGACCCCTCTCTCCTCCCTACACCGGCAGCGCAGCCACGGTCCAGACGAGGGTCCTGCGCCGCCGCCCACCCCTTCCAGCCCCTTCACCTGACGGCTCCCTGCTGCGCTTCGCATTAACCGGGACTCGGGCCGCGCTGGCGCCTCCGCTCCGGCCACATCAGCTCCCTCCACCGAAGCCTACCCAGCACCTCCTCCGCTCGCCTGTCCGTCCCGTGTCGTGTCGTTTCGTGTCGTCCCGTCCCGCCCGCGTCGCTGTTTCCTTCCCTCCCTCCCTGTTTACTTCCCAGCAGCGGAAGCGACGCAAACCGGCCAAAATGGCGGCGAGCGGGCTGTGGGGCGGTGCGTCTCCTCCCCTCCCCTGCGCTCGGCAGGCGGGAGGCGGCGCGGTCGAGGCGGCAGGGGGTCGCTGCCCGCCGCGGCGGTGGTGCTCGGTCGCGGTAGAGGTCAGCGGGCTTGTCCTGTTCCCGCCTCCCCGGCAGCTTCGGCCCGGAGCTCAGTGCCCCCTGCCTCGGGGTGCGCGGCCAGGCCGGTGGGTGCGACTGGCCGCTGCTCTGCGGAGTGGCAAGGCCCGGACTGCATCGCGGGGTGCCGGTCTGGTGCCGGGAATGGGAGAAATGAAGACTAGAGAAGTATACCTGGGGTAGTACTGACAGAGAAGCCTCATTGCTGATAGAGCCAATTATGGCAGCAATTTGAAAGCTCCATGTCAGGCTAGCCCTAGAATCTAGCCCTAGAATCATAGAATGGTTTGGGTTGGAAGGAACCTTCAAAATCACCTAGGTCCAACTCCCCTGTCATGCAGCCTTCCACTAGACCAGGCTGCTCAGAAAGCTCATCGAGCCTCGCCTTGAGCCCTGCCAAGGATGGGGCACCCACAACTCATCTGGGCAACCTGTGCCAGTGTCTCACCACCCTCAAAGTATATAATTAATTTCTTCCTAATGCGTAATCTAAATCTATCCTCTTTCAGTTTAAAGCCATTCCCCCCTGTGCTATCACTACGTGCCCTTGTAAAAAGTCCCTCTCCAGCTTTCTTGCAGGCGCCCTTCAGGTACTGAAAGGTTGCTCTAAGGTCTCCCTAGAGCCTTCTCTTCTCCAGGCTGAACAAGCCCAACTCTCTCAGCCTGTCTTCATAGGAGAGGTGGAATAAGAGAGGAATAAATGGAATGGAGAACACAAGCAATTGTTCTCCGTGGATCCAGGAGGCACTGGGAATGGAGTGCTTGGGGTACTGCCAGGCCAAGGAGACAAAGCTATGAGTGACAGTTCCTGTGGGTTGCAAGTGCCTTGTTACAGCATGTCCTCTGCATATACAGTGCATGGCATACAGCTTGGTTTTCAGTCCTTCGTGTGGCTGAACTTTTTAGCGTCGTTGAGGTCCCCCAAACTTAATTATTTATTGCAAGATATATTAAATTACTGCTGGAATTTTTAATTTCAGGCTAGTGGATTATGATTGCAGTAATCCCCATCATTAAGTTTCTTGGAAACAGCCCGATGTGATGCAGTGCTCTCCCCAGCCTTGAAATGGCTCTGAAGCAGGGTAATGGTACTTTAGTGATCTCTCAAAAGTCACCATCCCTGAGGTTTTTTGAGAAGAACACTATGTAAAAAAAACTTGAGCAGCATTTTGTTGCATACTTGAAGTCCATTGAAAAAGAAACCTTTTTTCCCTCTTTCTGTTATAAGTCTAGTTCTTTGAGATTGTTAGTGGGGAAATATGACTTAAATAGAATGTTTTTCAGTGAGACATGTTCGTTTTAATTTTGAATTTCTGTGAGAGAATAATCTCTTCTTCTCCAGTTCAGAATGTCTTGAGACATTTACTACAGCTCAGCTGTTACAGTTCTATGTGTGTTTATAAATCTACGCCCAGAGTTCAGCCTTTTAGGGAATGCATGAAAAATCCTGCAATATGAGGTGGGTTATCACCTCACCTTGAGCTGATCAATGAGCATCTCAGATATGCTTGTAATAGCCTGTAACAGCAAATATGTGACTGTGTGTAATAGAAAATACATGAATTTGTTCAGTTACACAGGACAGCTACACAGACCCTGTTGAAATAATGAGGTGTGTTTGAGGCTGAAGCACATGCTGCCAAGAAAACTGAAAGAAGTGTTTTGCTGTCCTTGCCTGGAAATGTTTGGTGGCTTCTGTTCTCACTGTTTTGGAATTCTCCTTTCAGACCCATGTTCTGTTTCATAGTTGGTTCTCTAAAGGTGGGAAGATAACAGCCCTCAATTACAATTTCTAGTAATGACAAGTTATATTTGCAAGTATATAACTTGCAAGCTGCTGGAGGTGCTGGAGACGAAAGTAGGCTCTGACTGCAAAGGGTTGACCCAGACCTGGGCCTGCTAAGTGGGGAGAAAGTTGTATTATTTATCCATGAATGTGGAGCAAGCAGCCTCTGTCATTGCTATCAGGCAGCATTATGTTGATGATGTGGCGTAACTGATCCATGTCATGTGAAGTCAGTAGAAATATCTTTTCACCAAGATCAATGCTCTGATTAAATTCTGGCATCTGCATTAAAAAAGTGGATCATCTTGTGGCAAACCCAGTGTTTTCTGGGTCTGTGTGGAAGTCTCGGGAGATGCAGCAGCTGCAGTTTCATTATTTTGAGGTAGCCTTATTTTAAAACCGCTACTGTATTATTTGAGTTCAGCTGTATGGAGTTACCGGGGGAGACTTCTTACAGTGCCTTGCAGTTCTATTTTGCTGCCTGATATTTGGAAGAAAGAAAGTCTGCTTCAGTGCCTGTGCCCTTACTTGCTTTGTTGCAATTGCTTGTGTATGTTTTAGGCACGTTAAGTGTAGGAGGAGAACAAGTGCTGAAGGAGCCTCTGCATCACGCTGTTTGGAGACATAGTGGCCAAAATCAGCAAAAAGGCAGCTGCAGCTCCGTACTTGCAGCCAAATCAGGCCCTTGACACAGTACAGAAAGCACCGCCAACAGTGTCTGTGGTGTCTGTTGGTAAAGCAGGAGAACTGGGGGGTTTACTAGAACTGAATGAGAAAAAACCTATGCGCAGCTGGTGGTGTGGACACCCTCTCCTGGTGCCTGGTGAGCCCCCATGGCTGTCTCTGGCTTAGCCGGTAGGCAAAGCCATGCTGTTTGTAGAGCTCTTGGGCTCTGAGGTAGCTGGCACTGGGGTAGGTGGCAGCAGGTTAAGAAAAGTCCAAGCAGCAAAGATCCAAAGACAACATGAGCAGTCTGGGCTGGTCTGTGAAAGAGCTGTGTTGTGGCCAGCTGTGGCAGGGCACCTCAAAGCTTTAGTTGAAAATATGTCTTAATTAGGTGGTTTCTCTGCCTTACTTATCACTTACCTAACAGCAAATGAGTTTTTGAGAGAGGAATATTTTAAATTATAAAGGTGAAATTATTTGTGTACACTTTTAATAGTACCAGAAAAAGTCCAGTGGCTTGTACAGAGCCCTGGTACGTAGAAACAAGACTATTGAGGAGACTGCCTTGTAATTTTTTGTTTTTCAAAAAGAGAAGCAGCAGCTTTCTGAAGTTCTAGTCTTTCCGGTTGGAGATTCACTCACTTACGGCAGAGATTTGAAGCCAAGAGAATGGTAGCTGGTAACAGCCTAGCACCTAATGGGGCATCTCACCACATCAGGCTGAGGTAGTACAGGTACACTTCTTCCTATCTCAGCTGACAGGCTACCTGTCTGATGAAGCCTGCAGCAGCATTGCAGATGGGAGGTCTTGGTTGCAAATGTTACAGCTTTTAGTGCTGACAGTCTCATCTGTGCTGATTTTTGGGCTATATTCAGGTAGGTGTGAAGCAGTCATGCAGCAGCTGTCCTCCACCCTGATAAGCCTGGCTTGCATCTGACTAGGAAAAAAAAATGCGGAGGGGAAAATAATGGAAGCAATCAGAAGAGAGTTAAGTAACAATAAAAAGGACCAGATCCAGCTATGATGAAATAACATGAGGCTTGCAGGGCACGAGCAGCCCACTCCAATTTAATGAACATACAAGCTGTGAAGAATACGGGGAGATTAGTGTGATGAGTCAGTGGCTGAAGGACCTGTTTTAGGCTGCCTGTAACAGTCTTATTACTCAGCAGGCTCTGCTGAAAAAGGAAAACAAAGGAAAACAGAACTTGTTCTTTAATAATGCCAAATGAAGTTACTGTTTCTGAGCAATAGATATCGTTAGGGAAACTTCCTTTTTTTATTCTGTTAATATGTCTATATAGGAAGATTTTCTAGGGGGAAGTTCTTACCATGTTAAAATACAGTATTAGGGACTGATGAAATAAGTATGTGTTACCTGTCACAAACAAGAACTTAAAGAACAGGAGCTGAAACCAGCTTTTCAAAAAGAAGCCACAAGTAAAATGGTTCTTAAACCAGACGACCTCAATTTAAGGCCTCATGGCCACAGAAAAATAAAAGATAAAATCAAGGATGAGTGACAGCAGGGTAGAGTGTTGCCTGTAACAGGCTGGTTCCTAGGTATTGTTGCTCATGCTTCAGTAAAACTGGAGATAATTGCTTTAAAAGGTTCCTCAGAACTCACTGTCTAAAATTATTTCTGTCTCTGGAGTCTGTAGTGGTTCTTCTCAGATGAGTGGCTCAGATGGTTGCTTCGTTGGTGAAAGCTATCATATGACTGTGCTCTGTTTTGTATTCTGTACTTTGTAAAAACTGCCATTTGCTGGAGCCTCTCTCTCTGATAGAGGAGTATCATGGCCTGGCTTTGGACAGGAGTTCTGTACAAACGTGCTGAACCATGCAGATGGCAGCACAGACAAGAGCTGAACATTTCCATGGCATGGACTATGGATCACCAGCTGAGAGGAGAACAATACTGCTGGAGAGGGGTAGTGCCAGCTCATCAGTAGGTTGACCTGACAGCTACCTGTTAGAGGAGTTTTTGGTTTACATGGATTTTCTCTGTGTTCTGTGGCTCTCCCTGCAGGTTGGTTCAGCTGTCTCTGCCAGTGGGTGAGGAGTTAACACAATTAGCAAGCTAGCAGTGGGAAAAGATCCCAAACAGACCTACTGGTAAGAGGGCGCCAGCATTGTACTAGGATTGGCTGTGGTACCAAGGCACTGAAGGAGGAGGGTACCTTAAGTGGCATCTGAACTGGCTCCTGCCAGACAGCTAATGCTGGTTTTCAAATATGGATGTTTCTAACTCTTGTATCCCAGAACTGGGGGCAAAACCCAGTTGTTATTCACTAATTCCTTCAATGTAGGAGTGTGCTGGAATGTGCTGGAGGAAGAGATTCAATGTCCTGCCAGTAGGCACCTATTCATGTGAAATGTCCACTTCAGTCAGCAGTAAGGCACTTGGGGCTTGCCAGAATGTCGGATTTGGCTGGTGGTAGCACAACTACTTGTGCTCAGCCTCCATTGAGGGGAAATAAAGATTTATGGGCCCAGGCCATATGCCCGCCACACCAGGCGTATGGAAAATCCCAAAGGCATAGAGACAATAATCTTATGAGTAACAGTGTCTTGAACTGGGATGTTGTTGCTCAAATCCTGTTTGTACTGGGGAAAACTGGGACAGAGTTGGATGCAGATGCAGTGTATCATCTAATGTACATTATGTCTATTAGAGCAAAACCTACAGGGACTAAGTTGCATTCACCCTGTAGTTGGGATCATCCCATTGGTGTTACTGCTCCTTGACAGAGTCCGCTGATAGAACCTGCCTCCAGGCAAATGCTTTTAAAATGTTCACGTTCATGGGTCGAGTTCCTAAGTCTCATTAGGAACAGGCGTTAGAATGGTGAATTACTGCTAGTGAACCATACCCTGCCAATCGTACTGAACCACCTGAGTCTCCAAGTGTTTGGAGGTGGTATGGCTAGAAGTAACGTGACAGTGCTGCACACGTGGCCACAGTGGGTTATACATTCCCTTCACGTGCCAGTGTGTTTAATGCCATCCTTCCCTCTTCGCATGGCTGCTCAGATGGAGTGGATGACACTCCTAGGAGAGACATAGGAATTTGGCTGGGTGGAGTGGGAACTCTTACCAGGGAAGCTGACTGAGCAGAAAGGATAAGCTGTGCAGGAGAGGATGTACACAAAGCTACATCATGCTGTCTTGGGAAAGGAGTATTAATTAACAGAGGGGAGGTGGAAGTAACTAGCTGAGAGCTAACGTGAGCGGAGGGTGTTGAAATCACCTGGTCCATGCTCAAACAAGGAGCAACTCCTGTGCCAAGGCGTGGTGCTCACTCATGCCAAGAGCTAAAGCACTAGAAGACAAGTTATAAGCAGGTAGCTGCATGGGGCATTCTTGCGAAAAGGGAGCTGTTTGGCTAAAGGGCACAGCCCTGGCTGATCCTCAGCAGTGCAGCGTGCTTTTCTGTGGCTCAGGTGGAGCAGTAATGGGCCGCAAGTAGAGGGAGGGGTTCAGGGGCTACCTGCACCATTGCCACCTCTGCTAGAGGGGGCTCCTGCAGGCTGGTTTGCTCCTCTGCCACAGGGAACTGAGAAAGTCTCCAGGCACAGCCCTGCACTGGTGACTTTACTGATGTCAGAACAAACTGAAGCTCTAAATAACAACTGACCCATCAATGCTACATTTGTCATTCCAGTATTGTCTACCTTATAGAGCCTAGTTCATCATCCAGTTTGACTTATAGACAGGTGATGTGCTCTAGGTAGAAGAAAAGGTGCAAGTAGTGACCAATGGAGATGGCGCTTTGTGTGTATCAGCTGTTACACCAGTATCCAGGAAGGATGGTGCAAATGGTTATCCCAGTGGGCTGCAGAAAGGAGTGGGACTGCAGAAGCAATGCCACGACAGTGACAGCAAGCAGCGCTGTGTGTGCTGCTCAGCAGCTGACCCAAAGCAATGCCTCGAGTACTGTTCAAGGTTTCGGTGGCCAAACCCCTTGTTAGGTACAACATGGGAAGAAACTCTTAGATCCAAAGGGACTGAATTTCAACTAGCAGCAGACGGGCTGCACAAAACCTGGTGGTAAGTGCGCAGAGCACAGTATATCTCAGGTTCCTCCTCAATCCCAGCAGACTGCAGAGGTGGCTGTTACCTGAGGAAACTCACTGACTAGCTGGTGGGGGATATCTTTGGGGGATTATCAATGACTTGTGATGCCCTGTTGCACTTGATTGCTGTGCTGTGTTGGTTGTTAACAGTTCATTGTTCTGTACTCGATGGCATCCATGTAGGCATGCCTGGTGAAGAGCCTGCCGCCTGGCATGCTTAGTAGTGCAGGTCATCACTGCTAGACCCCAGCAGTGAAAGCAGGGGTGTGAGAGTGCAGCCCTTCTGGCATGCCTTGGGCTAAGGGGCATGGGGCATCTGTGGTACAGCTACTGTACTCCCAGTCACCTGCAGGGTCTGGCATGGGTTGAGGAGAGACTGTGGCAAACAAACTACAAAGTTTTGAGTTATGTCCCAAATGACTGGGTGGTCCTGAAGCTCCCTGCCTAGCCTCTGTATAGGTGAAACAATGAACTAAGTACGATGTGATGAACAAAACCTGTTTCATAAGGTTGGTGTCCGGTTAATTGTCTGTATCTTATTAACTTTTACTGTTCATTTTGTGTTTGGATACGCCCCTGAAAGCTTAAGCTATTTGTGAACTAATGATGTATGATCCGCGTGGGAGCACTGTGGCCTCGCCTTGGCCAGGAGCTGTGTTCGGTAGGAGTTAGTGCGGTGAGCTGTGGCAAACAGCCTGTGTTGGTGCAGGCAAGGACCGAGTATTTCTGTTGCATGGGCTGTGGCCCAACAGCTGACAGAAAAGCACGTGAGGCGCTGGAAAGGCACACAGCAATCTGACAGGGGCTGATCTGATTAGTGGCTTGTGCTGGCATCTGGCTTGATCAGTGCTAGAGACCGGTGTGGGGGGGAGATGCGGTGACGTGAATGTCTGACACGGTGTAGGAGCAGAGTGTCCAAAGCACAGCCATTACAGCTGAGCCCAATGCTCCTGCTCAGCCGTGCTGTCTCCCTGGAGCAGTAATTGGGGGTCATCAGTTGTGTGTGAGAAACATGTCTCTGACACTGCCTACCCCTGGCTCAGCCCACTTAATAAACTGAATGTAGCAGTGTCATGTCCTTTCCCCACTGTAATCTCCATTTCCTAAATTGGTACTCATATTGATCTAAAATAAAAGAGAAGGCTGGAAAACAAAATAATAAGTATTTAATTTATTTAATTAATTTAACTATGGTGCTACACTCAGAAATTTTCTAAAAAGAATAGCAGGTCAGACTCTCAGATTTCTCTGCTCTCTGTAACTTATTTTTCTAGAATTTAAGACCCACAGGGACCTATGTCAAGAACTCATGCATAAAGATATAAACCACTTCAGATTATGTGCATTATTAATCTTCTGCTGTAATTTGTCTTTCTTCAATATCCTTTTTGGGCAAGAGCTTTCTTGTTTTGTATTTTCTTTTAAGGATTCCTCATCAAGTCAGTTTACAATTAGAAAGATGACTTTTCTAAACCAAATACCTTCTGAATTAAGTTTCCATTCTAATTCATGAACTAGGAACATGGAAGTGCTAAAATCCCTGGTGCGAGTAGAGCCATACCTTTTATGTACTGGTTGACACCTGCATTATGAACACTTAAAATAATGTTCCTCTGTGTACTTACACAGGAAAATAAGATGTTACAAAAAGGGAGAGGGTTTATTTCTTGGCTTTAAAATGGTGCAGCATACCCTGTACACTGGATCTAGAGCTCCAGGTTCTGCTGTGTGTCCCCTTGGCTGCGTGCAGTCTGTGGGGAAGAACAGCAGTGCCCAGCCTGACTATGGGCACTGCTCCTCCTGCTGCCCCTCCACACTGTGGTGCAGGAAGAGGCTCCTGAAATGGAGAAACAGTAGCCAGAAAACAGAGGAGAAAAAGGGCTTGTGTGTGCTGGATTAGGACAGAAAGCAACACCTGAGAGTCCTGGTGAAGAGCAGGGGGGCAGTGACATGAGGCTTTGAGTGTAGATGAAAAGTAGGGAGTGAGGAACGCGATGGACTGTGGAGGAGAAATGTATCTGAATGGTATGGTAGGGACATCCTTAGTAAATACACTGGGCTCTGCTTACTTTCACCTCCTGTCCTGTGTGCACCCTGCTGCAAACGTAATGTACTGCAGCACTTCCCAGGTAACAGTTATATTAGTTCTGATACCCTACAGCACATTTCTTGTTGATGAGTAGAAGAGTCCTTAGAACATCACTCTGCATCTTCTACTCTGCATCTACGGTTCTGAAGTGCCTGATGGTGTGTCCAATAGATATGTTCACAGGTTGCAGATACAAGATTGTCAAGTACTGAGTAAGGAACTCAAATTTTCAGAGGACAACACTTAGTCTTTTTAAGGTCCACAGTAGGTCTCCAGGAAGTATCTGGCAACACTGAGGTGGGCTGTCAAACCTCAGGCCACTATGTCTGCCCTTTGCCTGCCAGAACAGGCAGAATGCTATGACAGAGGAAAGGCTTAAGAAAAAAGCCCATTAACCTGGGAACATGGAGCCACAAACACAGAAAGGGTTTTCACTCTTCATATCTTGACATGCTTTCAGAGAAAATCTGCCTTGGTGCTGCCTTATGGTGTCATGGCTCCAAAACACTGCTTCTGCTTCAGACTGCAGAGTAGGCTGTGGTGACTTACATTTGGAAATGCACTGTGCAGTCTACATCCAAGCTATTCAGGTGGCTTGTGTTTTATACCGAGATGAGATGGAATGAACCACATCCTGGAAGTGCCTTTCCCTCCCCGCTGAAGATGACTATGTCTGAGGTAAACATCTACAGTATGGACATAATTTGGACACGTGAGTCACACTCCTTGTTTCTATAAGTGAAGTACAACATAGGAAGAATCCTGACTCTTCAAGATGCTGAATAAATCCCCACATTGGCTTCCTCCTGACATTCAAATAGAGGGTTTAACATGATTTGAAATTGTTGATTTTTTTTTTTGTGGAATGAAGGGCTTCATCACTGCAGGTATGGGATGAATCCTTCTCTCACCTACTTGTTATTCTTTATGTCCATAGCAAATTAGGTTTTATCTTGTACCTTCCCCTGCCCACTAGTCATCTGTAGTCATTTGTGGGTTTTTCCTCCCCCTTTTTTTAATATACAGTTCCTGCCTTGGCCACGCTGACTGCTTAATACAAGTTACATCCTTTGTTTGCACTAGGATGGCTGCTGGCTGTGATCTTAGTTGGTTGTCCTAAAGAAAATGTCAGCTCCCCTAAATAACTTTTTTCATTACGCTTGATTCCCACAGGATTTTACCTGAGACTTCTGTCAATTTACTGAATGTAATTTCTTTATCTTGTTTTCTCTTTCCTTTCCTTTTCAGCCTCACCAGTGCTGAGTATCGGGGATAATCACTATGCTGGCCCTGCTGGCTGTGCTATCTCTGATACAGGCCAGGATGCCGCTGACCTTCTTGGCTGCCTGGGCACAAGCTGGATCATGTTCAGCAGCCACCAAGCAGGTCCTTTTCCACTGAGCAGCTTTCCAGTCACTCTTGCCCAAGCCTATAGCACTGCATGGGGTTGTTGTGACCCAAACGCAGGACCCAACACTAAGCCTTGCTGGACCTCACACCACTGGCCACAGCCCGTCAATCCAGCCTGTCCAGATCCCTCTGCAGAGCCACTGTGCTACTAAGATAAATTGTACTTTAGAGGTGTGTGTTTTTCCCCAGCTATTCTAAAATGCAGACAGACTGAAGTTAGGCAAGATGGATCACATGGTTCCAAGTCTGATGAAGGTCATCTGACATGGATGCCATCTTTAATGTAAGAACAGTTGTTCATGTCCACCAGTAACACACATTTCATCTATGTGAAGACAGAAATACTAGAAAAGGAGTTGAACATACCCAACAGAGAAAATCTGAAGAGAAAATCTTATAGGAAAAAAAACCCCTTTAGTTGAAGTTTTATTTTGCTTTCACTACAGAGCAGCAGGCATTTCGGGACTTTCATCAAATGAACATTTTGGGATTCATGGCAAAAGGCTACTTGTCCTAAAAGTAAAATATAACTGAAAGCAATTTAAAATGGAGTCTTCTTTTGTGTTTTAAAATGTTGTTGGAAATTGAAATGGCAATATGATATTTCACATGAATGCTAGTACATATATCCAGCTTTTTTGTTAAAGATTTGAGCGTAATGTCTTAAGTACTTCCATAACCACCAGTTTACCCAACAGCTTTCCTACTTTTAAGAGCCTACTGAAGTAGTTATGACACCTCCCCTTCTCTCCCCCCATTTTAAAAAACACGTCTGAAAAGGGAGGCTTACACACTCATTAGACTTTCACTGTATAAAAATGTACAGTGGCTTTATTGACATGTACATTCCATTATGTTTACAGCTGCAAGATATGAGGCACACTCAGTATTGCACTTCATTAAAATTTCAGGCTCAAACATAACCCAGAAGTTTAAATGAAACTGCTGTTGTAATTTAATAATTCTTATACAGGACAAACATTGATACCTTTATATACAGCAGGATACTTGTTACATTTATGCCTTCCTAACACAATTTTTTTTTTTTTTATAACAGTCTAGGAAATAAACCAGAATATTCCTCTTTCCCATCCCCACTTGTGATGCGTTACAATTGTACAAGATTACAAAAAGTCAGTATACAATAATCAATATTTTTTCTTTCTCCTGAAAGCCAGCATCATTCATAGTCCACAGACACACAGATCCTTTAATAGTAATTATTTATTTGTAAATGTCCAATGTTTCCTAGCCGATGACTGTAATGGCCACATGCAAACACCTCACAAGTTTTGATGTCTCGCTTCAAAAAAATGTCAATATCTCACAGCAAGAATTATGTACATGGTATTTGGCATCCTTCTTGCACTGTAAATTGTTCCTTTTACCTGGGTTATGAAATGGTCCCGTCCTCATCCCAGCTGTACTTGTATTTTCAGGACACTTGAGGGATGAGGGCACCTGTTTTGCTCTGGTAAAAAAAAAATGCTAGTCTAAAAAGTGTGAGCATTTCTGCAAACCCCACAACCCAGAGCAAATTCTTCACCAGTGGGTGGATGGACAACATGAAGTGGACATTCTGTTCCTTCAAGTTGTTTTCCTTTGGGACCTACAGTGAATTTAAGGGTGAGGGGGAAAAACAGAAAGAGGGGAAAAGAATGAAAAAGATTAATGCTTGCAGACAGTGTAAATAAACATACATGTATATAAATATATACGTTTCCTAAAAAACCCCTGTGCCAAGTGAATGTAATACTTCCATAATATAAATTTATAAGGTATCAAAAATGAAGGCTTAAGAAGCAGTGGATAGAAACGTGCCTTCACACAGTCAAATTCAAGCAAGAAGTCTATAAAGGCTTAATAGGCCAAGAGAAAAAATGTCAATTGGATCTGACAAAACATGACTGAAAACTGTTAGCTCCTTAAAATACTTATGTCAAGTGTTGAGCTGGTATTTGAAGGAAAAAAACCCCAAATGATTGAAGTGCCATGGAATTTAAAATAAATCAAGTTCAAGGTAAAAACAGCTTCTAGGGAGAATCACTAAAATAAGCTTAATCTCATTAATACTGTGGAAGAAATTTGCACAATCTAAAAGCAAAATCAGTAAACATGAACAAGGAGTTACACTCTGCAGGAAACAATAATTAATCAGGTTATACCAGGAACTATAATTTTTTGTTTTAATTTTTTCATATAAATATCTTAAAAAGATCCCTCTCTCTTTCTTTCCCCAACAGCAAGGTAAATGATACGATTTATTAAGATCAAACCAATGGCACATGAAGTTAGAAACTAAAGCTTTGGGGCAACAGTTTGCACATGGCCGATACCTAACTACAGATCCATCATTTAATAACGTGTTAATTTTTTCAGTACAAATTTAATGCATCATGTCACCAGGCTGGACAGGGCTTTGAGCAACGTGATCTAGTGGAAGGTGCCCCTGCCCATGGCAGAGGGTTCGAACTAGAGGAGCTTTAAGGTCCCTTCCAACCCAAACCATTCTGTTATTCTATGATCTGGAGTGTGCATTGAAATTGGGAATATGGAATTTGCAATGTCTTTCTGTATCAAAGTATCTAATGTTTAAAGGATCAGTGTGATGACATTGCCTGTATTATTGCCAGAAAAATGAAGGAAAACAAAAACACAAATAGAACAAACACATTCTAATATCATTCAAGGTACTGAACTTAGAATTTATATGCCTAACTCTGTGGTTTTCCTAACAATGATCAGTATGAAAGCTATCAATTAGAACTTATCTCAGAATTCAGTGTGGTAAATTTGCTTTGTAAAAGCAAATACCTGCAGAAAAACAAAAAACAAATGTACCTGCAGGACAGTGTGGGAGTTCTTCTTTAGGGATGCTTGTCATTCTTTGGAAATCATCATGGCAAGCATTGCAAAAATGCGTTGTCCCAAAACAGAAGAAAACAGCAACCGAACAGCAGTAGCGGCATTTGTACTCTAAGAAATCCGTACCGTGTTTGGGACACATCTAAACAAAAGAAAAAAACCACTGAGAACTGAAGAACCTATGTTGTAACAATGCAAACTACATGCTTGTACGTGCTGTGGTTAAGATAATACAATACATATAATTAAAAATGACTGTGAATTGTTGTACAGCTCAGGCAGTTGGAGCTTCAGAATGAAATAAAAACAGGAATCAGAGTTCTTTACTTACCTGAGCCCTTGAAACATCAGAGCATGCACCACAAATAAGCTCTCTTGGATCATAGTCATCTCCTTGTCCAGCCTCAGCATCACAACGAGCTTCGCCACCAAAATATGCCTTAATTTTATACAAAAATGATTGGACGTTAAACCAGAGACAACTATTACTTTTAACAAATTCAATTTGTAGGAGGAAAACAACGAATAACAGTCATTACAGAAGTCTCCACTATTCTAATATCTCTTGGCTATGATTCCAGACATGTGTTTTTGAGGCACTAAGACAGTATCTCTCCATCTCAGGATAAACAAGACCAAAAATTGTGCAAGATTCTCTGGCCTATGCAAGTGACTGTAAGGCTTTTGAAACAGTGTTTGGATGCTCTATGAACTGTATGTAAGAGAGGACTGAGGCTGAAAGCAGCAGAGAAACATTCTACCAGGGCTTTTTACTAGCTGAAAAGAGTCTCAGGTTTTATGCACATATGGGATCCTTTATCACAAGAATTTTGCCGTTTTCTACAAATTCATTCTACTTTCTCATTGTATTCTACCAGGACAATCTGGGCACAAAAATGCTCCAATGATGAATTTACTCATGTACTAAAGTGTTTTCACATGGAGTGGTGAGATGAGGCAATAAGTAACTTCCTTCCTTCCTTTGTTATCACCTTATTAACTACTTAGACAACACAGCTGCTCTCAGAAATTCTCGCCTTTTTGCTATGATTATAAAAGGATAGGGAAAGTGGGCTCACGGCAAGGATGAGGAAGGAAAAATGTAAGCGGCCCAGCTTCTCCCAAACTCTGCAGACTAAAAAGAAGAGGGAGCGTCCTATGGAATGTATGTCAGGGAATTAAAACTGTACATGTATCACCCAGAGCCCAACAGGCTACACCACGTATTTCCTCCTACTCCTTTTCATTCTTCTAATACTTCTGCCCCAAAGTCAGTTTACTGCAGTTGCAATGAACCCCAGCTTGGCTAAAAGTAGTATTTTGTTGGAATCTTAGTTAGGAACTCTCCATATCAAGGAGTTAGAATGAAACCTGTATTTAGACTATTTTAATAGTCATATAAAGTATGAGTTGGAAGCGGGATAAAGGGATGGTTGGTGTTCTAACACAGCATCATCCGCACATTGTTCTAAGAAGGCTACTGCCTCAATATGCTTTTGGTTTCTGACCTGCTGTGTATATACCTTTGAGCTTTACAAGGTAAGACATTATGTGTATCTAATTTACCCAACACCTTGTTTTTATAATGATTTAACAACGATTTCTTTTCCTGCTTCTCTACTCCATACACAATACGTTCAATATATGTTCCATTCTTTAAGAAATTACTTTTGAAACTATAACATTTCATTTGAGCAAGTAGTAATCTTTATACCTTTTTGCACTTGTAGCAAACATAATAAGCATATCTGTTCATCGCGTAGCCAGCTGGGTCATTATAAAATCTAACACCTGGAGTTGTGATGGCCTCGCTCTTGTGCAATCCTTCATACTCCAATCTCATTAGTGCTTTTCTCCTTACATCTTCATAGAGTTCTTTGATTGGATCAAGCAAATCCTTTAATACTGTATGATTGATTTTGTTCTGAAATAAAAAAACCCCAAAACCTCAACTGATTAAAATATCTTGTATCTTTATTACAACAGCTGTGATAATCTGTATTATGGTCAAACACAAAAGCGTAATGAATGTCATAAAACCTAAGAGCTCAGGCAATGGACATTTCAAAAAATTACTGATATAGTATATGCTTTATTTGCTGCAAAAATAATAACCAGGAATGCTATTTATATGGTCTTTTGTTACATGAAATCATCAGCCCTTACAACAGACTGTAACAACCACAGAGGGATGGTAAAGGGTACATGAAATATGCACCACAGCACAGCACATTCCGATTATATGTTTTCTCTAATTTGGATCCTTTTTGACTTACTGCTCAGCAATTAGGACTAATGACTAACAGTCCTCATTACTGCAAGCTATTTACCATTTAATGATCACAAGCTATTGCCATAGATTACCAAAACACAGCATGAAGGAAGAAACAGAACATGCAGAATGGCTGGTCATTCACAAATTTCATATTCCTAGGGTGTTAAGGTGCTCTCCCTTCCCTGCAGCTATCATACGCTTTTGCTTACAGCAATTACAATTTTGTAGAGCACAAGAGGAATTTTTAGTAATTTAAGCTGAACCAAGAACACATATTCTTCAGCTCTGTCCTCATACTGAAAAGGAAAGCCGCTTTAAAAGGGTTTAGTAAAACACAGAAGCCGAGTTTCCTGTTTCAGATAATAATGTGCATTAAGATTACTTCCTCCCCTCCCCACTGTCCCCAAATATTGGGAATTTACAAACTGATGGTGCTAAGAATAAATCAGCATTAATATAATGTCTCTATTAGGCTTTCTTTTTACGAGGACCTTTACTTCAGGGAACAGTAGGGGAAGGTAAGATACATCAAGGATACCATTTCTTTAGTCACATGAAAAATTAAGGAAACAAGTGACATACAAGTAATTTATATTGTAACAAGCAATATATTATTAATTTAAAAAAAAAAAAAAAGAAGAAGTAGAGACAAGACAGTATTAGGTAGCTTGTTTGACCCAGGCAGTAAGCACATAGCTCATTTACCTTGCAAATAGGACAGGACATAAACCCAAAAGTTATCCTTGGCCCAAGCCATCTGTTTTCTAGTACTCGTTGACAGCATTGCAAATGGAAAACGTGGCTGCAGTCCAGCTTTAGAAGAGAATACATGTGAGTGAACACTTCAGTTCAATTAACCACTGAAGCAGAAGATTAAGTGGCAACGTATATAAATTACAGAATTAATTTTAAATCCTGTAAGACCCTTATTTTCTTCTTAACAAAGAGAAGGAATACAAAATGGTCGTTTAAATTATAACCTTTCCACTCCAAAACTACCAGTGAACATATGAAATATATGAAGTATATCCATTAATTACCTCAGTTGCTCTACTTATTTATAAATTAGCATACATTTTAATGAAGTAGACACAGCAATCTAAATTGATACAATCTGCTTTCTTGAAACAGCAGTAGTGCCAGACAAAAACGCTTTTCAAGTAATTTATGTATTGTTACAGTGTCTGTCTTGAAATTCTTAAGAGTATGATTTGAAGGACTTCATATTTTAACTTCTTCCACAATTAACATTTCAACCATAATATTAATCTCTAAATAGGGACAAAAAAGATAAACCTGGATAGCTGGTGCTGCTGAAAGTGCTTCGGTAAAGCAGATCATGCACATGTCATCGGCATCTTGTTTAAGAGTTGTAGCATTCTTATCACAGCCATGCAAGCATGGCAAACAGTGCTCTTCATTCTTGACGCCTCCGCATGGATGGCCACAAGGGTGTGTCTTGCTGCAGGCAATTTTAGCATACTCCTATTAAAAGTAAATGAAAATAAATAATTAATCCCTTTTTTCACCCTCTGGAAAATACCAGACCGCTGGATGGTCTGATATAGTGTCACTTTTTGAAGGATTGCTGGTTTGTGCAGTAAAGGAAGAGGAAAGAATCATGATTCACATTGTCTTACTGCTACAGCAGGTAGTTGGGAAAAACTGCACCTTTTGTGCAGTGTGTGTATTAGGATACATTTGACAAATTTTGATAAGCCCTAAATGTTTTACGCTCACGTAACAAACAGACTGTTAACACAAACTACTTTTATCAAGATTTCCAGTACACTAGACTTTATGTTGACAGTGTGTATATTACTTTATAAGTTGAATGCTATTGTGAAAACATAAGACACTTTTGAAGACAGTATTGAAATTACCCGGTATTTTGGTTGACTACTGGTGTTTGTAGCCTGCAATTAAACTAAACATTTACAAACTCAGAAGTATTTGAATGATAATATTCAGTATTAAAACCTTTTCATATGAAAACTCTAATTTAAAATGGACTGCAGGGATGAACAAGGTTTACTCAAAAGAAGAAATCAATTTGATCATATAATCTTTTCTATTATGTAAGTAATAATGTTTTGTATTCGTTAATACACACCTGGCAATCTGTATCAGAACAAACGCTTCCCACTGCTGATAATTCTGTTCCACTCCTACATCCACAGAAACGACATGCTTCAGAACTGCTGGTGGTTGGCTTGCCTGGGTCCACAAGAGTAAACAAAACCAGAAATTGTTGTAATGAAACAGAAGAGACTGATATTCTAGCAACAGACATTTAAACAACAATTGCAGAAAACCACCAGAAAACCAGCAATTCTTATGCAGTTGAATTATTTTAATTAATAATTAAAAGCATTGCCCTAAACCAGGTAAAAACCCCAACTGATTGATTCCCAACCCCTTGACAAATGCTCATTTAAAAGGTAAAAATCATCAAGATAAAGAGCAATAACAGCTGTGTTTTACCTGTCTGTTCTCTAAACTCCACCATAGCCTTCATAGTTTTAGAATCTGCTAGTGCCATCAGCCAGAAAAGTTTGGTCCTACCACAACCCTCGTGGAGATCAACTTTGATAGCTTCTTCTTCTTCTTTGAATACCTGTCAGGTTAACCAAACAGATAATAAATAGCATCTCTATGTTATCTTTGTCACTTCTTTTTTTGATTTTCGTCAGATGTTTTACAGATTCTGTGGAGTTTGTCTACTGCAAGCTGCTTTTCTTTAGGAATTTTATAGTTTGTACATATTGCAGAATGAATAAAGGTGTTTTTTGAAATAAAAATACGTAAGATTAATGCTGCACAACAGTTTTTTTCTACTTTAAAAATATGGACCTATGACTTCATAACCATTATCCAACTCATCTAGTAGGCCACAGTATATTAAAAGCACAAGGTAACATTAGAAATATCTTCACATATCTTCACTATGCTAGTAGTTGATCAAAGCAATATTGATAATTATGGTTTTAATAATAGGTACTATGCAGTAACAATTATCTGTAATTGTGTATAATATTAATATTTTTGACTTCCATATAAATACTCAGTGGATGCTTTTGGCTACAATGAGGAAAATTAAAATTTTTGCAAAAATAAAAAAAATGCACGAAATCCCTATTGGACTTTGTACACTTTCTTCTTTTTCTCCTTTCCTAGGTTTTGAAGGTAGCTCTGTTTTCATTCATTTCACCTGCAATGCAATAAAAGTTAGAATTTTCCTGGGTATGGATGTATACACTCAATTTAAACTTTGTATTACTTCTTATTAGAATCAGGAAAAAAAAACCCAACCCTAATTACTTCAGAATATTCGCATAAGCTGATCATAGTAACTTACAGGGTGTCCTTTCTCGAAGGGAGAGAAAATACATTAAAAAGAGGTACGTATGACAGAAGAAGGACAAAGAACAAAGCTAACAGAAAACAGGAGACAGGGAACATGACAGAGTTTAAAGTTTAAATTTAGGTGCTTAACACGAGAGATTTAAAGGTAAAGGTGGTGAATAAAGAGTAAAAGTTTAAACATGCTTTTAGAAGTAAATAGGAAAAATCTGATAAGTAGCTATTTTGGACAGATTAAAGGAGAGATGTGAGGACTTCTATGAGATAAGAACTTACTTTTTATCAACTGTAATCTGAACAGGCTATATAGGAGAAATCAGAAACATAAATGAGACTAGACTGTGCTGTGCCATGACAGAAGAGGAGGCATAAAAAAAAAAAAAAAGTCATCTTCTTGGGATGACAAAACAGGAAAATTTCACAGGGGTTTGCAAAGATTCTGTCTAAGAAATAGAAGGTAACAGATCCCCATGCAACTTCCAGGCTGAGTCTACACTGCGAATGATGGGGCACCAAGGAGATCTGTAGAGTCAAACTCAGTGCCCATGACCTGATGTTTACATCACACATGCACTAGACTGGCTGATCCCCTGCACTGAATGACCGTTACCAGTGTGTCCCTGCATCTATCTTGTTTTGTTGCTTTCAGTCCCACCGGAAAGGAATCCAGTTCATGCACTCCAAAGCTGCTCTACAACACAAATCAATGCATGTTAAAGAGAGAGAAATGTATCTCTCCTGATCCTAACTAAAAAGCTGGTGTAGATGCACTCTAGGAGAGGGAGAAGAGGAATGATTTCCATTACATTAACTTTATTAATGTAGTTTTATATTTTAGCCTTTGTACAAATGTAAATAATCAGAGGAAAGGGGAAAATAAAGGACTACAAAAGAGAAATAGTCAAGAAAGGGGAAATGTTCAGTAGTTTTACAAGTAATAGAATCTTCAACATTAATTTCAATGAGAAAAAGAAATGTTCAAAGGAGAATGCAGTTTCAAGTTTAGAGATGAAGAGGATAAAAGAATAACACAAAAGAAAACTAATTAGCAGAGTACACAGCAATTTAGAAAAACTCATCTAAATCAAAGAGGTGAGACGTTTCAATTATAAAAACAAAACCGAAAGAAGTTAGGAAAATTTCAAGGTTATGGGTATGACAACATACTTATCTGTGGAAGACAGTCAGAGCTGGAGGAACATTGAAAAATAAGAGAAGACTGACATAAACGAATAAGTAGAAATATTTGCTGTCAGTGGTCTTCCTGGATATTTAAAAATGTATCTACTTTGAAAATTAGGGCTTGACAAGCACTGACTCATATGACAGAAGTAGTAAAGGAGATTACAATTTAACAGGAATAAAGAACCAATGTTTAGTTAAGAAGTTCCTAGATTCTCCAAAAAATGTTCCTAAACAATTTCAGAACAGGAGAGAAAAAAAGTTGATGTAGTGTAAAGTGTTAGAGTTAGGGACAGGTGTAGGATTTTCTAATCTTCAAAAGGTAAAAGACAAGGGAATTTAACTAAAAACAACTAAAAAGAATTAAACGGAGAATTATCTATCCCATTTCCAAAATGAAGGAAAATACCTTTTTCAGATTTGATACTTGCTACTGCCTGTTGGTGATATATTAATAGGGGAAATGCACACAATGCATGCAGTGCATACAACATCATGTCACGTGTACTCTACCTGTCTCTGATGAGTTTTTGTTCGCCGATGGAGATGAAGGAACCGGTCACAATCTGTACACAAGTTCCCACAGACATTACATAAAATGATTGCAGCAGTTTCACCATCATCATGGTTATCACACATTGGCTGGAGAAAAGAAAAGGAGAAATAATTCTATTAAATCCCTTATTTCCTTTCTGCATCTGCTTTTATTCTCTCCCCATTCATCCCCCCCAAATCAATAAAGGGGGCAAAGAGCTTGCTTAGACTACTAATTGTATCTTTAGAACAATCAGTATCTAAACAACTACTCCTGGACACAAAACCCCCCAATTTACTACATCAGTGCTTCTGATACTCTTCATCTCGTATTTTGCATGATGTAGCAAAAATGTGGTTTTCAATAGTATAGTTGAGACACTGTTTTCAACTAGTCTGAGAAAAGATTTATGTGGTAACAGTAATGGGCATGTTAACAGAAAAGTTCAGCTATGAGTACTCAGGTCAGTCAACAGGCATGATATTTACCCTTCACTACTTTGATATGGCATATTTACTCTGTTCAAACATTAATCAAATCTGTCGGCCACCTATAACTCAGAGAGAATACAGCTGTAGTAATAAACCTTAAAATCCATCATAAAATTGAGTTCTCCACTGATATATATATATTTAATTTAACACAGTTCTGTTTTGCAGCTCAAAATATCTGTACCAATAAAGAGTTCAATGACTGACTTGATTATGCATATGTCTGAGAACAAGTTTCCATTGTACTCCCAGAACACTGGTTTCCATGATACTGCTCAAGCAACTTAGAACACAATCCTTTCAACAACATTCCTGGTAGGGGGACACACAGTTCACCTCAACATTTGAATATCCTGGTATAATATAGGAGTGGGGAATTTCAGGCTGGGTTCAGCAACCCTGCTTGATGATGTCTTGGACCACTCCTCTGACATTTCCAAGGCTCTGCAGAAGTCCCTTGACTTTCTTAATCACCTCAGAAACCTCTGTCTCAGCAGGGTTTTAGTCCTCACTGCTGCAGCAGCTCTGTGTCTCCTGTATTCTCATTCTACCTATACTAAACTGCTTTGGAGGAGTCTTTGCTCTAAGCATCCTCAGCTGCTAGTGGAAAGACACAGTCTTCCCTTGCCTCCCACAGGGATGCACCTAACCAAGTTATAATGAGATCAACTTCATTATTTTGCTCTTTCCACATGGGTATTAAAAAAAACACATAAGCTTTTTGTGATACTGAAAAATATAGACAAAAACTCAATTAATCCATCATATTCCATATTAAAGTTATAAATCCTCTGGGTAAATGGTAGCTTTACTAAATCCAGTTAGTGTTTCTTTGGGGTAATCAATCTCTGCTGAGATGGGGAAGAGGAAGCTAAGTTACAGAGAAGTTATTGTGGAACAAAAAACAATTGACTATTACGTGACAGAGATCCAGATAGAAAAAAGCTCTGATAGAGGGTGTCACATGTGCTCTCAAAAATCCATCCTACAGGCATTAGGAAGGCCTTGCTCCATCCTGAATACCAACAGAATTGCCACCTTACTGTTTTAAGTAGAAATTTGGTTTTCTAAGCAGTGCTTGTCTAGAACAAATACTTCAAACATGTATGTACAATCTCCACTGGGAACAAAAGGGAACAATCAATAAGGTTAGGCCAAGTGAGCTTTTCCTGTCATTATTCTGAATTCTCTGACTACTGAATAAATCAAAATAAACACAAAAAGATATGATTCAGTCTCACCATCTGTTTCTGTTGTCCATCCTTTCCCATCCATCTTCCTGAGGATAGTCTATCAACATGATCCTGATCAAGCACACAGAGGGATGCTAAGGCCAGCCATAGCTATTGAAAGGAAAGGTAGAATTAAATGTTTTAGAAATATATATATATAAAAAAAAAACACCAAACAAAAAACAACCCAAAAAACCCAACCAAAACCCCAAGCAAAAACCCCCACCTAAACCCCAAACAAAAAACCCACCCCAACCACTAAAAATACAAACTTGGGCAGATAAGAATGTCACTGTTACCTGTAAACAGTGTCATCATTAGCTGAAGCCAGCTCATACAATCCAAGTTTTCTATTTTCCACGAGAAGTCAAGCACACAATAAAACTCACTGAATTTCTGGGAACTACCTTGTTTCTTTCAGATATGTCACTTTATGATCATAAATACAGTAGTCAGCACACAAGACAGAAACAGTGAAGAAAGATCAACCAGAGTACATTGCAGAGAAATACGGCAAATACAGATTTGCGTATCATTCCCAAATATTGCAAGTTTTGGGGGAGAAGAAGAAATTCAAGGACACATACTAATTAAAAAACAAACCCAAACCAACAAAACTTCAGTTCAGTGAGACTGGTTTCCCTATGTTCTCTCCTTGCTGCAGAGGGCGTTTGAGATTACCTAGAAGAGGGTTCTGAGCTAACTATTCTTCAAAGGAAGCTTTCCCCTCTTCCCTTCCAATGACTACAGTGAAATTCTAAAGAGATGAGCTACATGAGGATAATCTACTGCTAGGCCTGCAACCCAAACTGAAATACACTTGTCAGGTGCATTTCGCAATAGTTTTGATCAAAGGTTTGATTTGAACAAAATAGCTTTTGTTGAAAAAAGTCTGTTGGACTCCCCCCCAAAACAACACCTCCATGACAGAACTAAGTTCATTCACAAGGAGAGCCAAGCTGGTGTTCAGGGCTCCTCTAAGGCCTGCTTAAACGAACAGAGTGACAGCAGGAGCTGGTGTTACTCCGAGATTGTGTCTTCCAAAAAGCAGAGAATATATGAGTAATGTGATGAAAAGGACAACTGGCACAGCCTTTTAAGACGGAAAACAACATGAGCGTCAAGTGCTTGTAACCACTGCAAATCTCTTCTTTTCCATGTTGTTATTATGCTTGAGAAACCATGTAATAATTGACAAGTATGCTTTTCATGGTGTTTCAAGCAATCTAGTAAGGTTAAATTAGTCCCAATTTCTATAAAGATTCATGGAAGAAGGGAAAGGAAAAAAAACCCCACCCCAGGTAAATAATAATTAAGGGCTCAGCAAATGATTTGTCATTTCCAGACTAAACACAGGTGAAGCTCAGCTTAATTGTCCTAGAGAATGTTTATTACTGAGTGTTTTCATAATAGCCTTGGGATATGGCTGATGACCTAGAAGTCAAACCACTTAAAATAATTGTGTTGGAACAAGACAGCTGACACGTTATGAAATTTTCCACATAAATGAGCTCATAAATTGAGTAAAAGGCAAGTATCACAAACTTAAAGCAGAATTAACTCAAGTATAAAATCCCCAAAGTATAAGCATACCACTTATTCTTCATTATTTGGGAGGTACCCAAGATGCATATTTAATCACAATTCAGTTTTTACTGGTGTATTTCTGCTATAAAGAATAAAACTCTATCTGCTATGACACAGAGAAAGCAAGACTTTCATCAGGACAAACATTATCTGTCCATTATGCACACAGCTAGATTTGCAGACTCTAAACCACAGACTGTATGTACTGTTTCCGGGAAAAAACTGTATAAGGAAGGTTTTTCTACAAGATAGGAAGACTCCTGGATAGGCTTCTACTGCACATCTACAATGAACTGATGTTAAGTTTATTAAAGTTCTTACCCTGGTTGTGGCAATGCACCTCACTGGTGATCTGTATTCTTCTTCCATTTTGGTCAGAGCTATGATGGTTTCAGCAATAGCATTCTTCGTCACACGGGACCAAGCTTCTGACAGATGGCCCTATTAAAGAGGAAACTCAATTTATTACAGCTTTTATTAAGAACAACTAAAACTGTAATTAGAGCTGCTACAAGCAACATCAGGTTAGCATCAGAAGATAGAAGAAAAGGAAGTCAGGGATGACTTTGACAAATCATGTGTTTTCAAATCAGACAGATCTCGTAAATATCAGCCCTCAAATACTGAGTTTATTGACTGAGGTAGTCTCTGAGCAGCTTTTGGAATAACTAACTTGGTGTAGGCAGAGGGCATTGATTTGAAGAATGAAAAGGCATATTGCTAAAGATCGCCCAGGAGAAAGAAAGATTCAGAGCTGGAGCACAAATAAGTGACTGAACACCACACAGATTACAGTGGGTCCCTAGAGAAATCAGCTTCACTTGCCTAGCTTGGTGTTCCTGAATACTCTCCCCAGTTTCTATATTTGAAAGAAATAAAGAGGAGTACACAGAAAACATCAGAACTATAGCATACTTTCTTAACCAGCCTTGAAGATTCTGAGCCTATGGCACTGACTTATACCCCGAAGTTCCTGATTCAGAGACTCCTGAATCCTTTAATGTAATCTCTACATTTCTAAACCTCATGCTAAAGGTGACAGAAATAATTAAGACTCACTGGACTCTAAAAAGGAAGCTATAGTGACTAACTCAGATGTAGATACAGTTCTAAAAAGCCTCAGAGGAAGGTTTTAAACTAGTACCCCTCTATTCCTCCACCCTCTTTTGGGTAACAGGGCTGAAACCCAGAACAAGTTTTAAGTATGCCTAAACCACAGAGGGCCCTTACAAAACATACTCAAGAAATGTTATTATTCCCACCCTTGAACAGCCTCAGTCAGGTCTCCCTCATCTAGAATGAAAGGGAATAAAGTTCAGATCTTTTCTTCATACAAGAGGAGAGGAGGAACCTTATTGTTTGGCTACTGAATACTTCAGAGTAAACTCAGTCCCAAGCATTCCTTTCGGAGCTGCTACACTTTAAACATTTCAGAATCTACGGAAAGGGATTTATATTCACATGTGAGAGGACTACACTTTACCTAAGTACTTTATCCCTCTCTTTTTGTAATAAATATTTACATTCCAAGTAGCATGGCTTAAACAAGAGAATTTAAGACCCACACCAGTATACCCAACAGCTATCACTATTGGAAAGCTATCATGTATGTGGGAGATGGAGCCTTGCATACTCTGGATAAGCATACAAGTTGCCATATCTAACATCAGAGCTTTAAGAACTTTCCTACTAATTCTACAATGGTTTTGGAGAACCAGATATTAGCAAACACAACAGTTTCATGGATGAGGGTCTTGAATGGCTAGAGGAGCTGCTTAGACAAAAATACAAGCATCTGATTCTAGTCAGCCAGCCCTTATCTATTTCTACTAGTCTCATTCTCTGATACCTGGCAAAAGCGTCTGCTCAGCTTACTTTTAATCAGCTGTTGATTAAGGGACAGGCTCTCCCATCATCATGGGAGCCAGAATCCCATAAAACAAAGACCACAGAGTTTGCTTTAAAAGACTTGCCCAGAGCTATTTAAAAATGCTGCAGAAGAGAAACCACCATTTCCCTGACGTTTTCCTGCTTACCCAAAGCATAGCTACCAACAATGGCTACAGATGATATTGACAACAACCCTTAAAGAAGTCTTGAACAAATTACCTTCCCCCCTCAATTCATTCCCAATATATGTGGCATCTTACACAGGGAAAGAAGCAGGCTGCCTGAGAAAAATATATGGGCATATACATACAAGTGCGCACCATCTTAATCCTGGCATTTACTATCTTCTGAGTACTTGTCTTTGCAACTGCTATTTTTGGTGGGCCTAATTTTTATATAGAATTTCCTAAAATGTTGATAAAGTAAGCAGAAACAAAAATCCATCATGCAGAATCACAGCGGCACCTACAACAGACCTTTTCCCTCTAGTCACTGGAGCATCGGAAGCAAAGACTAAATGATCATTTTATGCATGGACCTCCACTGCTGAGGGATGAGACACACTTTAATTGTAACTCTTAACTAAAGACGAATTGTGAGCTTCTGAAATCTTGTGGTCAGAATCAACAGTAGCATTTGCAGAGAATTCCCATCCAGCTTCAGCAACTTTGAGAAGGGATCTCCTTAATCTAAGTGCAGTGAATGGCTTAGAAAACAGGACTCCAAAGTTGAATATACTGAAACAGCTTTCCAGGGGTAAGCACAGGGGAAAATCTGGGTCATTTAGAGCATCTCACTGAAATAGGTACAGAATTAAGGAAAACAAGACTTTGGCCTCTTCAGGAACCTCCTTAGTAAGGTTTCATGGGATACAGCCCTAGAGGGCAGGGGGGCCCAAGACTGCTGGTCGGTATTCAAGGATCACCTGCTACGTGCTCAGGAGTGTTGCATCCCGACTAGAAGAAAGTGCAGCAGGAGGGCCAGGAGACCTCCATGGATGGACAAGGAGCTGCTGAGGAAAATTAAAGGGAAAAAAGAAGCTTATAGAAGGTGGAAGCGAGGACAGGCGGCCTGGGAAGAATACAGGAGCATTGCCCGAGAAACTAGGGACCAGGTTAGGAAAGCTAAGGCCCAGCTAGAATTAAGTTTGGCAAGGGATGTAAAAGATAACAGGAAAGGATTCTGTAGATACGTAGCAAATAAAAGACAGGCTAGGGACAATGTAGGCCCTCTCCAGAAGCTATCAGGAGAACTGGCTACCATGGATTTGGAGAAGGCTGAGGTTCTTAATGACTTCTTTGCCTCAGTCTTCACCAGCAAATGCTCTGACCACACAACCCAAGTCTTGGAAAGCAAATGCAGGGACTGTGAGAATGAAGACCTTAGGCCCACTGTAGGAGAGGATCAGGTTCGAGACCATCTTAAGAACCTGAACGTGCACAAGTCCATGGGACCTGATGAAATCCATCCACGGGTCCTGAAGGAGCTGGCGAATGAAGTTGCTAAGCCACTGTCCATCATATTCGAAAAATCCTGGCAGTCAGGTGAAGTTCCTGATGACTGGAAGAAGGGTAATATAACCCCCATTTTCAAGAAGGGGAAGGTGGAAGACCCTGGGAACTACAGACCAGTCAGTCTCACCTCTGTGCCTGGCAAAATCTTGGAACAGTTTCTCCTGGAAAACATGCTAAGGCACATGAAAAACAACGAGGTGGTTGGTGACAGCCAACATGGCTTCACTAAGGGGAAATCCTGCCTGACCAATTTGGTGGCCTTCTATGATGGAGCCACGGAACTGATGGACAGCGGCAGAGCAGTTGATGTCATCTACCTGGACTTGTGCAAAGCATTCGACACTGTCCCACATGACATCCTTGTCTCTAAATTGGAGAGACATCAATTTGATAGATGGACCACTCGGTGGATAAAAAACTGGCTTGATGGCCGCACGCAAAGAGTTGTGGTAAATGGCTCGATGTCCAGTTGGAAACCTGTAACGAGTGGTGTCCCTCAGGGATCGGTGTTGGGACCGGTCCTGTTCAACATCTTTGTCGGTGACATGGACAGTGGGATTGAGTGCGCCCTCAGCAAGTTTGCCGATGACACCAAGCTGTGTGGTTCGGTTGATACGCTGGAGGGAAGGGATGCCATCCAGAGGGACCTTGACACGCTTGTGTGGTGGGCCGATGCCAACCTTATGAAGTTTAACCAAGCCAAGTGCAAGGTCCTACACCTGGGTCAGGGCAACCCCAGGCACTGCTACAGGCTGGGCAGAGAAGAGATTCAGAGCAGCCCTGCAGAAAAGGACTTGGGGGTGTTGGTTGACGAAAAGCTTAACATGAGCCGGCAGTGTGCGCTTGCAGCCCAGAAAGCCAACCGCATCCTGGGCTGCATCAAAAGAAGCGTGACCAGCAGGTCGAAGGAGGTGATCCTGCCCCTCTACTCTGCTCTTGTGAGACCCCACTTGGAGTACTGCATACAGTTCTGGTGTCCTCAACATAAGAAGGACATGGAGCTGTTGGAGCAAGTCCAGAGGAGGGCCACAAGGATGATAAGAGGGCTGGAGCACCTCCCATATGAAGACAGGCTGAGAGAGTTGGGGCTGTTCAGCCTGGAGAAGAGAAGGCTGCCTGGAGACCTCATAGCAGCCTTCCAGTATCTGAAGGGGGTCTACAAGGATGCTGGGGAGGGACTCTTCCTTAGGGACTGTAGTGGTAGGACAAGGGGTAATGGGTTCAAACTTAAACAGGGGAAGTTTAGATTAGATAGAAGGAAGAAGTTCTTTACAGTGAGGGTGGTGAAGCACTGGAACGGGTTGCCCAGGGAGGTTGTGGATGCTCCATCCCTGGCGGTGTTCAAGGCCAGGTTGGACAGAGTCTTGAGCCACGTGGTTTAGGGCAAGGTGTCCCTGCCCATGGCAGGGGGGTTGGAACTAGATGATCTTAAGGTCCTTTCCAACCCTTACGATTCTATGATTCTATGATTCTAAGACCAGCCTCCCATCTAAGCTCTTTTCCCTGTAATATATACAAAACCTGTTGTATTTTTTGTTGTTGGGTTTTTTAGGTTTTTTTTTTGGGAAATAGCAGAATCACTGTTTATCAAATTCTTCTGCCAAAAAAATTGCCTGTAACAGACACAACTATGGAAAAATTCAACCTGGATGGTTAAAGTAATAAATAACTATAAATGTAGATTTCAGTAAGACTGAAAGGTGTCAATCTTAACATGCAGTCTTAACCCCCACAAACTCCACATATAAAATCTACATACAGTAACATGAAAACAACACTATTATCTTACTCCACACTTTCTCGTTCCAAGTGGAGTTCTGAGTGCTCAAGATTAAAAAAATCAGGCTTCAAAGTTAATAATGTAGAAAACGACACATAATAATTGTTTACTTCTTAAGTTTCTGGTACAAGTGACTTATTTAAAAGCTTATTTCAAAACTGGATTTCTGTTTAGCAGAATCAGAACTCGGTTCCTACTGCTTGTAGGCCTAGACTCTACCTAGAAGACTATACCCTTTTCTTCTTCAGACCGACTCACATTTAAACAGCTCAACCAAGTACTAACTGAAATAGAAAGCAATTAAAAAATCTACTGTTCATTATGAGAAATTCTTGAATAGCCTCCACACATTTAAAGGATAGAAACTTACTGCTGCCATGTCTTTAATGAGTTTAATAATGATCTCTGAAATTTGTGTAGGTGTTGAACCCTTCATCCACCAGTGGCTTTCACCTCGCCGAATATAGCTGCCAAGGACATGAAATAAATTCAAGTAATAAGTCAAAATCCAGCTGTCAAAATCCAGCACAAAGAAATTTATACTCTCAGAGTGTTACATGTTTTTTTCCAATTATAAACCAAAGACAAGATAACTGACTTCAAAGAATGTCATTATTTTGTGCCTTTGCTTGAGAATATATAGGTATTTTTAAACAAACCTGGAGTTGAAGATCATTGGAAGTGTGACTGTAGTAACTCCTTTGCCTGCAGTAGTGCCAGCTGTCCCCGTTATAGTAGTTCCTTTGGCTTTTAGCTGTACAGTGAGAGCTTTGGCAATGCATCCCAAAAACATGTCTAAGATACCTAGTTTGTTCCAATCTCCTTTTTCTGTTGAGTGAATGATATCACTTATATCTGCTGGTGGAAGAGACTTCACTCCTATAATACTAGCCAGGCGACTAGGGGTTACCTCAGGCAAAACACGTCTCAGTAATGATGTTACCTGGAGAAAAAAAATCAGACCACCACAACTCTTAAGACAGCTGGAGTTTTCAAACAAAATCAAATAAGGTCTTTCTTCTTCACAAGTTATTTCAGTAAGAAGGACTGAATCTACTTTCTGTACTTAAATCACACCTCTAAGAAATTCTTATGGTTTCTATCTTGCTGTGAAGTGTTTATTAATACACCCAACAAGACAAAGCCAAAGAGTCTAGAACCAACCTCACTCAAACAATACTTGGTCTTCATATAATAATACAAATATGCTTGGTACTGGGCTTATGACAACAGTGATACAGATGTTTGTACAACTCGCTCTCAGACCCTTTCCCCACAGTGCAGTGGGCATGAGATATTACTAAAAAATAAGCAGTTACCTCAGTAGCTTCCTTCCACACCTGAAAATTTAACTGCTTTTTATACAGAATTCTTATTTGCAATAAATAAACAAAACAGCTTTTAAACTTCATACATTTGAGATATGGAAAATTAACAACTCATATTTAAAAGGAGCACCCCTGGTTCTTGCAATTATATGTAATAATTTATAAATAAGGTAGACAAATGCAATGCATGAACTTCAATTTTGAAATGTAATACATAACACTGGTCTAAATTTAAGTACTGCCATCACAAGGCAGTGCCAACTTCAGAATCTGACCTTTCATCTTAAAAAAGAGACTTCTTAGTCATTGTGACAGAAAGGCAATACCGGACAAACTGAACATATGTAACAGGACACAGGTGAATTGAAATGTGAACAACTGGGATACTGTGAAGTAAGATTCACTGAATACTGTGAAGTTCAGATTCACTGAAGAATCCTTTGCAACATCACTCAAAATGAAGGCCATGCACTTGTGAAAGATCCCCATTAGGACACACAAAATGATTAATTGCTTTTGTGCATCCTACTTTATTTCAGCAACAGCCCCTGCCAAGCAAACCGTATGTCCCTTTGATGTATAGTTTGAGAAAGCAATTTATCCTGCCCTATTCCAAATCCTTCTGAATGGAGACAAGAAAGGGTAAGAGTGATATTACTCAAAGGTGTTTCAGAATAGTTTGCTGACTGAGGTTGAATAATGATATAAGCATTAATTAAGCAGCTTTGGGTTCCTACACCTGAGTTCTACCTCTTGGAGACAAAGCATCACAAACTTACTCAAAAGTGAATTTGTTTCAGTCTCATAACTGTAGCCTTCATTGTATTCAACACTGTGCTTCCTACAAATAGTTCTATACAGTCAAATTTTGGTGATGCTGGGCTATATATGTATTTATACATTAAACACATAAAACTTTATAATTTTAACCCCATTCAAAAACTGGGAAAAAAAACCCCAAACCTGACACTTAAATCCCAAAAAGAGATTCTGCAATTTGTTAAAGGTTCATCAATTTTGCCCTCACCTCGGGACTGCAATAACAAAAGGAGTGGCTTTATTTACAGTTATTTTCTATGTGGAATATAGAGATGATCTCAGTATGATTGGGAAAACATTTTTTAAGAGAAAACACAAAATTATATTTCACAAAAAAGAAGTTCATATACATATTATACTATCATGCCCACAATTATAGGATTCTAAAGACTTTTTTCTAGGAATACCAAGATGGACAAGAATAGTTAGCACTCACCTGTCTCTGCACCCTGGGAGAAGCAGTGTGTAGCAATGAGAAGAGATCCTGGAGCAGAGTCAGCTGCTGAGCCAGATATTGCCGGCCTACATTGGAACCACTCAGTGCCAGAACCATTGACAGCAGCTCAAAGCAATAAGCATCAGAAGAAGCATCTTCATCGTTAGGCTGCGAGTTGGCATTCTCTTTACTGGAGATGGCATGCTCCCATTCTTCACGCACACGGGTTGCTTCCATTCGTATGGCCTGGACTATATGAGCACATACCTATCCAAACAGAAGCCAAATGCAAAACAACTCTTAAAAACTTTTAGAAAGTGAAAAAGATTGTGTTTTGTGTACCTTCGCAACTATGACTAAAATGGAAAGCCTGTGCAATTTGGTCTGTATTAAATTACTTTTCAACATAAATTCAAATGAAGAGTAAAGTTTAGATTTAAATTCAAAGCAAAGATTAAATTCTTTAGCATTAAGATTTAGTTTTAATATGAATTTGCTCATCTTCATTCTCGAAAAATTCATTGAAATATTTTTTATTGTAGTTTCTGCCTTTTAATTTGCATTTTACATAGAATTCAGGTTAACACCACCTCACCTCTCACACTCCCCCCAAAAAAACAACCAAAGAAATACATTTACTCAACACCCACGAAAGAAAAGGACTTATTAAAATACTTAGGCTCTTATTTAGTTTACTCTTTGGGAAGCTTAAAAAGTAAATCTTAGAAACTGTGTTTTCATTTTACCAATAGCGTGTTAGAAAGCATATTTAAGAGATTTTAAAGCTTTCTAGGATGGGTGACAAAAAAGATAGATTCTGCATGACTTACTAATCTAAAAAACTTAAAAATTAATCCAAAACCTCTTGTATTACAGTGAAAATCTTTATGGAAATGTCTGTCTCACGATAGGTGTAATAAAAACAATATTAGAGATGCTTTAGCTGGTATAGTAAAAAAAAGTATTCAAAAGAAAAAGAAAAACCACTCTAACTACTGCTTTATGTTAAGAAAAACAAAGATAAGTAAGAAAACCACAAACCCAATCTTTCATTGGCTGCAGGAAAGAACAATTTAAGAATCTATGCATTGACTACCTTTTTATGATTAAATTTTATCAAACCTAAATACTTTTTGATGACAGAAATGGGGAGAAATTTGCAAACTTAAAAATCCAAACTCTGTCACTGAAACTCTCCTAGAAATTTGAGATGGTCTACAATTATGCTATTGTTGCCAGCAAACACGAATGAGTACCATTTATAGCTCAATTCTAAAGTTTTCAAATTGAGTATAACAGCATAGGGGGTTTTTTAATCCTCTTAAAATGGATTTTTTTTCAGTGTCAGTTTCAGCAGGTTTTTCATATAAAATACACACACCTACTATTTAAAATGTAAACCAAAATTTGATTTTAAAGAACAGGAGAACTGAGAGTGACAAATAAAAGGTTCTACATTCATTGAAAATGAGCACATTTATTATAACACACAAATATTTAAACTAGAAAGCATTTCAGAAAGAACAAACCTGCTTCTGCAAATTTGTCAGTTTGCTCCGGCTGAATATGATCCCTACCATGTGCTCCTTGAGGTCTGCATCTGATGTTGCCTTCATAAAAAGCATATTTTATATTAGATCAAGGGTTTCAAGAACATTTCCTAATTACTGTATCAATTAACATGGAATATCAACAAGCTTTGTTGTAAAAGTTTGTAGCTTTCTGTTACAGTGAAATAAGATATTTAAGCACAATCAATTTAACTATGGTTAATAAATACCTCTTAGATGTATTTACTTTCTTAGAGGAAATTTGATCATGGAATAAAATATAAAATAATATAAATACAAGATAATCAATAAGTAAAACAAGTATAATTATCCAAGGTTCAGCCTCTTCACGTAGCTTAATACAATCACTGATTACGTCTGTAAAGCAGTGAATGGAATATACTTTTCAGTTCATTTATTTCACAATAAAAGAAACAGGGAACACAGAACTAAGTTACCACACAGCAGGTATAAGAAAAATACACTGCTAGATATTAATAATTCAGTTATGGAACTTATTGCCACAAGGTTCTGGCTAGAGCAAAACCATCTATCATCTGAAAACCAGAATTACTTTCACAGGGGACAGTCCAATTTTGTCTATTAAACATAACAGTCCATATACAGGGACTTCTTCAGGAGTAATTATGAAACTAATCCTTGCTGGAAGACAGAAGACTATGCTGGCTAAAAGGATACTAGTATGGTTTCTTAATACTAGAAACACCAACAGAGCACCTCCTGAGGCACAAGATAATAGGCAAGGACTTTCAGGCTGACCATTATTGCAGGTGCCAAGTATTTCTGTAATTGTAGGCATAATTGATGTTTCCATTAAAAGATATGCCCCAACTATAATTTACTAATAGAACGCAACATCAATGATTAATTTAAAAAAAATAAGCAATTGTAACATTTTATTTCTGTTCTGAGCTGAAAATTATTTAGCATAATACATAGGACAAACACTGAAAATCATCCTGGGTAATTTTTTTCAGCAAAGTATTATTGATAGAATACAAATAAATACATTGTGTACTTTTTCTTCTCCTTCTGGGGAAGACAACAGTGCTTTTTCCTCTTGTTCTGGGGTTGGCTCAGCATCTCCGGAGATGAGTTTTCCAAATACCTGGAAGAAAGACTGTGACAATTAGCTTATCTGAAAGATAAACTTGTGCAAGTGTGACATTTTACATTAAAATATAAACATAAAGTACTGAAAGTCTACAATTCACACTAACTTTCACAGTATAACACATCATTAAAATCCCACCTGGGATGTAATAAGTCGGAATACTCGCAGCGTCTCAGATTCACAGTTTCTTTGTTGTGCTACACTTGCAGAAATCTGGCCTGCTATTTTAATGCTTTCACCATCTTTCCATCCAAGAATTTTCACTTGTCGAACTCTTAGTGTGTTCTCTGGACCCTTCAATTCAATTTTGATGATGTGATTATCACCCCCAGGAAGTTCACTTGTTACCCAGCCAATATGTCTTGAATCCAAGTCTACCTATTAAACAGGAATATGGGAAAGATGGGAACTGACATTACATCAAACGAAAAGTCATTTACCTCTAAAACAAATCCTTCATATATCACTGGAACCAATACAGTTTTTGAAATGAAATTTTCATCCTGTGCAGTAAGACTATCATGTTTAATTATAAAAATATTCAACCTCATGAATTCAAATTAAAAAAAATTCTCAAACTTGAAAACAATGACATATAGCCATTTATATTTTGTTTTTAAAGCCTATTAGAAATACTGGCCTATCTATACCTTTCACCCTCTAAGCAACAGTTCACATATTCAAAAACACTTTGAACTAGTATTTGCTCACTACTTTCAATTAGAAGAATAAAAAAAAGCTGCCATAATTTAAATGAAAATGTAACACACCATTATCAGTAGTTATTTCATTCCCGTTCACATAAAACCCCCCCAAAGAAATTGTAACCCTGTGGAAGTCAGTGTCTGATGTCCTTACCAAGGGATGCAAGACTTAGTAATTGTAAAAAGGACAAATGAACTGTAACAAATTCAGATTATTTTAAAATAAATATGATTTAAAATATACTGTTATATTATTTAAACTGTGATGTCACCACTGATAGCCAAAAAACGCAGTGCCTCACATCATTGCTCAGAGCAACCCAAGCAGGCCTAAGTACCCCTTAAGCTGCACTGAGCCCTCCCTCATATCCATAGGCTCAATGATAATGAAGCTAACATCTGTTCTTTCCCATTTCTGTGCTAATTCTCAGTGTCTGCACTGAACTGTGCTGCAGGTATCTTTTTTAAATACCATGAGACAGAATGTGCATGAGTTAGGGTATAGTATGTGAGTGTGTTTGAAGATTAAAAACCTGTTGGAGAAATGTCAGAGGACTGTTCAGCAAAGAGGAGGCAAAGCTGAATCAAGTCCCACCTGTCTTCTGGGAGTGAACCATCCCAAGAAAAATGCTTGGGCGCTGTGTTTGAGCAGACAGAAGTAAGGCCAGGGAGAAAGGTAACAAGCTGCACGAATGATCACAAGTCCAGCACCTGAGTTCTGCCATGGCTGCCTTTTATTTAGCTGGATGGCCAGGCATACCACGTCAATATTCTCACAATAAAATAAAAAATAATAATAAATAAATACATAATAAATAAAATAATAATTAAAAAAATATTTGGGGGAGTATGTATGTGTCCATCAATATTTTTCATCTACATATATAGACTCACAAGAAACACACACACAAACTTTGTATCTGCTTGCCTATATACACACTCACGCTTCACTGTTTAGTATGAGCCAACTGTACCAAAGTTTTGTTTCTTCAGAGTGGTAACATCTTTTAGAGCTATATCTGTGCCTTAAATGCTTTCTGAGGCTAAGAGGTAAAGCAAACTGTCTCTCTATAATAAGAAAATGTATTCTCCTGAAGAATTTTATCACTGACTGTCAATAATCCAAATAATAAAAGTTTTGAGCCCAAAATGGTACCTGCCTGCTTGAAACCTGAAATATCTTTGATGGGTCACATCAGTGTCAAAATACGCTGTTCAAAATACATTGTTCTCTGTGTAAAAACCATGCATCTCTCACGTGGCTTGGCAATAGAAGTACAAAGACTGAATACCATTCTGAACTTGAGCCTCAGCACAGAAGTCTTCAGCTACCTGAAGTTAAGAACTAAAATAGCAGGTAAAATGTGTGCTATAAACATGTGTTAGATCATGTAACTAGAAAAACTCGTGCTGATGATCTAATTTCTCCTTTCTTATGGCATTCTGCTAACTCTTAAGCTGCATTTCTCTAATGAAAAATGATTCCATGAAGCAGATAAAAGGCAATGATAGTGCAACACGAAGCTGGGCATCAGAATATCGAACAATGTGTAGTACTACTTAATGCAATTATTTCAGGTATATTCAGATAGAAGTACCCTAAGAGAAATCAAAAGCTTGTTGGTCCTTATAAAACACAACCTAACCAGTCTTTTTTTTAAACTTTCTAGATGATCTCTTGTCCTTTCAGCTACAGTAATTAAAAAAAAACCCCAAAAAACCCCCAAAAAACAACTAAGGAAGATTTTATATCACCCTGTTCTGTTTCAGTAAAGGAGTAAAAGCTTGATCAACACCTAGTCAAGGTGTCCCTGCACATGGCAGGGGGGGTTGGAACTAGATGATCTTCAAGGTCCCTTCCAACCCAAACCATTCTATGTTTCTATGATAATATTCGGTATATATGACTGAATTCTGTCATTAATAATACTGTATTTTCCAAGAATATTATGATGCCTGATATCTGTAAAGTAATTTATCTACCATAAGGAATGGAAAAAATTTGCTCAGAATTTTCTCTGCTACATGCAGCCAAAAAAATGGCAACGATTTTTCAATGTCAACTGTTAAAATGTTTACCTGCTTTATTCTGCAGAGATCTTCTACTGCCTTGCCAGTTAGGAAGGTCATTGAAGTCACTTTGTTCTGCAACAGACAAGCAAAATAAGAACAAAACACTTCACCTGAGGACCATTCTGACTATTTCTTCTGTATTAAGACAGTACATACATAGAAGAGAGACCAGCTGTTTTGTTAAAAAAAAAAAAAATAAAAAAAAAATTAAGTGATCAAAACCAAGACAAAGAATTCCAAAGCACAGCTCTCAAAAAAATTATGTAATTTGCTCCCTGTATTAAAAGCTGTAGCTGAAATAAAGATATATTTGTAACATTACTGTACAGATCAGTATACATATAAACATGCATGTAGTAAGTCTAGAAAATATTTTGAATTTTATGAAAACTCCTTATTTGAATGTTTCCACAGAAATGTGAGCAAGAAAAGTAACTTCTGAAAACATTAAATGCTTGAAAATGCATTTGAAATTGAACATGCTACTGAGAACTAACTTTCCCAGTCATGGGTTCATGCAAACTGCAAATTCAGTTGGATTGGTCTGATCCTATCAGGTACTGCTTTCAAAACCACAGGAATTAGAAAGTTTACTTTGAAATGCGAGGTTCTAAATTAGAATTACAAACTGAAATGGACAAAGAAAATGGTGGTTCTTGATTGATAAATGCATACAGCTTTGACTATGCACCTTCAATGAGAGACATTTCATTTCATTCTCCTCTTACCCCAAGATCTCTGGAATTGTCCACATGAACACACACATAACGTGCATTAATTCCTTTTACACAGTTAATTGTGATGTTTTTAGTTTTGTTTTTATCTTCATCTCCTGACTCCCAGAACGTTTCTGTAGACCCGTCTGTTAAACTACCAATCATGGCAGGTCGGCTTGATGTTTTAATGTCAACAATGCTGGTTAGGTCTTTTAGACAAACCACTATACAGAGTTCCTGCAAAAATAAATGAAAATTATTATAATATCTGAAAGCAAGCCCAAATACAGGCATTATTTACAATTCTTAAAACCATATAGGCATTTCTGTTCTGAGGAACATACTCTTTGAATTATAGAAGAAATTTGTCATTTATTAGTTCAAATTATTCAGCCCTTTAAACAAAGGAAATATTAATAGCTAACAGCTGAATATATTAATAAATGCATAAATATATTAATAAATGGAAGAAACTGCTTTAAAGATATTCATCAGGAGTATTGATTTGTGCTCCTCATAATAACAGAAGGAAAAAAAAAAGATATAGGCAAGTACAAACTGGAAGTACACAGCATTTAAAAAATTAATTAACTCAAAGAACCCAAATGAATTACCTAAATGAACTATAAGAGATCCCCAAATACTTTACTTGCAAACTAACTCTTATGAGCATTGCTCCAGAATTTAGGTTTGAGTCATACACAGGCTAAGGGTCAATATTTGAAACTCTAAAGCTAAGTATGAGAACCTGAATATCAGCAACAAGATTCCAAACTGAGACACATTCAAGGAAATATGACAGTGCAATAAAGAATGTTTAATTCAAACAGAATTATCATAGGAAGTACAGGCTGTTCACAACTGATCTCTGCTTCTGAGAGGTGTAATACTTGCCTGATTCATGACTTCAAAACCAGACTGAACACTGATACTAAAACTCTCTTCACTATCTCCATCATCAGATTTAGATAAAATATTGTTGATATGATGAAAAACATTGCTCTGGTGCAGGAACTGGTGATCTGATTGTTTGAATTTGAGACTCCAGCACCTGAAAACACATTTAGTGCAATATGAAATAATGAATATTGTTTAAAAGACACAACCCACCAGTGAAACCATGACATTTTTGTTTCTCAAAATATCTTCTATAAACCTTTAACTTCAAATGTTTGAAGTATCTTAAGTGGTTCGATGCATCATTTTGAGAAAGACAGGAATAAACTTCTCTTAGAATTTTAACAGTTGGTGAATGGTTATGCTGGGGTTTTTTTATAGTGGATATAGTACAGAATGTAAGAGCAAATATGTTTTTCTCTACAAAGTCTTTTATACAATTATTCATATGTATAAACACATGCATAGATCTTACATATATCTTTCCTACATGTGAGGATAGACATGCTCCTTTGCACACATGCACACAGTTGCTTCAAACTTCCTATCTACATTATCTTTTCATCTATAATGTTACAATGTTTCAAGCCTTTTAAGATTTTTCTTAATTTGTGCTTACCTTAAGGCCATTTGCTGTAATGCACTACCACTGGGAAGAGACATCATAAGATCAGAGATTGTCTGAAGCAGGCGATGAAATGTGTGGGGTAATGGGTGAGCTGCTTCGCCAGCAATCACTATATCCGACAGAGGATGTTCACATACTCTTGTATCTTTTTCCTAGGATGCAAAGCAATTTGTATGTTAACAGACTTCAGAGAAAAAAGGTTAAATAAATAAAAATAAAGACATTTATGGTATTTGGTTTAAGAGTAACCACAATAACCCAATAACGAATGTAAATTTCTAAGCAGCTCCTGTCAGAGAATTTTTACAATAACATGTTATATATGAACACCTAACAAGGAATTTGGGAAGTATACTGTATATTACCATATATTTCTCATAACTTAAAGATGTGAAAACTTGCTTTGCAATAATTTCAAAAGAAACCAACTAGAAAAAAATATCATATTCCAGCTGTTAGTAACAACTTTTTTGAGCAGCAAACCCCAGCCATAACAAACTTGGTAATGAAGCTAAGGTTATCAGATGCCTTATTTCTTCAGAGCTGTGGAAATAATGATTCTTAATTAAGGTGTGTCAGTATCAGAATGGTTGTGTAGTGGGACAAGTTCCACTGGGCAGTGGGTACAAAGGCAGAGGACTCAAGAGGCTAGGGTCCAGCGAGATGTGTTATGGGGAAGATTACCAGAGAAAGAGAAGGAGGTTCTGATCATGATATCGTATTTCAGAAGGCAAGGAAAGACTCATCTATGAAGGATACAAACTCTTTCCCCTGCTACTCTGTTAAAAGAAAATCTGATCCTGCTTGAACCATAGAACCCAGGGGAATTTTTTAAGTCTCCCTTTCATTACATCAAAAGAGAAGCAGCATTCCCACCAGAGCAGAAGTGACTTATTTTAACACTCCTTTGTAGTACGCTTTATCTTTCAGTCAGTAATTATCCAAACTACAGCAATATTTGTTTTATACAAGACAATAGTTGTTTTATACAGTAAAAATTCTTATTTTGGAGGCTGACCAGCATAAGGACCAGTTGGAACACATTTTCCTCACTCCAGCAGTGCTTTTGATGTAGCAGCTGAAATTATTACAGGTAGATTAATTTTCATTACATAATTAAGGTTCTGCTTCACAAAGAGAAGATTAGTTTTGTTGTTTGGGTTTTCCTTTTTCAACACATAATGATAAATTAACCACAAAATCAACAGAGATACTGTATTTACAAAATGAAGACTCACTTGTTCTGCATTTTCTTTATTTGATTTATTTTCTTCATCTTCCTCTTCTTCAGGCTCTACAGGTGCAGGAGTCAAGGAAGCCACAAAATGCCACAAAATATCATGAAGAGAAGTTGTTTGAATGACATTACAAAGAAGCCAGTTGAAAGCCTAAAATAAAATACACACAAGGAGTTATCAACTGGTTAAGGAAACCTAGAGTAAAACTATTTCTTAAACCATTTATGTAAGTAAGAAGGTGCACTGATGCTTTTGGACAGGCAAGTAAGGTCTTCAAGTAAGACGCATTGCTCTGAGGCTAAAACAGTTTATTAAAATGACAACTACATTACAGGGGATATAGCAAAGTAATTCAGAAACACCATACACAAAAATAAGTTCTTTGACAAAAGCTCTAAGGATAAAAAAAGTAAAGTTCTTATGTATTTTCAGAGATTATTCCAGAATGAGGTGGCAGCACTCCTTACTAATCAAATTGGTTAACAAAGTAAATATCCTTTTTAATTTAGAACTCTGTAGGCTGAGATTTGCTTTCCTTGTTTGGTCTCTGCCATTGATTAAATTAATAAAAAAAAAAAAAATCAGACATTTGCAGAAAAATCAACATAATGGGGTAAAAAGTTTTTTTTTAAATTGTAACATTCATATAATCTTCTGAAAGCTGCGATACTGCTGCACGTTGATGTCTGGAAATTTGATGGGTGGTGCTTAATGGTAGAGGTGTGGTACTTTGAGAAAATCCACCTATATTTTCTCATGTTACAAATGCTTGAGAAATACCCCTCCTGTATACAGGTTCAGAAGAAATGCTACTAAAGCTTAGCTGAAATAAAAAAAAATGGCCTCAGCTTTTATTGAAGCAATTAATCTTTAATGGATCTTTTGGCTGCTCATTCACCATCTACATAACAGGAGTAGCATTCACTCATCTCAGAAGGAAGTTACAAAGTATTGAGATATTACCAACACTAAAACAAATCTAAAGAAAGAATACTCAGTCCAATATTTGAAAAAGACCTTAAAAAAAACTAAGTAGAACCAGGAAGATGCTCAGCAAAATAGTATTTCTGTAACTGATTAATAACATTTTCATCAGGCATTTCCTACACAACAGATAAACTACTGAAGGTTTACAAGCAATACTTCTGTATTAACAACATTTAAGAGTTAATAATATAAGTAAGTGAACTTTCAGAATAGGTTTACTGCACATCAAAAGATAATTCTTAAAAGAAATCTGAGACAAAATTTAAAAATATCTTATTTTAATCATACAAGATCCATTAGTACATTAATACCTCCATGGCAAAGACTCGGCAAGCAGATTTCCGTAAGGCTTGTTTCATTGCTACTTCAAGTCCTTCCAGATCATGATGCTGGATTACAAATGCCAATACTGGCCACTGGAAATTTCTCTCTCCTTTGGAAAGAGAGCTGTGGGCGGAGATTAACCGAGAAAGTTCAGGAGATGGATGTCTCAGGAGAGAGGACCCCACTTCTATTCAAAAGCATAAAAATATGCATACATTAGATACTTTCTGCATTTTAACTGTATAGCTACAGTAAAAATAAAAAGCAATAGAGCAATTTTAGAACTGATATTTTTATTCCTTTTTTACATGAGGAAAACACGTTAAAAAGAAAAAGCAATGTGGAAAATGATGTTTCAACTGAGAAAGAAAATACCACTTTAACTTTTACATCAAGCACAAAAGATGCACCATAAATTTCAGAACCACAGTAATTCCTGAGCTGTTTTTAGGCTAATTCTGTGTGGATTAACAAACAAATAATGTTGTTTAATAAATAGAAATAAAAGCCATTACATGTAGTTATAGAAAACCCTATTTGTCTACAGTTTCCAAGAAGAACTGCAAACCCAATGCCATATCCTTGAATGTTTTTTCCCCTGCGTCTGATGTCTGTGCTCGTACCTGCATCTCCACTGTTGACTCGTCTCCTAGGGATTGCCTTTACACGTGCTGGCAAAATTGAGTGCTGTTTGTCATATTCTGATGCAACAACTGAATATGATCTTTGAAAGACCGTACGCTTTGCAAGATCTGTGTCTGTTATTGGACTGGTTTCCAAACTACAAAGAAATCAGCGAAGTTACACACCTATTAATGAATATATAGAGTATACTTGAATTGTACATAACTATTAAAATAAAGACATGCATTTCATAATGGCAATGTTACTACTGCATGAAAGTTTGTCTTATGTACCTAATAACTGTTTAAATGCTGGAAAAGAAGGAATAAGTATTAGAATTACATAAGGTGAAAAAGCATGCAAAGTGCTTTATAAACAAATGTAATAATGTACATGGTAAGTTCCAAGAATTTAGGTATTTTTTCGAGAAAACACAAACATTCAGATCATGCCTAAATTGACACTTCAGACCAAATTTGCCCTGAGAATGCACGTGAAAACATCTATGGGGTGAATTTTTAATATGCAAGCCAACTGAAATTTAGAACTTTATGTGAAGTAAAAATTTCTAACATAATTAGCCTTAAAGCCAATATTCAATTGCTGTGGCTACGCCTCTGACATATTTTACTCCTTACCTTCAGTGGACTTCTTACAGTCTGCAGAAGAACTCCCAGCTTATGCTGTCCCTATAGGCCTCAGGAGACCATGGTGTCCACAGTTTAAATAAAGGAATATACCAATACGATGCACTCTTAAGGAGTTTTGTAAGAAAAGTTCTATTTCTGAAAAGACTATATTGTAGATTGTAGTATTCCAATAAACTGTTTTGGCAATCAGTGTAAAATATAACAGATTGAAATAAAAACAGATTAAAAACAAGTTTTCTCTTCATTACATCCTCATTATGAGGAATCACTGTTTGACATCTGAAAACACTGACCATATAAGTTGATTCTGGACTACTATTAAGAAACAATAAGAGCTCTTTTTTTTTTTTTTTCCCTTTAATTGCCTGAATTGGATCATAGTAAACTTAATGAGGTAAGAAACTGTCTTAACATGACAGAAACCATCTAGCACTTTTGCTCCCAGATAGCACAAAATTGTCATTTCTTCAGTGTCATTTTAACTTATCACAGAAAGAATCAGCAACATTTACTTTGATAAACGTAAGGTAATGAAATTCCCTCCCATGCAAACTTCCCTTCAGAATGAAATCCTGAGAAGAGGGTAACAGCCACTTCCTTTCAAAAAGGCCATTAATCTGCACTACTGACAGTTGTGTTACAGAAGTAGAGGAAAAAACCTGCTACATTTTCAAGGAGTTTGCAATGGCTATGGTCCCTGGACCACTGCTCTTTAGATCACTTATTTAGTTCTGCAGTTCTGAAGATTCTGCAAAACTTGTATTTGTCTTTATGGGGTAATAAGCAGGCCTGGAGCGGATGGATAAATCTCCCTGGGGTATGCTAACAGTCCTTATCAATTTCTGAACAAACCTTTTTCATATTCAGGATGTAAACCCAAGACTTTTCAAGATAGAAGCAATTGGTTTGCATTACAGTTAAAAACTTCAAATCTGATTTCCAAACTTGCTACTGGCTGAAAACATATGAGATAGATAAGCTGTGACTCACTGAAGGTACTTTTCTAACTACAGCTTCACGTTTTGTATTTTTGCTGCCATTTCAAAGATGGATCTGGCCTGCTCTTTTTAAAATTGGTGTTACGCTAATGCCTTAGCATTTGTATGTAGTACCTAGAGTTACAAGGAAGTACCTTGGGGGCATAGATTTCATGTTACTTTCTGGCTCTTCAAAGACATTAGGGCTTGCATCAGGAGTAACTGAGATGTACGGTGCAGGTACTGAAGTTGAGCGCAGGTACCTCATCTCATCCTGGAAGAGGTTGTCATCCTGGTACCCAACAAAGTTTTCATGATGATGCCTACATCAAATTAGATTTTTAAATTAGGACTAAGGATTACAAGTTCCTGAAACACACACATACACAAAAGTCAAACTCTTCATGAAATTCTAAATTCTTTGAATAGGAACTAAACTGTCGTTAAAAAATATTTAGCATCCAAAAAGTACTCAGGGTATATTTGATCCTTGAAGCAAATACGTGTAAGAAATTGAACAAGATCATGGAAAGGGAAAAAAAAAGAACAAAGATCATAAAGAATTAGGAAAATATTTTTCTATGTAAGTATTAGTTTATACACATATTTTTATCCAACACTATAAATAGCTGAGTATTAAAATCTATATTCGTAAATGTCCTTTAATTACCTTGCTAAAGTCTGTAGATAGAGACATGGCATTTTAATGGGAAAGTCTTCAGAAATTCCTTCTTTGACACTGGGAAGTTGAGACTGGAATGCCTTTGCAGGGTGATAGCAGAGGATACTGGGCTCAGCAGCACTACTTAGTGACAGTAAATACAGTGCATTGGCTTTAATTACTTGATGAGCTTCCATAGTTGGCAAGGCACGAGGAGTTTTAACTTGCATTGGTTTTCTCCGAGACTGTTTAATCTAGAGAAATTAGAAAAATGTATATTTAAATTATATGTCATCACAAGGAAGCTGACAGTATCACTTACACTAAAGTTGTTTGGTTCTTCCTGTTATAAAATATTTTCTATTACAAAATGGCACTTCTATTATTTTCATAACTTTGCAAATTTTTAATAAACAGATGAAAGTTTTGATGTTTGCCTCAGGATGAATTTTGTGTGCAAAAAGTTTCAACAAATTTAGTTTCAAAAATAAAGTTAAATTAGCATTCTTCTGCTTATCTTAAAACCTCAACTTGTTTATAATGCTTTAAGCATGAATTTGAAATTGGTCATGGAAGACGAATACAAGCAAAACATCTGTCGTACTATCCCCATTAAAAACTGCTCTAGTCTGCCCAATGTTTGGCATCTTATAGCCAATGATCTCGAGGATTAAGTTCACTAAAGAAACTATAAACATATAAAGTTAAAACAGTACTCATATTTCAGTAAACAAAAAAGTTAAATAAACTGGTGCATGCTTTTAAAAAATTAGGTACTGCATTCTATACTGCAGTTGTACTGGGATAAGAAAATAAAATTACTGTACAAATTTGAAAACACTACTGTCTGAAGGGAAGAAATCAAGTTTCTGTCTTAGTATTTTAAGAAGCAAAGTTTCTGTCTTAGTATTTTAAACCTATAAATGACACAAGTGGATATTTCAAAATCTTCAAAAATTCTGAAATTACAAATTTTTTAAACTGGTCCTACCCTATTTTCAAGTTATGCACACAGTACTATTAAGCAGATAAGAGTGCTAAGCATATGAAAGCAGATTAAAATACCTTCTCTCTTGCTGCTGCTTGCTTTTCACGGAGATATTTTTCTCTGCATCGATCACAAACCAAATACCAAGTGCTTCCGCCAATACCACCATCACCACAATTACCAGCCCATCCTCCACAAAAGTGCCCAATGCTATTATAACCTTGGCCACCTGCATAACGACCACAACCTACATTGGGAAAAAGATGGAAAAAAAGTTATTTCAAAAGAAGGATTATTATTATATTATCTCTTAGTGTCAAAGAGGGATAGAAAAGGGGAAGGAAAATGCTTGTCTTTTCCTGGCCTAATTTTCTCCTTTTCTGTACCTCTGAACTGATTAAAAAACAAGGTGCATGTCCATGTGTCCCACCAGTACCCAAAGAATCCAAACGCACTTCAGTTTTTTACGTTTTTATTATGAACTTATCCAAAGCATCAACAGCTCCCTATTCAGACAGCTAAGGGACAGTATGATCGGTATTATATATAGGCCAATATTATCTATAATTTAACAAACACAGAAAACCTACCCCCTGCCCAACAAAACTTACAAAGGAATAAAGTGCATTTCTTTGAGATTACTGTTTCTCAGAAAGATTCAGGGCATTCATAACTCGGAATAAGAAAGCTCCTTAATTTTGCTTTACTTTGCATACAGTGCTAAAACAAGCTCATACATCATCAGCCTGAACTTCACCTGGTAAAATAATTAATTAGTTATGTTTACAAACTAGAAAACATGGAAATAATTTTGTCGTTAATGAGGTTAGTTATTATTAGCTACATTGTAGCTAATCCCTTCTATTAGCGATCCCTTTTCTAAAGAAAACACAACTTACATAGCTTTTGAACTCATCTGACTGGCTAAGATAATGCCTAGCTAACACTGATTTACTTCATTTTCCTAAAAATAGAGTACCGAAAAAAAACCAGGGACCCAAATCAAGAGATGAAACAGGAGACTGAAATTGTATTTTAGCATACAAATTGACTAGAGACTCGGACTGGATTTTTTTTAGATACATTTTAAACCCCAAAAATTAAGTCATTGATACCCAGTGCTGACACAGCAGATAAATGTTTTTTAGTATTTACAGTAGAACAGTAATAGAAAACATTTCGCAACGTAGAAACTCTTAACTAATCTCATATTTTTTATTTCCAATTTTCTCAGCACAGTTTCATGTCCTAAAGTGTAATAAATGGCATGTTTCTGCTCTGAAGATCTACTGTAAAGTGAGCTCATTATTTTGGCCTTGTTTCAAACAACTTTCTTGAGCATCTTTGAAAGCTTAAATCCATAACTACTTAAAGATAACATATACAAACGTGTGATTTGTAAGTGTAAGTTTAAATTTAGCTTATACAGTGAAACTGTGTTAAAATGTTAAACAAGACAGTCCGACACATTTTCATAACAGTAACTAATACCAAAATGTGCATGTGCAATATATTTTACAGATTGACATGGGAATCAAAAAATATGTAATCGTACCTGGATGAGCTTGTCTCATGTGGTAGGTCACTGGATATGGATGGGATTCTCCACACAACTCACAGATGGTGTCTTTTTCAGGTCCTCCCACTGCAAGTTGGGCCATCTCGCCAAAAAGATTTCCCCTTGGCCTAGTCTCAACCTTTTCTTTTTTCTTTTTCTCTTTTTTAGTTTTCTTGTTATCTTTGTCACTTTCCTTCTTCTTTAACACTGCACAAGAACCAGGACTTGGAAAAATCATGTTTTGGGAAGCTGCTTTAATAGTTGCTAAAGAAATATCTTCCCAGAAAGCTACCAAGTGCTGCAATGTTAATGGAAGAGGAGACTTGGATTTTATTGTGTGGTGACTCGATGTTTCAAAGGAGGTAGTTTCAGTTTTTCCATCTTCACACTTTTCATGCAGAGGTGGTTCTTTTAACATTGAGAGGACTTTGTTTTTATTGATGCTACCCATTTTAGATATATCTGGTCCATGCGGCGAGATGTTGAACATGTTAAGAGCAGATGATATTTCCAATGAATGTCTATTTTTCAACTTTGTTTCTTTTTCCTCTGCAGGTTGTTGAGTAAGACTGCTTCGAATTGGTGCATGCTCTTTGGACAGTTCTGGATTAAACTTCAAAAAAGATGAACAAGCCATAGCATCATGAACAATACCTTCATGCCAGAGAAATGCAGCAAATACAGCTCTAGCACATTCTGCAACAGAAGGTGACATTGCTTGCTTGGCAGGCTCTACAGGCTTGGAGCCATCTCCTTTGAAAAGAAAGCTGGATTTTTCCTTTTTGGGTCTTGTGTGTCTACCAGCACATTTACGGCTCACTTTTGGAGATGCTCTCATATCTTGCTCATCTTTCAGTGGTGCTTTTCCTATGCTGAAATGAACTTTATTAGAACCATCGTCCAGACTTCTGAATTCTGTGTTGTCTTCACAGGTACTATCTATAATACTGTTAGTCTTTAACGTACTTGAAGTACATACTTCAACTACCTCACTGTGAAGATTTTCTTGTACAACATGAGGGGAAGGAGCTCTATTTTCAGTTTCTGTAGCAGGTTTTCCATCTTTTGCAATAATTTTTGGTTTGGGTGAAGTGGACCTGCCCCTCAAGGGTTCTGTTAGTGGTACTTTCTTTTTGCGAAGGGTGTCTGGATCTAATGTGTAAGAATCTGATTTGGAGCGTTCTCGAGGAGGATCAAGCTTTGTTTTTACAGGGGATGGAGCTTTCTGAGGTAGAGTTTTGTCATGGGGTGATGAGGATCGTGGAGAACTAGCACCAGACCTAACAGCTGTAAGTGTCTTTGTCTTTGGAGAAGATGACCGGGTTCCTGGCCCTGGAGATTCAGCTCTCAGACCAGTAGTTGTTCTACCATCAGTTTTTAGTGTTTGCAAAGTGTTATGATTTGGAGACAAAGACCTGCTGTGAGAGTCTGATCGCAATTTTGCAGCATCTGATTTCAGCATAAGAGACTCACTGGCAGATAAGCCGTCTGTATTTCTAGGTTTCTTCTGGTCAGCAGCAGCTCTATTCATTCGCACATCAAGCTTGGGTGATCTGCTGTCAGCTCTGTGTTTTGATGACATGTCTGATTTTCCTGATGGAGAAATTGGTCTAGCAGCTCCTGTGAAATTCATTCGGTCACCTGTTTAGTATATTTTATAATTATTACACTTTGACAGTGATACCTTTAATAATACAAAACAGTAATACAAAAGAATTAAAAAGATCTGAACACAAGATAAAAATCAAACACGTGTTTCTGTTCACAGCAAAATGAAAGGAAATATAGAGGGACTTTCTCTTCCTCTAGAATATTTTCAACACATTTCTTGTCCCAAAGATACACACAAACAAGTTTTAGGAAATCTTTACAGAGAAACACTACTATGAAGGTATCAAAAAGCACAGTTCTCTGTTTCCAAAAACACTAGTAAAGGAAGCACAATCCTTAGGCAAATGACAGGAGTTATCTAAGTTTACCACAGCTGCAATAGAAAACAGGGATTATTTATTTATTAATTATCTCTATGAGTTACAGCCTGACTGCAACAAGAGACTTGCAGAAAGATCAAATGTATTACCAGATTTATTTTCTTTAATGCTCAAAAGTCAGGAAACGTAGGAAATAAATACAGCTATAAGGCAAATCGAGTAAGACGTTTACAAACACACCTAAAATGATACACATTGATAATCTGAGGTATACACCTTTTTAAGACCACAAACTATCAATGTTCTGCTACCAGAACACAACCTACTAAAAAACAACCCAACAAACCAACTCACCTTTTCCAACCACTAAACTAAACCATCAACTGTGGTCTATGATGTCCTCTTATTTTGATGCAGTAATTTATTGCTTCTGTGCACATTGATTTTGTACATATATTAATCCACAGAACTATAAAAACTATGGGTAGCTAATATAAATACATAAAACCCAAGTATATGCAAAGTAGCAGCTCATTAAAGCAATTTGCTTCTAGTAATTCTGTGAACACATTCAGTCTCTTGTAGAATTGTATTTTGAAAATTAAGGCAAGCAATGTTGAAATTACTGGCGAGCAACGCAGCAGTTGTGAATTAAATATAACTGTTTCTCCACAAAGTGAGACTTTACACTGCAAAGTCTTGAAGGTACAGTTAAGTCCTGATCTGGATGGGTTTTCACTAGTTAAAGGTGGGAAATCTGTGTTTACTTCCTTCTGCATTATGGGATCTGAACCATCTTCTTCCAGTTCCCACTCATGAAGCCTTATCTGTATGCTAGAAAATATATAAAAGCAGTTTCTCCTACTGTTACCTCTCACAGTACAAAAATATATGTATTTTTTGAAGCAAAGTCTAGCAACCCAGATGTTTCCTCAAGTTACAAAACAATTATTATTTTTCTACCTCTGTATTTAAGTAGCTTATAATAAAACAAAGAGCAACAAGAAAAAGTGAAGGATACCTATACTGGAATATTTGACAAGCTTGAAGGTTAGGGTACTCTCCTGGCTTCCCAGGAGATAGGACATGGTAGGAGTTAATACTTCTCCAGGCAGAGAAGAAATATTTTGTCTATATTCAGGAACACTATGCCAAATGCAAACAGCAGAATATAATGAGAACATCTCAAACGTGATCGTAATAAATTTTGAGAGTCTAATTCACCTTCCTTCTTTCTTCTTATGAGTTCTATAATTACTCTTTTCTTTGGAAGGAGGGGGAAGAGGAAGGGAAAACACAGCATGGTACATCATAGTTTATAAAATGATTGTTCTTGCTAAAGAAAAAAAAAACAAACCTAAAAAAGTTTCTTAAATATCAGTCCAAGCATTTTGCTCATGCCAGCTCAGTTATTCACCAGTTCTACTGATGAGCTATTTTGAGATGTCTACTTTGTGATACATGAATTCAGAAATGTAAACAGTAATTACTTTAAACACACTTTTCCCACAAACAAATAAAAAGATTAATTTAAGGTCTGCCAGATAAGAAAATTCTCTAGATAGAATCTTTTTACAGAATTACTCATAAAGGAAAGAATAGTGAAAAGATGACAAAGACATAAAACACTGCAAGCCATTCAGCAATGTATTAAACTCAGAATATATGCATGACTAATGAATATCAAGCAGGAAAACATTCTGGAACAAGACTGCTTATGAAAGGCATAGCTTAACAGCAGCTTCCAGCAAGAAAAAAATACCTTATTTTTTAAAAAACAAAGGCTTGGATTTGCACATATACAGATAAATACTACTAATAAGCATTCTAGACTATCAGCACAAAAAAAATCCCCAAAATGGAAAGCTGCATAACCACGTAGCAAACTGCTTTAACTGTAAGTAAGCAAAAAAAAAAAATTACATTTTTTCCCCTTTCTTTTTCCATGTTTCATTTGCCTATTGTTTGAAACCAGGCCTTATTAGATCAGATTAACAGTCACCTTTCTGTTTGCAAAGCAGAAAGAATTAGCCAGATCATGTATCATGAAGTTGAGGCAACTCAGAAAGGCAACACTGAATGGTTATATCAAACAAGCTCCCAACAAAGACCAAACCTGAACATTTATTTTCAAAACATTGTTTTATTAAGTGAATGAAATGAAAATGAATGGAAGGAGGGAAAAAAAAAAAAGAAACCAAAACAAAACCTCCAACCAAAAAAACCATTTTGAATGTAAAAGTCTGAATAGCCTTGCTATGTTGACATGCATACCCACCCTTCAGTTTGTGAGAGAGAGATGAAATAGCAGAGGCAGGCCCAGCTACATCACTAGTTTTGTAAATACGCTCACGAGAAGCAAGGCAGCAGGATGGAGTTTCTACAGTGGAAAACAGTTGCACAGAAGCAGCACATATTCAATGGAAAAAGCAGTAAAAGCAAAACAAGCATTTCAAATGATATGCATCTCCTTTGTTAAGTATTCGGATTTCATTGTTTAAACTCCTGCATTAGTTTTCTCTGAGAAATAGTTACTTCAAAATATTTTCCCTGAGCTAAATTTTTAAAGAATAAAAGATAACCTGTGATTTCAGCATTAGTTTCTAGGATCTAAAAATATGTGTAGATTAGCCAATAAGAATTATGGTTTTGAGACAATTAGAGACCATCTAGATGTTTATGTTGGAAAGCTTTAATGGAAAGAATGAAGAAAAATATATCAAACCCACCAAAACTACCTGTTTTCAAATCTGAATGCACCTCAATAATGTAAGGTTTTGAAAAACTTCATGTACATAATGTGAACTGTGGATTCTCAATATTATCAAGACACATAACTAGTAGATGAGTTTCTCTATCAAACAGTATAGACATAAACCCAAATCTATATCAACCCTTAAAAATGTTGCCTTAAGAAGAAAAAGTTAAATCTGATGCAATCCAAGATTATTTCAGTAGAGAGGCTACTAATGTGAAATTTGTTAGCAGTACAGCTCCAAATGAAACTTGGGAGTGAGATAACAGCAGGAACTTTCAGTTTCAAGTCTATCATTTTGCATTCCTATAATGTTGGTTTTAATTATAATTCCAATTCCTATTCCTTCATTTAGAAAAAAATAAGTCAAATTCTCACTGTGTTAACAATTTTAAAAAGAATTTTTATGTTAGAAGACACTCTTTTAGAGAGACCCCTTTTTACAAATGGAATAATACAAATGTATTGAAAATAAGTGATTTCAATTCCTGCACTGCTTAAGACATCTTTCTGTCTGGTACTACATTTAATAACTTGTGCACATAAATATACTAAACCCCCTATCTTATGCAATGAGCTATATTCTACAGACTCTCCAACAAGGTGTTCACATATTTGAAGCAAGAATTTCAGTCTTTAAAACAAGAAAATACTCTCTATTTTCTTAATCCAGGATTAACATAGATTTAAGAACAGTATTACCTACTTCGATGCATAGAAATGATTTGGAGAGATCCAGTACTAACTATACAGCTTCCGAGTAAAAGGATGTCACTCTGCCAATTTTTAAAGGTTAAAATGCAGAAAAACACATTAAGACCACAAAGTAGCAGCAAAGGCAATCCTAAAAATGTCATATTGATATATTAGCATCTACTCTATGAATAATTAAATGAAAATCCATACTAAATCCGTCTTCATGAATGCACATTTACACTTCATTCTTTCATTCTATGTCTGAGAATACTTACGTTTTATATTGTTGTAATCTAGTTTATATTGAACAATGTACTACTACTCAATCCTTTCCAGAGGACTGTGGGTCAAAGAGAATAAGTTTCCCACATAACCTCCGTGCTGCCTTGGCAAACAATCTATGTCTATCCATGACAACTGGTCAGCCACAGGGACCAGCTTTTTGGTCAGGATTCCTTCCTTCTGAATCACCTACAAAGACTACAAAATAAAAGGTAGGCAAGGTCTCTCTCACATCACATTTGAATGTGACAGCGTATCTTTAGTTACACTCTTTCCTTCAATATGGAAATAGCTCCAGTTTGACAAGCCACACAATGTGGAGACATAGGAGTTCAATTCCTATGGCAGGATACAGTCTTCTAACAGCCATGCCTACTTCCTCTGAGGAAATGCTGGTAAACCAATCCAGGAGGCATGACATACCACCAACTGTCCATGTTAGCCTTTTCTGAACAAACTCTAAAACAAACTGGTAAAATGTCTCTGGAGAGTGGAGAGAAGTTAAAAGTTTCTTCCAAAATGCCACTGCTTTTCCACATGATGAAGAAGGAAAGCATTGACCTTCTTCTCCCTTTCACCTAAGCAACGGATACGTCTTCAAAAAGGACGCATTCCTCTTTTACTCGCTATTACTGACATGGAAGCTACAATAAGGCTTTTAGCTGAATTTCCTCAAGCACTGCAATCAATGTATCTTTTTCACACCCTGAAATGCCAAATGCCATAGGGACAGTTGGACAAGGGAGAAAAAGGGGAGAAAAGTATTAGATACAGTTACAGCAGGAGTATGAGCCTGTGCCTGAGAGCAAAAGCTGAAACACAGTATCATTAGAAAAGCATTAGCAATGTTCTTCACCCAAAGGTGAAGCACCAACCTTGTTGGAGCACCAACACTTGAGCCACTTAGGGTTATTAACTGAAAGAAGCATTCCTGTGCTAAAAAAGATAGATAAAAACGATTCTATGGTTTTACAAATTGTAACTACAATTTTTGGAGATGTGATAAGCCATATTTATATGCTTCTAAAGCATCCCTGCAGTATTGTGCTACCATGGTAGGGGCTAATCATGTATAGTGGGGCTATATGCTGGATTGCAGCTCTGCAGCATGGATTGGCAAAGCAGCAGCCTGACAGAACACTCACTATGAACATATTGAACAGCAGCTCAACTTCTGCCTGGACTGAGATGCGTCAGGAAGCAGTGGCTGTGCCAGACGAGGCTAACGATGGGGTTCCAAAGCCTCTTCAGCCTATAAATCTATTCTTCATTTGCAATAGCAACTCTTATGCCACGTTTTCTCACATCCAAGTCAAACACTGGTGAATTTGAAGTCTCACACTTCCCTCCCCAAGTTCAGAGTACAACAGTCAATCATGAAATTTTGATAACTGATCCTAGACAGCATGGCAAGATCCTGCTTCCTGGACTTGTCACGTCTAAGGACTTGTATGACCCAGCACACACTGCTGAAGGCTGAAAACCAAATGTTTCTTGATCCTTTAAGTTTCCACGCTTCATTTATACTCAGAATTCAAGCAGAAATTTGAGTCTTCTGTACTCTTCACAAAGTTCAGAGACAAATTAATCAAGCGATGAGTAATAATCCTGCAGCTCTGGGAGGTTGCAGTCCTGAGAAATCTGTCACTGATGATCCTCCAGACTTCTCAGAAGCAAGCATTCAGAGGCTGGAGTAATTACAGGCTGCTTTGTTGAAATAATCAAGGAAGAAACATACATAAACTTGTGCTCTTTCTGGAAAAAATCCTTGCTAAATTTCCAAGTCAACACGGCTGTACCTGAACTCATGCATGTTATGCCATCTTTTGTAGCTTTTCTGGACTTCTAGCTATATAAAAGACTGACAAGGAATTAAAATACATGACAAAAGCACCTTAATTTTGTCTGTCCCTGTGAAAAAGAAAACAATCTCCCAGCTTTTTTCCCTTGTGTGACTATGTGTGAAAATTAGCAAAGGAATTAAATAGGATAGAACAATCAGCCCTTCAAAGAGTTCTAGTAAATAACACAACTTTTAAAGGAAAACTACAATCTCTCACTGACACAGAGTATATTTGATAAACAGACCAACATTTCTCTTGCTATTACAAAAATCTAATTTAAGGAAATAATCCTAGAGGACATTCAACATGATGCTGACTTTCCTCAGAATCAAGCTTCCAAATGAAATTTCTCCCTAGGAGGACAGATACCTGGGGAGGAACAGAAAATCTAAGTGGTAGACTAAACTATTTAGGCAAATTTTCAATCAAGACTGGTATTTAGTATAGAACTTCTACGGCCATAGAAATCTAGGCTGGCACAACTTCTTTCAAACTATTAGACTGTCATTATATGCTTTAATATAGCAGTTATTGACTACAAGTGTTCATTTTAATTTTTAGATCTAACTTTACTGCAAGAAGCACTTAAGGATGGAGCACATCATTTGAAACTAAAACTAAGCATGTCTAGGGCAAAATCCAAGTGACTTGATATGGAGCCTTGGGATATATTGTTCGATGGATTTAACTTCTAATTACATGTCTGCTAACAGGAGACTGCAAAGTGCTTTGGAAATAATGAATGAAAATTGAACACTTAAAAGGAGTTTCCGTTACAGTTCTATTATAACTGCATCAGCATTGAACATTGATCAAAACCCACACAGCAGAATTCGATCTAAATAGAACTTTTCTGTCTAAATATTTTTATTGCATATCTGCCTTGCTATTCTAATTAATTTTATATTGCAAATCAATCCATTACTTTCTAATATGTGAAGTCATAGATATAGTCATATATAGTTATATAGTCATAGTAAAATAACTGCTTAAATGTTTAATCTAGAGTCTTATATCCCTCATAACTTCCTTGACTATCAAATGAAAAACCGTATGAATATAGTCTTACGGGACTCCCTGACGATATTCTGACTTTGGATGAAGGAGTAATAAATTTGCAAAAGACTAAAGGAAGCTCAAACAGGATTTTTTTCCCCATATTATTCTTATATTTTCATAGCCAAAACAAAAATTTTACTATTTCTCTCCTTTTTGCATAATTTATATTACCTGCATCAAACTTCAATTAGATAATAAACTGGAAGAAAGACCTTGTATCAAATCACAGTTACTACAACAGTATATCCATTCTGGTTGATGATTTTTGACCTGCTGGAGGGGCAAAGAACCATATCAATTGAGATCTTATACTGAGGTAAGATCCCAAATCAGACATAAACTTGAAAAATTTTTCCAGTTTCATTATTATTTTATATTGTAGACTACCAGTGCTTCCCCTGTTTAACAAAAAAGGTCCGCTTTTGAATAAAGGATCGTTACTAAAACAAACCATAGATTTAGCTTACTGAATATAGTTTATCTACATCTGTTGGACAGACAAATTCATTGAGCAAGATCTTGTTGGGCAGTCAATAAAAAAATCTTGACAGCTTTTCTTTTCATACAATATAGGCCTAAACACTAATGAGCAAATAATCTGAAATTTGAAAGAAGACATTTAGGATTATTTTTGATGCAGAGTTGAATAAGAAGCTCTCACTTTACTACTCTGAACAAGAGAAGAAAACTAAAAGTGGTGGGAGAGAATATACAATTGACAAATTCTCAGTGAGGGTGAGCTGATACCACTGGCAATCAGCTGTTTCATTTGAGTAGGTTTTAGAATATCCTGCTTTCAGGATGTTGGACTATTTCTGATTGTCTTTATAAGTGTGAATTAGAGATTTTAATCTAGTTGTTATCTGAAGCATGTCACTGTCACTTCAGTAAGATGAGCTGGATAGATACAGGACTGCATAGACATAGAGACTGAACTGACTAATAGGGTTCCACAAGAAAGAGCTGAGGCATTTCTGAAGGACAGTTTATGGGAGACAGGAGAAGACTAGTATTCCTGTGACCCATGCTATAGTGTTCTGTATATACGGAAGAAATCACTGCAATACGTGATATCCATCATGAATGCTGAGCTTTTATTTCTCATTAATTAAAAACTAAACACTTTCCTGTCCTCCCATCAGTAATCGGGTTAACTACTATTCACCTCAAGGTGCAAACTTCCATACTCATGCCAATCCTATGAGCACCCAACTCATAGACAACTAGATAGAAGACTGCTTATGAGTATTTAGTGCTTAAGTTGTTCCAACTGTCCAGCTACATCCCTAAAGTTAGGAGTGATGACAAAAAAAAAAATTCAGAAGGTGAGCAAATGAAATACCTATGAATTTACTGCAGTCCATTCCTGATTCCTAAAAGAATTAACACCACTTTGTACCATATAAAATATTTACCTTAAGGGTAAACCCAGAGTTGCATACAATACTGAAAACACTCTCATGACTTATCTACACTGCAGAACACATACAAAAGCAAAATATTATCAACACAGAAATTTAAGTTGAACAAGTATACTTCTTTAGGAGCATTACACCTCGCATGCTTTTGAATCATGAAAAACTTAACAAAATAAAACCAAAAAGGTGCACTGAGGGATGATTAGTAGCTGGTAAGCAACTGAGAACAGCAATGTCAAAGCTGCAGAAATGGACTGATGAGGCAGGTAAGGCTGACAAACTTACTCTGAAGCTGTGGCTGAGGCTGCTGGAAGGAAAGGGGCTGTCCGAACACAAATGGACTGTGGACTAGGGAAGAGGGAGGTTTTGCAGCTTGATCAAAGATGGAAGGAGCTGGGAGATTTGGCCGTGACTGAATGGAATTCAGTATGGCACTCAGTTGGTCACCTGTAGTGGGCAAAACAGTCAAAACTACAACCTGTTACCTGTCATTCTCCAGAAAGGCAGAGTAAAATGGTGCTCATTAAAGTTTAAATGATGATAATAGAGAAAGATCATAAATCTTATTTAGCCACATAAAACTCTGGTTGTGGCTAAACTTAAAAATCTCACCCCATGCATGGCAATAAAATTACTGAAAATTACAAGCAGGGTTCTTAAGGATCATATGTATTTTACTGCAATTATTTTAAACATTTCAAAATAGAGATTTATATTCACCTTACCAAAAAATGAAGAGCAGCCAAAGGAAAAAACCAAACAGAAAATCCTAGCATTTACAATAATACACACATGCAACAGAACATGCAGAAAAAGATTAGAAAAACTGATGAGAAGGGAAAGGTAACATGTAATTAGGCTTTGGCATGTGTATTTCTGCGCCAAGGCTTTAGTAAATATTTGCTTGTTTTGCAAATATCTTTAAAAGTATTCCATCATGCTGTTTTTCAAGATCAGATTGAAGATAATTTAAGAAAATCTAAGTACCACTTAGGAACTGGAAGTGGTTTCTGAAGAACGACATACATTTGTTGTGAGGCAAATGAAAGCCTTCAAAAAACTAGCATGTTAAAAATAGGTTTTATTTATGAATGCCAATTCTCAACAAACTCTATGTAAGCATTAGAAATACATGAAGCCTACAGTAAGAAGGCAGAGTTTATCATCCATGTCATAACTTGAAGTATACTTAGAAATATGAGCATTTTGCAAGAGTTTGAGAGCATTTCAGATTTGAACCAACACCAACAAAATCCTAACAGCATCACTTTATTCTGCAAATTCATATAACTTTGGCAATTTCTAGAAATCCTAGTAAACAATTAGCTGCTAATACAGAATTTACAGCATTATTTGGTGATTATCAATTGTCTTTTCATGGAATTAGAGAAAGACTGGTGGGTGTATGGAACCCTGTATTACCCAAGAGGTCCAAAACTTTATTTTATTTTCTTGATATTTTAATTTCAAAATTGAGAGAACAAAAACACCAGAAAATAGTCGGAACGCCTTTCTAAATAATCATCTAAAGGTATCAATAACTGTTTTGGACATAGTACACCCCCAAACATACTGATATCAGTACTTGGGCAGCGATCATTCCTACTTTAATAATCCAGAAGTGATTGACAAGTTTGAAAAACCACTATTACTATTAAATACATCAGGCCTATTTCCTAAAATGAGTAATTATTTTAAAGGGAAGAACATCTGAGAAGAGGTTGAAAGTCATCTGCCCTGAATAATTAAATATGGAGGTGAGTAGGGCCATTTATGAGGAATATTAAATTAATGTAATATTCTACATTGTCTGCAACGTAGAAGGCTGGAATAGAGAAGACATAGCTAAATTAAACAGAATGATTCTGGAAATTATGTCTTCTGTCTTAGAGGTAATACTGCAAACACCGATGTATTACATGGGGATCTTTATGTTTGACCAGCAGTTTGAAATGCTCATAGGTGTGACTGAATTTTCATTGAAACTAGTGCATCCCTACAGAAGTTGTCCTAACAAGCAAGCACCTCCAAAAGAACTGCTTCATGCAGAAATTGCCCTAAGAGATTGTGCTTGTGCCTTCAGTTTTTTTGCTTTCCACAAAACTCAAAGCTTCTTAGACCTGAGAAGGCAAAAAGACTGTACGCAAAGTAATGATACGGATGAGGGATTCTATTTTGGGGAAAATAATATCATTATTCTTCCAATCTAGTTGCCACCAACTCTCTGCTCTTGGGCAATTCAGGAGGAATTACAGTACACAGAATGAAGTCAGTCATCTAGCCGAGTTGCTCACTCACACTAAACAGCACAGCCTGCGGGCATGTCGAGAGGGTAATGTGTTTAAAATGATATGGATTTCAATGCCAGGAGTAGCTTCCAAACTTTCTCTAACTGTAATATCCCAAAGAAACATCTTAGGAACTGTTTAAGATAGGATCTAGTAAAAAGAATCACAAGGCCTTCAAAAACCAAGATGCCTGTTAATACAGCATATTGATCTCCAAGATTTTATCTTTGGACAACAGAAGAAAAAAATATTTTCATAATATGCTTCTGCAGAAAAAGAATAATTGATGCTGAGAGACAACCTGTAATACTGCCTCACACACTGAGTATCCTAAACACTTCCACTTCTGTGATTCAGTCATTACTTTGAAAAGAGTATGGCTGAACTGGGAAAAGCAGTTCTATATAAAAGACCCTATAAACCAAAAAGAACACACTTCAACTTTCCCAGCTTTTGTTCAAAAAAATTAAAAAAAGGGGGTTCCTATAGCAAAGCATGGACAAGTATGAACTGCTTCTTTATGCAGTAAAACACTGTGAAATGATATAAAACTTTGTTGCTATGAAAATATCAGACTAGAACATACAGGAATAATCTTCTCCCCTTCATCTCTTTTAAAACAAGTCTTAAATCCAGTTATTTTAGTTAGAAGACCACTAGGAATATATGCTGGTGTTAGAAACACATAGCACACTTTAGGGCCATGTTTGTAGTGGCATGGACAGACTACAGTGATGTAAGAGCAGAATGACAAAGCTCCATGTTTCAGTAATATTTCTCAGTGACATCTGCCTCAGCAAAGTCCCTTCTGTATTATTAAATCTTCTAATCAATGAATGAACAGAAGGCATGTAGTTTCAGTTTACTGTGATTGAAAGGTAATTTCAGTTTTACAACTTAAATCTCAGATGGTATCTTTTTATCTTGCCATCCCATTAGAGGCTCCTAAAAAACGTCAGGACAGGTGAGAAGTGTTTACAAATGTTTCTCATCAATGTAAAGCACTGCTTTCTAAATCAAATAATTTTCATTTATCTTGTTTTACAAGTATGTATTTTTCATTTCTGCATTATAGTTTTGTATCTGCCATTGTAGAAAGCCTCAACTGTAAGTTACAGATCTTTGATGACCCTTTTTATACAGAGTACTTAGACTGAGTGATATTAAAGCAGAGAAAAAGCAGTTATAGCACTAACTACATGTTTTGTAAAACACCTTGCAATTCATTGCACTACTGCTTATGTCTTTTGGAGATCATCTCATAGTGCCTAAAAGAGTAGGAAATGAGTAATAAAAATATAAGCAAAGTTAAGAAAACCATGATTTTTTTTTAAAATATGAGTGTATAAACATACCTTTGTTATTTCCAAGGCCATAATCAAACCCTTGTCCATTACTACAGCTTGTCCCCTTACTGAAAGCTTGTATTGAAAAAGGGCTTGGGGGAGGAGTCTGAACATTTTGATCTAGAAGAACTTGTTCTGTAAAAAAAAAACCGTATCACTTCAGAATTAGACCTTCTTTGTAACTGGTTTACATTGGAATGATGAGTCACAAAGCAAAGGAGTGATATTTTTTTCTCCACAGATAGCACTCTTCCACTTATACTCAACTCTCTTCAAAAAGAAAAGCACATCTCTCTTCTTTAGAGCTCATGCTCTAAAAATATAAAGATGGAGACTTAATACCATGCAGTCTGCTTTTATGTTTGACCGAGTTGCTGCCAACTTTGCTGTCATATGCCACTTTGGAACAGGCTTGAGACTTTGTTTTTCAGTGACATCACACCATTCAGTATTTATTCTTTGAAAAGCAATTGGTAAGTTCATTTGACAAAGCAGGGTGCAGAATTCAGAACAGCAAACTCAGACCCAATAAACGTAATCCTGGCTACTCCCTAACAGTTCATGGGACATACGACACTTTTTCCCCTGACAGATTTATTCCTATTACTGAGAACTACAGTTTTGCTTTCTGTATGATATTAAAAAATCCTCCAACCAATCCCAACCTAGAGTCTTTCAGAATATTCATAACAACATTACTGACTTAATGTGGTCAGAAATATCATTCCAAGTGATGATCTGTAAGAAAAATTCACAAGAAATCTCCCAAATGCAGGTTAAAAGCTCAGGTTGGCAACTTGAACAACTTTTTATCTTGTAAATGTACTAAAAATAATGTGGATCCAATTAAAAAAAACCCAACACAACTCTTATAACTAAAAGCCAGTTTTAGAAAACTACATTTCAGGCCAAAACTGCATTTCAGAGTACAAACATTTACATAACACACATAGCCAAATTAAAAGGGGGGGGGGGGGGAGGTGGTCGAATCAGCTCCAAGAAAAGAGCTGGAATTTTCTCAATTAGAGGCAAATGTAGGTCTCACTCTAGCATTTCAGCTGAAGTATCTGGACACCTGGCTATAGACTTGTGTATTTAATATGACTTTTGCTTTGTCTCTGACAGAAATCCTACTTTCTGAGAATTTCACTATCATTTTATTAAATAAGGAAAATACAAAAGTAATCCGAAAGATAGTATAATTTCTGGATAAAAATATAGATGGTTGCAAATCTAGCTGGAGCTCCTCCAAGTCCCAATTATTTTCCTCCAGCAAAAGCATTGAAACTGATGACAAAGAGTAGTCCTAATTAATTTCATGGTAAATAAAAGCAATTAATTTAAATAATTTTCAGATGTGGCTTAAGCACATTAGTTTCACCTGGTACTAAAATGGACTAGGAACATAGAATAGGTTGAAATATCTCAGTAATTGCACAGATAACTACTGAAACTGCTGTAGGTAGATGCAGAAGAGACATCTATCTTTACCCTGCTTATAAAAACATAAGACTCATCTAGAAAGGAATAATACCAGACATGTCGAGGCTCAGGACTCACATCAGAAAGTTTATAAAATGGTATCCCTATACACTGAATTGTAAAAATCCTACTACAGGGTTTTGTCCTCAAAGTCTAGAGCTTGCATTTCTGTCTTTCTGTGAGAATAATGATATACTTGAAGACATCTTTCAGTAACAGTACAGAAGTATCAAGAATCTGAAGACGGACCTTCAACAAAGGGTCTTACTTAATTTCTTCTAAACTTGGGAATTCTTTCTTTAAGCACAGAGAAATTGTAGAAAAGATGAAATGACAGCTAAAATTACTGAAACTAGAAAAGACTAAAAATACACAAAATACTGTCAAGTTACTTAAATGTAGGTTATATCTATTCCTCAAAATAAGTACTCTTGAGTGGAAATTTCTGCACACTGCTTAATTTATTAACTCCAGAGAAATAATTTTCTACTGGAAAAGAAAACAGCCTCACATAAGAACAGAAAATGATGAAGTTAACAACCCTAATATTGAATACATGGGATTTCAACAGTAAGGTATTGTTCTAATTCACAAATACTTAATTTCTAGAATCTGCTTGTGTTCTTTGAACTCCTCAGAACTTGACATTATCAGACATAACTAAAAACGGAGAATCTATGACTTCCAAAAAGATAGTGTGCTAAGTATTAAGTAAACACCTTTTCCCTGTCCACAATTTACACATTTTATTAGAAGCTCCTGATTATTCCCCTTCCTCGCTGAAAGAAGGGCAGTTAAAATCATGATCGGTAACTGGTATAGAAGAAAATATGGGGAAATATTTTAACTATTCTTTTAAACAACATTTATGTTTCTAAATAACTTTGAAGTCCAACTGTGTAAAGTAACTCAAATGAAAAAGCGTAACTTAATGTTATACCTGTTTAAAACTCAGTTCCGTCTTTACTTCTTGTCCTGTTTAGATTGCTTAACTTTTTCTAAGTTAAATTAAAAAAACAAAACAACAACTTGCCATCTTCATGTCGGAGATACTGGTTTCCACCTCTGTCTCTAGCTAACGACCATGCCTCGCCTTCATCACTTTCACAGAACTCTACCATGCTGTTCTTATCCATTTGCACCCATGTACCTTCTGAATTAGTCACCTGATGCACACACAAAAAAAGCGCAATTTATTGACTTTTCAGATAATTCAGTAGCATTATTCAGCAACGTCTTATAGAACGTGAAAAACACACTCATTCCAATCTTTATATTAGAAAGGAAATGTAAAAAAAAAGTTTCTTAAATTAAGGCCACAGGCTGAGGCAGACTGAAGTACCAAATCTACTTATGGCACATTTACAGTTAGGAGTATTTCCAAAAATCTTAGACCTGTTTATGTTCAGAAGCAGCAAAACACCAACACCACAACTTTAGAACATCCTAAAAAAGCCTAAATAAAAACTTGAAGGAGATATTCACCAAAACATGCCTTTTTATTGGTGGCTGCAACAGTAGAACTGTAATACCAAGTTATATATGCAAAGTTTGTACGAGTACTAATTTTGTCCTTGATATTATATTTAGGAAATAGCATGACACACTTCATCCTTAAGCCCTTCTTAACCATAAAATACCACAGCTGGGAATAGTAACAATATTTCAGCAACTGAACAAATGAATACAATCAATACAGAGAAACAGAATAATGTGTTAATTGGTTAGGTCCTAGAAAAACATCTTTTCAATGAAACAAAATTCTGTCAAGGAATATGACAAAAAAGTTGAACAAGAAACATAATTTTGTAAGGAATACTGTAACATAACAGTAACTGTAACAGAAATATATAAGCAAGCATACGCAACTGCAATACAATTTTAACATTATTCCAATCAATGCACACAGCTAAAAGGCAAAGGACATAATTGCATTAGTACTTATAATATAAACCAAGTTCACAGGTTAGTATTTATCATGAGGGTTGGAAAAGCAAACCTGTACAGGGGCAGATTCTTTTGTTGTGTTTACTACTGTTATATACTGGTATCTATGAAGACATGAACTGAAGCTACAAGGATCCATACCTCGCCCACTGCCTTGACTTTGTTTCCCAGAACTAACATTCCAATTGGGATACCTCTAAGGTTAGGGCAGCTTCTGATGTTGTGACCTGATGGGCCAGTCTTCACTACCTTGTACACTCCAGGTCCACCTCGAAGGAAAGGCATATCTTGTTCTTGCATCACTGCTTCCTGTGGGCAGTGTGAATTTAGGTCTTTGAAAAAATCATCAGTATTACACCTAGATTCCTGAGAAATTTAAAAAAAAAAAAAAAAAAAAAAAAAGGGCAAAACAAAACAGAGTAAAACCTATTAATAATACCTTTGAACTCTTTAGATAAGAAATACTTATTTCAAGACTTTGATAGCTGAATTTCAAAGCTAAAAGAGGTACTAGTTACATTGCTAATTTTAACGTGCAATGATAAACAACTAATTACTAGTAAACTGGATATTAATTGGAAAGTCACCATATTACTCTTGAAACAAAGGTGGTATAAATGTAACCATTTATATAAAAGGAGTATCTCATATTTACCACTATAGACAAATTATTTATTCTAACCACTTTCACTAAACCTTGTTTCATACTGACATTTATCAGTATACACACTCATTCCTCCTGCTGTATTTCTGAAATTTTGTGGAAAAGTTTGGGGCTGCGTAAAGGGAATTTCAATATTATCTCTTTCCAAATGATATGCTTTTTTGATTTAACATTTAGAATACATTGTTAATTTAGAGTAAACACAAAGAACAACAGCAACACCACAGATTCTTAAATACACCTGTAAATATTAGTGCATATTTATAATTTTCACTATGAGAACAAAAATGGTCTGCAAATTTATTTCACCTGGTATCAATTACAGATGAAATATATAGTGAAATCTGAAATGAGAAAACACTTTTTGAGTTTCTTATTGAGAAAAATTGGTAGTTACTGAAAAGAGAGAAATATTAGCATAAATTTTTCAGCCAGCCATAGCTTGAAGAAAAAGGCTATTGTACAAAAAAATACAAGGGACAGGAGTAAAGTAATGCACGTTTTTGGGTTTGGTTTTGGGGTTTTTTTTCAGCAGAAAGCAAATGAGAAGCAGGATTGAGCTCTGTTATGCTTATAGTGCAAGTATTGGGTGCTTTCAAAAGAACAACTGAAAGTTAAGAAGTAAGAAATGCCCTACGGGATAAAACCAGTGGATCACCTAGTCCAATTTATTGTGTTTAGCAGTGGCAACAGGAGATGCTCTTTAGAATTAGCATACAAGTCCTTAATACTGGTCTGTCCTTCATATACCAACAACATTTAATATCTTTTTATTATGGATGTTGGAGGCTATATGCTATTTTCTTTAGTATTTATTTATGAATCATTTCTATAAATTTGTTTAATTTCTTCTGAATGTGCTGACACTTTTTGCATCCACAGACTGTAACACCTTCCACGAGTTCACTTCCTGATGTTTAGAACAGTACTTTCATCTGTTTTAAACTAAACTTCTGTATTAATTTAAAAGAAAATAACATAAGCATTTTCATCTGATCTCTTTAATTACCATATTTTCAGCTTTTTGGCCTGTGCACTATGTCCAGACTAATACTGCAGTCTTTACAAGAAGCCTTTATACAAACAATGAATCTGTTCCATAAATACATAAGTTTCAAAACAAGTTAATGCAAGCTGAGGTAAACTGGCTCAACGAAAAAAAAGATCAATCTGTATGTTTTAAAGACAGCTTAAATATTGTCTAGATTTTGACATAATAATAAAGTAGTTTGCTACTTTGGGGAAAAATATTCAGTAGAAAAACAAGTTTTTAAATCTCTAAACAAATATGTACAACACTGAGTGCCACCTTCATTACAAAGTCTTCTGAAAAAAACCCTTGACTCAAAATTGCTATGGAGTTACAAAATGATTTAGAGAAGCACTTCTGCCCATAATTTTAACTGCTTATCTGTACATAACTCGTTCCTATCATTTTATAATTATAAAAAAAAAAAAAGGATTAAGAATGAACTGAGTATTTATTAAATATTTGTGACTTTCCTCATAGAAATATCATCTTCTTAGATGCTCCAATTTAATGTGAACACTCCAATAACAAAAAAAAATTTACTAATACATTGTGCATCAAAGAGAATGAAAGCTTGTATTATGTTACTAGACCATCTCTCAATTTCTAATTTGGTTTGTTAAAAAAGGAAAATGCTACTTATGAGTTAATGAAAATTCAATAATCCGCCCTGGTATTTTTTCTCATCCTAAAGGAAGAGACACAGATACAGCACCGTATGCAAATCTGCCATTTCCTGTAAAAATAATTAAAAGTAAAAAAGACTTCAAGGAATATTTAGTATGAAGTTGAGTCACAAGGTACAATCTGAAAACACAAGACAAAGAGTGACTGTTCCTGTCATTTAACTCACCTTAGGGGGTAAAGCTTTGGAAGTCCATGTAAAAAAGTCCAAATCCCTTACTCCTTGGCTAGCATTAAAGACATTCTGAGCAACAAAGTTTAAAAAAAAAAAGACATATATCAACAAAGAAATGGGAACAGAGAAACACTGGAGGAAGAAGCTCGAGGTACTATAACGCAAACTTTCTCCACAGGTCAATTTACTGGTAGAATGTTTTGCAAAAGGGGAAAAGTTTTGTTTTCCTAATCAAGTCATCCGAGTCCATTGCTCACCATGGCAAATCATCCATTAAACAAAACCAGTTCAGTATGTCAAAAGCTCGAAATGGATGTAGTGTGTCATGCCATTTACTGAAATTAAGAGCCAGACATTCCTTATAAAGTTGGAGACTTCGTGCAGAGAAAAATCCCTTGCTTCTGTTACAACGAAACAGTAGCTGGTCTCACCACAAACCACAGTTTTGTACAGCAAGATGGTCTGCTGTTCTGAAAGGTAATTTCAACTATTGCAAGACAAATGCACATGGACTTTTAGTCACCAAGTCAGAACTGAATAGATGCAGAAGGGCTAGGCGCTCTATTGCTGAAAGCAATTCACTTGCACAGAATCATTTCACAAGTTTGCACATCAAAATCGCACTCTACCAGAGCCAAAAAAATCAGAGTGCCGTAAGGAGAATGCTAAGATTTCATCACTTTCATAAAATATAAAATGCATTTACTAGTTTGTTATGAGCTATCATAAACTAAATAGAGGTGCCAGAGAGACTTCGCTAATTTTACAATAAATTGCCCTTACTATAGAAACGAGTGCTGCTGTTCTATGTATTTTTTCCTCCCACAGAACAGCTAGGACAGCATTTTTTAACCACTGGAAAACATGAAAAAGAAACCATATTTTCTTCATAAACTGGTTTCTACTAATTTCAATTAATTTTTCACTTTTCCTGTCAAATGAAAGAATTACTAGTACATATACAGTAGTACTAATAATGGATATTTATGACAGAATCCCTTTGGCAAATCAAGCTTTTTATCTCTACGAACAGAGCAATCGAAGTCTCATTTCCTATCCCCATCCTGATAGGGAAACCAAGCAAAATCCCTGGACAGCAGTCACATTCAAATTTCACAATAATTAAAGAAAAGGCAACCAACCCCTTTAAGCAGAAACAAGTACAAAACACTCTTGGCATATCTCCCCTGTGTTCCTTGAAAAAACATTCACACATTAAGAGTAAGTAAATCCATGCTTCCATCTCATGATAGAAGCAACTCATCCAGCTATGTTCTGTTTGCTAAACATCTGCTTACATTAAGTTTCAGTAATACAAACGATTTGCGTTTTTGACAACCAGAGAAACTGTCAAAACACCGGCATTTCTTTAGATTTTACAGTACCTCTACTCAAAATGGAAAGAGGTACCAATGCACTAGTAAGATATATTTGGGGCATTGGGGAAGGTGGAGAGGGTCTTAGATTGAAAGACCCTCTTATCAATTTGAAATAAAACTATGAAAACAATAAGAAGTCCACATTTGCCTAATGAGAGAAGATTTCATAAGCATCCAATATAGATTAACTGACTGATTATATTATTTTGCAGCATCTCTCATATTTTGTCATGGACTTCTACAGAGAAATATGGACTACCCATACATAAAATATTTATGTATCATTTTAAAGACTATTTTTGTATGTTGTAAAGCTGTACATGCAAAACACAAAAGAAACCAACAGCAGTGAATTGGGACCACGATGGCTTCACAACACTAAGAAGATCAAACTAAATGCTCTCCTTTTGTCTGGGAGCTTTAGAACTTTCTGGCTATTACCACACTGTATGCCAGTTTAGATGAACAGATAGGCATGTATTTTAGTTTTCATTCTGAAGAAACTGCTAAATACAAGCTCAATATTTAACCCTTATGCTACCATCTGCATATCTAGTTCCTTTTTTTCCTTTCAAGCTTTCCCTTCCAAAAAGGGGAAAAAAAAAAAAAAAAATAAAATTCAGGAATTCATACTTTTTTCCAATAAAGTTTCAGAAAAAAAAAAAGGAATTACTTAAATGTGCCACCAAAAATTAGCAGATCACTGAGAAGCATTCAAAATCTCAATATTATTAAGATAATCCCTCCCTTTGAAAAAAACATCTTGACATTTTAGCCAATATAATTTTACTTTCCAATTGCCTTCCATTGTGCCTAAAACAATGGTAGATATCTCTTGTGAATGGTTCACAGAACATTCAGCTTTCTGAGGTTCTGTGACCAAACACTGCAGTCTACATACTAATTTTGGTTCTTTCTTGTACTCCAATAATGGTTTGAAAAACTTGCAGTTTCTCAATCCTGCTTGCCTACGGTGGTTGGGGAATGTGATGATATAACTGGCCAGCAAGGTACAATATGCCTTAAAGTTTTATATTTAAAATTAAGTAACAAAACCATATTTAGAATACGATTTTTTAGAAGTCATGTTCCAGAGCTTAATCAAGATCAAATTTATTGCCTCCTAGTGTGTACTGGTTTATGTTGTTTGTACCTTTCTACTAAGTACTGTGTGTAAGCATAAGAACATAACTGTTTAAGGAACTTCACAAGTACTTTCTCAAAAAGTCAAATGCATGTCACAAGACAGAAAGAAAAATGACTACCAGGGATGGAAGCAGTTTATCCAAAATCACAGTCTATTAAATTCATAGTCTCATAATCATATTGCCTACAATAGATTGGAAGCACAATTTCAGATCAATGGCTATACAGCCGTTCCTCATGAAAGGACAAGAGCAACAAGAGGAATAGATTCAACGATGCAGATTTTCTAAGAAGGCAAATAACCACAGCTCAGATAAATAGTCTAATAACTACAATGGATCTCTGCTTTCCTAAGATCATTTATCTTTAAATATAATTGCTTTGGTCAAAATATACAGAAATAATGTATTTAGGAGATCTAAGATATTCAATGTTTGCTTTACCATAAAGTATCTAGCTAATGTCAATAAACAAAATGTAGATACCATATATGCCTCAAGAGGACAAGAGGCCAAAATTAACACTGCTGCAAAATGCTGGGGATTTTTGTTCACTGTTCAATTAATACAGTGATGAAACATTAAAGTTTTCTTTTAAAAATACACTTTTTTACATATTTTAAAAAACGTACTGAGATTTTATTTACTTAAGGGGTCATCAAGATTTAGCAGGAAAAAAAGTTTTAATCTGAGCTACAAAAGTCAGGAGCTTATAAAAGAATTTCTTGACTTTCATAAAGTTTTGTGGTGCATACTGCTAGAAAAGCATGCAGTAAAGACTAAGGCACTGAAAAGTAAGCCACTGAACCTTGACTTTTGTTCTGTGGCGTTTAAGAAAGAAAGAAAATATTAGAGAACAGTTTTTTCTTTTACCTCTTGTTATGAATCAGATGACAACGGCTTACATACGGTCATAATGAAATTCAATAGTTTCAGGACATGCTAAGTCCTTTCAAAATTTGAAAGTATCTGAGAGATGCAAAGAAACCTTTCATCTAAAACTAGTTCAAAACACATCTTATTGTATACAGCTACATTGTTACAATAGTTGCTTTTGTAAGACTTCTACTATGTTGGCCATGGTTTATCAGAAGCTAAGCAAGCATGCGTTGTTTCACCTTGTGTCATTAAAGATATAATGCAACTGGTTACTTAAAAGAAAATTAGGCATATCTACCAGCTCCTAACAGTCTAAATGGTATTGAAACTAATTTACAGCACCATTTGGGGAGGGGGCGGGGGAAGGATTTTATTTGAAGTTTACAGAAGCAGAGAGTGAAATCTCTGATAACTAAATGCTGTTTTTCACATTTAATTGTACCTGACCTACTTATTCAAATGAAATTTGAATTCTCAAAGAGTACATTATCAAGATTGAATGTTATTTATGACAGCCATTTCCTTTCAGGCTTTTCTCAGGGAGCATAGCGTATGTTCTTCTCTAGAACTAGGTGTGTACTAGAGCTATTTGAAAGTCATGTATGTGGTTAGCAGTAAGTTCTTGCTAACCACATACATGACTGCTGAGCTCAACACTATTCCCTTCAGCAAGTAAAAAAGAATGAGAAATAGTTTAACTAAAAAACAAAACAAAACAAAAAAATCTAACAATGTAATACCCATCCAGACTTACAATATTCACTGAAGTTAACTACTTAGTCAAGGTGAATTTACTTTTATCACTGGTGAACGGGTAAAATTCAACTGCTCATACAAGTATTAATGTTCTGTGAAAGTATAATATAGCAATTCTTATGAGCATCAATTTCTAAGGCAAAACATCTTAAGCAAAGCTGAATTTTTGTCCATGTTTTCATATATTCTACAACAAATTAGATAAATATGCCCATCATCAGTGTTTGAGTGTGTAATGGCTGACTACAGAAATACTTTGCTTTCTAAATGCAGTATTAAAGTAATTGCCAAAATAATGAATAATTTATAGACAAGAAGGTGAATAAGAAGATGATCACAGATTTATAGAGTAGTTTGGGTTGCAAGAGACCTTAAAGATTACCTAGTTCCAACCCCCCTGCCATGGGCAGGGAACAAGAGTGTTTGTCAGAACACAGGCTGTAGCCATAGGGGTTTAAGAACTTTCACATTTGGCTACTAGCAAATAGCCCTGTTTCCTTTCACTGGAACAGCAGCAGCAGCTCACTCATATAAGATAACAAATCAGATCTAAATAGCAGTATTTGCAGTTAGATCCGGTTCTCACACTCTACCCTGAAGAAACCACGGTACTGCCCATTCTAGGGAATGCACAAAACTGGGTGAGCCAGAAAGGCCTGCACTTTCACAATTTTTCTGAGAAACACTGCTCTGGGACTCTTTGATTAGCTAATAATCGATAACTCTAGGATTCAGGTGTGAAACTCACCAAAAATATATACAAAAAGCAACAGAGCCTAAAGAACTTTTCCAGTTTTTTAAAAAAGCCTCAGTTACATCGATTCACTGCTTGCTGCAATCCTCTTCTGAAATCATGGCATCAGTGGACCACTTTACAAACAATGAAATCTTGCATCAGATTGCAGACAACAAACTTGCATCTGGTGCAGACAACAAACTAGTATGATTATACTTTTGTATGCTGTTATAGCAGTCCTGACACTTTTGTTTCTCTTTTAGGACAAAAGGCTTCAACATAAAAGCCTCATACCTTTCTACACTCCACCCTCATTACACAACAGCCCTCAAAAATGCAAACACATATAAGGTAGTATTTGGTAACTAAAATATTGTTTACCTCAGGACTCATTTGCAGCCTTAATTAAAGAAAGTCTTGTAATGAGGATAGAGTGTACCTTTCGGATATTTTTCAAAGGCACCTTTTACTTACGTCAACAGGTACCAGAAGGCTCTTGCCAAGATGTTGGTTAAAAGAGAGACACCAGGCTTCAGTGTAACCATTCATGTTAGGAACATACTTCTTTATTGTCTCATCATTCAGCCTCAGCCAAACACCATCATCATTGTGGATCTATGGGAAACAAGCAACAAAAACGAGCCATGCCCTTCTGTAACTGCTCCAAAGCTAGTAAGGATTAACAGACTTCAGACAAACAGACAACAGTAGCAAGGAAGCAATGATCACCACTATGCTGATAGAATTAAGAATGAGGTAAAGAGGAATATCAACAAAATCAGAATTTCAAAGCAATGGGAGGCATATCTTTTTAGAAGGCAAGGTGCAAAGATAAATTTAAATCAGATCGTGCAGTAATAAGAGTTGCTTTGAGAGAAGAGGAAAGTCAAGCCTTCATAAAGCTTTTTTAAGTTCCCCAGTTGCCAGTTTTCCACTGCTGATACAATTTAGTAAATTGCAAAAATATTCCTTGTATATGAAGTTATATTGTAAGAAATATACATGCACAGTAGTCTAACACACTAGTGATCTTGATCTTTCAGAAGTGTAAGCAAAAGATGTAATGAAAATAACACCTACATCTAAATTTTTATGTAGAGTTGAAATAGTAAGTCACGAACAGCTAAATCCTTAGAGGTATTATTATAAGATGAACTCTAGCAATTTTCTTTCCTCATATTAGTCTCGAAAGTTTGTTACACAGGTTTTAAAGTAAGTAAAAGGAAATGACAGCTTGAAAATCTAAATTAGTAAATATTTCGATTTTTGTGATTTATACTCTTATGTTCTTAGTTTGTATATGTCAACATCTAAACATGAAAAAACATTATTTGCATGAATTAACTTTATATCTTAGCCCAATTTTCAACAGAAATGTCTTAATTACCTCGTCAATGAAAGTGATGGATCCATTGACTTTCACTATGCCTATTTGCTCACTCTGAAGGGAAGGGTGGCTACGGATACGAAGCCCTGCACTGTCCTTGGCCACAAATTTGCGAACCTGAGAGAAGCAAAGGAAGACAGTAAGGAAGAAAAAATTGGAACAGAGCTCTCAAAGAGTAAAAGAAGTAGGTTTAATAGATTCTGAAATGCCAGTGATGAGATGGCAGTCTTAGAGTTACAGTTTGTTGCTAGTTTCCCATGGCTGCTGTTTGTAACTTCACTTTTTTTTACTATAACCAATAAAATCATGTTAAGAAAAGCCCTCAAAGTGCATTGACTCAGCCTTAGAAAGATCTTCATTATACCATACAATATTCAGTACAAGCTTCTGATTCCTTTAACTGCTGCCCCCCATGCATTTTATTAATTCTTCCAAGTTTCAAGGGGTTTGCCTTTTCAAATTTAGTATTTTCACTAACTGACCAACCTGGGATTACTGCTTCTCATTTATGCTGTGACAATATCCACTTTAGTCAGTTTTTTGGCCAGAATGTGGGTATTTTCTTTAGCTATAGAGTTTAAATAGCCATTTAAAAAGAGAAATAACACATCTTTCTATTTCTTTACTTTTCAAATAGCTCTTTCAATAGTTTCTCCTTTTTTCACAGGAAGGTCAGATCAGATGCTCCTTGTTACTAGCTTGGTTTACCACATCCCCAAAAATCTCCTAGTTGTTATTCACTATCATTTTTTTTACCATTCAAACATTGTCAGGCACCTATCCCATAGCGAACAAATGTAAGCCGTGCTTTTGGTCTTTGGTTTTAAGAAGTGCATATATTCTAACCATGTGGTATAAAGCTTTTTTCTTGTAAGGTTATTTTCAAACTCCACAGGCAAAACTGAAAAAAGCATCAACTGTAGTAGAGACTCTAACTTAACGTAAAACACAGAATGGTATGGAAAGAATAAACTCAGGAAAATGTAATGAAAGGTAACAGCTAAGTGCCTGGTTTTTTTCCCCCTAAATAAATTATTTATTTTAATAAATGGTATTTATTTTAAAGCTAATTTTAAAAAAGACAGAAACATATGAAGAATTTCAAATGTAACTTACTCCAGAATGTGCAAGGTTTTGTTTACTAACAATCCTGTTACTCCAAAGATTTAGATTTTTCAAAAGTAGGACTTACAAGGTCCTTGTAAAAACGTAAGGCTGAATCACTGCCGACAGCACTCTCAACACAGAAAGGCCCATAAACGAAGCCTTGCAAATTAGGGGTCCCTGCATTAAAAAATGTTGCTTCAGAAAACCATATGATAGGAAGGCTAAAACTTGGACTAAAACCTTGAATTTAGAGGAATAAGTACTTGCACTCAAGATCTGGATACACACAGGCCAGGAAAGAGCATTTTTCCCCTTTGCAGCAGCTAACTAGTTACTAGAAAACTTCAAGCTGTAACTACAAACGGTTTAGTGATCAGATCCACTGACAGACAATACAACAAAAAAAAGAGATGAAATTATGCTCATTTCTGACCATAATGAAAAACTTCATTGTCTGACTCTTCTTCCTGATATAGCAACTCTTTTCTTGGAATATTCCTCTATGGTTCAGTAACTGTCCTGTAACCCCCATAACCAGTTCATAACATAAACTGGATTCTGACTACAGGAGTGACTAATGCAGAAAGGCTTAGCAATTAAGGTACTGCAGTGCACAGCAGTTTTCAAAAGATTTGTTGCTGTGGTACCAGTCTTGCCACTTCCAATTTAGCTAAATCAGGACTGCTTCCTTCCTCTTGGTTCCAGCTACTCTGAATTACATTACATAGCTTGAAAGGTAATGTTTCCCTCAATAGAATGTGGAACGGCATTTTCTGCAAATTAGTTAATCTAAGTTTCACAGCCAATAAGGAGGCAGCAGTTCCTATGGGTCATATATTCCAGGCTGAATACAGATCACTATGATAATCTCCTTTAGCAACTTGGATGGACAGGAAAAAACAGATTTTCATCTGACTTCAAATAGCAGAGAAAGAAGTCTTTACAAAACTGTAATATACTATATTACTATATACTATTCCATTTTCATCTTGCAATTCAAGTAAGGTTTGACTACAAAATTGCAATGTTCCACTATGTTAATGAAAATATTTTGGCATTCTAGTCAAGAACAAATCATCACTGAGAATACACTGTTAGTGTCCTTTGGTTATATTAAATTTCAGGCTGACAATGAAGAGGAAGGAGCTTCTAACAAAGCCCTTTCTCTCAGCAAAACACGATTTGGTATATTGGACTGCCTCTAATACATGTCTAATCTGCACTTTTGGCTTCATATACATGTAGCACAGTGCAGTAATTACCTTTCTGGATTATTTCTAATGCTACTGTTCATAGACAAAGAATTATTCTAACCTGGTTTGTTATGTGATTATGTGATTTACCATGAAAAATCCAATATACTTTTGCAGCAGGCTCTACAGACACTATATAAAGAACAGAAAGATAGTTCCTTTTTCAAAGAGACTAGAGCTTGGAACAAGAAACAAGACATGCAAGCAGAAGAACACAGGAAGATTTTTAAACACTAAGTAATGCCTCAGAATACCAGAGGCCTAACTTTTGTCAAGTATTTTTAACTGTCGTGAAGACTGTTATTTGACGAAACGTAGCTGCTAGTGTTTGAACCAGTCACCTCAATTTCCACTGCGATAATTCAAAAGAACACAGCACTTCCATCCAACAACTTATCTCAACTTAGACCAGATGCCTCTCCCACTTTGGTAACAGCAAACAACACATACGATGATCAGCTTGGACAAATATCATTAAGTTCTGTGAGATGAATCTCACCCAGTAGGAACCGGAAGTTTTAATTAAGATAATGAAGTAACCAGGAAGTCTCCCTTCCAACAGAAGGGAGAAAACCTAAAAGAATTTTCTTGGGAGGAAGGGGAGGGAAGAAGAGAGAAATAATGCAATGAGGGATAAAAAAATTGGGTGGAAAGTAAAGGTAAATATTTTTATTTTGAGGTGTGGGTGCAGGGAAAAGAATCTTGTCAGTAGCACAAGCAGACGCTGGATGCATTTACAGACTGGGGAACTGTACAACAAAGTTGCAGTCTCTAGATTATTCAGAAAGTTCTAAAACAAGTAAATCAGGATATGCTGTATAGGTAAGAAGTTGGCCAACACCTGATGGTTTTTGTAATCATGTATTTCTTAGCCCCCTTTGCAGCTGTACCATGACAGGGAAGGATAACCGTGTGGTATTTCAGAATTCCACATCTTTTAATACAGATTTATACCATGAAGAAAGGGTTTAATGACTCATTTAATATTCTTTCCTTTGCATTTAAGAGGAACTGGATGATGAGAATGATGAGTGAGAAGATGAGGTCCCCTCATCTGGGCATTTTCCTTATAGCACTGCCACAGCACCTTTCAGCTTTCCTCTGTTATTTATGTCTACTTTAGTCCCTCAGGGTGGAATGATAAGGTGAAATGGGGAAATCAAAAGCTACAGAAAGAATAACTATTAAAAATAAAATCATATTCTAAGAAAGGCAGCTATCAGTAAAGAAACTAATTTCAGATTTCATATTGACTGAAGAAGATCCGTACCACAAAACAAAATCTTTGTAAAGCCCTTTATACAACTGATTTCATAGTACAGTATCAAAGAACTAATAATAGTGCAGAATGCAGTCTGTAGCTTTCATAACAGTTGCACAATATTTGTGTGACAATCCAAGACTACGGAAGTTTCTGTTGAGCTTCTAACAGTTTTATTCATGGATAAACAGAAAGAAAATGGAATGAATAGCTTTCACTGTATCCAGTATAGTAATTTCATTCCATTTAGTATATTAAAGTGGTTTGCAAATATCCTTAAGTCCTGCAGAACTGTAACATGCTAAAGTATGTATTAAACAAAAAAATCCCACCCCAATGTAACTATCTGTTTGTGTTTGATTGTGGGGTTTGTTTTTTTTCAGTTCTCCAAACCTTGTTTGGCTGAGGCTCTGCTTTTGGTTTAATAAGTTGGGTTCCCGGAGGTATCATTCCTTTTGGAGGATCTTTTACTTTCACTTCTAGTCCAGCATCTATAAACAAACAAAGACTAAATTGGGAAAAAAAAAAAACCAAACAAAAATCCAACCAAAACCAGATGGATATAACCTTGAGTAATAATCTTAAAAGAAATTCTCTCAGCAATCACTGTTAAAGCCAAACTACAAATTAATGGCCTCAGTAAACCTTTTTGGAGGGGAAGTCTTTCCATCACATGCTATTGTATCTATTAGTATAATCTCTAGGACCAGCAAAACAACTGAAAGATTTTCAGCAAGGAAGAAACCCAAAGTATTTCAAAATTAGTACAAATAATTGAGACTTAGGGTAGAGCCTCAGTTAAGACCACACTTTCTCAGTTTTCCACAGTAGAAGTGATATTATTTACTCCTGGATGGCCAGGAACAATTTACCCTTTCCTTAGATTCTTTAGTGGGTTTTTTGTTACTTGGGTGCTAAGTTTTGCTACGAATTATAATAACAAGCCTTATGAGCACCAAGACATACATTTATCAGTATACAAAGTGGATATAATATAAATTTATTCTTAAGTATAGTGAAAAATAAATACCTATTTCAATGCCATCTATAGTAACATGAATGGTATAGAGACCAACAGCTCCAGGAGTCCAGTTTGCACAGTATGTACCATCATTATTGACTCTGATCAACATGTTTTCACTGGGTCTAGACATAAATAAAACAATTGAAATGATGACACAATTACTGTCTTATTGGAAACCATCTGTAGCACTAGTTTTCTCTGTTCAATGTACTAAGCCCTTATTATTTATTATGAAGTTATAACTCTCTATGCCACATTTATTTACAGCAAATCATGAGAGAATACATTCAGAGAGAAGATAATATGAATAGGGAATCAACATTAGCACAATTAAGAATTAACGATTTTAAACAAAACCCCTACATTTAAGAAAAAATATGCAAATTTAAAATTTAAAATTAAAAACCAAACAAACAAAAAAAAAAGCCAAACCCAAACCAAACAAAAAAAAAAAAAAAACCCCAACCAAAAAACCCTACAAACAAACAAAAAAACAACCCAACAATTTTTGTGTTTCTGCCCTTAAACAAGTTTACCTGGAAATCAAGGCTTGTGAATCTGGGTGTAAACAGAAGCAACAGGGCATTTTAATTTAAGTCCCTATCAAAAAAGGAAATTTTAATGTTTACCTCTTTGGTGTTGGTGAAGCAAAGCGTAGTTCTTCAAAAGAATAATTTTCATACGCCTATAAACAGATTAAATTCAACAAACATAAAATCAACAATTACCAGTTATAGTAGTCATGAACAAAAGAAAGCAAGAGTATTTTCGCAATTTACACAGTAATCTAACTTTACACTTACCAGAAGCATTGGTCAGGGAACCAGAAATAAATTCCAAAGCACGGAAACACAGACATATTATACACATATATGAAAAAAAGTATCTTCACTTTCTCTTTAAACAGCCATTATTTAGATAATAGACACAGGTATTGCTAACTAAAAGCTCTGTTCACAGTGAAGTCCTTGAATCTAGTCTAATCTCACACTTGTATAAAAAGCCTTTGAATGCAGGTAGAGAATAGGAGACCACGTGAAGATAAAGCGAAGTATGTTGCAGGTCAAAAACTCCAAACCGGGCCAGTGGATTTATCAATGGAGTTTTCTTTCTACTCGAAGAAGATATTCGCTCTATATTGAGGTGGTATTTCCATGGATTCCCATTACAAAAAAGACCTGGTTCACTTGCAGAGTTTCCCGTGAAATGAATGCATTGAAAAGCCCCAGAAGAAGTAACTAATGGTAGTCCTAAACTGCACAAAGTCCCTCAGCAAGAATTTCTCTGGGTTGCAATGGTTGCTGAGTTATATGACTCCTGTGTTAAATTTAAAACAACAGGGGAAGAAGAGGTGTTAAATCAAAAACAACAGGGGAAGAAGAGGTGTTTAAATGTTCAATAACATTTGAACATAGATGCAGCTCAGCCATTTTGGGTCTCTATACAACATGTCATAATTTATTGTCATGAAGTGAGAAGCTGGATTTTCTAATCATATTTGGATGTTTATATCAAGTACTGATACAATATGCAGGCTGATATGAAAAAGTCAGAGGACATCTGCATTCTACACTAAAATGAAGGTACTCAGTAACGCAGGTAGGGAAGTAGAAGAGAATGTTTACACTTTCTTGAATCGGTAGAGTTGTTAATACGCTAATCAAATACAGTAGGTAGCACATTTGCATTTCCCAAAATGTTAGACAGTTCTTAATTTAAGCAGCAAAATATCAGCTCTCTTGTGAATTAAAAAAAAAGTTAAAGTTTTGGATGTAAAAGACTTAGCCTGAAAGGAACCTCTGGAAGATTCCCCAGGACCGTGTTATATATAGAAGTTATGCATGTTTCCACAAGATGAGAGAGCTGATCCATTTGACAACCGCTAATTTCAAGAGATGCTGTTTAAAATTTTATGCATTGATACAGAAATCATGACTTTTTTTACTGTGCTGAGCTCTGATTTTTTTCCCTATGTTTACCAGTTTTAGTTTCTAATACAGATTCACTGCAACACTCCAACTCTATATGGATACATTGCTTTTACCTCCCCTTCACCATTTCAATAGCTGATTTCATTTCTCCTTGGTGATTCAGACTAGTGTGTTAATCAGTGCAATTCAAAATCAAAGACAACTTTTCTTTTTAAATGCTAATCCAGTTTATAACGGCTTTAGAGTTCAGGCAATTGGCTCTTTGATGCACCTAGTTTTCTGCTGAACTTAAATATAACCAAAGTAATTTGTAATTAATGTATTTTTAGATTGTGACCAAACAGAAATATACTTTTTCCTTCTCATTTATATGCCTTTTCACACTTTGAATGCTGAATTTTATAGTTACATTGATGAAATGACAGTAATTTACCTTCATCATTGTAATAGCAATATATCGAGCTTCTTTTACTATCATTGGCTCATAGGAAGAATCTAGCTTTGGTGAAGGAAGTCCTCCAAAGGTCATATCACTGCTAGGGGACGCAGCTGTTGCAGGACTCCCTGGTATCCGTTGTACCTTTTTAACTTGCTCTTGTTGCAAAGATGTTTTTTTCTGAGAAACAGGAATAGCTTTGACTTCTACCTGCAATAAGATGTGGAACACAGAAGGTGATTTAGGGAGAAAATACACACACCTTGTTTTATATCTGATAATGTACAGTGACAAAGTGCTTAGAGCACTCACTATAAATCCAGCTGTGTCAAAAACCTATGTGTGTACATCGAACAATTTGCAAAGCCAAGCACAGCATCTCTGAACAGGGTAAATGTACATGAGAGAAGCACCTAGCTGACTTCGCACATGATAAGTAAAGCAGCAGGCAGTGTGAGTTCTGCCACTCCCAGAGCACCCTCTGGGAAGCAGCATGTAGTCTGGTTTGCTTAGTTAAGTTTTCCCACAACGAAAAATCCTAGGGACTAGGAAGAGAGCCTTCCAAATGAGTGCAGAGATTTCAGAGTGTATCATCAGGACCTGCCAGATGTCGGTCAGCAGTGGCCAGATTGGATCTTGGCTAGCTCTGCCACCCTACTACATCAGAACTGTACATTTGTACTGTGCTCTTTAACATGTATTTTAACTGATTTTTTTTCCCCAGAGGTACCACCGACCTCCATTAGTGCAGGTAACAGAGTCAGCTGTACATAGTTTGCTGAGGGAGAACAGACTACCTGGAAAATAAGTTTATGCATTACTCATCCCAAGTCTGCAATAAAGTATGTTTAAATACTGCAGATTTCACACACTGTTTTATCAAAATTTGACTTCATTCACTGAAGGTACTTCAGCGGTTTGCACACCAATAGAATGATTAAATGAAGATTTCTGTTACTTTAATACATTTGTGAAGAAATACAATAATCCAGTTGAAAAATGGATTCTTGTCACCTTACACATCATCCCCATCAAACATTGCCTACAACTGATTATTTCCATATGCACACAAGTGTAGCTCTTTACAGACAAGATATAAATTGCAGGAAATGGTGTTATGGCATAATACAGAATTTGATAAGTTGTGGACTTAGAGGTAAGTAAGTCTGACTACACTGAATTTATGAATGCCACTTTTTGCCCTATTATTCTGTGACTATCTACAACAAATACTAAAAGATGGCACAATGAAGTATAAGAGTAGTCAAGATTACAGTAATTACCTTCATATTAGGAACATGAACAACATCCCCATACTGGTCTTTTGTTTGTACAGTAATAACAGTTGGCCAACCACATCGAATGTCATCCTTATTCAAAATCAATGATGTTTTTTGAGGATCAGCATATGAATCTGGCTGAAGCCACCTATAGCAAAGAAAACCACCTAACATTAAAATCCCATGTAGCCCCTCAAAAGATAAATTCTTACTTCGTACAAATTTGACTTCCAGCTAAGAAAGGATACAGAAGGTCTGAATACATAAACACTTTTACCCAATATATTAATAGAAATAATACGGCCAAATAGTTTTATTTAACTAATATTTAACAAAACTGTTAAAAGTTTTATAGCTTTTTTTTTTTAAAGTTCTATAACAGTGCATAGATTTTAAAATTTAGCAGATACTGTCCCATTTTCTACTTTGCTGTAAACCTTAAACAGTACAACAACGAAGGAATGGGTTTATTCATGCAGCACACAAACTTTTACCTTGCAAGTCGTCCACCACTTGATCCTGGTACACAAGCAATGAAATCCTCCAGAAATGACTGTTCATTGCTTTGTACCTGAAGCGGAAGATTTCCTTCGAGAGCTTCCAAAATGGTTGGGGAGTGAGATAGCGCCAAGCCTTTCCCAAGAATGCCAGAGTGAGATTTGCACACCTGTTTTTTTTTGCAGAGGTTGAGGTGGGGGTGAAAGGATGGAGACATAAAACAGCTTTTCAGTATCTTACATGTAGGCACTTTCCCATAGTATGACACAACTGACAGACAGTTTAGGCACTGAAAACCATTCAAGGAGGAAAGGAGTGGATAAACTTTGATGCAAGTTAAAAAAAAAAGTCAGCTTAGTCTATAAAACAGTAATTTATGTGAAAAGAGATTAAATGATCTTGAGTTAAGGGAGAATTTCTGGAAGAAACAAAAAGGTAACATGAACTTTCATCTTAAGAGTACCCTAAACTACTGAACTGTGACCAGAAGAATGAAGAAAGTCATTCTGAAAATGTGACCATGTGAGCATGTTCCAAAGAAGCATAAAAGGCCACAGACAGAACTTATAGAAAGGCAGATGTCTCAAAGAAAGAATTTTTTTAATGAGACAAAGTAAAATAAATCCTTTCTTTGCAAGAAGGGAAGTAAGGTGGGAAGATACATGAAATTCTGGACAGGACTAAAACTGAAAATCCATTACTTCCATGGGCACTCCTAGCTCCCATTTCGAATTAGAACATGGTGGGTCTAAGAGCAGACTGCTGAAAAAATATTTATTCCAAGGAACATCTGATTCTTCCTAGACAGTTTCTGTTTACTATTCTGTCATGTAAGGCCTCTGCAATAGTGTCATACTGATACAGTTTTCCAACAACTACTGTGACAACTGAAGACAATAAGGAAAGAGAGAGCATGTGAAAACTTCTTTTCACTGTTCATCATCAGCTAGGGGCTACAGACAGAGAGTTACTGACTAGCATTAGCTACCATTACAACAAACAAAATACCATCACCAAACCAGAACAACCGCAATCGTATTATTTGAGGACTTGTTAAATGTTACCACGCAACTGAAGAAGTGATTTTATTTCTGCAATTACAAAGACATGTAAAGGATTAATTCTGGTAACATTTAAAGTTTCCTAAATAGTGCGACTTCAGCCAAACACTTAAATATTTTGAAATATACTTGGTAATCTAACTTTCTATGTAATAATTAATGCATTTTTCTCTAAGTGAACGTATTATAAAAAAAAGGCATAATGTAAGTACTAAACTTCCATACGACTTCCTTAAACTGTTTTATAAAAAGGTGGATTCCCTCTATTATATAAACCTTACAAGTGATTTGCTTAAGAATGTTGCAATGGATAAAAAGCCGCAGTATACCTGTAAGGCAGCCTCTTCAAGAATCTCAAGATCTTCTTCAAATTCATTACCTGCTGTAAAAAAATAAATATATATTTTTCATAACACTGACATTTATTTACATATTGTAGAATGTTAAATTCAATTCTGTTTAGTGAAACCTTTTATATTGCAAAATTTAAGCTTGCATGAGGATGTGTAATATTTTTTTATCCAGCAATTGAAAGATGGGTATTTTCAAGTAATATAGTAAACATGCAGTACTGTGTAGTTCAGTGCACAAGCAAGTAAACAATTGTCGTTTGCCCAGGACAACAATATATGCTACACAAAACAAAAAATTGGTACTTCTTATCTCCAAGACAATATGTATGGCAAATCTTTGGATGTGACTAGACACTTTCAGAAAAATATTTTAGGTGGTCAAGGTAGTTTCTGGGAAGCAATACTAACTGCTCCCTTTTACAAGCTTACCCTAGTAACACTATTTGAAAACCTGAAACCTCTGAACAATTTTGTAAATTATGATTTCTCCTTAAAACATAAAACTCAAATACATTCTATTATACTTCTTTTTCACAAATGCAACTCGAAAGTCTGATTACAGGGTGACCAGAATTGCCAAACATAGTCTTTTAACAGAAAAGTAAAACAGGTAAGATTACCATACTTCTACTCTCTCTCAAAAGCATGTCAGGCAATTCTAGTAGTCAGAAGAGAGAAAGAGAAAGGAGAATAATCGAGCCCCAAGGCATTTTTAAAATTCAAAGATGTATAAAAACTCTAATCTCAGAAGCAGCTTCTACCAGATTTGAAATGATTACTTGCTAGTAATAATGTTAAATATATTTCCACATTGCTGTTCAAGTGACACAGATCTGACACAGATCAGATCTCTCTTGGAAAGAAGTACCTTAAATTTAAGAATTAAGAGAACTAGCAAGGATGAAGTGTGACCTTTTGAACAACCAAAAACTGTTGTAAAAAACCAGCTATCACTGCTGCCTAGAATTAATCTCTTTTGTTTATTCCCAGGGCCTAGTGGTCTTGTAGATTAATCTTGCAGATGAAACAATACATATGTACATCATTGGCACTGTAATATTATCAGGGACACTAACAGAACTTGGCTGAAGTTCTTGAGTTGGTGTGAATGGTCAGATGAATCAATTACATCAGTACTCCAGAAACTATTTGCAGGCCAATGTACCTATGCCTCCTCTCCTGTAGATCTTACACATTATAGATGGCTGAGACTGAAGAGGAAACTTAACTGCATATTTTATTTCAGATTCCTTCTATCTGAAAGTATACAAAGCCAATCTATGTATCACCTACATTCAAGATTAGAACAAAACAAAAACCTCTTCAGAGAGAAGTGTGATGTATTAGGAAAGCTGGCAAATTAAGTTAGAACCCTTTTTTTTTTTAATAAGAGAACGTAAGTATAAATGGATGCTAGGTCAGCCAACAAAACTAAGGAGTTAATGCAGCTGTTTGGAGGATAAGAGAAGAGGGCACTATTAAAAGTACAGAATTGCCTTATACTTTTGAGAGAGAAATACAGATCTACCAGTGCAATTGAGGTGCCTATTTACAACAAAGAAATTTGCACATTCAAATACACAAGCAAAATACCAGGTAAAAAAATATAAAAATTAAAGTTAGGTTTTGTGGCTATAACTGCACACTGGTCAATGCCTTCCAGTTCATTAATACACACTTCAGTCTCATTAATAATATTTGAGCTCTTGTTTGTGCTCCTAAATTAAAATGATCAAAAGATATCCTATTATATATTATGAGTGGTTTTCCTATACACTAATGTTAATTAGGAGGAATGTTATTACACAGAATATGGCAGCATCAGTAGAAGTTCTAATTCAATTTCCATATCCATTAGTTTTCATAAACTCATATTTTTTCTTGCATTTTAAATTGCGTTTGGGTTACTGCAAGCTTATTTGCTGCATCTGCTGTAGAAGTATGTAGAAGAACTGTAAAAAGTACCCCTACAGCAGCAATATTTTGGGCTATAAGGTCAATGGTCACTTTCAATTTTTAAACTAGTAATTTTTAATTTTGCAATTCAATGCTGCAGGTATTTTACATTCAGAAAGGTGTGGAATGCAGGGAGAAAAAACAGTGAAAAAGAAATACAAATAAGATACCTGCACATTTGTGAAGTGCCACGAGGAAGCTGCAAGACATAGCTCGTACACTGATACACTACCTGTGGATGGGGTGAGTTGGTTCAGATTTAAATGACCAAGTTTCCCTCCTCCCCATACACACATGAAGGGAACAGTGTAAAGCAGAAAACACTACCACTTTACTACCTTGTTTGATTAATTCAGTTTTAAGAATCAATTTCATATGATTATCTCTAACTAAAAGCAACATTAAGACTTAAAAGTGGTATTAATTCAGAAAACCCAAAGTAATGATGAAATAGCAAAGTATATTCTTTGAGTACTCACCAATAGGAAGTGCTAGATCTTTCTTCATCAAAGCTGCTGCACATGATCCTCCTAAATTTGCCAATTCTTTCTCCAGCTGAATAATACCCTTCAAATTGAAACAAATTTGAAAGCAAAAAGCGTCTCAGAAAATAGGACAATGAATGTGTTTCCTTGACACTACTTTATCCTAAAAGAGAGAGTGTGTGTTCCAGTTTGAAGTTTCTCAGCAACATACTGTCATATTTTGCTGTGACATGGGACAGGGTACCAGAATTTTTAACATTAAAGAGAAAGGAAACTTCCTAATACAAAAAAGCCCTACTGATACGTTTTCAGATTGCAAAGCAATGCCTCTTCTAAGCTGTACCACAGAGGCTCACATTTCCATCTTCTTTAAATGTAGCACTGTTCAAAACTTTTTTCCTTCCTCCTTTTTCCTCTTCCCTCTCTCCAGTTGGAGAGGCAAGGATGGGAAAAGATTCCGTAATTTCCCTTTCTCCATTATATATCCTGGGTGATGCCCTTGACAGTTTCTCCCTTCTATTTGCACTGCAAAGTTACTTCTTTCTATTCATGCTGCTGTTGTAGGGAATCAGAAGACTCTCTCCCACCCACCAGACTGTCACTGAAAACACACGAGAGTCTCTCCATCAGTAACATTAACCTTGCTCACGAGAAAAAAAAAAAAAAAAAAGAAAAAAAAAAAAAAAAGAACAGACCATGCACATGATTTTCAAATACATGGAGGGATGGAGGCTGGGTGCAAGGAATGGGTGCACCCAAATGGCTAGGGAAGTTCTAGCTAGTTTTATACCGTGAAGAAAGGTATCTGGTATTTTCCCTTCAACTTGTCCCAGCTACATGCAGGCACAACCTCTTTAACTTTGCTCACAAAAAGGTGTTGACACTGACACCAATTTGAAATTTTAAAGGAATCTGTGGGTGGATCAGCACACATCTCTGACAGATGCCTCTCCTGGAGGGAAAACAAAAACCAAACCCAAAACCAAAACACACTACCAAAATCAGTGGCGGATATGGGAAACCTCTGTCTGATGGATCTTCTGGGCAGACTTACAGAAACTGGTAGTATATAAAGTAGGTAAAAATATTCTTCTTTTGGAAAGAGGCTTCAAAATCAGTAACCCTAGACTTAGTCTTATATTCTCTGAGACCCCAACCACACTAAAAAAATCTCCAAAATGCATTTTAAGCTAAACCCTTGATAAACTGCATCTTAAGGACTCAAAACAGCAGGTGCTGAAATAGCAAGCAAGTAAAGACGTGAAATGTGCATCAACCCACCAGACAGGTGTCTGCTGTGTGAACACCCTTTATGCAGAAGGCGGATTTTATATATATTTTGTAGATTTAATAATGACCAGCAAAAAGCCTTCCTTTTCATTCAAAGCATAAATCTAAAATTTGTGCAAAAATCCTAGGTTTAAATGAAGTTTAATAGTTCAATTCCCTAACAATGAATGTCATTCAATATACTATAGTTTGGTAATGGTACCTGAAGCTTGTTCTTTGGAAAGAGAGACAATCAGATGTGTAAAAATTAATCCCACTGATTTGAATTAGGTCTTGCTGATACTGTTTCCCTTAATCTAGAGAAAACACAGTGGCCACCAGAACACACACTTCTTTTTCTACCAGTGATAACACTTCCAAAAATTATCATCACAAAGTTCCCAAAAGAATGAGAAACTTGCACTGGGTACCCAATTACTTAATTTAAGGATTTAGCCCTGAGATGCAAGCTTTTCTATTTATAAAGCTTTAAATTAGAGTGTTTGGGCCATAAAAAGGTATGTTTGAAAACAATTACTTACAACTTTTCTTTAGATGGTATAGTTAACATACTGGCTAACATATTTTAGCACTGAGTGGGAAAAATACGCCAGCAGCTTAGTTTGTATATAGTTTAAAAAAAATTAATGACATGTATGATTCTGTATCCTTTTTTTCTGCTTAAGCAAAAATTATTATTACTCAAACACAGACTAGTTAGACTATCTACAGGATTTGTAAATCTGATTTGCTACAAGCAAGGGAGACCATCAGAGCTAATAATCTTACAGTATGTTTCACTATCTGAATACTATGAAATTCCGAAGAATTTCATGTTTTGAAAACCTGAAGACATGATTTAGCTTGAGCAGAATCCAGGAATAAGATGAGGTAAATCTTCTGTGAGGGCTGTAGTGTAAGCAAGGTGCTCCACCTGAACTTTACAAGGTCTGCAATAGGCTCAAAGACTCCCAAGGTAAGGGAGGGGCTATTTTCCCAGCATTATTATAAAGCCTTTTATCATTAATCTCTTAAAATAAGCCAAAATAAATAATTGGTCCAAGAACATGAAGAAATTTTATCTTCCCTTTGCAACAAGGCAACAGTGGTGGAAACAACACATGCCCTTAAAGGCAAGATGAGGTGACCACTCCACAAAATCTCAGGTAGCCTAAATGACGACAGCATTTCTAGGGAGTCCGAGAGTTCTGGTATGAGTGAACACTGGAAAAATAATGTAAGTTTGTCATCCCATGATTGGCAATGACAGTAAAATACTAATCACTGCGTATTTGAAAGTCCCGATCCTTTAGATTTCTGATGGAAGATTAGGTCAGAGTTCTAGGAAATTTCATATCCTATTGACATGCTATGTATTTGCAGACTGTCAGTTATTAAAAAAATGAACCAAACAAAAAGCCATTCCAATAATATTCAGATTAAAGAATTCCAAACTAACGATGTCTGTAACAAAACAAGAAAAACCCTTAAAAACTTACATGAAATTAATTGAAAACCATTTTGCTAATATTATTTAGTCAGAAGCAGAAATACAAATATAACCCCTCGCCTAAAACCCCCAAAAAAGACAAAAAAACCAAAACCAAACAAAAAAAACCTAGCCTTATAGAAGAGAATTAATAGGTGCAGCAACTATAGCTATTTCACTTTTTCCTTACCTCATCAGATCCTGGACTAAATTCATATCCGATTGCATAACATTTGAAACCATAAAAACAAGCCTTTTCATCTTTTACATAGTCTGATGCAGTCTCCAGAGAAAAAAGAGCTTCATTTCCTTGTAAAGTAAGAGGATACATAAAATAAATATATAAAAATTTGATACTTTTCCTCTTTTTGTATGTTTCTTCTACATGAGCATATATGAAATCCAGGCTTTATAACATGCAAAGTAAAACCATGAATAATAAGCAGATCAACACTTGAAATAAGAAATCTAATATAAAAACACAATCAACTGATGTACACCAATGGCTCATAATGTCTTGCCAGCTTGGATGAAAACATTTTTTCAACTTTGCTTTCTAAGATAATTTTGCAGAAAAATCAAACCTTCTTTCATTACTTTAATAATTCACATTAGTAGAAAATATTGCAGTATCTATTTATTACCTGGCAATACTAATACCATGGTAGGCCATCCTGAAGATCCAGAGAATTTTTTCAGCTCTACCCATGAATTAAGGTTGTCATGAACGGAAGCATGCTTTGGTCCAAATCCCAGACTCTGTGCAATTCTGACAGGAATTAGTAAACGAAGAACATCCTCTGATTGTGCAGTGCCACACTGAGTGTCAAACTCTATTGTTATCCACCTCACACATTCAGGAAAAGTCACCTAGAACAAAACAATAGTCTAATTAAATGCTATTTTTTTACTTCCGTTTGTTTTTAACTCTAGGCTAGAGAAGTCATTCAACTATGTAATTCTGTACATTTGTTTTGACATGCTTTAGATTAACATTATCCGAGTTTATTCTTTGACATTCAGATACATCTGAAATGCTTTACACCTTACTGAATCATAATTATGTATTATAACTTATGTTCAGATTAAGTATTTGTGCTCATGATACTGTTTGTGATTGTTAAGAACTCTGCACAGGATCATTAAACAAAACAACTACAGACCACTACAAACATTTAACTCCCAAATAAGTTTTTAAATGCAAACTTCAACAAACACGTTCAGTATCTGTTTTGTGCAATCCTAGAAAAGTACAGAGCACCTGAATTGCACTTGTGAATATGGCCTGCAGTATGACAGCATATAACTACAGAAATTCAAAAGCAGCAACAACTAAGCCTAAGGGTTCAGATGAGCTCTGTAAACTTGTAGAACTACAATAAGCATCATTGCATGAGGAAGAACATATGGTAACCACATTTTCTCCAGTGGAGGTCTTGCTGTCTTACAGGAGAAGCAAGTGGAATAGTAATTAATGAGCTCATCCACCTCTTTATTCCAGGTTTGCTGCCTCCAGATTTACAGTCATGGAATCAATGTGACTGCAGAATTCACTATTTCAAGAACTGAAACATGGGATTTATCTCTCAGGCAAGTAATTTATGCCTCAGCCCTTAACTAGAAATAACACCCTTTCGCTATAGACCTTGAGGAAAACCTAGTTTTATTGTGATAGTCATGTATGTAAGGTGGAATGCATCCTACTCGGAGTGACTTAACACAGTTAAGGACTTCAGAGACTTCTGCAATGCCAAATCATGGTCCAAGTCAAAATAATTGATGAAAAATTTAAATTGGTAGACCGAAACCAGCCGGCAAAGGGATCCCTACACTATAATTAATTTGACTTGAACTGACAGTAAGTATTTTTACAAAGCATTGTTTTAGCATTAGGTAAAAAAGTCTGAGATATGATTACATAATGTATACATAAAGATTTCCAACTTCTACAGTCTGTACAGTTAAAGAAACTGTACATGACAGTAGCAAAAAATCTAAGACTGAGCAAATGTAGGGACTTACCCTAGATACCTGCATTAGGGGGTTAACACTACACTGGTTTCCACTAAAGTTTCCATTATACTTACTGGACGGAGTTTTCTCCAGAAAGCAGTACAGTGATTACATATAAAACTGTCTCCTACAGGAGACAATATGAATTATCATCCATGACAACAATTTTTCAGAGAGTAAACATTGACAAAACAAAACCCACATCAAAATCTTTTAAGAAACTGCATGAAAACTTGGAAATGGTGCTCACCTTATAGTGTGTAACACAGGCAGGTTTATAGGGATGCTCACTTTCTACAACAGCATAATGATTAGAGGTAGTACAAGCTGAAAGCCCTTGCTCTGGTTGGTTTCCAGTAGTGCTGTCTGTAGACTGATTTGGGTTAAAAGCTGGAGGGGCATATTTCTGATTCAGAACTGCCACAGAAGGAAGCAACTGTTGCACTAGGCCAAAGACCTCAACAGCAACCTGTAACAAACCACCACATGCGATAAAGTATTACTTATGACTGGGTAAAAACAATACTCACAAACGCATTTCTCTACAATGGTTGTTTTGGATATTCTCAGAATATCCCTACTACTACAATTCATTCAGTCACTTTCCAGTTCTGCATCTACACGATCCTGACAGAAAAAGCATCACTGCATTAATCTCAATTACTCCTCTTGGAGACTTGCCAAAGCTGAAACAAAAATCTGCACACAACTGCAAGATAACTTCTACTAAAAAGCCGTTAACATTAACAAACAATAATCCTGAGTTGACAGAAAACAAATACCATACTGAAGTCATAGTCCAGCTGTACTTTGTTTTATAATGACATTAATATTGTGTTTTTCAAATACTCAGCATACTTTAAGGCATGTAGCGTTAAGCATTGCATTAGTCCCTGTAATCTTCATGACATTTTAAAGGAAAGGAACACTTCGAAAGCAAAGCACTTGGTTCTAAACACAGTTCATCACAGTAACAATTTAACTTTGAAACGATTTTTAATTAAATAAATCTGCTAGATTTTATGTAGCCAGTCCTCTTTCCTCCCCCTTTAAAGCGAAGAAAAGAGTGTACAGTTAATGAAAAAGCAGTAAAGGCAACAGTGTCTACTAGCTAAGTTAATGACATTTGTAAATCTAGTAACACATTTGAAGAGTGCTCCAGACTAGGCACATGGAAGAATGCTATGCCATTGAAAAGTAAGGCTGTTTTTTATTTATAGCTGGCAACTTCCCATCTCTTAAATTTGATAGAAATAATCTTAATTTAATGAGCAGCTACCACTGCTTTGGATGTTTACTGTAAAGATAGAATTTACATAATATAAGAAATATTTCATCCCACCAATATTCATCAATGAGTCACAGATACAGATCCTTCTAACTTCTTGTCTTTTTCTACTGTTAAAGCCTGTCATCTTTCCCTCTGCTTCCTTAAGATATTTATTTCATTATGTCTTCAATTTGAGTTTTTAAAAAGTCATTTTTAAAACTTGGTATGTTTTTAAAATTCTTGACTCGTAGAAAATTCATGAGTCGTGTGGTCAAATATAAACCACTACTTTATAAAATCATAAGAAATCAAGATGTTCAGATTTTCAGAGTAAACCTTCTCCTTGTATAACATTCTTAAATTTCTTCAGCAATTTCTGTCGAGGAGCATACCTTGGGAATAGCTGCTGCTACTGGTCCTATGTAGGCTATTATGAGGGGAAGCAGCACTGAAAACAGACTGGAAGAGCTGAGTAGTTCTGGAATGTCTTCAGCTAAAAAAAGATAATTACAACACGGGTATTATTAATAGATGTACCATAGTTCAAAACACATCTTATTTTTCTAGTTCGATTCTTATGAGTTAAACTTCAAGTTTCTACACTGGTTTTTACTTCAAATTATTTTCATTCTAGGCACTGTTAAATTCTAAACCCGCAAAGTTCACCTGAGAGAAACATCATTATGTACAGCTTTCTGTTTAAAAACTATGCTCCTCTTAGAGCATAATTTTATTGTACTCTTTACCATTTTGTGAAGCTGTGCTCATACTTTCTATGGTAGAAAAGCTAGCACAACAAGCTCCTCCCAGCCCTCCAAATCAATTTCTATAGCACTACAGAATATTCTGGACATTTTGACTCGAATGGCTGAAGACAATAACTTAAAACCATTCAGCTTTAAGTCTAATGTCTACATTTCTCAAAAACAGATGTTTAAGTGCTCATAAATGCATTACATTGACCAGTATTCCTGATTACCACCACTGTGCAAAATATGCAATAAAATTTGGAACTTATCCATCATAGCATACAATCACAGAATGGTTTGGGTTGGAAGGGACCTTAAAGGCCATCTAGTTCCAAACCACTGTCACAGGTAGGGAGAGAAGGTGTACTGCGTATCTTTCGCAAATAAAGAATATTACCAGCTTTAATAGGATACTAGCTAAATCAATGAGCAAATTATAGGAGGCATCTGCCTATGGTATCTCAAGTGCAACTAAATGACTTAGAAAGTTACACTTTGATACCTACCGCAATGAAACGTTAGAAAAATATTCTTTGGAAAGCAAAGAGAAATATAACTATTTTTGTTATCATTGATATACTACTATTATCTCTTGCTATCAAAGAAAGAAGTTTTGAAAAGTAAATTTTGACAGTCAGTTTTCAAAAGCCTTACCATCTACAGCAAGAGCCCTGTGCAACAGGTCTTTGGCTGCCCGTACAACAGCACTCACGACAGAAAGAGCCCTGCTACAATTTTTATCTTCTTCATTAGCTTTGTTCAACAGCTGTGATTGCAGATCTCCATCATACTCACTCCTGGATGGTGGATTACATTAAAGTAAGTTCACAAAATACAAAATCATATTTAAAAAAACTGTGACTGACTGATTTTTGGAATAGAATAAGTAAAACAATTTATGATGAAGCAGTAAAGGAAACAAAGAAACCACAGAGAATATTCGGAGGCAATGCCTCAGTGTTAGCCCTTTGCAATCATTTTATTTTTATTTGGCAGGAAATATGAAAAGCATTTTTCTGAACTGTTTCTTTTGACTAGATGCCTTTCAAACCACAGAAATATATTAATTGCTGTGCTCTTCCAAGCCCAACCGCCCATCTTGACGAAAACAGAATAACACTAAATGCATCACAGAAACGAGTACAACTCCTTCGACGGATATTTCTGCAGTAACATAACAGGGAAAAAGATTCTCCTTCCCTATTCTAAAGATTAATTTTGATTTTGAAATACAACCTTAGGTTTACCCATAACAAATAGTTTTTTCTTTGGAATCCACCCTATGTCAAATTAGGTTCCCCTAAACAACATTACGCATAAAATTATTTCAATAAGGTATACAGAAGATTTGGTTTGATTTGCTTTTTCAAAGCAGTCAAATGATAATTGCAAACTAGTTCAAGCCTTCAATATGATAGTGATTAAGCCTTGCCATAGACAACCAAAATCTCTTAGTCAACATGTAAAACATCCCATTCTCTTTTAGATTTCTTGTGTTTGTCCAAAATAATCTGATCTTTCACAACATGATTCCAGAATATTAAGATTCCAGGACTGGCACTGCAGAATGCTTAAAAACTTTACTTGGAGCAGTTCTGTGCACAAAAAGGATATCTATCTTTCTCTATGACTTAAATTAACCACTCTGACATAAAAGCTTTTTCTTTTTTTTGTCAGTGTGTCCTAGAACTGTATTTTTGCTCAAGCCTTTTTAATTTTAATTTATTAGTGACTGACAGTGGGTGTCATTCCAACTGGGTACTTTTCCAATAAATCCTTCCAAAGCATTTCTGCCCTTATCAGAAGTGTGTTAACACACTTCTTTTGGTATGGCCTTTCTTGGCATTTACATAAGCAACAATTCTATCTGTATTTGAGCACCCTTCAGAAAAAAAAAAAAAAAAAATCAAGTGTGAATCTTACAAGCTCTGTTCTATAATAGTTGACTGAACATTTGTTCCTTCACTATAAACAAATCAAAACCTCAAATAATTATATGTCAATCTGGGAATCCTCAAACTAATTCCATGACTATAGTCACGCATCAGATAACATTTAAGTTTCTGTTGTCCAAGCAAACTTCAAAAGACATTCTAACTACAGGCAGCAGTATGCAAATTTTCCAAAGAGAACTTAATTTATTCTGTAACAGTTCTTAGTTGTGCTATTATGGTCCTTCAAAAGCTTCTTAAAATTTTATCACAGTTGAAACAAAAAAACTTGAGACTGTTCTGAAGACAGCACTTTGGTGTGGGTTTTTTGCCATATGTTAGCTTATTTTTAAGGTAGAATTCCTTGAAGCTTCCATTTACTGAAGTTTTATGTCCTTTTCTGAAATCAAAGGAATTGTTATTTCTCCTTTATTCCCACTTTTGCTTATACAAAAGTATATACATTCTAGGAGTGGGAATAAATGTTTTCCTTGTCTTTTTTCCTCCTTCTTACATAATATGATACTTCATAATTACAAATCTTCATAACAGAATTACTCAAAATGCTGGAGGAATTCCCTAAACATAGATGTCCAAGGTTTGAGGAGACCAAATCAGCAAAAGTATCATGATATACACCACTGCAATTCCATTCTTTCATAAGCAATTACTGTTACTGCTGACAGGCTGGATCTTTGAGTACAGCCAATCTCATGTTTTAGGAGTGTAGAACTATCTTTTATCTTCAAATAGACTGCTACTACCATTTTGCTGGGAACTTTATTTCTTTGTATTTTATCTTCTTTAAAACTTTAAGAGCAACATGTTATTGTGATTTAGTCCAAAATATGTCACTTCTTGTAGCATTACCTATTTTATCCTTTTCATCTTTTATTAGGTATGTACATCTCGCACGGAATAGAACAGCAAAGTAAATTACTATTTCTTACTCCTTTTATTCCTTGGATCTACTGCTGATTAGCCTCTTACGACAAAAAACTGAGATTTGAGTAAAAGGTGTGGCACTTTTTCTTTCTGTAGAGATAACAGTAGTAATTCATGTATTCAGGTGTTGACATATCTTGAAAATCATGTCTTCATACATATCAGCATACGTATGCACCTCAAAAATTAAAGCAATGCTTCCTGCAAAAGCATTACCTTAAGTGAATTCCTACCATTATCCTGAAAGATTAAATTAAAGCTTCCCTACAGGACAGTCAGATGTTTCAGTTTATTTTCTTCAGGCTGTTGCAATTTCTCTTTCTACAACTCTGAACTCTAGAGTAAGAGGAGACAGTTCCCACATAAACAGACCTTGCTCCACTACATAATGCAATCCTTTCTGGAAACAGAGGAAGGAACTGAATTAAATCAGAGAGATAAACATTCCAGCAAGTAGACTCTCAAAAATCTTATGGGTTATAGAAAAACACACAAGATTGAAGTGGTACATCTTACCAGTCCCCCATATTACAGCTTTAAAGCAGTAGACAATGGACCTTATAAGAAAGGTCAACCATCAAATTATTTGCCAAGTCAAAAAAAAAGAGAACCTAAAACAAGACTGGAAGAAGCACCTGTACGAATGGTGTCCCAAAAACTGTCAAGTCTGAAACTACACTGGAAGAACACAGTACTACTGTTAATGAAACTCTTTCCTCAAACACTCTAGATGTATTTATTTCTGTTACTTGTCATAAATACATGTGGTAATAATAGCACTACAATGGTTTTATTCACTTTTCTTAGAAATGGATCATGACAACACACAAACCTGTAATAAAGAATCTGTGGAATTTGTCCTCGCGTTTGGTTTGTGCCATTACTGCTCAGACTACATGTACTAAATGTAAATGTTACACCATCTGGACACTGAACTGTGGTCATTCCTCCATCTCCATTTGCAGTCCGGCTTCCATAATTCCTCAAGCGAACTGCGTATTTCACATTTTCCTTAAAAAGGAGAGCCAAAAATAGTACTGATTACAAAACAAGTTAAGTTGGGCTTCACGGTATTTTACATTAATACTAAAGAGCCTGAAAAGTCCTGCAAAACACTCTATGAACGAAATCAACTGGAAAAGATCCAGCATTTAACAAAAGTCAAAGCTGTCCTGTGTTCCACAACTATGGGCCATAATTTAAGTAAAATATTACTCCTAATTACTTGAAAAGTGACAAGGTATCCAAGAAAATGAGCTACCAAATTGCATGCAAAAAAGTTGCACATTCAAGAATATTCTAAAATTATTAAGCAGTTACAATCTATCTTATGCTATTATTAAAAATGAGATTTAATTTCTTTTTGCTGCCAAAAGTTAAAAGGATTTTAACTTTTCAGTTAGAGTGAAACAGAGACTTGATAAAGCAAACATGTCAAGATCAACTTGCAAATGTATACACAAACCCCCAAATTTATGTTGAACATTCTGATTTTTGTTATCTAGAGAAGCCATATGAAACCTAGAGATATGCACTTCTTTTATTTACCTTCAGTGGCACGACTTTGTCAAGCCTGATTTCAGCTATGTCACTGGGAGAATCATCTGTGGTGTAAGTTCCTTTAACCAACTCTAAAGATGTCCATCTGTGTGAATGAGTTGAATCTCCAGTATGATCACTCTGATGCAAAGAAACAATACTTTTATAATGTAAATACATGGCACATTTATGCAATTGTGCATGTTTTCTTGCATAAATTGTTACACACATCATTACAAATACACCAAAGCTGAAAAACCTGTTCAGAGTCAACAGTAAAGCCTTTCTGCTAAAAGGAAATTACTGAGCAAAGAGGTTAATTTCCTATAGCAACCTATGCTTGCCCTTTGGAAAAGATTAGAAGAATCAGTTAAATTGAACAAGTAGGTGTAAAACAACAGAGGTTTTTCTTCATTACAAGAACACACAATACAGTTTTATGCTTCTTCTAAGAGAACACCACCACACAAAACACCTGTGGCTACAGCCTGACCATGCTGGTAGGCAACCCCTTTCTTCAATTATTGGTTTAAATGGTTTTAAATTGGTCTCCTTTATTTCTTAAATTTCTTTACAACTGATACTAATTTACACTTAGCTCCAGGAAGTGACAGACTCACTATACTTCAAATATTATTTGTAATAAAGTAAAATTTCGAGATCATAATCAGGGTTAAGGTGCCTACTGGATATAGCTTGCAATACCACAAAAATCACCACCACAAGCAAATGAAAAATCCCTACTACCAGTGCACTGTTTCACTTTGTTTTCTTTTGTTTCACTGTTTTCACTTTGTAAAACATATTGTAAAAACTCTGAGATTACTTTTGTTCAAATTGTTTTTGCAAATGCAGTACTTACATCATCAACTAATACTTCCAGCTCATATTCATGAATTCCTCCTCCACCATAAACAGAAAATCCTACTACAACTACACCAGGTTTATCGACAGAGAAACATATTGCATCAGGGGATCCATTCCCAGTATTCCAGCTTCTTCCCTGACTTGTTTTAGTGAATCGGTTTGGAGTGGATTTGACAGAATGGAGAGAATTCAGCCCATCAACCTGTAGAATGTTAAAAACAAGCACCAGAAAAAAATTAAATGCTAAACACTAAATGCTAAAGACAACTTTAATAAAGCAAAGTAAACTAAACTACAAGATTTTCAACTGGGTAAATTTTAAAAGTCAAATGATAAAACATAGAAGATGCCACTAATACGGTTTCTATTAGCATTGACTAAAAAGAAAATATAATTTCTGGTAATTGGGAATTAACTAGGATAATCAGGAACGTGATTTCTATCTTTTTTTCAAGAATTTAAATATATATTTTATAGGATGAATTAGCACCTATAAAATTTCTGTCACAGTGTGTATCACATTCATAATATACTTGTCCTGAAAGACTTCTAGTAATGATTTCATAGAATCTTTACCTCAGATCCTAATGCTGATGCTGTAAGCTCACTCACAATACTAGCAAGCAACCCACAGGTATTAGAAACCAGATGTGAAGAGAAAAGTTCATTTTCTCTTCTAAGGCTGTTCCGTACTGGTAGAACAACAATGACCAACATCTTTTCCAGCACTTCCCGAAAGCTTGTCATCCCTGAAACATTTTCTTCACTCTGCATTATGAAGAGAAAAATGACAAATTACATCATTCTTACAGTGTTCTTTAAACAAAAAAAAAAAAAAAAAAAAAAAAAAATTGATTTTCACATATTATAAGCATTAGATAATTGAGAAACCTGTGACCTCTTAAAAATACAAAATTGTCTAGAGGGTAAGAAAAAAAAATTCATTCTCAAAGCTATTATAGTATCTATTCCTTCACCAAAGAAAATTATTAATGTTCTGGATTTCCATAATAAGCTGACATGAACTTTGTTCATTGCATTGGAAAGATATATAGATGTATCTCTTAGAAGAGAGCTTTTCTTATAACCCTCCTTGCCATACTATCTATTAGAATACATTAGAATACAACAGATATATAGCTACCTATGGAATTCTTCATATCATTGTCCTCCTCATTGTCTAAAATTAAACTCAGAAGGTTTTGGCTTTGATGTCAGCAAAGAGACTCTTCCATGCAAACAGGTAAGATAAAACCAGTGGTGGGATGCTTATAAAAACAGTTGTTCTTTACTGAATGAAGACTATGAAAAAAAAATAATCTAAGCTTAGGCATCTACTGTATCTTCTACCTAGCTATGACATCCACTGGTTTTCAAAACAGTCACCCATACTGAAAGTCATTCCCAATGAGGAAAAATAACATCAGCTCTACTGATGGTTTCTCTCTTACCATTTTGTCTCCCAAAAATATCCAAGTAGTAAACAGATAAGGAAGACAATCAGGCCAAACAAACCTGTACAGATGCCTGCACAGAACTCTACCTTTAGCAGTTAAGAGGCAGCAGTACCTAAGATGGAAATATTTTGTTTGCATTTAATAGGTTTAGTGATTTTCCTCTTCATTAATTTGCACAGGTGCTTTCTAAATCTGTGAAAGCTTTTAGCATAATAATGGCCTACAAGAATATGTTCCACAGCTTAACTGTGTATTTTATGAAGAACAGCAGTCTTCTGAACTTACCTTTTGCTAAGGTCTCTGGTTGCTCCAAACTTTTGGTATTGGAAGACTCAAATACAATATTATCCTTTATTTACCTTTCATGAATAGTTTATAATTTTGAAAGATCTTACCCCTCTTGTCTTCTAAAGTGAAGAATACTATTTCGTAGTCCCGTATCTTTGATTATCATCTTTATCCTTTTATTCCTGTAAGTCTATTCTGAAATAACAGAACTGCAATAAAAAAATTTGGGAGCCCAAGGGTTTAATAACCTTTGATAGAACTATATGAACTGGCTTTCCCTTGTCCACCTGCTTGCTGACTCCTTTAAAAATTCCAATTTGAGACATGGCTCTATTGCCAAAGCTGTGTTGACTCTTCCTCAAAACACTGAATCTAACCATATGTTAATTTTTGTGATTATGAAAAAAAGCTGAAAATTGTTGCAGAAAATACTATGCAATGGAAGACAACTCCAAACTGCACTGCTGCCAATTTAATATTGCTCAGACATTCTCCAAACAAGAAATAATTGGAATACTTCAGACCAAAAGATGAAATTTGGACAAAATAATAGGTTTCTAAAAGAGGCCTTTTAGAAAGCAAACACCCAGACAATTCAGCTACATCCTTATAACGCTAAAACTTCAAGTTAGATAACTGGGTTTTGTTGCAAAGTAAAACAAGTCATTAGATTTTTAGAATATAACCTAACCTGACTAAGTTTTTCCATGTGTGCAACCAAAAGAGGAAAACGATGGGCCAGAGCAGAGTCATTCTCAGTGCTGACTTGTTTAACCATTGATCGCAGCAACGCCTCTCCATCATAAGCAATTGGAAAGATAGAGGTCAGTTTTACTGAAGTATGGCAGAGAGCAGACATAACAGCAGCAAGAAGCCGGCTACTGGAGGTTTTGAAGTTTGCTTCCTGGATGTCCTAAAAACATAAAAAGAAATTAACAGAAAGGTACCGTTGCATTCAGAGTAAATGAGGAAGAAACTACTTTTGAAAGGAAGTTTCCAGTTCTATCACAATTATAAGAATAATTTAGAGAAAGCATTTCATATACTGTTAGCTTTTCTGTTAATTTTACACTATCTTCTCTCATGAACTTCCATTGAGATCTTTCAAATTGGTGTCATTAAAATTTGTCGGTTTACACATTTTAAAATAATAAACCCATTTAAAATTACTTCTGAAATTATGGCATCCTTTGAATACAAAGCATGTATTATAATTAATCAATTTAATCAGAATAATATATCAAAGAACTGATTCTTCCTTAAATTTTTATATGCTAAATGAATTTCCATGCTAATTGGAAAAAAAATTGTTTACATCTCACTGCAATCAATGCAAGCAAGCAACTATACTCTTTGAATGGAGGATGCCCATTCACTATAAGCAAGACACTTTGAAAAAAGTTGTTGATTACAGAATAATATTGCCAGCTTCTCATATACTTTGCTGGATGAACAGAATGTTAACAACAGAACACTGTTGTTAACATTTAATAATGAGAAATTATTCAGCTATTAGTGATGGGTATAAAAACCGCCATGTGTATGGTCCTAAGCAACACACAGCAAGAGTAATCACATATAAGGCATGGCCTCAATGAAAAAGCAGGTGCTGACAGCTACCAGCACCACAAATTTTCTTCAGCATCCCAGTGAGAATTTTGCTTCTAATAGAGATAGAAGTTCCTACATTCCTGTTGAACTTGTACACTTAACAAAACCCAAACACCAATTATTAAAAAAATCCCAAACCATAACAGTATTCGAATTGCAAACCAAGAAAAACATAAAAAAAACTATTAAAAAAAGGGAATAAAGGCATTAAATACTGCTTGGCTTCTCTCTGAGCAAAAGGGAAAGCTAAGTTGTTGTATTTCTTTATGCCATTTTAATATACCTGGTCCAAACAATTCAGCAAGTCACAAAGACATGCCCACTGGAGAGCCGGTGTTGGATAAAATGAATGAAAGCAAGCTGTGAATGTGTTATGGCATTCCTGAAGAACAGCTTCTAGAAGAGTGAGAGGTTGACTGAGGTATCCTTGTGGATCATTGTCCAACTTCACCATGCAATGATCAACTCCCTCAGATAAAATTTTTCTCAGCAAGGTCCTAGTTTTCCCAATGCAATCTGCTAATTTGCTTGTTTCTTCTACCACTGCCTTAGCTGTAGCTAGAAGGTTAGACAAAGAGGAGCATTAAACATAAAAATAAATGAAACATTTTCATATTAAAATGCACATTTTACATGCAAATAAACCAACTAGAATTTAGCAATGCTGAAAAATCTACATTCAGTGAAGCTAATTTCAGAAGGAAAACAGTGAAGGGTGTTAAACTACATCAAAGAAACCTGAACATCAGAAACTTCCAATTTTCTGGTCTTTCATAATCACAGAACGGTTTGGGTTGGAAGGGACCTTCCAATCCCCCTGCCATGGGCAGGAATACCTTCCTCTAGGCCAGGTTGCTCAAAGCCCCATCCAAATTGGTCTTGTATGAGCACTATTAACCTACAAGCACGAAAAACAGATACTGTCCTAAAATTTAAATTGTGCTCACCAGCAAAGCAACTACTGTGTACTGGGGGGGGTGGGGAATCAAACAAAAAACCAAATAGTCCAAAATAACTCAACTGTCAAGCCAAAAAAGAAATTAACTTTAAAATATATACAAGTTAGTGTAAACTTGTGGTACTGGATGTGTAGTTATGCAGATTATTGCAAGTATCCCATTTCTGACAGCAAGTCTCTTAATTGCTCCAATAAAGCCATCTGTATAGGCAATTTCATCTGATAGCATATCCTACATGAATACTTAGATCAAATTTTGAATCTCCTGTAGATTATTTGCTGATAAATATGAAACAAGCAAATTAAAAGGATGTCATGGTTTAAGGAATACCTGATATTGGGTATATTTCACAGGTGTAGACCCTCAGCAACCTTAGGCAGCAAGTGCCCACAAAGCGCAACCTTTCTAAATCCAAAAGAGTAGCAGTGTATTGGAATCCTTTAAGTCCACGAAGTTCTTCAACTCCCAGCACTAGTGTTGTCCAACTCCAGTGAAGAATGCTCAATAAAGATTCAAAACATTCCTATTTCAGGTTAGGAAGGATAGAGAAGACAGATTTTGTGTTAAAAACAAAAAGTGAACTTTCAGCATCCATGTAAGACGAGAAGCAAATAACATCTATATCTATGTTTATTATGAAAACATAAATATGTCTCTACATATCTACCATAAAACACAAATCCTATTTGCTTGAGAATAAAGAGCACTGAGAATGTAAGGAAGACTGCACTGTAACAGCGTGCTAAAAGCAATTTATAACATATCATAATGTTATGTGTGTGGAAGTCTCCCAGTTATTTAAGAACTAGCAACTGTTTGTATTCACCTGTAATACAGATTTTTCAATATATTTTACTTGCTTCATCTGCATACCAACAGTGCAATACTCACTTTTAGCAGAATATATTCTTGTCATAACAGCAAAGATTTACCAGGGCTGTCTCTTTGTCTTTAAACAGTTAGGATTTGCAGGATCATGGGAACTATATCACATTTACAGTACTTGAAAGTTCAACAGAAGCACATAATAGCCCACAAGAAACTCAAGGATTTAAAAAGTTTTGCTTGTCCAAAAATTGGTTTCTAGTATTATTAAATATGGTTGATAGTTTCATAAAGCTGTACCTCAGAACGCAAACTAGGAGTATTTGGTATCGAATACCTTCAAGCTGCAACAATCAAGTTAATTGTTCAAAAGTTAATTCTAAAATATCTAATGCTTCAGAAAGCCAAAACTCTCCTCTTATCCCAATTCAGATCATGAGGGATAACAGCAGCAAGATAATGAAGAGAGAGGATACAATGTGAAGAATTAAAAATAATAGGAGTTCACAGCTTAAAGCACTTTTTTTAAGTGAATATATAGTAAGAGTAGCTATTAATATGTCAATAATATTATTACTAAAAATGCAAATTGTGTAGACAATACATTTGTAAGAGAAATCTGAACAGGAGAAGGTAATTCTGCTAATTAGAAAATACTGAAGAAATGGAAAATACATAAATGAAAGCATGGGGCTGAGAAAATTGGACTGTGAGTGGCCATATGGAAGCAGTAACTTCATCATAACTATCTGTGGAGAATACTGACAGTACATGTAATACAGTATGAAATATAAACCAGGATGGAACTGAAAATAAACAGTCATTGCTTGTAACAGATAAGGAAGGGACCATACTTTAAAAAACATGATGATTAAATTTGCCTTGTCCTGCATGATAATACTGCATTTCAACTTAATGCAGTATTTCTCACAATGTGACTAACCTCCTTGTATGTGAAGAACTGCAGATTATCTTCTATTAATAGCTGCAGTTCACTGTGCCTATTAATACTCTTTTCCTCAGCATATGAAAGTTAAACTGAATGCTATCTGATCCTCAGTGTACACTGGAATGCATCCAAGAGGAAGACAAATCTCACCAATGACTAATTAATGATAGTAATTTAAAAGCCATGGAAGAGAGCATATAGTAAAGCTCCCTCAAAACTCTAAAAAACATGCTAATATTAATTGTTTGGCAGGGGGTTAGGCTTTTACATTGACTACGACCAGTAAGTATGAACCCCCAATCTAAGTAGGCTCAACCTTGTAAAACAAGTGTACTTGTAGGCTCTTACCCTCAGGTCAATACCAAGCTTAAGTTTACACCTGAAATATTCAGGAAAAGTAAAAAAAAGACAATGTTTTTTATATATATATATATATGTATCAGTGTAGCTAACTTCTGCTTGATAAAGCAGACAGAGAAATATCATTAGTTATTTCCACATGTATGTCTTTCTGTTTTCCAAGTATGAATGAACTTGCAGGGAACACAGAAGATTCTTGATAATACTCACCACTGACACAGTTCTGGCAAAAGATCTCTTTAAAATATGCACAGGTTCACTGGTTTGCTGTTTTCCTTTAGATGCACTGCCATCACTTGTTGGCAACCTGGAAGAACAATTTAAAGAACTGACTTGGAAGACTGCACTTTTTACTTTCAGCAGTTTTTACTGTTTGTATTGTTCAAGCGGAACAAAAGTGGAAGAAAATTTTACTGTAATTAACAAAAAAATGTTCAATTTCAGCATAACTTCCTCCAGTTATGTAAGCTGTAATGAAATACAGAACAGTAATGAAACATTTAGAATTCTGTTCAATTGGCAGGATTGTGACAACTGATAAAAAAGTTGAGATTTAATTACACATGAAATTATTACAAGTATTTACTTGTAATAAGATGACATTTTAAACATTTGAAATGTTATTCCTTAAAGAGCAGTAGTTTTGTAGAGGTAAAATATATGTGGAGATATAAAAAATGCAGACAGCACTTATTACTACAGCACTTCCTCTTGTGCCACTCATGGCTCTTCAGCCATATCCTTCTTTCAGAAGCCCCTACTGCCATCTCTCCACGGAAATCACTCAAATGATAACAGGTTATGCCAAGACTTTATGTGCATCAGTCAAAATGAAACTTTCCTCTAGAGAGATAGACACAAAGCTTACCGGTCAAAGCAAGCTGCTCTGATAAGAGACTCTGAAAAGGACATGCTTACAAAGGACATAGCAAAAGAATGCTATGAAGAAATTCCAAGCTTCAGAATTAATGTGGGGGCAGATGGTAATATATATATATATATGCACATACAATATAAAATTAGGGTTTGTATATATTTGAAGAAGTCTGAAAAATATACTGGCAATACAGTGAAAGAGCTCTTGCTTTTAAAAACAGAGCCACATAACATTTAACATGAGAATAGGAAGTTTATGGTAACTTATTGTAAAGGACAATTAGGCGTTTGTTCCTTTGTTTCTTTGGGTTGTTTTTTGGGGGGATGGAGGGTTGGTGTTCATTAAGTTCATCTCTTTGATAGTACACTGCTCCTAAACTGAGGCTTGCCAACTAGTAAAGAAATGAAGCATATGAGGTGAAACCATGAGGCTCTACAGAACTAAATGAAAGTCTCAAAACATAATATATGAAGAATGACTGCAAGAAAAACTGCAAAGAAATAACTTGTTATAATGGGTTTATTACATTTCTCAAAGACACTAAATTTTCCTTAAATTTTTCAGATACTGATTTCCTCAGCCTAATACAGTAATAATTTCATGAAACACATGCTTACTTTGGCATATGTTCGGCAAACAGGGCTTCTGTTTAAAACACATGTCAACAAATTGTTCTAAATAGAGATCAAAATATTACCTGTATAGTAACTGTGGGATCTGCCCTGCATTAACATCTGTACCATTATTTGATTTCTTCGAACTTTTAAACTGAAATACAACACTGAAAGAGAAATAATCCAATTATTAGTTCAATCATATTATATATCTTCTTTTGCATTAAAAAAATATATATGTAAAAAAATATATATATATACCCGTCATCTGTAGTAATAGAGGCCTGTCCATGAGATCCACAATCACTGCTAGGTCCTGACACTCTTGCCCAGGCAACATACCACCAGCCAGCTTGTAGGAGTACTGGTTCATCAAACATCATTGCATACTTCTCTCTGGGATAAATAATTTTGAAAAAGATACATATGAATTAGTTTTCAAATTAATGTTTAATGAATTCCACCCTGCTTCTAAAAGAAAATTGAGAATTAATGGAATTTAGTTAGTATTGTCAATTATCTATTATTATTCAGAAAATAAAAATATTTCATTGAAAAATACTTTAGTAATTAAAAAAAAAAAAAATCAGAAGGACCTACAAATGCCTAAGTCTAGCTTAAGCTTGCATTTTGAAACAATCAGATGTCAAATGCCAAATAGAGTAAGGAAAGATTAAGTTAAATTAACACACAAAACTCCAATTGCATTTAATACATGATACTGCAGATAAAGTATTAATGATAAAGTATTGTTTATATTATTTTAATTCAATTCCAGAAAGCTTTTGTAAATGACAAGAATTTACACGTGAGTTCTTAGGAATTACACATGAATATTTAATAAAGCATATATTTAGGAGTATTGATACATAAGAATTAAACCTAAAAGTAGTCATGGATGATTTGAATGTTAAATTATTTCATAACAGGGAATGAAAAAGCAGCTAAAACATGGCTAACCCCATCCATATGCACAAAATCTTTCAAACAATAACTGCTTGTATTCTAATGAGCTGAAGCACAATAACTCTTCTTTTGGTTATGATAATTTCATACTGCAGTAAGTTTAATGATGAACTGTTTAATGACAATACCTATTTATGCTTGAAAGCATTCTTTTCATAGAAGCATTCAAAAGAGCTGCTGCAAAGTCTTGTCTTCTCATCACGGGAATATGGGATTTGACTTTGATTTATACAAGAACAAGTGTGAAATGATTTTGCCTTCTTTTAATTTAGTGCTATAGTGATCTGGTGAGGTATTTGGTGTTCTACTGCTTTACTCAAAACACTTTGTGTAAGTTTTACATCATTTGCTCCAAACTTCTAATGATGTAGATCATCTCTGATATTCAAAGTGATTTTAAAATGTGCATAAATAAAGATCAAGAAGTAGGTAGCCACAGGTAAGGAAAACATCTTACCTAGCAGCACAATCATATGCCAAGACATCTGTTTCAGCAAGAAGGTCTCCATCAGTCTCATGGTCTCCCCCATCCGGACCCAATTCAAACAACTGGTGGAGTAAGAGGAAAAAGTAAAAATGTGTCTTATGTGTTAGAAACCTTGTAATACTACTTTTTCCTGTCTGGCATTCTGGAAACTGTCTACTCCTATTCTTTCTCCCCAAAAGTAATTACCAGTTACTATCACTGACAAAATTGTTATTCCCACAAATTCCCACCTGGAAATCAGGATTTTGTATTATCATTAACTGTCAAAAAAGAGTAACTGACACTGACCCCCCAGCCTTATGTCCAGAGATACTCCTAAGTGGAGAAACTCCACTTGCAGGCAGGTCAAATGCAGAGCATCCAAGAAAGGCAAAGTTGGGCAGAAGGTGCAGGCTTTTGCCATAGATTGAAATGGACTGAAGATCTACTCAACTTCTCTGGAAAAGGAGAGCTTGACTGTTTAGCAGAGGAAGTCAATAGTGTCATAAACAGTTGGTGACTAGGACAAAAGATGATACCTTTTGCAAAAGAACTTGGGTTTCTCAGTCAAAAATAATTTCTACAGTTTGAGGAGTTTGAAAAAGGACCACAACAGATCTATGACTTCCCTTGCAAACACCTATTTAACACACAGTTTATGTGCAATATGACTGGCAATTCTTATTTTGTCTATAAGCTAATCCTAGACAACCAGAAACAAATTGAAAAAGTAATACTAGCGTGCTTTCACAGGGTTACTACCTTTAGCATTTAAACATTAGTCATGGGTTGGGCTTTTTTGTTAAGTTTCTTGGATTTCCTTAATCATTTGCAATATCGAGTCATTGTGTTAAACTAGAATAAAGTACAGCTATTTATTTTGGATCTCCTGTTGCCTTATGCAAATGTTACTGCCAAGCATATGCCACCTATTTCCCTAAAACAAACCTGAATACTTATTCATCTGAAAATAGAAAAAGAGAACTCAATAACCCACTAAATGTCAAGTAACAACAAAAACATATTTCGAATATATAAATCGGATATAAATCTCAGACAGATATTGGATCTTTCCTTTACATTGTGTTTCAGGGAGTTTCTGAAATCTTTATTAAATGCAGGAACAGAAACTACTCATTGGAAACCAGAGCTCTGTTATCACACTGTGTGTTTATGTGAGCTTTTTTATACGAAGTCAGGTTTATTTATTTTAAATAAATAAAAAATTTATTTTAAATAATTTTTTTACACATGCTCCAGCCCTAATCATTCTTACATTTGGCACAAAGCAGCGTTAAGTATCTTTGGTGCCATTCACTCTCAGTTGAACAATCCCAGCTGAGAAGTCTCTGATAAGCACTCGATTCTTCTGGTTTTGAGCAGCAGTCCCTCGTGTTAGTTAGAACTTTAACTTGAAGCCCACAACACCAATTTTCTGCAGGTGCACCTCTGAGCTTTGTGTAAATAGATCACAGAACCTTTCAACCCACTACCGTATCTGCTCAAGACACCTGTAAAATGGCATAGCATTTACTGAAGGTAAGAATGGGACAATTCTTGACAAGTAAGAAGAATATTTCTCAGATGTCTATTTCAACCACCATACCTGCATAAGTTTCACTACTTCTCATTGAGAAGCTGCCTTCTAGTTCTATTACAAGTGCTTTTAATATACAGCAAACCACTCGTTCATCAAGAAATAAAATTAATCAGGTTTTAGTTGGCATTTCTAAAGTTCTGATTTTGACATGTAATATTGTTTAAAACCAAACTAAAAAGCTTACCTTTATTTTAGCAGTGTATTCACCCCTACCTCCAAATAGACCAAGACCACCTAACAAAATATCTGTATCAGCACAGAAACGGATAGCTTCTACTGAGTGGGCTGAATAACCCCAGCCTCCTCCATGACCTGCAGAAAAAAAGAAGACCATAAATACAGTTAATCTATCTTAGTCTTTCATTCCGCAAGCTGATTGGCTTGAGCTATGAAATTATACTGTGTACATACTTTCAAATCTGTTAACAACGCTATAGTCTTCTTTAGAATAAACTTTCATTACTGCTTGAGTCTCTTCTTCCGTATTTGCTACACCCATTTTTAAGTCCTGCATAGCAGCCAAAGTATCAAGACAACCTAAAAGAAAGCAAAACCAAAAAGAAGTCAGAATTTCTTACTGTTGATTATAATCAGCAAAATGGAAATGACCAAACATATGCTACCAAATATCATTATAGGTTCAATTAGGTCAAGGGTCACTGCTGTAGAATCTCAAGGTTCACTACTGAAGATCAATTTCATTTAAATTACTCATCTTCCAGAATAACCAAGTAATGTGATTAAATCTACTTTGTAACTTTTACAATGGTAAACAAATTGCCAGCAACACCACCTTTTTTCCCCCCTTTTTAGATTTCCCATATTATCGAAGAAAGAGTTGAAGTAGTAACTATTATGAGCAGATTTGAATGTCCCTGCCCATAACAGGTGGGGTTGGAACCAGACGATCTTTAAGGTCCCTTCCAACCCAAACCATTCTAATTTAAAATTTATACATATCTCACACACACTGAAGGCAGCCAGACAAGGAACAGATCACTCATCACAATCAGTGAGCAACTGACCCAAAACGACTTCCAAAGCTGTGCTTTGAAGCAGTGTACATGTTGCATATGGCCAGTTCATACACTAATATCATGGGATTATTTTTTGTTTCGGTAGACCTTTTAGAATACTAAAGGAAATTATATTAATGTTAGTGCCCCATTATACAAAATTAACAAGAGAAAATTCTAATTTCAGGTACTGCATTTACTTTAAAATAAAAATAGCTTATTTAAGATCACTTTTTTCCTGTCTCTTGGAAACTCCAGGTTAACTTATCAGAACTGACTTTATTCTGCAGACTGTCAAAAAAAAAAAAAAAAAATCATCTAAAGAGGTCTCTTGCTGACCTTTAATAGCAGGTTCCATCAGAATTCTAAAACCCTCTAGCATCATTAAGATAGCAGAAGATAACTATTTTGATTAAAAATAATGCATATCAGCCAGATCATAAGTGTTAAGAACAATGGTGAAGATTACAAAGTAAGATTTTAACTCAAAAAGAAGTCAGAAAGCTGTTAGATTAGGATTCATTTATACATTACGGAATGTGTCTTTATTTCATCTAAGCTTCTGACTCATCAACTATAAATGTATACCTAGAATGTGCAAAGCCGCATGAGATCTGGTGGTTAAAGCTTTGGAACCAGTTGGTAGGGCAAGTTCTGGACTCAAAATACTACACCGGGATTGCATGTCTGGAGCTGAGGGAAGTCTGGAATCCGCAACTACTGCATTATAACTCCACAGTTCCCTAGCATTTGGTCGAAACCTAGAGCAAGACAAAACAGAGTCAAAAAACCCCTTTCACCTACTAAAAAAAATAAAAAAATCTAACTGATAATTAAATTTTATAAGCTATTTAATGTAAAATGTAGATCATTACACCAAATACATATAAACTTTACTAGCTCAACACACTAGGAAATGGAAAGACAAAAACACTTTTATTGTACTTCAAGTCAAACAGTCATATTATGAGCTTACAAATTTCAGAAACTGTTAGACACTTTTCAAAGCTAATATTAAAATGGAATAATCTATTAAGAAGCATGATTAACTAGCAAAGTACTAGATATAATGGCAGGTGTGCTCAAAAATGAAAAAGATGCCAAGTGAAAGTGAAAGGCTTACCTTCAAATAAGAGTAAAAACATCTTGAGAAATTCAACATATTTTGTTTGGGCTTTTTTAAATGGATAACGTCACCTTATGAGATTTTAAGGGATTACAGAAAAGTGCCGCATAAACAAGGGACTACAAAGACCTTCTATATTGTAAATTAACATGGAGAAAAAGAAAAAAAAAATAAAAATTATGTCATTGATCTCACTATGTAAAAGGAAGGAGACAAAGGCCCTGGGAATGTTCTGAATAAGCACGAAAAGAATTTTCACTTGGTACCCATTTCCAAATGGGGCTAAGATGGTCTAACTCATGGAGAAAAAAAAACGTTTTAATGAAAAATATTATTGGAAACCATATGTATTCAGGATTTCAACAAGTTAGCAATGTGCAAGTTTATACACACACCCCTATGAAATTATTTAACCACTTGAATTTCACTACTACCTGGAGAAGTCACAAGGTTATAAAGAAAATCTTTAAAAATCTCTATAATCAAGAATGCTGTCTCTCTGTACAGAGAAACAGAATTTAAACAGGCATGAATAAAAACATCCAGGAATAATAATTAATATACCAGACACTTCATTACTGAAGGGCATATTCATTACTATATCTTTTCTTTGACTGTTTTAACATTTTCTGTTAAACAAGAATGGCATTCTGGATGAAGACATCCAAAGTAGGATGTAAGTAGCCTACAGACACAATGATCTTTTCAGGATCTGATCCTACATGATACTATCTTTTTCAGATTAATACAGACTAGCTGGCTCTCTGTTTTATTCTAACTGTGATTATTCTTGTTTTTCCTAAGTCTTCAAATAGTTTAAACATCATCGATCACTTGCACTTGGACAACAGTCAAATTTCTCTCCCAGTACCTGGCTAACATAGCTTTTAAATCATTATAGAAGAATTGCATGTTACAATTCTGTTTTGGAACAAGGGCTTATTATCTATGCCTGCTCAAAGACTCCACTGAAAGCAACCACCCCAAAGACTGTGAAATAAGTACAACCAGAATTTGAATGTTTAAGCAATCTAAATAAGTATCTTTATGCTGACCTCCCAAAATGTCAGAACTGAAAAGAATACTATTACTCCACCCCTTCTCCTATTAAGTCTTAACCACTAATACCAGAGAGAAGGATGAAGATTTAAGACATAAGGTTGTGGAAGCTGGGTATGGCAAGAAAATTATCCAGTGAAGTTTTAAGCATATGGAGGCAAATAAAGGAAGAATAAAACAGTAAATAAGCTGAATAGATTGCAGTTCTCCAAACATCATGAGACTGGAAAGAAAATGATGCAAAAGAAAAAGAAAATAAACAAATAAATAAAAATCAGGCAAGAGAAGATGTTTGTTTCTAGCTTACTTGAACAAAGCATCCAAAAAAAAGTGAGAAAAGATACATGGAAGACTAAATATTGTTCTTCATTTACCAAGGAAATGAGCATAATCAATCTCCAGCCTCCCAAAATATTTTAAATGTGATTTCTATACTACAACGTTAATAGCTATAATCCACACTTGCCTCCAAATAACATCATAGACAGGATCCAGACACACACCAGAACCTTGAAGGTCTTCCTGCTCAGAATCATTGAATGTTTTGCAACTCCCATCTACTTTATTTATCAGAAGACATTTGAAAGGAGGAGGTTCTGATATTGAAGCTGGTACCAAACCTAGATCATGGAGCAAAAAGAGCAGAAAAACATGAAGATTCCACTCATTATGTGGCATTATTCTCAGACTAAAGCCAAAACACTGCACTGTACCAACTGTACAGGAAGAACTGCAACTGTACCAGGAAGAAAATTAACTATCCCAGGTGAAACCAGGACAAGCATTAATGTAGCAGAGAAGAATAGACATACTGCTACAGCAAAAAAGAAAGCACAGTAAGAATTAAATGCAAGCAAAGTTTAGACTTTTACATTCTTATTTTTACTAAAACTAATTTCTAAAGGAACTAGGATCACCATGTGCAGTATAACTAGACAGCCAAAATATTTTAATTCCCTCCATTCACATTTTGGACCTATTGCTCCTCCACTGTTCAGATGACTGAAGCTATTTTTTCCTCTAATGCTTCCATAAGCATTTAGATATTATAGAAGAATTCTTGCCTATTATATGCCTGCTTGCAAATATCTCTGATGTAGCAAGCACATGAGAATTAATGAGAGCTTCATCAATCCTGAGAAAAGTCTGGTCTCCACTTGCTCCAATCCATGTTGCTTTGCGTCCATATTTGGAGCCTATATTAGGCATAGGTGCTGGCTTTGCATTCCAGTAAGGCATATCCAGAATTGGTCTACCCAGCTGACCTTTCTACAGAGAGAATACAGAATCAGTAAGTAACATTAACAGTAAGTCTCAAAGATTAACAAGTTACTTTGATAGTTACAATATACAAAAGTAGTAATATGAAAGAGACATCTTACCACAAAATTACCTTCAGAAAGTAACGGCTACTCTAAGTGAAGCACTACACATTTAAATACAAGGAACAAGTTATTGACAGATATTCTTTTCCCTGTTCAGTTAGGTTTCTGAGTGAACTTTTTTTTAAAATGCAACTCAAACTATCCTTCAACTATAAAAGCATCATTCTCCTTCAATACTCAATTTCCAAACAACTTAAGGAATGAATTAAGGGGTAGGGAGGGGGTGGGGGGGGGAGTGCACAGGGAATTATCTACATTCAGATTCAGACAGTCTAAATTTCACTCAGTTCTGAACTTCTATGGACTTGAAGTCTTGCAGAGCAAATACCTCTTAAAAGCACCTAGGAATCAATCAGCACACCAAACTTGAGCTAAAAAGAGCATAAAATACCTGAGTAAGCACCTCTGCATATGGTCAGTGAACATAAGGATGGATTCCACATGGACATAGGAGAATATATGCCATGTAGATATGAAAGTAGAGAGTACCAGAGTTATGCTGTGTTACACTCAGCAACAATCTCTCCTCAAGTGGGAGCATAAATTTTGCAACTCATTGCTCAGTGTCCTGTTTTCTTTCATAGAAGAAAACAGAACACTTACTTTTTCTAACAAATGCAGACAGACAGGTCATAGAATATGTAATATATGCTTATTTTCAACCAAGCTTGCAACAGTAAGGGTTTGATAAAACTGGTGCACCTTACAGAATAACCCAGTTCTAAATCACCATCTTCATTAAAAAATAAAAACCACCAAGAATTTCTGGCATTGTGCTTTTCTAACGACAACAGTATTAGAGGTCACATTTTAAAACATAACAGAAACAAAAGACATGCAGAAGTCATAAGTAGTTCTGTAAGAACATGTATAAACAGTTTTGTAAAGTCTTTTGAACAATACTTTAAGTATTAGCGTATTCCCATGAGTAAATATTATTATTATTTCCTTACTGAGAAACTTCCAAATGTGAAAACCTGGCCATCCATTAAGAGAATAGCTGTATGGTTGCTCCCAGCAGTAACTTGTGTACTAGGACCCGGTAGCGCCTGCACCAAAGTGGGACATCCTCTATATCAAAACAAATGAATTCTGTATTAACATATGCTTATGCAACATTTAACACACACATTAGTATTACAAGGATTTCAACCACTGTGAAATATATTCACTATGTTCACATACTACACGGAATCAGAGACAAGCAACACCTTACATATTAAAGAAACAGAAGTTTTAAAGACTGTACCAGATATTTAAGTTTATGCCATCTTGTAACAGGGAAGCAGATCAAGTACGCTTTCTTCAGTTAAACTCAGAAATCAGCATAGAATAAAACCAGTTAATTTAATATATAGTTGTAGGATTCCATTAATATTACTGTAGTTATACTCATATATATGTGTGTCCATATATATAAAATATATTGCAATGAACTGCAGCAGTAAAAAAATTCTTTTGTGAGGATGCTGGTGAAGCACTTAAAAAAAAAACCCAAACTGTTTGCATTACGAAGCAATCAAAAGCCTTATGTAGTTAGTACACTAGTACAATTACCAGAAGGAATATTTATATGGCCTTCCTGAGATCACTTTCTAGGGAACTATAAAAGAAAGAGAAGGTCTGCCCACCTTCATCAGCTTTCTAATGCATTATTATAATGCATTAGAATAATGCATTATTCTCCATTTCTAATGGAGAATAACACATTCAAAAACTGCTCTGCATTAAAATCATAGACACAAGAAAGAACAAACCTCTCCAAATGGTTTTCCAGGAAAATCTGAAGAAGTCTAATCCATGTATGTCCCGGGTATAAAAAAATAAATTTCCTACTCCAGTAAAAATGATGGAAAAAAAACCCAATAGGATGATTAAAAAGCAAAGAAAAGAAATTTGAAGTGATGACTTGTAATACAAGTAGCAGAAAAGATAAAAAAGAAGTATGAGATACTAAAACTAAAACGTCACCTCAATCCAACAAAGTGAATAGCAGCCTACAAGAACTGCATCAGACTTTGAATCCCCTAATGAATGCCTACCTAGACTTCAAATTTATTGTGGATTTAGAAAGACTGTGAATTTGAAGAACGAGTTATTCCCAAATAACTCTGTGTTTAGGAACTCTAATCCCAGAGAACAGCAACACTATTTAAACTTACTTTTAAACATACACTTTCAAAAGTAAATTAATCTAAAATAAGAACAGTTGTGTTATGATGGAATAAAAAAAAGTGTCAAACCAAGATCATCCAGTAATTGTTTAGCAGCTGATGTGCAAAAAAATGGGTTGTCTGCATATTCTGATTTTGGCTGAATTGCAGGTAGAACATAAGTTGAGAAAGGAGGAAGAAGGAGAGGCATTGTTTTCAGTAGGGAAGGACAGATAAGAAGATGCGAACATACAGAGATGTGGAACAGAGGAATGTAGCATGAAGATAGGTTGATGACCGGAAGGAGGGGGAACACAGGTATACAGAAAGAAATTATTTCTTTGTGGTGAATGCAGCTTCCAGTGGGCAATTCTAGTGGAGACGGAGAGAGTGAAGGGCAGCACAAAATTTGGTAGAGGATGCACAACATGACATTCATACATATAGTAGCCTTTGTTGAACTACAGGCACATGGGTTTGGACATCAGTAAGATTATACACAGACCACAGAGCAAGTTCAGCAGCACCAATGATGAAACATTTTAAAACCAGAAAAAAAATATTACATTTGCCTCCCATTAACTTTAAGGAAGCTCAAAAAAGCACTGATGCAGATACAAAATATAGTTAAGAACTAATTGAAAAGCATTCCTGTTAAAGGGAAATACTTTTATTACATTTTCTTTTTTCCTCTCCCTCAAAATTCTTATAGCTGCAGGCACAAAATTACCAATCCTATGCTTTAAAAAAACCCGTGAACATTTCATTTCTTTGATGCATAAAAGCTATTAACATCAAAAGTATCTATCTTTGTTTTTCCAATTGAATCTATCAGCAAAGTTATCTGAATGCTGTGTATGAAATTCCCTTGGCAGCAGCAAAACAAAAATGGACAAGCAATTAATGATTTTGTACATTATCCTCTTAAATAGCTGTTTTATTACGATCACCCAGTTTTTAGAACGGCCAACTACAGTGTATCAACTAAAGAACTGAAAAGGAAAAAGCTCAAGACACTCAACTACGTCAAAAAAAAATAAAGTGAAATTACAGAAAAATTGTTTTCACTTCATGAAAGGAGGATGGATCTTGAAAAATACAGTAAGCCAGTTTGACTGGTGTATATGGAATTTAAAACCTGCAAATACAATCGGCTATTTCTCTGTCCCTCTAAAACTCAACACAGAAGAGCTCAGCATAGACACTTAAGAGTCTGAGAGACTCTTTGAACAAAGTTTTGATAACTACGGTTTCTCCATTTGAAAGGGAGAAAGCAAGAAGTTGTCTTCTGGGATGGAGTTGACAGACACATGGCTGTTAAATCACAGATTCTTTGGGTTTTGGATATGGCACACATCAATCACTAAAGACCAACCCCAACTATACAGAAAGTAACCTGAGATCCCTCGAGAAAATGTAAGATTGCTGAATGAAAAACAGCAGATACACATGCATCAGCTAACTCAGGATCCCACAGAAGGTCCAAATGCATTTTGGCTGTCCACAGCAAAACTCTCTTCAATCCTGAAGGGTAAGCATTCTTGGGAGCAGATGCGGTCTTTGAAACCTCATCCCGCATTAACTGTTTGGACAGTTGCTGTCCATAGTACTTATCGAGGCAACAGCTGGCTGCCAGCTCCAGAATGATGTTACTTGGGGCAACTGATCCTGGTGCTGCTGTAAATTCAGGTTCACCATGGGCTGTTACTGTGTAGTAGGTAAAAGGAAACCAGTAGTGACTTCTGCCAGTTGCAGGCAGAGTTGGACTGTATGGAGTTAAAAAGAAAATGGAGATTTTTACATTTGAGGTAACTGGAAGTCTCGTGAAAAGATGTAAATAAGACCCACGCATAAGTAGTAACATAGTCAGACAATGTACCTATAAACATGGTCCAATCAAACAGAGATGATGGAACACTTTTTTTTCCCCAAGCTACTAACAGGATATAGTGTCTACACTTCATCTTCAAACACAACGTGGCTGGCTGTCCATGGAAGGTCTGCTCAGTTTTCTTCGATGTTATCACTGAACCTTCGGAAGTAAAATCACTTCAGGACTGTCTTACTTCAGGTGTTCCATCTCTTGAGCTTCACTGCCAGATCATGTTCTTGCTAACGCAGTGCTGAAGACAACAGTTTGCACAAGAAATGCAGGCAATATTTGAACAGTAATAGAAAGATCCTGGAGTTTTAAGTCCCGGCTTCATCAGCAACAAACAGGCCCTTGCTTACTTGTATACAAGACATGCTATTTTTCACCAAGATTAGATTCTGCAAAGCATTTCTTGCTTCCACTTTCAACCCACTAGCATCTAATTTGACGAGAATATTAGCAGAGATTGACAAATCCTTCATGTAGTGAATAGCTCATCAACATCTGCCTCTGCGGATTTTACAATAGAAAGCCCACACAGACTAGTTTAATGGCTCCAACATACTGGTAAGGGAAGGATGGACTCCCAGAAACAGACCACTTGCATTTTTAAGTGGTCCATCTGTGAATGGCTGAAGCGTTTGCTGGAATAAAAATAACACCACCTTCTGCATTTTGCTCGTTCCTCCACCCCATTTCAGTTCTATTGATGGTTTATTAAGAATCACACTGTCCTGTTCATCTGATGTTTTGTTTGGTTGTGTGCATAAAATAGTAGTAGTAAGTCCTTCTAGGGTGTGTAATATGCCTCATTCCTATTGAAGTATGGGGAAGAATTTTTAGTGTTTACCATACTCTAATAGAGAAGTCTAAAATCCTTAATTAAGGAGAAAGCCATGCCTGGACAGGTGCACAGAATTCAAAATAGTTAAGCATTTTCAAGACTTTTAAAAAGAAGGTATCACCATTAAATCTTTACACCGCAAGACAGAAGTCTCTGAAAGGATACGTCATCAATTGCTGCCCAGGAATTTCCATAATTGCTCCATCTGGCAATGAAGATGGCTCCCTCAGATGAAAATGAGATCTCCTGTATTTTCCCTTACAATTCTCGTTTTCAGGGGTCTCATATTTAGATACACTAGCTAGGCTGTCTAAATACTGGTTCTTTTTTTTTTTTCTTTCCCTCTCTCCCAGAAATACAGCAGAGTATCAGTTCCTGGATTCAGAAGATGATAGTCTTCCTGAAGTCAATACAAGCAATGTGACACACTGCATGACTGACATACCACTGACCTGGCTGGAGCTGGCCATCTGAGCACCACTGCATCCCAACTGAGGTGGAACTCTGCATAAGGATTCCCTGTTTCCTTCTCTGAATCCCTTACTGTGAGGATAGAGGAGAGATCTCTACTTAAAGCTGGAAAAAGAAGTACATCAATGAGGAAATCATAATTTGAATGAGTGCGCTAAACAGCAATATAGTACTACAGCCAGTTCTCATGCACAGGACATACTTCAAATTTCTTCAAGGCTTTTTTCAGACACTCTCTAGGGTCTGTTGTAGAATGATACAATGATCAGTGCCAGGTCGTTTGTACCTCCTCAGCTTCTAGGCCTGGTCAAGCACTATCTTTTGGGACAGGATGTTTCATGTTCTCTTCTAGGATCTCACTTGGAACTATATTTCGTCTCCATCCAGTCTCTGTCTAAATAAGCAACAGATGTGGGGTTTACCACCTGAAATGCTGACAGATACAGCAGATAGCTCCGATGCCTTCAGAAAAGCCAAGTGATTTCATCAAAGTTGGAAACAGCAGACAGTGTTACCGGTGTTACCAGTACCAGTACCATTTGTACCTCTTCAGTCTTTAACCCAAAACTGGCCTTATTCTAGTAGTGACTTGAATTGCCACCTAAAAGCCACTGTAGCTTGGAACAAGCGTCCAAGAATTTCCAGGAACGAAAACCAGGGTACTGATCTGTGATACGGCTCTACCATAGGCAGAAACACAGACTGCGTCCACCAGTCCAATACAAACTGAGCAGGTAACAGTTTAGAGACTAGCATTATGCACAGCAGTCAATACAGAGTAACACTTCTGGTAAAATTCCTTCCTTCCCTCTCCCCCTTTTGTTTAGTGAATCCAATGAAAATTTTAAGATGATGAAGATTTCTTCAGAAACTTGACAAAAGAAATTATTTGGAAGTCTCCAAAGAGATTAGGAGGACAGATGTTTAGTAATTTTCATTCTCACTGCTTAAAGAGAAACAACAGAACTGAAGACAGGTCACAGATGCTTCACTCTGCATGCCTTTCACATAAGGATACCGGGCATTACTGGACATATACAGAGCCTTAGTGATTTCTACTATTCAAAATCCCATCTTATGTGTTATACAGAATATGTATGTGCCCACGAACAACATTATTACATTTCCTTTTATGGCAGGACATTGATTTTTTACTTCAGTGAGTAGATAAGATGCTAAGGATGAGACACTAAGGGTGAGATTGAGCTTCACATTAAAGATGCCTATATTTAATTATGTCACTGTAGTCAATGGAGATCAAGCCCATGAAGTTTACAGAGCTACTGAACATACCTAAAACAGTTAAGTAGTGGGTGATTAGTCAAATAGCTCTCCACACTCTGTTGACTTCTCTATTTCCACTGACAGCAAAGAAAGCACACGTCACACTCATGCTGACATCCAAAATAAGTGTCTAAGAAATGCAGCTGAGACCCAAGCTTAGTGAACTTACTTTGGAGAGTAATAATAAACAAAAATGAGATTTTATCATAACTAAACTACTGTCAATGGTGTAACAGAAACAGGTTAATCTAGGTTTACATCATCATACTATTATAATTATTGCATATGTAGTATTTTACAGAAATAATGAAATTTAATGAGATTTCAATGTCACTCATATATGTAGGGAGAATTAAAGAGACAGAAGCATTTCAACTCAACTCAGTTATTAAAGCTTTGACAATAACTTTACGCAAAAGCCTTCATGTATTAAATTATACAGTACAACAATATTGTTACTGTATCTATATCCAGAAGGGTATGGAGAGTTAAGTGCAGAACAAGAGCTTATCAATTTTATTTGTACTATATTTGAGTCTTCATGCTTGCTACTACACAGAAACAGAAATTTAGCCACTTTTTATGCAGCAGTACAGCAATACACAATCACATCCTTTAATTACCAGCTCACCTGGAATTAACATCACCATGTCCAAGTTGCCCATGCTGCCCATATCCAAATGTGTAAACATCACCATTCTCCATCAAAACCACTGGAAAACAAACAAGAAGAATATTTTTGACATGCACGTTAATATGGTATTGCACCAGTGCTGGTTAGCCTTTCTGAGCAGCACAGTTAATGATCCCTACTGAAACACTAAAAGATCTATACCAGATTCCACAATCCTTCACAGCTGGCATCTGTATGCAGGGCTAGAACTGTGCCATGCAGACGTTTCCAAATGACTCAAAAATTGCTTAAAGGCTCAATATATGATACTTATAGTCCTTTTCACTGTTGAAGGACAGTGTAGTAGCCTACAAAATGATACTGCAACCATTCCAAACTTTAACATTCCTGTCTACATCCTTATTGAAAATTAAACACAAAGTAGTGAAAACACATATGAAAACATTAAAAAAAAAAATAATAATACAAAGATCTATGCTGTAATCAACATTGATTTTTTTTTTTTTACCTGAATGGTGAAATCCACAACTGACTTGCACAGCTCTCAGTTCACAGTCAAAGCGGACAGCCCCTGGTGGATAGGTTGTGATTTTGCTGGCATCCTTGTCACCTCTTTCTCCACTTCCATCTATAAACAAAACTTTGTTATATCCCGTGTTATAACTAATAGAGTTATATTAGAAGAATAAAGAGAACAACAATAACTCCCCACCCCGCCATTTGTAAGGCATGAGAAAGAACTTGCAGAAGAGTAAAAGAGACAGTTCAAAACATAGCATCAAATTAGATGTGAAAGATGACAGAACCTCCACTTCTAAACAACTTACTACAAAGTCACACATTGGAAAATATCACATCCTCTAAAGCAGAAACTTCTGAAGAGCAGACAAAAATGACCACCAAAACAGGAAATTCAAACAACTTCAGAAGTTTTGCTTAATGACCATCACTTTGATAAGTAGACAGAAAGCCCTGTAGTTTAACTCGATAGGCACAGCCTGGGTTTTTTTTCAGTTACTTCTTGTTAAGCATTTTACTTGACTCCAACTTGGCCATACAGCCCTTCTTTTACATAACTAACAATGCAGCTCATAACTAACAATGCAGATCATTTTTAACAATGCCAACATGCTCACTACTAGCATGCCTGTTTCCTATCAAAGATGCATTTTTAGACATTGCCTCCGTGATTTCTTTTAGTAAGTATGAAGTGCATTATTGGTTCTTAAAGTCAAACTGTTCTTACATCAGATAAAAGCACCAAAGTGACAAAGAATTATATCATTTATAAACTTATTGAAAACCACTATCATCTTCAGAAATCAGAATGTTTAAGTCATCTAACAATTACACTGTAATTAAACTACATGGTCACAAACAAAGGTGGTCTCCCAGTAGCAGCAGGAAACCAACATGATAGGGAAACAGATGACATGCTCCCCACCATTAAAATACCTATACCTGTGCAGAAAGTGGGCACTGAAAGCTCTAAAGAAAGTGCACTTTTACAATAAAAAAAAAAAGTCTCATGTATGTCTTTACTCACACCATCTCTAGTCTAGAGAAATGAGAGAAAAATAACTGAAGTGAAAAATAACTGCACAAAGGAAATTCCATATTCTTTCTGTGGTAATACTGATAAATTACTGCTTTATTAACAAAACTGATACAAGGAAATAATTTTTGCCCTAAGCATTCAAGGTGGTGTTGTTGTTAGATCTATATTTATAATTTCTACATGTTTTCCTGAATAATCATTAATGGAAGTCTGAAGTCTGAAAGTTTATTATTCGCTGTCTGCAGCATAGCACTTACAGACTTACAAATCTTTTAAAATATAATTCTGGTTTTACGCATACTATTCAAACTTTCTTTCCTCTTTATTGCCTGGAAACCGCTGATACAGTAAAGTAATTTCAGCGTTTTTATTACAAAGCAGTTTTAAAAAATCTTACTGTTCTGGAAATTGAGCTATTTTCCAGTGATAACTGAGAACAGAAATTTTATGAATCTCAATGTAGTTTATATCTTTAAAAGAACAGTGTGTATAAGTATGCTTCTGAAGCATTATGTTTAATAGCACAGGTAAAGTATCTCTGAAAAATGTGTGTGCCCTTCATCTCAGAGAATTACACTTGCACTACATGTTGGTTATGATGTGTGAAATGGAGACATGGTAAAGGAATTGTCTGGCTCTCAAAATTGCCATGGGATTTTTGAGGTTTTTCCAACAGCGTCAGTTGTATACTACGAGACTGTACATGCACATTAGAAGAAATGTTTCTGAAGGTCTGTCTGCAGCTTTTTTTGTGTTAACAACAAAAGCAAATACAAAAAGACAGAACCACTATTTGAAAACAACAAAACCCCTAAAATACAGATTTATTTTTTTTTCTCCAAATCCTGTAATTCTGCTTTAAAATGCTTCTAGGATTTTAGTTAACAATTTGGTTATTTCTCAAATGCAGTACCTTTGAACTTTTTCTGCCTGCTTTTGCATCAAACTCTACATGCCAAATTAATCAAGGGATGGTTCTATGGTCTATTATTGCCACCAGAACTATTTATTCAGTATAGCTACTTACTGCTTCCCCTTCACACAAGCTTTTTGGAGAGGAGCAGAAAAAAGCTAATTGTTCCAGAAGTCTACCTGTGGTGCCCGTCTCCCCCACCCCCCCCCTCAGTTATTGATGTCTGCAATAAAAATGTAAGCTCTTCCTCTGTGCAAATGCACTTGAACAGTCACCTGCCAGGAATGCACATGTCCAGTAAGTGCATGTCATGGCTCCACACACTACCTACAATGAAATGAACAAGACAAACAGCAACCATGTCACCTATGCACAGTCATATTAACAAAATTTAGCAGAAGTTGTATTCCGGTCATGTAACAGTGAACACAACAGCGAACAGTGGCATGTCAAGTGATCTGCAGACAACTGAACAGGTACATCTGCATTTCCTGCCTCATCGTAAGACAAACATACTGCTGTTAAGTGCTTCAACAACTATTAGTAAATAGCTGAGGACTGCTGTTTTCTCAGATGATAAATATTTGATACTGCCTTTAAATAAAAGATTATTCTAGATATATTCTCATTTTTTCTAAAGATGCAAATGAAAGCAGAGCACCATTTACCCTTAAGGAAACACTAAATACTATTGTGCAAAATGTGAAGACAGGTACATTCACACGAAACAAATTCCTTATCCAAGAAATAAATTTAATTCAAAGGAAAAAGTTTTAGAGAGTTGGTATTTTAAAATTCCAAAGCCAACTTCTCAAAGGCTTTAAGAATGCAGGAATGGAAGCAACTGTCTTCCATACATATCTTACTTTGCTTAAATGTGAAATTTGCAAACTGAAAATGGAACTCGCCTCAGCCTTCTTTGTGGGGTTTTTAACTGTCTCATGAATTTTGAATTGGCTGGATCTTCGCAATTTGACAAGCATGCTAGAATAATGTACGTGCAACAAGAACAAAAAATACTTGAAACTAAAAAAAAGGTAAGATTCAGCTAGTCTTGTTTAGGGAAAAAATGTCTTTTGACCAAAATATACACAGCTAAATAGAATATCACTACATACGTTTGGAGCAATACTTTTGGGCAATACTGTTTGTCTGTATACGCCATTACATGGCCAATGCATATCACATTTTTCTAGCAGCACTGGCCAAGAGAACCAAGTTCTACAAGGTCTTACACTTAGAGATAAGGGAAAACGAACTGAGTCATCCCTTTTCCTTTCAGTACTTTCACAGACTCATCTTTTTAGATGTGCGAGTCAAAGGTAGATGCAGAAAGTTTATTTGCACGTGTCTCGAGGAACAATTGTAACTATGGAGATACATGCTTGCTTTTTTTCAAACAATTGTGCACTTAATTCATTTAATTTGAAGTAACATCAAAACAACTGTTCTTAGGCAGAAAGCATAGAAAGACTACTGAAGCAGAGACTTTTCTGGTTGAATGAATGGAACCTTGTAAGCAGAGCATATTAGTACTTCCAGTGTTATCCATCTGGAACAGTTATACCACTGAACGGAAACTTTAACTCTTTCATTTCTCTAAAGCGATTCCTGCTGACAACACTGAGGGGTGGGTTCCATGCACAGCTTCACAATGATGGGTTTTCATCTTGGTTATCTTGTACAGTTGGGGAAGGAAAATGAGATAACTGAAAATACAACCAACCCCAGCCCTCTCCCCCCACATCTATTTTCCTTGGAAAATTCTTAAATTCTGACAAGTTTGTGCCTGTGAAACATGTTCAGAAGTTCTCTCGTCTGATACTGCTACCACCAAAAAAAAAAAAGAAAAGAAAAAAATCAAATAAAACTGCTTTCAAGCAACAAAGATAAAGCTTATTCAGTCCCAACAGCAAGTAAAGTCATAAACTACAACTCAGCTCTGCTGGGGAAAAAAATGAAACCAAAACCAACAAAAAAACCAGAAACAACAACAACAAAAAAAAGAAAACATTTTGTTAGTGTTCCCCAGTTGCACTAAGGGCTGATGATATTTCGTTTCTCACTGACCATCTTTAGAGAACGGAGAAAGCACTTCTGAAGATACTAAACACATTTCTTCTCCCCACAGATGAAAAGTTTTAATGCAATATGATCATACACAATGAAAAATTCTTACAATAACTGTCTCTTTAGACCACATAATTTGCCAACAAATCTCTGTTCAGCAGCGATTACCTAAATAAGGCATATCAGTCAAGTATGGTTAGTACCTGTGATGTTAATATGCTGATTATGTATGCTTATGAGGTTTGACATACTCTCACATTCTTGAAGTCTCAAATTCCAAGTCCCTGTCTAATGTGTCTCTTTATTAATGGCAGTGTGTAAAAACGCAGTAAAAAACCAGTGGCTCTGAAACATTTTTGGTGCAACTTTAATCTTCTCAAGCAAAGAGCACAAATCTTAAGCAATACATCTTTAGTTGCATTTTGAACTTTTTTTTGAACACTTAGCATATAGAACAAGACTATCGGACTATGGAAATGCCAATATGGAACATACTGACATACTCCAGTATCATCTACTTCTATTAAGTCTTAGACAAAAGTTTTCATTGTCAGCTGTCTTTCTCCAACGAGTGCTTCAAACTACTTTACCCTTCAGATGCTGTATTTTACAGCTAAAAAGTAAATTACAAGTAAATTTTATTGAACATTTAGTAAGTTTGTATTAGCATTTGAAAAAATGGTTCACTTCTGGCTTATTCCATCAGTGCAGGTTCAGTTTCATGTAGCCTTTATCCTTTTGAAGGTACTGGGTTTCATATTATTTAGAACACTTTTCCCAAATACGGGGAAAAAAGTGGTATTTGCCTGCAGAATCTTAACAGACTCAAGGAGCTTACTTTGGTTTTAACTGCTATTCAGTTCATTTCTACAGTTGAGACAATTACAGACTTTCATTAATTTTTTTTTACTCAGATTGCCAGCGATGAAGTCCAGGGGGATTGCAGATGCATAGTGGGAATTCACTAGCTCATTGAAGATTGAGGATGAAGCACAAGCTCATTTTCCTCTTAGTACTCAAAGCACTCCATGAATACCAAGAAGGTGGTATCTACTCCTTTCTATCTATACCTATGATGGAGGCACAGACATAGATCAGAAAGATTATTATGTTTAATATGCATTTTTTGTAATAACAAGGATCTTGATATACAAACCCACTAAGTGTGGAATAAGAAGATGACAATAGCAAGCTTTCCATAAAATAGGTATTTTGACAAAGTCGAAGGAGTCTTCAACTGAGCAATTCAACAGAAGAATTCCACAAATGAAAAACATGTAGATTTGACAGTATGTATAAGTACATATCAAATATAGTCTTAAAATTAGGCATAATTATTAGTCCTGAAGGAGCTGTTCACATTCAAGTTTAAATATCATTAGAGGGAAGTTCTGCAGCTTCAAACAGAGAAGCAGGAACAGGTACCACCAAGTTTAGTACTGGCCTCATCAGTACCAGCAGTCAAAATAAAATTTCCTTGCCCAAAGATCTTGAAGGTCTGGTTGGTGTAAAGAGTTACAAGACTACTTTATCAGAAACATCTGAAGTAAGAATGTCAGTACGGAAAGCATCATATTCAAAAGTAAAACAAAAGAACATGCGGATTTCAACATCATAGTGTGCTTTTACTGAAGTCAACATCCCTGTTTCAGATTGCTTGATAATTGCTTTTGCATTCTATATATAGTAGAAGAGGCATGCCTTTTAAGATGAGGTATACCACTTTTTCACAATTCCCACCTTTCCCATTATTTTGATAACATCCCACTTCACCAGTTTCCCTTTTTCCCTTGGACGCTCTTCCAGAAGTTAAGGGACATTTCTAGTTTCTAGTGAAATTTATGGTTCTCTTTTGAGAAGCAGTCTTCTGAGGCAGAGAAGGATGTCAAAGTTTACTTGTAAAGATGTTACAATCTTCCTTATCTGTTTAGCATGAGACACAAAGAACTAAAATAAACAATGTTTCTTCACATATCACTTTCCTCAAGGGAAAATAAGTGCTCGGTTCTACAGAGCGTACCTGACAAAATTTTTCAGCACAATACAGATCTTCACATTGTTCTTGTAACTCCAAGAAGCAATGTAAACCTCAGACTGACACTAATGAATATACCTCTTCTAAGGAGAGTTGAGCTGAAAGTGAGCTCCAACTATATACCAAAAAAGTACAGATATACACAGAATGAGCATACTTACAGGCACTTGCCTATAAGCTTGAGAGCTTGCATGCAGTGCAAGCAGCAGTAGTATCCAGCTCAAGAATACTGGTCACTCAGCAAACTGTCACTCAAACGACAGCATTTAGGTTCTGTATGTTCTGTCTTTCAGCATCCAATCTGTCCCAGGGAGATTGTAATGGGATATTCTATTTAATCCATCAAGATTTAAACCTCAGATTAAGTTTTCCAAATAGATCGAACATATGTTATTCAACTACAAAGGACCAGATTCTGCTTTCATTTCTTAAAGTAAACTTCAGATGATTTCATGATCCAGTATGTTCATAACTAGGTAGACCTATCGCCCACACACACTGAAATCATATCCCAAAATGCTTCAAGTTGTCACACGATTTGTTTGCATACATGCCAAATACTACCACTAATTTCCACTATTTCAACTGAAATGGCATTCTAACAATTCTTCTCATACTCAGCTCTTCTTCAGAGAATAGTTGAAACTTCCAGGCCCTCACCTTTTAGGAGCTTTCTGCTTACTTCAATCAGGTCTACGATCTACATTTTACATATTTATCCCTTATATACACATATATACAGAAACAAAGACACCTCTTTACATACATTCTGCAAAAGAACATTTAAGTCAAGAATATTGCAGCATGAAATCTGTACTTTGATTTGTATTTTCCCCATTCAAAGCTAGTGGAGAAAAAAAAAGTGCTATTTACATTATTTTAAATATTTAATTCCTAGAAGAGGCTTGTTAAAAGATAACATACCAATGAAAAATTGTGTGCTAGAACTAACAAGTCTGGAATTGATATGTTAAAGCAATCACCCCAGATACACAACACAAAGGTTCAAAAAACCAACTAAAAGCAATGCAGCAGTCCAAGTCACTGGAAGCTGTTTAAGTTTCCTACAGTGAAATTAAAAAACCTTAGGAATGAGACAACATTAGAAATGAGAAAAGACACACAGAGGGACAATGCATATTTAAAAAAAAAGAAAAGAAATACAAAGATGATGCAGACTATCAAACATTTACACTTTTAAGAAAAGGTCAACATTTAAATGCGTTTCTTTCTCCTCAGGTAACAACATACTAACAAGAGGAAAGGCAGAACCCATTTTGTGCAGTTCTTTGAGAAGACAGATTCAGTGCACAGAAGAAGTGACTGGGAGGATGGGCTTATTTCCACCCTAGCCAATAAGGAAGACCAAATACCTTTGTGCTTGTCCCGTTTATGCTTTAGCTGTGCTGGATGGGGTCTGATTCTGGCTAGAGCCTGTTCTCGATGGTTCATAAAAATAGGACCAGGAAATACAAGGGGGCCTGAGGAGAAACATTTTGCACATGCATAGGAAAGCTCACAAAATGGAAACAGTGTGTTAAACAAAAATCAAAAAAGCAATGAAACAAATAATAATTGTATAATAATCTTGTTTTCCTAAATTCAAAAAACCCTATATAAAAGAAAGTTGCCATTTCTTCATAATAAAACCAGACTATTACACAAAGAAACAATAAATATCCCACAGTGACAGTTCTACTTGAACTTATCAGTACGCAACCATACTCTAAGCAATGAAAATACAACACTTTGTATTTTACTCCAGTGTAAGTATTGTACAAATTTGATAGGAAATATCCATTACTGTCTTTAACAGTTAAAAAGATTAATTATCATGCCTTACATCCTACAATGTTACATTCAAAATACCGATTTGGAACAATATCATCATATCAATGCAAAATTTAAAAACCATAACCATTCAACTGTTTTTAATTACTATATTTATGATGCAGAGTTATCACTTATAAAGAAAATAGATACCCAAAGGCACCTGTTTCATGAAGAAAATTACTCAAATCATTATTATTCAAATCATTACTTTTTCCTTATTTATTACCTGTAATTTTGAAGTCCATTTATTTTAAAATATTACCCATCTATGTGAAGATCTTCAAGAGAAGATTTGTATTTGAGGAAAGCAATGGTGTACTTATTTAAATTTTTTTCTGGACTACTTTTTAAAATCTAGACCCAAGCAGTGCTGTATGAAGTTTAATTGGGGCTAATTATACATAGGTCATAGACCAGCAATTTCTTCCTTAAATCTGTTTCTTCTGTTTTAAAGGATAAGCATGCCACCAAGAATTTCTTCGGAGGCATCTCCTTCTTCTGGAAGTCTCACATTCAATAGAAACCATGAATCAGGAGCAGCCAAGTCTGCCAAGTGCCACTCTTGCCATTCCATGGGCTCCCAGACTTTACATGGACGCTCAGTCCCTCCCCTCTGCCTCTGCCCAAACCCCCCCAAAAAACACAACAAACCAATCCAGCAAAAAGAAACCAAACCACTCAAAACATCCCAAATCAATATTTGTGTTGTGTTAGAAATAGCTTATGTAGAACTTTGAAATCAAGTATTCCTCCTCATTCCCCCAAACCATTGATAGTCTATTTCTGTAGCTGAACTTTATTAACAAATTAACATACGCTAACTTTTCATAAATACCCACTGCCTCAGGTTTCCTGCTGTCAGCTTTAGACTTTCAGTTCCTACACTAATAGTAAACAGTACAGAAAGAAATTTAAGTGGAAGTTAGGCCAAATTTATCTACTTGTAAAACCTTCTGATGAAGAAACTTGTCTTCACACACAGAAGTTCCCAAATTTTAGCATTAACTTAAACACAATCGTTTTTGTTTGTTTTAAATCCACTACTGCCTTTCCCTGTAGTTTTGAGATTCATACATCTGCTATATACATACATATACACACATGCATTAGCTAATATAACACCCCCAAACCTCATTAATCATGTACATTTCACACACACAATAGTTTTTTTTGGTTTGGTTCTACTGTATTTATCTGGAATCTCTTTATCCCAGAGTAGGTCCCCTTGTTAATTAAGAACTGCTTCTGATGGTAAAGGATCATACTTTGCTTTTGTTTTACCTTCAGTAACCACAAGCTAAAGTACAACAACATAATTTCACAGAACCATACCTGCTGGTCATTAAGGACAAAAACCCATAGCTTTCTCTTGAAAGCATTCTTAAAAACAAAGTCATGTATGGGTTTGATATTACTTCAAGTAAAAACTGTGGTGTTTTTTGATTGGTTTTGAAGAACTCTGAAACAAATATAACCTCTGGATCCTAAACGCATCAAACTAAATATTTAACTAAAACTACAGAAAGAAGCTGCACTAATATTTAATGGAAAATGTATTTGAACACATAGTTCTGCTGTATATTTAGGTGTATGTTCAGCAACGGATGGAGAATAGTGATACTGACAAATTGATTCCAAGCTTATAGTGGCTTGGGCAGATGTTAAACAGATTTGTATGATACTCAGCCTACATTACTGAATTAAGTGAACCAGGTACACTTCAGAAAAATAAAAACACTGCCCAAATACAGACACTCTTAGATTATATTGTCTCAAAACACAGCAGCTTTGACTGAAATTAATCAATCTCCTGTGGGTTCTTTTGTTGTTCCAAGTAGAGTAAGATTGATGGAAAATTATTTTCACTTTCTGTAAGGGCATCAAAAGCTAAATATTGGTTTATTGGTTAATTGCAGATCAAATCTGTAATCTCAATTATGATTACCTAAAGGTTTTTACATCATAGGCTAAGAAAGAGAAGTAGTGAAATATCAGTGAAGCACGAGACCACTTATTATCACCATATTAAGAACTATTTCTGTATTTCTTATTAAATATTATTTGTTTAAAAAGATATTTTCACATTATCACAGCCTTCTGAAAACAAAAAGTTATCTTTTAAGTGCTAAACTGAGATTTTTGACTACTTCTAAATTCTATTACTTCAAATATCAATCTGAAAAAGTCACAGGAACAGCTCTCAAGACTAGCTCACTAAGTAAAGGTCAAGTTAGGTTTATTACATTAATTGTACAATGTGGCCCAGGGATTTCTGTAATCCATTAAAGCATAATTCAATGGACTAAAGACTAAAAAAATAGGTGTTTCTTCGAAAGGAAAAATAATCTAACCATGTTCTGAACATTCTAACATACAAAACTTCCTCATCAGCCCTGAAAATAATAAAGTGCAACTACTCCTACACTCAGCTCCCACTGTTCATATCAAGCCCTAAATCAGCTTGAAAATCAACAAACATTTCTTCATATGGTACATCAGCTCCTTCACTTCTCACCAGAATAGAGGCAGTGGAAAACTGAGAAGCATCCATCAATAATTATGTTGAGGTATTATGATTTAGCATAGAAGCTGTGACGAATATAGCTGGCTTTATTTCTCAAGAGGTCATACATCAGACTCAAAAATGTGGAATTGATTTTGAGCCCTCCTCACTGCTTGTCACAGCCATTAAGCTAGAAGCAGAAAGAAGCAGCTGAGTGAAGCAGTTCTACCACTGTCACAGAAAAGAGGCAAAACACCAGAACACACTGTATGTACTTGTTGCACTGAAAAATGCAAATAAATATAAACAACATTACGAAACTCTCAGGTTGTTTGAAATTATAATTTTATTATCCTGAACTGAAACACTTTTATCCACTGTTAATTTTAACAATCTAATCTGTCACAAATAATTCTTTTCCTGAGTGAAGCAACATGTATAACTGATTCTAAACGTAAAAATTATTTACTGGTTACAATTCTATCATAGCAAGAAATCTGCTGTGACTCTTTGCAAGATTTAAAAAAAAAGAAAAAAAAGAGAGAGAAATCTTCAGCATTAGCACCTAAAATTTCTGAATTACTCAAGGTGGTGCTGCTGAACAGCCTCGATACACACATGCCCCTCACAACAGTAGCAAGCTACTGTGACTTGTAAGATGTTTGCGAGATGAGTTAACTGCTCTTCATTGAAAATACAGTAACATTTAACTCAGTCATTGATATTGTAGCTATTCATGAAAACTACTTCCCAAAATATTGAAAGTCATACTTTATATTTGCAGAAAAATGCAAGTAAAAATGAGCATACTCATCTTCCATAAAGAGACCACAACTGACCTCGTGAGTTACACAACTGCCATACCTGTAGACATAACCATCCCATTCTCCCTTAATTCAACTGGACCACTGGAACATATTTTTAAATCAGAGGTCACTGTAACAGGACTAAATTTGGAGTGTTGGTAAAACACACAGACAATTAGACCACTTAAAAACCTGCAGTGTGGAAACCAGTATACTTCCAGCAGTTGTGCTCTTATGCCTCTGTCCTAAACGATACTCATATTTCAACACATTCAGTGGGAAAAGGAGTGAGAGGTTTCTTTATGATCTTTTTGTTTGTTCTGTTTGCTTGCTTGGTTTAGAAATAAAATATTCCTCTATTTACTTAAAAAGCTTCATAGTCCTCTTGTTCATGTAACATTCAAGATCTACTGAAAATACTTGTGTTGAATAAAGGTCACCAATTGTAACCAAAGAGTGATCAGAAACATTCAGTGATGGATCCTATTCCTGACTATCAAAAACTACACATGGTTTGTTTCTCACTGATCAAGCGTAAAAGAACAAAAGCCACACAAACACACTACAGCCCAGACATCATAATCCTGACAAACAAAACACTGTGTACTTGAAGGAAAGACCCTCAAAGAGTTAATCTGGCCTTGAACTGTCTAAGCAATGTTTGCAGAGAAGTGAAAGGTTGAAACCCTTCTTTGGATTTCTAAATAGCTATTTCATTAGCAAGGATCTGTTCAGTTACCTATGCACAAATACTAGTTTTTGAGGAAAACTAAGTTATACTAATGTTAAAAAGAATAGGCAGATTGCTATTTTTTTCAGGATGCATAACCTTTTTGGCATAGCAAAATGAAAACCTAGTAATTATTTAAATGTTCTTGGTCTCTCTCAGGAAGAGAGCAGCATTGTAAGAGTCCTCAAGAATGGTGTTATATTTCCACCCACTCATGGAAAACTGCAGCACTTGGATGGAGAAGCAACAAAAGTCCCATTTTTTCATCTGATTATGTAGATCAGGATTATCAAATCAAATTTTCATACCTGATTATGTAAATTAAGATCTCTAAGTATTTGTGAAAAACTATCCCCAGCTCTATGACTTAAGTCATTCTGAAGCAAAACAGAAGAATAATTTCCAACCTTTCCAGCTAGACATACCCCACTAGCTCCAGCAGCCACACAGGCATGACATTTCGATGTTCTTTTGATGCAGAATGGATGCGCGCAACAAGTTCGCTAGCAATATCTGTTTAGCTATAGTCCCTATACACCTATCAAGCCAACAATAACAACACACTCCTGATACTGATTCCCTCAGACTCTGTTAGAACAAAAACTTTTTTTTTTGTGGGGGGTGAGGAGGGAGGAGAGGGGAGGGAAGCTTGGGGGGAGGGAGGAGAGTTGTTTGTTTCCAAGAGACAGATGGCATACAAAACAGGTAAGTTGCTCTGGTTTTACTTCTAACCACAGAAATGGAAGCAAAATGAGATGTTTCTCTGCTACCTTTTTTTTTTTTTTCCCCAACTGAAATTTGCCTCTTAGCTGTTGTCATCGTTACCTTCCTGGGCTGAACATCAGCAGCTTCAATAACGTCCAGGCATTCAGTGAGGATTTAAGAAAAAAATGACTGTTAGCTGTACCTAGTATTTGCCAGCAGTATGCAATGCAGCTCCAACATGACCTAGACAAAGGAAGAAAAAAAAGCTTCTCCTCTTCACCTCACAGCTAAAATTAACCACAAAGATTGAAAAAAAAAAAAAAAAAAAAAACCAACCCCAAACATCCTTTTCCATATGCACAGGAAACAATAACCTTAATCTTCCCTGCTGCTCCTTATTTGTGGTAAGACCAGTAATTTCTTACATGCAAGTGAAATAAAGTCACAATTTACCTCACAAGGTTCACTGGCATCCTGTATAGGAGCCGGGTTTGATTACAATGCGCATTTTGTATCTGAGTAAAAACAGTTATCTAATTCCTAAAAGAAGAATCAAAATGGTATTTGCTAACACAGCAGGAACTTGGAGAGCATAACATCCCAATAAAGTTATTCCTCTTCTCAACACACACTAATCTTGCCAACCACATCCTCATGCTTCACTAAAATGTTATGATTTGTATCAGTCTAAATCACTCAACTTTAATTATTTACTGAACTAAGACACTGAGGTATTTTAAAGAGAGTGCTGAAAACCTGTTAAGGAACATAACGGCAACATATTTCATGTGGAAAATCAACAATAATTCTCGAGGCAGATAATACACAAGGCAAAAAAATGTTGACACTATGCAGTGTTTTCTTGTTTGGTTTTAACTCAATCACTGTGTCTTTTTTTATGCTATTAAAATATAGAAAAGTTCATTTTATAAAACAAGAAATTCTGCTTACTATTATACAAAAGAAATTCAATAATTTAGAACAGTAATTAAATAATTTGTATTATAAATAACTAGCACTGGAGAGGTTTGCAGTCATTTAAATTCTTCATATAAAAAGGCATATAAACACTTCATATGAAAATATGCTTTAGCATCTACATTTTAAAAAACTATTACTCAACTGGGAAACAAAAGAAAAACTGACTATATGAAAGAGATACAAAACTGCTACTCTTCACCTTTAAAATTCTGTTTCTTATGAGACACACGCAGATTTTTCGCAATTTTCCAAAAGCATGCTAAATAAACTAGCTATTTAGGTTCCGATTTTTAGTTGGTTACTGTATTGGCTCACCAGAGCAAAACTAATTAATTACCATTCTTAGAAAATAGACTAAGAAATTTGCTTAAACTATTCAAGCCTCTCATCAGTAAGAAAGTCACTTACCTCTTCCTTCTTCCAACCTATGCCTCCTATTTACACGTTGCCGCTTTTCTTCTTGTCGTAACTGAAGGTGTTCTTCAATATTTACTCCAGGAACAGGGACAGCTACATAGATTAACAAAATAAAATATGTGAACCTATTTTTAACAATCGTTATGATGGTAATAAACCCTAGAAGAAGTGGGAGTGAATGAAAACCAAAGCCTACTTATTTCCTGCTCTTCACATGGCTCTGACAATATTTAGAAATAAAGAAAGGAGTTGAGTAAATCTGGAAAAAAATTTTAGGCCTCATCTCTGAATTGCCTGGTTTTCACAAATCTGCCACAATGCCAACACCACTGAATAGTATTTAGTATTTTCTTTGTATTAAATATATAATTATATCTAGTTATGAGCTGTCACACTTCTCTCAATTTTCCAAAAAAAAGTTTCAGAAAGGATTATTATTAAAACAAGCATAAACGTTCTTATATTTTAAAAACACTTTAAATAGAGGTATTTTTTGGTTTTAGAATGCTATACCCCTATATGCTTTGTGCTTACTAAAAAGCATGCAATTACTTCAATGCATGTATATGTCTGTCTATAAATCTTATTTACCAAACCAGTCAACTAATAGGAATTTGAAGCAAACTGAGAAATCACATTTTTAAACAGAAAAAAAGACTTGCATGAACACAACAATAAAACTACTACTAAAAGCAAAACCTTTTTCCAACGTTTTTTCAGCAAATTGCAACTTCCTAGAAAATACACCTTGTTCCAATATCAAACAAAAACTCCATCTGGAAGCACTGCTTTCTTTCTCCAGACAAATGTGGTCAATGCCCTCACCTCAAACTATGCCCAACCCAACACAGCAGGATAGACAACAGCTCTGATCCTAAGAAAGGAGTTAGCAAAGCAGAGGTTAGCACTCCTCTCTGGTCATGCATGAGAATAGAGCTGCGAAGCAGAGCTGGTATTGCCACAATCGCCATCAGGATAAATCTACTTCTATGATAGCCATATGCAATCAAATTATGTTTAGAAATACTTGTATGGAAGTATCAGGACTGCACAGTGAGGTTATTTGGGGTCCTGAGTGTTAACTTATCAAGAGAACCACTTCTAGTTTCCATTTAACTTTTGCTTAATTTGGGGGGGAAAAAACCCACCAAAAATCCAACACTAAGTATTAGCATCTAATTTTCAAATATTACTATTCCTTCACAACCCCCATGATAAATTGGTATAAATACTTTATACCAATATAAATTGGTATGAAGTATAAAATAAAGTATAAATACTTTCAGTCACATATCTGACTATTTTATGGTCCTTTTCTATACCAGATACTATATCCATATATCCATGCAGGATTAAAGGCTCTATGTAAATCTAAACATTAAAAAAAAAAAAAAAAAAAAGGGAGGAAAGTCTGATCTCCAAACAGCTGTAATTGCCCAGTACCAAGAATAAAATATTAAAAATGTTGTGATAATAGATCTTACAAGGCAAGATCCCAAACTATAGTTTCCAATAATCATACCAGGTGGTATCTTTTCCTCTAAGGTGGATATTTTTGAGGAGAGGGGCTGGGGTGAGAGGTGTTTTGGGGTTTTTTTTCAAGTAATTTTTATATTCCTGGCAGCTTTTCACTCCGAAAATTTCGAAGAGAAAAAAAGAAAGCATTTTCAAGAGACAATATTCCTCATCTTTTATGTGACAGCAAAAAAACCTCATAAAAGATTACAGTAAATTTTTCAGGCTATCAAAACAGGACAAGAACAACTTTGTAGTATCAGCATTAGTATCATAACCACACAGGTCAAAATGGCACACACGTCCACAAGTAAGGGCAAGTTTAAAATATTTCACTTACCAGAATGATCCCACTTTGCTATATCACCAATAAATAAATCTCTCTGATAAGCAATATTTTATCCATTTCAACAATTTTATACTAACACTGTCCTGTAATCCTAAAAGCTCAGTAATTTGATTGGAAAGAAAGAACTGGATTATTTATGATCGAAAGTTTTATCATACAAAATAATCAAAATACTAACTGAAGAGGACAAACCTATTTCTAAACTAATGTGTTATTCCAATTCAAGTTTCAGAAGTCAACAGTGGGATTGAATCTGTTAAAGAGTATAAACAGATGGATTGATGGGGAAAAAAAGAAAAAAGTGCAGTAAGAAAGAAAATTAAGTCATCTTGCTAATTTTGTATCACTTACCCAGCAAGAGATCTAAAGGTATCATCTCTTTTACAGCATCAAGGATTCCTCTTTGCCTTGCTTCCTGGCCATCCAGTTCTCTAGCACACGCCTTGCAGCAGCCACATACAGCACAGCCCGACTCACCTGAGCCACAGCCACAGATTCTGCAGCAAACAGAGTTGCTTCATCACTATCTTTTATTTTCGTGCATTACTGATGCCTTAGTAACTAAAACATACATTATTAGTTTGTTCTACTGGTGATATATCATTTTCCTGAAATAAACAGAAAGTACAGCAGTTTAAAACCTAGTTGCTGTTGCATGGTGCCAGGGTGCATAAACTGACCACACATATCTGAACTGACTTCTCAGCATTATCTTTTCTTCATTTAATTAAACATACACCTCGTGAAAACATGAGCAAGTGAAAAATGAGCACATGCAATGCTGAAGAATGGCAATATGCAAAGCAGTGGCCCTTTATGCAGCTCAACCCTGAAGTAACAGATAAAAGCAACTAGAAAAGCAAGATAAAAGAGCTTCCATCAAAGGATGAAGAAAGGTTATGCCAAAGCCAGAAGCTCTGTCACGAGAAAGATTATATTGATGCTCATATTTAACAGCTCCTAGTAAAGAACTATACGCTAAAGAAATGCAAAAAAATGCATTTAAAACTAAATCACCTATAACCATCAAGAGATTTACAAAAATTTTACCCTACTTCTGATTTTAAAACTGCAGCTTCTTTTTAGATATAATTTCACCTTAGACTGAAGCTTAAGAATGCATCAACTCAGTTTTCATTCCACACGCTATACCAAGTGTATTTCTGTATGTTTCCTTACCCTCCAGGTACTCTGTCAGGACGTCCGCTACTAACACAGCTAGCTCCATAGCCTGTGCAGTCTCCACATACAGTGCACACCATACACTGCTCCAGCTTCCATTTATGCATGCCTGGAGGACACATCATGGACTTCTCATCTTTTTCATCCAGTTCCTCTTCTAGGTCTTCATCCATTGCTGTTGCCATGTTCTCAACTCCAAAACCTAATTAAGATATTGAAACAAGAAATAGCTGTTTTTGTGAGGCCAACATTAGCTACTGAGGAAGCTATGAAGAAAACTCACAGATCAGATTTTAAAAGGAATGGCTAAGCATGCCTGAATTGCATCCTCTGCCAGGACAATGACATTTTTGAAACCTCTCTGAGCATGGGCATGGTATATAGCTATGTTTCACAACTAAGAGGGAAATGAAACATTTATATTCGGTATGCAAGTAACAGGTCATTTACTTGTCATACATAAAATATTCCAATCTGGCAAAGTTGAATCAGTATGATTTTTCATACCTATATTTAGGAGTTATGGAAATGTTCAGTTGTGTGGAGAAAGATGCAGACTTGCATTTATGCCCTGTTTAGGCAAAAAAGCCTCAAGACTAAATGCTGTTCACAGGTAGAAAATTTTTTCTTACTAAGACAATGGCACATAGTTAGAAAAGGAGTGATGAGTTTTGGTTTCATTCTTTTTTTTTTTTTTCTTTTAAAGAAAAGCTTTTTCACCAACTAAAGTAATTCAGCTTTGTTTTTTTAATGTAACTAAATTTATCAGGATGTGCAGAACACTAAATAGCTGACAGCTGAACTGAAAGCATCCATACCTGGTTTTTTTAAGCGTGTAAGCATGTTGCATAGACTTAAGCTTTAGTATTGGAATTATAATAAAATGCTTATCTATGGTTTCACTTGTAACCTTTTCCAGTAAACAAAAGTAAAAATCTAGGTCTCCCACCTTTTCCTCCCTGGCTCATGGAGCCTGTGTCTCGTCCACACTGTCCTTTATTATTTACGCCAAATGTCCAAACTTCTCCATTCTTCATTAACACACAGGTGTGAGCTTTGCCCATGGCTACTTGAGTCACAAAATGGCCTTTCAAATCTGTTACTAAACCTGTAAGACATTAAACAGTTGAGTGATAAACTGCACTTTCTGCATAAGAAACAAACTTCAGTGATTGTAACAAAATTCTAGTGGATACTATCAATTGTTAGATCAATGTCAAGGAACAAAAACAGCAAATACAAAAAAAAGTGTTAGAATAAAAATTAAAAGGAGAATTAGGCCTAGGCCATTTATCCTGCAAAGGAAGGAAAGCCAAAACCAAACACTGCTGCAAACCACTTGTTCTGAAAAACAATTCTTAAGTTGTCATAATGCCACTGAAATTTATTTCTTTAATATTTTATTTAAATTGAGATGTACTGGATCACTTGTGAATTCAGAACAGGCTGTCTTGTGAGTAATGAATAATGCCTGGTTCCCGACAGCCTTTGTTCATAATATCTCATTTCTGTGACTTTTCCCTGTGTGGCCGTCTATTGTCAGATTAATACAACAAATTATTCTTTTTTTTTTCCCCTTAGTGGAAGCATTCATTCAGGTGTTTGTCACCAGTGCTGTTACATATTTTTACAGAACCTAATGAAACTCTTCTCTTTCTACCCTTCTGTCATACTTGGCTGAATCAGCAGAAATTTGAAAAATCTATTAGGAGAGTAAGAAACACACAAACATCACTTCCACAAGCTAAAAAGTCCCAGACTTAATTACTGTAGTTGAGAAACCACTTAAAAGACAAATATTAACTTACTTGTACTATCAGAGTAAATGGCATCTTTTCCAAACATGTAGAGTTCTCCATCTTTTGAAATTACAGAACTGCTGCCATTATTGCAGGCTGTAGCTATGACGATCTTTCCTTCCATTTTAATAATTTTTTTAGGCTTGTATGGTTTTGACTGCCGTCTGCTTTTAGCTTTGAACAAATAGATAAATTACAACTCATTCTACCAAAAAAAAAAAAAAAACAAAAAACAAAAAACAAACCTTCAAAGGCACACTAACAATTTTTTTTTTTTTTTTTTTTTTTTTTTAATTAGGGGTTAGTTGGATTGCTACTGACAAAAAAAAAAATCAAATAAAAAAAAATCCATCTGTATGATCTGCTGGTCTAATTTTTATTGAATTACATTGGTTTCTCTAAAAAAATTTTATGGCAAACGAAGTCATCATTAGATAGGTGTCTTTCAGGAATGATTCTTGAAGGTTTTCTTTTATATACATGTACACACACACAAATACTGAACTAACTTTGTGAACCTTACAAAGCAGAGCATATTAAAAAAAGTCCTCATTGACAACTGAGAAGAATGTACAATAAATCCACAAAGAAACGTTACACAAGTTCTTCTCTTTTTTCTTAAAGAAAATACTAAATTCTCTATTTATTAAAACCTTGTTTGGAAAACTTCCAGTCACAACATACTCCCACAAGAGGAAAAAAAAGGAAGAAAAACTACTAAAAAAACCCCAACTCACCCCAAAATCATTGTTTGCAATCTGGCCTCAAATGAAACAGTAACAACATAGCTGAAGACTGGATAAAACAACTCACAGCTGCCATTACTGCCTGTGAATTTTCATGCAAGTGAGAGAACTGCCAGCTACTTTCACTTGCTGACAATTACCAACTTTCTACAAAGAACACACACACACCCTGTCTCCCAACACAAATTTAAAAGAAATCAGGGGGAAAAAAACCAAAACTTGTGCATATGCACTCTGAGCCAAATTTACAAGTGACAAAGAGAACTGGGTAAGTCAGAAGAGAGTTGCGCTTTCAAAAGAACTCAGGAAGTCCTTGCTCAAAGCACTGATAATCTTCTCACCTAAATTTTGCTAGTTCAAATGAAAGCAGTGACAGCAATTTCCTTCAAAGTGCTAAACTTCCATTTCATCTGAAGTTGTAGATTAATCAAATACACAACAAAAATAATCAGTTCAACTGTGTTTTGGCTAACTTCCCAAGAATTCCTCAAAGAAATCTTGAAATTTGTGCCTTTAAATAAATTTCCTGCAATATTTTTCTCGCAATCTCTTGAATTTTCTCTACATATACTGGAGAAAGTAGCATGATTTTGTCCCACACAGTTTTAAGTAGATTTGCACTTAAGAAGACTCTACAAAGTTACCATAGCACATACCAAGTTTGTTATCCAAATACTTTTACGCAGGAGTAATATTATTAACTTCCTCTCCCCTGAACACATTCAAGAATCCACTCCATATGCATTATCAATGTGTTAAATGTGTTCTTGCCTGTTGCCGTGGTTTAACCCCAGCTGAGAACCAAGTACTGTGCAGCCACTTGCTGTATTTTAGTTACATTACATTGGAAACCCCATGCATTCTTGGGGAATACATTAGTGTAGTTAATCAAATTAATCTGTCTTCTCTAATGTCTGAAGAGTTCTGCTTGATCAAGCACAGAAGACCATGCTTCTACAATTTCTAATCAATGTACTTCTCTGTTATGGAGAGGCATTAGCTGGCAAAACACCGATTTACAAAGTTCTCTAAAACAACTGCGAAGAGGCAAAAGTTTGGCTCTTCAGTATTTCAGACAAAGTCTCAGGCAGACAGCATGGCCTCTTGACCGAACTTATGACTGCCTTTTCTCAGGACAACTCTAAAATAGCACTCCCATCACACAATCCAAACTGTAGTAAAACTGAGATCAACATCGCTGGCTGGGAGACGTGGTAGCACTGGTTGGCAAGACCTGTGGCTCACATAAAATTCAAACCCAGTGGCATGCTTACCTGTTCTTGGAAAATGTTAAACCCTTTCTTTTCAAATTAAAAAGTGGTTAATAGGCTTTTATCAACTATTAGTCAAGCAAGCATAATACATACTTGATTCGCCGTCTTCTCCTTTACTAGCAGAACCTGTGAAGAATATGCTCCCATCTTCAGCAACAAGTAAGGCATGTGAGCCATCATGTCCAACAGAGAACTGAATAATCTTTGGAGATTTTGTGATTGGGAGTTCAACCCATTTTCCTGCCGAAGGACCACCTTGTTTGATACCAAGGCTTTGATATTTACCAGTATAATAAATCTAGAAAAAAACAGTTTATCATTTTCAGTTATGCGACAGCACTTAAAACTTGCATCATTTTTAAAGTTGCACGGCTTTTGAATCCTGTCATCTCAGTATCTCTACCCTAAACCCATGAATTTCTCCTTAATGGGGGAAACATTCTGATTAGATTCTGCATGTTTTGAAATGTGCTTTCAACTGTGCCACAGAGTTAATTTTCATATGTAATTTTTTTGCTAGATGAATTAAACACAAAAGAACGAACTGTTCAGGATAAACTACCCAGAGAAAACTAAGCATTTAGAACACTTAAGAGAAATGTCTGGTTTGTGTATAAACATAAACCATAAACAAAACGGTATTATGACAATAATTTAAAATAGCAAATTACTACAATCTTTAATATGCTTCAACACATTTTTAAAATGCACAGTGGCCACAGAGTACATAACATAGAATAAAATATTTCACACCAACAAATAAAACTACTAATACGGACTAAAAGGTTTCCTTTAGAACCATACTTCTCAATAGTAGTATAAGATGGGTGGGCACCTATGTGCGCACTTACAGTCATTTTCATTGTTTTATAAAGTGTACTTCATACCTAAACACAAAACTTTAGACATCAGACTAGGAATTTGTTAATTTTATATTGAAGAGGCATTTGTTAGTCTGAAGATCAAATTAATCTGTCTCCTCTAATGTCTGAAGAGTTCTGCTTGATCAAATTTTGCTTCATGCCATTAAATTTTATTAAGAAAAAATGGTTAAGTTTATTTACGAACATTTTCACCACTCTCAGTTTTGAAAGCAGCAGAGCAAGGCCTTTATTCCAATTAAAAAACCACAATTGTGAACACAGGAAAACAAAGAACTACGCTTATACAAGTTAAATAACATTAGTTTCACAAATCAAAATAGAAACACAGTAAATCATGTAAAAAGTCATAGTGACAGAAAGCAAAATTATTTTTACATTTCAATGAATATTCAAATGCCTCTGAAATACAGTCTCCACTGAGCAGAACCAACATATCAATTGTTACAAAGAGGTTTAAAGGAATGAATTGAAAAGCTTTGCATAGAGGAAGTCAACAATTCTCTGAGAGATCAGAAAAATCAGGCTGGGATTTAAATAAGTTACAGTGGTCAGACTGTTATGCAAAGTTATGAGGTAAAAAATTCTGCAAATATACATCATTTGTAGACAAAAGGTAATTTTGTCCTTCAAATCTAAAAAAAAGCCCCACACTGTCTCTAAGTGAGATTGACTTTAGCAATTCCTATAAACTCAAGCCACAGATTTCTCAATGTTTCCAACACCATCTGTTTATGCTTTCAAATAACCATTTGCCTTTTTCCCTTTAACATGGGCTCCAAAAATGTCCTTAAATACAGCCATATAAATTCACTCTAACATATTAAAAAGGCAAGAAAGGAACTGGGGAAAATAAAACTTAAATTAAAAAGCATGTAGAAATACATTGATACAATTTGTTCTTTACTACAGAAAGTTTTCAGTACCTTTCCACTAGCAGTTTTCATTAGTGCAAACTCTCTTCCAGCACCAAGGACAGCTGATTCCTCATCAAACCCTGTACCTGTGCAAGTAAGATTGCATTAACCGAACAGTTTAACCAGGCACTTTCTGAGACCAGTTTATAGACCTAAATCTGACAGGGAGAACTTTTCATAACAATGGTTCTAAAAAAGTTACAAGTGAAACAAAGTTTTGCTGCCACAAGAAGGCTTACTGGGATAGACCTGACAGATCTGTTCAAAGAGGAAAAGCACTAGCATAAGAGCAACTGCGCTTGGTCAGACAAAAGGTCCATGTAGCCAAATATGCATTTGTTCTGATAGTGCCAAGAGCAGACACCTAACAGAGAAAAAAAACGCACAAAAGAAACCCAAAGCAAAAGCCAAGTGATATTTCTCCAAATTACCTTCACAGACACCAAGAATTTTGCATCTCAAATTCTGATGCAAAGGTGTTTTCCATGTATTTAATATTTTTCAGTGCATTTCTTTTCCATTAATCCAGCCAGCAGTCCTTCCAGCTTTTGTTAACTTTGACCCACAGCAAGGATCTCTGTAGCTTAAATACATGTTTATGGGTGCTACTATGAAGTCCAAGCTTCAAATAATACTGTATTTATTATACAACTAAAGAAAAACACTGGAAAACTATGGATAGTGCTGCAGACAGAAAGGTGGTTCGAAATGGGCATATGGATTACTACGAGTCAAATAACACTTGAGCAGTTTCAAAACCCTTGTACTTCTCCACATGTTTATAACTGAGCTATACCTTCTTGCGCATAATAAAGGCGAACAAAGGGAAGGACAGTGCTTCAGTTTTATTATTCGAATTACTAGGCTTGTTATTAACCTTCAAAGAAGTGGACTTACTAATAATGTGCAGGTCTTTCTCCAGATCAAATAAGGAGATGCCACACGCATGTAAGCATTTTCTAGCAAGCTTAAGCTGCAGTTCTTGTTGCAGTACTGGCTCAGTACTTGTTGCAAATATTCGCACTACAAAGCCATCCTGCAATAAATAAATGAATAAATATTAAAAAAAAAAAATCTACTTTATACTATGGAATAAATGCATTAATTTACTTTTCATGGCCTAAGCGTATCCATATAATACTATTTCAGACTAAATTATCAGAAGACACATTGATAAAGTAACATTTATTATAGAGAAAAGAAGAAAATGCCAAACAGGATGAGCTGAACAGACCTTAAATATGTACTGGCTTCTGCAAAAATACTATGAACACTATGAAAATAGTAAATTGCTATAGAAATAATTACCTCTAAATTTTAATATAGAAATCTTGCTTTTACAACCATTTACATCCATCTTTTAAGCCCTCAACTTCTCCTGATTCAGAACCCAAAATTCCGGCCATGTTAAAAAACCCACAACTGTTCTGTTAGAAGGAAAATGGATTGATCCTGGTTTTCTTAAAGATGCACGTCTGGCATCTCTTGCCAACCCTGTCCCATCCCATCCCTGTTTTACAGCTTTCTCTAAAAACAGGGACCAATCCAGAACTAAGAACGTAAGAACTGTCTGCCGAAGAAAAACAGAACAGCTAGAACTGGTTTTGCTCCCAGTAGGAACATTCAGTTGGTTCTGCAGCTTGGTCAATAGGCAATTTTCATATAAAACTCCACTTGAACATAGCATCTTTCATACCTCTTGTATTAAATCTGGCTGACATTCCCCAACAGGTACCAAAGCAATTACAGGGCATTAAATTAGAAAAAAAAATTTATAATTAAGAAGCTTATCCCATAGAAACCCTGAACAATAACATGTTAAAAAGCCATTATTCCACATAAGATTATTTTCTTCAGGAAGAGCAACAATTTTTTTCCTGAAAACTTATCTGAAAAATAGAAAAACACCTGAAAAATCTACAAAAATCAAAATTGTGTGGATACCAAAATACTGCTCCTTTATGCACAAATGTGTCAGTTTCTCATTATCTCTAGCTACACTAACATTTCAGTGTTAGTGAAGAAAAAGCCAAACAGGAAGCAAAAATGAAGCTCTAAGTATTGCAAAACAAAACAATTCAGACAAAAATAGTTTACCCAATACATTTAACACTTACATCTCTAGATGCTGCTATTTGATTAATATATTCTCCATCAGTGAAAAGGATATTCTGCCCTTCAGTATGACAATCTGTAAGAGAAAGCAGTTTATATCAACATACATACAGACACTGTTCTCTGCTTCTGTCTAATTTATTCTCATTACAATGAGACTATGAGAGTTCTAGTTTGTCTAAAGAGAGATCTTACTGTTTTGATAACACATTATTTTATGCTAGGATTTCCTCTCTCATCAAAAGCATATAATATTCCTTTCTTCCCTTAAGAGTTATTAAAGCACTCTCCGCTGTATGAAACTTAAGAGCTTACCACACTATTTAACTGCAAAAGCATTTAGTGTTCACCTGTGAGGGCTATTCTAAAGTATTATAACACAACTGAATTCTAATTTTCTGAGAGTGTTAGTCTTTCTCCTTCCCCTAAGACTGACTTTTTTTTTTTAATAAAGCCATTCTGTAAAGAAAAGATTTCTCAGTGCATAATATAAAACTTACAGAAACAAATGAAACAAACTTTTCATTACTCATTTCATTTTTCCATTGTTTACAAATTTCACCAAACTATAAAAGTGGGGGGGTTCAAAAACTATAAAGTGTATATTTGAACATATTGTACATGTACTGAAAACAGGTCAGCTATTCCCAAAAAAAAAAACCAAAACCAAAACAAAAACAAACAAAAAAAAAAGGTAAGGAAAGAATTCTGGAATTCTGTCCATATTTGGGGGGGTGAGGTAAGGGGGGAGGGAGTGACCACTTTCTCTACAAGTCTGAAAGTATGACCCTACGCCATCTCTTCTTCCCTTCCTGCTCTGCTAGGAAAACTACTAACATGATATTAGACTGCTTGTAAGGTGCTCGTTTCACTGATTACACACAGGAAACAGATCTCTTCCAAAAATACTACAGGACAGCTACTTTACATTCTAAATATCTTCTTCATAACCTGAACAAAGATCCAGAATCAGTCGTTTTATTTAACAAATTTAATGCTAAATGAAGCACACGTAATATCTTTCTGGCATAACCAGCAAGTTTGCTAGCTTTTGCTAGCTAGCTGGAATGTTCTATTAAAAATAACACTGCTGGAAAACCCCACAGTATTCACAAACCCATAAACATGTTTACATTTTCCTGCTATATTGCCCAGTCCAATACAGTGTCTTATCAGAAACAGAATATTTATTAGATGGCCTTCTCTAATTCTCACATCTTGAAGAAACAGACCTAAAGTAGACAACTTCCCCCTTAGAGCACACACAGGTACGAATCACAAAGAGAGTAAGGAGCAAGCAGGATGGAGAGTGGTAGATACACTGAAGTTTGAAATACTGCTGTCTCAAAAATAATTTCTGATTATCTCTGTCCAAAGTCAGTTCATGTTACTAATTCTCTATGCTGTAAAGTGGTATTAGTGATAAAAGAGTTGTCTATAACCTGAGGACAAGTTCCAAAAAGAATTTAAATGACATTTCTGAAAGGTTATAGGAAGTTACTAAATATTAAGAACCCCCTGGATGGCTGAAAATTAAATGCTCACACAAGCACAACAGTCAAGGAAACAGGATATTTTGGCCACCAGTGGATCCATATTACACTGTCTGGCTGATTTCTTGAGTCATTTCAAGAAGAGGCAAGCCTCCCAGTAAACATTTTTGGGGGTTGTTTAGATGTTTCATAGGTGTGTTCATAAAGGACATCTGGAACAGGTATGTTTTTGGAGTGGAGAGGTTTTTGTTTGTTTGTTTTGGGGAGGTTAATGTATATGTTCTTCTGAATACTTCCTAAAAATTAGCACTTAATAAGATAACATCCAGGCCCAGCATTAACTATCAAATTAATGGGGAAAGTAAAAAATGGAAGGCAAGTGGAGTATCTGCAAAAAGTAGAATATTTTAGTGTCCCAGCTAGCAAGGAGCTCTTACTGTAGTTTTATTCAATCTGACTTTTGATATTACTCTGGGGACGAAGATATCCAAGGTTACTGTCTGAAGATTACTATAACAGAAACGGCTTCTGTTTTACTTAAAGGTCATTACTACAGACATCTGTTAATCACAAGCCTCCTCAGAGGTTTCAAGAGAAGATGACTGTCAAGCAGCAACTTTGTATTTAAATATTTATGTATAGGGTAGTGAGACAGTGGAACAGGTTGCCCAGAGTAGTGGATGCCCCATCCATGGCAGTGTTCAAGGCCAGGCTGGACGGGGCTTTGAGCAACCTGTTCTACTGGAAGGTGTCCCTGCCCATGGCAGGGGGTTGGAACTAGATGATCTTTAAGGTTCTTTCCAACCCAAAACGTCCTATGAATCTATGACATCCTGTGCCTGCTAGTAAGTACTCTTCAGCTCGTCTATGCTAAACTCAGCAGTACTTTTCAGAATAAGTGACTAGTCCTGAGCACCAAGATATTCATGTGTAATTTCAAAGAACAATGAAACCAGATAACACGTAACTTCAACTTCTTCAGCTAAGCATAGCAAACTTTCTAAGCATCACTGTTAAAGAAATGTTCAAGATGAAAACCTCCTCTGTAAATTCAGGTCCAATCACCTAGAAAATCTCATAAAACTCAGAGACTCCTTTATGGTATTTGGACTGGAAAGACAGATCCACAGCTCAAGGACAGTGTATGAAGCTTGGCAAAAGCATTAGATACAAGAATGCTGACACACAGTCTAGTAGTTCCAGATACCCTGTCAGATTTGCTAGATCATCTATCAGAGCAGAAACACTGCCCTTTGAAATAGAATTTTATTGTTTCAAGAAGCTGATGGATCATACTAAGAAAGGAAAAGATAACGTTCCATAGCTCACTGCGTTTTCTAAGGTCACATGACTTCTGGCTGGGATCAATTCCTAATCACATCTCCTAATGAACTAGTTATCTCCTATGCATCCCTGCAGGAATAAATATGAATGACTTATTTAAATGCACCATCACCAACCCAGGCATTTGAAAGGCATTAACTCCAGATAAAGCCATGTCTGAATACCATACTAACTACGAGCCATACCAGTGTTCAGCTGTTGGTGAGGTTACTGCTCTCTAGTTCTATTCGGTGTGGTTTTTCAGAACTACAACACGTTGTGAGTGATTATTAAGATTACAGTGGGGCAGCCACTACTATTTAGAGTTATGTACCTACTCAGGTTTCCTCAGGATATATACCCTCCCCCTCCCTTCATTTCTTCTAACAGGAAATGGAAATAACCAGAAGTGGACCCCTTTGAATTTGTCCTAGCCAAAAGAACAAGGCCATTTCTGCTCACAATGTAACACTGAGATAAGTGCAGAAAGTAAACCAGCAAATTCAAGGGCTGAAATACAAAGGAAAGGAGTTACGAAAACATCTAGCATCCACTTTTGATGCCATCAGAAACCATACAAAATGCAACTGTGTGAAATACTTTGAGGGATTTATGAATGGGTATTCCCACAGCTACAAGATTTCCTTTTGCACTGAAAGATTAATACATTTTTGTTTAGCAGGCATGCTCTTGTTTAATTCGTGCCTTTTTACAGTATAAACACAATACAGTCTGTCTTGCAGAATGACACTTGTCACTGAGATTTGCAAAAGAAAGCTAGCAGCTCAGAGGTGTAGACTTTGAATGTGCTCAAGTGTCTCTCAAGACTTGCACATAGAGCAATGATTTGTTTACCAGTAGTAACATAATTAAGGACCTCAAAGGACCCTATTGGTTGAAGAAGCTACCTTGAGGTGAAGAAAGTAGAAAAACAATCCTACAAAGCAATTAAAAAATTACTGTTTGTGTTAGAAATGCAGAAAGCCTAGAGATTTTTTCTGAGGTTTCGGTCAGTGCCTTTTTATTTATGTCAGGATGCAACACAAAATCTTTCTTCTGAGGTACAGAACAAGCCTGTCATTGTTCAATCAAAAGATATTCTTATGCCTTTCTACTGCTTTTTGTGAGTGGCTAAGAACAGATGTGTTTTTCCAGAAGGTCATTAAATCATGTTCCAAGAACAACCTCATCTTCAAGACAGAGCCCCAAGTTATGAGGCTCCTCTGCAAAAAATACCCCAAACAAAAAAGCCCAAACAAAACTACAAAAAAAATTCCAAAACAAATAAACAAAAACCCACCAACAATTTAAACATCAAGAGCACAGTCCCTTAGTGTTCATTAGCCTCCTTTGTTTTTTGGATACAGTTCCAGCTATATTAAAAAACAAATGGATTTGGCCATAGCTTGTGACTACCTAGATATAAGAGCTATTGGAAACAAGGTCATATCCCAGCCAAATGCTCAAAGTTTAAACAAGGGGTGAAATAAAAATTCTTTAAGGGAGTTAAGCTCTTGGAGTCTTTAAATTAAGATGATCGTATGTTCTAAAATGTCGCAGTATTCTTGTAGTAGAGTAAGATGCAAGACATCTGAATGAAATACTGCAGTTGGTCTAGTGCAGCAAACCAAAATCATAAAAAAGCAGTCTCTTTATGACCTAAAAATCTGTCTCAGTTTCTCTTCTGCTTACCTGCAAATACACAGCATGTAAACAGTAAACTGTAATCATCTTCTCATAGCTGGAGGTTCTTACCTGGCAAAGCAACTGTACCGTCTTGTTCCAAGGTTTCAGGGTTTATTCTTATGGCTGTCATACTGTGATTATGCGCATCTCTATATAATAAATAACCCTGGTAAGAGTAATAATATATATATTGTTATGAAAATATTCTTTAATACATCAAAGGGTATTGTTTAGAGTGAGAAAAACCACAATCACCTTACGTAATTTTTTTTAATTTTGGAAACCTTTTAGTTTTACATTAAAATTACGTAATTTTATCAACTTTTTTCCACTCATCAAATTCTGCAGTAAAAATGGAAATTTGACCTCCTTCCTCCACCATTTTTGCATGTTGTAGATCAGTGTGCTAAAGATCATATACAGCTTTCGAAGCCATACATAGTAATTCTGTTCTTCATACGTGTATACAATTACAGTTCAGATCCACGACCACCGTAAAAACCAGTGTTCCTGTTCCCACTTTCCAAATCAACAAAAGATTCACAGGAATTCCAGGAAAGAGATACATATATTGCCCTATATAGAAGGGTGATCATTAATGAATATGTGCATTAAAAACTAGAGAATTTTTCAAAAATCTTAGTTAACTACTTTGACTCCCACACTAACAAGATTCTATGCATTTATTCTCTGAGCTCTTCAAAGAAATGCCCACGAAGTATATGGTGATTCTGGTGACAGGAGCCATGACACAAGGTTACATACAATGAGTTCTTACACTGCTCTCATCCCAGCTCCTAACCAGACCTAAGGGAAGGGACATATTCAGGACTAATAAGTTTCTCTTTCTGGTTCTCTATGTGCAGAATACCTTCATTTCCCCAAAATTACCTATTCTGGTCAGCAGTCCATGTCAGGAAGTCTCCTTTGGTATACCAAAATAGTATCTTCTCTCTGTTCATTTGTGCATATATTTTTAAAGGTTTGATTCAGTCACCAGTTTAGGAGGCTTCTCAGTATAAAGATTTGCCTACCTGAAACTCACATTTGAGGTTTATTGTTTATACCTATAACTTTGAGCACACATTTAAAAAAAACACAGTCAGGTGAGGTTTTTTTAGCTTAAACTAGACTGGTTCCATAGGCCCCGACGTGTGCGTAACATGCAAAGATCCATAAAAGAGGCAATATGGCAACTTTGCTCTCCTATCTGTTTTCATCCTGCAATGGTTGTGGACCCTTCAAAGATTTTGAAGGAGCAGATTTTGAGGGAGCAGAGTAGAAAAACATTTGGGGAATTTACACTTAGAAAGCACTTCTGCTATAAAAGCAGCTACAGAAAAAGACTAGTTAAAGGCACTTACAAACATACTCATTCAAGGTGACTGAGGCCAAGCAAAGTAGTACTAACCTGCAGAAGCATTGCAGAGGCAAATATGAAAAATGACTAAGTAATGATCCTGACAACAGCAGTGTCATAGCAGGAGATATGACAATGGCTTGCACTTGCTTTAAGCACAACTGACCTCAGGTGGGGATTCCACACATATAAGAATGGATGCATTTCACAGGGAGGTCATTAAGGCTTAACCTCAGAGTATCTTCATCTGTCAAATCTAATTACAGTCATCAACAGAAAAATCCAACCAACCCTTTTACGTCTATCCAAACTACTTGAAATTTTCTGGATAAATCAATCTCTGTGAAATGAGAAAAATCAAACCCACACAAACTAGGAAAAATAAGTAAAGAGCATTAAAATAGACAAGAAAAGCTTCAGTCTAAAATAACTGATATGATGAAGTTAGAAAAATCACTTGAATTTGAGCTGACTTAACCGAGCACCTGAAGTGAAACGAGACTGAAGGCACATCTTAACCTCTTTTACTAACACATACTTAGCAACAAGTGCAATTTACACATCTTCCTATAAATACAGCCCCCGAGTGGCATTCTTCCAACTAACAGTGCCTTTGGGTACACTCACTGTGACTGCGTACACCTGTACAAGCACTCAAAGAAGAATATCAAATACATTTATAGCTATGTACAAAATGTCCAAATGTGTAACTCTATATAGCAAAACTGTATTGATCCTATTATTTTCCAAACTGATACAACGGCTCTTGAATGAATGCATCTGCACACATTGTGTATTGTGCCAGTATTCCTTCTGGTGACCTGTTTTGATACTAAACAAAACCCGATTTTGTGTGTGTATGTATATATATGAGATAACCGCAATAATAGAATAAGTATTTGTAGTGAACAACTTAACTTCAAAAACATGGCAAGGAATGCACTTAATTTCACACTGGGATAATGAGACCACTCATAAAAATTGCTCAGTAATTAAAAGATAAAGCAAATTAATTATGCTCTGAAATTTAATTTATGTTTTGTTGTAGGGGTTGTTTTTGTTTCTTTTGGGGTTTGTTGTGGGTTTTTTCAAGAGTGAGAGAGAGAGAGAGGGCATATAGTGGTAATAACAGGATTCTAAACACCCCACAATTTTTACAATGAATGGCAAAGGTATAGAAAAAGGTGGTTGATATTCCAGAAACTAACTCTAAGAAAACAAAATATCCAAATATAGTTAACTCTGCAGCGGTAACATGAACAATTATCTCTGCTTATGGCTTACACACCCTCAACCCTCCCCCAAGCAAAACAGCACTTCCTTATTTTACTGCAAATGTTTTAAAATCAATTTACTTTCATAAGTAGATATTTCAAGTATTTTTACACTATTTTTTTACAAAAGCTATTTTTACATCCACTGACTTCTTTAAGAAGCACACATCAACTGACTGTACAATTCATAAATTTACATGTTAAACCATCATACTGTGAGAAAGTCTTCAGAGTGACAACACCAATGACACTTTTCATTACGCCTGTCTATATGTCAGTACCATCAAATGTTCCTCCTCTTCCACAATTAAAAAGTCAGTACCAGAAACCGATTTTTACAACTGAAGCCAAAAGAACAATACAATATCCATGTAAGCTTACTCTAAGTCAAGGTCCACTTAAATTACTCATGAGGGATGGGAGGTGGGGTGCATGTTTTATGTTTTAAGTATTCACTTACCTGAGCATAGCCTAACCAAGACTTTTTTTCCTTTCTGTTTTTGATGCGGGATGTAGAATTGTATATATGGCCCTGGAAAGCAAAAATATCCAATCATTTAATAAATATCAGAGTGACAATTTTACAAAGAATCATTTACTGTCTAAATAACAATGTCTTGAACCATATTGACAAGCGAAAATTTTAAGAAAATACTGTAAAATTCTCATAGAAATCGCAACAAAAATTTAGACAAACTGCAGAAGAACTGATCATTAGTAAGCTCAAAGATTCTCAATGGAAACAGGACATCACAAAAGTTAATATTTTAACTACCATTCATCAGGCAAGACGAAATCACATTACCCTCACTGTCCCGCTATATCCAGAGCCGATTTTGTAAAGTCCATCTTTACACAAGAGATAGAGGAAAAAGCCATCACTCTGAAGCAGGCACTGGTCATCATCATCTACAGATATTTCTTTCAATGGCCATTTGTGCATCAAGGCTGCCTTCTTTATCCCATTACTAAACCAGTCCTGGATTTGGATTTTGCCCACCAGAACTGCCTGTACACTCCGTTGAAGAGAGTTTAAAATGGTTGGCACCTAAATGGTAAAATAAAAACACAACTGTTTTTCAAATGTTGTATTTTCTGTTCGATATCTAATTCAAGAGAGACAAAGAAAAACCTACTCTTATTGCAAAACTAGTGAGGGGAAAAAGGTTAACTGAAGTTACACAACAGATCTTCTCAGAACTCATGTACACATCATTTACATAAACCCCCAGATACAAAGAAGTTTTATTGCAAGACCTGAATAGTCTGACAAGCATGGCTGCCATTATTGGTGAGGATAGCAGAGATTGCTTGCAACGTCCTTCCTGTCTCTCCCCATGCAGCTACCAAACTGAAGAGGCAAGCACAGGAAAGTGCTGTCAAGGACTGTCCTGTACTGTCATTCATTCCTGTGCTACGGACAGTTATCTCCAGAAGAAGCTGGAACAGGGATTCTGCAGATAAAACACAGTAATTACACAGACAAGTCACAAAATCATACCAAGCAATTTGCCAGTCAATGTGAAATTAAAACTTACAAAATATACATCTTTCCTCGGCCATAAGTTTAGCCCTATTTCCAGACAGAAAAGAAAGCATCCCACTTAAAGAGGCCTAAAACATCCCGAACTTTTCCTTCTTTTTCCACTGGAAAACGTTGAGTCTTGATAATCACAACAGCCAGAGAAGAAAACCAAAGTCCTTCTATTACAGTGGAACACGTTAACAAGAAATAGGCCAGAGTTACTTTTCCTGCCTAGTCGGTCTTCCTCATTACTGCAATGATGTGTAGGTCTTTATGACCATTACCCATGTTGAAGCCCACTCTATTTCTCAGAAACAAGCATTTGAAATCAAAGCTTGAAAATTATTTTGATCGTGTGCCTCTTTTCAAGCACTGTGTAGTGGCTGAACATCTGTGACAATAAAGGCGTGAACCAAAATCCACCTCAATTTTTTTGATAGTATATACAAATAATCACTAAGGCAGCAATCAAAACAAAGCTGTCTTTGTAGCTTTTTAATACTCTGCATCAATACAAAATAAAAGCCTTCTGTAGCAAACTACTATCATCTTTGGAAATGGAATATTGTTGAGCCATAACATAGGAAAACATACATAAAAAATCTGAAGATATATTTGATTTTTTTATTTTACTTTTAAACAAAAGATGCTACAGCCTAGCCTTCTTCACAGTTCTATAAACCAGTAAAAACTATGAATTAACTAAAGATAATTAGATTTTAACTTAAAGGACATAATCAATTAGACAGTCAAAGCCATCAGAAGTTCAACTTTTATATTCAGTATCATTAAAAACAAAATTAATCTTCAGGGAAGCTTTTGGATGACCAGAGGAAATAAAACCAAGAATTCTGACACTCTTTTTAACAGTTTTACATAAATTGCAACATTGAAAGCTATACATTACAACAGCAGATGATGAGAAGTTCACTGTAGAACTATCTTCTTTCCAACAAGACCAAGTATTTTATAGCTTCAGTAAGACAAATGAATTTGTAAGGTTGTATGGTTTACCACATTTCAGTGAAACGCTGCATTACACACCAACAAAATCTGACTTTCATAAATACACACACACACACACACACTCCCCTTTACATCCCAAAATTACTGTTCTACAAAAATTAATGCTGAGAAAGCACTCGTTACACCATAAGGAGTTTACACTCCAGAATAAAGTCAGTCAATGGAGAACAAGCACGTTACTATCTCACAAATACTTGCTAGAAACCATTTTCTTCTGTCCATCACAGTAACAGATATATGTTAATACAAGTACAGTAATAGGTGAGATATTACCTAGGACTTCAGGAGGTTCTGATTGCAGGCCTTCTGGTTGCTGGCCCTGAAGCACATTAAGTAGGGCTTGTAGGCTCCTGAGACACAAGGATGGATGAGAAAATCTTGTCTCCTTTATCAATTCAAAGACTTCACATAATCCAACTTCAATGATCTAAGGAAGTACAGATATTTCAGATTATCTGTTAGTATTTCTGCATCTTCATCAATAAAGGTATATCCCAATGTTCGCAGAACAAGATAGTTATTCAAGTAACAAAAATGTCATAGAGAATACAAAGGTAATTCAAAAGAACTAAAATCAAGAACCCACCTACACAACTGTACTAGCAAATATTACACAGCAGTAATGTCATTATATGAAAGAGCTTATCTAAGCAGAGTAATAATTTCCTGAAAAAAATACGAAACTTAAAACTTTTTTGATAATGTAAGACAAACTGTGCCTCTGAGGCCTTCTAATTTCTACAGAGTTTGCACTTTGACAGACCTTTTTCCTTGCTCATTAATGAGAACCAGCAAGCTAGAACTGGCTTGCAACCTGACTTTCCAACTTGAGTAACGATGCATTTGACAGCTGATACTGGCAGAACTAGTACTTTCCTCTCCAAAGCCTCTGAGATTATTTTTTCTCACAAAACAAGGATTAATTGATTGTCAGTGAAACACCATATGTACTTACAGACATGCATTATGCCAACTAATACCACATCTGTAACAGTGCTGTTACAGCCACTCCTAATTTTCCCTTTAGAATTCCTGAATATTCTGAGATTACAAGTATGCTTCTCTCTATTGAATGTTCCCTTTCACCTCCTTTTCAAAGTATGTAGTAATGATGAAGATGAAAGAAGAGGGTTAACTAATTACAAATAAGCAACCGTATCTTCAAAACTTCACCACGTTTCTGTCAGGACCAGAGCCCCAGTGCTTAGAGTGCTTAATGTAGGTTCACCCCTGAGTAAAATCTAAGGAAAAAAAAAAACTGAAACATGAAAATAAGTTAATGGAACTGCCACTCATGCCTAAAAAAAAAATAATCTATTCTGACAAGCAATAGTAAGTTCTACTGGATGCCTTAAAAATGTCTTTTCTGTCATTCAATTTATCTTTATTCCTGTCTTCTGCAAGTTATTTTACCACCTGTTTGATTTTTGGAGGAAGAATAGAAACATATTCAAACCAAGTCTTCAAAGTGCAACAGCAATTTTGCTGCAAATTACACCTTACATTTCATATTTTCAGTGCAGTGGGAGAAAGCACACACATGCAATCTACAGCAGTAAAAATGTCGACAAAATAACAGTATGGATGGTTTTTCCAGGATCCAAAACTCAGTTATCATCTTTTTATTTCTTTTTATAAAAGCAAATAGTGATAGGACAAGGCGGAATGGCTTTGAACTGAAAGAAGATAGATATAGAGTAGATATTTGGAAGCAATTCTTCATTATGAGGGTGGTGAGGCACTGGAACAGGTTGCCCAGAGAAGCTGTGGCTGCCCCATCTCTGGCAGTGTTCAAGGCCAGGTTGGACAGGGGTTTGAGCAACCTGGTCTAGTGGAAGGTGTCCCTGCCCACGGCGGGGAGGTTGGAACTAGACGATCTTTTAGGTCCCTTCCAACCCAAACCCTTCTATGTTGATCTTGTAGGCTAAAGAATAAAATGTACTGTAGTACATTTTTTAGAAATTCTCTTCAGTGATAGTATCTTTGAGAGAAACTGAGTAGTTCATTGTATTCTTCCCAATCTTCAGACTGAAAACTTCATCTAGCAGCTGACAGAGGCAGCAGGAGAAAGCAGAGAATCTAACAAATAGAAAAAAAAATTTTATGGACTTCCACTACAGTAGGAATCAACAATGGATAGTTCTGCTGGGTTTTTGCCTGATCTGCACAGGTTTTGGGTTGTTTGGGGTTTTTTTAGTATCTGAGACCAACAGACTGGGTAGGCTTCTTAAAACAGGTCTTTCAACCTTAATATATATATTATATATATAGACACATATATATAATGTGTGTGTCTCAACCCCTCCAAACTGTGCACTGAAGGACAGAATAAGAAAAGTTCTTTTCAAGACATGTTAAGCTTGTTCTCACTGCTCTCTGAAAGGTCTGAGCCAAAACAAGCACTGCTGCAGCTGTCATCTCTACGTTAAAACCTGCCAGCTCTTACTGATGTTCTCCATGCAGCCATCCTCCCATTCCCTTTGCAACATCTTTGAGACTTCAGATCAAAAGCGTAAGCCCACCTTACAAAAGGTACACAAAATTCTAGCCTGGACACAGACATTATGAGAGAAAATGAAAGTTTCCTACCTAGAGTTTCCCTATCATTTTTTCTAAGCCACCATCTTTTTAAACCTGCACCCCTTTTCCAGCTTATCCTTTTGATAAAATCTCTAACACCTTTAAACAATACCAGTGTTTTTGTTTCCACATGCAAGTGTTCTATCCGTATCCGTGATAAATCTCATCCTTCTTGGAACCTCTTTTCATGTCAAAATCTCTAAGACTCCATTGAATTCTTTATGAATGCTAACAGCTACACTGCCTTCTACTTAAATTTCAAATGAAGCATCTACAATCACTTGCTAATTCACTTAATATAATCCACAAGGAGTCAAATGAAGTTCATAAACAAGGGAGAATGGCTCTAAACTGCAAAGGCATAGATTTAGATTAGATATTAACAAAAAATTCTTCACTGTGAGGGTGGTGAGACACTGGCCAAGGTTGCCCAGAGAAGCTGTGGCTGCCCCATCCCCGGCAGTGTTCAAGACCAGGTTGGATGGGGCTTTGAGTAACCTCATCCAGTGGAAGGTGCCTCAGCCCATGGCAGGGGGGTTGGAACTAGGTGATCCTGAAGGTCCCTTCCAACCCAAACCAGTCTATTTATTCTGTGACTTATCAATCATGAAATTTCAGGTTCCGAGTTAGTTACCTGACTTGGTTATATTCCTTTGCAATTCCCCACCACTACATTTGAGTGCCAGCTTTGCCCTTCAGATATTACCTAAACACAATCACCTATAAAATTCTAATTTTCTAAGCAACTAAAACATTCTACATAATCACTGCTGCAAGAACGTTTTTAATTCAGTGTTTGGTTTAGAGCAAATAAAAAGAAAAGTTAATCAATAAGCTAGCAATAATCAAAACTAGATACACAGAAGTTACATAGTACAAAACCAGTGAATCAGCAAATTAAAAGAAAAAAATCAGTAACTCCTATATAAATTACAAGCACAGAAGTAGTGATTAGTAAAAAACCTACCCTGTTGAACTGTAATGTTCAAATTCTTAATGTGCATTACCGTAGTTATCAGTGCCAAAAGGCACTAAAGCCAAAACAGGGGAAGGTTAAAAAACTAAGGTAGTAAGCATAATTGACAGTTACTGCAATTACACATATACCTGGCAAATCATCTTAGAAAACACTCCACCAGTTGAATTCCAATAGCAGAAAGATTTATTCTTTTATGGGGTAAAGCAAAAGAAAGCAGCCTTTATCACTACAGGTAGTAGCCTCTGACAGATGAAGAGCTGCCTTATTTGCTTTTTGTGTAGACCTTTGAGGCTGCTGGTTATTTTCAAACATCAGTAAAGGAGTACATGCTTAATGTTTACCTGACATTTAACTGACTTAAAATTAATTACTGGGTGGATATATACATCTTCCTAATTCATCAACTCAGATGATTCTGGAGTAGACTGACTACAAATGAATTATAGCTATTTTCTAAGTAGCTGGCTTGTAATGCTGTTCTTTATTCCCCACAAAGAACATACCAACATCAGATGAAATACATAGCACGCTTTACACTGTATCCAGTTACTCGCCTTTGGAAGTTTAATAGGTGGCTCTTTGGATTCCTCTTCTTCATCACTGTCTGAATCCCCACTCTGTACACTGTTCTTTGAAGCCAAAGATACAGATGCTTCCTTTTTTTGCCACTCCAACACACAATGGCGGACATTGCAGTAAACATTAAAAGCTGAAGGGTTGCTGTGTAATCTGATATCTGGTATGGTTATGGTACTCTCTAGGCTTTCAGTCTGAAAAACAAGATTAGTTTTAAGTTTATTAGAAGTTTCAAGATTCGCTAAATATAAGTAATCTCAACAGTCTGAAATTTTGGTCGACCAAATGGTGCTCAAGCTGGAGACTAAATTTTCCTGTTGAAGTACCAATTATATTTCAGGAAAGAAAGAAAGCAGGAAGATGAAGATATTTCAATATACTCCATCTGGCTTTAGTCTCTACCTCTCATAACTTGATGAGGACAACAAGACGGAAAATGAAAGCAGCTCAGACAGTGGAACGGTCCAAACCTCTGCCACAGTCAAAAGCCTAGCAGAATTCAGGATTTATCTTCTTAACATGGTCAGTTGCTGGGTGTTTTTTTTAAATTATTATTGAATTTTTAACAGCGTTATTCTACTTGCTTGTTTTAATCCCTTGTTAAATAATAAGAAAAATAAGCTAAATGTATTAGAAATTAAAAATACCATTACTTGTTTTGTCATTAAATGAAAACACACTGCAAGTTCAAAAACTCCCCTGGCAGGACGCTGTGGATAATAATTTTGTGGATAATAAATACCTAGTGGACAAACTACTGAATACAAAAATCTATCAAGGCCTACAACGTAACAGGACACCATCCTGCTTTCACAAGCCCTGAGCTGCAAAGTAAGAGTTATGAAACTGTTCTGAGAAACTACCACTACACATACCCTTACCCTACCACTAACCTGCCCCTCCTGTCCTTGGTATCCACTAATGGTACATTACTGTCAGCCACTGCCAAGACACAGAAGAGCCTCCATGAAGCTGTCATTAGACTTGGAAAATTATTAAGAAAAAATAATTCTAAAAACATCTTTTAAATTCTGCCCCCTACTCTTCCTTTCTCCTACAGTAAGATGGAACAGTAGAAATGACAGACTTAAAAACCAACAACCGAAATGCCACAGGCAGGTCTATACTTTCTCTTCTGCTGTGCACTACCAAATACCAAAGGCTGGTTTGAGCACCGGCTGTAAAAAACTGGACTTCAGGCATATGGGAGGAAGCAATTCCCTGTAATACCTCGATGTAGACAGAAGGCCCAGAGACTACCTAAGGAGAGAAGGCCTAGATTAAGACTGAAGGACAAATTTGCTTCAACATGCAAGGAAAAATTTGGAGATACATTAGGCCAGACTGAGTCAAGGTCATGACTAACTTCACAGTTATTTTGGTTTATTTCTTGTATTCTTGGGGGGCAATGAGGGTGGAGGATTTTTGTCTTTTTCTTTCTTTTTATTTAGTAGGTATTGTGAATGACAACCTTCATTTGGCAGGAGAATATGCAGCAAATTACATTACAGTGATTTGGAACAGATCAGAGTGGAAATATACATCTGTGACAACACTGATAGGAAAGAGGACTTTAATACAGAAGAAGGGAAAAGAAGTTTGAGACCCATGAACTGGATAATGTTTCAATGGGGTGGTTTATTCTGCAGTACACCAGTCACAACTTTATATATCAAAACACAGCAATAGTTCACAACATATTTTTATCTGTGCTTATCTTATTATTACCAGAAATAACACCGGCTTCTAAGTTAGATCATTTAACACTATATTTTACAAAACTTAAAAAAAAATAATTCAAAATAGCTTCAAAATATTTCAGTTTACATATTTCATTTTAATTTTGACTATATTATTATTCTAACTGTACTGGTACATATTCACATCTTTCCATTATTACTACATAATTATTGCAAGCTAAAACATCAAGAAGCAACGACTTACTCTATAGCCTATTTTATACAACACAGATAATGTGTTAATTTTTTACCCATGTCAGTGTTAGCAGTAAGCACAAAACAATAAAGATGGGGAGGGGGGAGAAAAAAAAAAAGCAAGCTGGAAAAAGTTCCCTATAAACTTATTGGAAGTTTGGGGGCTTTTCCCCTTCTTTTTTTAGCACAACATAACTTCTGCCATTAGGGCTTGAAAGACCACGTAAGTCTGGTCCTTGTTAAACATGAGTACCTTTGAAATAATAAAGCTGATGTTAAAACCCCGCAAGAACTCAAACCTCACATTATTCCAGTATCAAATTGCATCAGAATAGATTTGGACTGATACCAATGATAATGAGCTACTAGATACTTTAAAATGTATTTGGCACCAGAAAACTAAACAGCTATAACATATGACTCCTCTGTATGTCAAATATCCACACACATACCCCAAGAGTTTTTGCAGCTGCTGCCAAGGCAAGCACATAATGTAAGCTTTCAGCTTTAAAACTAACACAGTTGAACTGAGCAGGTTAAAAAAAAAAATAAATTAGTAAGTTTACTATGCATTTCCTAGTTTACTGAGAGTTACAGGAAGAGAAAAGTATCTGGAACCTTTGAAATATCTCTATCTGAAGTTCACTTATCTAATTAGTATCATTTATTGCAATTATAAAATCCAGGAGGAGTTTCCATTCCGGTTTTCTTGTCAGGAGTTCAGCTTAGTCTTTGATCCAGAACAGTGTCAGTTCTGTAGCTTACATAGCCTCTTCCGAAATAGGTTGGCCAAGTTGTTTAACCAGCACAGATAATTTTAGACATGACAGTGCTAGACAAAACATCAATGTATGTTTTCTTGCCTATTAATAAAAAGCTGACTAATTTTCAGAAATTAACTCCTTCCTTATTCTTAATACAACTATTAAAAAATGCCTTACTTAATGTATTCGCTTTTAAATAGTAAGCACTTTAACCATTCTATCTTTCCGTGTTCAGTGTCTCAGTCTTTTACAACAGGGCAAACTATAGTTACATACAATAATCTCCTACCCAGACTTCAACATCACAATATTCCCCAGAATCCAAAAAACCCTGCTCTATCTGAAGAGTGTAGCACTAGAATACATGACTCAGTAGTTTAATTCCTAGCTGTGATGTTAACCCACTGTCTGCATTTCTTATTTCATACCTCTATTTTCTCTTCACAATACCATATCTGAGAACTGTAAATTATCTGAAACTAAAAGTATATTATACTTCATTCTGTTATATGCTCAAAAAATACAGTACCAATCCTAACAAGGGTACTTAAGAATTTTATCAGTTTAAAAATAAATCCCTTTTTGAACAATAAGTTGAACAATAAGGGTTGTAAAAACAGGTTAAAACATAAGGATAATTATGACTTTCACCATTTACTATCTTTCATTTGAGGAGAAAATAAAAACTCAACTGAATTAACATTAAATGTATAAGCATACAGATGCTTGGGATGTCTAAAGGCAAAAAGAAAGGCGCTGAATGACAAGACACATTGTTTCTGGTTGGAGAGTAGGAACGGAACTTCTGATCATCACCTTGTTCTCTCTGCCCCCGCAAACTTCACTATAAGGTAAACACCACTGACAATTTATTTATGATGGATTTGCTCAAGCCTCTGAGGTGCTTAAACTATCATATTTATAGTTTCCAGGTCTTCAAAGCAAACATCTGTTCAAAAGTGGAGGTATATAAGCAGGTTGTATTAACATCACTATTTATTTCTTTTACAAAAGGCAGAGATGGAGCTGATTAAAATAAAAAAGAAACAAAAAGTGTTTCTGCTCCTCTAATGCAAATACTCATTCAGTGAGCACTTTCCATTTTTAATTTTCTTCAACAATGGCAGTGGAAAGTATTAGTAACAGATATCAGAAATTTTTTCCAGGTGATCAAAGTTTTTACCTTTCCAGATTACAACAGATTCCTAACCTCATTCGGGTCAGATGCACCAATGAGATCAAGTCAGGAAACTGGGACTTAAGTTCATTTCATCATCAACTGGAAATTTCCTTTTCTGCAACTAATGAGAGCTATGGCACTGGGTCACTCTTCTATGTTATCACCCATACAATCTTGCTACCAGCTCCTAGATTTTGAGGTAGAATAGATCACTATGAAAATCTAGCCGCTAACTGTGCCTACAGAACCCCACTTAATAATTTTTACATCACACTAATAAAGTCTATTTTAAGTTACAACAATTCTCTTAATGATACTGCATTTCATGTTGGCACAATGTACTTCTACATTGCCAAGGAAAATGGTAGACGATTAAGACAAAATGTTAATTGACTTCTAAAAACTCAGGGAAGCAGTTTATTAATTTTTCACATATCTAGGATTATTAATAATCCAATCATACTGCTCTTGAGCTATGAGATACACTATTTCAAGAAAAACTCCACCCTATAGCTTGTTTCTTGGTATTAAGGGTATCAAGATCCACAGAAGCATGAAATACCTTTACATGACACTGTGCATACAGTGAAAAGCTACAATCATATTTTCTGCACCTCTAAATGGCCTTTTCTTAATGGCTGTTGGAATACTACAATGCAAAGTACTCACCAAGTATAAAAATGACCAGAAGCCCAGCTTTAGGATGGCTTAGTCAAGAGCAGATGCTAGGCTCTACCTTTTTTGTTCTCCCAAAGCATTTAGATTCTCGAAATATGAAATTGCTACCACTTTCAAAAAGAATGGAGCATCAAGACTGGAAAAGAGAACGATGCTTTTTGATTTAGTGACTTTTACGTCAGTTGTAAGAAAGCGTGACATTCCAAAACCTTTAATTTTTTTGTTTCGCTTGGTACCATCTCGAATTGAAAATGCAACTTCTTAATCTAGATACATGATGAAACGTACATCATAGAACTTAACAGATACCCAGTATTCATCACATCTTCTGTCTCAAGTGCTGCAAAAATTTATTTGTGCTAGACAAACCATTTTAAATTAATTTTGATGGAAAGGAAGAGAAATTTTTAAACACAGCGCCATTTTCACAAAATGTACAATATTAAGCTTCAAAAAGAAGATTCTGAAACCATACAAGGTGAGGCAACAGTGATGAAAGGTCATTTTGATGGTCAGAAGGACTAAGGCACCTTTTTCAGATGAACAGATAGAGGATTTGTAAAGGCATTAAACCTAATTAAATCACTCGGAAAAGTTCTTTGTATTTTAGGTAGACAAAAGAGAAGTAGATTATGTTCTCCAGACATTTAAGATAAAATTAGAAAAGCCTTTCTCTTGAAGTTTTAAGGGATATTAAAGAAAGAACAATTCAATCATGAGCTACTGAATAACGAAATCTAAATACAGGCCTAAGAAATTGCAGTGCCAATATAAGTAAAGAATCATGAACATAGCTTTAATATATAAAGGTAAAACTTTATTTCTTGTGTGTTACTTTTTTTCTAAAAGTAACACAGAAGCCTCTTATCTAAAAGAGGTTCTTATCTAAAATATAAGAGGCTATTTTACAAGAGAAAGAATGAAATGCAGATGCCCATATTCTGATGTGTGACTTGTTCTTGTAAACATATAGTCCCTGCTGAATGGAAGGATGCATTACGTAAGAGAGGTTTAATGGCACAGGTTTGGTTCATATAATAGAACAGCCAAACTCACAAGTACCCTTCTCAGTTAGCCTTTTGTAATGTTCCAATACACTCAAGAAGTTGGAAAAAAGAAACCCTCTGGTCTCCCCTTACACTTGTCTTACACGTAAACAGTTTTCCCAAAAGATTACATCCATACGTAGCTTATTTTCTGACCAATTTATTTCCTTCCTCTTGAACCACATGACTGCGATAACCGTTTATTCTCAGATGTGATGGAAAGAGACTATAATCTAGGAAAGGAAAGTTAATCTGTTGTTAAAGATAGATAAGGCTATAATAATCATCTGATCTAACTTGTGCATAACAGAGCATAGAACCTCACCAAATTTTTCTTTGGACTGTTAAAACATCTCTTGGAAAGAGATGCCCTCTTGAGGTTTAAACACCAAATAATACAATAGCCATTGAAAACACTGCCAAATTATTTGAGTAGCTATGAGTGGTTTTGATGAGACAAATATTTATCCCAGTTGATTCACCTTATACATCTAACCATTAGCTTAAATTTGTCTGCTACATGAACCCTTTCCAAAGGTTTTATTCCTTCCATTTGTATAAAGCCAAGTCATAGTTTAAAACTTCTGCCTAAACAGGTGGAAGCTGATCAGCGGAAGTACATTCCCTGTCTCTGCTGGACTCCAGTTTTTCAGTCTTCTTCAAATAACATTATGAGAACAAAAGATAGTGAACTCTGGCTTTCCGTACAGTCTTTCAGCTAAATGTCCTAAGCAGCACCTTTATGAGTTAACGGGAAAGTGGGAAAACTCCAGGGAATGAAAAGGGGTGAGGGATGGGAAGCAGCAATATTCATAGGGTTGAGGTAAGTTACACAGCCTACAATTTTCTACTGATAGTTATTGCCGAAAAAAAGGAAGTGGGAGTGGGGAGATGGGGGGGGAAGAGGGGCCAGGGGCAGGAGTCCGAAGTACTACACCCATGTCTAATAATCACATACTTGTTTCTATGTCAAAGCCGCTCTTATTCAGCACTGAATTTTGAAGCCAAAACACACTGCACCCACATGGAAAACTTTTATACCTCCATTAAATAAAAAAAAAGATAATAAACCACAAAACCAAAAGTTAACAGTAGTTCAAATACAAGTGATCGTAACACGACCCCAGCTTAGAAAGACACTAACGCTCAAACTATTGGGCTGCATTAACCACCAATTAAAGTTTTATACTTAAAATGTTGTAACATTTAATGTCTAAATGGCAGAAATAATTTTCTTCCAGTTGCTCAACAATGACTTTTTTTTTTTTTTTTAATGTTCTCTCCTCTTCAATTACTCAGTTTTTATTTATTAAATGCAGGGTATAAATAAACAAATTTTTGGGTTCCTTTGGCTTATTCTTAATTTAAGGCCCTCCCAGCCTCTACCAAGCCTATTAACAGAAAACTCTCATTTCTGTTCAGACTGAAAGACCCTGGTTATTAAAAAAATTAAACTAATGCACACAAGATCTCTTGCTCAGAATGTCCAGCAGTGATGGGCTTTTCAATAAACCCTATCATAAGGCTTCAGATGGAAATGTGTATTCTCCTGACAATATACACACCTGTTTTCAGACATTCCATTGTAAAAGTTATCATTGTGCTTACTCCGCACTGGTAAGCATGGGGGGGAACCAACAAAACAACTAAACGAACAACAAAAAAAACCCAAGGAAACAACCAAACCGAAAACCCCCAAACCACCTCACTTCAATGGTAAACAAAGTTTGATAAAGTCAGCCTCACATCTTCAGGTTATCTTTCCCTTTTCAGCAAATACACAATTTCCTGCTATCATGCAGGAATAATGTGGAGTACTTTCCTCTGCCTCAGTGACTTGAAACACCAATACTCTTCTGGTCAACGCTGGCTTGCCTCAAAGGCTGTCTAGAATAAAGGCATCACTAAAAGACATGCAAAAACCCATTATGCCTTTCAAAGACAGATAAATCTCACTTAATATTTTAAGTGGAAGCTATTTTAAATCCAAGAAAAATCTTGTAAACAACCCTCCATAGGCATGAGGTGCAGAGATGATCAGTTAGTGTCAGGTCGGTAACTACTGTTAGGAACCAGTCTTTAGGATGCTCATATTGTCTTTGGCCATTCAGAAGCGATTCTGCCAATCCATTTATGCAATGCAAATAAAACCAAGAAGCACATTTGACTGCCAAGCTTGAGAACAGTTCTGGATTTAGCTTTCTACTTGGCAGTTGAACTAGGGCACCACTATCCAGAAGGACAAGTTTCCCTTTATATAGTAACAATGATGAAAGCTGAAGAGTTATTTTAGAAGCACAAGTTTCTGTCACTAGATAGAACACACAAACGCTAACTACATTCTGCAAAATTTCTTCAAATTTCTAACTTGGTGTTCTATGTTGACAGTAGTTCCAATAAAATCATGACAGTAACAGGGCTAAAACTGCTAGTATCATAGCAACTGAAGAAAGGACTGGAAAATTCGGTTTGGACCAGAAATATTTCACTGTACAGTACTGAGAACAGAAAGTGAAGATAAGACCCTCTTATACTATAGTCTGGAGCTGCACTACTTGAGATAAGCAGAACAATCTGGTAAGTATCCAAAAAGGCAATACCAAGTGAAGAGATAGAGAGCTGGCTTCACCCTCCCAAAGTCATCTGTCTTCAGATAGAGAAACTACATGAGGTGTGGCAAATAGGGATAAGACGGCCAATTTGATCTACAGTCTATTTGTATTATAAGAGCATTCAAATGACTACAGTGTTTTTACCAGACATTCCAGTGGTTCTTCAGAACTATTCCAGAAATAAGCTACTTTTTCTTTACTGACTACACTGGGAACCTAGGAAGAAGCCTCCATGCCTGCAGTAGGCCTTCAGGAAAATCCCCCCTGAGACTCCAGCTTAAAGAGAGAAATAACAGCTCTGTAATAAAGAAAGAATGCACTAGAGCAGTATTTTAAAATACTGTTGCTTCCGCCTAGATTTCTTGTCTGCAACAAGTAAACATTTCAATGAGGTTCACTGTTTCCGCTACCATGCATTTAAAGGGATGGAGGCAGAAGTTACACAGGGAGAAAATATTAATAGAAACAAATAAGTATCATCTATTCTATTATGGAGGAATTCTCAGAGGTAACTTTGGCTTCCTTAGACACTGAATGCTCCCTTTTGCCTTTAGGTGATATGGACAGAACTCTTTGCAGCAGTAGTCTCTAGCTGTTGGCTAGACATGCATCTCTTAAAACTTAACTATAAGACCAACATGTTTAGCTATATTTACACTTTAGGAACTGGAGAACAAAAAATGCTCTTCATATTATTTCATGATGAACGTTAGTAGCAAACACAGCTGAGTAAGGTTAACGTTGTAGTCATGTAGAATACAGTAAACAGACAAACAATACTGGCCTATTATTATCTTTTCTAAACAAATCGCTAGTTACACTTTTTTTTTCCTCATATATCTCTCAGTTGAAATTACTTTTCTTTTTGAGTCAGAAATTTGTCCAGTTAGTTACAGACTTACCTTGTTGCGTGTTTTGACTTTCAACTTAGTCTTCTGTTTCCTTTTCAATTTTTTCTTGCTAAAAAGTTTCTTACTTCTGAAAAAGAGGAGAAAAGCCATAAGAACAAAATAATTAAACTCCCTTCCATGCTCCATGGTAAACAGCAGCAACAGCAGAGGAAAAAAAAATCCTAAAGGATCTAAATCCTTTAAAAGAAAAGAAGTCCTCTAAAATATTTTCTCCTAACCAAAGGGAACCAACACAGACAGAATTTCAGAGTATAAATCAGAGTATAAAGCACATAAAATGATGGTTTCCTAATGCTTCACTGATTTAAGGGCCTTTACTCTCATCAATTTAAGCAGAATATATGCTAGGACAGACAAAAAATCCCTGTATTTTATACTGTTCTACCCTACTGTTTCTATCAGAAGTCCATTAGTGCCACACCAATGCTAGAAGCAAGAATTATTGATGACCCTCAGAAAGATAACCTGTTACTACAGAACACATATGTTTTGTGAAGGCTTTACCAGATAAAGATTCAAGCCCTCCAAGACAAAAACGAAGCTTTAAAAATGTATTATTTGGCAGAAAATTCAGCTGGTGGAAGAAACTGCAACTTCTGAACACAGCTTTTTAAATTTTTGTCTGGACTTTTCCCACCCTCAGCTTACAGACTTTTCATTTCCATTTCTTTACGTTACAGCTCTAGCTAACATACGCTCTTCTAATCCTCTTCTGCCCACACCTCATTCCTGTCACATTCTCTCTCCTCCATTTTACTACAAAGTTAAAAAAATATAACCACCACCACCCCCCGCAAAAGACACCATATACACACACACAGTTATTTTGTCACTATCACTGAGATTACTCGAAGATTACTTTTTAACCTGCTCTACACTTCTCTGGTCTGGTCAGATTACAAACCCTCTGCAAAGAAAAGGCAGATGTTATCTGCGCAGCATACAACTCATTCTCTACAGCACTTTAAACAGCAGCTACTGACATTCATCTGTGCCACTTAAAACATTACTCAAATAGTTCACAGTTCAGAATAATTGGGAAAATAAAACTATGGAATCTGAAAGTCACAGGTAGTAAGAAGTTGCACTTTCAGGTAACAAATTCAAAAAAGATTAAGAATCAGGAGAAACTTAGTATATTATTCAAAAAAACTCTTGGTCTAAAAAAAATTCTGAAGAACTAAAAACATATTGCTTATTACTCTCTCCTCTACAGCATTCAGAATGCAAGAGTATACAGGTCTCATGGTCCAGCAGTCAAAAGCTGGTGACTACAGTCTGACCAATGGCCTGGCAGTTGGAAAATTAGCTCAAAGAACACCCGCAGAGTATCCCAAGAAAGCTACCTGCTAGAAATTTCATCACCTTTCCCATCTTCACCTATTAACAAAGAAGTAGTACATTCCTCATCTAGACACTTCCTGAAGAAGCAAATCAGCTGACCACTTTTCATATAAGGAATGATTCTGGAGTTAAGAGATTCAGTGATGGGGACACCCACACACAGCTCCGGAACCCTCCACCCTCTCAGGTAAATTAAAGCTCATAAGGAGAACCTAGGTGACCTCCCAAGGTTCCTTCAACAGCAAAGTTTCAATATATAACAATATACAACCTATTTAAGAAGGGTTTAATGCAGTTAATTTTATTCTGCTGTCAAACATGAAGAACAGTGCAGTCCCTTCCATTCTGTAGCCATTCATTCTCCTTCTCTGAACCACATAATCTTTTGTCAAAGACCTGATAAAGTCCTGATTTATTTTGGATTTCTTTTGAACTCTCTCAGTCCATACAACAAGTAAACCACACTGACCAGAACCAAAAAAGGAACTTCTTATTTGCTGTCAAGAAGAGGAAGAAGAATTGCCTCATATGCCTCCAAGGTCACACTTCAAACTGTATTTCAGGTATTATTTGGCAGCTTCATAGCAATATGCTATGGCAGACCTCTGTAACCCAGACTAACACGAAAACACCTTCCTGATAACCTCTACACTGACCTTCCAATACCCTTTATCTAGTTGTGCTGTTACTTATGCCTTTTAAACATAGTACAATTTGCACTTTCCAGAGACAACTTGATAAGCACTGCTTCCCCCCCCCCCTTTTTTTCTTTTTTCTTTTTTTTTTTTTTTTTTAAAGGACACTAAAGTTGCCAAGATATTTCAAATTTAATCCTGCTTGCAAAATCCCTGCAAACTCTCCAAATTCATTATGGTCTGCAAACATCGTAAGCACTTTTTCATCTTGTAAATATTTCACAGGATCAATCCCTGCATTTTTTCATGTATTTTTATGTATGTATACATCCAGAACCCCCATCATTTTACAGACTAACTTCACCTGTCAATAATACCTAGACAATGTTTTCTCCGATTAGCAAGTGATTAGAAGAGATCAGCAATGGGCTTTACTTCCTCTTTCTGATTCCAAGTGGTGGTGCTATGATCATCCATACATCAACCATTAAAGAAGCCAGAAGTATAAACTTTTCCTGGTCATTCCAATGTAGCAGTCATTATCTTCAGCAGGTTTTAGGCTTGAACAATTTTTTATATGGCAACAACTTGGGCATAGGAAATGCCACGTTGAGAATCCACATTTATCTCCCTATTTTTTCTTAAAACAAAACCTCAAGGATGCTGAAAACCCAACATTCTTGTTGGGAAGAATACGTTCCCCCTGTATCCAAATGAAACTTTAGAACTAGTGATTAATTCAAAAAATAAAACACTCTCATCAACACACAATTGTCCACACTTCTACTCCTATATACCATCATGCCAAGAGATTTAAATATTCAGATAGAAAGGATAAAATGAGGGCAAGTATACTCATGAAAAACAACATTAAGCAGATTATGAGTAATTTCCTGTTGGAAACCACATGTGTTAATTATAAGCCTGACTTTTCTGCTGCCTGAAGATTAACAAGACCTGATATGGCTCAGTTGGATTTTTTAGCTAAATCGTTAATTATGTTTTGGGCTAACAACTGTAAATTGCTGTAAGCTGACATTTGTAAAGGTCCTAAAACTCTATGCTGACAATCTGCTTCCAGTGGCAGAAGGCTTTTAGCCTTTAACTCAGCTGTTGATACTATTTAATTCACACAAAACAAACACTGATTATCGGCAAATCTTAGGTAGGTTTTCTGCAAACTGCTTCAAGCCATTTAACATTTGAGACTAAGCAGTTTTCAACTGGACCACAAAGGAAGTGCAAGTCAAATGAGTGCAGAATATGAAGATACCTTGACAAGAAAATAGTTGTGGCAAATGGACCCAAAGAAAGAGTTACAACCTTCACAGAAAAATCTGTTGAAAATAAAGGCAAACACCTCAAATGTTTAGCCCTGGAGCATGGAACAACTGTCTCAAACCAAAGAAGGAAAAAGGGGGGAAGGATGCGCAACAACCAATTTCTGGACAATTTAAAATAGCTGTTAAATTACATGACTGCAACTTCTTTTCAGCTTTCTAGCATCTGTCGTTGAAGAGAGTAAAAACATGCTTTATTTATTTGCTTTCAAAGCAGAAGCACCATTAACTAGTACTTGCAATATTTGCTGCATTATTAGGAGGACACTCTTCGGTCATCTCAACATCATTGCTCTTATTCTGTTCAAAAGAACTGAGGAAATGCAAACAGAGCCTCAAAGTCACAACAGTCCTGAATTGCAATTCATAGGCTTAAATTTGAGAAGGAAGCTTTATGTGCTGTGTGCCTCTCACTCAATGTTGTTACTCAATTACTCAATATGGGTTAACATGTTAACCTTAAATAGTGTCACACCTGCACAAGCTCTTCTAGGCTGTACGTTACACTAAAAGTGTCACTGATGAGTGGAAAAAAAAAATTATTCTGCCTCTGCTGCTGAGGTAGAATAGGAACAGCACAAGAGTTACTCAGCTGCTGTCTGAGCAGCTAGTACAGCATTAGACCCAGTCATTCTATTGTTAATTAAATCCTTGAGTACACTTCTGAAAAGAGTGAGTTTAGTAAGCCATATGCTAACACAAGAATTTTAAAAGCTTCCAACTGACTTTGACTCAGTGTATTTGTCTAAACTTGCTTGCTCTAGTTCAATGGCTAAACATCTTGGGGATGAAGTACACTGTTGACAGGAGAGGTCTGCAAAAATCATGCTGTGTCCAGACAAATGACAAATACAATGTATTATTTTGCTTGCATAGGTGCTTACTCTGCACAGTTAGCTTAAGCATTTGAGGGCTAGTGGAAATGCTCTTAATAGGCAACAACCATTCAGTAACACTGAAATGAAACAGTCACATTTGTGATATCAAATAATTCTGTCATTCCCTCCACTTGGTTAGTTATTGCTGCTGGTGGTCAATTAGGTTGGACAAGAAGCAGCAAGCATTTTCTTCTGAACAGCCCAAAGTAAAATCCCAAGCTGAAACCATCAAGTATCCCACAACAGCAAGTTATCACTCATGTAGTCACCATCATGTCTCAGGGTCTTTCATCACAGCATCAAGCTCCTTAAAAAGCTCTAAATTTACCAACACACTTTACACAAGGGCAGTGAAATGTAAGTACGGACATGAGGGCATTGGTTGAAAAGTAACGAACTCATGTTTCCTCCACTGTCTTCCTCAGCTGCCCCATAATGAATAACAGTGCAAGATCAGCAATACCCATTTTTATGTGCAGCAATCACATAATGACTAAATCACAGACAACAGACTAGTGCCGTTTGGCAGCTTTCTTTGTATAGGTATATTACTGCCATAAAGGATCTACAAATTACAAAACACATTATCCGGAGGTTTTCACTACATGATAGAATATCATGTTTGCCATAAAGGCAGTGGGACTACAAGAAGGTTAACTGGTCCAAAGCAGTTACAACATCAGCCACAGTGCCCCATCTCATCTACCTTAAGTTCTGCCCCACAAACTGTCAGAGGAGTACCTGACTTGCAAAAGTCTATATGCTTTCGTGATTTGCTTCTTGACTAAGCATATTACAACATCTGTCAGTCACAATTTTTCAGACTTATCACTACTCCTAAGACACCACTGGGGAACCGAAGTACTACAGACGTATATACAAAAGGGAGGTGAGGAATAAAAGCTATTTTGACTAAACAAAGCTGCATCAACGCAGAATGACTGCCCAGAAAATGTGATAACATTACTACTCTCTTCTTCTGATCTCTGGAAGGTATATATTATACTTCATAAGAAAACAGCAAACACAGCAATTTTCACTTTCTACCATTTAGTTTAATGGTTCTCCTTTACCTTCCCATGTCCAAACTTCACCAGAACTTTCACCACAGCTGCTGCAGACCGCCAACTGCATTGTCCCTGTTCTTTTTGTGATTCAGACAGAATATGCAACAGCTGATGGCAAGCCAACTGAGAGCTTAAGTGTTAGGATTAGAGAGTAGACCAATATTACCAATATTGGTTTGGGTGTCTGCTACACACATTCTGATCAGGGAGAAGTAGATCATGCCCGCAAGAAACCTCACACTGACAGGCCCTGGTCCTTATGGGGGATGTCAATTGAGGTAACTATCCCCATATCTGCTGGAAAGGAACACAGCAGGGCACAAGCAATGCAGGAGGTTTCTGGAGCACATGGATGATAATTTCATGACACAGGTGGTCAAGGACTCAATGAATGAAGTCACTTTGCTGGACTTGACACAAGGAAGAACCGGTCAGGTGCATGAAAGCTGAGGGCAGTCATGGATGCAGTGAAAATGCAGGTGAAGCTCAGGAAGCTGAAAGAAGGAAGCAAGGCAAAAGCAGGATCACAACCCTAAACTTCAGAGGAACAGAGTTTGGCTTGTTCAGCAACCTACCTTGAAGAGTCTCATGGGATACAGTCCCCTGGAGAGAGAGGGGTGCAGAATAGCTGGTTGATAGTTTTAAGGATCACACACTTGCACACATACAGGAAGTCAAAGGAGACAGAAGGCCTACATGGATGAACGACGAGCTCCTGACAAAGCTCAAGCATAAAAAGGAAGCATACAAGAGGTGGAAGCGGGGTGAAGGAAGCTCAGGCTAGGGATCATTTAAGTAAGTCATAGGACCTGACAGAATGCACCCACAAGTACTGAGGAAGGTGGCCAATGATACTGCAAGGCAACTCTCAGTCTCTGAAGGGCCACAGCAATTAGCATAGGTTCCTGAAAACTGGAAGAAAACAAACGTCACTCCTATCTTCAGGAAGGCCACGAGAGAAGATCAAGCAATCCAAACATACAAAGGACAGGATAGTGAATAGTCAGCTTAGATTTATGAAGAGGAAATCATGCTTCACCAGCCTGGTAGCCTTCTACAACGAGAAGGCTGGCTTAAGGCCTGACTAGAGAGCAGTGGATTTTGTTTATTTCAACTTTTGGAGGGCTTTTGACACTGTCAGTCACAACATCCCCATACACAAACCAATGAAGTATAAGCTAGATAAATGTGGACTGAAGAGGCCAAACTGCTAAGGTCAAAGGCTTGTGAGTGATGGAACAAAGCACACCTTCAAGACAGTTTGCAGACAGCACAAAACTTTGAGGAGCGGCTGATAAACCAGAAGGTTGTGCTGCCATTCAGAGGGACCTGAACAGATTGATGGAATGGGCCACCGCTACTGTCATTAAGTTTAACATAGGGGACTGCAAAGTCCTGCATCTGGAGAGGAACCGTCTCAGGTACACACTGTCAGCCAACTGGCTGGAAAGTCGTTTTAAAGAAAAAGATCTATAGGTCCTCATGGTGGACATACTGAACATGAGCCAGTAACACTGCCCCTGAAGCAAAGACGGCACACAGGCTTCCGGGCTGCATTAGAAAAAGTACTGCCAGCAGGTTGAGGGAGTTGGCTCTTACGTACTACACGGCACTAGCAACACCACATCTGGAGTAACATGATTAGTTTTGGGCTCCCCAGTACTTGAGAGATTCACTTACTGGAGCAAGTCCTGAAGTTCCATCTAAACATAAGAACCGTAAGAGTGGTCAAACACTGGAACAGGTTGCCCTGAGAGGCTATATTCTCCATCCTTGAATATATTCTCAATCCAATTTGACAATGTCCAGAGCAACCTGGTCTGGTTGATCCTAATTTGAGCAGGAAGGTTGGACTAGACAGTCTCCAAAGATCCATTCTAATCTCATTAACTCTGTGATCCCTCCCTGTTTGTTTACACACTAAAGAAAATTTGACTACAATAAGTGTGCTTGTACATTGTGGAAAGAGCACATTTTTTTCCTCATTCCGAGTTTAGCATTTTTCCTGGTGTCATGCCATGTTTCTGATTATGCTTCCAAGTAAAGACATACTGAGCTTTTCATCTGTTCACCATCTGGATCAGCAAACATACAGCAAATTCAGGCATAAGAGCAGACTTCTATGGGAATAAGTCAGCACAATCAAACCTACAATACTACATAACTCTTACAAGAGAGCAATGGATGAAAACCACTCTACCACACTTAAAATGTACAAGATAAGCCAGTCACTTGAATTCACCCACACTTTCTTGGATCTAATCAATGCCCAAGGGTATAAAAAGAAGTGTACAGCAAAGAACATGTTTACATGCAACAACCAAGAGTTTTTCTGTGCAGATGGATCAACATGGACACTGAATACAGAACCTTTAACAACACTTCTCCAAACTTCAGTGGTACAGGACATTTGTGCATGTTCCCAGGCAATCTAAAATATAATTTGACAAATGAAGGGTACTCCAGAATCATTAAAAACTGTGTCTAGAAAGGATCCCAAAAAGCCAGTCTTTCCATTCCCTGGTCCAGCACAGGACTAGTCAAATTCTACTTCATTCCTGACAGGTGTTTTCCCTGTGGAGATATTAAACACTGCTAATGATCACACTTCCACCATGTCCTCAATAATCCTATTAGAAAGCTCTTTGTGAGGGCTTTTCTAAATTGGCAACTAAATGCCTTTTAAAAATACATATATATATAAAAATAAATATATATGTACCTTCATTGTAGAAAAATCAGTTTGTTTTCCTCCTTTTCCATAACTAGATTATTTTTTTCCGCCCAAGTCTGAGGAGAAACAAGCCTGCTGATTAGGCAGTCTCAGTTCCTTCAGCCTAAACCACAAATCATTTACATCACCGACATCTAATTTCACTATTCTCTTATACTTGTATTTAGTCCTTCTTGTTGAGGGAAGGGGAAGGGAGGGGTGAAAGAGATGGGGGGGGGGAGGGGGGGGAGAGGGAGAGAGAGAGAGAGAAAATAAGCCCCACAATCCTGAAGTGCAAAGAAAAGGCCAGTAATTCCTTCAGGTCTCCTACACAAAGGAATCCCTCTCACGTGTTTTGAGGAAAAAAATAAAAAATATCTGAAACACTCCAACAGCATGACACTGCTAAATCATATTCAGTTTATAATTCTATACAACATGTAGAACCTGTCATGAAGAACTTCTACCTTACCTTTTATTCAATGTTGTTTTTACATTTGTGTTTACTAGTTAGGTTTGGGGTTTGGGGGTTATTTTTTTTTTTTCTTTTTTTGGTTGGTTGGATTTTTGTTTGGTTTTGAAGCTAAGCATTTGCTGGGTTATTACTTCAGTATATTTGTAGTGTTTCCTAGTTTTTCATCTTCTATGAACTTTTTCATCTACAATCTCAATTCCCACACTGGAATTGTCAGGGATGAGGCAGAACATTTCAGGACCTAGGACAGATCCAGATGCAGAACAAGGGTGACTGCCTTCCTGGACAGCCCCTTGACAGCTGCTCCCGGAGCACCCCTCCAGGGTGGTCTTCTGCGTAGTTTTAAATCCACCTTACAGTAGTTCCAGCTAGAACAGGGGTGGCCAAATTGATAGGTGCCAGGCAACACACCCAAAAATTCCACTGTACTAGAGCAACTTCAGTCCTTCTTTACTCATTTTTTAGTCACGCACTGTTTACCAGTTTGTGAATTCTCCAAGGTAATTCCCAATAGCTCTGAAATTGCCTCAGTCAGTTTTTCCAGCCATTCTAAGGGGGAATTTCATCATACTTATGAAAACACATAACTACTTTCTAGCCTGTTCTTTCTCTATTCTTGCCTTCATCACTGCGATTGTTTTAACTTACTATAAGGCAAAGCTATTTTTTCTATCAGATCTGCATCAGACTTTTCAGCCATGCAGAAAACCAGGAGGTACTCTCCTGATGAACTACTACAATGTGCATTTTGAGTTTTTTCCTTATCTTCTGTAAGCAGATAACATATCTGACACATGATCACATAGATGAAAGGCAGAGACAGACATTAAAGCAATCGCATTCCCTGCTGGTCTTCCCTATTTCCCATGCCATTTACTCCATCCTCCAAAGTGCTCCAAAACAGCTGTTAATTTGTAATCTAGCTTCAAGGCATCTTAATATCAAATACAATAATGGAGAACCACATCTGATAAGTACCAGTGCACATGTCAGCAAGAGACTTACTATTCACTGTCTCGTTGCTACAGAAGCTCAGATGTAAGGGCCTCAAAATACAAGAAAGAGAATACTAAAGAAAAAAGGGCTGATCAGAAGAACTGAAGAAATCTCAAAATTGAGGGACCATATTATTGCAAGAAATAAGTTGCTTTATAATCCTGGGTCACGTGAGGGAGTTGGCAATGATAAGCAACAAAACAAAGGAAGTAAGCAGAGCTTTAATGGCCTGATCAATAGCTGGAGAAGAGGTTTTATGACCAGATAACTAAATAGCAAGAAAAATGCGTGGAATCTGGATGTTGGCAAAGAGATGGAGAGGCACCAGTGACAAAATGCAAACACTGAATATAGCTATAAAACAAAGTTGCTACTTTTCTTGCATAGTGCCTATTTTGGTACCTCTCCATGCTTACAGAAGCTACAGCCTTCAGCCGCCTTACTTCTACAAACTGAAGGAATGCTTTTTCTTGAAAGCAACTACTTCTCTTAAAAGCCTCTATGTATAAAACCTCCCACATTTAGCTATGCATTGAGTACCCTTCCAATGAAAATCTCCCTTCATTTCTCCAACCTCAATGTGATCTCTTCACTGTTATTTCAGCTGCCAAGAATCCAAAGTATGTACAATGAGAAACTGCCTTACGACATGCCTCATAAAGCAACTCAAAGTAAACAACTCACATAATCAAAACACTATATACCTTCTACAGAGTTGGCATACAGAATGTGTCACTTAAGGGTAGGTGCTTCAAGATTACATTTATAACTGTAAAATGAGAGATGCTCAGAAAACAGCTCAAGTACTAGGTCCAATCTATTCAACTAAACTTTCAATTCTGCCCTGAGCTGATTTGTAGGTTACTCCATCTAACTCCCTTCAACACAAATCTACCAATCAATGTGAAAGTGGTTCAAGTCAACTGAACCCAGCAATGTTTTATGTTTAGAGGCTGCCCTAAAGTACCCTAAAACTGAACTTTGCTAAGGCTTTCCTTGCTTTACTTTTTGCCTTTACAGATACCTCCCTTTGATGACGAAGTAGCCACAGCTAATCATTCCTTTTACAGTTGAAATATCCAACATGCTTTCAACCATAGGGAGACAGCGTCAGCAGACTGCAAGAATAAAGAAGGAAAATAAATACCACTCAAATAAACCCAAACTGTTCTAGTCCTGATTAAAAAAAAAAAAAGGTCTGCTTACAGACAATAGTTCCAAAAGCTTTTTAATGCTTCATTTTTTGTATCACCTACAATAATACCTATCAAGTTTCCAAAAGGATTTGCCATGATATAATTGACAGGAAACCCAATACACAAACACAAACTGAAACGTGGCACACATGTATCATAGAAATACACAAACTCTCTCAGTATAATGCAAAACTAAGTATTAGCAAGCTTTATGAAATATACATGCATAGAGTACACATTATGCCATACACCCAAAATTTTACCTTACAAATCACAAATACAAATAGAAAAAAATCCAAGAATTTCTGAAGAAATACACTCATCTAAATCCTTTCACTGTAACTTGGCAACAAAATCTACAGAACTCTTCAGAAAAAAAAACCTCACCCTTTGCTAATATTGGTTAGTATCCCTGGGTTTTAGAATATCTCTGATGAGGGAACAATTGCTCCGTGAAGCAATTCATGAAAAATACCTCCATGAAGCATTTGCTTGACCTTCCTTTCCTCTTTGCACAGTTGCGGCCAGGGTAGGAAAAATAACAGTTACTGCTTCTGCCAAAATCACAGCAAAAGAAGCTCAGTTACATGGCAGTTGGCTCGCAGACCACATTTTTGCCTGTTGTGATACAGTAGAAGTTGGAATATGACATTTGCTGGCAAAACAAAAAAAAAAAAAAATAAATAAAATATAAAAAGAGTGGAAGACAAGCTGCAGAAGAAGCAAGCTAAGATTTCTGTAGTAATAACCCCAAACTGGGGACTAATTGCCACTACATACCCACCCACCACCTCAAGACCTTAAAACAGCTTAAAAATGCTCCAAGTAATAAATAACTCACATTTAGATCTCGTTACCATGCAGCTCTTCCTACAAGAATGTTAGCACAAATGTGTAGTTTAAACTTACTTAAAACTGCAAGCGCTGCTACTTTTCAGTTCCCCTCATATTCCCTTTACTTCTGTTGAGCTAGATAGAGGTCCAACACACGTTTCTATAAATATATTACAAAAAAGGAGGGCTAACGAGAATCTCTATCCTTCATTGGGTGCAAGAGGAAACAGTGTCAAAAGCTGAGGAAAAGGCTGAGGTATTTAATGCCTTCTTTGCCTCAGTCTTTAACAGTAAGAAGAGTTGTTCCTTGGGTACCCAGCCCCCTGAGGTGGAACACAGAAAGAATGAAGCCCCCATAATCTGAGGGGAAATGGTCAGCTACCTGCTACACTACTCAGACACACAGAAGCCTATAGGGCCGGATGGGGTTCACCCAAGGATACTGAGGGAGATGAGCAGAAGTGCTCACCAAGCCACTTTCAGTCATTTATGAACAGTCCTGGCTAACTGGGGAAGTCCCATGGCTTCCCCCTGGCTCCCCGGGGAAGGAGCAAATGTGACACCCATCGACAAGAAGGGCTGGAAAGAATATCCAGGAAACACCAGGCCTCTCAGTCTGACCTCAGTGCTGGGGAAAGTTATGAAGCAAATCATCTTGAGTGCCATCACACAGCACATATCAAGCCCGGTCAGCATGGGTTTATGAAAGGCAGGTCCTGCTTCACTAACCTGATCTCCTTCTATGACAAGTTGACCCACTTAGTGTATGAAGGAAAGGCTATGGATGTTGTTTACCTGGACTTCAGTAGAGCCTTTCACACCATTTCCCACAGCATTCTCCTGGAGAAACTGGCTGTTCATGGCTTGGACAGGTGATCTCTTCACTAGGTTAAAAACTGACTGGATGGGAAAGCCCAAAGGGTAGTGGTGAATGGAGCTAAATCCATTGGTGGCCAGTCACAAGTGGTTCCCCAGGGCTCAGTATTAGGGCCAGTTCAGTTTAATAACTTTATCGATGATCCGGATGAGGCGACCAAGTGCACCCTCAGTAAGTTTGCAGAAGACACCATGTTGGGCAGGAGTGTTGATCTGCTTGAGGATAGGAAGGCTCTGCAGAGGCATCTGGACAGGCTGGATCAATGGGCCAAGGGCAATCGTATGAGGTTCAGCAAGGTAAGCCCTGCATCCAGCACGTGGGTGACAACAACCCCACGCAATGCTATAGGCAGATGGAAGAGTGCCTGGAAAGCTGCCTAGCAGAAAAGAACCTGGGGGTGCTGACTGACGGCCACTGAACACGAGCCAGCTTGTACCCAGGCAGCCAATAAGGCCAAGAGCATCCTGGCCTGTTTCAGAAATATCGTGGCCAGCAGGGCTAGGGCAGTGATCATCCCCCTGTACCCAGCACTGGTGAGGCCGCACCTCAAATACTGTGTTCAGTTCTGGTCCTCTCACTACAAGAAAGACATTGAGGTGCTGGACCATGACCAAAGGTGGTCAACAAAGCTGGTGAAGGGTCTGGTCTGCAGAATAAGTCCTCTGAGGAGTGGCTGATGGAACTGGGGCTGTTTATAGCCTAGAGAAAAGGAGGCTGAGGAGAGAACTCTCTATGACTATCTGAAAGGAGCAGAGAGGTGTCGGTCTCTTCTCCCAAGTAAGAAGCAACCGGACAAGAGGAAATAGCCTCAAGTTGTGCTAAGGGAGGTGTAAATTTGACATTAGGGAAAATTTCTTCACTGAAAGGGTTGTCACGCATTGGAAGAAGCTGTCCAGGGTGGTTGAGTCCCCAGCCCTGGAAGTATTTAAAAGATGTGTAAATGTGGCACTTAGGGACATGTGTTAGAGGTGGACTTGGCAGTGCTAGCCTTACAGGTTGGACTCAATCTTAAAAGTCTTTTCCAACCTAAATTATCCCATGATTCTATGCTTCCAGTAACGAGGATCACATCTTGCAACACAGCTCTATTGCAAGGATTGTTCAGCATTGTATATTTGTTCCCTGTGACACCTCCTGTTAAAAGACAGACAGATAAACATCACATAGATCCTTTATGCCCTATTTTTCTAAGAATTACAGAATCACAGAATCATTTAGGTTAGACAGGAGCTCTTCAGGTAAGACTTTTTTTACTGTGAGGGTGACTGAGCACTGGCACAGGTTGCCCAGCAAGGTTGTAGAGTCTCCATCCTTGGCGATATTCAAAACCATCTGGACACGGTCCTGTGCCACCGGCTCCAGGTGGCCCTCCTTGAGCAGGGGCAGTGGACTACTGGGAGTATTTTCTCTTTTCATCAAGGGTTACAGATTTTTTTTATCTCAGCAGTGAGAATCATTGAACAGGAAAACAGCTCAGCTTGATAGGCAGATCTCAAAACATCACCAATGAGCACAATAAATTTCGTTCCCAAATAATAAAATCTTGGTATTTTTGATTGTCAACAATGACAATATCAACCTCAGATGACCTCACTATTTAAAATTACTGATAACATCTTCATTTAGTAAGCCTAAGATCTAAAGCTTGAGGAACTCAGATTTTTAGTAAAGAGGGCAACAGCTCAACAGTCATTCTAACAGCCATGTGTATGCCCTCCAAACCATTACCAGCTTATGCACCATCTTCTCTGAATTACTAATCAAGCATTCTGATGTGAATTTTCATCTAGGTCAATACAAAAGAAAAGTCAGGGCAGTTAAGCAGTATAACTACAAATGGAAAAACCATCAAAATCCTGTCACCTAAATCCATAAATTGGGATAAGGAACATCAACTGTAATCCAATTAAGACAGGCTTAGAGGAAAACAGAGTCAGACTATTGGGACACTTGTAGTTTCTTTCCTGTAATTATCTGATGTTTATTATTTGCTGCATTGTCACCTATGAAATTAGACCTGTAAGAACACATGCAAGGAAAACATTCAACTCCATTTTTTCAGTGTAAAGTACTTCTGTATCTCTTCAATATTTTTAGGACTCTGTATTAAACTTTTTTCTTTTTTTTTAATAAAAAGGTCATATAACCATAGCAAAGATGACAATATCCACACCTTTGACCACTTTCCTATCTGAACAAAAGCACCAAAACCAAAATGCATACAACACTATCCTACATGAAATCATAGCAGCAGAGTTTTAATTTAAGGAATAAGCTCTATGAAGTTTAGGGAGAACTGTTCTTGTTCAGAAAAAGCACATTACCAGTGGTTAATGACAGTATAACTTCCTTAGAGTGATTACTATCGCAAGTAAACCAAATCAATTCTACATTGTCTTCACTGAATCGCAAAAGATGCAACCACATAGTGCAAACTGGAAACTTGCATGTACAGCTGTCAATGGTCTACCCTGTATAACAGTATATTCTAGAAATAAAATGGGATAGAGAATTGATTGGTTTGAAGAGGAAAAAGAATAGAGACACGACTACTCTGAAAACATGCAGGCATAATGAAGATGTATGAGCATATCCGTTAGAAAGAATAATGCATTGGCTAGTGGGAAAGGAAAAGCAAAACCAGATAAGAGGTGAGTCATAAGAAACTACATATAACTCATGGTGAAACAATCAAAACAAGAAAGAGGAGGCCGAAAGAATAAGAACAGGAGAATAAGGTATTTATTTAATAACAAGCTTATCTGAACATAATATAAATGACTGGCTGCAGATCTGTATAAAGACAGCCATTGTCCTATGGGCTCGGCAACAGAAAAGATGAGTGATGTTATCAACTGCAACAAGGAGAACACTGGAAAAGTGAAGAGCTCAGGGTTTGACCTTATTAGGATCAAAACTCTTAGCTAGACATTATTCCACACTGACAGAGATCATGACCAAAATAATCTAACTATTATAGCACCTATAAATTTAAACTACAAACAACAGACTTATACTTTTTGACCTTAACTTACTTTCTCTTTGTATTGGCTTTGGCTAGGATACAGTTAATTTTCTTAAGAGTAGCTTGTATGGTGCTTGTATGTTTTGGATTTGTGATGGAAACAGTGCTGGTAACACACCTATGTTTTAGCTGTTGCTGAACAGTACTTACACAGAGTCAAGAACTTTTCTTGCTCTACCCCAGCAAGTCGGCTGGGGGTGCACAAGAAGTTGGAAGAGGAAATAGCCAGGACAGCTGACCCCAAATGACCAGAGGGATATCCCGTTCCATGTGATATTATGCTCAGCAATAAAAGCTGGAGGGAAGGAGAAATGGGGCAACATTCAGAGTTTTGGGGCTTACAAGTAACCACTATGCACAATGGAGCTCTCCTTTCCTGGAGATGGCTAAACATCGGCCAGCCGATGGGAAGTGGTGAATGAATTCCTTATTTTGCTTTGCTTGTGCACACAGCTTTTGCTTAATCTATTAAACTGCCTTTATCTCAACCCACAAGTTTTCGCATGTTCATCCCTCCAACTGTCTCCCCATGCCACTGCGGGGGGTGAGTGACTGAGCAGCTGTGTGGTGCTGAGCTGACTGCTGGGGTTAAACTACAACATCCTGTCATAGAATTGATAAAGTATTTTCCAAGAGTTCAAAAACCCGAGTTCAAGAGCCATTACCTCAGACAACCATGAATGTGAACACAAGTCAAGGAAAGCTAAGGGAAGAAACTGAAAATAAGGAATGGTACTAATCTAACCACAAGACTCCAGTTTTATGTGGGGACAAGGAAGCTGAATTGTTTCTTTTCTAAGGCGTACACATCCTCAGAGTATTCTCAGGCCCAAGCAGCCATAGATATACTAGATGCAAAGAAAGAAGTATCACTCAGTTGTAACAATAAAAACTAATTAAGTCCATCAACACATTCATCAGTCTGAAGGGATGCAGCGAGCTATAACATGCTATTTACTATAAAGTATTTTCTAAGGAAAAAAAAACATATTAACATATGAAAGATTAAATCTAAATGTACAGAAATCATATACCTTCATTTAGCCACTTACGGCACAGAAAGCCCATTCTCCCATTCTCCTATGCTAATTTCTAGTATTCATCTCCTGGAGGGGCACAACAGTAAGAATTAGCTGTGAAAGAGTCTACTTACAACATAAAAAGTTTAGTTAGTTGTAAGGTTACTATCCCAATCAGCACCTCAGTGTGAAGCAGTGTTTATGGCAAGCAAGGCAAGAAAGAAAAGACAAAAATAAAACCATGTATATAAAAGATGTTGCAAGAGGTTAGTTTCCAAAGTAAACGAAGGACATGGAAAACAGTTTGCACAAAGTACTTCAGTACCAAAGACTGTAACGCTGTCGTATGTGCTTTATAAAATATATGCCGTACATCTTTAAATTATGGGTTTGGTGAAACGGATGTAGACGTATGTCAGAGAAGAATCTACTAAAGAAATATCTTCAAAATATTTTGGCCAGGAGGAAGATCATAATATGGGAGGAAAAACAAAACCAACATTCCACAACTGACAGTTAACATGGCAGAAACATAAATTCAACATCAAGTTTTTAAGCAGCACATTTACTACATTTAACACAGCTAGCACTGAGGAATGGTAACTTCTTAAATTAGTCCAGCTCCCATCTAACTGATTATATTTGCTATCTAAAAGACCATCAGCATGCCAGAGCAGATAGCATAATTGAAATCGAAACTTTAACTGGCATTTCCTCTTATTTTTAAAAAGACAAAAAGCACACTCGAAAAACCCCACCACGAAGCTACAACATAAAAGAGAAAAAAAAAAAGGCAGAACATACATGCTGGTTTTAAATCTGTAGGTGTAAGAATCCCAGGGACACACAGATTAGAAAGCCTGAAGATGGCTGAGAACAGGAAATCAGACTTTATGTGAAAAGTGGCAACAGAGCTCATGCCCCTTTAAAAAATGGAAGCAAAGCCCAATTTCAGTTAAGCAAAAATAACTGATTATTTCTCGAATTGCCAGCTGTAGCCATTTTGAAATAAATTAGAACAAATAAATCAGTCACTGCTTAAAATATTAAGCAGAATTAACCACCATCGTTGCAAATCTAATATGCCTCTCCTGTCACACTTAGCAGTTATGTTGACTTACATTTGCATATTAAAATTCTACATTCTTCTGAACTTCAGCAGAACATTCAGGCAATGTTTACTCATGCCAAGCGGAAGAGACTTCATTATCCACATAAAAAACACCCACAAAATTCATGCAATGACCTCATATGGAAGTATTTACTGAGAGTATAACACTAATACTTAAGCCAGGTATGTTGCCACTGTTACGAACTTTGCCATTGTATAGATACCAAGACCTACAATCATATCCCCAAAAATATTTTCATCAGCAAACTCCAATCTTACATTCAGAAAGGATAAATTATTTTAAAACTTTAAAACACATTAAGTACAGTAGATCCACAAAAGTGGCAACAATATCAAGAGATCACCAAACATCAAGGATTAACCTAGCAGTAAAAGAGAATTACATACTGCCTTACCTATGCTTGAAAAGCATCTACAAGAATGCCAAAACCCAGGAGCGGGTAATGGGAACTGAAAAAGAGGCAATAATCTGCTGTCATTAGTATTTACCTTACTAAAAAGACACTTCCCAAAACAATTACTATATGAACAATAAAAAGGCTTAAATAATAATGACCAAAATATTACAGCTAAATAATTAGGTATCCAGTACAAATGATTCAGTAACAAACTGGTTATGTGGAGAACATGTCAATCTACTCCATAGGTGAACATTCGGAACGAGAAGATATTTAGCAGTACAAACACTGTAACTGCTGCTACTTGTTGACACACTCTCACACAAGCACACTTCCACAGCTAAAAAAACAAAACAGTATAACAGTTTTTTGTAACAGTTTGGCCAATAATTGAACTTTTAACTGAAGAGCAAAAGGTTCCACATAGTATTATTTGATAACGCAAAACAAATAACAAGGAAAAAAAATAATCACACAATGTGATTCTATCATCACATGCAGTAATTCTTTTCCAAGCTACCCACCTTCCTTCAAATGAAGAAGCAGAAGGACTACAAAAAACAAAAGTGTCTTTTAGTACCACTTGACTTCAAAGGCTGCTTCAGCCTCTATTTTTGTGAAAAGGAAATGCATTTTTATCAGCCCCCAAAATGACTACTCTTCTGCATTTCAGGGTGGGGTTTTGTTTGGGGTTTTTTTATTTATTTTTATAATTTATATAAACTATTTGAAAAATGAATATTACTTTTACACATGCACAAATAAACATCTTCAAACTGTCAACATATTACTACCTTCTTTTCAGCTTCTGCACAAATACAAACCATGTTAGACTAAGTGACTACTACAGATTTTTAAAACAACTACCTTGTGAAACTGTTTTCCTTATCAGAATATAAGGTAAAGATGATATGTAAAAATAGCTAATCCCTAAAAACCAATAGCATAATACAGTATTAAAATATTACTATATTCATAAAATCCGAGGATGGTTTGGGTTGTAAAGGACCTAAAGATTATCTAGTTCCAATCCCATGGACAGGGACATCTTCCACTAGACCAAGTTGCTCAAAGCCCCATCCAACCTGGCCTATTAGCTGCAGCCTATATAGCACGGCTAAAAAGCCTACAGCAGACAGCAACTCTTACCAGGTTTTCTAATGCACAGGTTAACTTAAGACGCAACAGCACATTGTTTTTCCAATGAAATTCAATAAAATTTTAAGTTTACATAAAGGAAAACTTTTGTTTCAGTAAAATGGCATTTTTCTATGAGACTAGAAAAATAGACTAGACTAGAATATTTCAGTTGGAATGGACCTACGAAGCAAGCTGTTTTACAGATATAAGCAGGAAAATGTTGTCTCTAATGCATAACACTTCACAGGAAACATTTGTTAAACTTTATGTATACAATCATATTTTCAATCAAATGAATGTTTCCAAACTTTCTGCAATTATAATTTTATTTTAAAAAAGCATCAAGTCTCTATCAGAAAACAGCTTACACCTTTTGTAAAGGCTTTAGAGCTGAACAAATTAAGGTTTTCCAGTGTGCCAACAATCAAAATAACAACTTTCACATATCTAAATCTATTAAACTTGGTTTCTACAAATTCTTTAATAACTTAGCAGTACAAGCGTGAAGTATTTCAGTAGCGTTTCTCCAATAAATTTTGAAAAATAGACACTTAAAACATCACAGGGCTGCATAAGCATCGCATTATTGAGCAAAAGAGGGGGCATAAGAGAAGACTTTGTGTCAACTTTGAAAAGTCTAAAGAGTAACACCTAATGATCAATTTTCTCCGAGGGATGTATAATTTACTACTGTGAGTGTGGTGAGCTGGCCTACTTCCAAAAATTTCTTTTATCATCCAGCAGAAAGAATCAGTGTAAAATGAAAGAAAGTTGGCTGCCTCTTCTTCAGCCAAAATGGCTGGAAAAAACAGTCGTCTGATTTCTGGTTAATAGCAGAAATCTTACATTCCAGTCACCACTGAAATTTTCCTTGATCTCAACAAGGGATGCAGTACCAAGAGATTGACTCCACACTTCATAAAGTTGCCTAATCCTGCAATTAACGTACAACTGTCTTTGCTCAGATAACAATATTAAAAATCTGTTATGGTACTACTAGCAGTGGGAAATTTACTTGTCAAGATTGGTTTGGAAGATAAGTCTACTCTGAATGTCTGTGCGCCAAATTTGTAGTCTCTGCTTTGTGGCTACTGAAAAATATGAAAATGACTAGTAATGGTATAATGGTTAGTGTAGCTATAAAAATCTGTAAAACACTGGTAGGAAGTATGAGCTTCTTCAGAGGGCAAGTGAAAACTTCATGTTTTCAGTGCGGTCTGATACACCAGGTTGTGAGTGGACGAAATGGGAAGTCTGCCCTGGTACTGAAGTATGTAAGTTGTTAACTACTTTCGGTCCTAAAGCTTTGCATTTGCAAAGTAAGGTATTTACAGTAAGGTATTTATTTATCCAATTTTCACATTTTGTTGTCTTCAAATACACAGTTTTCCTGTTGTATAACTTAATCCTAACAAACAGCCCTATCCAGCTGAATTGGTGGTGTTACCTATTGTGGATCTCTGGGTTTTCACTGAACTGTCAGTCTCTTTTGCTCTTCTTTTACCTATGTATACTTCCAGAAGTATCAGTTAGGCTCACTGTGTTCTTTGAAACTTTTCGTCAAATATGGATAGAAGTGAAAATTTGAAGACTGCATCTGGGTTTCTGTAGTAACATTAGGTATCAGAGATGTAGCAGTATTAATTATCTTCCAAACCAATCTTGACAAGTAAATTTCCCACTGCTAGTAGTACCATAACAGATTTTTAATATTGTTATCTGAACAAAGACAGTTGTACGTTAATTGCAGGATTAGGCAACTTTATGAAAGGAAACAGAAAAAGCTTTAGGCTGGCACTAGTGCTAAAACGAGCAGTTTCTCTGCTCCCACTGCTCTGTACTTAGATCTTTGTGCAACCCTTCACCTCATGCTGTCACAAGCACAATCACAAGGTGAGCCAGATCAGGGAATTACTCTGGATTACAACAAACCATTTTTGCCAAGTTAATTTTAACCCAGAGCAAGTCTCTAATCTGCTACTGCAAGAGACTATATAAATAATTATGTCAACGTGGCAGGAAGAACAAGCACACCAACTGAACGGTCCCCTTTGGAGACTGAAGTGTTCACAACACTGCAGCCAGTACCACATGAGGAAATGCAAAGCACTGCTACTTCTGTTTCAAAGCCAATTACTGCATCCTACTCGACATACGATATTCATCACTTTCAGATGACAGCCAGCACAAACACCTTGCAAATGCGATCGTAATCTCACTTGTGACTTTCAGACAATCTCCACAATGTTTCATTTTCTTGTCTACACACAAGCATTTTCTTACTGCACTCTAGTTCTTCATAACCATTAAAGTTAAGTGTGGAATAAAAGCACTCACTGAGGCAGGCATTGGTCATACCATATGAAGTGCGGAGTACAATTTTGCACACTTGAATCAATAATTCTTTTGAAATTGACATATTGCAAGTAGGTTGCACTACCATTCTTCAAATTAGTCTTCTTGTAGCACAGGAAGAAGTGTATTAATGTTCATAAGCCAATCTGTTTAGTTTTTTAAATTACTTCAAGATATTTTTGTAGTCACAAACACTAAGTGACAGATTAGGAGGCTTCAGATTTTCCACATTTTCTGATATAAACTATATTATCTTAGCCTCCAATTAATTTATCTGGCACTGTTACCTACTGTAGAAATTAGATGCAGTCACAAATCACTTTAAAGCATCTCTTTAGAAAATGTTTGGGATTTTTTCCGTGCTTGTCAAAAAGCATTTTTGACCATTTCTGTTTAAGACTACCAGGTGGCTGAAGTTCTCAAACCTTCAACTGCAATATTTTGACACTAATATGGAGAAAGGGTGGTGATCATGAGCAGTACCTTGGCTGCCATCAGTCTTGATACATGAGATGTTGAGGGTGAGTACCACAAGATAGCAGGCAACCAGCCTATTATTAAACATCCTCCCCTCAAAAGTCCTACCGTATACATTGGATGTATTCACTAGGATTAACTAGCTGTCATTTACTTGTCAATAGCTTAATATAACCCGTTTTCTCCATATAAAGAGTCTGGCTTCTTTGAACGGTTCCAAGATGACTAAATCTGGCCCTCAAGAATAAAGACATACAGCAACTGCAAATGTCACTGTTTCTTTTAACTGGCATTCTCCTAAGAATCTACAAATAAGAAACAGAACCCAGAAGAATGCAATTTATGGTACCTTGGAGTTAAAAGTAATTCTCTTAAGAATGCCAATTAAAAGAAATACCAACATTTACATCCACCTAAAGCTAGCATTTTCTACAACTGTAAATACAAGAGATACCAGCTTAATTATCTTGAAACTGAAAAACATGGACGGCACAAAAAAGTCAAGACTACAGCTTTTAAAAAAAAACAGACACGTTAAGGCAAAATTCAGATAAATATCTGAATACCACAGAGCAATCACATGGCTGATCTCCTTGCATTTAGTAGTTCCCTTACACTTAGCACTTGCAGTCCCAGGATTAAATGATACAAAGCTCAAAAGCAGGAAGAGAAGATTTAAAGGAAAAAGCATGAGCACTGAACTAAGGAATATATAGGGTAAGAAAACACTCACAGGTCTACACAGGGAAAAAAAGAACTATAGTTTCCCTGTCATACACCCTGAACTCAGTAATTGCAAATATGTCAAATGCCAGTGTCAACAGTCCACGTCTGCAGCGTTTGCCACAAGCAAATTGGGAAAGTTACGTTATTCTTTTAGCTTCTTATGTTAATTCCGCTCCCAGACACAGACTTCTGGGGGGGAACGAGAGGAGACAAGCCCTGCTGTTCCAGTCAGACTGAAAAAAACCCCCAAACCGAGAGGCCAAGCAGCTAGTGCTTTACAACCATTTACAAAGTTAAAACAACGCTGACTCAAAGCTCTATCGCGATCCGGGCACCCACATCACAGCTCAAGACCAGGAGAGGCCGAGAACACAGGAAGGTGCCGGCTTCGTGTCATTCGCATCCTCACCACCACCTCTGCAGGGAAACAATGGGGAGCGCCAGGGCACCTAAGGGGAGCCGGTCCCTCGCCCCCCTCACCCGGGCCGGCCGCGGCCGGGCACACCCCGCCCTCGCCTCCGCCGCTCGGTCTCCAGACCGGGGCGGGGGCCGCGGGTAACGGCGACACTCGCCGCCCCTCCCTCGCTTACTCCCCCGCCGCCTCTCACCGCCTCAGCCCGCAGCCGCCTCCCCGGTCCTGCGCTGAGGGGCGGGAGGCGAGGGCATCCCGGGCAAAGAGCGGCAGGCGCAACAGGCACCCTGCTGCGGCCCGGGGACGGAACCCGAGAGCCGGCTGGCAGGACCGGCGGGACAGGGAGCCCCGAGGGGCACCATCCGCCGGGGGGACCCGTGCACCGGGCGGCACACCCCTCGCATCTCCCCCGGAGAGCGCTGCCCAGGGGGCAGCCTCCCCACAGATACTGAGGCCGCGTCCAAGGCGGCAAAGAAAGACATTACCGAAAGAGACGGAAAAATAAAGCAGGGCGGCCAAAAGCTGCTCCGACACACGGCAAAACACTAAGGTCCCTCGCTCGGGCGGCCCCGCCAGCGGGTGCCCTCGGCAGAAACCACGGGGTTCAGCCCGTTTCAGTGGCACCACAGGCCCCGGCCGGAGCGAGGTCTCAACATGGACACCATGACTGAGGAAACGCTCCATCCCCCGCGGCGGCCACGGGAGGACGGGTGGAGCGGGGCTTTACATCGCTCTCCCCCGCCACAAGGGCGCGGCGGAGCCCCCGGCCTCCGCGCTGGGGGAGGGGAGCGGGCACAGGTAGCCACCACGAGCACACACCCTCCCGGCCACCCCGGCCCCCAGGCAAGGAGGGCGTCAGCGCCATCTGCACGATAACGCCGGCCGGGCCCGGTGGCACCTGGGCAGGCGCCGCGTTACATCACCGCCCCCTTCACCCTCCGGGGCCCGGCGGCGGCCACATGGCAGCGGGGGTAGCCGAAGGAGGAGGGAGAATGAGGAGGGCGGGTGCCGGGAGAAAGGTGCACTCACGGGACCGGGAGAAGGGCCGCTCCCAGCCGGCCATGGGAGGGGTGGTGGCGGCCGCCGGGGGCTGCCCGTCTCGCCCGGGAGGGAGCTCGGCGCGCGTTACCTGCCCGGGTGGCTCCCCAGCTCCCGGTCGCTCAGCGCCGCCGTGTAAATCTTCCGGTATCTGTCGGCCAGGGCCTTCCCGGAGAGCAGCAGCTGGTAACGGCTCCGGCAGCCGAGCGACGGCGCCGCCAGGGCGCCGGGCAGGGCTCCCAGCCCGCCGGCTGAGCCTTCTTCGGGCCCCATGGACCCCGCCGGGCCGGAGCCGCTGGAAAGGAAGAAGAAGCCGCCCTCGGCCCCGGTGCAGGCGGCGGCGGCGGCTCCCGCAGAGGCGGCGGCGCTCATGCCCCTCCCCGCCCGCCCCCTGCTGGCTGCGCTGCCTCCCGGCGCGACACGGACACAGGCGGCTCCCACCGCCTTTACCGCCGGGGCCCAGCCATGGGGAGGCCGCAACAGCCGCCGCCGCCGCCCTCGGCGGTGCACATCCACGCGGAACGGGGCCGGGGGGTGCGGGAACACCCGTCTCCTCCCCTCAGCGGCGGCTCGGAGGTCCTGCTGCCAGCCCGCTCGCCTTCAGCCCCGGGCGCAGCGCCGGCCGCCGCGCCGAGCTCTGGGCAAGACCGTGTGCCTCCGGGACGGGGGCTGGGGGAAGCAGCCGTTCGCTTCCCCCTTCCCCCTACGGGGATGGGGGGGGGGGAGTTGGGGGCGGAGGCCGGCGGCTGCCGCGTTTCCGCGGAGTTTCGCTTCGGCGGCGCCACCGCCCTCTCTCCGCACAGCCGCACCGGCCCCGCCTTCCGCCCGCCTCCTCTCCGCGGCCAGCCCTGCCCCAGGCCGCATGCGCCGCCCGCGCCCGGCCCCTGCGCGGCCCCCGGGAAATCCGGGACTCGGCGGGAGCCCGCACCTGAGGCAAGGGGCGGCGGGCAGAGGGGTCGCCGGGTATCGGGCCGGGACCCACGAAGTCATGCCCGTGGGGGGGGGGGGTGTGGGGGTGTGTTGGGCTTCGCGCGGAGCTCATCTTTCGCCGTGCCGACACTGCTTGCCTGTTTGGTTTTATTTAGGTGCCTTGCTGTGTTTGGACAAGACGCAGAAACTCCTGGTTTTAGCGAGGACAGCTGTTGCAGTCTTGTCATGTCTCTGTAAGGGCCCACGTCAGAGCCCTTACGTACGTTGCACCCAAACGTAGGGTTTGGGTGCAAGAAGCCTGGTGTGACCAACTGTAGCAGCTACACCGCAGTGCGCTAATCTTCGCCCCCCCCCCCCCCCCCCCCCCCCCCCGTGCCTGTGCTTTGTAGTGCTAGCTAGGCAGGGTCTTTTCCAGGAGCAGTAGCCTCTCTTCCTTAATGCAGAGCTCACTGAATCTAGGTGCTGCATGAGGCTAAGATTTCCTTAAGTCATCTTCTGCTCTGCTGTCATGAGACCCTGGTTGGAATATTGCATGCAGTTCTGGTGTGCCCACCATGAGGACATAGAGCTGTTAGAGCAAGTCTAGAGGAGGGCCACGAGGATGATAAGGGAGCTGGAGCACCTCCCATACAAAGATGGGCTCAGAAAATTTGGGCTGTTCAGCCTGGAGAAGAGAAGGCTGTGTGGAGACCTCATAGCAGCCTTTCCAGTATCTGAAGGGACCCTACAAGGGTGCTGGAGAGGGACTCTTCATCAGGGACTGTAGTGATAGGACAAGGAGTAGGACCTTCAGACTTACATGGGAGATTTCGGTTGAAGATATGGAAGAAGTTCTTTACTGTGAGGAGCACTGGAACAGGCTGCCCAAGGAAGCTGTGAATGCTCCATCCCTGGCAGTGGACAAAGCCAGGTTGGACAGGGCTTTGGGCAACGTGTTCTAGTGGGAGGTGTCCCGCCCATGGCAGGGGGGTTGGAACTAGATGACGTTAAGGTCCTTTCTAACCCTAACTATTCTATGATTCACCAGCTCCAGGATACCTCACCTGCTTTTCAGAGGATAAAGAAGGCGTGGCAGCAGGCACCCTGGCAGTAGATCTTATATCCTTTCATCCAGGTTACTTTCTTATGTTCATATCTCTTACATTGATGTTTTTTTATCTGTTAGAATTGTAGCCCTTCAGTTTTGCCACACTTTCTGCTGCTTACACAGCTAAAAATTTCAGGTGTACAGGCCAGAATACATGTTATGGGGCAGGGGGAGAGAAGTCTGCATGCCAAATTGGCTTGGATGGCAGTCTGCAGAAAACTGTCATCCAAAGAAAGTGTGTGCTGTCATATTTTCTTCTTTTTATTCTCCCCTCCAAAAAAGGACCTAAATAAAGTCTGGAATTCTGCTGATTCTGAATACAGATAAATATATTTGCAAACACTTTCCTTCTGCATAACAGCAAATATAAAAGACATATGCAGCTGTTCTCTTTCTTAAGCTTGTGTATTGCCCACCGATGCTTTCAAGCCAAGTTTCAAGCACTTTTTTACAGAGAACTGGGGATGCCAAAACCAGTAAATTCATACAGGTTTTCTGAAAGGTAGCTGTCCAGGTAGCAGAAAGACAGATTTGTCCCATCACTGAAGAAAAAGCTACTTTCTGAATGGAGTTAGAGGAACCAGAGACCATCCAAGAAGTATTTAAAATACCATTTCAAAAGCTTTCATTTACAATTATTCTACTGTAGTTGGAGAAAAAGAAAAGCATAATCTGGCAGTGATAAAAGGAGAACCAAGAATTATGTTAACCACTACCAAATTGCGTTACCTCTGAGAATCGGAGTAACAAATCTGTCTAGCTCCTTTTTTAGGGATTACCTAAAATCATTCCTACAGGCAGGAAGGGGGTAGGAAACAAGGGAGAATAGAAAATCAAAACCCCACACCTTTTAGCTCGTTTTTGTGTTTTAAGCTGTGCTCCTTTAGATCCAAACCTTCACCAAACATATTCTGCTTGACAAACAGACAATCGTCTGTTGTAACATTGTCCATCACATCCCAAAATCATTCTTCTGCACTAATGCTGTTGTAGCCATCTTAATGCATGTGCCATAAAAGCTAAGTGCTGGCAAACTTCTGTGAAAGTGATGCAATTTATTGCAATTCTTGCCTATTGCTCCAAACTCTGGAATTTGCCTGGGCTTGTGGTGTAGAGCCACACACAGTGTGGTGAGCATTATTCTTTGCAAGCTGCAACTGCTACACGACATCTCTTTTTTTTTTTTTCTTTCAAGTCCTTTTTGCTTTTAGGGGGATCTTGCTGAGTGTCCACAGTGCAGAGTCCACCTTACATAAGCTTCAGCCTGTGATGAGCAATAGTGTTTTGACAATGCAACTAGGATTTGCCAAGCAATAATAACTCTGGACCTTCTTTATAGTCTATCTCCAAGCTCTCTTGACTCAAAATACAAAGAGTAGTCTCTAACTTGGGGGGCTGTTAATGGCACCAGTTGGGAGCTGAGTGTTCAGTCCTCATTCATTGTCATATTTTCACTTTTTGTGTGGTCTTCAGAGGAAGCCACCTTTTCCTTTTTTCTTTTCCCCCCTAATATGGCTGCAGTACTCATATTCTTTCTCTGGACTAATTCTGGGCAATAATGCCAGTATTGTGCCACATAAAAACATTCAGGAGTACACATTTCATCTGGACCAGCCTTATGCTAAGTCTGATCTTGACTATACTTCTGTAGTTAGCATCAACTACAGTTATGTAGTTTGGTATTTTGTTCAATTTTGGTGGTGGTCATTTGCGGTTTTGTGCTATTGTGGTTTGTTTTGGTTTTTTTTGGTTGGTTGGTTTGTTGTGTTTTGTGGGGTTTTTTTTTAAAGTGGTAGTATAGTTTTGAAGGCTCCATTTGCACCAGATTAGCCCTTTGCTTTATGTAGCTGCAGTACATATTTGAAAGAGGGATTTATTATACCAGCAAAACTCAGTTAACTGTTAACTGAAAACCACTGTTAAGAGCTTTGCAACCAGAACATGTCTTATTTCTGACAAAACTCAACTATTTTCCTGCTTGCTAACATCTGCTTGCCATTACAGAATGAAGGACTTCGTCAGTCAGCCTCTCCCTTTTACCGTAAGGTGGGGTTTTCAGCAGTTGCGTTCATTCACTTGGCACCTTTATAAATAAGTTTTAGCAGAACAATTTGTTCAATGATGTCATCCAGAATCAGAGTCTGGCAGTCTGTCTTGTTCACTATCACTGCGTACATGGATCAGCGTTTTACAAACGTGAGTTTCAACACAGCAGAACAAGAATTTCCACCAGGTAATTCGAAAGCTCCTCTATCCTGTATTATGGATCATAAAGGAGAAAGTTAGATTTCATGACCTAACCCTTATACTTTTCAATTGTATTTCCAGGGCTTCATTTATTTAAGCTTTCAAAAGATGATATGAACCAATATAGTAATTTCTTCACAAGCAAGCGGGGAGTTTGGAATAAGATAACTTCAAAATATGTAAGCTAGACAGTTTACATATCAAATTGCAGCCAGGGAGTTATGAATCACAGAATTCAGTACTTGTGCAATAAAACTTGCAATTTACTACAGTCAGGTGATGTTAGTTCTTTGTTCACCTGAAGCAACTAGCTCTTACCATCAGATTTTCTCCATAAATAGGACTTAAAGCAGTAGTAAGTGGGAGGGGAAGAAGTATTCTCCTGGTCACTAAGCTTCTGTTATGCTCAAGATGTATTGTAAGGCTGTTAATATGATTAGTTAAAAAGAAAATTTTTCATCACGTAGTTCCAACAAAGCTAAAGTTTATTTTTGCATTCTTACTCCATAATGTCCATCTATCTTCATTTTAAGTTGTCGGCATTTATTTTGAGACTTCGTTATTTGGAGGGAGCCAAACCCACCAAACTTTACAACCTAATTCTTGCCCTGTGCTTTTTTTTTTTTTAATTATGAAGTTTTCTTTAATGATAAAAAGCACAGGACAGGCACCATACTGCCTCCATACTAGAGACAAGGCCTTCTCCATTCCTATAAGGGAGATGCTTGTTCCTCCCTATCCAGTTGTTTTCCAGGTCAAATAGTGATGCCAATACGCTTACTTGTGTTTAGTTTCTATATAAATCATAAATGAAGGAAAACAAAGCTCTTATATTTTAAAAATCAAAAAAAAAAAAAGGAAAAGAAAAAATTCAACTCTCCAAATTTATTTGCTTTTTCATGGCTTTTTTGCAAGTCAAGTTTTCCAAATCTTAATTGTAGATACATGCTGAAGGAAAACAAACAAACAAAACCTTTATTTATTATGCCAGCCATCCCAAATCCCAGTTTGCTAACCAAGAGGTCCCTCTGTGCACCCTTTTACCCGCTTTTGTCTTCATACTTTCTATTGCGTCTAATATGTAGACTTTAATTCTACCTTAGCCAAACTCTATTGTCTTCTCCTTTAAATGCTTTCTTTAGAACTCACTCAGTACACACACACACACACAAAAAAAAAAAAAAAAAAGAATTTGTGAAAAGTAAAAGCTTACAGTTCCAGCACCTGAACTCTATTGGAAACTAAATTAGCTTGGCAGACATAAAGAACGCTCACAGTTCAAATGTGCTAATCTGCAAGCAGTAATCTTGTATATCCCAATTAGAAAAATGGGATGAGATTATTTCCATTTCTACTGTGCTTTCACACAAGACTGAAATCACATTATTGAGATTTCTCAAATAGATAAAACAGGTCAATTTTAAATTCAAATTCCAGACTCTGAGCAGGATGCTAGGGATTATATTTAGGACAATAGTGTTGTCAGCAAAAGCTTTGGAAGTCTAGCTAGGAAACTGAAGGGATGGTGCTGTGGTCACAGAAGAAAGCAGTCTAGGATGCTTAAAAACCCACACAGTTATCCATGGACATATTTTTAGTAGCTAAGATATTTAAAACTGTTTTATTGAGCAACTGTAAATTAAACTAAGCCCTTTCAGGCTCTGTGTTGATTTTAAAATGCAGAGTCCCAGGGTTCAGTTAAATTAATAGCTGAGTGAACTTTCCCAGCTACAAGTCCAATCACACAGGGATTTTCTAGACATGAATGGTCACGTTGCATTTACAGAACTCTGAGGTTTATGCGTGTACCAGTTGCTGCACTGGTCACATTATTGTCTGCAGGATTCTTTCTTTTTATTTATTTTTTGCCCTGAAGGCTTATAATTACTAAGGAATACCACATTAGTCACTTGACAGATGATTTTCTTACTAATATGTATCAGTAGGGCAGCCAAAAGGAACTTCCCATTTCAACCAGTCCCGAGAACAAGCACTGTTTCTGATATTTCTAGGAGAATACAATAAACAGTTACACCAAAAGGCAAGCATACAATCCACAATTTATTATTCTAATTACATTATAACATTTTTCAAAGCATTTGGACAAAGCTTGGTAATTATTTCTGTGACATTCTCCATTTCTACTGCTTCCCATGCTAGACTCTGCATCTCAGTGTACGGATTTTGCCAGTTCTGCCATGAGGTACGGCAGTTTCTCATACAGTTTAGTAACACGCTTCACATTGGGAATTGGTTCTCTGTTCTGGAGGCTTTTGGCTGACCTGATAAGACAGGGAATAGATCTTAGCCAACTGGCTTCCTCAGTCCTTGTTCTCCTGTCTGCTCCCATTCCTCTAACTCGGAGTTAGGAGTCCATTTAATTCTCTTCTTTGCTCCCCAAAATTCTTGTGTTGCAGATGGTTCTGCTCGCCTATATTTAGAAGCATCAGATGCTGTGCCTACAACAGTATTGAAGGCAACAGTTTTGAAGCATTTCCCTCAGAATGCCACCCGCTGTAGATTAATCCAAGTCCTATTATTGTTGTATGTTTTACCTTCTTTTCTGTTTTTTTTTTTTATTTTATTTTTCTTTTTTTTTCTTTCTTTCAAAGCTTTAGTATGATTTATATAGAGGCATCACTTCTGGAGACTCTGAAATCTCTGATTTTACAGTTTAGCATAATTTGACATCTACATGTGCAGGATCTATGAACTGTTTATAACAAGAGGCATCTGCCGTGGACAGGTTATCAGGATCTTTAGTTGGAAAATTAGGGGAAAAAAAGCCCTGTGGGTATTCTTATAGCCACTGTGGTACATGATCTCCCAAAGGACATCAAGAAAGCCTCTGCAAGAGGTGCATTTCAAAGCTGGTAGTCTGAGTGAACGACAACATGCTATTTTCTTGCATCTTTGTTTTCCTGAGTCAGAGTTTTATTCTATTTCTTTGTCTCTGGCATGGAGCATAACTCCATCATTCCTTATTCATCTTCTTTGCTATCCTTTTTACAAATCAAACAGGGCACAGATCCTCCCTGATAAGATTGCTATCACATTTAATAACACACTAACTTTGAAGCTCATGCTCGGAAAGCATCTTCTCTTTCTTTACTACCAACTTAGACCCACTGAAGAAAGATTCCTCCCTAGTTAGAAGGAAGTCCTAGGTAATGCAACTAAATTGACATGTCTGACTTATTAGGCCAAATCAAGGGACCAAGCACTGAGTGAAATAGATGGGATCTTTCACTTGCTTCCCTCCGTCACATGCATGTGCACAGACACACAAAGTAGAGCTATGTGGCTCTGTAGTTCAGAAGCTGTGCAAAAGTAAAGTCCACTCACATTAGGTGAGGATGATTTTTAAAGTTCTTTCACCTCTGTAGGGGTGGGAAAAACCCCAAAGTTGTTAAATCAAAAATAATATTTTGTTATCCAGTCATTCGTAGCAACACTTAAAGAAATGGGTACAGCTTCACAAGATTAGTTTCATGCTCATGCTTCCTGTGGATGAACTTGAGAACAGATCATGCCACATCTTCTACTTCCCAGGAAATTGTTCCAGGTGCCTTAAATGAAAGGTTATCTTCATGTTTGTTTGGGGGTTTCCTCTAATTTCTTGCTGAATTTGTTCTATTTTTTCATGGACTATTTAAATGTATAGCCATGCCTGAGATGTGAGAGGGCAGGGGATTGGAAATAAAAAATGATAAAAAAAAGCAACAAAACCCAAACATACCTCCCCCAAACAAAACAAAACAAACAAAACAACAACCAGAACCAAACAAACCACAAACACAAGCCTCTTTATTCACCTATTTGAAAAAAATACAAGAAATATAAACTTTTGGTTAAAATTGAGGATTTGAACCAGAGTTAATTTCAGTGTCTCTCAGTGTTTCATGTTTGGAAGAATGCCATAATAATTAGGCTAGCAAATCTCTATGAAGGAACATCTACACTGAGCAAATTCTAGGTACACCGTATTTCAGCACGTAGTGTTGTGACTAGTGAAACCATTTGCAGAGGTAGACTGAACACACCAATATGTGTTTCTCTCCTTCTAATCCCACAGGAGTTTAGAACAACAGATGAGAAAACAAAGAAACCACCTCTCTTCCCATCTCCAAAAACCTGCCAAACATCTATCTATCTCATCAGTTCTGTCAAAAAAAGTTCTCTGTGGTAATATAAGAAAAGGAAGAAACACAAGGATGTGAAGGCTGTGTACCGTAACAGCGGAGTAGAAAAATTAAAAAAGGGGGGAGGGATGAGAAGACAGTAGTTCAGGAACCCAGTTTAACTTGAATTCTCATAGAAGTTATTACAGCAGGAAAGGTTCAAACAAGAGTCTAGTTCCATTCGCCCTCATATAGGTATCACACTAATAAAACAACAAGAAAAAAAACCTACTAAAAACACCCAACCCCCCCCCCCAAAAAAAAATACCCCAAAGTCCAAGGATCAAAGGAATACTTGGATTATTTTGTTTGGGTTTTTTGTTTGTTTGTTTGTTTTTTATGTAAAATTGTACAATCAGAAGCATTCAGCTTCAATTTCTCATGAGGAAGAACAGGGTAACCTATTTGAAGAGTATCATGTTTTAAGGAAAGCTGTGTTTGAAAGTTACTAGATTCATATAGAAAGTTCTCCCTTGGGTTTTTCAAGATATTTATTCAAGAAATAAGAGTTCTGTCAGAGAGATGCTTTTGGAGTACCACAAAAACTCTAATTTGGGACCAGATTGTAATATCAATCAGAAACCAACAGAGAGGAAAACTCTTAGGATTCTCCATCAGACTTAGGCGAAATGTGAACTTGAGTTACCCAAGCACATCTACATCTTAGATTACAAGATAGAACAAGAAAATAAAGTGGTATCACAGAAGACTGAGCAGCAAACTAAAGACAATTGGGGGATTAAGTGAGAATCACAGAATCATTAGGGTTGGAAGGGACATCTGGAGATCATCTAGTCCAACCCCCTTGCCAAGTCAGGGCCACTTAGAGCAGGTTACACAGGAACGTGTCCAGGCAGTTTTGAACGTCTCCAGAAATGGAGACTCTACAACTGTCCTGGGCAGCCTGTTCCAGTGCTCTGCCACCCTCAACTTAAAGAAGTTCTTCCTTATATTTAAGTGAAACTTCTTGTGTTTTATTTTATGGCCACTGCTCCTCGTCCTGTCACTGGGAGCCACTGAAAAGAATCTGGCACCATGCTCCTGGCAGCTGCCTTTGAGATATTTGTATGCATTAATGAGATCCCGTCTCAGTCTTCTCTAGATTAAACGGGCCCAGCTCCCACAATCTCTCTTCATAAGAGAGATGCTCCAGACCCCTGGTCATCATACGCTGAGAGTAAAAAAATACAAACAGAAACACCTTTGCAAGAAGTAGAGCATGTAGAGTGAGAAGAAGCAGACCTAAGAATCATTCTGCATTTAAACAGAGTTTCTGTATTTGGGAGAACCAAAAAACACACTTGAGAAATTTAGACAATGCCCTAAACAAACCATGTATCTTAGAACATATTAAAATCCTCTTTGGACCAGCGTTGTAGCTGTAGCAAAAAGTGGCTTGTTCAAGAAACAGCTATAGCCAGTGTCTGAAATGTTACTCTAAATATGAATGGAACACATACTTGCTTCTAATAGACATTTTAATGTGTATTACAAATGTTGTTAAGAGTTTTAAGATAAAGAATAATTATGAAAGCGGAGAGGTAACATGATCAATCTTTGGGAAGATTCATCCCAATATGAATGCCTGAGAACTAAATACAGCTTCTTGAACGAGTGCCCTAACACCAGTTGCAACCTACTAAACAGTCCTTGATTTTGCTGTCCGTTTTAAAATAGCTTCTGTTTTAGAGGGAGGAATACCTGAAAATGGAAAAAAAAATCAAGAAACCGACCTAGAGAGGGATGGAACAGGAAAGGAAAAACTCAAATTCTTGCAAATGGGTAATAATCACAAGGAATAAATGATAGTACAATAAACAGAGCAATGACAAACAAGAAGTAAGGTCACACCAGAGCACAATGGTAGATGTATACATACACTCAAATAAATGTCTGCATTCATCAACATTTCTTACTTCTGACTCAAATCATAGAATCAACTAGGTTGGAAAAGACCTTTAAGATCATCAAATCCAACTGTTACCCCAGGACTGCCAAGTCCGCTACTAAACCATGTCACTGAGAGCCTCATCTGCAAGGTTTTTGAACACTTCCAGGGACAGTGATTCCACCACTTCCCTGGGCAGCCTGTTCCAATGCCTGATTACCCTATTGGTGAATAAATTTTTCCTTATATTCAATCTAAAAATGCCACTGACCCACCTATGTAAAGTTATTTTCTTGGAGTCCTTACATTACTGTGGAGCAGCCAGGCACTTTTCATTCCATTATCACTGAAGACAGATATTAGGAAGATCTACAGGACTAAGCTTTTTAAAACTAACTGGTCCTAGAGACAAACCACAAGAAGAGCTCTAAAAGCCTTGGCTGAAGATTCAAAAATCTTTATTTCTCCCCCACTAGAACTGTTCTGGCTCTTAAACAGCTTTTAACAGAAGAGAACTAGAACACTAAATTTGTGCTAGTATCAGAAGTATAAACAGAATGACAAGAATAATTACTCTCTAACGTCACTCTTCAGGTAACAGAAAGGGCTGCGGTGCTAGACAACTAAAGATGAAATAGCATTAGTTATGCTTTTGCATAAAAGTAGGTCTCATTAACTAGATCTCCTTTCTCTCTTTGACAGAACTAAAGGTATGGGCTTCCAGGTTACTACACAATATTCCAACTCAGACATTAACACCATATGGACTGTAACATAAAGTATTAACTAGCTGATTAACAAGTACTTCTTAAGATGTATCAGTCTATGTGATTTATCCTGTAATAGAATTCACTTCTACAACAAAGAATGCTTCTACCATTGTCCACTCTTATACAGTACAGTAACTACAGTAACTAAAAAATCAATACTGTACCAAAAAAAAGAAAAAAAAACCAAAACCACAACCCCCCCCAAAAAACCACAAAACAACCACTAAACATCCACAGAGCTACATCTTTTTTAATTTTTTACTTAGTAGGTTCTTTCCCCTCAGAAAAAGCCTCGAAAGGATTTTTAATACCAATATTAAAAAATAATAATAAACAGAGAGGCTTTATTTTGCAAATAAAAAAAGAGTTCTTCAGTTCATCAAGAAAGCAACAGCCTACTGCTAACCTTCAGTTCACACAACAACTCTTACCTTCTTTCCACCTTTATCCTTCAGGTTATCAGCTGGGAATCATATACGTTACCTGATTCGCGGCTGTGCAGTTTTTTCCCACGAAGTGAGACAGGCTGTTTTCCTAAGTCCTTAAAGAATCCATACTCTGTGACCATAACATCTAAGCATAATATTGTATCGAAAAGGACTTAATGTGTTAATCCTTGATTACAGAATGGAGAAGTGAAGTTATTCTATCTTTATATACCATGTTGTTGAATTATACCTACTCCTCCTGCCATTGCACTTAGTAGAAGCATTCCTTACTGAGTTTAGATTGCCATAAAAAAGCTTGGATACCTGCTAGCAAGATAGAAACATCCTTCAGATTGGAATTCAAAGGTGCTTAGCTGGAACAAGGAGTAAATCTAACCTTGTCCATTTTCCATGCCCCAACAGTCAGTGAAGACATGCAGGATCTTATACTATTGCATATTTGTTGGAATATCAGAAACACTATTCATGTATATATTTTACATGTTTCTATGGAGAGATTAAAGAAGTATTTAGAAACAAATGATTCCTCAGCAAGCATCAATATGGGCAACTATAAGCTCTGGTCACAAAATTTAAGGTTTTAAAAATAGCAACTTCTAAAGCAAAAATTGTCTAAACTACAGTATAATGTTTGTGGCATTAGTGCAATTAGGAATCAAATATGATGACTTCTCAAATATTTTGTGAAAAAGAGTGTTCACTAAAGCACGTTGTTATATAAATTTAATGCCAGGCCAATATTTTGTGTTGTAGAAATCATTAGACATCAGGTGAAGGAGCAGCCATGGAACTTTTTAAGTAGAAACTTATCATTTGGGTTATATCCATATCTGTTTACATGCCCTATATTTTTATAGGCTAGAAAGCAAAAAGTAGAATGAATTTATATGTTATAAAGTTTAATATTGCTATATTCCTCTTCTATAATTTTAAAAAAGCTTCTTAATTATGATTGATTGACTACTGAGTAACTATAGAGCAGGTGAATTATTAGCCAATTAGTTTAATTTTTAGTTTTGAATACTCTTGTTTTTTTAAAACTGGTGTAGCCACATTTACTAAATAAAACCAAACCAAAACAAAACCAGAAATACAAGAATGATGTTCAGTGAAGTTTTACCAAGAAATGAATCATCAACTTTGTGAATGCTATATCCTTATGTTTGTATAAAGCCATACAGATAGAGGTATTTGGGGCAACATACAAAAGAAGTAGTCATATACAGATGGACTATCTCCACTGCTTTCTTCCAGAGCCACTTCCAGGTGATGTGAGGCTAGGACTGTTCACAACACAGTGCTCAAAATAATCTTGAAGCAGTATGTGTAACTGTTGAATTTAGGATAACTTGACAAGTCTCTTAACATCTCCCTCCATTCAAAACAGTTATTGAAAAAAAAATATTTCAAAGCAATGAAGTATAATATAAATTTAGTTAGCTACATTTTGATGAATTTTTCAAGTATTTCCTGCTGACAACATTCACACTTGGAATAAGCTGGAAGCTGACTTATAAACTCTTTTCTAGGGTAGTTGTTCCTGTCATTAAATAGGCTTTTTTACTCTAAATTTAGTCATCTAAAGGTTAGGCATCTCAGACTAATCTGGCTCAAAATTTAACTAAGTACATAACGTATCTCAGTCTATTACTAGCAGCTAATAATCAATATCCTCCAAGCAGGATTCACTCATTTTACCCACCTATGTATGTATTAGCTGTTTTGCCTCCACTAGACAAGTTCTTTCCATAGTAAAAGAGAAGAGGCAAGTATCTCTAAAGACCAATTCATCCCATTGTCTTAGGTGTTTGTTTTTATGGTGGAATGAATTGCCCCCTACAGGTGCCTACCATATTTTAATTAGAGTTTATACAGATAAAAAGTACATAAAAGCTTTAGACATCTTTTAATCAGGCAGTTACGATGCTTTTCCAGTTTCTTTACACATCCTGATGCAATGCAAAGCAGCAAAATATGAAAGCAGATATGGTTTATGGTGCAAGTCTTTCTAGAATGGGGTGATGGAGCCATGCTTTTGATTTCTGCGGTTAGAAGGCCATTTACTCTGATTATAGGTGAGCACTGAATGTAATTTACCTTTGGATATGGCTCTGTTCTCTTTGTAAGAGCAAGTAAAATGAAAATATATTCATTCTCGTTAGCCATTAAACTCTTACTTAGTCATTTTCACCAAAGGTCTTCCAGCAAGCCCTACCAACCTCATTCCATGACCTCTACAATAGCAAAAGTCATATTTCAAAGTTCAAGAATCTTGCTGATCAGCTACTGTCATTTTATTTTCCACATCAGTTCATATTTAGTTGAAGCTATATCCCAGTGGAGTCCTCAGACCTTAATTATTAGAGAGCTCCTAGCTGCAGCTCATCTTATTAATTTTCCATTGCACTTAAACCATTTTTGTTGTTGTTGGGGTTTTGTTTGGTTGGTTGTTCGTTTTTTGGTTGTTTGGGTTTATTTATTTATTTATTATATATGGGAACTGCTTTTGACTGCTACTTTACATTGGTTGGTCAGCTGATCCATTAACTTGTCCTGGTTTTAGGGAGTTCTGCAACAAGTTTCCTTTGGTTCTAAAATTTATAATTTTGGCTTTCCTAGATCTTTTTTACCTCATGAATTTCCAGAATTTTACTTCTGCTATGTTCAGCGAAAAATAGAAAACTGGGACTTAATTTATTCTTGTCTGAACCTCAATTAACATGTTTATGCTAAGGCTGTCGGCCATATAGCCCCATGCAATTTTTTGATATATGTGAAGTTAAGGTGGTCCCTCTTGTGCAATAGAATTAATTTTCTCTAATATTAAAGAACAGACCAGGAATAGCTCTTAAAAATTCAAGACCTTCCGATTTATTTAGTTAGTTATTTACTTAGCACAACTCTGTAAAAGTTATGATGAAGCTACTAGGGCTATTTGGCTTTGCAGAAATGCAGTGAGGGAAAATACAGGTTTAAGAAGTTTGGTTTATTTGGATAAAATGAACTGAATTATAGGCAAGCTAATAAACATGTTAGTTTACTGGCAGACGGACTTTAATTACCATTTAAAAATCTTACTGATGTCTAGTAAGGAAAGCGAAGCTGTATCTTTATGAAGCTGGGATGTCTTGGATGCTTAGTAATTTGTTTTTGAAAGCACCCAAGTTCAAAGTTAGGTTACATTAGTAACTTAGCATGGTGATTTGGTAATAGAAGCTAATATAAATTCAGTTAAATGAGTGTATCTATTAGTAAATAATGTTTTAGAAATGCCTTGGAAATTAATATGTTGGGTAGTTTAGGAAGTCTGAAAGGTATAAAGAGAAAAGAAACACATTTCTTTGAAGAAATATGTTTCCCCATAATTTTTTTATTAACATGAAGCTAGACTTTCTACCAGGTTATTTTAGAGGTAAACCGGCAATCAGGCTGGAGCTTTGATTCTACTAATTAAATAAATTTAAGCTTGCTTCTTGATTTCTACTATATTAAACCTATAACTTCCTTTAATAATCCTAAAGTGACTAGTCCAGGATGAATGCAGCAAAAGAAACAAGTGTTGACTGAGTCCTACCTAGTCAAAATCTGAACTGACAGCCAAAATTTTACAGCTTTAAACATTGGCTCTGTAAAGAGATGGATAAGCCATTACTATACTTCGGAAGGGTAGGGCATAGAATCATAGAATCAACCAGGCTGGAAAAGACCTTCAATATCATCAAGTCCAACCATTACCCCAGGACTGCCAAGACTACCACCACTAAACCATGTCACTAAGGGCTTCATCTACACATTTTTTGGCCAGCTCCAGGGACAGTGATTCCACCACTTCCCTGGGCAGCCTGTTCCAATGCCTGAGCATCCTTTTGGTGAAGAATTTTTTCCTAATATCCAATCTAAACCTCCGCTGGTGCAGCTGGTCACAGGAAGCCTCATAAAAAAAAAAAAAAAAAAAAATATATATATATATGCTCTTTATTTTCTTATTTTACTTCCTTTCTGATGTACTGATAGCACATAAGGCAATCTAAACTGTGGAATTTGTGGGCGTATCCCAACATCTGGGTCCAGCTGCATTGCAGCTTCATGTCAGATGGAGAGCAAGTCTTCACCACCCTCCCTTTCCTCCTCTTGGTTGTTTATGAAAGTGTAGGGAACAGGAAGTGACTTATTTGTGTACCAACCATACAGCTATGTATGTATGCATGTCACAACTGACATGCAGAAATTTTTTTAGAAACCATGAAAATGTGCCTTGCAACATGATTTATCAGGAGATAATAAAAACCAAGGACACTAAACAAGAAACAATGATTAAAGAACACACAGAGAAGCAGATTAGTAAAATGTTAAGAACATTAGCAAATTGAAATGAGATCTGCCAGTCAATCTGATAAAATTAGCCAAAGAAATATAGCTGCAAACTAGATTAGCTCAACTGCTTTGAGCAAAACCTACACCAATTTTGATAAAAAAAAAAATAAAATAATTGTTATCGTAAGTAAAGTACTCCTTTTAAGATTGATGGTGATGACTAGAATGGAAAACTCTTTTAGGACTGCTCAACTTGAAACAGTGCTTCATTGCTTCATCTGACTATTTGGTTTACTTATACAGAAGAAATAAGGATACTTCTGCTTTTTCTAACTCTCCTTTCTGCTCTACAGATTGCAGTTCATTCTGTAAGAGTCAACAGTAGTTTAACCAGCCAGCATGTTAAAACATTTCAGAGTCCAGATTTTTCCAAACTAATTTTAGGCAAATAACCAAATATCCAATATCAGGAATGTAATTGCCCTTGACACTCAACGGTCAGTGGGTGAATCAGATGATAGGTGGGCTAATTTGCCACCTGGACGTGCTATGAGAGTACATGAGGACATGTATGTCTCTTCTCCCATGTCTTTTAAGTAGAGGCTATGATGACCTAAATTACAGTCCTGGTACTAGATAGGGTAAATCCACAGACTTTTTCTGGTGCCATTCAGACTACAAAATCTTTTAAAAGTATGATAATGTTTCTCAGATTTCTACGGTAGAAAGATAAAATCTTAGTCTGATAGGACAGGCCTTTCAATTAGTATCACAACAAAAATTGTCTTGCTGGAGTATTTTCCATGAAAGAAGGCTTCTTCCTGTCTTTCCAATCAGAGTTTGAGTTGATGAGGAAATCTGCATGATGAATCTGTTTTCTAAAACATGTTATACACATGGGAAATCTTGCTGAAACACACAATATTTGTTGTAACTGGATACAGTTTCTCACAACTTATATAAACTGCATTCAGTACATCACTAAAGAGTCCTGTGATTTGGACTCTGTAGTCCCCTATAGAGGTGTAAAGACCAGATTCTCCCCGGCACTATTTTTTGTCTGGCTGAGTGGCTGGCATTGGGATAACGAGGCTTCAGGTGATTCTCCCTGCATTTGTCATTCTAAAGATGATAGTAAACTGTAAGGTAAGAGGCCTTAATAATGTAACTGGATCTATGAACCTGTATACTGCACAGGTTATTCCATAGTTAAAAGAAAAACACAAGTTACTTACGCAGTCCCAGAGCAGACTGCTTTAATGGATTTTGGTCAGTTAAAAACTGGAGGGTTAGGCTATTTGGATACTAATGATCTCCAATGGCAGTCCTTTGTGGGGAATCCCTTTGTCTAGTCCCATGCAAGTTTAACGCAGAGTTTCTGAGACTCTGGGGCTGTCTGAAACTAGTGGTGGGACTTAGTAGTCTGAAAGCGGTTTACTCAAGACCTTCATTCCATTTAGCAGGCTGAAAAGGTCAATCTGATAATTTCACCACAGCTCAAATTGTGCAACAGTTGTCCAGGAATGCAAAGAAGAAAGGGAACCACTGACTTCTCACTCCAGATCCCCACAAAACCTCAGGTTGAGTTTGGTCATGTGGGTGCATGTCCCATGTCTACTTTGCTGAGTCAGGACGCTCCGTGGTGAGTCATGCATCTTGCAACTGCTGCAAGCCAGCTGTTCCTGGATTGGCAGTCATCTGCATTGCTCTCTACCCCAGACAAATACCATGGAGCTCAGCTCAGGGGTAAAGTTCAAACAATCTCACTGGACTTTTTAATTCTACCCATATCTTAAGGGACATGCCACTTAAGGGCTTGAAAAGTACATAACTAATCTTTAATAAAAGAAATTATTGTACTTACATCACTATTGCTTCTTTGACTGACCTTGATGGTTTCAGGAAAGTAATCTAGAGGGAAGTCTGCAACAAAGCCTTAGAAACCTTTGAAATGCTGTTCTGTCTACAGCTGTATATAGCTTTCCAAATGAGTTTGTCTTACAGACAGTGACTTCAGAGATAGGCAGCATGTTATCCCAGGAGGTTAATGGAGAAGGGCACCTGATTTATTTGTGAGTCAGAGGCTGTTCCCATAGGAGAATATTTACTGAAGTAGTGTTTAGCCATTAAGTGGGAACAAAATTGGTAAAATATTTTTTACTGAAAAAGATGTAAACTCTCATCCAAAATAACCTCTCCCTTTCCTGAAATGGCCAAATGCAATTCGAACATTAATGACCAGATTAATAGGTGGTATTAAGACTGCTACTGGAAGCATACCAAGTGTTGGGAATACAATTGCACATACAGTTAGAGACACCTGTCAGACTATGTCAGCATTTCAGACATGAGAGCAAGGAATGGTTTGGGCTCTACATGTAACATTAAGAGCATAGGAAACCACCAAAACTACTGTTGTGCAATGCACTTATTCTGTGTGGCCCACTTGGAAGGCAGAATTAACACCAGATAGCTGGAAGCAAGCTGGGAGCAAATAGCTATTTCTTCATAAGAATATAAATAGGAACAGGCTGGTTGATGTCAATGTCTGTGAAAGCCAGCACCTTTCGTGTCCAGTCTTTGTTGTTCTAGGGTTCTAGCTTGTCCTCAGCTCTGTCCAGAAGCTGAAACTAAACTTGGATATTTAATTTAGAGGATATGTGTAGATTATGGGTTGAAGCCTGGTAGGTGGCTCTACTTTCTGTAGTGAGGAGTTAAATGTTGACTCTATACTTCTGATTTGGTCTAAACTCCAGAAATCAAATAACTTTTCAAGGACTTTTGCAAGTCAATACTTTGCAAAAAATCTGGGGAAAAAAAAAAAAGAAGGTTTGGGGGTTTTTTTAATCAAAAATGACAGTAAGTATGTCCTACATGTACAGGCTAAGGAGAATTCTTTAGAAAAGTTTCTCATGTTCTTTGGGAGATAAAATAATTTAGGACAAGTTTCTCAGGGTGATAGGTTCTTTGGAGTGCATCCTTTTCCTGTTTCTCTTTGGGATTCATTCACTGCTGCTGAGCATATCTTCCTCATGACTGGATTCCCTGGTAATACCTCCCAGAAAGACAAATAAATAACCACTGTCACTTTGGGGTTTTTTTGAAGATCAGGTCATATTTTTAAATTTCTCTACAGCTTTGTTCTCTAAAAGAACTCTCAGGTAGATTTCATGTTCTGTTGTGCCTATTACATTTTTTTCCTGTGAAAATGACATCCCTTAGCCATAGAAAAATCTCACCTTCTGCTGTTAAAAGAAGACTGGGAAGAGATTGTGATGCTGAAGACTGTATTATATTTAAAATTAGTGAAAATGGTTGAATAAATGTCATGGGGTAGTTCAGTGTAGTTCACATTGGCTCATTATTCAGTTGCTTTTCAGAATAAATGTAACTGTAATTTTATGTTACCTTGAGAGGAAATCAAATGCAAAATAGAATATTTTAAAGGTGGAGTGAAACTAGGTGAATATAGGTTCCTGTATAATTTTAATTTGCTGTGTTTATGAGAGAAGAATGCTTTTATATTACACACATCTGTTTGTTAGTTGGCTTTCCTGTTACAGACTTTAGGAAAGTATTTGCCTTGGAAAGAAGAGATAAATTCAGCCACCATCTGGAAAGCATGCAATGAAGCACTTTCTCCATTAAAAAAAACCAAAAAAATAATTAGGAAACAGGAGGTCAACTGAACCCAAAAACCACATCAAGCAGAACTCTCATTAAAATCAAAAAGAAAGATAAGTAAAAACTGTGCATGAGAAAGGGCTGCAGGATGAGATGTTGAGATGTTTGTACAGCATAATGGGGTTTAACTTGTGATACCTAGACTTCTGGTGACCGTAAATTCCTCTAAAGAATAAAAACCCAGGTAATTCAGAAAAGCGAGATGATTATTTTATAATGATCTTAAATCATTCCATATAAACTGAAAAATGGCTAAGCTTCCAAAATTAGAAAACATTGAAACCCACATCTTCTAGTACTTTAGCTCATCATTGTGGGAACATTTGAACTGATACTGTCTTTGGTGTAACTCTATTCAGTTACAAGGTCATCCTTTGACTGTGAAGCCCTTTTATGAATGAGAAAGTTTATTCCAGGTAGGACTGCTGGTTTCAAAACTAAAAAAAAAAAAAAAAAAGGAAAAGGACAAGGATTAAAGCAAAATCTAAGAAATTTCTAACTTTTTAACTCTTAACCAAATATTTTTTGAAGCTTTTGTAAGATTTTGGAAACTTTGAGAAAACATAAGTACTAACTTACCTGTGGTGGTGTACATCCGTGCTGAAATACAAGAGGGCCACAGAGTGATCTTGAGCATGCTACTTAAATGTTAGCTCAGTTGCTGTCTCTGTATTGGATTACCTCCATCCAAGACATATCTATTTATCAAGGAGCCAGCACTGAGCAGTGCAGATTCGAGATGGTTATAGTGCCATTTGCCCTTGGCTTCCTGGCCATTTATGTAGGCTAACAGTATGGGCCAAGTTATTGTTTAAATATATTTATTTAAATGCTGTTAACAGCACTGTTAAATGCTCTTCTGTTAGTGACCAGGCCAAATACATTAAATATATGTTTCGTGGTTTCTTTTATGGTTTCCATTATTTTATCATCTTATCCACTTGCAGCAAAATGTATTTAGCAGACTGAAAGCTTACAGAGCAGTGCAGAGCACCTGAGAAAGCTTTTACTTGAAAGTAAGCACCAACAGTCTCTTCCTTAGAGAACTCAGCTGGGCTCACACTTTTCTTTCATAGAATAACCTAATGGTTAGCGCAGTTGTCAAGGAAATGAGAGCTATATCCTGTTACCTCCTCTAGCTCAAAGGGCCGTAAACCAAAACTTCCCAGGAGGATATATCAAAAGACTGGATATGGGGATACTCATCTAAAATTACAGAGAAAAATCTTCTTTCTTAATCTTTTTCTTAAGAGCCATGTACAAATAGCCAAACGGTATTTAATGTTGAAGCTTAAGCTATAGGGCACCCACTTGTATGGCAGAATACCACAGTCCAAATCATGGGATAATTTCGTTAATGAGTGTTTCACTGATGCTGTATGTGTCTCTTTTAATAGAACTGGAAGTTTGTAGATTTTTTTACCCCCAATTATTCCTAGAATACATTAAACCTACTGAAACAGTTTAGCTAACAACAAAAAAAATATTCTTTGAGTTTTGCGCATATTGCTTAAACCTCAAAATCCCATGATGTTACAATTTCCCTTGCTGTGATAATCTCTTGATTTCTCTCACTTTGTCTTATGTCTTCGGTGAAAAATGAGAACTTTGATGGATCTCAGCTCCTATGGGAAGTCAACTCACAATTTCAGACACCCCAAAGCTCTGGGCTTCCTGCACATAAAATTCACTATTACAGTGAAAAGTTACAAAATGTCACATAATATCACAACCTTTTCAATCTTTGTATTCAGTTTGAAGCTGTAGACTGTGTCCAGAACTCAGTAACTTAGGTCTAAAATAGCTGAGAGACTGGGTTTATCACTGAGTACTGCCTATTATATGCTACTTGCCAATAGTTATGAAGAAAATTGTTGTCTGATAACTAGAACAGACAGTGTTAACAGTTAACAGGAATATTTTTTCAGAGTATTTTTGTCATCCATATAATCATGAACAATGGGAGTAGTGTATTTGTTGCAAACATTGCTTAATTACAGCCCAATATTATTCATATGCATTATATGCCCTAGATTCTAGTGAGTTTTAATTAAATGGAACATCTAAAGATTGCAGTGAGTGTTTTTTAGAAAAATTCATGAAGGAATGTTGCTTTTCTGAAGGATTTTTGCTCTCCATAGTTCCAAGAGCACAAAATGCAAACTTGCTCTTAGGTGAATGGCAGGTCTTCACCTTTTGGAACTGGAAGATAGTAGTGGAATGAAGGAAATGGCTGTCTTTGCTAAAATATCCTTCAGTTATTCCCAGTACAAAAGAAGACAGAAATCCTAAAGAATAGATTCTTCAGTGAATTCATTGTTGGGCGGGGGGGAGGGGGTATTTTTCCTCCATCTGTGTTAAAGAAGAAACTAAATATATGAAGAGAGGAGGAAAAAGTTATCACTTGTAGTATTTAGATATTTCAATAATGCACAAGATGCCGGTGAATTTTAGCACCCTGGCAAGTTTCAGCCATCTCCTATTCTCTTGTTAATATCATAAGGAACAGAGAAAGATGTAGCATTGGGAGCAATATTCCTTAGGGGACCAATCTGAAATAATTTTTCATCCATAACAAACAATTACATCTATTTCCTCTCCTCACAGAAACTGTTAAGCTCAGAGTGAGCATTGCTATGGTGATAATGTATTGACTTTTTCTCACAGAGCAAAGAGATAGAATCCCTCCTATGTCTGAAAAAGACAGATTTTTTATTGCACCTGTGACTGGTGCCTTCAGTCCCTGCCAGGAATGGCTTCCAGTAATAGTAATAGTAATACATTTGTCTTCAATACAGCAAAAGTTAGAGTACAAGGAAAGAAAACAGCATTACTAACTATTCTAAATATTAAGGCCAAGCATAGCTGTGAATAACAAAGCAGTACAAAGTATCACTTAATTTTTCAGGTGCAACTGTGACTCATTGTTTAGAAATAAAAAAAAACAGAGAACAAATCAGTTTATGATAGAAGTAATTCATTTGCATCAGGAGAAAATGACTTTAGAAAAGACCAATATAGCAGGCCAGAGGCATCCATCGTGTAAATGGGAACTCGGCCACCCTCCACCTTCTGCGTTGTATCAAAGTAATGAAACAACCCTATGATACAGAGAGGACTAGGGTATGTATGTATGCCACAGATATGTTCTTGGCAGTTGCATGGCAATATTTAATTTTTTTAATTATTTGTCAGCTTTGACAAAGCCAGAGAGACATTCTGGTGCTGTGCAGGAGAGGGGATGTGTGAATTGCCAACTTGGTGGCTATAGAGATGGGTGTTTCTGCTCCTGAATCTTCTCACTGTAAACCTATGGCTGAAAAATGATTTAGCATAAATGAAGAACTCTCTAAAAAACCCAAACAAAAAAACCACAACAGCAACAAAGAACCAGCTATGGTTTTTACTGTTTAGACCATTGTGAAAATTCTAGATGGGCTTTTATATTATTATGGAGCTTATAGACCCAGGATGTTCCAAATATGCAGACAATCTTTCAGATGTCAACTCTTTACCAAGTTTATCTCACCTGCAGATGGGAGAATTGATAAAAAGTGGTGATCTCATATCAGTCTACTTCAATATCATACAAAATACGACACAGATTATTTCTTATATGGCTGCCTTGGAAACTGTGAGAGTAGAAGGCTGGAGGAATAAACCACTGTAGAATTTGCTTCTACATCTTAAATAGATTTCTATGGATCGTTTTATTGAATATGAAGAACTGCTTGAATTTAATTTTTGATTGCAACCAGTAGTACATTTAGAAATTCATTATTTAAAAATAAACATGAAAGTGTTAATATCTGACATCAGCACAAAACTCATTACATACAACATAGATCATACTAAAAATAACTGTCAAAACACTGAAGTTTCTTCATAAATGCTTGTGAAACAATTTCTGTATAATAAACACAGTCAAAATGTAATTCCCCAAATTCAACACTAGAAAGTGTGAGATAAATCAAACTTTTTTATTTGTCAGTATAAGTTTGATTTTAGTATAAGCATTTTAAAATCGTCATACCCATCTACAAGAAGGGCCCAAGAGAAGACCCATAAAACTACAGGCCCATTAGTCTTACTTCAGTTCCTGGGAAAATAATGGAATTAGTCCTCCTAGCAACTATTCAAATTAAGCAGGTGATTGGGAAAGTCAGCACAGATTTACTAAAGATGAATCATGCCAGACTAACCCAATCACCTTCTACAATGAAATAACACCTCATGTCAACATGGGGAGAGCAGTGGATGTTGTTTACTTGGACTTCAGTGAAGCTTTTGACAGTCCTTCCCACAGCTTTCTGCTAGACAAACTGTCCAGATACCAACTGGATGGATGGTCTGTGAGATGGGTAGGAAACTTGCTAAAAGGCTGCACTCAGAAGGTGGTGATCAATGTTTTTTACTCAGGCAGGCAGCCTGTCACAAGTGAGGCCTCCCAGGGATCAATACTGGGCCCCATTCAGTATCTTCATAAATTATCTGGATGGTGGGGTCAAAAGCACCCTCACCAAGTATACTGATGACACCAAACTGAGTGGTGAGGTGGAAACAACAGAAGGGACAGCCATCTGACAGAATGGACAAGCTGGAAGAGTGGGCTAGCAAGAGCTGTTTGAAGTTTAACAGACAAATGCAAAGTGCTGCACTTGGGATAATATAACCAAGGAGGATCAGGATATAGGGTCCAGGGTAGGATCTGTGTGGCGGGGGAACACAGAAGCTGGAGTCCCCATGTACAACAAGCTGGCCATGAGTCACCAGTGTACTGCTGCAGCAATAAGGGTAAATAGGGTCCTGGGCTGCATCTACAGTGCATTACTAGGAGAGATAGAGATGTAATCACCCCACTGTACTTAGCATGTGTTAGGCTGCACCAGGAGTACTGTGTCCAGGTCTGGTACCCACAATTCAAGAAGGATGTGGACAGACTGGAGAGAGTCCAAAGGAAGGCCACAAAGATGATCAAAGGGCTGGAGAATCTGTCCTGTGAGGAAAGACTGAAAGAGTTGTGTTTTTTCACCCTGGAGGAGAGAAGGCTCAGGAGGGATCTCGTCATAGTATTCCAGTATCTAAAGGGTGGCTGCAAAGAGGATGGAAGCTCTCTCTTCGCAAGGAGCCTCATAGAGAAGACAGGGGGCAATGGGTACAAGTTACACCAGGAGAGGTTTCATCCTGAAAAAAGAAAAATTGAAAGACATTTTTTACAGTGAGAACAATCATTCACTGGAACAAACTCCCCAAGGACGTGGTAAAGTCCCCATCACTGGAGCTTTTCAAGATGCAATTGGACAGGATGCTAGATAATTTCATTTAGACTCCCTTTCCCATGAAAGGTTGGACCAGATGACTTTTTGAGGTCCCTTCCTGCAGATTATGACAGCCTGCTTGTTTAGTTGTCTTGTACAAAGACCATGTCAAATAATTTCCTGGCTATATTGTCATTGATGGTATGTGTCTGGGAAAAATTGAACTGCTGTTTTAACTAGATGGTCAGATGAACATCTGAAGTCGTCAGCTGCTAAGTGACAGGACAGGATTAAATGTTCCTTCTATCTGAATGTGTACAAGTTTGTCCATGGCAAAGTTTCAGCAGTGGGTGATCCTGGGTGTGGCCCCTGTGAGGAGAGGCCCCATGTCAAACACAGCCAGGTCCAGACAACTCAAACAGACCCACCTGCCGCAGGGCACAGCTGAGCCCATTGGCCAAGATCATGGTGCCTCAGGGCATCTTTAAGAACAGGCAAAACAAACCCCCAATACAGAGAGTGGAGAAGGGAACACCAAGGTCAGAGGAGGGAAGGAGGTGCTCCAAGTGTCAGAGCAGAAATTCCCTTTCAGCCATGAAGGGGACTGTGATGGAGCAAGTGGACATTGCTGAGGAACTCCAGCCTGTGGCGAGCCCACACTGGATCAGGGGAAATGTGTGAGAGGGAAGTAGCAACAGAGAGAAACCACCATGTAATAACCATCCCACCACACTCCCTGCTCTGCTGGGGGTGGGAGGAGGTAGAGGTATTGGAAGTGAAGTAGTGCCTGAGAAAGGAAGCAAGAAGGGCTTAGCTTTAATGTTTGTATTTGTTTCTCAACTATTTTAATTGCCAGTAAATGACATCATTTTTCCCCAGGTCGACTCTGGTTTACCCGTGACAGTAACTGGTAAGTGATCTCCCTGTCGCTGTCTCAACCTATGAGTTCTCACATCCCACTTTTCCCCCCTGTCCCACTGAGGAGGGAGAGTGAGCAACTGGGAGGGTGTTTGGTCCTTAGCCAAGGTTAGCCCACCACAACGTTTTGAATCAAAATAAATTATTTTAAATGCATATTTCAGCAATCGTTATGATGGTCAATGCTAGTTGTGTTCTCTGTTTTATTGTCCAAGGATCACTTTTATTAATTAATTTATATGGGTTTGTTTTGTGCTGAGTATTTAAAATTTATATTAAATAAATGGAAAAACTTTGGAATTCAGAGTAAATCTCTAACATTAAATGCAAAATTAACTAAAACAGAGCTATTAAGATACTTGTGTGACCTAATTAGAGGAAGAAATAGAATATTTTCACGTTTTATGGTAGGGCAGACATAGATAACAAGTCTACTATAACAAGTGAATTATTTTTATTAGCTCATCTGTAGTTATTTTGTGTCAAAAAATTCTTGGTCAAGGACAGTGAATCTTATCATTCTGATCATGATGGATGCTATGAATCATAAGATCTCACTGAACTCAATATCTTAGAAACCTGAATCTCTCCTGAGAGAAAGGCATTGCTTGGTAATCTGAGCTTTATATTATGAATCAGAAATATCTTTGTTTTGCCTTACCAGACTTCACTGCAGTCTCCAATTAGCTGATGTGGGACCTATCATGAATCAAAAATGGAGCATTTGTCAGCAATCAATATTGCTTTTTGTTTTAGAATGTACTGGTATGTAATAGTAGGAACACCATGTCTTGTTTTGGTCACTGTGTTTTTCTAAAGCTTTAGATGAACTGGAAAGAATTCAAAGAAAATCAAAAGAATGATAAGAGGGTTAAAAAAGCTTATCTATGAGGAAAGATTGAAAAGCCTACTGATACCACTTTGAGGCCACTTTTATTATCTATCTTTAAATGGTCGTGGTGATTGAAGGAGGTCCCTGATGACTGGGTAAAAGCAGATGTTATATCCATTTTAAAACAGGCAGGAAGAATGATACAGTGACCTGCAGGTCAGTCAGTCTCCCTTTAGCCTCTCAGAAGATTATGGAGAAAGACCTCACAGAAGCCATTTTCAAGCATGCGAAGGATAAGAATATGTTTGGGAACAGGCAGCATGGATTTACCAAGGCCAAAGCATGCTTGACTGATTGCCTTCTGTGATATTCCTGACTGTTTGTATGGGGTGAAGAGAATGGTATATGCCATTTGCCTTGAATTAAGCAAGGCCTTCGACATAGTTTCCCATGACAAACGTGTAGCCTAGAAGTGGAGACTGAGTGGACTACAAACTGGGTGCAAAACCGCCTAGAACACCAGGCTTAATGGGTAGTGGTCAAACAGATTGAAGTCTAACTAGCAATGATACTCCTTAGGGGCCAGTATTGGGACTGATTCTACTTAATACTTTCATCAATGACCTGGATGATGAAACCTGTAACAATGCAAGTTTGTGAATGACACTAAAATGGCAGGGGAAGGGCAGCGAGGGAGGATGGCAACACTGATGAGTACACTGGAGGGAAAGGCTTGCCATTTGGAGCAACCTTGACATCCTGGAGAAATGGACTGACAGGAACCTCTTAGTTTAGCAAAGGCAAATGCAAAGTCATGCGTCTGAGACAGAACAACTGCACACAGCAGTAGAGGCTGCTGACATACCAGCAGTGCAGAAAAGGACCTTGGCGTGCTGGTGGACAACAAATTGAATGTGAATCACTGCTGTGCCGTCGTGGTCATGAAGGCCAATCTCATAACAAGGTACATTTATAAGAGAGTAGCCAGCAGATCAAAGAAAGTCTTTTATTTCCCTTTACCTGGAACTCTGAAGGCCACATCTAGTGTATTATGTCCAGCTTTGCATGTCCCAGTACTAGAGAAATTTAGTCCAGCAAAGTGTCATTAAAAGGATTGAGTGTCTGGAGCATATAATATATGAGGATGAATAAACTGGATTTGCTGGGTCCAGGGAAGAGAAAGATAAAGGGAATTAAATTACAGCCTTCAGTGACCTTAAAGGGCCTTATAGAGCCAGATTCTTGTAGGAGGTGCACAGTAAAAAGACAAGAAGTATTGGTCACAGGTTGCAATAACAAAAATTGTAACTGAATATGAGGAAGAAAATTTCAGGGTGAAAATTGTTAAGCACTGGAACAGATTGCCAAGATAGGTACTGAAATTTCCACCTTTGGAAGTTTCCTTGAATAGCCTGATGTAACCTTGAGGTTTGCTCTGCTGTTAATGCTTCTAGAAGGAAAGTTGGTCAAGATGTTTTTTGTTTTTAAAAATAAAATCTGATCTTCCCTAAGAGCATTGAGCATGGAGGTCTTTGAGATTCTTTCCAGACCTTCACTTCTATGAATCATTAAGGCCATCTCTGAAAAAATAATGTTTCGCAGCATCTAGCTGTTGGGTTTTTTGATAAATACTGGAATTTATGCCCTTGAATGAAGTGCCTATGCCTTGTCTGGAGTTCTGGAGTATTCCAGCACCTAAGAAAGGAGTCACAAAAGTAGTGTGCATATATACACTGTGAAATGTAAGCACAACATAAATACATAGGACAGATGTATCAGTTTTAAGTTTAGGGAATTTATCCATCTTGTTCTGAACTCCCAGCATGGACAGTTTCTTTTCACGGTAGTAACCTATTCCAGGAGCTCTTTGCCTATGTAAATATTACAGAGCACAGGTAGAAACTAGAAATTGAGGTGTTCTCTCTTTATTTAACCAGCTGCTCAATTGTTGGTATACTCAGCAAGGTTAAAGATGTTGTGAGAGTTAATGCCATCAGCATTTCTTAAGTGCTTTGAAGATAAAAGGCAATATAAAGCACTAATTATCATTACTAATTAGCATCACACCAAACTTGACTCACTGACTGGTTTTTCAAGTCTTAAAAGGGTTGTCAGCAATCTTCTGGAAAACTTGAAAACCTTTTTCTCACAGACAAAAAGTGAGATCTGGAAAGCATTGATGTAAAGCCAGTGTACAGTTCTGGGTTTATCTGACTTCAAGCAGAGTAAACTCATTGTCGGGTGAATCAGAGGCTGGCCTTTGATATGGGACCATTCATTAAGACAAGAAGGTAATCGTTAAACAAGTGTAATGGGGCCAGACTCATAACTTGTACAATTTTATGAAATCAGAGAGTCCCCTTTCCCGGCTCTATGCCTAGTGAGTCTGCTCAATAGGTAAGATCAATTCCCTGGCTTCTGTACTTTGCCTCTATCATTATAGACATACACACCTGCTGAGAATATTTTTCAACTGGAAGTGTTGAACCTGTTCTCATGTGACCTCAGCCACGTGGACATCACTGTCTCTTTTTCATCATGGTTTTTGTTTGGTTTGTTTATGCAGATAGGGTAGGATACAGCCTCGCTTAATTTTAGGGCTGTCGTCTATGTGTGAACTAGGTGTCTTAGATCTAATAATATTACATCTAGAGCTAGATGTAACAGATAGCTTATCCAGAACTGAAGATATTCAGATATCAAATGTGAGTGTTCACACTTACAGGGCATTACAATCTCACAGGATGTGGTTAATAGCTTTCTAGAGTCCATTGACTGGACAAAATATCTGTCTACTAAGGTAATAGAAGCCCCTGAATTTCTGTTAACATGTAGACCATCTACATTATAGAACCTTAGATTCTGGCAGGTTGAATCCCACCTGTTTAGATCAGGCATGTTTATGTTAAATGTCCCCATTAGCCTAATCAATTACAATTGCACTGAGCAAGCCTAAAACATGTGAGCAGAATTAACCCCTTCTCAAAGTGCAATAGAAGGACCTTAATGAAACATTAGTGATGCCTCTTCTTACTGTTCTGGCAGAGTGTGCCATGTGGTGTTGCCCTTTCACACACTAGTACAGATGTTGGAGTGTTTGGGAAAGAAATAGGTGTTTGGGCTGAATACCATCCTTTCCCTGAGGGATTCAAATCTCTCTCTAGAAAGAGCCAGCCTAAACAGCGGATGGTCTGTTTTGAGAGCATATGCTTTCCATCTCATTTCTCAAAGAGGCACCAGCTATTGCAGCAAGAACTTCAAAGTTTATTGCACCATAAAATGATAAATGAGTTTCTTCCTGGGAGAACCATATGACCATTAGATTGTTTTACAAGAAATGTCATTCCATTTTGTGAGGAACCTGATCCCATCATTTATCATTGGGCAGGTATTTTTATCAATTAGCTATTCCCTGATGTAACATTTGATAGCCTGCCACTTCCACTGACCTATTTCAAAAGACAGGATTTGCCACACCTGCATTTCGTGCCTTACACTGCCTATGAGACTGATCCTGTCACGGACAAAGGCAGAGGACTGCTTAATTGTTGATCAACAGCTAGGCTTGGGCCAAATTACTTTGCTGTTTAAGACTGTTGCACTTCTAGGCACTCATTTAAACTCAAACCATGTGAGGAACCTGCAGAATTTAAATGGTTATGCAGAAACTGAGGGAAGATTTTGCGAATCTCAGTTTTGGATTTATATGTACAAGTATATACGTAAGTGCTTTCTAGGCCTCTACCCAAGATGTTACCGTAACAACTAAAAATAATTCATGGCATCTGTCTGCAAGCACAGTTTTAAATTAGAGCTGTTTCTCATTCATAAACTTTCATATGTGTGTTCAGGGTAAGTACATTCTTCAAACCTTCACTGATTTCTGGGATGAACAGGTCTGACAGTAACAGGAGGCAAAGCTGCTAACTTCTCCAAGATTCAAAGATTGAATGTATTTTCTATAATCCCTGAAAGTGGTAAAGGACCAGCCTTAGTCTATTAATTATCAGTGTTAACACATAATAGATACATTAAAACATGAGATATAAACCAAAACATGCATTTCCTTGGACAAGAGGGTTTCAAGAAAAGTAAGTGTTTTGGCACCGTTCCTGAAAGAGAAAAAGATAAAAACAGTATTACTCTAATACGTGAAATTCACAAAAAGGCTTACAATGTTAAGGCTGTATGGGCTTTGAAGAGAAATGCTGTTACAGACAAAGGCTGTAGGCAATAAATAACTTAGCTGTTTAAAGTTAGATATCTTAGATGCTTTTAGGCATCCTTGCCTATGAGTGCTATACAAGAAAGCTGGGCTAGTGACCTGAACGTCCTATGCTGTGAAAGGAAGGAATTTGGAGCTTCAAAGTAGGAACCAGTGTATCTAACTTCATGGAGCATGCTGCTATGGAGTAAAAGCATTTAGAAATTAAATTCTGAAATGTACCTGAAGCTTTGGTGGCCTGCACAGGCTGCACAGAAATGTCTTTTTATGTTAGGAGTGTACAGGCTTGAATTCCATGTAAAAGAAATATTCATCTCTTATTTTTTTCTATTAAGAAAAAGTCATGTTCTATTTAAAAAGAGGTGTAGGCTGAATTATTTTACTCTACTATCTTTTAAACCATGATTTGGGATGATATCCAAGCCCAGCTGATACAGGAAAATAGAAGTCAGATGGATTTATCTTCATAGTTTAGTTAGTGTCTTTTTATATATAGTAAAACTACAAGGGTTTTCAAATGGCCACCAAAATGAAAACCAAATGTTATAGTACCGTTGTTCTTGTCACAGTTGCATAGTTTCTATAATCTATGCACAGCCATTCATGTTCTTGCTTACAAGATCCTGAACTTCTTTTGTTTGCAATTTCTGATTCTATTTCATTGTTGTTTTGAGAATACATATGTTATCCAAGAGGCTAATCAAAAAAGGAGGAGTGGGTGAATGCTATTTCAGATCAGTGCAGAAGACATTTAATTTGTACAGCTTCTAAAGATCCAAGTGTTAATCCAGATTCCTAATAGGCTTTTCTGGGAGCTGTTGGGATCTGCAGTCATATTCCAATTTGGGATTCTGGTGGAACTTGGAGAAGGGTAAAATATCTGTTGAGAAAGCTGGAAGGTAAACAAACTACAGAACAAAAAATGTTGCAAGGAAGAGATGGGTGCCAGGATCCTCCCATTGTCAGTGAGGCTGCAAAAGCTCGTTATGAAGTATATGTTACCATTTAGGGGGAAAAATAATGATGATAAAGGCTTGTTTATTAGTCATTCATTTTGAAATAGAAAGTGCTGCTATGAATGCTACTATGAATGGTTGCAGTCACCAGAAATGATGTCTTAATTTATCTGGAAGTGATAACAACTACTGACCTTAAAGCAAAACAAAGCTTCTTTGGAATCACATGGAAGTGAACTACTAAAGAAAAAATCAAAACCCATTTATGTTATAAGCTAAAACCCAAGCTAGTTGAGTTTAGAAAGCTGAGATGAATTTTAGATGGAGAATGGCCTCATATTTACCTAATTAAAGATAGGTGAGATTTGAAATGGGGCTGAATCTTAACTACAAAGGCCTTATAGTACATATAATATGGTGTCATAAAGAGAAAGTTATTATATTTCTTTATGGTACATTACATTATTACTTTTCAGTTTTCTACTTATAGAATAAATCTCTTCACCAAGAAATACATGTTTATATCATTAGAGATATATATATATATAACTATCACAAGATAGGAAGGTGAGTCATTCAGAAGCTAGTATCATCACATTGGAGCAAAAGTTATAGGCGTGTATGTCTTAAAGAATCATCATCGGATTTCACTATCTTCGCTGGTACTAGTGTCTCAAATTTCGTGTTCACTGACTCACTGATTTAAACCAAGAGCTCCTATTTCTGAAGAGTGACCTCACTGTCAGGATGTGAGGAAGATGGTGGCAAAAAGTGTTTCTTTCAAAGCTGCACTATTTACTTGGCAGAAAATAATTCAATTTTTATTATGCTGCGAAGAAATAAATAAAAGAGGGATTTTGAACCTAGTATACTGGCTAGGACCTCAGAGGGCAGAGACTGGTATTCCAGTTACTGATATGTTTACGAGTGTTAAATAGGTATGGGCTAGTCCTTGGTGTTTATGCATGTCTCATACTCTTCTGAGATGGGAGATAGTACTGCTTAAGGGAAAACATTATTTTGTTCACTTTTTCAGACTGAAGATAGAGGTATGGAGAGATAGCCTATTGGGAATTCAACTCAGACAGTTAAAAAGTTAGCACTGAGCCATGTTAGCAGCAGTGTATTCTCATCAGATTTCTTAAAGTGCACTAAGGCAGGCTAGCTTGAGTAATCAAAAAACTATAATTCAAGATTATTTTCATATAGCCTTAAACTAACAGCTAAAGGTGGTAACTTCTTAAACCATTGGGATTTTACCTTTAGAATTGCATCTGACAGTCAGTGAACTTTTATTACATCATTGCTATCAAACATAACAAAGTTAATATCAAAGGGTATTACCAAAGAGTTACTCAAAACATCTCTCCTAATCTGATGTTGGAAAGTGATCTTTTTCTTTGGTTGTACAGCCACCCTTCTATTGGGCAGATTAAGGTTTTTTATTTGGAAAAATGGCCTTCTTCAATTTTTATTCAATGATGTGATTGATTCGTTCATTACAGCTAGCTTGGCTACCTAGGCGTCGCTGTGTACTAATGTCAATACACTTTCGAGAAGACAAGTATTAACGAGTTCTTTGTAAGTTCTTCATAGATCACAAAGAGATAAATAATATGCATGGCAAAGCAAAAGAAAATACACAAAATTGGAGATTCCATATGATAAGGAACTTCAACTTTAATATAAAATGTGTTTAAAAGTCAGTATTAAATTCAGTGATACTAAATTTTGGGTTCTGAACATTATCAAATCAGAACATTTTATACAAACAGGATCAGTATTTCAGATTAAAATAAAAAACAGGAAACATAATTCTTTCTCAAAATTTCTTCATTGGTCAGATGTGATTAAGGCTGCTGGTTTAGGATTCTTTTATTTTAATTAAACCAAATGGTATGAAAATTAAAAATGGTTATAAATAAACCAGCTTGCTTAATGTTACTGTTAACTCCTTTAATAGAATGCTTTGTATTCTTTCTCCTTCTTCCTGCAGTTCTACTTTCTCTTTTTCCTTTCCTTCCTTGCTTTGTGATTTTTTTTTTCCTTTTTGCTCTCCATCACTGTTTCTGACCTGTCTCATTCAGAGTCTATTTTTGACCATGTATGTCTTCCTGCCAACCTCTCAACTCCAAATGAATTTATGAGAGTACCTTTTAGTGTCATTTAAAACTTTAATACAAGACTGTTGCTCAGTTTTCTAAGTGAAGTCCGGACTCCATTGTTACTCCATTCAGTTCCAAACTCCTGATGACCTTGGTATGTGCAAGACCAGTTCCTACAATTAAAAATATAAACAATAGCATAGGCAAGCTAGGACACTGGGAAAGTACAGAATAAAGCTTCTGGCTGAGAACAGCAATGAGTGAGTGTGGTCAGCAGCAGTGGTAGGGAAATGTGGAAAAAAGGAAAACAAAGCTCAAAACAAAACATAAGGTGAAATACACATTTCTCATCGTTTAAGTCAGTAGAAAGCTATATTAAAAAACCTGAAGCAAGGCAAACATTTTTAGTGCAACAAGAAAAGTTAGAAGAAAGCGTGCCTTTCAGCAATTTCAATACAGAAACAAAACATTGTTAATTGGTTTTTAAATTATTTTGTTACATTTTTGTAATTCCTAAAAAGATACTTGTAGACTTGAACACTTTATGTATTTAATAAAGTTATACAATTAATTTAAAATTTTGTCAAGATAGACAAAAATTTTACCTGCTTGAAAGAGTTTGCATTCATGAGAATTGTGAGAAACTTTATATAACCTTAATGTTATATAAAAAAAGGAAATTTCACCCTCTTTAAGACTTATTTTTTGATTGTGTGTTTCTGATAGCAGATATTCTACTAGATGCTAGTTCTGATTGGAATACTACCTAACATGGATGTTTTATTATTAGCATATCTTTTTGAACTTTCATTTCTGTTGCCTCTGTTTTCATCAGTCTCATTATTTATATTTTTTCACATTCTGAGTAAGCCTCACCAAATCTTGTGCACATGTAGATAAATTCAAGTTAACAAATATTGATTTTATGTATGGAATATAAGAGATGTTCCCACTTATTTTTCACTTCTCTACCCATGTTCTGAGTGGAACTAGGTCATAATGTTATCATAAGTAAAACTTAGATATGTGCCCTACAACTTCAAAGATTTGATTTATTTTAAAAATTTGTGTTTATGTTGTGAATTAAGTTTAGTTAGTTGAATTCCTTTAACTGAATTTTTTTGACTGGGTGGTTTTGTTGGAAGTTGATATACTGCTGTATTTTTCATGGATAATATAAAAGTAAAGTTGTGCAGAACTTTTAAGCAGAACTCTAAAGAACCCTCCTAAACTAGATAAATATGATAGACTAGATAAAATTATGAGCAACCGAAGTGTCTGAAAAACACTTCTATTCAATGCTTTCATTTTTTTAGTACAAATTGGTTTCTTTACTTCCAGATTATAAATTACTGTATATGCAGCTATAAATCTCATTCACAGGAACGTGACAGATCAAACCATTCGTAGTTAATATATTCCCTAGTTTTTTTTAATAATGCAAGAGAAGACCTTTGGTCTTGCATCGTCTAATTATATGAAAGACTTGCATTGGGTCTGTATTCTCATACTAGATTAGAATGAGAACATAAACTAATAAACGTAAATTAACTTTTTATTTCTACAGACAACCATTGAAATTTATTGCAACATATTTTTACTAAAATAAAATTACATGCAAATCAGTGTTTTTCAGAAATTGTTGTATGTCATAGCAGCATTAGAATAAAAGATCTGCCTTTTAATTACAGATAATTAGCAAAATGTCACTGGTGTCTTTATTACTCACTTTGTTTTTGTAGTGATAATAGAAATTGCTGGTGAATGAAATGTGGGTGATAGTCCCTGGAAATTAATCAGTTTTCTAGATCCTTGACTCAGAGAAATCGAAATGGAAAAGGCCTTTCACGGTGAATCATTTAATATTTTAGATGCTGTCCATTAGAACACTTTTTTAGTATTTTATATTGCAGCATTTTAGTGTGTTAAGTGATGGAGCTTATACCAGCCTCCCTTGGGAGGTTATTTCATAGCCTAAGAGATGTCATTGGGCCTAATACCACTTGTTTTATTTACACATATAATACCAATGAAATTAATTAGACAACAAGTATTTGCTAACAAGGAGTTTTTAATGACATTCACTATTATTGCTACTCTTCAGTTTCAGCTATTTCTTAATCATGCTTACAAATGGAGATATGCTCAATTTGTTACCACTAAGTGGGCTTTTTCATTAACATAAAAAATATTTAGACACCTTCTGATTTTGCATGGCCTTCTGGGTGGGCACTTACTGTTGTTTCCCAGGGAGCTGTATAAAAGGTGAATATACAAAAGTTATTACCTTTGAAATTATTCACTTTATTTATCCTTTTTTTTTTTTTCTATTTTTCCTTTTCTCAACATTTCTTAACAATTTATTAAGAAGTATCTGATGATTGCTTTTTGGTGTCAGTATTGCTCAGTAATACAGCTTAGAAGCTGTGACTTCATAGTTGTCTTAGTATGGCTGTATTTAATGAGTTGAGTCATGTGAGAAATCTGCCTCTTGAATATTTTTGGTTTTCACACGTTAGTTCTTAATTTTCTATATAGTATTGGTTTTGTGCCTCCCCTAAAGCAATTGCTGTTTTAGATCTTCCTCTTTCCTCTCTTCCTCAACAAAATTTTCAGATGACAGTATATTGCAGCAGCAGAAAGACAAGAAAAATACTGTAATAAGGCTACTGATCTACCATTTAAGATTGATACCTATATTGACCTCAGCGGCTTTGGGAACATGTACCTGAATAACATAGTAAGAATGTAAACCCAGGTAAAACAATTGTGGAATAGTGCAAAACAATTTCAAGGAGTGGCTAGAATTTGAGAAAAGATCATGGATGATTGTGACCGTAAGAGAAGTAACCTACTTTTAAAGTACAGTAGGGAAAAAAGCATACTTCAAGTTTGAATTCCTAACAGAGAAGGCTGATGAAAGGAGCTGGATAAAAACATGAGATAAAAACATGTCTCCATTTTCATAATCAAGAAATACCTGTTTGTTTAAATGTGGTGGGTTTTTTCATTCCTTTCTGTTAGCATTGTAAGAATAAATATAATCTATCAGAAATATCTTTGCAAAGGAAAATGGCATGGACATATATCATGCAAAAATCTAAACACAACAGTCTTTGCACTGAATATTTATAGGGTCATCCTGAGAGCTTTTTGAGGGTTTGCTAATGATATTAACAAGAGAGTATTCTAAAAATAGAGAATTTAAAGAAATCAGACCAATGAACATCAGCTGAAAACCTGAATGATTATACATCACTCCAGTAATTCTGAGGGGAAAAAAGTCTCAAAAATCAAGGGCTAGTTATGATCAGCTAGGAAAAGAAGCATGAGATTGAGGTAAGAGTTCTTGAATAAATCATGTACTATGAGTAGTTACAATCATAACAGAACAGGAAAGTTAGATTCCCATTGGGGATGTTGAGTACATTCATGTGCATCAGGTAAAATGAAGAGAATAAATGTGAGTAAGAGTGGGGTGGAGCAGCCGGGTAGGTAAAATTTTTCAGATGAATTGAGAAATAGTGCTTTTGCAAGGGAGAAGGGAGAAGATAATGTGTAGGAACCACAGACCAGAATAATAGTGGTGGGAAGGCAGATTGATTCATTTACCCAAGGTCTTAGCCTTGATTTGCAGGACTTGCAGCCAGGGTGGATGCATCTGCTTGTAGACCCTCTTAGGAAGTAGGTGAAGGTACATCCACTATTGTGAAGCCTTGATCAATGGGATAGATGTAAAAACCAATTGTGGAGAGTACAGAAAAGAAGTGAAGGGATAGGAACAGTGCTGACCAAGATACGTGGACTGAGAAGACTTTGAGGTAGAAACTGGCCGTTGGTTCTCTCTGCATTGCCTTGCAACCAATTAGGCATTTTCCTAAATCAAAAACTGATACACTGCCCTGTGAAGGAGTGAGGAACTAGCCTCTACTTCACTAAAAAGCCTAATTGGTTAACACAATTAACATACGGAAATAGAAGTGAGAATCATTGTAGTATGAGAAAAAGAAGAGGGAAGAGATTCATGAGTCATTTTCAAACCTGCTCAGCCAAGTAAAATTCACAGTAGGAGGTTCAGCAAACAGAATGGGACCATTTCAAAGCCATTAGCATTTATATCTGAGAACTCATGCAGAATGGATGAAGTTCCAAAAGACTGTAAAAGGGCAAAAATAGCACTAATTCTTGAAAACCAGGGGGAATAAAGTAGACCAGGAAACTATATAGAGTTTATCCTAACTTACATTCCTATAAAAGTACCATAATAAACTCATTGAAAGCAAAATGAAAAATAACAGTCTTCATCAATTTGCCCATTACAGATCATGTCAAACCAAATTATTTGACTTTATGACAGGGTAACAGGGTGATGGATAAAGAAGAAGCAGCAGATATGATTTCTTTTGACCACTGAAAGGCTTCAGGCACCATTTCACATGACAGTTTCACGCAGAAGCTAGGGATCTAGATGATCCCACTGTAAGGTGGCTGCATAGCTAGGTGCAAAAGTAAAGCTTGGAAGAATGGTTTCAGTGGGTTGCTGTCAAACTGTAAGGATATATCAAGAAAGGTTGCACAAAGGCCCATCCGCTGGACACTAGTTAGTGCTGCCATTAATACCTTGTATCAAAGACAAAGAGGATATTTACTGCATTTGTATAAATCTGTCTACAAGCACTAAGGATGGTGTGGTTTGAATTCAAAGTGATGTTGACTGACAGGAGTCAGACAGACTGAAATAGTTATGTTTGAATTATATAATGACAAGTGAGAGGTTTTACACAGTGGTAGAAAAAAATCAAGTGTAGAAGTATAAGATGGAGAAAGCTGGCTTAGCCTTAATTTTTCTATGAAGGTTTCCCGGTTACAAACCAAACACGACTTAAAATTGTATTTTATCTGTTCTTTAATTTTTAAGACAATCATGTTAGATGGATGATATCCACAGCTGGAGAAAGGTGTCTTCCTGTGCTCAGGCTTTTAGTCAGATGTACCGCCTCTTCTCTTTGCACCTATTTTCTTATTTAACAGTGGATGTGTTTAACAATGGATGGTCCATCTCTGCTTTTATCATCTGATGATTACCATAAGCTTCAGCTGTCTATTCTCCAAAACTATGAAGTCTTTTAGTCTTGGACAGCCCTTCTTCAGCAGCCAAGAAAGGTAGCCTCTCGTTTGTCAGAAATTCAAATCCCTGTTTATTTCCAGTTGATGGGTACCGTGTTTGCTTGATCCTCAGGCTGCTTAACTGGTGTTGCTTCTGGAATACTGCTGTGAATATTATTACTTTCTGTCTCCAGGATAGTGGGGCCACTCCCTTTTTAGACTACATTGTTATAATAATTAATCTCACTACATCTCATCTCAGAGATGTAGTGAGTTTAATTAGGCTTAGCTGACCATTTCTTGGGACACAGGAAAGAATTAAGCAGTTGCTTGAGGTCAGTTCCAGGGCCCACCCCTATATAAAGTTCTAAACCATTCCCCTTAAAAATGTATTTGTATAACTAAGTAAATATCTGTATATTTAGGTAATTACTCATATAATTTATAAATCTGTACAATTTCTAGGCATGAATGTATTTATATTTTCATATATGTGGCTTATGCAGTAATCAAAATGGAGGAATTTGGTATCTCTAAATACCTGAACTGATTGAAATCTAGAGTTATTTATCAACCCTAAGCAAATTAATGAAATTTAAGATTAACTGGAAAAATGCCTAGGGATTGAGATCTATTGCACTGTAGAGGTAGTGGACATTCTTACTAGACTAGACACATTTAGCAAAGTGTTGAAAATATCAGCCTTAAGTCCATAACACATAAAGTTGTAAGGCAAAACTCTTTAGTGAGAGGGCATGAACGACCTATGAAGTTACCCAGCTGTCATTAAAGGAATGAAAGTGGGTCTGTACTATAGATGAGCTTTTACAGAAGACGATTGAGTGCCTATGATCTCAGATGAACAGACTTAAAATTAAGCTAGATTTTCATTTATTTCTGAAATTAAAAGCCTGGTCTTACGAATACCCTCATGTATTTAAATGTGAGGCCTCTGCATTTTTACTCCTTGAGCTGATGTTCTAGTGAGATTTCTTCCTGGAAGAATTAGATTACTCCACTCTGAGTCACACAAGAGCCTGAGGAGTGTAAAATATTTAGTATGAGTATGATTAGCTCTGTATACAATGACATAAATATGAAGGTGCTCTGCACACGAATGATTGAAATTGTTTTAAGGCAAGTATGAGGTATTAGCATTCTCTTAATTAGAGCAGAGACTGTATTTACATAATTCATCTTGATTATAAATGTTGAGACAAGGCTCTGGGAAATTGTACTGAACCCTCTTCAGAAATGCTTTCACTGCCTTAATATTGGGAGATATACTAGACAATGTGTTGGATATTTGGAAGAAATTCTTCGCTGTGAGGGTGGTGAGGCACTGGAACAAGTTACCCAGAGAAGCTGTGGCTGCCCCATCCCTGGCAGTGTTCAAGGCCAGGTTGGATGGGGCTTTGAGCAACCTGGTCTAGTGCAAGGTGTCCCTGCCCATGGCAGGGGATTTGGAACTACATGATCTTTAAGGTCTCTTCCAACCGAAACTTTTCTATGATTTTATGATTCTATAATATTCAAACAAAGTGTAGTCTAGACGAGGATTCAGTGAGGTGGACTATATTTTGGTTTTGCTTTTACTAAGGCTTTTGGTTTATAAAGATATATAAAGATTGGCTTATCAAAATAATGAACTATTTCTTTATTTTGTATTAATAGTTAATCCAAATGCAACAATACTGAATTGTGATTGTATAAAATATTTGCATTTGCAACTATGATTGAATGGCATACATGAAATCTGTTTTGACCCACTGATTTTCTGTGTAAACTTGTCTTAGCTAAATTACTGATGGCAGATTTTTAAATGAACAAGACCTTTGCTGAAATAATGACATCATAAGTAGGATCATATTGCACAACAATTTTTTAATACCTAACTTCTGTGTATAGCTATTAATATTTTTTTGTGTTGTCTGATGCTTGCCAATAAATTGAAACCAGTAAAATAAAACAAGAAAACTGACAAATAATCTACGGACTACTTTCATTAGTGAAGTCTCTGAAGCAGAATTTCAGCATTTGACAGATGAGTGACTCTTCTGATTTTTAGAATATGCCATGTACAGAGAATGATGGTACACTGACTGTTGGTTTTTTGGTTGGGGTGTTTTTTTTTTGTTCTTTATGAACTTTCTGCCACTGCTTTTTGTGAAAGGCCTGAAGAGAAAATAAATTTGTTTCTCTACAAGGAAATTATTCTAATTGTAAACATAAATATTATGTGTATAGATATAGTACTTTTAAGTAATAATCAGTGCCAAGGACAATTGGGACTGTGTATTGTCCCATGACTTGCTCATCTCTGAACAGTAATCAGGTGAAATTTAAGCTCAAGAGAGGATCCAAGAGCTCTTTAGAGATCATGCTGTCTAGAACTTATGAGACATCTCTGTCTTTGAGCTCTCTAACTATTTAATCGAGGTACCAGACAGTGAGGTAGCCAAAATCTATGTAAGAGATCCCTTAGAGGGACCTAATCATCCAAGCATTTTAGTCAGAGTTAACCTGTTTAAATTGCACTGATGTGTTCACAAAGTATTTTAATTCTCAAAAAACATTATGGGAACAACAGTGCCTTTTTTCTTCTTTCACCATAGCCTCATCACTGCAACACATAAGAAAGACATTGCAAGCCTGAGTTCATATCTTCTGCAGCCTCAGATGATTCAGTTGCACAGACTGCCTTTCATAAGAACACCTTCATACTATCAGAGTATCTTAGTTTGTCTGGGGAGTGGTGGCTCCATTCTTCTGGAAACTAGGATACATTGCAGTCAAAAATGTGAAATGGAGGTATACAAGATACCTCAGACAACTCAGTAATCCGGTGATTGGGGTTTTCATCTGAGATGATGTGGAGGGATTTGTGTTGTTTTTTAATCAAAGACCTATATGAAGGAAACTGTATCAATTGTTAAGTTCTTATGAAAAAGAGGAATTTCATTGGCATATTTTAAGAGTAAAACCTGACTAGTTAGTTGCCTACTTCATAAGAAGGGTCAGATAGTGTAGGTCCTTATTGGCTATAATTATGTAATCTGCGGTGTGAAAGAGATCTCTTGTGGATGTTTATTTATATGAGTGTCTTTTCACTCCTGTTCCAGGCTAGTTACTTATTCAGTGCCTAGGCTGCTGTCCAGAAACACCTAGATCTTCTCACTGGCTGCTTTAGTACCCATCATACCTCTGGCACCCTGAGTAATTTCAGTAAATCAAGGTGCTTAAATATTAGACATTGTCATACAAAGCATGTGTGATCTCAGGCACGCAAGGGAAGGAAACAAGGGTCTTCTACATCATAGGGAAAGGCTTCATCTGCAAGGCTAATAGAGTGGAGACACACACTAGTAGCATAAAAATCTGGACTGTGAATCCCATGTAGATGAATAGGATTTCATGCACAAATAAAGTGGTATTTTAAAATATATTTTAAAAAGCTTTCTTTAGGATAGCCTATTCACTGCTCTAAATTCAGGCAGCTCTTCATACACTCTGCATGGAGCTCTGAGTCTACTTAATGGTGCTTTGCTGCACCAAAGTCATTTCTCTGAATCTAGCCCTAATCCCCTTTTCTTGTTATAATATAGTAATCAATTTAGAAGAGATAGTAAAAACACAGACTCACCAAGACCACGCCACTGCCTGAAACTATTTCTAGCTGCCTTTTAAAAGTCAACAGTAATTTACACCGGCAGTCATCAATTGCTCAGATGTTACTATTTTTTAAAAATAATCAGATGAGTTAAAAAAGGGGCAAAGAATACTAAAACATTTCCTAGAATTTACAAGTGCATTTGCTTTTATCTCTCTTGAAATAACCAGCAGGCATAAATAGGACTGAGGATTAGAAAATTACAAAGAAAAAAAAATCTGTAAAGTTGAATAAATGGAATTTATCAAGTATACTGCTATTTGTAGTAATACTATTGCTATTAATAATGCAGTATGTGTGCACTATATTTGTGAGGTAGGTAATAAAATATATTAATAAGTTAAAGCTATTGCCTAGGAAATAAATTTCTGCCACACTACAGATATCTTTTAAAACATGCAGTAAAATGAATAAATCTTTTATCTCTCTAAATTTTAATAAATTGGTCCACTGTTTTCAACATATTCATAAGCAATTTGATGTGCTAGAAGACAATAAGTGTACAGCAAAGTACAGAATATTTTCATCTCTGCAGCTTGGAACTGCATGTTAGTCTGGGACACATAGTAGCTGGATTTCACAAATTCAGTCTAGTCATAGCACCTCTCTCAATGCAGACAACTGTTTCTATTCCTTTGATTGAAAGAAGTGGTTGATTGTGTTATCCATATGAGCAGCAGACTGAATAACAAAGCTTAAAGGGCACATGATTGTGTTCTCGCCAATGACAACAAAAGAATAATGGCATGTTGCCACCTTCTATCATTGTAAGCCTTCCTTTGATTCTCCCCTCTACCGTTTCGAAAGAGGAATTTTAGCTTTGGTTAATACAAGGCAATATGTTGTGGAATCATTCAATAATACCAAATACTCATGGTTAATGTATTCTAAAAGTTGTATTATTTTATTTCCCTTAAAATTAATGATGTTTTCTATGTTTTTTTAACAGTCTAAATGAAACTTTCTGTTGATAAGAGATTGAGTTACTCTAACTGGAATGTAGTGCAGAGGAGGCATGATTGGCTATTGTAATTGGATCAAAGCAGGTGGAATTTTTTTAGATCCTGTGGAGACTACAGCAGGTAAAAGACTGTAAGACTGTATGCATAAAACTATATTGATACTTGCAATAATTCTGTCTATCCAGACTGAATTTCTTTGAATTCTCTCATGCAGTACTCACAGAATAATTTCTATAAATGTTTTATGAGGTGGGACATAGCAGGTTAGGGTGTACTTGGCATGAAATGATTTACACATTTCTGGTGTGATATGTGCTTTGCAAAGTTTGTTAGGAGAAAGGTGCCATGTTGATACCAGATTAACATCTCCTGATGATCCAAGTATCACACTGTGAAATGAGTTGATATTTCTAATATAAAGGACTGTGTGTTAAACATTTGTTGTTGCATAACAAAAGAACTTTTTTATTTCTAATGGTTTTATTTTGTTAAAATATCCTTGACTGTTATTGATTAGGATGAGATTTATCTAAACTCTCATTTAGCAATTAAATTTTAGATGAACTGAGTAATTTTTGCTGTTGCTTATTTATAAGTATCATAATTTACATTGTGTATCAGTCAAGGTTAGCCAAGTTACTACCACATTTTACGGCTTGTTATTCATGAATGTCTATGATACTGGCAACTCAAATCATAAGATGTCATTTTTGTTTCCTAATTAAATGTCTCAGTCATCTATAAATCAGAAGTAACAAGTAGTTACTGCCCACAAATTAGTTTGTTCACACGTGCTTTGCTGTACTTATAATTAGAGGACATGTCATACATTCAAATATGCATTCTAATAAGACATCCTTCATGAAACATCGTGAACATTGAGCTGTGAGATGCAAGCTTGACTGAGCAAAGCATCTGTTGATGAGTGCCTTCTAGATGCTTGAAAACTATTTCAATAAACCAAGCATCCATTCCTAGATCTAATTTACAAGAAGTGTTGTAAAGTGTAAATAAGGCTACAGTTTAATAAGGAGCTCACAAGGAGAAAGTTCTTCAGTAGCTGATTAGAGTGAAAGGAGTAGATAGGCCTATCTTCAGGGACCTGAGCAAAGTACAGACTTTGATTAATTGTTTGGTTTTTTAATACATAATTTTTTCCATAAGTTACTGTTCAACTGTGAAAGCCTCAAATTACAAAACTTGTGTCTATCCAGTTTGATGTGTGTCCTTTCTCTATTCTGATTAGGCATGGGAGTGGTTCTTAATACCTAACAATTTGTTGTACTAAATATTGTGAAATAATTCCTTTTACCTTTTATTTATAGAACTCCTAGCTACAAGGAACTAGAATCCAAAAATACAAAGCTCAATTATTTCCTATAGCAATTATGATTGAATAGACAAAAGAATACTATTACTCAGTACCACTCCTCAACTTATGTGTTTTTTGTTATTCCATGTGCAGGGCATATTTCTGCTGGTCTAGGAACATCAGCAGTTAAGTAATAACATCGATAATTCTCCTGAAATAAGCACTGCATCAGCAGTTAGAAGCAGAACAAGTGGGAGGCAGCTCTTAGGTAGCCAGCTGAGGTGAGAAAGTGTAGAAGTGCTGAGGTGGGAGATTTGTGGAGTCTCTCAGGGAATTCAAACCTGCATCTCTCCTCTTAGGATTATCACTCCCCCATCTAGAAGGTTTAAGACTTACACCCTATCACAGCCATCTAACCCTGACACTGGGTCAGAACTACCTTGCTGGTTAATGACCTGCACTTGAATTGGGAATTTCATGCCAACACCAAATTTTAGGAATAGAGCATGTTTCAGAATATACCTTTGTAGCTTCTCAAGACACCATTCCCGTAGCTATTTCCCCTGGTTAATTAGATAGCAGAACTTCATTAATGACTTAGCAGCAGGATAACTTTTACCTTCCTCTGGGAAAGAGATCAATAATACAGAAATGCAGACATTGCATATATAAGATGATACATATTTACATTTTATGTTTCAAATCTCTGAAAATCTGATGCCAACTCTCTATAGAGAAGCTGAATCATGTTATTAAAATAACACTTGCTTCATGTGGCATCCCATGATCCAATGAAAAAAAAAGGAAAGGAAACAAACAGTAACATGTTCATGAATGTTATTTCTGTTCATTTATTTTTAGTGGGAATGTTGTATGAAGTGCAGCTAAAAGCTGATCTTCTTTAATGGAAATCATTGAATTGGTCCCTACAGAGGAGAAAAAGAGGAAGGAGGATCTTTTAAAGTGACAGCTGATTTCTGCAATCTGCTAATGATTCCCTTGGAGATTCCTGAAAGCATCCTGGAGACAAATGAATAAAAATTGCAGTATCAATGGTTTTCTCTGGAAAGGCACTATTGGCACAAAACTCCTTGTCCCAGCCAGAGTGAGAAGAATAATTTGCAAGCACTATTACTCCCTGCTACTTGAGACTATGTAATGTGGACCACATTAGCCGAGAGAGCATGCCTGCATCCCTATATACTGAGCTCATTTGTCAGCAATTACTTCACTGACAGTCCATTGAAGTTTAGAACATAAGTAAATAAGTACATGCTACATCTGTGCTTTATTGAAGCTTGCAACTAGAGGCCACCCTACAAAGCATCTTAGGTGAAACTGAAGTAACAAGCATGAGGGTAACAGAATGTGTAATTCTGATACAATGAAAAATCAAGAAGTTTTTTCACACTCAGACTCAGACTCAAAAATATTATAAAATATTTCTAAGATGTTTGAAAGACTCCTTCTAAATTCTAATTAATTAAAAACCTGTAAGAATGTAAGGAATGAGATCTTTGGGTAAAAAGTAAAACACTGAATTATAAATTGTTGAAAAGTAAATTGTTGAATCCATCTTGGGCTATTTAACTTCTGGAAGGTCAAAATAGGCAAACATTTTTCTTTGATGGAAGACTAAAAGGACTTCTGGCTTGGTCTAAGAAGAGATTTGTTTGCAACCAGGTTGCCCTTCAAAACTATCTGTTCTTACAGCAGCAGGCTTCCTGCTTGCAGAGACAAAATTATAGCATTAAGCAAGAGATAGACTTTCCAATTTTTAGAAGTCTCAGCTGAGGGGAAGGCACAATTATCCCTGAAATGCTGGAGGGGTGTGGGAAATGACAAGTGTGAGAGGAGCAGAGCCTGACCATACTGCAACCACTATAGAGAAAGGAGAAGTGTCGTTAGTTATAATTCTATTGCCTTCCCTCTCCTTGACCTTCATTGCCATGTTGTGTTTATAAGGCTGACCACATCTATACTGCCAAATGCATTCAACTGTGACTGAAAGTGTCTGAGATAATGGGAAGGCTGTGATAGGGCCCAACAGCATGGTTTTTTAATGGAATGAAATTAAGGTAGGCATGGTGACTCCTGAAGGTTAGTGGCGGGGAAGAAAAGGGTTCAATACCTACTGGAATAGCATTGGAGGATGGTTAAGCAAAGGGTGCCAAACCTGGTACTGTCTCACCATACTGCATACTATTTTTGAACTCAGGATTGCAATACCCAGAACAGCACCCAGGTGTGCTCATAAAAAGTATCTATTCATCTTTTTACTTGTTCTTAGCATTTCTATAACAGTAGGTGGAAGACAGCAAAACTGTAGTAGTATAGTGTATTCACTAGGCTGAAGTTGAGTTTAACCTTTTAGACTCACAACAAATAGCTGTAGAACTATGGTATAAACTGCAAAAAATCTGAAATGAATTTCAGAAGTCATGGATATGCATATTTTCTAAGTTAAATAAATAGATAATTGCCACATCTTGTTCTTATCCATCTTCATGAAAGGTATTGCAGTCTATAAACTCATCTGCCCATCCCATCTCTTGGGGAAATGAATTGTCACCTTAATCTCATCTAGTTTGTCAGAATCTGCCCTCTGGGTTTGTTACAAAGTTTTCCAGCATTAGCAACAAAACAAATGTTTTGCAGTAGATTTTTCTGGGAAGTTCCTGACATGATGTCTACACAACAAAATCACCTTGAATTGTGATGGTGTGTGGGTAAGGCACACATAAATAATTGCTATATTATTTTCAGCACCTTTTCCAAAACTTGCAGCTGCCTTTCTGCCAGTGGTCTACGTTCTGTCCTGCAGCAAAAGGTCGAGGCATTTGAATGCCCAATTTAAAATATTTTCATGCAGAGGCTGCCAAAACTAGTTTTGGACATGAGCTGGTATGTTCTGTATAGAACTAAAAATCTTCTTGGGCTGTGAGATTATGTGGAACTGTGTAGTTGAAGTAGACATTCTTATAAAAATAGTCTGCATGTACTTGTATTTGGTACTATAACTGGTCCATGTAGCTTCACCCATCTTCCCTGTTTTCACTGGAGAGTGATGAAGCCATGTTGTGGTTCCTCATCATTTTCAGCTGACAGGTTGAATCTAAAACTTATATAAGATACAATAAATATTTTCCTTTTTCAGTTCAATGCAGGCAATAAGACAGACGCAGAATTTCTTTGTGATTGTAACTGGAGAAGAAGGACATTTATAGGATTAATCTATAAGCCAACCAACCATCTGTCTATAATTTTTCCTCTAAGATATAGGTCAGATTATTAAACAGTTTGGTTGTGTTTTAAGTTCCAAGCATTGCCATCGTTTTAAGAAGTCATCAGTAAATTTAAAGTATGGTTTAAAGTTCTGAGTTGCCTTGGGATTTTAATATTCATGTTGAGACTCAAAATGGAAATTATTTCAAATACTTTATTTAGATCTATGAATATTTTAAAAGACCAATTTAATGTGTAGGATGTAACACACTGCCTGAAGACCATTTGCAAATCAGTTAAGTTAAATGAGATGGTCTCTGTATTTTCCACTTGAAGTTATTTTAAAATATAGATCATTTCTAGGGAGTATCACGTGAAGCTTTTTGCTTATGTGTTGTTAATTATAGCATATATAATTTTTAAGTAGTAAATATTACCTAGCCTTTATTCTTTTCTTAAAAGTAGCAGGTGTCTGTATTAAGCACCAGTGTGCTGTTTCGAGAAAAAATAAGCACAAAAGCACGGAGAATACCCATATATAATATTACAAATAATAATTCATTAAAAAAAAACCCCAAAGTTTTGATAGTTGTTAACATTAGCAGGTTAGAGAAAGACACAAGAATTGAGGAATTTATTTTAGAATTTAACTGTGAAAGCCTCAGCCATTCTTCCAGGTCGCTACTCCTGCTGTCAATATAAATTCGTATTTATCTGTCACAGAAATTCTTACCAATGCTAATAATATTACAGTCCCGAGACTTTCTTCCAGAGAAGTGGTGTATAAATACTATGATTGATAGCCTTATTTTACGTGATAGGAAACAAATCTGGAGTAAGAGTTCTGAATTGCAAATATTACAGATACCATTACAAATTATGCATTATACAAATTACAATCATAATAAAAAATGATCCAGGTGTTTGACATTCTTTTTCCCCACAGCTGGTAAATCCTGACAATCATGATAGCATCCATGTACAAGGAAGGAAATAATGATTAGCCACATAAGATCAGCTCTTCCACCTGCTGCACAGAGAAATTGCTGTGTGGTATTTCTGGAAATGTGACCATGCACATGACAACACTGTGCTGAATACAACCCCAGTACTGCCTGGTTTTCCTCCCTTGGTGCAGCAAATGCTCTCCCACGGGCATAAAATGTCCCACTCCGCAGTCCTCCTTGCTGCAAAGTTAGAGCTGCCAGACAATGTATTGTTTCTTTCCTATTATTTTATTAAACTTGATGATGATTTGGCATCCTAGATTCCTATTTTTTAAGGGGTGCATTGTGTCCATTCCTTCAGAGGAGTCTTACTGCCAAGTTGAGACAACACAATGATAAACCCAAAGCCAGGAAGGTTGTACTGGCAAGACATTAAAACAACCAACAACATTAAAGCTTCAAGAAAGAAGACCTGAAGTATTGATTCAGGCAAGCATGCCAACTTTTGACTTCTCACTCTTCAGTAAGAGGAGTAAGATGGCAGATACATAGGGGTACTGACTTTTGGAGGATCTGAGTAGGCAAACACAGCTGTAAGCCTGACATCCAGACACTCTGTGGAGCACCTCTCAGTTTCTGAGGGTTACACAAAATATGCTGCTTCTAATGATCTCCATTTTTCAAATAATTTCTAAGCTCAGAAGTATATAGGCAGCAGTCACTCATTCAGTGATCCTAGCTACAAAGCCAGAAGTGCTTAAAATAGAGCATATTATTTAAAAATACAATTTTGAGATACTTTAAATGACAACATACATATATTTTCTTAAAAACAGCTTCAAAATTTATTTGTGCTCTACTAAGTTGAATTTTTTCTTGGTTTTCCTCTTTTTTTTTTTTTTTGTTTCTGTTTAGAACTTGACTCCGTGGTATGATATATAACACCATAGCATATCACTGTTTTCATTTTGCTGTAATTTTCAGTGAAACATAACATGAATTTGAATTTTTTTTTTTAAGTTATAACATTGGCCAAGTGAGGAATTCAGGTTTTTGTGGTTCTGGGGTTTTTGGTGGGTTTTTTTTTTAGTAGAAACTAAACCTTAGTTTTAGTGGCAGATCAAATAAATGATCGAAGAGGAGCTGAGGAAAGATTCAGCATTGCTGTAAAGGTAAAGAAAAGATATGCATCATACAGTTAGGAATAATTTGGCAGAGTTTCAAGACACTAGGAGACTTCTGATAAACATAGTAACAGACTCTTGTACTGCATTTTTCAAATAATTTAAATAAAAACCAACAATACACTGCCAATGCTGTCCCACCCAAAATAACTATAAAGTCTGTTAAAATGATAGGTTACAGATTAAAATGACATTTCAGATCAAAATATGTTCTTGGTTACAGTTGAGTTAACTGAGTAATGTATTTAACTCAGCGAAGACATTCTAATGAAAGAGCTGCAAAGTGGTTTCACAAGATTGTTGCATCAGTTGTAGAATAATGCAAGACTTCCCATGCTGCATATAAAGTATCAGTATTTCTCAGTATCACAGTGGGGGAGAGAGGTGAGCAAAAGCTTGTCTACATAAAAGGGAGACTAGGTCTAAAACCACACTGCAAACTGGAAGCTCAGGGATTCAACTAATTAATGAAACAAATTCCCAATGAGAAAGTTTTCCTGTCTTTTTTGAGATTTATATATAAATATATATACATATATTTAAAAATTTGTTAGAGCACCTATTATTCCAATGCCCTGCCAATTATTCTGTGGAGTTTGAGTATGTTTGTGGTACAGAGCAGCCTAGGAGACACAATCAGGGAGAAGAATCAGGGCCTCATTGCGCTGAACAACCAACAGACAATCAAGCTGACAGTCGAGAGACGACTATTTGCATTTGAAAAAGAGTGAAATGAATTTGCTACACCGACGTCTTAATCCTTCTATTTCTAATCCTGCAGGTAGCTTAATTCAAGTCAATGGGATCGTTTGCTTGAGTAAAACAAGCAGGATTTAGTTTCTCCTCAGTGCTATGCATTAATTAACATGAGGGGCAGAGAACACTAAAGTAGTCATACAACAGGCTTGCCTTCGAGTCCTTTGTGTCTGCCTGAGAGGAAGAAGGACACTCAGAACTGCTGTTTTTCCTTTCAAAGGAAAGATTGTGTGCACTGCTCTTTTTACATTTCACTTTTTCATCAGGGAACAATAAAAGATTCTGCACTTTCCTCTATAAGGCTTGTTTGCACAGGAAAATTCACTAGTGCATTTGTAGGAGCCTATAATCAGGCCGGTGTAACAACCCATTGCAAATGTTGTTATGTCAGAATAGTTACACAATAAATTTCTTCATTTTAGACAGCACCTTTGTTCTGAAAGTATGATCATATGACAGGTAGCTGCACTGCTACTTCTACAGAAGTCCTCACTCCCCAGGCTTATTTCTTACATAGCTTAAGTGTCATCCTGCACACTGCTTGGTGCTGTCACTGAAGAAATACTCAATTTTATGTTTACAGAGAACTCCAACAATCTCCACAAGATCTCCTCTACATGTGCTTATCACAAGCACCCACAATGCCTCCTGTCAATATAATTCAAGGATTAATCCCCATCCAACAGGGAATTTGGGGTTGCAGATGCCCACCATAGAATCTGGGCAGTTATTGGTCAGCTTGACCTCTCTCCAATGTGATGCTTGTTAGCCTTTTGCTGTCTTATCTCCAAAGCCATCTCTTCCCTTCTGGCTTAGGACCAGAATTAACTCAAACCTTTTTGGAAGTACAGACAACTTTTGCGGAGAAGCAGTTTTCTAGAAAGCTGGTGGGACCCCATGGTGGTAAGGTAAGAGAGGATGGGGGAAGATCTGTAGGGCTCTGAGAAAACTACAGACAGGACCAATAGATACCCAGAAAAAAAGAAGGTTGAGATGCTGTGAAAAGGCACAACTCTCATTTCTCTCCAAGACCACTGCTCCCTTTCAGACCTTTCTTGTTCCTGTGGTGATCTGAACAACCATTTTCCTTACTACTTTTCACCCTCCAGAGTTACTCTAATTGTAGAAAAGACAAAAAAAGACAAGGCTACCCCACGGAAGAAGAAAAGGAGGTAAAGCACAGCAAAGCCGGAGCTACACCATATAACTGTAGATGGTCCTCTACACATTTCAGACTCTGGAGGAACAAAAGACTCTATGGGACAAGATACACATTTTCAGGTGAAACCAGCTCAATCATCAGCTCAGGAACAAGCAAAATAGACCATCTTTCTTACCTTAAAATATTTGCAGGGTAACATACAGGAGAAACAGTCCAAGAACCTACCTCAAACCAGAGAGCAAGAGCTCTAAATGAAATGGTTAAAAAAGAGGGGGGTAAAGAAGCATCACGTTATCTGACCCTTATTGTTTAGCATCCCAGCTCAATCATTTTCCCCATATTTTCCTCTTAACCCACAAGACCAACAAAATATCTCTAAGGCAAACCTCACACCTGCCACCCCCATAACTCTCCCCTCTACGAGCTGCTTTTAATAGTCAAGTTGGGCACAGGTAGAAGAGGAAATTAAAACCATGATTAACCATTTCTGAGCTGTTTCCCTATCAGATACATATATCTCATCATATGAGCCTATGTGTAATTTTTTTTTTAGTAATTTTCGATGTTATAGTAACTAGGGTAAAAATAAGCTGGCACACCCAATGCTGATTTTCAGCGCGATGCCCCAGCCCTGTAATTCTAACAAAAGGGAGGGTAAGGGGTATAATGAGTCAGTTTAGGTTATCCTTAAATAAGAGAGAAAATAAAACTAGCCATTTTTTGTCTTGCCTTTTTTTGTAGGAAACAACAGAGCAAATATTCTTATAACCTAAATGGGAATATGAGTGCAGTATCATAGCAACAGACAGAGGTTTGTATCAATATTTGAATGATTATGAACATCCTTGTTAAGTGTGTAGCTAACTGATATTTCATAAGGAAAACCTAGTAAATTAATGCTATAAAAGTAACCCGTCAAAACTGAGGATCTTATATTCCTTATTGTTGGTATTTATTTGGCACTGCAAGACTAAATTCTTATTCCCAGGTATCGTTTAATGGCAGAAGAGAGATCACGAGAAAAGGAATAATAAGTCCTGCCACACTGAGAGCGAAAACTGTCAGATATTTTTGGAAAGGACTTTGTGCTTCACAGTTTTCAAATCAATGTGCAAATTCACCTTTTTCTGAAATGAGTTGTCATGTTTACTGTTCAAACTGGGTGAATTGTCAATAAGGGTGTAACATGAAAAGCTTGTTTTATCAGAGTGGCAAAAATACCATCCTCTGTAGAATATAGTCTGTATTTGTCTGACACAGGGGTTCTGTGGTAGGCTGGTCAGGATTTTCTTTTCTAGATGATTTACTGCACCAGGTTACTTGGGACTATTGTGTCCAAGTTCTTAAATATTATGTGTTGTAACCAGGCAACATGACTAACATTTTGAAAACCACCTAACTAGCTTCCTACAGCTGGGCTGGATTCACAGCAAAATGTGCTGTTACAATACATGCCTTGAAGGACATTGCGGCCCAGTGAAATCCCTCTGTAGCACACCAGGTATTTCTGTGTTTGTGTATGTGTTTTTGTGTGCATGTATGTGTGCATGTCTGTGTAGAATTAGGGTTTATCAATGGGAAGCATAAAAACCCAGCAAGCTAGATAAAGAGCTACTACAGCTGGTCAGTAAGCAATATGGGGGGAAAGTCATCTTAATTCAACCCTGGGTTACATGAAGTACCTGCATTAAACTAGGATCCAGAGTAATGAACATAATTGGAGAGCTGGTTTTATTTTTGTGCTGTCTGCCACTCCCTGTCACATTGTAATTGTTTTATTCAAGGCAGAAAATATTCAGCAGGAATGACTGAGGGTATTCCCTCTTTCCAGGATGACCATCTTACTGTCTGAAAAACGGAAATGGTTTTGAGAAATGTGGAGAATGCAGTCAAAGTCACCTAACACAGCTCCGTTACCCTCCAGCAGTATTTTAAGAAATGGGAATGACTTTTGAGACGTGCTTTTAATTTGTAGCAATTAGTAAATTCTTCCCAGTGATGAATTCTGACTGGAGAGAGGCACTTGCTCCAGCTGTGACCAAGCCTCTCTTCATCTGGCTAGAAAAACAGCCAAACAAGGGTATCATTCTTTTTCAACAGGAATTTTGGAGGAAGATAAAGGATCCCTATTTGTTTGCCTCAGTAACTTCATCAGTTTTAGGAAAAACTCCATGAAAACTGATATGCTGACCACATTGGACTAGTTAGGGCTTGACAGCATGCCCATTGTTAGCCCATGAGCACTTGTGTAGGAAAGGAATCACACCACTTCATCCCATTTTGGGGATGAGAACTAGTCTCTAAGTTCTAGTCTCATTGAATACATCTGTTTTGTGAAGTACTGATTGCTGATTTTGGGGACTTGTGGCTGGCCTTGGGGTCAAATGGCATGGACTGGCTGAAATCCATGTTGTGTAGGGTTAGCTCTTTCTATGGCAAAACAGTTTTGGCTAGACCTGTCCAAAATAGAGACAGGGAGTAGGCACTGCTTAGGCAGCGTGGCCATCCAGGGTTTAGTGGTCATCAGTGTAGCTTTAACAGGATTTTAGTTCTTCAGTCTTTTTAAAATCTAGTACTGAGGTTTATAAAGTGTTTTGAAAAGTGTATACCTTCTCCCAGCAGAGGAAAGGCTTTAAATAAGGCCTTGCAGTTCTGATTTTTTGAGCGACAGTGTTTTGATCTGATTCTAAACTAAAATGTATTGATTTTTCTAATGGTGTGGGCCAAAGTCATGTAATATGTGCTCCTTTATAGAAACCCTGACAGATATAGAGAAAACCTAGGGAAAGATAATAGAAAGGTTAAATAGGATATGCATAGAATGTCTTAATTTCACTACAAGCTGGGCTAATTAACTCTAATCCTTTTAATGAAAGGGATGATAAATAAAGCGATATTCAAGCTCTTGTCGCTTATCCTCTCCTTCCTTAATACTGGCATTACTCTATTGTCTTTCTCCCCTGATTTCCATAGGTGTAAGAGAAGAATCAGGCCCTTTCATTTTAAGGAGGAAACCCTTTAAATGACAACTCTTCTCTGGCATTGAGAATCAGTGCAACACAGGAAAGACAAGTGGTTCCTTGAACTGGTTTCTGGAGGTACCTAAGGGTATTACCTACTCAGAAACAGCTTGTCTGCACTACGAAATTACTTCTTTAGGAAAAATTGACATGCTCATTTTCACTGAGCATGAAAATTGACATGTTTTCTATGAGTTTCTTTTTCCTGTAACCACCCCCACCCTCCAAATTGCTATTGTAGAGGTAGTTTTTTCTTTAAATAGAGAGTTTCAGATTGCCCTTTTACTGTGTAATAGCAATGGAATGTGGCCTGTAGTCTTTTGTCACTAAAAAATACATGCTTTCCATTGAAAACATGCATTTTTCTTATTCTTGGTCTCTCTTCCCAAATGCTTTCAAGTCTGTGAAATGATGCAGCAGATGCTGAGCTGAAAACTAGAAGATATATATGATTTAAGTGTCAGCTGCCTAGTATTTAATGTTCTTTTAGATCACTATGGTAGAAGACTGCAGCTGTGCAAATTTCAAAAGAAATCTTAAAGAGGTCATGTTTTTCATTACATCTTTTTTCCTGCTAGGATTGTTTATTTTCAAAATGATCTATTCTCTGTCAATTAAAATCAATATATATTTATTATATCTTTTTTACATGTTAATTTTTTTGTTGCTAGTGGCAACTACAAAAGGAGTTAACACTCCAGTATATTGTAGCCAATGTATCCCATGCTTGTTTTCTTGTTGTTACTGTGTCATGGGCAAAGCCCTTGGGAGGATTAACTCATTATCATAATTTTGCTGAGTTAAATTAGGGGATTACTGGTTCTGGTCATGACAACCTCGATAGACCCCAGAATGACGTAAGGGGTGATGGGCAATATTAGAGCTTGTGTCCACATGGGAATATTGGAATGAGGTAGAGTTTTACAGTTGAGAACATAACTTATATACCAACCCAGCAATCATCCGTATTGTTAACCACTGGCCATTAACTACTGCTTAGGAATGTTTTAAAAATAAAAATCCTGGACACCTTTAGTGTGTGGGTTTTCTCGAGACTCACCCTTCCTTATTAGGAGTCATATATAGTGGAGTCAAAATAAATAGCTGGGCTGGACTACAGCTAAACTGCCTGTGTAGTGTGTAAGCGAAGCTTCCTATATTGTTAGGCACTTTGATGTTTGCTTTTTCTTCTAATCTGTTCTCCTAAAACTGCTACAATCTGTACACCAAGTTAGCTTCAGTGTTACAACTCAGTCCTATAGCTCAAAAGAGAGAATCTTAGGAATGATGATTTATAAAGCTTAAATTTCATGAATGTTCACCAGAAAAATTCTTTCTAGCTGCTGCACTTGCTGCTTTCCCATTTTAGATTCTGTTCTAGCGAACAATCTAACCTGGATTCAAAAAAGACAGACTATTTTTTCCCTCTCAATCCACCTTTTCAAATTTTAGGCACAAACTCCACTCTAGAACTGAGCAGCCCAACAGTATTTTTTGCTGATATCAGAAAAGGCAATGCCTGAAGTAGTTAAAAAGATCAACAGGGGAGCTTTGAAGAGATGACTAAATAACATATTACAACTATAAATAACTAAATACAAATTACACACTATGAAAAGAGCTAAAGATATTAAAGGGGGAATACTCAGACTATGAAGCCAGTGACCTCTGCAAAAAAAGGTTCAGCTCCAATTCTATTGAAAATACATGAAAGTCATCATGATGTTTCTGTAGGCTACAAAGAAGGCTTAGGTTTCAGCCTGTTATTTTGTGGATAAAAGTCACCCCTCTATGTGTAAATTATCAAGTGTTTTAAGAAAGGTGAAATGTGCTCTCTTGAGATGCCGTCATCCTCCAAGTGCAGACTGATTTTTCCCTCCTTTTTTCTATCCATCACCCAATACTGTGATGTTTTATCCACTGGATGGATAAGAAATTATGTTTCAGTGATGGTTAATCACTTGTAGTCGAGGATACAAATATCACAGTGGAGCTAGATGAGTTAAATTTAGCGGGTGTGTAACTGACAGGCATGTACAGGATAAGCACTCTTTATTACGTACTTCTCAGTGCCACTCTGTTCACAGTGTGTTCCACAAATATTGGCAAGGAAATATGTCATGTGCCAGCGAATGAGTAATAGAGATTTGTGTGAATTATGGATGCCAGAGAATGTCTAATTATAGCTCATGAAAGACCAAACAATACAGGTAAAAAACAACAGAAACATTCCTTCAAACCAAAGGTGGATTAATGAGTCTTAGAGACAACTGACAATATTAATAGTCACTGGAATTCCTATGTCGCCAAGAAGCCGTGGGTAAAGAACTCACCTAGATCTGTGGAAAAGAGGGTCTAGTCATGACAGAGTGCAGAATTAAATGAATTTTACTTGGGCAAAAGGCATTCCAGCATCTAAAATATAAAACCGTGTGTTAAGCTAGGTTGGAAGAAGGGAAGGAGCAGCCTTCCCTGAACTAAAAAAAAAGAAATCTGACTTGTACTTCCAACATACAAAATAAGGCAGCAGATGGAGTTGCTAGGAGACAGAAGGCAAAGAACAAGAGCATGAATGTGCTCTAGTGTCTCTACACAATAGCAAAGAGTATATGAAATGAGCCAGAGCTGTAGATCTCACCATCAGCTATCCCTATTACAAGTGGTGAAGTTTAGTCTTTTTGCTAACCAGTTAAATGGTAAATCTGAACAATTTTAATAAGGGGATCTATGACAATGATATTATGTGATAATACTGGTCCATGGCCAATCTTTGTAATCATAGAATTACAGTATAATTCAGATGGGAAGGACCTTGGGAGGTCTTTAATCCAACCTCCTGCTCAAAGCATGACCAGCTCTGAGGTCAGACCACGATGCTCAGGGCTTTATCCAGTTGTCTCCTTCATGAATGGAGATGGCACAACCTTTCTGGCCAACCAGCTCCACGCCTGACTGCTCTCATGGGGAGGAAAGGTTTTCTTCATATCCTGCCTGAACCACTCTTGCATTAATTTATGTCTGCTGCCTCTCATCCTCCTGCCACACAGTGCTGTGAAACTCCTGGATCCGTCTCCTTCCTGTCATCTCTGTACCAGGGACTACTGGCAAGTCCCCCAGGAGCTATCTCTTCTCCAGGCTGAACCAGCCCCAGTCCCTCAGCCTCTCTTCATGCGGCAAGTGCAGCCTCAACCATCCTGGTTGTCCTCACTGAACTCGTTCCAGTTTATTGATGCCTTCTGTACTGAGGGCCCAAAATTGGACACAGTATTATTCATGTGGTCTAACAAGTGCTGGCTGTTCTGTTAATGCAGCTCCAGATGCTGTTGGCCATCTTTGGCATCTTTTGCCAAGGTGCACTGCTGGCTTGTGAGTAGCTCACAACTATAACACTAATGCATAGTTTTAAACCAACCAATACAGAAGGTCAGCAATAACTTGCGGTCACTCCAGAGCTTTTACATTTTATTACAGTTGGCTAAAGAATGTAGGAGAAAGGAGGTGGTGCAAGATGGAGAGAATAGCATGGTCATGTGCACTACGGATTAAATGTGAAGTGAAAGTAAAGCCTGGGTGGGAAGTTGTCTTGGGAAAGATAGAATGAATGAGAAATGAGAGACATTTCAGTAGACTTGTCTATAGCACACTAGGAGCATGAAAGACTTAGTAACAAAATAACTTTCTTGTGAGAGAATCTCAGATAATTTGGCCATCACTGGATAACAAACCATCATAGATGGGCTTTTGAAGATTGATTAGAAAACAAGTTTAGAATATAGATATTACATTGAATGCTGAAATTCTTAATCTGCTTCTTTATTAGTGTTACTGAATGAAAAAATGAGAAAAATAGTATCCAGTTACAGCAAAATACTTGTATTTAATATCAGCTAGCTCCCATCCAGCTTTCCGTACCCCCACCCCACCCCCCAGTTTATGTACTGAGCATGACATCAGGTGCTATGGAATATCCTTTTGACCAGTTTGGATCAGCTGTCCCAGCTGTGTCCACTCCCAGCTTCTTGTGCCTCTCCAGCCTTCTTGCTGGCAGGGCAGGAGAAGCTGAAGAGTCTTTGACATTGTATGAGCAGTACTTCACAACAACTGAAACATCAATGCATTACCAGCATTATTCTCAGACTAAAGCCAAATCACAGCACTGTACCAGTTACTAGGAAGAAAATCAACTCTATCCCAGCTGAAACCAGGACAGGTTGGATGAGTTCTTTATTAAAGCCGAGATCAGGGACTACAACGTAAAATGACAAGGACAGCCAAAAAAGTGTAGAGGGAGCTGCTCAGAGTGTTGAGGCAGGGACAAGGACTGCCTCAAAGCCTCCGAATACCCCTCTGCTCCCTCCAAATTTATAAATATTGTAAAAGCAGGAATGGTTTATAAATCTGGGTTAAATTAAAATGCTAAGAGGGTAAGCTATCTCATTAACAAAATCAGAAAAGATTACCTTTCAGTAAAAAGTAAAAATGTAAGGCATTTTGAAAACAATTTGAGTCAGTTCTGTTTTAAACTCCATTACTGATGGGACTAGTATATAAAAAAAATATACAGATAAAAGAAAGTATAAGAAAAGCATTGCACACAGTGGGTTTACATTACACTAATGATTCAGTAAAAGGTTTGCTGGAACAAATTACTGAGTGAAAGGAAGAAAGTGGTATAGTTCTTCTGTGGATTTTAATAAACTATTTTAAAAATTAGCTGTTATTCTTTTAAATAGTTATTCCAAATAAATTCTGCAATAAATTCTGTTACATAGGTTAGAGTACCAGTTTTGAGCAATGTATTGAATTTAGATGATGTCTACTAGTCTTCTATAGAGTTCAGTGTTATCATCATTAATGACCTAAAAAACCCCCTAACCCTTAAACAATGTGTTTGTATTCTTACAAGGTGGGGTGTTGCAGGTTATCAGAGTTGACATAAAGAAGAGCAAAATACAATTAGAAATAAGAGTAGATAAAAATAACAAAATTGTTTTCAGATCCTAGAAAAAACAGATAGTAAGGCATTTGGACAAAACCACAAAAAGCACAGAAAATAGAAACAGGCATTGGGGTGAAAGTGGACAATGAATTAGGGAGAAGTCACCAAACAAGAAGTAGGCTGTGCAGTGCAGGAATCTGTACACAGCATGAAGCCCTGGAGCAATGCTGGTTAACCAAACCTGATCTACAGCATTCAACGCAGGCCATCTCAGTCATTAAAATAAAAACAAAACAACACCCTCCCTCCCCCCCCCAATCAAGTAAGCAAGGCATTCAGTACATGACCAGCTGATACTGGTTCTCGAGCTAACACTTGGGAGGAAATGCGCTTCAAATAAATTTTATTAGTTGGCATCACTAGGCTTCTCTCAGTTGCAGGCTTTCTGGGGTTGGCTTGTGTACAACCTCTGTCTTTAAGGATCCAGCAAGGAAAGGATGACTGTGTCTGTGTTGGTACTACCACCTGCTCCAGGGATGGATTCCCAGTTCTCCAACTAGTGAATTTCATCTTACAACTTGCTGCACACCCCCTTGAGCAGCCTGGCCATATCCTAGCACTTGGCTATCACTGGTGCAGCACCTATCCCTTGCAGCCACTTACTCACTCTAACACTGGTGTATTTGTGTGTGATGCCAAGGGTGTGTTTGCATAAGGAGTTATATATTATGACAGCTCACTGCCTGGTAGAATGGTTTTGGAAGGCTGGGCCAGGTGGAGGTGGTGGGAGCTGGCTTGCTTCCACCCATGATGCTTATTGGAGCAGGCCCTGAGATGGTTTTATCACTGAATCAGTTCCAGGTTTTAGCTGGGCGGAGACCAAGTTGTTCCATCCCATAAAAGACCCAGCATGTGCACATGGGCAATAGAAGCAAGCCCAACTGACAGTTCAGATGCACCCCCAGCCTGTGTTTGCCAGGTACTTTAATTTACTCTTACCACTTGGCAAGCCTTCAAAGTGAAAATAGGCGCATTTCATTTAGGAAAGCAAGTGTTCACAGTCTTCCTTGCAATACTGGAAACCTACTTTCTCCTAATTTTCAGGTCTCCTTGTCCAAAGGACCACAAATATTTACAATGGTTTCCCATGCGCCTATGGAATGTAAATATATAAACACCAAACATGTAGAAAAATAGTTTGGTAAGATTCAGACCAGGACATACCTATCTAATTTCAGTATAAAAATAACTATATAATAATATTCCTTATCTTATTATCTGATGGCATTATATCTATGTTTTGAAAGGCAGAATTTCTACAATTAAATTAGATAAGCAAAAAAACCCCTGAGTGGTAAGTACACTTTGCAGTGTCAGCACTGTGGCTGGGATAAATTCCCCAAGTGCTTATTAGAAGGTTCATCAAGGTAGATGCGAGGGGCAGAATGAGGGTCTGTGCCTTCTTTGTACCTCAGCTGGGGGAAATCTAGGAGGGAGCAGAAAACAAAGGATGGACTAAAAAAAGCCTCTCTGTGCACTGCAGTTCAGGAGTCCCTTGATGCCTTTGAAGCTGTGCAAAGGTCTCTACCTAGACAACTGAGGTGTTGCAGGTTTTACATTACTTTCCTAAGGGTAATAGTGCTTCTGCATTGAGCAAGCATTTAAAGCAAGACTAACTAGTACTTCATGATATGACACCACTAGGCCAAGTACATTATCTGATTTGGCATAGCAAGTGGTCTGTGAGTCTTTTTGTGCCTTGTTTCTTACTGCAAAGCCTTTTATATTATTTTTATTTTTTTCTCTGCAGAATTGCAAGTCTCAACAATACTCCCATTAAATTAAAAAAAAAAAAAAAGTCAGTGCAAGGCCTTTTGTGTCACTGTGGTCTCATTTGCATTACCATATAGTTCAGCAAACTCATTGAGTGTACCTGATGACAATTCCAAAATTCTCACTAGCTCAACTGTGGGATACCTAACAATTTATTTAGTTTTCCTTGTAATTCTGAACATTAAAAGTGAATTGTTCTTCAGGAATGTCATTTAATTTGCAGGCTTGGGTCATCCAACTGGTCAGACTTTACATCTTTGAACAAGTCCTTGCAATTAATTTTTATAAGATGAAGTCTTGCTGATGACCTCTTTAATTTTTCCAGAACTTTGGCCAAAATGTATCTCTCTGTTAGTAAAGCAATAACTTTTGGAATCTTCTATTCAAAACTGGTAATACATCAAGAGAAACAATTTTCTAAGGAAGTCCTCTTCCTACCCACTAGAATTTAAAGAACAATGTAGAATGAGGTTAGCAGCATGTTTTTGTAACCTTTCTTGCAACCAATCGCTTTTGATGTCACATATCACCAGTAAATGCTTTTTATTCATTCATCCTTTGTCTTTCAGCTCAAGAATATAATAATTATAAATAAATTAGTGCATTTTTTAAAATCACATTGTAGCTTGTAAACGGAAGAATGGGTCTCTGACTCACATCTATGTATATACATAAATTATTATATTTTAAATAAGCAAAAGAATGAAATACAGTCCTTCCAGCAGCTTGAAATACTTGCAGGGAAATACAGAAAATTCTGTGACACAGAATCAAGTGATATAATCCAGTGCAGGACTAGATCTGATAAATACAAAGGCACCTATTCACCCTATTTCCCTTTTGGCCTCTTAGAATACCTAAATTAGGAACCAGGTGCTGTCAGCAACCTAATCAGCAGCGGAAGATAAGTTAGCGTGCTCTGCAGTCCTCTATCCCTGATTGCCCAGGTAGGGGAGAGCTGGTGGAGCACACAGTAGTTCCCTTCTGGCTTCTGCACCTGTAGCTCATTCATCTGCAAACCAAGACAGACAATTGCTTTGTTGTCTTGCTTGTCTTAGAGATGGAGCATGTGAGGTTGGGCATGCACCTAAGTCTTGGAACTCTAATGGATTCCCAGGGGCATCTCCAGATAGTAATTCAGATTTGAGACACTTCCTAGAGCCTAGGCTCTTAATAGACTACAGAAACCTCTAGGCACATCAGTTAAATGTCCAGACACATAAGATGAATCCAGGTCTTAGGAACCCAGGCATGAAGATGGCAAAATACCTGCATTTCAGGCATGCTGGTGGATCTAATGTTATGTGTGTAGTCTACCTAAACAATGAAATGCCTTGGTAACAGATCCAGAGTAGTCAGTGGTCTGAGCAGGGAGCAGACAGCAGAGACACAGCTGGCTCAGAAGTAAGTCTAAAGTCCTCTCATGCTCTCTGGAATAAGTACCTCTACTTACTTGTGATAAGATTCACCTGGAGGCATTCCCTTTTTTATCATTTCATCACATAATCAAGTGCTAAGAAATTGAGATTCAAACCCTTCCTCTGCTTTAGGTCTGAGGGAGTCAGAGGTCTAAACCCACCTTCTCTACCTCCTAGATAAATCCTTCACTGTGAGACTACTCTGGATTCAGATGCTCCTTCCTCCATTTCTTGGAGCTGTGATACTGTGCAACGCTGCCAGTTGTTCATTTCTCTGCATGACTTGTAGCCAAACAGTTAGGTTACCTTTTCAGAGATGAAACATGTGGATTTGAGCCTCCATCAGGCTCAGGAGGGAGGTGGAACTATGTCCCAGGTCCTGGTGAGTGCCCTAGTTTTTATGTAATTTGACTCAGAGTGAGTAACTCCATCATCATCTTTGCTTTTGGAGGGTACATGAAGAAAAATTACAAGATTCAGTTGCTATTTTTATGGAACCTCACTTTATTGCAGTTAGACTTATTTTCTGGTCAGCTACTGAGTTGGGACCCTTGAGGAGGTGAAGCAGATGAAAGGCATCAGATTATAGTTGGTGTGACACTTGGAATACGTATGGAAGATCAACCTATATGAAGGATGTTAAAACCAAACCAGAAGGTGACTGGTGAGTCTACGTGACTTTGGGGGTAGAGAGCAGTCAAGCAGAAGATTTGGTGTTGCAGTGTTGGGTACAGAGGCGTACACTCTGTCACAGTACTGCTTCCACCCCAGCTGCTTTTAGGTAGGAAGAAAAGTAGTTCTGAAGGATGTCTCAGTGTTCATCTTTCACTTCACATACACATCTCTGGTGTATCTGTGGTACTTGGCACCTTATAGTCTGCCGTCATTCCACACCTTGGCTTCCCGTGGTATGAAATCATTAGTTGATTCAGACTTGTCAGGATTAGCTCTGCTCTGGGGTGCAGTGGGAAGGCATCCTTGTAGAGCCAAGTCCAAAAGCACTGCTGCCACCAGGACAGCAGGTGCCACATCAAGTGACACCACTAAATTAGGACATAGATTTTTCTCTCCTCTGACCATCTTAAACCCACATTCAAGATATCTCTATCAAATTGATCATTTCTTGAGACTCCTGCTGGAAACAAAAATTGCTTACAGGGACCTACATTCCCTAAATGTGTCTGTTCTATATAATGTCTTTATGAGTTGTTACATGGGTGTGGCATTTTAATCAAGATGTGGTGAGAAGGTAATGGGTGAAGAAATTATTTCATATGGCAGTAAGAAATGCTTTAAGATCTTTTATCTTTCATTAGAATCTAGTGTGTTATTTACTACTGAAAATGCCGTTGCAGAACAGGTTAGTACAGGAAATGCAGAAACTTCAGTGAAAGTAGATGTAGGATAAAATCAACTTTCAATTTATCTCACTTTATTTAAAAGGAAAATATCCACATCAATATTGGCTCAGGGACATGCAAAATGTTTTCTGTCTGGGGGTTTAAATTAACACCTAGCTGAAATAGCTGTTAATATGCTTTAGTGATTCAGTGTGTACCAAAACTAAATTTATCTACTAATTAAATGAGAGAAACAGTCATTAAATGAGAGGAATAGCATTTAATCTGTTTTAATGAATTCCTAAAGAAGGGGCAGTGTTTGATAGCCTCTTTTGACTTAGTTGTGGTAAGAATGATAGAGGGAAGGAACTTAAAACTAATGAGTCTAAATACGTTTTTTTCTTCATTTATGAGTGCAATTGAAATAATCTTTATTTGTTTCAAAGTAATTTTGAAGGGAATGGAAACATGTTTTTAACCTGGCCAATTGAATAATCTCAAAAAGCTGTAATGATATAAAATTAACACTCTCTCTTTGGAGAAAAAACAATTATTAAAATTTGCCAGCCTGACTGCTTAGGATTTGTAACTGCAGCTTGAGAGGAGGTTAACATTTCCAGGAAATTCAAATTATTAAAACGGGTTTATTTTTGCTACTGAATTTGCTGGTCTACTTTGTTTACAGATTGTAAATGTATTTTAAAGGAGTTTAAAGACTGGTGATATAGTAGATATGCATTCACTCATTTCCATTCTGCTTGATTAGCCCTTGACACATCACAATAGTTTGTCTAAAAATTGGCAAATTTGGGACAGTTTACTCAGCATTTTGAAATTATAACAAAAGTCCATGACTTGCAAAGCTCACCTCAGCTCGCTATAATGCAAACATTTCCCAAAGCCATGGGAACTACTTTACCAAAATAGAAGGGAACACCAAAAAAAACTTGAATCTTGAAAATTTCCCACATCTGCAAACACTGTGGGACAAAAAATTCCTCAGACTTTTAAATGTCCAAAATGCTCAGGGGTGAGGGGAGGCAGGGGAGGCTGTTTCCTCTCTCTCTCCTCAGAACAGCACATCCATTCACTCCATCTGCTTTCCTCCCTACTGAAATCACCATTGGCCCTTATAGAGCTACAGGGTGTAAACTGGGGGTTTTTTTCAGCTCTCTAAGACTCCTGGCCCTTCCACAAGTGCTATTAATGTTAGGAGTCATACCGATTTCATCCCATTCCTAGCAGTAAACATTATGGATTTTGTCCCATCAATGCATGAGACACAAGGGCTACTCCTGTACTTGTAAATTCAGCAGTGCCAGAATCCATGCTCTGGTCCCCTGGCCAGCTGGCATGGAATAGTCTTGTTCATACTACTGAAGCCTCGTAAAGAAGCTTGCTACATTCAAGCTACCTATTGGGAAATAGTCCCCAGGCTTTTCTAACTCTGGATCTATGCTGAGGGTTTGTTTGTTGGCTTGCTAGCTGGTCAGAGCCAGAGCCATAGCAGGGCCTCTTTTAGCTATTTAACAATAGATGGCAAAATAGCAGTGTCAGGGTCTGTCAGTTTGCCACTATAGACATAATAACCAGGTGGATTTCTTTTTAAGGATGTTCCTGGATGTCATACTGGATCCACAGTTTCCTCTGGAGCTGGTGGGGCACCTCGAATTGGGGAATCTTCATCTCTCCCCTCACAGCCCAGGAAGTGGCAGTACAAGTGAGGAGGGGGCCCCTCGGAAAGGACTTCATTGGTGTACCCTTCTCTACCCAGGAGAGAAGTCTGGGTTTGCTGTACAGGGACAGTGGTGCTTCTTTTTTACAGACAATGCTTTTATTCCCTGTCCTTTCTGGGAAATAAAAGATTTCTCAGGGATCAGAGTTTTACGGAGGAGAGTCTGAAAATTTTTGTTGAGCAGGAAAAACGATACTGAAGAGAGGTTCATTTTCAGAAGATTCATTTCAACTAACACCTTTGAAAAACTGCCAAAATCTCATGTGTTTACAAGTAAGAGATACTATTTCCTTTATTTCAGAGAGAGCAGGTTAATAGCCCGATCTTTCCAATCCAATGCAAAGAGACCATAAAGAGAGCTGAGGCAGCAGTTTATCTTAGCCCCACACAAACCTGGCTCTCCTTTGAGATTTATTCCTGTAAACTGACAGCCACAAGCTCCAAATCATGAAGCTGAAGTGCACAAAAAAAATCTTTTTACTGTATTAAGGAGTAACTTGCATAATATTAAGCTTCTAAGATTTCTATTTCTAATTTTATCATGGCCTTTTTTTTTAAGATTTTGTCATGCAGTAAGTAGAGCAGAGTCACATCCTTGCATCTTGTGATGAGGTATGAAGTCAGCTGAGTCCTAGTGTGAAAAAAGGAAACAAAGCGTTTCTAGTTCACTTCAAACACTTCTTTTAATTGTGGTTCATTTAATTCATCATGGGCCTGTCAGATTTGAGGCAACAGAATAAACAGACTTTCAGAGATGCTGTTGGCTCCAAACATGACTCCTTTTACTGAAACAATTTTTAGTTCTGTTTGTTTGCTACAGAATATTTTCCTCACTGTTGTTTTTATGCTGAACTGAGACTTGGCAATGTTTCCCGTTGGAATGTAACACTGTCGTGTCAGGTCGAAAGGGAAAATGCCAGTTGGTGCTTCCCAGTGGTTGTACACACATAATGTTATGTCCTTTCATTGAACTCAGCCTTCATTCCTGAGAAAGAACTGTTATTTTAGCTTGCATCACTGCAGATATTATCAGTTATAAACATATGCAGCTTTTTATAAGCTTTATGTTCAACAAAGAAAAATGTATATTAACCTTGTCATAAAATATTATCAGCTCTTACTTTCCAGAGCCAATCTTCCTTTTTCTTCCTCCCTTCCTTCCCTCCTTCTTCCCTTCTTTCCTTCTTCTGTCTAACCTCTCATATTGGATTTTTTCAGGGGATGGGCAGAGGAGGAGGGAGGTAATAGTAAGGCCTAGACCTTGGACCAGATTTATACTAAGCTTTGACAGTAATTGCCTGTATAACTAGTTCAAGTAAAGCCCTCTTGTGTCTTTTGTTTCTAATATAGAGATGAATAATTCTTACCTTTTTCTGTAAACCCTTTAAAGAGTATCTGTTTAAAAATCTATTATTATCTTTGCTAGAATCTCTCCAACTAGTGTTTAGAAGCTTTTAGAGAATGAGAGGGTAGGATTAATTCATTCTTTGATTTTACTTTGTATCTCAGTCTTTTGAATGACAGAAATGCAATGCCCATTACCTTGGAGATGGACACATCTGCAAATCTATTAGAGTTAAGTAACAGAGTACTGCTTGCACAAGCTGTAATTTAAAGGTTGAAAAATCTTGCATCATCCCTGAAATATAAAACCACAGATGCTCCGTTTCCCAACACTGCATTTTACAAAGCTCTGGGCCAGCTCCCTAAGTAATTCCTTACACGGTGGTATTTAGTCCTTTTTAAGGGAAATTATGTAATTCAATGTATTATCTCTTTTATTTCAATATGAATTGGTCTCAATAAAGACAAATTTAAAATTACAAATGTATCTCTCTCTTATTTTGTTTGATTACTGAGATGTCAGTGGAAAATGAGCCTTCTTCATTACAAAATAATTTCCCTTTCACACATGTCTTTGTCTAAGCACTTTTTAAGCACTTTGTGCTTAGCTAGTGCTATAATACCACAGGTCTCTGGCTGCAATAGCCTGTGGATTTATACCAGAGATGAGATGCTATAGACCTCTAAACCCCTGCCATAATCATGAGGTTTTTAATTCTTTCTGAATTTTCCTTTAAATACTGTTAGAGAGAAAAGTCCAGCTATGAAATTGAGTCACACATCTCAATTCTTGGTACATGATCTTGATGCGATTATGCTTTGATTTCAAACAACTCCTATGTAATTTTTCTTGTGATTGAAATAAATTTGCTGTAGCAAATAAAGGAGGGTTGATTATTCTTCTCATCATGTTACAGTAGTATTATTTGAGTCTGATCTAGAACAGAGTAGCTCCTTCAGGGGGATGGGGGATACAGCTGGGATGCAGTTCAAGCTGGAGCCTCACGTTATATTGAATGGACACAGGCCTGTCTATAACCCCATCCCCACAAGCCTGGGACCTTCACTTTTTAGTGGGGGTAAGGAAGGAAGATAAGCCACGTCACGTCCACTCACCCAGCTTTACAAAAAAAACCTGTCCTTGGCTTGGAAGGTTCCTGGATCAAACACCAATTTCTCTATGACTTGGCCATTTTTATTTTCCCTCCTCTGCCCAAGGTAAACAACCAATCTTCTATTTAGGTACCAAAGCAAAGTCTTGACTGTTGAATGACTTGAAGATGAAACACAACTTTCATTTGGATGGCAAAGGCTAGGCCTCTGCCTTCTGAAATTTAGCTTAAAACTGGAAATCAGCTTCTCCTTTGCCACACTTTGCAGTGAAGTCATAATTGTGTGTTTGGCATTAGTCTGTTGCCATGGATAGTAGGAATCAGGGTACAACATGATGACATTAAAAGGTCACTTCAATCTCTAATGGCTGTGGTTCGGGGAATGACTAATGGCATTGTACTGCTACAAATGTAGAGCTGAGACAACATCATGAACTGTGTCTGACTCTCGTTTAAGCATAAATATCTCTGAGATTTAGAAGAAACAATGACAGAAACATATGAAAAAGTGAATGGGTTTATTTTTCATTTTGTTCTTTTTCTTTTGAGTGATATTGCATGCACGGTCATTGGATGGGATCATTTCACTTGTACAAAAATAGACCTTAGCAAAAAAATATCAATAAATGTTATTTCTGGTATAAATCTGTGATCGTATTTAAACCGTCATTGCTAGATAATATTTTAGAGGGAGATGACTTTGACCAATAACGATCACTATTTTTGTTTTCCTAGAAATATTTCAAGACGTGACTCTTCTTGTAAGGTCATAGGAAATAAGGGATAATGTTTATTTTCAGAAGTGCATATTTGAAGTGTCTCACTGAAACGTTGTTGTTTGTGCTCGGTTTGGGACAGTTCGGTTTGATCTGGCAGAAGAACATTACTGAGTCATTCTGAGTTGTTAACACAGCCCTGATGGTTATGTCAGAAACTTTAGGAGATGGAGATGGAGCACAGACTTCTACTACAGCAAAAACTGTTAAAACAAAAAGAAGCCCAGAATATGTCAGTCATGAAGGCTGTTTTGTAGAATATCTGTGTATCTCTAACACAACATTTTATTTACTCATGCAGTTTGATGTGAAATTAAAAAAAATAAAGCCTTCCCACCATCTCACTCCCCTTCCTCCCTTCCTCCCTTCTTTCGCTACATCTAGACTGCTAAAAGGAGAGGGCAAAGGACTAATTCCCAACCCCATATTGCCACAGACTAGCTCATGTCACTGCTGCCTGTGGCTTGTTGCTTCTCTAGCAGGTTTGCTTTGGAGGCAGCTAGTTAGCGTGATCCACAGTGGATCCACGTAGAGAAGAAAAGTTAGGCAACGTAGATCATGGAGAATACTAAGCAAGAGCCCACAGCCTACCTCTATTTATTAGCTACCTTTTGAGACTAATTCAGTGCCAGGTCTTAAGCTAGTAAGAGAATCAATAATAAATAAATGAATGAAATGCAATTCCACACTGATAAAAAGCCATCTCAAAATGTACCAGGATGCACTGGCCAGCACATGTTAGTGTAAGGCTGCCCTTCAAAACCCTTTGGCAGTGAAGACAGATTTTGCAGTGTGGTAACATCTGTAATGGGACTTTCTTCCTAACAGTGGGGAAGAGGAAATTGCCTTTGTTTTCCCAGTTCTGCAAACAGTGGGAACTCTTCAGTCCCTTTTCCACCTGCCCTGCTGTTAGTTGCTTGACACCTGCTAGGGGCACTGCCTTCTGAGAAGTTTAGGTATCCCATGGTGTTCTTCCTGTCCATCCTTGCAGCTTCTTCTTTGTAAAGTAGTGAAATACTTTTGTTTCTAAAGGAGGACCACAAGTTACTTGAGAATGTCCTTTGAAAAGAGTTTGAATAATCAAACATAAATTTTCATTTTGTTTCTAAACCTTCTGTTCATGAATGGAGATTTACCGTTGCCAGCTCCACTAAGGAGTGGAAATAATGCATCTCACAGGTAGGAGACTTGCCCAGCTGACAGTGGAGGGTAAGAATAAAAATCTGTATCTTCTTCTGCCTAATCCTTTGCATTAATCACATATCTCCCCTCTGGATTATGAGTACGTGGACATTTTGAGGCAGCTACCCTTTGTCTGCATCAGGAGAATAAACAAAGGAAGAGTAAATCCTTTCTTTAATCTCAAGTTCAGAGATCATTTATTTTCCAATAATAAGAAATTTCTTCTGAGGGTGCACAACTGCACCATTGGAGCATCTGTCTTGTGTCTTGGCACATGCTACAATTGGTCAAAGCAGCAGCTTTTGTTTAAAGCAAGAGAGAAACAGGGTGGCAGAACATCCAGAGTTGGATATAGAACCATAAAGCAATGAAGAAACACAAGACCCAAACTGTATCAATTTTTTTTTTAGCAGTTTGCCAGTGCACTAAATAGCAAGGTATATCAAGTGACACAGTTCTGAAATAGTTATTCAACATTCTCCCCATTTTTTTTCTCTCACAAGTTCCTTATATAGATTTTGTGCATATAAGATCTTTTTCAGCATCCGTTTCTGTAGATAATCAGTCCAACCAACAGGGGGTGTTACCAACATTTTTCTTTGCTTGCTAGGCAAATTTAAACTCTAATATTAAATAAGCAATGAATAAACCTAGGCACTTTGTTTATAAGTAACAGTTCTTAAGATGAAGCAGATTCTATTTGTACTAGTTCTGCTTTTATACAAACATAAGTTGAATCAAACCATAACTTCTTCATAGTGTTTTTATAAGTAATTAATTCATTTCATACCATCAAAGAGTACAGAGTAGGCAAACATTCTCAACTCACAAGAAATCATTGAAATATATATTTTTAGGCACCTGGTTCTTTTTCAGGAACTTGAGGTCTAAATATTGCTTGTGAGTATCAGTATCAGAAATCTTCACATGATTTATTAATGCCTTGCTAAAAAGCACTGATGTAACGGTCCAGCACTGTTTTTTCTATAGGGAGAAGAAAATCCCAAACACTGTCATCATCAGCTGGCTTGTGTCCAATAATTCCAAATTAATGTAAGTGGCCAAGAACTGGATGTTATTTTCTCTCATATGTCAGGAGACTAGGCAATAAAATGAAACCAATCAGTCAAACTGTAGCAGCTCTTTACTCTGTAACAGTGGGAGGAGAGGGTGAGATCACCAGATCTGCAAAGATGAAGTGACCAGCTGACTTCTTTGTCTGCTAGCCTGCACGCTCTCCACTAGGAAAGCAAGAGAGGAGATATTTCTCCCCACTACTTTGTGAACAAGCAGCTTTCACATATAGCCACTCTGCACAATGAAGCTAAGTGACCCGGTGACAGTCCTCCTGAAGACAGTTTCTGCCTCCATAATTTTATTTCTTCTTACATCACACCTGTGGAAAGAAACAGCTTAGTTAATGAGAAGAGTGAAGCATAACTTTATTTCTCATGGTTAGGAATATGAGCAAGGCCCCTGAGAACACTGGAAGTAATTACGTTATATTCCCTTCTGGTTTAGCTACTGGGGCTGGCTTTGTTCACAGCAGCTCTTATGAGAATTTCTTGCCATCTTTAAGACTGGCGCTTGCCCTTTTTGGCTTGGAATGGTTTAGGATGTGTCATTTAAACTCTGAAGAATGGATGAAGGCACATATTCTTTCTATGAAAGAAACAATCCCACCTCCTGAAGTCAAATTTTCCATTTTTTCTATTAATGTATTAAAATACCACGTGTCCATAATGCATTGTAATGGACTAATTGATTTTCTGATTTCTTTATTCAAGACCAAAAGCAGGCTATTTCAATTTATATATAGTATGTGTGCTTATAGAGTTTAGTCTTCTTTAGACACATAGAAGACATGGTACAGGCGATTAATACAAAACATGATGAACAGAAAGCAGTCACAGGCTTCTGTATATCGGGTGTAGGAAGATGAGATTTCATTTTTCACTTGCCAAATAGGCTTCTAGTTAAAGCACAGCTATAAGAAAATTTGTTATCAGTCAAAATCCAACTTGGTTTTAGATTGTTGTTTTATACAATGGAAGAGAAGCTATGTCTGCTTGTAACTCAAAGTCTGTTGTGGTTTCTTCAGTACTTTGAGGAAACACCAGTAAATAAGAGTTCCTCAATTGTTCCCTTCATTCCAGTTGGGAAAGGAAATATTTTTATGTTCCTTAGGTTAGAAAGGGCAGAGAGGTGCTTAATGTAGTTATTCTGAATTAAGATTAAAATGCTGCTTGATAGCTGCTGGCTTTTTTTAGTAGCAATTATTCTGAGTACATGATAATACTTGTTAGTGACTGCATGTGCTTTAAGCTCTCCACTCCTTGATATGTTCTTGAACTTCTGCCGTTTTGCAAGGGGCACTGAATCAAAGGTTTTGATGGGGTGGTGGAGAACTGACATTATAAAATTAACGTGTCCGGAATTACTGTCAGAGAATCACAGACTCACAGGCAGTATATGTTTTGTAGAATTATGGTCATCGCTAAGTGACATTAAATAGACACTGTTGTCTTACTAAAATGTTGTTAAAACTGCTACTTAAGAATTCACTATGCTTTTATTATGAAGTATGCTAAATATTCTAAGATATTGTTGGTTATGAACTAGTTTGATTGGAAATTATTGTGCCAACCTAATATAATTTATAAGTGGTATTTTCAGTACTGTCCACTGAATATTGTCAGATACTGGTTTCTTTGGTTGTATAATATTGTTGTAGCTTATGCTATCCAAGAATCACTTATAATAATATCATTCAGTCCATCAGTCTATTTAAATAACCTAAAAGATATTTGATGTGGTGACTGAATTAAACACGAGTAGTTAGTATGTGCATGCATGCCTACATCTGTGTATACAGAGCTCAAAATAAATTACTTTCAGTGCCTTTTAGTTATGAAGATGAGGACCAGCTTCCAAAAGCTAAGCAAACCGCACAGATAAACCACTTCTGGCTTGTACTTCTAAAAGTATCTTTGAAGCAGCAGCTCTGCATCTAAGATGCTTATGTTTTAATCAAGGGCTGTCAAACTCTTTGACAACCAAGGGAGAGATTATAGCTGTTTACTCTAAGATCCAATGGCAAATAAATTTTACAGTGTTAAAGGATGATGGAAAATAATCTGAGGACCATTTGAGAATTCTTCCATGGCCTGCCAGTTTGATGGCCTAATTTGAGTAAAAAGCAAATTTTGTTATGTCCTGCATACAGATTCTGCAAATAACTGTGTTACAGATGCAGCATTGCTGCAAAGATCAAGTTTTCTATTATCTGTGATAAAGCAGAATGTATACTGCACTGTCTAATAAATTACAATATTATCCACTTTATCTAAAAAATCACATTCTAATATAAACAAAATTCAGAGCAGTTCAATGGCCTTTACAGGATGTCAGAGTAAAGATCAAAGTGTTCTCTAACATGGTTGTGATTCTACAATATTGTACGGACAAACCCCCACAGATTCATTAGTGGATAAGCAGGTGACACTATGGAGAAATCCTGTCTTAGCTGGAGTCAGTCTTCTTATTTCTGTAATTCCATGTCTTCACTTGTCCTTGAATATTCTTAACAAACATTTTGAAAACTGGATTTATGTCTGTGTGTCCAGTTTATTGCAGATAGCAGGATTATATAGAGTCTGCAAAGAATATGGCAGTGTTTCTGTCTATAACCAGCTTATTTTCATACATTTGAAAGAAGTATTCCTGATGTCCTCAGCTGCAAAAGCCCAGTTCCAGTCTGTCTATGGAATATATTCCTTTAACATTTTATATATGCAATTCCATTTTTACGGTGGCAATTAGTAGCTTCAGTGAATGAATACAGAATCGTGCTGGTCACGTGCTTAAAATCCAGTCTGTCTGCAGAAGATATTCTACACTGCCAAGACTTGTAATGTGTGATATTAACCCAGGAAAGCAAATTACTATCCCCATGAGGCATAGCATGAAGACATGCTCTGAAGAACTCAGCTGAATGACTGCAATGCAGTTATCCACCTGGAAAAAAAAAATTAGTGTGTAAGGATTTGAGATTATGCGATTAGCTGGAATTTAACTTGACCAAACCAGAATATAAATGCAGCCTGTTTGAGGTAACAGTGGAAATGGGACAAGGAAATTTGTCATGAGGGGGTTTCTGCTAGAAGAAACTGGCTGGAAGCAAAGATGGGAGAAGATGCAAAGTGGCCAAAAGAGTAAGATGGAGAGGAAGAAAATGGACTCTGTGGGAAACCTCCTCCAAAGTGGTGTGCAATGTCTTGGGGCAATGCCATTATTCTGTTGAGATAGATAGGATTTTGCTCTTGGCTTTAGAGCAGCCAGGATCTCGCTCTTGATGCTTATCACTCACGCTTGACCTTGCAGGCAAGGAAGTCATTGCAATTTAGAGTGCCTCAAAAAATAGCCTGTGTCACATGCCTATTGGGCTCAGTATGAAGACAGTCTTCATGTGTCAGAAAGGCGGATATATTTATAGCATCTAAAGATCATCAAAGTCAGATTTCTGTATCAGATCACTTTGTTTACAGAGCAGAAGGAAAGCTGGGCATGTCTGGATTTATCCCACATGTTGACTCACAACTATCCTATTCAAAGCCAAAACCACTCCTAGTAACACTTTCAGTCACCAACAGCAACTGCCAGCAAGATAGATAACAGCAGAGGCAAACTTTCAGTCTCCTTTCACCTGAAACTTGAATCTTGGTAGAAGAGGGATTTTAGCTGTAAGAAGTAGTAACCAGAGGCACATTAGGGGTCCTCTATTAAGTGGTCAATGCATCAGCAGCTTTATAAGCAGTGGAAGTTTTTGCATCTGGAAAGCTCTCCCGAGACACTCTTCAGTGCCAAAATTGGTAAGTCCATGTTATAGCAATAAGCTTACCTGTGGAACTTAGAAATAGGGACTAATTTGAAATAAATTTTTTAAAACAAAAGAACTTTTGTGTTTGACTTTCAGTGTTTTCATGGAATCATAGAATCAACTAGATTCGAAAAGACCTTTAGGATCATCAAGTCCAACTGTCACCCCAGGACTTTTTCATATAACCTCTGCTTAATTTATAAGTAACGTTTCCCCTGCACTTCTGCCATGTGTAATCTCAGCTCTGATGTCCTGAAAAGTTCTTTTTTCTTCTCATTTCAGCACTGATAACTTCTTTAAGTTGACATCAGGACACTGTTCAGTCATGTAGCTAGACTGTGCTAAAAAGCCCAACGGTTATAAAATCCAGTTCCTACATACTTATCAGAGTTGGAATAATAGGGCAAACCAAAGACATGCCAGTGTCTTCTGACACTGTTTCAAGGAAAGATGATACTGAACGTACCCTAGAACCTAGTTTCTTAAATTTGTGTTGCCATTCTGCATTTAACAATTGCTATATTTTATTTACAAGTTCATTACCTTTCAATTGTAAGTGAAAGATGACTGACACTGTTTTATTGTATTGCAAGGAGATTTTCATGCTATTTAACACATGCTTTCTCCTCTAAAAAATGACGTTAATGATAAGGGTTGGGACCATCTTGTGAGGGACAAAGAACTAAGACACTATTTGTTCTACAGAATTTTATATTTTTTTATTTTTATTTTTATTTTCAAAAAGTTTTCAGGAAGTATACAGTATCCCACTGGGAGGTTTAATTCAGTGGCAACTGGCATTGAATTCCTAAAACTCCTTCCAAACCAGAAGGTTTTACTTTATAATTGCATTTATATCTTGCCCTATCTAAGCTTCCTTGCACCCATCACACACACTTTCTGAGGAACACAGACAATAGGTCTTATGCACCTACTTGATATTTACTCTTTGAGTTTAGCTTAGCATTTTTTCCTACAGAGTTTAGAAAATGTACTTTAAATCATTAAGTCTAACATATTGAATATATCTACCCAGTAGACAGAAGGTTATATTTACTTGGATCGGGAACAATAGGCTTATTATCGTTCAACAATAGGCTTGTTGAACTCCCCAGGCTTCAACAGGTTTCAAGTTCAGTTAAGATTTTGACTTGCATTCCACCAGTATGAATACTAGCTCTGGCATCCGAGCCACTTGACTAAGTCACCTTGGGCAGTTGAAATCTGTTTCAAACTGTTTGTAAAACTGGCCTGTGATTCCAGTATGTGCCCTCTTATTGCATTAAAAGGTGGGCAAAGAGGCAGAACTTGGGTAAACATGCAGAATGAAATAAAACAAGTTATTGGGGGTCACCAATGTTTTAATTAAAAAATTAAGAAGAATCTGGAAGAAGCGAAAATATTGCAGGAAACCCCTCACCTTATTATGTATTAATTCTTGATATAAATAGAGTATCAATCATGAAATGAAACAGCACGTCATGAACTCTAATTAAAACTAGAGATGTCCACTGCTACCATCCCAGCTTCTTGACCCAGACCTCTCATGCTCTGTGGACAGTACTGAAAGGGGTGGGGGATGGCTAGGTCAGCTTCTTTTGAGGCTGTTTAAGTCATGACTGTACCCTTTCCTATGGATGGTCTTACACTAAGATTAATAATTTCTTGGAAGTAAGATGAGAATGCTGGGATGTCCCATCCTGACCGTGCATGCTTGGACCAGCACTGCTCTTGTGTGACTCTGCTCTGTTTTGTGGTTTCCAATGTAGTGCTACATCATTCCTCCTTACTTCTATTGGGATATTGCTGCAGTTGCATTCTGCATATGGATTTGTCTGGAGCCAAGTTTTCCACAAGCAACATGATATCTAAAAGATGGCTACCATCCAAAACTAAATACCATTTCAGTTCTCTTTCTTGAGCTAAAAAAAAAAAAAAAAAAAAAAAAATTAAAAAAAAATTATAATAAAATTATTTTTATATCCAGAAACTGGTTTATACAGAGGAGTAAAATTAGGGTGACTTTTCTAGCTGTGCTTTCCTTGTTGCATAAGCATTCAGCAAATGAGCAGAAAGCATTCATTTATATTTTCACTATTTTATTTATTTACAACCTATGACAAGGAAATGGCAGCAGACAAAAGCAGCTCAGTCTAAATACATGTTCAGCCTTAAGTTTTTCAAAACTGGAATAGCAATAGAGGAAAAATTGCTACATGTCTAATTCAGGTACGAATTTCCACTGAAATGTTTGAACAACAATCAATAGAAATGTATCTCAGCACTATGAATACATGTATGCCAATATTTAAAGCAAGTCAGAAAGCAAAGAAAATTTAAAAATCAACTTTAAGAACACTAAGGAGAATATTTTCTCTTATTCTTGTGTGCAAGAAGTGACAATAGAGGTCCCCAATAAAATGAAGCAGATTTAAGCTGCCATTTCTGCCTTCTGGGATTGTGTGTAGCAGAAAGCTCTTTCATTCGTTGTGTTGAAGATTTCGTAACGAATCTTATTTTCTTTGCTCTGTTTCCACCTAGTGCTCAAACTGAAAATTGCACTAAATTGTAAGTAACGTTCCAGAATCAGTAACTGCAAATCAGTATCGGTCTGAGTTTTTAGGAAATCTGCATTACAAATAAGCAAATGGGTATAATAAGATTAAATATTTCTTTTATAAGAAGGTGTTTCCACTAGCTCCCAGCCTAAACGCCGTCAAGTGTCTAATATGGTCTTTGCTGCATGATTTGTTCAGAAACAAGAGGATCAGTTATTTGGTTTAAACGTTAGAATCCCTCTTGTGGTTGTAATTTTTGTATGAGTTTTGTTGTTCACTGAAGACAAATTAACTTATAAGAATAAAAAGAGCCACACCGTGGTCACTGAGTGGCATTCATTACTCTCACAGGCAAGTGTGTGCTCAAGATGAAGTCTAAAATGGGGTAGCTAAACCACCCGGAAGTTTTTCAGGTGGACTCATCTGGTGAGTCTTTCCCCATGTGTACCAACCTATAAAGTACTTTTCACACTTTATAAAACTTTATAAAACAGAATTGGAGGATCCAAAACCTCAATTGTGCTGCAGGAAGGAAAAAGGAGATATTTTAATGCTCCTATTTATTTTCCTATTTATGCTCCTAAACTATGAGATTAACTTTTTTTTTTTCAGGAGGCTGAGTAGAACATAACTAGAAGACACAACTCTTGGATCTACCTTGTGAAATGTAGCAGGAGGCTTATAGCAGACACAAGTGTATATAGACAATACAAGAGATGTTTTAAATCTCATGTCCTAAGGCAAAATAAATTGCTCTTATATTTTGTGTTATATATGCTTACAAAAAAAAAAAAAGTGGTATTGCTAATCTCAAACAGCACTTCATACAACACAAGTATAGCAGTAACTCTGATAGCTATGTTTTTTATTCATGCATTTTTGTAGCAAAATCTAGATGCAGCAATTCGGTTTATTTACCTTTTCTTATAACTCGCACAAAATAGCTGAATGACTCTCAGTTGCACCACAGGCACCATGTGAAAAACACAGGATGGTTACTTCTCTGAGCATCTGATGTGTAGCGAGATGGAACCTCCTCCTCTCAGAATTTGTAGTTTGGGCATTTTCTTTAGGAAAAAGTCTTCAGCTCCTGCTTTTCCCTTGTGCTTTGTCTCTGAGCACATGCAAAATATAAATAAGTCAATGCCCAGACAAAGAAACTTCAGTGTCTTTCACTCAAGACAGTGTACTAACTGGTTCATTAGATAGGAGGCAACACAGCTGTGGCCACCTTCTTTTCCTGGATACAAGGAGGATACAAATCACAAAGCAAACAGCCTGTCATGAGCTGCGAACAAGAGAGATTCCTTGCTACTGCACCGGCTGCAATCACATTTATTTTATAATAAAGCATCTGCAGCAACTCTGATTTTTGAAGTGCCCAGCACTGACTGCTGGGTTAGGCAACCTCTGAAAACATGTGTCGCACCAAACTCTTCCCAGGTCTTTGTCAGGGAAGTATCACCTCTGGATATTCCTCACCTGTTTTTGCTTGCTCTAAACCAGGCAGGTACCTACATAGAGCACAGATGAATGTGCCTAGAGAGCTCCAAATACAACTGCCTGCCTATGGAATTTATATTATTCTAGACAGAGAAAAGAGGTGGGCTGCAGGTTTAGAGTTACAGCTTTGGATTTAAATTTCATTGTACAGAACAATTTGTTTAACCTTTCAGAAGACTAAGTGCATAGGACTCTATAGGTCAGCAGTTTTCTAGCAGAACTGCCTTTTTAAAATACTGGATTATTTTTACCACTGTGAATATTACTATGAACTCTGAGCTACAGAATAGCTTAAGTCTAGGCCAGTTTCTATTGTGCAATCTTCTTGCTTGAATAGTAAAATCAAATCTTATTTACAGTCAGATTCTCCTTATTTGTGAAATAGTCTTAATTAAATAGTGCTTTAAATGGAGAATACATAAAGCAGGGAGTGAACATCACTATTTTACTATGTTATCTGTTGTTACCTGAGAGCCTTGTTCCTGAAAGAGAGATTCCTGCATTGAAGCATAGATTTGCTTTGGTTTGAATCCTAAAAATCACCTGACAGGAGATGTAAACTAGAGAAGGGATTGCTGTGGATGTAGCTTTGCACTACAGAAGGCAGCCTCTGAAGAGCGTAGGCTCTGTATGTGGGATCTATGGGAAAGTCACACCCATCTCAGAACAGCTGCTCTTTTGGAACAGTCAGGTGAGGGCTGTTTTATTCTCTGCGGTTGCTCCAGGAGATGTAGACTGAGTTGTCCTATTACTTCAGGCAGAGTGGGTCTGAAACAGTGTCCTTCCAAGGGAATGGAAGGTACTGCTTTGTTACAGAAGAAAACAAGTAACACCAGTATCAAAAAGCAACTATAAACTAGCACAGGTAGAAAAGTAAGGGAAGCCTCAAGATCACCCAGTATGGTTAAAATTAGTACATTCACATCTAAGTAATTATTTGCAATAATATGTTTAGTAGTATTTCTTACCCTATCATCCTTCAAGGAACTGCTCCTGGCAAAATAAAAACATATTTCCTTGTAGGATTGTGTTTATGTAAATACTTAATAGATTGTGATTAAATGAAATTAGCAGTATGTAACATCTTCATGCTTGTGTATATTGTCCTGTCCTGTGATCTTTGGGCTAATGAGTATCTGGATGAAAATATTTGGGTTTTGAGAAAGAGTGTGGAAAATTGAATCAGTTAAATCAATTATTACAGTTAAAAGTGAGGGGGAACCCAACTTCAATGTTTGTAACTTTTCAACGGCTCTATCATATTTTGAATCACTCTGTTGTGAAGGCTGGTAGAAAGAAGGGTACTTCTACGTTTAATGTTTTGCATTATAGAGGTGTGGACACACTAGATTAGACCTATACACCACACAGGCCAGTAATTTGTTTCTGACAGAGCCCAGAGCTCAGAGGAATGTGCAAGGACCTGCAGTCAGAAGTAAGGGCATTGCTCTCCCTCTAGCATGAAGGTGATAAATCTGTTCATACAGCTTGAGCAGCCTCCTGAAGGTTCATCATGTGGTGCCAGAAATAATGAGAAAAACCCTCGCAGATTTTTTTGTCTATTGTACTCTGTGATTCCAAAATATAGCAGAAGCTTTCAAATCTGATCCTTCCCTGAAGCCTTGGGGTAACAAAATGTACTAGCTGCTGTGACTTGGAGGCATTGCATGAGGCTGGGAGGTAGAGGCAGCAGTAGCTATAGCAAACCCCAAAGAACCATAAATATTCACATCTGGTCATGTCTAAGCACAGGTACTGACAATCCCTATCTACCGATAGAGGTAAGCAGATAGTTCCTCATATCTGTTAGAATGGAATAATCTAACCCCTTGCATTTGGTGCTGTTTTGTAAGGATTTCAGAACTTGCATCTGTCCTTAGCCTTAGTCCCGAGTTTCTCCATGGATTTATGGGGACAGCCTGTGGAGGTCTTTACAACATTAGAGCAGTTCAGGGAAGGTCATGCATAAGCAGAGGATGCAGTGGAGTGTCTGCCACTTACACTGGCATGCAAAGTTCTGAGTCAGGCTGCCTCTGCCTGCCTTAAATGATGCGTAAGGTCAGAGACCCCTGAATATGGAGCCACCTGAAATTCTCTTTCTGTTTGTGCAGTCACCTAGGAATGGTCAGTACAAAAATACTGGGGGAAGAGGATGCGTAACATCTGGCTTGCAGGTGCCTTATTCTGAGCACCATCCATCTGAGCACCAACCAGAAACAGATGGGTGTCCACCATAGTTGCTTCAAAGTACTGACTAAGGACCACTCCATTAAACACAAATTGAGGAGAAAGTAATACAAGGGATGTGGCCAGCTTGTGTTTAGAGACTCTGCATGAAACAGCCCAGGGGCCAGAGCTGGGACTTCTCTGTCTGTATGCACACTGCTCATGACAACTGTAGAAAAAAAGTTTGTCATCTGGAACATTAATTTTGTCCATGACCATATTTAAGCTCAGTAAACTGGTATTTATTTTTTACAAACACAAAGTTTACTGTGGAATTAAAATATGTAAAGCAGTGGTTAAAGTTTCCGTCATCTGTACGTTATCTATGATGTCTGCTTCTACTGTGTGGTCATATATTTGCCTGAATGCATATTCTGTACCTTGCTGAATAAATCAAAGCTGCTATGGAATTTCCTTTCATAGTACTACTGCTGATGAGATCCTGTGCCTGTATATTCAGATTAGCTTGGACGTTCATCACAGAGCAACACCTTTATTACTTACACAAAACTGCAAGTGACTAAATCCTATTTGCCGCAGTGGAAGCATTGCAATATAATATGCTTATTTATTACGTTCAATTCCTTAGCTTCAAATACAATTTATACTTACATTTAAACATCCTCCTGTATATGAATTTCAGTTTTTAGGCTTGTACTTTTCTTTCTTTTCTCAAACTTTGTAATAGTCATCTCTGTTGCAACAGAAGAATGAAAATAAATCAGTACATTTTAGTAATTATAATAAATTAATTAGAAGGCAGAAGTGGAGATAGTTTACATTTCATTGACTTCATAATTATAGAGTTGCCAATGTATGGCTGATTACCTCCTTCCTTCTTGTTCGTTATTAAGTGAAGAGTTCAAGGAAGCACTTAATCTTTTCTACCTACCATGGTTGTTGGAGATGGGATGTGGCAAGGATGGCATAAAAAGAGGAAGGAAGCAGGTTAGCACTGTCCCATGAAGAGAAGATGTTCATAATTACAGAGAGAGAGAGAGCGTGGACTGCTTTTCAAAGTTATTAATTCTGGCTTGGTCTTCGCTGTGGGGAAGTGGGAACTTAGAGTGTGCATGCAGCTTAGGGAGAAGATAAATTGTTACACATCATAAGAAGAAGGAAGGTCTGCACTTTAGATGATTGAATCTAATCTAAGGAAGTCACTAGTGGTATATCCCAAGGCTTAATACTGGGGCAAATACTATTCACCATCTTCATCCAAAGGGTAAAAGTAGAGTAAAAGTGGGGTAAAAGTGAGAAAACTCATGGGTTGATTTAAAGAGAGTAAAAGCAAAGCTTTATTTTGTGTGCACAAGCAAAGCAACACAAGGAATTCATTCACCACTTCCTATCAGCAGGCAGATTTCCAGCCATCTCCAGGAAAGCAGGGCTCCATCATGCCTAACAGTTACTAAGGAAGACAAATGCCGTAACTCCGAATGTCCACCCTTTCTTCTTTTTCCCCGTCTTTTTTTGTGGAGCATGACATGACATGGTATGGTACACCACTTTGGGCAGTTGGTGCCAGTTATCTCAGCTGTGCCTCCTCCTAACTTCTTGTGCACCCCCAGCCTACTCGCTGGTGGGGTGGTGTGAGAAAGAGAAAAGCCTTGATGTTGTGCAGAAATATGATTCAGCAACAGCTAAAACATCCCTGTGTTATCAGCACTGTTTTGGTCACAAATCCAAGACACAGCACTGTATGAGCTACTATAAGAAAAACTCTACCCCAGCCAAAACCAGTACAGTCTGTCTTCAAGGGTTGTGGTGGAGAAACATAAGAAAGTATGTCATTTTTTCTTTTGAGTCATTGACTACTTTGGAGGTCAGATGACTTCCTTAATACCTAAAGCGATAAGGGTCCCTATCACTCAAATCCCATCTTCAAGATTTACCCTTCCCAGTAGTGCCTGAAAGATACCAAAGACCACTAATATGAAAATGAATGCTGAGATCAGAAAAAAATTTTCCATAGGAAAAGAAGATGAATGGGTAATAATTGGCAAATTACCCATGTTACCCAGTTATGTTTTTAATAATGCGTGTATGTGTAGAGATTTTAGCTAGGTATGATTTGTAGATGAGAGGGAAGCTAATGCAGTACTTCACTGATCTAAGGGACCAGTTGGGGAGCATGGAGAGCACAGCCAAAGGCAGGACAGGGAAGGCAAAACTGTTCCTTTTGGTGGGAATGTGGTAATAGATCGATTTAAACTGATAATGAGACCGCACCCTTCCTGTTCACTGCAAAACCTATTGTCAACACTGATTTACTGGATCACTGCACTGTACAGTTAGATAAATGACTGATTCATAACAATCTCTGTGGTGTTTCCTACAGTTATACCTTTGACTGACCTCCCAAAACCCTGAGAAAAATTGTATTAAGAGGCTATAACTAAACTTGCCCTTCTGCATGAACTTCCGAGGGTTGCTTGTTTGTGGCATTGTCATCAAATCCCTTGTTTCCTTGTTTGCAGCTAAGCAACCATCCCTTCTCATCCTATGTGTTTGCTTTTATTTGCTCTTTCTGAAGCATAATTCAGTCCTTAATCTGCCCAAATCACAAGCCATGTGGAAGGAATAGCTGACATGCCATGACATAGTTCTCATGTGACATCACTGCTTATCCAGTCTCTCTTCGATTGCAGTTTTCCTAAAAAATGCAAAATTTCTGAGGAAAGAGTTGTTCTGGTTTTATACAAACACTCTATCATTGCTCAAAAAGCGTACGAAACATTAATCTTCATGTGCAAGGATACAGTTCTTGAAACCCTTCATGGGTACAGCTCTTGTAGGATTTGCATTGTCAGTGTATGAGATCAGACTGATCTTTGACATTTTAGATCTTTTTCTGCTTGCCCCCATTTTCTCTTCATCATCTTCCTCCCTCATTTTTATTTCAGTTCCTCTTCAGTTTCTTTGTCCCCTACTTCCAAACTTCAGTCTCTGTCTGCTCTGCTTCTTCCAAACAATGGCACTTGCAAATCACATTCCGGCTATGCTCTTTCATGAACCAAGTTTTGGTCTGTCTAACAATGATTTTTGTGTGTGTCATGGTGCTTTCTTACTACCTTAGGAAGGAGGAATTTAAAAGATGTATTTTCTCAAATAACCAAATACTGGACCTTTTGGTCTTGAATGTTTCTGTTATACAGAACGTCACATAGCACTGTAAGTATTATAGTATAATGCCATGGGACAGATCCAAACTTTAGCATATTTACGAGCTGGAGGAAAAAGGCGATTTAAAAACGTTTCCTTGAGAGTGAGGTCGAATCCTTCCAAGCAAAGACTTCAGTGTTATTTACAATAATGGCAGGCTGACGTTTGTATATGCATTGTGCTCTGCTAATTCTATTCTGCTACACTAAGCAAGGGATTGAAATGCATATTCCAATCATCTCTTGTGAAATCTGTTTAAGAAAGATTGCTCTCATTTTCAATTAGAATTATCCTTAGTTCCAGGAGGATACCCAAAAGGATAAAATACTAGGTAGTTCTCTAAGGCTCAAAGCCAATGCTATGTGTATAAAAGATTTAAATTATGTCCGTTCCCCATGCAAAACTTGTGAGAAATAGGAAAATTCAGGTTCAAAATTATGTGACTTTTGCCAAGGGTCCTGGGAACTTGCAACCAGGCTTTGGACTGGGTTATTCCAGACCTTAAAGTAGTGGCCCCAGCAACACTAGCAAATAACTTCTGTACCACTCTGAGTGGAGAAATAGTTTTGTCCAAGTGTTGCTTGTTCTGACCACGTCTATATTTAAAGAAAACTGCAAGATTTTATTGTCTGAACTTGATGGCATGTGAATTCTGCTCTCCAAGCAGTGCAAAGAACAGCAATTCTGGCAATTTCATTTTCTAACCGATGGCAAAAAAAGAAAGAAAGACAGAGCAACCAGTGTGACACAAAACTGCTACACTGGATTCTGTAGTATCACTTAAATAGAGAGGTAGGGTGCAGCTCAGCTGTTTGTAACTGCAGAAACAGAAAATGTTATTTGGAAGGAAGGAGGAGGTACACAAAATCTATTATTCAAACCTGACAGTGTCTCTTTAAAATGTTCTTAAACCTGTTTAACACACCCCTACTTTTCACCACTCCCTGGGAAACATGAACCTCTTATAGCAACTTGTAAATCAAGAAAAACCAAACCCAGCAATTTATTCTCCAGCATGTGGTGCCTATTTTCACACACCCAAACAATTTAGCTACATCATAGCTCACTAACTTGGAGCTTTCTGCTTCAACTTAAGATGAGTTTAGCACTATGAGTTTAAAAGTTTCAGATATTGTGAGGAATTGCATATTTCAAAATGAAAATTAAGAAGATTCAAAGACTGTGATTTAGGCACAATTCTACGGAGGCTCTGCTTACAGGTTCATTTAAACTGGTTTGTCTGGAGCTCATGGGTCCAAGCAGCATAAATACAGTTACCTACAAGTAAAGCAGCTAAACACCAGAATTTAAGTCTTATTGTTGCTATAGCTAGAGGGTTCAAATCCAGAAAGATCTGACATATTCCTTCTAAAAATAGAAGGAATATTTCCTTTGTACCTGTGAAAGAAAGAGATGTAACTCCCAGGAAAGAGCAATGATTTTTTGATTTCTCTCTCTCCTCTCATCTTGCAATTTCAATGGTCAGACTCCCACATGGCCAGATTATAGTTTCCTTGTCACGCTTTTTGTGTAAGTGCAGTGGGGAAGCTGTTTTCTACCATGCAACACAGGACATGAAGTTTGCTTGAGAATGAGGCAAATTTTGATGTAGTATAAGTGCAGTGCTTAGGCTGCAGAATGAGCTTTGTGACTTGATTTTTGGCCAGACACAGAGGAAAAAAAAAGTCTACATGCTTGTTTCCTTTTCCTTTTAATTTGGCAAGAAGTCACTGCTTTCTGCAAGAGCAGAAATTTTATTTGAAATCCTGCCATTACATGGGATTCATCTGATATGTCTAGGTGTTTACAGTGTAAATGCCTACAGCTGATTGCCATCTTAGGCTCCCTTTCAAGACAGTGGAGAGAAATAGTAACCTGTAGAGCCCAATGCTCTGACCTACTTTAGTCATCTACATTAAAGCAAGATTATATTAGGGGTGTCTTAAGTGACAAATGTAGAGGTAGGAACCTAGCTTTTGATGTAGCTTAGCTTTTTTGTTAAATAGGGCCTATGATGAAAAGTCTTGACCAGCTCTGAGGAAACGAGCATTTGAAAATAGCTGTTACTAGTTTGGCTTCTCCTTTCATTGAGTAGAATTCAGGTTATTTACTTAGACATTAATTAACATTTCATTTTCTCAGGCTAATAGCTTGCACAAGGATCCAGAGCAACTCACACTTGAAATTACTGGGTTCTTCACAGTATGCTCCTATAGCACCATGGCCGGATCTGGAACTTCAGGAACTGATTTGGGACTTCATGATTACATCTAGATAATTATAATAATTCTGTTCTGATCTTTCCCTTATAATATGACCCAAATTATTTTGAAATTGTCTGGTTTTAAAGCCCAGCCTTGTTTTCATTACACTTAATAACCACAGGAACAACAACAAATGAAAAAACCTTCAGCTCAATTCTTTGGGTACTGACCATTAAAACTCATGTAAAAGATTGTTCCTGCCAACATTCTTTCCAAGGTACTCACAGTTTTGAAAACAATTATTCAGAAGAATATAATTTACTCAGAATAAAAGGGAAGGAGAGCTGATACTTAAAATGCACTAACTTTCTCACCATTGAAACAATCTATTGGCCAGTTTATATCAAAGGACAAGCATTTTGTAAAGGCAAGAAGAGAGCTCAGTTGCTTTTTCAGTGTCTCAGACCATGAAGCCCTACTTGCAGGTGTCTTAATTTAGGAAATTTATTTTCTTTCTTTTTTTTTTTTACATAGTTATGTTTGTGATTGAAGTCTGTACCTGAAATTTGTTCTTTGGAATCTGCTTGGAAATGCTGTTAATCCTTCTACTTCTGTGGATAAGCGAGGACAATGAGGCAAATGAATTCTTCTCTAGAGAAGCTGGGAGGGGAACATGGAGGGAAGACGACACTTCTGTGATACATTTTCTATTTTACTCCTACAGATGACCTACATTTCAACACATATCATAAATCTGCCTTGTATTTTATCTGTTATTTGAACAGATGAGCAATTTTATTTGACTGCAAAGGTATTTATGAGTAAGGAAAGGGTCTTAAACGTGCTAACAAAATACAGTGTTCTCTATATTTACATATATACATACTCTCCACATTTCTCATGTAACTAGAGAAGAAATTCAGTCCGAGGAAACTAAAATAACAATGCTGAATCACCTTGATTGCATTGCTAATTGTTCACATCAAGAGAATTAGGAAATAATTTTAATGTGATTTTAGTTATGTGCCTTATACAAATTTTGACAATAGGGGCGTAACATAAGAGTAGCAGTCCTTGTTCATCCCAAAAGGCTATTTAGCCCAATATTCTGTCTCCAATCGTGGCCAAAAGTAGATGCTCAAGAAAGAGGGGAAGAACAGGTAAAGCATATAAATTGCTTTCCCTAAGTGTCCTTACAGTTTCTATCAATTTGCATGTTAGGGTCTTTCTTAGCCAAATGTCATTTCTATTTATTTAGTAACCATCAATGGATTTCTCTTCTACAAGCTTGTCTTGTTTCTCATTCAACTGTTCTATGTATGGGTACACACATAAGTATCTATGTATGTACACACCTACATACACACACGGAGAAGTACAGATATACATGTATACAAATAAACTGTTGCATCTCACAAGGTGTTGCAAACACCATTGCAGCAAGGACAGGTTACATACATATTGTAGGAAGAAGCATCTCTTTTTCTTTCCTTTTTCTATTTTCCTTTTTCCCTACTAGTTTAATTTTGATGCCAATTAGCTCTTTCATTAGGGGAGAACTGAAATACACCTTTTTCATACTGTTTGTGATTTTTTTTAGACCACTTATACCTCCTTTTGGATATCCCTTCACCACACTAAAAAGGTCTTAGCGGATACATTTGTTCCTGGTGTGGAGAAGTAATTTGCATCTTTGATAATCTTTTTGTCCTTCTCTGAACCTTTTTAAGTTCAACTCCATCCTTTCTGATTCCCACTTTTCGGCCTTTGTCTTATTTCAGCAGTTATTGATTTTGGAATGCATTTTCTAACAATTCTTCTACAGTTCTGTGCTAACTGTACCACAGCCAGCGTCTTCCAGGAATGGGGAAAAGCCGACCTTTCTTCCAAGGTCATATTTAGCTTTGATGTGGATAGAGAACAGGATCGCAATCTGTTAATTTGGCTGACATGCATAGCAGTTATGTGTGCCAACAACACAAGTGTGGAACCCACCTGTCAAATGAAGATTTCATTAAATAGGTGGGATATTGATGCACTGTTTTTTGGGGGTTTGGGTTTGTTGTTTTTTGTTTTTTGTTTTTGATTGCTACAAAATTTCCATATAGGTTTTCAAATGACAATCAAGTTTTCAGTCAACTAATTTGATCCAAATAGTAAAAAAACGATCATCATTACAGAGAAAAGACTACTTACCCCAAGCAGATAATCCCAGCACAATACCAGGGCAAGGAGAGAAGTGCAGTCTATCAGATAAGTGTAATTTGAAGTACCTCACATGGATATCATTTTATGGAGCAGATATGATACATCGTCTTATCTGCGCCACAAAAAGAACAGCCTGGGGTGTGTGTGTGTTGTGTGTCTCTTATGCATTTACAGTGCCCATGACCAATTAGTTCCTATAAGAATATTTAAGATAGGGAGCAGGAAGAAAATTCCTCTCCTTATCTTTTGTTCTTCTAACATCTTCTAACAAGATGGCTTTCCCTGAAATCAACACTGTTGGTTCTGTTCCAGAGGTCTCCCAGTGAGGATTTTTAGGTGATGGGGATATTATAAAGTCTTTCTTATTCTTTGATGAAAAAAAGCATACCTAATCACAATTCTCACACTCCCACTACTATTGCTCAGAATCTGATTTTCATTTCTTTAGCCACCCATATGAAAGTTCTTTGTTAATTCAGATAATTCATTAACAAATAAGCTATTTATCAATAATATAAACTATAAAACTGGTTATAACCATTCAGCTGGTACCACACAGATGTCATCTGGTTTAGCCAGATTTTTAGCACAATTTTGTATAGATAACTGATTTTATCAGTAGCTCTTTGTGTTCTTTATGTAAGGTAATAACAGTAGTGGTGCAAGATCAAGATACACAAGTTTAGCATACTACGGACCAGGCTTTCAGGGGCTTCTGCAAGATATTTTATTCATTTACAGAGTAGAGAGGTATTCAAATTGTGGGCAAATCAGGCCCACTGACATTGAAGATTGTGTATCTCCATGAAATGTGCTGGCACCTGCTATGATTAGCATTTTTCTCTGCCAAGAATTTTAGAAAGGAAAACAGAAGCCACTGCTCAGCCATTTTCTGTGACAACTAGAACCAGTAAAGAGATTTAGACATTTTATATGCTATTTATAGCATATTTTTCTTCCTTCTTTAGTTTATGAACTTTGCCACACCTTTTGGGAGAACAATGGGCTTCGAAATACGTCTGCATTGTCACGCTTAAAAAATGCATATGAAAAAGCTCTGACAGTGCTCCTTCCTGTATTCAGGAAGGTGTGGTTAAGCAACAGATTGCATACCTTAATTTAAGCAGCTGAAAGGTCTTCCCCAGGAATGGCAACCTGCAATAGCAATAGGAAATGTAAGCTGGGCTCGCAAAAGTTAATCTGTAAAACACAACATCATCCCTTGTGCATGCTGGTATGTCGTATCAGACTTACTGAAATGTTGTACTCACTTTAACAGTACCATAACCTAGTGAAAGTGGTTTTAACTTGTTATGCACCTGCGCAACAGCTGTTGCTACCTGATATGACAAAATTATTTTTCTCCCTCTCTATTTTAATTACTCAAGTTATAAAATTCTGAAAAATACAATATAAGAAGAATTATATATGTCATACCTAAATATTAATTTAGACAGTGATGAGGCCAGTATCTGTATATTATAGTAAAAGGGCTGTGGCATTATTCTCTCTTCAGTGAATATTTAAACTTTAGGGACGTACAAAAACTGTGGCAATTGTGTTGCCTCCCATGAAAAATATCTTATAACTTGGTGGTTAAGGTAGTCTGCTGGTAAGGATGGGCTGGCGTCAAAAGGAGGAATTATTTGAACTCAAGCTTAGCCATAGGTTAAGTGACTTTTCCAATTGGTAGGCTGTTGTCTTCTTGTCCTGTCCTTTGAAAGGGTTAGGCATGCTTGGAGATGAGCCTTGCATGTGGATTAAGTAGGGGAATTCTGATTTTTTGAGCATCAAGGGAGAAACAAAATTGTTAAAAACGGGTCTCAGGCGCTTGGCACTGCCAGTAGTTGCCCTTTGCGAGGCTGCCCAGGACATTTCTTATACACCTTTAAACACGCATCTTAATATGAGCTAGGATGCCCATGGGGAAAGGGAGTTTCCATCTCACATCAGATCTGTAGTTTGTTTTTATTTTGAGATGTCTGTCTAGGAGCAGGACCAGAATCTTCAAGGGAAAGTTACAGAAATCCTATAGGAGTATAATGATAGAATAACCTCCCCACGGAAAAAAAAAATCGTACTCCTTATTTCTCCCTCTCTTCTCTGTTGCAATCATGAATGTCACTGGGGATTCACGCAACCATTTCTAGTCTGGTTCTGAGTCATACATACCTCTTAGTAAGTGTGTACCCATAGGCAATATGTTCCCTTGGATGATTATTTTGACCAGAGGTGAAAAGTACCTTTGTACATAGAGGTAGCACAAGTCCAAGCATCCCCTTATTTTATGTAGGGCTGGACCGAGAATTAAGGGAGAAGCAATCCTATGTTAGTCACCTTGAAAAGGAAGGTGTCACCCTATGCATGAGCACCACTTCCCTTTCTATGTTAATTAGTATTATATTAGCTGCACTGGGTTCTTTTTTCCTTAAATGACCCTTCTCCTTTTGACTTAACCTGTTAGAACTGCTGCCTACTTACATAGGTGATCTTAGACCAGGCTTAAGCAAGAAAAATGTGTGGATGGCGCATATGTGCAACCCACCTCCCAGGCAAAGGTTACATTAACTAGCTGTGTCTGCCTGCTAAATGCTGTCTGGCATGGCCATCATCCACTGCCAACACCGATCTATATGTTTTGGAGTGTTTAGTTTTAGTCATCTTTTGCTTGAGTTATGTCAAACACAATTTACTTTGGAAAAATCAGATCCAATGTGTAGGACCATACTACTTAACTAAGCAGCGGTAAGGCCTGGGCTTGAGCAATAGCCTCTGTTTGTCCATCCCATTATCATGCACAGTGCTTGACAGTTTTGTTCCCGCCAATTAGTTATCTCCGAAAAAACCCTTGGGCATGGATCTCTCTAATAGAAGCCCCTGACTGTTTCCAATAGGACCATGGATGAGGCCACATGGTTCTTTTTGGAAAGCAAGTTTAGTGATACAGATACGAACCATGCTGTCACTTGTCCTCTGGGATTGGGCTTTGGCATGTTTAACTTCATAGGATAGATGTAGCTGTTTTACCTGTATCTTGAAACTAAAAAACTTGAACAGCACTTGCTAGAATATTTTTAAATCTTTCGGAAACACCAGTTATAATAATAGCATCTTATAACCCAGAAAACAATAGTTTGTCAATCATACTTGGAAAGTCTAAAGTATTAAAGGACTTCTCTTTTGGAGGACTGAGCGTGTGAAAAAAAGTGTATTCACTAATGTATTCCTCCCTTTTTGGGAGAAGCCACAGAATGGTATTTGTCCAAAAAGTTGTCTGATGGGTCATTGCTCATCCCCATCTCTCTCTTGTGAAACTACATAAAAGCTCAATAAGGATGTGGTGGCAGAGCAATATTTTGCAGTATGTTTTGTACTTAAAAATGTAAATTAAATTTTATAACACTGAATAAGCTGTTCAAATCTAAATGATGGAATTTCTGAACTAGTTATGTTCTCTTTTCTGCCAGTGCTCTATTTTAAAACTCAGCATCCCCTACTTGCATTTTTTTAGGAGGCATTTTAAGCATTCTTTGGATGACCCGTAGGCCTAAGCCTTCATCATTAATGAGGTATTTAAAATGAGCTTGCTAGGAATGGCCTCCAAAATATGCTACAGTTCTAAGCAGCAAGAGATAGTGACCTCTGATTACTAATCAGTAATGTGTACCTACTGCTTGTTATTAATAAATTTAAAAGAGAAGTTATTGTAGGGAGGAATTCTAAGACATTTCTTGTTTACTCTCATGAATCATGTCAAATCATGCACTCTGCTAATGTAAATCAAGCTATCAGAATGATTTTGGCGGAGTTATATCCCATTATATCAGCTGAGGATGTGGCCATTTGTGTTTGTATATTTTTCAGAGAAGTTCCTCTTTGTTCTTGAGAGAATGGCAAGCAGAGTAGGTACCCAATTGCCAACAAGCAGATTATATAGGCATTATGGTTATAGGTAGATGTGAAATGAGTTACTGTTGTTACTGGTTGAACTAAAAAAAAAAAAAAAAAAAAATCCTTCAACTCTGACAAATCAATAGTAAAGCATGGCCGAATGTGGTGATAGGGTAAATTACATCCTTTGATTAGAAATCACTAGTTGTCAATACAGAGGCACATACTCGCTTCTATTTTCCGCATTGCTTTTTTGACACTGCTGAAAAATCTGTGTCCAGAATACTGTCTGTGCTTCAACTGGGGAATAAGGGAGACACAATTCAAATTCTGAAATAGGCTAAGCAATTAAATTAAGCTAATTCCCACAGTGCATTTCTTATGAGGAAAGACATCTGTTTCATTTGCGAGGCATGTGTGTCACAATTGTAAAATTGTAGTATGTCTGTAAAAAGATGCATTCACAACATTTTCTTCTTGATCATCAAAAGATAACCATATAAAACAGTGTACCTGAACATGCCACGACTGCTATAGGTATTTTTCACTTTCGGAAACACAGAAGTAAGATGTACGAAGTTAAGAAATGTTTGCTTACTTGTATTAATTCTGAAACGTGTGGTAATTAGTAGTTTATAATTGGTATTGTCTTGCCTGCTGCTCTGCTTCATCAGCTCTATTTCATCAGATATAACCAATGTTTAGACAACTTCATGCTATTAAGTACCAAGCCTATGAAGATGTAACCATCAGCAAAAGCAAGGACTAGAAACATGGCTAAAGAGACACTAAGTTAACTTGTGTCAGTTTTCTTTTTTTTGCGTTGAAAGAAATTCTTAGCTTCCACAAAAGACAATAGGACTAAGGGTTATCCAGCATCTTGCATAATGACATCTCACATATTTAATTACAAAATAAACACAGATACAAAATAAGTGTGGGCTTGTATAAAATACATTAAATGGACTGTATGTTAAACAGAACCATAGGGTCGTATACAGCATTCCTATAAGGAAGTTATTGATTCCATGCTGTTGTGTTTATTAACAGTAAGGTGCTTGTTAGCCTACAGAGAAATGTGTTGTAGTCATTTTAAAGAAAGGAAAGAAAAGGGAAGGCAGTCTCTTCTCCCTTTTCTGTTTGTAACTGGCTGTGGTGAAGGAGAATGCAGATGTGCACAGATAAGAGAGACTTGCAACAACATCTCATGTGGGAGGGTTTCCCTCCCCAGATCTTTTGTCTCTGCCCACGTACTCAAACAGTGCAAATGCTTCATTCATATTGGATTCCAGTGTGTGTAACACTTCTGCAGAATTTTCCTTTGATGAAATATGGTGTTTCTTCATGTTCACCTGCATAAATACCCGAAACCCTCTAGCTAAGAGTCAGCCCTGCAACTCTGCAATGTACATTTCTGTGGAAAATCCAAATGACTGCAGCATATTTTTCCAAATTATAATTGCTTGGTTTTTTGTTTCAAGGTCTGAAAGCATTTAATTTTGTGAAACCCAGCCCTACTGCACTTGAAAAGTACAGCAAGAACAGAAGTCTAACAACTCACCTGTACTTTTAATTGATCTGGTATTTCTACAAGGTGCCACCCTTTTCCACACCTCCTACCTCCTCCTTAAATGACTCAGCCTCTGAAGGAGAAATCTCTTGACTTTTCAGACAGCTGGATGGGGAAGGACAGTTCAGTTCTCTGTCTGCCGTGATTGTACCTCACTTACAGGTATCTCCAGGTTGACTTAGCACACTGAGTCACGCTAGGACACCAACTTCTAGGTAAGGACATTTACTTTTCTGGGTTTATATTCCATGTATGGAAAGTCCTACAATTTCAGGTGTTCTGTGATTTCTTAGTGTCCAATTTATGATCCTGTTTCAGAGGATCTTATTTTCAAGAAGTGTGGAGAACTTGTCTGTGAAAATTCAGCTCTTAAAGTCTTTCATTTTGGGTGTTCAGATTCCCTGGGCCTTTTTGACATCTTCTCTTGGCCATATTATCTTAATTACTTCATTATTTACATTATATTGCTAATTATATTTTATTCTAATGCTATTTGTCTGATGACAAGCTCACTTTTCAGACCACTTTTCACAAATGGCTGTTTTAATGTAATTTTTGTGCTCTCCTTAGTTTTGTTTTTTCTTTATTCTTTCTTTAGAATTTTTATCTAAAACTACAAAGCATTAAAACCTCATTTACTTGAATTTGCTTCATATATATAATTTAGAAAAAAAAAATGCAACAGTTTTTTTTCTTTTCCACCTTAGCAAAAGATGCAGCAAAAGTACCCACTCTGCTTTGAAAAAATGAAATGCAACAGTTTTTTTTCTTTTCCACCTTAGCAAAAGATGCAGCAAAAGTACCCACTCTGCTTTGAAAAAATGAAATACCTATACATGAATTGAACTCATTTATAAGCAGGAAGGGTTCTTTACTAAAAATCTAGAAAAGTGAAAGGAAAGAGTTGGACAAAAAAAAAAACACCTATTAAAATTATCACCCCCCTTCTACACTCTATTAAAAAAAAAGAATCAATTTAAACTGATCATATATTACTAATTTGAAAACACATACAAATTTCGGTTTTGACTTAGCAGCTGATTTTATGTTTAATGACAGTACCAAAGCTTAATTTCTTTCAAAACAGAATCTCCTCCGCCCACGTCCTGAAAAACCAGTTTTGAGAGCTCTTTCAGCTACAAATAGATGATCTCTGCCATACGTTCATGTGTTCTCTAGTCCTACCTTGCCTGTTCTAATCTTGCCTGTTTTCTCTTTTACTCACATACACGTTATTTCTGTTCTCTGTGAGAGTTGTTATTAATTCTGTGGCCTAAACTGTAAAGTTCTTATTTAAACACAATACATTATTTCCAGAAGTTTACAAATGTATTATATGGCCACTGCTCTGACATGTAACTCCTGGAAAAAAATTAAAAAATCATTCTAGGAACACATTTTTGTTGTTCTTTAAATTTTGTTGTTCTTGTTGTAAAATAAATGTAGTCATTTTTACCTGTAGTTTTCAGCAAAAGGACAAAAAGGCTAATTACCAAATAAAGAGAATAATGTTACTTATAATTTTGAAGCATATAAATTATACTCAAGTGGGTTTTTGTTAAGCTCTGAGTACATACTTGGTACTAGGCTGAGTTAGCAACACCATTGTTCTTTCTATTTCATGTCCTGGCCTACAGTCTTGAGTGACAGCAGTGGATACTGGTGACAATTTTGTAGGGAAAAAAGTACAGACCCATTTATACATACAAATCCGCACCTAACAGACTGGGACTTCAAGGATATTGAGGAGATCATATGACTGAAATAGTAAGTTGGGAAGTATGAAGGATGGTACAGCCTTGGCTGGCTCTAGCTGTGATTGTGATTTGGAAAACAGCCTTTATCTGCAATCAACAGGTACAGCCACATTTAGAAATATGAATTCTTATTTGAGCTGAACTATAGGTAGCCCAGTCACAGCACTTTTGATATTTGAGGGGAGAAATGACAGATGTAGAGAACAGCAAAATTGGTATTGACTTCCAAACCAGGAAGATTTCACCTCACAGTCTTACGGGTGCCTATCTAGACGGACAACTGTAATGATGTGTCTCCCCAGTGCCTTATTTCTAAGGCTTGGAGATCTTTATCCTGTATCAAGTCAGAATGACTTTAATCATTTGCTTGCTCACACATCTTACTATATTCAAGAAAAATGATGGAGAAAATAACAAAATTTGCTGACCTGACATGAAAGTTGTTAACTAAAGGCAAGGAAATACTCTAGTGTACTTCACAACTGTGATTAACTAAGATCAAATGTGGGGTTTTTTTTCAAATGTCCTATTCTCCACATTCATCTCATATAAATTAAAACAAGCTATGTAGTATAGATTTAATATTAACTGTTACAATGGGGGAAAGAAAACCCCAAACCAACAAACAAACAGTAAAGCTGAAGTAAGCCTTCATTTTATTTGTTCACCAATAGTTATTCCATCCAAAATTTCTCCTGGATCACAGTAAAAATAAGCAAATGGGTTAAAAAACAAAGGATGTGCAAAATTAATTTCCTGATGTTTTATTAGATTTGCAATGGGACAATTTTAAAATTTTAAGCTCTGATTACTCACAAGATACTGAATGTCCAGCTTACTTCTGAGCAGAACAGCCCTTAAAAATATTAAATTTTGGTGGAAAATAAATTTGCTTTCTCATATGGCAGATATTAGCTACTGTTGAAAAGCAGTCAGCAAGCTGTGGCTGTGTAGAGCCATGTATAAGACACCTGCTGGCATTTTATGTGGACATGCCAAACTCAGTATCTTCTCTACCATGCAGGCTGCTTTAGCAATGCAGCATGAGAAGATGGAAGACAGGAAAATTCTGAAACCTTTTTGTTTAAAACTACTTGTTCATCTGCAACTTTTTGTGTCACCCAGTTCATTAATAGGGAAGTTTGGTATTTTAGGCATTCACATTTGAAAATGTTTTATATGAAAACCTTCAGTATAAAAACGAATGCTTTGACTTTTAAGAGAAGAAGGTTCACCTCCCTTGACACTCCCTCACTACTCACGTGTTGAGTTACTTTTTATAGAATGTGATAATATGAGGTACCTCTAAGCTCTGGAAACAAATATTATTAAAAGCAAAATAAATATAAACTGAATATTTATAAATAAGGTTTTAATCACTGTCATAGCTAGAAATCAAAGAACAAAGACTTTTTTTGGCTGTAACTAGTTCAGTCTGATGTGGAGAACATGATTCTTACAGGAAATGTTTGTGTTATTCTTATGTATTTTTTTAAATACAGCAATGCATATATGCAAAACCTAATTATGTAGGAAGCTACAGCCAAGAACACAAGAAGGAAGGCAAGAGGATTCTGTGTTGGAAGGATGGGTGTGTGCAGGCCAGCTGAAAACTAGTAGGTCTAGCTTTGAGAATTTAAGACAGGCCTGAGGTCTTCTGCTGGTCAGTCACTGCAGGATGTGGAAAGGAGATACAGAAGTGTGAATATGGTTATTTGTGGTAAAACCAGAATTGGAGACCTGTGCTGCTTTCTGAATAGCTAGCTAACAGCTTGGAGGGGCATTTGACCTTCCCTGAAGTCATGTCTGAAGATTTTTCTGGATTTCTTTGGGACTGAATTTGGATTTCCCAAATATGGGGGTAGGTCTGAATCCAGGACTGTCATGTCTTAAAACTTCTGGGGAACTGCTCATTGGACTGGCCGGGGCAGTTTTAATTTTCTTTTAAAGTTTCCCAATGCTGTTTTTAAATTCAAATTATACTGGAGCTGCATTCCTCTTTGTTTTGTTTTGCATTCCAGCTGAGTTGTTTTGCTTCAGTGGTTGAGATCTTATTAAGAATGCCTGAACATAATTTACTACTGTAGTATACTATAGAAGCCTATAACTTCTCTTTCTTGCAATTTCATTTACAAAGTTCAAAACTTCTTTGGTTTTTTTTTGGTTTTTGTTTTTTTTTTTTTTTAATCTCCTTTGAACGTTGGGCTGAACATAAGCAGTTCATTGACCTCTTTGAATAATGTGATGGTTCCAGATCTTTATGAGGTGAAGTTTTCAAACAAATGTGATCCTCACATCTTCTGTCCATTCCCCTTTCCACATACACAGATACACACGCTTAATTCACAACAGTGAAGACCAAGGAAAAAAATGCTTTGATGAATTGTATTCTTCCTCTTTATGCAAGATTCTTTTCATTTCAAGATCCTGAAATTTAAATCTTACTCTGATGATTCTTGATTGTCTGTGCTAGAGATTAAAGTAGGAAAGTTTTTTAATTTGCATTTTAAATTTGAATGGTTTAATCTTTGATATGCAACTTGAAAGTTTGGAAGCAAGAAGTAAACCTTGAGGACAATATGGCAGTATTATGTAAGACTAAAATTTCAGAATACCTGGCACATTTTCAATGCTGACTGTAGAAGGGAGTGTGCCTGTTTCATATATTCATTTATGCATACTACTTTCAAACTGGCAGGCTAGGTAGTAGTTTATTCTGGATGCTGTACATATGTGCAGCAGAAATATTGTTTTGCCCTAAAAACATTTTAAAAAATTAATACAGGACAGGAGACAAAACACAGTTTTAATTAAATGATGGAGGATAAAAGAAACATGCTTGCTGGACTTTCTTTTGACATGCATGGATACAAGCAGGAATTGTGTCATTAATACATTTGTAGTTATTCTGTAGATTTTAAAGACAAGCCTCAAATTGTATGGACTTTTTACTTTGGTGATAGTTTATATTTCAGAACAAATGTCTGAGGCTCTCTTGTTTATTTTTAACAAAGGTGTATGATACCTCCTTGCCAGTTCTGTGAGAAATTGTTTCCATCATGAATCTGTGGAAAGGAAGCCTATAGTATAAGATGAAGTCTACATAGCAGCTTCCTCTCATTTATAGTGCGAAATATTTAAATTGTGAAACGTGTATTTTTAACAAGATTTTCTAAGCCTTAGAATGACATTTGGTTTAATTTCCACAAAAGGCGGCTCCATTTTCAAAGTTCTATGATTCAGTTCCCTTGGAAAATGGCTTTAAAAGTTTTTATTAGAAAACGATTCCTTCTATACAAACTACTGCTTCTTCTCTAGATAAAGAAGTGCCAGCACTTGCTGCTTGTGAAACGTTCTGAAATGTCAAGCTTCGTATTATCCTGGGATTGACTGAAATAAAAGCCAGTATCAGATGTCCAGCTGTTGCTAAGCTGAAAATATAAATAAATCAGAATCCTCTCTATCATCTTGTGACACTTCAGGAAAATTTATAGCAAGATTGGTTAGTGTTTAAAACTGATAGCTTGATAACCAACCTGAATGGTTTCTAGGAAGTGCGGAGCATATCTGCTTAAAACCTTATATCAGTCACTTTGAAAGATATTTTATGACCTACTGCAAAATAAATAAGGCTCACCGTAGCCCTGAGCATGCTTTTATTTGGTGGAAACAAGATCCAGCAGTCACATGTTTTCTGCACACACTGAGCCAATGCATGCTTGATACGAACAACTTAGTTTAAAAGAAAAGAGTGTGGTCAGAGCCTTCCAATCAAAATACCAGAATTTTAAACTCTCACAAACATCTGGAATTTCACAATTAGGTAAGGTATATGCAGACTTTTGGACTTCAGCATTATTTTTGTATTTATATATTTACTTTCTAGAAAGATCTGTATTTGTTTACATCCAGATATTGGTTTCCTACTTTCTTTGCTTTGTAATCATAAGCTTTTTTAGCAATTGCCTGGCAATAGAAAAGAAAAATCTGTTCTAAGTGCAATTCATTGTGTCTAAAATATAGTTTTATATGGTTTATTGTCAGTGTTACTTTTGGTATTTTTGCTAAGCTTTTGCCAAAATTAAACATCTTTTTCACCTTCCATCAGTAAAGAAACAGCCACAGGCTCCAGGCTCTCAAGCCACTTTATTTTAGGTGAGTGAGCAATACACTCTACATCTGCAAAACAAGCAGGACAACTATGTCATTGAGAGAACTGGGACTGTTTCTCGCTTTTAATAACTGCTTCTGTCACAAAATATGTTTTCCAGTGCTTCTATAAATTTTAGCTGCCTGACCAGTGGAGCTGGTTGGGAGCTTTCCAGCTTAACATTGTTTTCTTAGAAAATGCTGCTTTTCAGAAAGGAATCCATTTGCTAAGAGGGTCAGTTTGTCCACATTCTTTAATGTTAGGATTGGTTTTGGTTTTGTTTTTTTTACTTAAGGGGGAATTTTTTTGTCATTATGTTCTGCTTGATGCTTTCTCTAGGAAAGCTGATGTTGAAAATCCAGCTTCAAAGCATAGCATGAAATCTTGAGTGGCTCAATTCCCAAATAATTATTAATTTTATTTTTTTTTTAAATCAGCCCATCTTGGAGGCTCAGTTTTTAACCTGATCTGAGATAAGGGAAGAAGTCAGTGACTTGAAAACTGCTGCAGTGCGGAAGAACCACCTCTGTCCTGGACCCCTGTGTTAGCTGCAGGCCACTGAAGCTGTGAGACCTGTCAGCGGAGCTGTGTGAGCCCATGTGAGCTCGAGGGACTGCTCGGAGCCACAAGCTGATACCATCTTCCCACGAAGCTAATCAACTCACCCCAATCTTCATTACTTTGTCTTGCTCTCTGAAGGCTATTTCAACCCCACATGTTCACAGAGAAGGAGCTCCTGACAAGGAAAAGGAGGGAGAGGCAGTGTGACAGGCAGAAAAACAGAGCAGTGAGACACACACACTCATCACCAGGGAGAGAAAAGCCACCACTGTGCCTAAGTTTCAGTTCAAAGCGGGTGGCAGCTAGTGCTAAGTCATTCCACCATCAGACTAAACTTGCACAAGGAGGTGATCAATGTGGCAAATGAATTTAAACTGTCTCTGTGGCTGATTCCTTATCTCACCATCAACTCTCCTTTTTTTTTTCATATTTTCTTTTAGATTCCCACAGAAGGACACCCCTCTGAACAAAATGTCAGCTTTCAGCATACGAAAAGAGTCTCCTAACCAAAGCGGTAATACTGAGTCTCCTTTATTTTCTGCTTTTAGGGTACTTAGAGATTGAGGCAAGGCCTCCCTCCTTTCCAAGCATTGCCGTGCCCATAGTGCAGCTCCCTCACAGGACACACCACCACTCTTCAGCTGTGACAGGCTGGCTATCAGGTTCACAGCAGCACCCGTTTCAGCCACAAAGCTAGCGGTGGTGTTTGTAAGCTTTCACTGGCAGAGATTCAGGCTGAAGCACCACGCTGGGCAGTGTAGTGTGATGGAGCAGGGGAGCCAGGCAGTGCAGTGCAAGATGGTGGTTCCCTCCCCTAAGGCCTGTGGTTGCTTTGGAAATCCCACAGGATCATGGCGGCTTGGAAGGCAATGGGCAGATGGTCTTAGCATCATCCCATTGTCTCACTCAGGGAAAATTAGGAGAAAATAAGGAAAATTGGAATGGGTGGAGGGGAGAGAAATGCTATTTAATCACTGGCAGATAGGATTCTTTGTTCCTTTTGAGGCACAAAACTTAAGGAGGGCTGGAGTTCACTTTCTGTGCAGAGAAACGGCCAGAAACAAACTGGAAACGTGATGAAATTTTCCATCTCCCTGGAACCTGCAAAATACTTTTAAAGACTGAAAGGTTTTGAGGTACATGAGGACCTGATTTGGGTGGGATATGCCAAACCTAAATACAGCAAAATGAGTGCAGCCGTGGTGGGAAGCAGCTTGGCTCTATCATGCTAAGGACGTAAACTTCTTATTGACAAAATAAGAAGGGGATAAGCTCCATCTGCCTCTGCTCATGTGACCTGAACTGTTGTATCAGATCTATATTTAATTTTTTAATTGAAACTTGGGAGGCAATGCATTATACCAGAAATGAGTACTCATCAGCAAACCCAAGGCCTCATGCATTAGCAAATTGCTTGTGATGTTTCTTGAAAATAAAACACAATATATGTTCCTTGGCTACGGCCTTTATAGGAGATTTCCCTAATTGCACTAAGCAATTAAGAAAGCCATAATTTCTGTGAAATCCAAGTGATTTTTGGGTAAGAGATAATAGTTTTCCTAAAATGTTACTGGAAAAAAGCCAATATTGCACACACAAGTTTAATTGTAATAGTTGGATATATACTGAGTACTTCTTGATTATATAGAAATGCTTCTATTATGTTTGTGTCATTGAAGAATTTTTCTTCAAGACTCAGAGGAGGTTATGCCTGACAATAGAACACAGATTAAAATGTATTGCAGACAGTTGAAAGCATCTTTTGCTAAAACCATTAGTTTGAAAGGCATGCTGGAGTCATTTCCACCCCTTTAGCTGCCATCACTGTAGAGTTTTATCTCTGGAATGCATATACTTGAACTCACATATTTTCCTACTTTCCAGAATTAACTTTTTTTTTTCCCCCAATGCAGATGATTGTACCAAATATAAAATACCTAAATATTTATGAGAATGGGAAGGTATAGTTTTTGCTATTGGATTTTCTTTCAAATCCTTGATTGCTGAATGTTGCAAAGTTGGTGGTTTTTTTCTGTATAGGCTCCTCCAAGTTCCTATTATATCCCAATCATTGCTGGTGTTATCATTGTATTCAAAACAGTAAATATTTAGAGCAAATGCACTTAAGATAGTCTTGTTTGCTAATTACAACTATCTCAGTTCTTGACAGTCACTATGAAACAATGCTATTGTTTAAACCAATGGAGGTCCTTATTCTTTTCAGTTTGCCTATGTTAATAGATATTTTAATGAACCATTGGAGCTATTCAAGTGAGGCTGGGATGTCTTCATTTTTTGAAGTCTTTAAAGTCAGATTTTAATAAATATTTTTAAGAGAAAAACTAGGTCAGTTGGCAGTGAACAGACTGATGCAGAAATCATGCAGTAAGGATAGATGACTTTTTGTTCTTAATCTACTGTTGTTGTCAGCACATTCTCACAAATCTCATCTTTGCATCTATACTGCTCATAAAAGAAAGCCAAACATTGGCATTAGGGCCAAGAGACAGAAACACACGTCCGTGCTATCACAGCCATGTTTCTTACATGTTTGTCACTTCTCTAGCAGCTCAGTCCAATACAGAGCCAGAGAACATTTGCAACGAGGCAAACATGAATGAGGAGTCCAATCCTTTAATTTGTTCACTGTCCTTTTATTTTCAGTATGGACATATCTGCAATGAATTGCAACAGATAAGAGCAGAAACAGTTTGGGTTACAGTCAGATATACATTTTTAGACTGAATTTTATCTTTGTACTGCAGTGTTTTGCTTTCAGGAGAAAAATGTATTTAAAAAATCAGTCTTGGCCATTGTCAGCCAAAATGATTTTTTTTTTACTTCACTATGATTTGGTCTTCCACTCACTGTAGCTATTTGTCATCTTTTCGTGTTAGCACTACAGCTGAAGTTCTTACATTAAAACCAAGAACTACATTTTCTTACAAATTACAGCAGAAACACAGCTCTGACAAATGATCTAATACTGACTGAATGTGTTTTCTGTGTGGTCTGTCTATACACAATCTTTATGGTCAAATGTCTTTACTGAACACCAGATAGTGACATCTTCTAAAATCTGGTGGTGTTAAACTCCTTTTGTGTGGATGCTCAGGGAGTGAGGAATTCTTGGAGAAAATCATGGAGGTCTCTAAAGGAAAATCCAAGAAACTCAGTATTCTTCTTCAGTTAGTTGTTTAATTGGTGTTATTGACAAAGGTTTTGCACATTTAGTTTTTCAAGTTCTTTCTCTGGGAAGCTTTGGGGCAAATATCACAATTCAAAAATGGATTTTCTATTTGGGCTCAACTTCTAGGCTTCCATTTTAAAGGGCAAAGTTAAAACATCATGACAAAGAAGAAGTTCTTTACTGTGAGGGTGGTGAGGCACTGGAACAGGTTGCCCAAGGAAGTTGTGAATGCTCCATCCCTGGCAGTGTTCAAGGCCAGGTTGGACGGAGTCTTGGGTGACATGGTTTAGTGTGTGGTGTCCCTGCCCATGACAGGTGGGTTGGAACTCGGTGATCTTAAGATCCTTTCCAACCCTAACTATTCTATGATTCTATGATTCTATGATTCTAACAATATTCCCCCTCACTTCAAACAGGTTGATGGTATGAAAGTTAGGTGGGAGAAAGAACTGAGGATATTGGACAATAGTCACTGAATATGAGATAAACATCAACTTTCTAATACAGTGAGGAAGTTATATTCTCACAAATCATATTAAATTTGTATTGATAGTTCTTCAACATACTAAGTATCAGCATTGTTGGACAAAGATATTTTAGGTTGTTTTCAAACGTAAATAAGGCTTCCACGTTCATACAGTGCTTGAGTGTGCATAGGAGTTCCTCCCAATAACTTGAAACCCTACACCCATTTTAGTTAAATTTGACAGAAAGTTATAGATCTCAAAGGTATTTTTTAATTAAAAGTTCAGTAAAACTAGGTAGCTGGTTAGAAAATAAACTGTTTATTCAGCCACTGAGGAAAAAGTTTCAGAAGGAGCATGACCTTTTTAAGAAACCCGAAAATCCACACACACTGGGCTGTGGATGTAGGTGGAGAACCACGTGATCATCTCAAGATTAGCTTTGCTTTGAAATTTGCATCCTGTCACACATCTGCAAATGCAAAACCCACAAACAATGCCTCAGGAAACAGTATTCATTAGTTTGACTTTCCTAGCATTATTGTTCTCTATGTATTTCGTAATTCATTTATCAGATTTGTGATATTTATTTACATTAAAAATATATGAAGCTGTTTCATATTAAGGATGAAACTGAATTTAATTTGGTAAACTGGGCTTCTACAGTCCCTTCAAGGTTGAAGTGACTAAGCCACAAACTTTTCAAGCAAATGGTCTGCACTAAACAGGAGTGATAGCTGAAGAGTCAAACTGTACTAAACATTTACATAATTCAGCCTTTCTAATAGTACATTAAGTTTCCAAAGTTACTCCATATGTTCCTTTTCAAGACATGTTTCTCTGCATTTGTAGATAATAAGAGCCCGTCTGTTGCAATTAAAAGCAGACAACAAGCTACTCATGATAGTAACAAACGACGGACCCTTTTGCAAGATAACAGCTGGATAAAGAAGAGGCCTGAAGAGGAAAAGTAAGAAAGATATGAAATATATTTTTTCTGTATTTAGTTCAGTATGCCATGTACATTTTCTTGGAGTGTCTACTTTTTCACAAATGGATTCAACAGGAATTGCATGAATTTAATCAAAAAACTATTATTTGCTTATCTTGATGAGGTATTGATTGCCTTCTGGAAGTAGTTTGCTGGACTTTCACTATGTTTTCCATTGGGACTTTTGAGTGCTGAGCATTTAATGAAATGCCAAGCTTCTGCTCTACACGAAAAATCCCACATTTCATGTATCTCAGTTGCAAGACTAAGATCTAGCATTTCCTTTTTACAAGCATGAAGATTATAAATCTTGGCAAGTTCTTTTAAGGACCTTAAACCAGGATCAGTTGAAATTTACTTTAATGCAAACTAGGACTTCCATTACAGTAAAAACTCCCCCATGAGAGCAGGCCCTCATTATTTGGCCCATGAACAGCACATAGGAAGAGATTATTCTTAGTCCAAAATGTCTGAAATCATCTAATGCAGAGATCTGTAGCTGGTGTGATTACAGTGGTAGTGGACAGCTGTGAAATATGATTGAGGACAGAAACCTTTTGCCAAGAAACAATTTTCTATTTTTAATATTCAAATTTTAACTAATCACTGTCTTTCTTTTGCTTGAAGTGCTGATGAAAACTATGGAAGGGCTGTGCTTAATCAATACAAATCTCAAGATAGCCTACACAGGTACAGTAGAGAAACTGCACACCTTTCTAATGATGTTGTCAAAGGAAACTGAGTATGCTTTTACTATATCCTGTTTATAACAAAAGCTTGCTTTGTTCGGTTTTAGTCTATTCTGACTCCAATGTCAATAATTGTTAAGTCGATCATTGCAATTCATGCAGGGTTGGATCTGTTGACACCTGATGGTCTGAAATCATGTATGATATCTTAATTTGCAACCTGTATATTGTTTTATTGGTAATGAGTTGTTTAATAAAAACAGTGACCAAAGTGGCATTTCTAATCTTTTTTATAGCAGTGCTGTGAATGAAAAGGAAGATCAGAAAGCTGTACTTGGACGATACAGGTCTGATACTACCCTGGACAGGTAGGACTTTTTTCTGTATATATATTCTCATACCTATGCAGAGGTCTTAAAAATGAAAGCATGAATGAGATCAGTGGGGTTTTAAAATTTTATTTATGAAGCATCTAAGTAGAAGACGATTTTTTTCATGAATTATCAGTGAGACAAATGGAAATGTGATTAGAGAATTAGTGTTCTTTTGACATATAGCTCTCTTTTTCTGTACCAATTTATGTGCATTCTTGTCCTCATAAATGTAAGTATCTCTGCATCGATGATAACCACTCATCCCATTTCCTGCTTTCAAACTGTATATCACAGTCCTTTCTTTGATAGTTCAGCACAACACAGCTAAACCCCTAGTTCTTTGCAAATCCTTACTGCCGCTTCAAACCATGATCAGTACAAATATCAGAATCATGTGCTTATCATACAGGTGCTTAATTTGAATGTCCTCTTCAGCCTTGACCTCTGTTAAGACATGACCATGCTTGTATTTGCAGATTCCTTCTGGGTTAAGTCTTCAAAATTCAGCCCACATTAACATCCAATACCCACAACATGCTGAGGCTATTAGTAGCAGCACTTAAGCACACACTGTGGAAAAAGCGCACTTGTTTGGTTGGATCTTAGCATTGTGTTATTTTTTTTGATGATCCTTACTTCTGTTGTAAGAAACAATGAAAACCTGTTATGTAAAATTTACCTTCTCCATAGAAGCCTGGAACAAAATAGGCTACGGAGCTGTGTGATATCATCCCTCCGTTGATTCTTCTATAGGCAGATGAATCCTGCTGTATTTGTTCACTCCTCATGAGGAAGCCATCCTATAACTTCAATTTGCCTACTGGCCTTCTCTGTATCTTGTTATTTCCATATTAGTGTTTTTGATTTGGGGGTCCAAATCTCCATGCAGACATTTAAGATGGGCACACACCTCGTGTATATAGACAGGTACAACAATGGCTTCTGGTTCATTTGCTATTCCTTCACTCATACTTCATAATATTGAAATTGCTCTTTTGAGTGATGTTGAGAATTGATCTTTCATTTTTCTTTCCTGAATGATAATAGCTGGTTCAGAGATCAATTGCTTTTCTTGGCATCTAAGAAAAGTGAATGTCATCTGCCATTTTAGTAATCTGACATGTTAGCAGATGACTTCTGAAAGCCTTGACAGTCAGCATTTGTTTTGCCTACCATGAGTTAGTGTCACTGGCAAGCAACCTCACCTTCTTTTGCAGATAATTTGCGAACATATGGAAAAACACGGGTCTTACACAGATCCCTCCTTCCACTCTGAAAAATTGTCATTTACTCCAAACCCTTGTTTCCTACTTTTTAAGTAGTTACTTATCCATGAAAGGACCTTCTCTATTACCACATAGGAGATCACTTTATTGAAGAGACCTTAAAGCAAATTTCTACGAAGCTTTTCGGAAATTCAAGTAGAATATATCAGCTATGTCACTCTTATCCACATTCTTATTGACTTGATTTTCATACATAGAAGCCCTAATTACTAATTAAGAAGTCATAAGACAATTCCAGTTTCTAGAGTGTCACTGAACCACATTGTCCTTTTGTACTCCATCTATCTACCTATGTTTTTTTGTTTTATGCAGAGATAGTAAGATGTCTGAATTATTTTAGGTTGTAAGCTGGCTGTCTTTGTGTTTTCATATACACAAATATCTAACATAAAGGGTTCTTAATGTGCAACAGATGACAGAGAACGCAAAGAAAGAGGATTATAGATGTGAATATACACTTCTGATAACTAATGCAGAATATGTCCATAAACTGAGTGAATAACGATGGTTCTGCCTTGAAATGATCACAATGAGGAAGTTTATTTTTCCTCACTCATTACTGGTCTTCTCAAAACTGTGGAATATAGCCATTCCAGGATTAATTTGTGCACACCCATTGCCAGCAGGCACTTCTGTAATGGATGTATCTCCTCAAACTTGCAACTTAATGCATTACAGGGTGTGGTGATGTGTTTTCTCTTAGCACCTTTTTGCAGCCTGCGGTCCAATTTGGTACTTCTGCTTCCTCTGTGGAGGATGTTCTCCACTGGGTACAATTCCATTATTTCATTAAAAATTATTTCTGGCAAGCATAACGATGGTACAGAAGTCTCCAAGCTTGCGTAAAGTTTGCAGAACTATATTGTTTAGTTGCCTGTGTGAAAAAGAAGCATTCTTTTTTTTTTTCTCCTGTTCAAAACTAAAAGATAGACTTGAAAATGGAGCACGTTCCTGGGGTGTAGAATAAAGTCTAAAGGACTGCTTTTAGTGACAGTTCTTGAGAAAAATTACCTTGGTACTAGAGATCTCTCAGAGAATTATTGTATGTCATGTTGTCTATGTGGAAGATTATTTTTGTCTAGCTAATGTGCTGTAAAATGTTAGTCTTCCTTCTCTTTAGGAGAAGGCCTTTAGGAGTTACCTGTTTTCAAGCTAGATATTGGAATATCATTCCACAGTTCTGCTGTGCATGTCTTTTGGCCATGACTGTAATATTCCAAAAGACAAGGATTTAAAGAGTCTGGATCTATCTGGATGAATGTCTCTCCAATAGCTAGTTTTCAAAATGGCAAAATAGTCATTGAAATGCTAAGTAAAAAAAAAAAAATAAGTTTAAGGAGTATAGGAGCAATTTTGAGTTCATTGCATGTGTAAATGTGACAGTGAAAACATATCTAAGAGCCATATTAAGTACAGTTTTCTGCATCTGATATGGAGGCTGCCATATTGATGTTCAAAAATGGCATTGTTTGATATGAATTTTGCTTAACCCAATATCTACAAAATTTAAACATCACTTTCAGTATTAAAGATCTGGGAGAGACATTGCAGATGACTATATGCAATTGCACTACTGGCTGTAAGCACAAGAAAATACCAAATACTGTTAAGTTACTAGCAGAAATCCATAGCTTGATGGCAGTAGGTGCACATATGCTTGTACTGGCATGCAGAGCTACACATCATAACTCAGACAACAATTGCATTGTACAGATAATCACAGGTAGCCTTCTGGAGGAAGAATTTATCCTTTCATTTCTCTCATTAACAACTAACTATTTGGCAAAAGATGGGAGAAATATTAAAATAATATAGTGACAATGAAAATATCATTACTATTTTTCTAAGCGCTAAATACTACTACACTTCCAGGAAGAATAAATCGTAACTGCATTTATAGCAATTAAATCTGAAGAGATGGAACTGAAGCAAAGGAGACACTTTCATTCTCTTCTTTATTAATAATCTAACCCTTTGAAATGACTGTTCAGTCATGGCATGAACCTGTTTTGTACATCTTGAACACTGCATGCAGCCTTTCACTTATGTGAAGAAACTACAAGAGAACCAGAAAAAAAATTAAAAGGAAGGTGAAAGAGGAGGATGACTGGGATGGAATATCTTTCATATATGGAATGTCTGAAGAGACAAAGGTTCCTTGATTTGGAAAAGAGTGATATTAGGAAAGTGAGTGAGGAAGGGATATTTTCTGTTTGTTACACTTTAAGAATGAGGAGATACTCTATAAAATGTTGAAGTAATGATTTAAAAAAACAAAACAAAACAAACAAAAAAAAAAAAACCACAAAGAAAAAAAGAAAGAAAAAACAAGAAAAGAAAAAAAAGCAGAACATTTGTTTTTCCCTTAACACATAGATTAATTGTAGGAGTCACCACCACAGGATATTGTGGATGCCAGAAATTTGAATTGGTTCAGGAAAACATTAGATGGGTGAATGGATCAGTGATCCAAAGGTGTCTGCTGGAAATAGCATTCTGGGTGCAAGCAGAGGCTATTCTTCAACCACTGCTTATCAGAAGCTGAAAAGGAGAAGTTAACATTATACTTACATTTCTTTCACTTTTTTCAAATCCTCTGTTAAAATTAAGCAGCACTGGAGTAGGACGCCAGATGGACCCTTCAAGTCTTTAAAATGAGCAAATACAGAACTGCTTAAAGCACTGTGCTGAAATTCTGAAAATACAAAATGAAACGTGAAAGAAATGGTGGCTCATCGGTTAGCTGTGAATTAGAAGTAACACTGATGCTTGCATCCGCAGCAATGCTATAGCAAGTTTAGTGAGACCTCTAGTGATCTTTTGAGTAACTGTAACTGCCGGTCACAGTCACAAGCTGCCCGTGACATGAGACAGTTATTCGCCCAATTAAAATTAGATTTGAAAAAGGCACAGAGCATAAGCTTGTAAAAATTGTGTCCCAGAGCTCCCTTGAAGGCTTTCTATTAAATACAACACTATTCTGTAATACTTGGCAGAAGGCGGGATATAAAATATTTTGTACATTAAGTTAGATTATAGCTCTAGGATTAATTATTTTGTACGTATAGCTTCAGTTTATCATAGAATCATAGAACAGTTAGGGTTGGAAAGGACCTTAAGATCATCTACTTCCAACCCCCCTGCTATAGACAGGGACACCTCGCACTAAACCATGTCGCCCAAGGCTCTGTCCAACCTGGCCTTGAACACCGCCAGGAATGGAGCATCCACAACCTCCCTGGGCAACCCATTCCAGTGCTTCACCACCCTCACTGTAAAGAACTTCTTCCTTATATCTAATCTAAACTTCCCCTGTTGAAGTTTGAAGCCATTACCCCTTGTGCTACCACTACAGTCCCCAAGGAAGAGTCCCTCCCCAGCATTCTTATAGGCCTCCTTCAGACACTGGAAGGCTGCTATGAGGTCTCCATGCAGCCTTCTCTTCTCCAGGCTGAACAGCCCCAACTCTCTCAGCCTGTCTTCATACGGGAGGTGGTCCAGCCCCCTTATCATCCTTGTGGCCCTCCTCTGGACTCACTCCAACAGCGCCATGTCCTTTTTATGTTGAGGACACCAGAACTGTATGCAGTACTCCAAGTGAGGTCTCACAAGAGCAGAGTAGAGGGGCAGGATCACCTCCTTTGACCTGCTGGTCACGCTTCTTTTGATGCAGCCCAGGATACGGTTGGCTTTCTGGGCTGCAAGCACACACTGCTGGCTCATGTTAAGCTTCTCATCAACCAACACCCCCAAGTCCTTCTCTGCAGGGCTGCTCTGAATCTCTTCTCCACCCAACCTGTAGCAGTGCCTGGGATTGCCCTGACCCAGGTGTAGGACCTTACACTTGGCTTGGTTAAACTTCATAAGGTTGGCATCAGCCCACCTCACAAGCGTGTCAAGGTCCCTCTGGATGGCATCCCTTCCCTCCAGCATATCAACCGAACCACACAGCCTGGTGTTGTCGGCAAACTTGCTGAGGGCGCACTCAATCCCACTGTCCATGTCGCTGACAAAGATGTTGAACAGGACCGGTCCCAACACCGATCCCTGAGGGACACCACTCGTTACAGGTTTCCAACTGGACATCGAGCCATTTACCACAACTCTTTGCGTGCAGCCATCGAGCCAGTTTTTTATCCACCGAGTGGTCCATCTATCAAATTGATGTGTCTCCAATTTAGAGACAAGGATGTCGTGCGGGACAGTGTCGAACGCTTTGCACAAGTCCAGGTAGATGACATCAACTGCTCTGCCCCTGTCCATCAGTTCCGTGGCTCCATCATAGAAGGCCACCAGATTGGTCAGGCAGGATTTCCCCTTAGTGAAGCCATGTTGGCTGTCACCAACCACCTCGTTGTTTTTCATATGCCTTAGCATGTTTTCCAGGAGAAACTGTTCCAAGATTTTGCCAGACACAGAGGTGAGACTGACTGGTCTGTAGTTTCCTGGGTCTTCCACCTTCCCCTTCTTGAAAATGGGGGTTATATTACCCTTCTTCCAGTCATCAGGAACTTCACCTGACTGCTAGGATTTTTCAAATATGATGGACAGTGGTTTAGCAACTTCATTCGCCAGCTCCTTCAGGACCCGTCGATGGATTTCATCAGGTCCCATGGACTTGTGCACGTTCAGGTTCTTAAGATGGTCTCGAACCTGATCTCTCCTACAGTGGGCCTAAGGTCTTCATTTTCACAGTCCCTGCATTTGCTTTCCAAGACTTTCGTGGTGTGGTCGGAGCATTTGCTAGTGAAGACTGAGGCAAAGAAGTCATTAAGAACCTCAGCCTTCTCCAAATCTATGGTAGCCAGTTCTCCCGATAGCTTCCGGAGAGGGCCCACATTGTCCCTAGTCTGTCTTTTGTTTGCTACATACCTGTAGAATCCTTTCCTGTTATCTTTTACATCCCTTGCCAAACTTAATTCTAGCTGGGCCTTAGCCTTCCTAACCTGGTCCCTAGCTTCCCGGGCAATGCTCCTATATTCTTCCCAGGCCGCCTGTCCTCGCTTCCACCTTCTATAAGCTTCTTTTTTCCCCTCTAAGTTTCCTCAGCAGCTCCTTGTCCATCCATGGAGGTCTCCTGGCCCTCTTGCTGCACCTTCTTCTAGTTGGGATGCAACACTCCTGAGCATGTAGCAGGTAATCCTTGAATATCGACCAGCAGTCTTGGGCCCCCTGCCCTCTAGGACTATATCCCATGGAACCTTACTAAGGAGGTTCCTGAAGAGGCCAAAGTCTGCTTTCTTGAAGTCCAGGGCAGTGAGCTTGCTGCATGCTCTTCTCACTGTCCGGAGGATCTCAAACTCAACCATCTCATGATCACTGCAGCCAAGGCTGCCCTGGAGCATCACATTTCCAACCAGTCCCTCCCTGTTGGTGAGCATGAGGTCCAGCATGGCACCTCTCCTTGTCGGCTCCTCTATTGCTTGAAAGAGGAAGTTGTCTTCCACACAATCGAGGAACCTCCTGGATTGCTTGTGCCGGGCCGTACCGTCCCTCCAACAGATGTCAGGATGGTTGAAGTCCCCCATGAGGACAAGGGCCTGCGAGCGTGAGGCTGCTCCTATCTGTCTGTAGAGCGCTTCATCCACAGAGTCCTCTTGAGCAGGCGGCCTGTAACAGATCCCCACCGTAATGTCCCCCATTGCTGTTCTCCCTTTGATCCTGACCCACAAACACTCTTCTAACTCATCACCCGTCCCCAGACAGAGTTCCATACTCTCTAGCCTATCACTGACATAGATAGCAACATCCTCTCCCCGTCTGCCTGGCCTGTCTTTTCTAAACAGCCTGTAACCTTCCATTCCGACACTCCAGTCATAGGAGCCATCCCACCATGTTTCTGTGATACCAATGACATCATATTCCCGTAGCCTTGCACACATCTCTAATTCCTCTTGCTTGTTCCCCATACTACGGGCGTTTGTATAGAGGCACCTTAGCCGAGCTCCAAATGCAGCCGACTCAATGGCTGGGGCAGCTGGAACATCTCTACATCACTCCAAGCACTTATTACAGGTGCTGGCAACTGACCAGGAGTGTTGGGATGGATCAATGCTCCCCTCCCCCAACACATCTAGTTTAAAGCTTTCTTGACCAGCCTGGCAAGCCTCCTACCAAAACAGCTCTTCCCCTTCTTTGTCAGACCAGCTCCACCAGCCTCCAGTAGACCTGGCCTCCCAAATGTTCTAAATAGCCAAACCCCTGGCTATGGCATCACCATTCTAACCATTTATTAACCTGCCAAATGCGCCTAGCGTTTTTAAGGTCCCCCCCTTTGTCCTGGAGAATCGATGAAAAAACTGTCTGAGCTCCAGAGCCCCTAACCACCTCTCCCAGGGCTCTGTAGTCCTTCTTAATGTTCTCCAGGCTACTGCTATCTATATCTCTAGCACCCACATGGACCACTAGAAGGGGGTAATAGTCAGCAGGACTTACTAGAGCAGGCAGCCTCTCAGCAACACCCCTGATCCGAGCCCCTGGCAGGCAACACACCTCCGTCGAGACTGGATAAAGCCGGCAGATGGGTGCCTCTGTGCCTTTCAAAGTAGAGTCCCCTACTACTATGACCCTCCGCTTTTTCCTGGAGGCACCAGTAGTGATCCTCTTTACTGGTGCATCAGCAGGATGCTCATTAAGTGTGGTGGGTGCTTTCTCATTAGCCCCCTGCAGAACCGCGAAGCGGTTCTGGGTGGGGACATCAGATTTAGGAGGAAGCCCCTTGTCGTTAATTGTCCTCTTCCTCCTTTTTTTGTTAGTTTTTCTCGTTACTAATTCCCAGCTTCCCGGGTTGCTGCCCTCCTTCTTTCCTATATGAGCAATGCTGGACGTTTGCAGCCCCTGCACAGTTTGGGCCTGGAGCAAGCAGCCCAGCTTCCTCTCAGCTTCCCTGGCATCTTTTAGCTCTCGAACAGCCTCCCGCAGCTCAGCCACCTGCTGCAGGAGGACCTCCACCAGGGCGCACCGAGTGCAGCCCTGCCCATTGTGCACCCTCGCCTCACGAGACGAGTCGAGGTACTCTCCACACTCCGAGGTCTGCGCCGCAGCCTCCCCTCTCACCGGCTCTGTCTGGGTGCCTACGCTGGCCACCGCCGGAGCAGCCAGAGCAGAGCTCCCACAGCGAGACCTGGTCCTGAGGCGAGTGCTCACCATCCCGCTCGCTGCTCGCGCAAACTGCCGCGCCACGCCCTATTCGCCGCGCTCCCTGGGATGGGTTTTTCCCCACTGGGGGCTGGTGCCGTCCCTCCTGGCGCCGCCCCCTGTGAGTCAGCTGCTCGCGTGAGCTGAGCTGCCGGGTGCTGGGCAAGTCCTGTCGAGGACTTGAGGCTCCCTCGGTCGCTCTTGCCGCTCCGAACTGAGGTTCCTGGACGCTGCGCTTCCCCCCGCTCCGGTGTTAAGGGCGTCCTCTCTGGAGATACGTCTGCAATTCTAGATGGAGATAACTAAAATTAAGTAATTTCTATATGTAAATAAGTTTTAAACTTATTTATTTAAATTTCTATATGTAAATCAGTTTTTGTAACCGAATATTTAACATAACCCCCTCACCTTACTATTTGTAATCAATTTCAATGTGCATCACTTTATATTTGAGCTTTTTGGAGTCCCACTATTCTTATTAAAGGGTATTCTATATACGGGAAGAAAGTTGAAATAAAATAAGTGCTTAAGCTGCTTTAGCTATGGTAGCTATGTGGTGCTTTCTGTGAAAATTTGGGGTTTACACAACAGCTGTAGAATCCATAAAGGGCTTGAAAAATCATGTGGTAGTTTCTCAGTGTAAATTTCATGGCTTAATGAAAGTAATTCAAGCACAAATAATCTAACTTATTGATAGATGTTATTTCTGCAGGTCACTACCATGCTTTGTTGGGGATTTCACACAAGAGTTGTCAAAGCACATTGATCTCGAAGAGCTGTAAAGAAAATGAGACTGTTGCATGTCTCAAGGGATGGTGAGGGAGAGGGGAAGGGAATAGTTTATGTGCTACTTGGCTGAACATTGCTTTGTTCCTCATATTCTGGTCTAATTCAAAGAAGTTGCAATCAACTTAACGACAATGAGCCTTGATACAGTATATCAATTAGTGTTTGAACATAACCTTTTAAACAAGTTTTTTTTCAGTGAGCTACTTAGACTCTTCAGATGTTAATGAACTAAATTTGTATTAATTCAGATGCGGTTCTAGACTTATTTTAATACTGGGCAATTTTTAATCTGTACAGAGGGAAAAAAACCTCCATCATTTAACATTATCAGAAGTGGGTTATTTTACTTTTTTTTAATATCTAGAGTGTATGTTATAAATAATTTCTGTGTTTCTGACAGAATTCCAGGCAAAAGTGATACTGATAAAATACATAAGTCCCCAACTCTGAATAACAAGGAAAGCAACAGGTATGATATCTGGAAACTTAATCATCTATGTATTATGTATTATAACTTATCAGGTATCATTTATGATGCATCATCACCTAAGTATTATAAAATATCATAATTTTTGATTACATGGACATGCCCAGAATATATAAAGACATTATTTATATGGCATATGGCTGAATAGTAGGCTTAATTTCAACACCTGACATCTGAAATGCTGACTTCTATATCTAGGTTATCACAGACTCTTTTTATAGCTAGTGAGGAGAAAAAGGATCTTTTGGAGGACAATTGACCTGATGTCTCTCAGATATTTTCTTTAGAAGAAGAGGAACTTTCCTTTAAAATGCCTATTTCTCCACATAGATTAAGAGAGAGGCCACTTCAGATTGCACATTCACTCATAAACAAGCAATTGTTTAAGAAACACAATATTTTATAAAAAAATCCAGAAAGAGTAAGAAGGTTTTGCAAACAGTTCAGTGGGGGCATGTTCTTGAGCTCTACATTTCTCTGCATGAATTCTACCAAATATAACAGGTATTGCTGAGGAAAGACTACACTAAAGAATTCTAATTAAGGTTTCCAGTGGAAAAAGCCATTGAACATCGCCAATGGAAAACCTGAGTACCAAAACATAAGAAATGGTTTTTTGATAGACAGGCTAACTGATTTTTCCAGTGGAAGGCTTTTCTTCTGTCAGAAGGTCAGTCTTTTGTTTAAAACAAGTTGAAACCAATTTTTAGTTTAAAATAAGCTAGCACATTTTTTTTTACATGTTATTAAAAAAGTTGTTGTGATGCAGAGATGGCCACTTTAAATATCTGACTACACCACACTAAAAATTTATATTCTTAAGAATTTACAGTTCTTACCTAATTGAAATTTTTATTTAAAAATTGAAAGTCAGAAAAGCTCAGACACGATCTTTTAAATGTAAAGGGACAAATGTATGGCTGTCAGTCCTGCTCTATCAGTAATAAATTACAATGAATATAGATGCCAGTGAGGGCTGAGCACAGCAATTAAATGTCATCTTGTGAAGTGCTGAGATATTACTCTGAAGAGCAAATGAGTATCCCTGGCATTTAAAGTTCAAATGAGATTATTCTTTTGAATTATGATTTTGCACCATTATGTTGTAAATCATGGTGATGATGACACATGAAACATCATCTAAATTGGATTTTATTTTATTTTGTCTAGAGATGACTGTTTAATAGACCTACCATGAATTCTGAAGTGAGACTTAAGTTAGACTTAAATAGTATATATTTTTTTTCTTGCCAAAGTGCAATAAAATAGTTTGTAAAGCTCTATTCTTCTGTTACTCTTACATTAAGAATTGCACAGGACAAGACAATAACTTTTTGACTTTTTTTCATGCACAATTATACAATTATTTAAGAATTAAGTATATTTCCTTAACAGACAATCTTGGACTCCTAATGCAGGACCCACAAACACTGCTGCGACTTCTCCAATCAAGAAAAAAAGGTATTTGTTACCACCATTGCTTGGTTGCCACAGAGTATATAGCGCTCTATGAAACTTCAGTAGCATATCACAACTACATAAAAAGAGCATTACCAACTTTCTCCTCCAGCATACTCCTATTTCTCAGCAAGCTCCTAGAATTAAACTTTTACATGCTCTGGCTTTTTCCATGGGAGTACTGTGTTGCAAGGTAATCTCTGTAGAGCCAGTTTTGTGAGCATGGTGAACATAGAGCAACAGATGCTGGCACTTTGCTGCAGCCCTTAACTCAGCTACCGTATGTCTTTTCCATGTCTAAATTTAAAGCATTGTAGCTCACTGTAATTGCAAAATGTCTGATGCCAAACTTAAACCTGTGCTGTTTCAGTACATATGAACCGCATGGTTTTCTATATGATGAACAGCTAGCTTTAAAAATTTGGATTTCTTTGGGCAAGAATAAAAACAGGGTTTAGAACAAAGAACTACTTTTTTGAGTTAAAATGTACTGGTGACAATGGCTATATTTTTATGCATCCTTCCCAGGCATGAATTCTGCCTTTTTTGATTTTCTTTTCTATATTTCATGTGTAAAAATGGTGATTGGTAGAATTATGGAAGTAGAAATTAAAATATCATCATTTTCCTATTGACAGCTTTGCTTGTTTGGTGGAAGTTTATGGTGTTTTCAGCCCAGTAGTTCTCTTCAGGCTCTTTGAAGATATGAAAAGCCATCACTGAACTGCAGTGTTTATGGTGCAATTGCTTTTCCCTCACAAACAATTGCTGAATTAATAGTTTTGAGAAAAAAAAAGAAAAAAAGAAGTGAAAGTGCTTGTGATGTTTATGTGACCTTTAATACCAGCCTGAATGTGTTTCTTGGGTTGATACTTGACACTCTTCCCTTTGTGCATTCTATCTGTCCTTCACATGAATGATCCATTTATTTGTACCATTCAGACTGCAGGTAAGACCACCTAGAGTCAGAGAACACATTTTTTTTACAAAATTAATTAAAATTGCTATATTATTTCCAATTTCATTCAGTTGTCTGGGGAAAAAAATCCAAAAAACCAAAAAGTGGTCTAAGAAGTGTCTGCATGCAGTATTTCAAAATACTAATAATTTAAGAAAATTTCCAGATATTTCTACATCACTTTTGACATTCTAACATTCATAGTGTGCTGTTCAGCCCCATAGCATTAAATTAATACTAAAAAAATTGTTTCTTAACACTGACAGGCAATCTTGGATGCCTCCCCCAGTTTCAAGTAGTAAGACCACGACAGAAACAGTGGAAACCAAAAGGTAAGTACTGATGATTGCTAGTTATTTCCTAATTCTTGGCTAAAGCTGATCTGGGAAGTGAGCCAAGAAGGCAATTCTTTGAGGGACTGTGTTTGATAAGCAAGATGGCATGGGCTCTTAGCAGCCTGATGTCCAGCATTGACTGAGGGCTGTGTATATGAAGTGCCAGTAACTTGAAGTTATGTAAGTGCTCCCAAATTTTTTCTACAAAGCTTGTAAGCTTTCTTCATGGTTTTGCTCTGGACTATTCCAGTTAGTTCTCCACAAGACAGATCTGCTATAGAGTGACTAGCCATAAGGGCAGGAATCTATCAGTGTCATGTGGTCTGACAACCAGGGGCTAATCCTGTGCCCTTTTGGTTAACAGTGGGCACAGGGTTAACCACAAGGTCTGCTTAGTCAGCAACCAGAAAGGTGTCCAAGAAATAGTTTAGAAGAAAAGCTCGAGCTAAAGTTACTTGCAGATGAATGTTTAATGTTCATTTCTGATAATAGAATCATAGAATTGTGTTGTGGTTTAAACATTGGTGTGTTATCAGCATTATTCTCAGACTAAAGCCAAAACACAGCACTGTACCAGCTACTAGGAAGAAAATTAACTCTATCCAAGCCAAAACCAGGATAAATGGTTTGGATTGGAAGGGACCTTAGGATCATCTATTTCCAACCCCCCTGCCACAGACAGGAACACTAGACCAGATTGCTCAAAGCCCTACCCAACCTGGCCTTGGTTGCTTTCTGGCAGATCAGAAAGAGAACAGAGAACGTTTCTTATGCTTTCATCTAAAAACAGAATATGGATGGTTTAAAACACTCATGAATGAACTTTCATTATATTCTTTGCTTAGGTCCCCTATTGGCTGCAGCATGGCCTTGTGCTTCCCCAGTTTTAATCTGGGAAATTTGCAACGTGTCTCAAGCAATCAGTGATGCAAATTAAATGGAACAAAAATGAACAGATACATTGTCATGTTAAGTATATTCCTTGGTAGACCATTGTCTAGGGAGTTTATGGAATCTCTGTCACTGGAAGATTTAATCTGAATCCTTAAAACCAAGTTTAGCAATTATTTTTATTCTTATTCTGTGCTTACTATTGTCCTATTGTCCATCTGTTTTGCCAAGACTCACTCACTCACCACCCAAAAGAAAGATAGCTCCTAGATGTTAAAGTTAATTCTCTTTCAAGTCAGTGCTTATTAGATATTTTTACTATGTCTGCTGTGATGAATTTATCTGGCTTCATTTCAATACCTCATCATGATTGTGGTAATTTTGAAAGCATAGGATAGGATGCATCCTCTATATGGCATCTGCCCAGCTTCTAACAAACAGCTTTCCTGTGTCCTTCTCAGCATTAATTCAGTTACTCCTCTACTCTCAGTTCAGAGAAGACCAAAATACAGGGCATAGTCATTCTGAAGCTTTCATGGCCCTTCCTGGATCATCTAGCAATGACGTCATCAAGCACAGTTGGTTAAACAGAGATGAGCATTAGAAGATTTATTTGTTTATCTTTTTAAAGTGCTTTGAAGATGTGAAAGCAATTTCAAACTGTGAATGTTACTATAACTAATAATTGTTAGACTTTACTTGCCAGTGAGATTCAGGAAACAAAGATGCATAGAGGCTAATAACCAGTTTTTAAAGGTCACTATCAGTCTTAAAGACAGGTGGAGCAAAGAGCTGTGTCTTTTCTTCAAATATGAGAATGGATGATTGTTCTGCTATCCTCAAGAAGTGAGTTCAGCAATCACAGGTTTAGGGGAGAGGAGATTGGTCAGCGTTTATATTTACTTACCTTTTCTGATTCTGAGACCTAGCCTTCTATAGTGAAGCATGACATGTAAACTTTTAAAGTGCTTTGCCTCGGTTCCAAGCTGATTAAGCACACTTTACAGCACACTTAAAAGAAATTGCAATTGAAGCTAAAAATATAAGCAGCTCACTGTAACTGAGTTTTTTGGTTGTGAATTGTGTGCTGAAAGAAACCCACCATTGATCAGAGTGAATGACTGGAGAATGTTAATTGAAGAATGATTGTCTTAATAACATACAAAGAATATTATTAAATTCAGTATTATGCTACTTGAGTTAAAAGTGTTATGTTCCACATTAATAAACAAAGAAAAATACCATCTTGGAAGGACAAAAAAGTAAAATTAATTGCTCTTGCCAAGTGCTTCAATACTAGCATTTTGCTACTTGGCTTCTGAAATGTTTACTCTTTTCTCTCTCTAGGACCACTTCAGCAAATTCAGAGGCTCCAACAACGTATGTCTTGCTTACTTTGTTTCTTAGTAGATTTATAAATGCAACACACTTACATGCACAAACTTGGATTATTATTTTGCATTTATTTATAATACAAAGACTGTATAATTTACCTGGGAGGGTTCCTCTATAGTCAGTATCACAGAATTGTATGAAGAAGACTTCCTTCCTTGAAGAAATGTAATTATTTTCACTTAGCTTAGAACACTGGATATTTATTCAAATTGAAAAACCAACTGTAACTGCATAAAAAATTAAAAACTGCTTCACAAGTTTAGTTCTACAGTTATATATGTTGCTAATGCAAATACCCCTTTATATTAAACTATGCTCTAAGGAGAGAGTGGAAAAGTATGTGAGCAATGTGAAGAAAAAGAAAGTGGTAAATTAAAAAGCTGTGCACATACAAAGACTTGTAATAGAAGGCATTGACATAAGATGAATTGACATAAAGTACTCTAAACTTATTTGAGTGTCTGCACAGGTTGCTCTAATTTTAGAAAATAAACTCATTAAATGAATTTATTAATTAAATAGACATTTCAGATGGTCTAAATTAAGAAAAGATTTCTTAACCAACCTGTAATTTCATGGCTTATAATTAAGGCAGCTACACAACTTCTCATGCTTTAGTTGCCATCCTAGTAAAAAGATTCTCTACAGCAGCATGTAACTCTCCTTTCTAAATCTATTGGCCACCTTCTTAAAATTCTTGCAATTTCTTATGATTCTAATATTCCTGTAGTGAGCAATCTGACTGATTACATGGATAAGTAAAAGTAGGAAAGTGAAATTGATTACTTATTTAGTTTCTAAAGAAATAGTACATTGCTAAATAAGTCAAATGTTCGTCTTTACTGAATAAGTAAAATCTATTTAGTAGAAAAGTATTTTAAAGTTCCTTTATTAGCAAAATAATTTTGAAACAGTAAAGAAACTCCACTTCATTACTACATCCATACTAGCAAAACAGCTAGTCTTGGAATTCTAATTTTTCAAAAGGCTCAGTGAATGGAGCAATCTAGTGTACTGAAACATTACATAGGTCTTTATGTATATTCTTTATATACATATATCATTCCTTATATATACGTGATAGATATATATTATAGAATCATAGAATCATAGAATGGTTTGGGTTGGAAAGGACCTTAAGATCATCTAGTTCCAACCCCCCTACCGTGGGCAGGTACACCTCACCCTAGACCATGTCGCCCAAGGCTCTGCCCAACCTGGCCTTGAATACTGGCAGGGATGGGGCATTTGCCACTTCTTTGGGCAACCTATTCCAGTGCCTCACCACCCTCACAGTAAAGAACTTCTTCCTTATATCTAATCTTAACTTCCCCTGTTTTAGTTTGAACCCATTCCCCCTTGTCCTATCACTACAGTCCCTGATGAAGAGTCCCTCTCTGGCATCCTTGTAGGCCCCATTCAGATACTGGAAGGCTGCTATGAGACCTCCATGCAGCCTTCTCTTCTCCAGGGTGAACAGCCCCAACTTTCTTATATTTAAAGAAAAAAACAGAAAAATGTTTCTCAAAGAAAATCCAAACTCATTGTGGTTACAAATGTAAGAAATAGAATATCTACAATGATAAGTCACTTAAATGTTATAATGTGTTTCCAAATATCTTCTTCATAGAATCATAGAATCATAGAATATTTAGGGTTGGAAAGGACCTTAAGATCATCTACTTCCAACCCCCCTGCTATGGACAGGGACACCTCACACTAAACCATGTCGCCCAAGGCTCTGTCCAACCTGGCCTTGAACACCGCCAGGAATGGAGCATCCACAACCTCCCTGGGCAACCCATTCCAGTGCTTCACCACCCTCACTGTAAAGAACTTCTTCCTTATATCTAATCTAAACTTCCCCTGTTGAAGTTTGAAGCCATTACCCCTTGTGCTACCACTACAGTCTCTAAGGAAGAGTCCCTCCCCAGCATCCTTATAGGCCCATGTCAGACACTGGAAGGCTGCTATGAGGTCTCCATGCAGCCTTCTCTTCTCCAGGCTGAACAGCCCCAACTCTCTCAGCCTGTCTTCACACGGGAGGTGCTCCAGCCCTCTTATCATCCTCGTGGTCCTCCTCTGGACTCGCTCCAACAACTCCATGTCCTTTTTATGTTGAGGACACCAGAACTGTATGCAGTACTCCAAGTGAGGTCTCACAAGAGCAGAGTAGAGGGGCAGGATCACCTCCTTTGACCTGCTGGTCACACTTCTTTTGATGCAGCCCAGGATACGGTTGGCTTTCTGGGCTGCGAGCACACACTGCCGGCTCATGTTAAGCTTCTCGTCAACCAACACCCCCAAGTTCTTCTGCCTTCAATATGTTTCCACCATTCCTATTGCAGGGATGCCTTTTCATCAGAACAGGTGACCCCTCAGAAATCCAAGACTGATATGGATGATCGAGCTACAGCAAGGTAACATAAGCAAATATAATCAAAACAATATTTTGATAAACATAGAAAAATGTGATATTAAGTACCCAATCTGTTTGATTTCCATATTTGACGGCTCATTTGGACATGGTGTGTGATAAATGCAGCATTTATCTAGTCCTAGAAACACAAACTTTGAGTTCCGTCTTATTGACTTGCTAAGTTACCGCAGATGTCTCATTTTTTATTCTTTCAGTCTGTCTAGCCTGCATCTTAAAGAGCAACATATAGATAGTTGCTGCAACTGTTTGGAAAAAGATGAATTGCAGTAGTATGGATTAGATAGTGTATTTTCTTTGGTTTTCAATAAATTGTGGGAGAGGTAATATCTACACACTACTATGTATATTAAAAAAAACCCCAAACCCAACTTGCGCATTGTTTTAACATTTTAAATAGTAAAACCCCAACATATAACAGTTAGCGTGACAAAAGTAGTATGTTTAAACAGATGGACTTGTTCTTGTGGTGTGAGTTAGATGGCATATGTACTAATGTATCTTGGAAAGACTACAGAATACCATGAAAACTATTAGTGGAAAAGACATAGAAGGTTTTTGTTTGGTTTGGTTTGTTGGTTTTTGTTGTTTGGTTGTTGGGGGTTTTTTAACTGAAATTCCAGCAAATTGCAAGTTTCTCTACTGATGGAGATGTTACATTTTTCAAAACAATCAGCAATAACCATGAAAAAAAATTGACTCTGTGTCCTTGACCAGAATAAAATGCCTGCATAAGCAATTAATAAGTGAGTGAATTAGAAGTAGATTTCTAGATATGGACTGAGAATTATAGTAGCTCATTTTGCAGTTTTTAACTGGAATTATTAAATGGTGCAGACACTAAAATTAGTTTAACTTAGCTAATTTTATTTAATTTGATTCATAAAATAGTTTTGTGAGGTCTGAAGCCACAGTCTGTATTATTTTGTATTGTGTCCCTCTCCCCCAAAGATGCCAGTATGTAAAAACAGTACAAAACATTAATAAAAACATGCAAAAGATGCCTGACAGTGTAATCCCTAGGAAAAAAGCAATGTTTCAGTGAAATATTTTGCTGTTAACAAATGTGGGAGATCTTAGAGAATTAAGTATGCCAGTGTATTAACTAAGGAAGTCACAACCATTCTTCATTCCTAAAGGCTTATTAAGGTCTTACTTAACCCCCACCCTCAATCAGTTCATATTCATCATCCCCTGGTGGCTCTCATTACCATATCAAGGTTTGTATTCCTGTCCCTCCATTGGTGGAAAGCTGGAGGAATATTTTACTGGTCTACAAGTTTCTATGGCAACATTGTGCTGCTAGACCTATTTGTGTCAGTATATAAACTATAAGTAGCCTGTAATCTTAGCAGGCAAAATTCAGCCCTCTCTACTCCTGCTATAATTCCTTTACATTTGGTTGGTGCTTCAGCTGTCGTCCATCTGCTGCTGCTGTGTTAGCTTCATAAAACTACACATTTTTGTTAAATTTACACTAACCAAAAATGCATTAAGCAGCTGTCAGCAGAAGCGCCCTTTTTCTCTTAAAGATGTCATATAAATACTACACTTTTGGCAAAAAGGGTTGTGCTACACAGGGAAAGCAAACAGTTACACAAGTATTTCTAGTAACACTGACATGTATTAGAATAACATTTTCTCTTACATCTTTTCATTTCCCATATTTTTACTTAGAATGGAAAGATTTTCAGGTCACACTTTTTAATGTCATGCTTAATTGATTATTTGTTTTTTGCTCAGGATTCTGATAGGGATGTTAAAGGAATAATGAACTAATTTCAGTATAGAATAAGTGGAAAATGGCGATTGTTTTTCTATCAAGCTGGTCAGCAATACAATGAACATCATTTGAAATCCCCAAAAGTATGTCAGATACTATCTCTTTTGGCTAAAATTGTAAGCTTTATTTTATACTGTTTCAAGCAAGGCATAACACTGATTCTGTTAATGTAAAAAGCTGTTTTTGCATTGTTCTCAAGTAAAACAGTTACACTTGGCATCCATATTAAAACATAGAGTATATAATAATGTATAGCATATCTGAAGGCATGGACATATGGGTCCCCATCTTTTGGACATGATTAACAGAATGGAATAGACACCTCATGATTAGTGAGGGCATCTACATGTACCCTAGACAGTGTAAGTAGGATAGGAACCAAAGAAAGTAAAGATAACCACTGTCCAATAATTGTGTATTTTTCACAGCATAATAGGTTGTCCCCAAGTCAGGTCTCTTGATATCTTACAAATGCAGCAGCATATGAGCACTGCACTGGATACATACAGAGACATTTTTCTGATTTACTCAATAGGTCTTATATTCATTGCTCATCAAGTTCTTTTTGTGTTTTATTTACATTTCGGTTGAAATCCAAGATTCTCACTCTGTGATATCCCATTATAGAATTGTAGCAACCATTAACTGCAGGTGATTAAAAACCTGCATTTTTTAAAGAACCATGTTCTGTGGGCAATCTTGTTAAACCACTTCAAACATCCTGAGGGTGTTTACCACAGCTTTAGTCTTTCATTAACAATTACAGTTAGGATGCAAAAATGTGTATTCGTATAAATGCTTTTATATGGGGTTCACTTGAATTCAACTACACTGCTTCCTCGCATATGATCTATACAGAAATTAACAATACTTGGCACAGTGGGCCACATTTACCAGTGCAGTAACTAAGGTATTACCACCAAAAGAGTCAGAATAATTAAAAAATATTTCCAAGAGTTCGTAAATTGTAGAAGTAATGAATTTATCTTTTAATTTGCATAGATATATCGGAATTTATGTTGGACCTACTTGAGGAGAAGCTTTTAAATGGGTAGTAACAGGGGCTATAGAAAAACTTAGAGAGAGATCCCAACTCAGCTTTTAAAGCATCTGAAGTGAGATTGTCTGCTACCAGTGAATGGCTATCACTTTGTAGGGGCACATGGCATATTATAGAAACTTTCACATAAGTATGTCTTTTTGGTATGCCATTGACAGCAGAGTTAGGTAGAAGGAAATGTTTCAGCTGTGTATTTCTATGTATGTTTGTGAGATACAATTTCTAGGGAACAGAAACAAGGAACTACATTATTTTTGTGGCATAATTAAGCAGATATTATATTCTTAGCTCTTCAGCATTTTGTTTTCTATAAAGTACAGGGCACTGAATGTACAGGGTTTTCCTACACTGTACAGATAATTCACTATAATTACTCCTATCAGATAGTAGAAAATTTAGACAATACTGTAGATATATTTGTATTATGTTCCTTTTTAATGATGTCCCTATTTGACCCAAGATGTGTTGCCAGTTTTCATTATAAAAGATCATGAAAGAACAACACATTAATTACCTGTGCTTAAACTATCTCTTGTAACAGGATAGTTTCTGTGTCTATCAACATTTGACAACTTCAAAGAGTGGAAAAATAAGATACAGATTTTTTTTCAAATTATTTAAAAATAAAAGTAAATTGGTATCGACTCAGAATTTTCCAAACCAAAGGAACTAAACCCATCATGTCAGGTCTCCTAAATGAACATTTGTTAATAAAAATCATTGTTCTAGACATGCAAAAAGCACAAAACTGAGACAACATGTAAGTACATTTTGAGTCACTGGCCAATTATGTGTTCCCATTACATGAAAAAGTTAAATCTGGTTTATGGAGTGAGACAGGCAATTCTCACAGCCACTAGAAACATCTTACAGAATTACCTTAGGTTGGATTAAAGTTTAGATGGCCAAAATTAGAAGGCATGACTCCCAGTCCAAGTATTCCTGTGTGACTTTTCCATTGTGATGTCTTTTTCATTTGCTTTCACTTTTTAGTGAGACCTTCAGGAGACCTCTAAAACGGTCTGGAGAACAGTTGTGTCACTCAAAAAATGTTGGAAACAAGCATACTAAAATAGAACTCATGTAGGCATGCCCATAATTCAGTAGTTGTAACTACAACCAGATCTTGCTTTGGCTACAATGACAATTTTTTGTTTATGGTAAAGTGAAGTGGCTTTACACTTTCTAGATTGTTTTTGATAGTACAAATTAATACAGTCATTTTTGATGATATACTTTTGCATTTCAGCAGAAGGCACTTCCTAGTGACAGGGACCTTCTGCCTCCCAATTCTGACAGATTCAGCATTCAGTCGAATGCTTGTTTACAGCTTTTCTGCATGTTGATATAATTGATTTGCTGTTGCAGAGCTCATGTGAAGAGACCTATGCCCATTATTCCTTACTGAAAAGTTAATACAGTGTTTACAGGGTCATACATATCCTCCATGCAAAATTCAGTTAGTTGTTATCCTTTCTTCGTTGATCTTTCCCAGTCCACCTCCTTTTAAACATTCTGATCAACAGCTTCTTACTCTGTATTTAACTCTAAAATCCTGTGGGCTTAGCATTACACTGGCTTTGGCACAGCATAAATTGTCTTTCACAGTTGACTGCAGACCTCCTCTGTTCTCTTATCCTTGGCTGTTATTGATGAAAGGTCTGAATGAGGGCTCCTGGCACAGATTAGTGAGCATAGTGGTGTGGAAGGAAATGTACCCTGCTTCAGAATAAATGCCACTCTTTTCTCAAAGACCTTCTTTATTTATTTTCAGTTATACATGAAAAGTCTGATATAGGCACAGTAAAGCAGCCATGCGTGGCACATCGAAATTCAGCTGGGCCTGTGATGTTTAGCTTTATCCAGTGAGGTGCCTGACATGCTTAATACACTCTAGACCAACTCTTTCAGATCAGTTTTAGAAGGTCCAGTTGGCAATCAGTTGTTATTGTCGTCTTCTGTTTTGGTATGAGTAGGTCAGAAATGCTCTTAAGGTTTTAGCCAGACTTGGTTAGCGTGGTCTTTGCGTATCCCATCATGTCAGAAGAAGACACTGTTGATCAGAATGCTTTGCAGGAGGTCAGTTGGGAGAGATCACTGAAGAAAGGACAACAGAATCAACTTATTTGCTATCACATTTAGAAATATTATGTATATCTTATAATATCATTCATTAGAAATAGGGAGTCACCTCAGTAGTTTTATAATCCTGCTCAGGGCTTTTAATCAGAAAACAGATGGAGATCTATTAAAAATATTGTGCATGACTCTAATAAATCTGCCTCTGCATTGCTGATGCTGCTGATGATGACAAAGTGAGTAGATCTGGAACCTCACTGAGTACCCTAGACTTTGACATGAAGTGCCCCACTGATTAAAGACTTTAGAGCAAATTTGTGTGGTCCTTCAGTTTTCTGGTCCATAGAACACCACCTACAATACTGGTGCTTGGCTATTCAACTGTTTTGTGTATCAGCAAAGAGGCATAATGAAATTCTAGGTAACAAGGCAAGAATGCCTACAGGAATTTGGGAACATCTGGGACTAGAAATGGGCTCAGCAAGACCTCAAAGTTTAAGTAAGCGTTCACTGACTGACTAGGGACTTGTGATCACATACTCTCCTGCCTGATACTAGAAGTTCAAGAGCATGGCTGGGGTCTGTTTAAAATTTCATTTCTCACTCTCTTTCCCACACATGTCCAGGATCAATTTCAACTTGGCCTCAGCATTAAGGACAGTCAGAAAAATGTAATCAAAATTTTTAAAAACTACTTTTGTTGATTGTTTTCCTCATTCCTTTCAGAATTTGCAAATACATTAGAAAGGTTTTCATTGCTTTCATCAAACAACTAATGACACCACTAAATTTTTTATGTAGGCATGGACATGGTTCACATGTTTCCTGTTTCTATCCCATCTGAAACTTTATCTGAATGTTTTCAAGATTAAAAAAAAAATCAAAAAAACCCCCAAAACCAAAACCAAACAAAACCTACTAGCTGTGCTTGAATGTCTGCATGGTGGGATTCATTTGTTTTCCTTTTTGATGGTGATCTGACTTGTCACCAGTTAAACCAGAATTACAGAATTATTATCCACCTAAATAAATGAGATTCACAAATGTATTTCATAGAGCAGAAGGACTGTAAAGTACTAGATCTTCATCTCAAATGAACTGAGTTAGAAATCAGATGCAGATTGAAAGACAGAGCAAAATGTACACAACTCAATTTCTAAGATTTTAATACAGAACATGAAAAGAAAAAAAAACCCCATACTTTGTGATTACACCAGACATTAAATTTTATATCATTAAAGATGACTTGCATGCCCACAGGTCTTTTGTACATTAAATCAAGGAAGATATTAGATACCTAAAATTAATAAAATGTGATAATACAAAAGACAATTGTTCTGTAAATTAAAGAATATTTGCTGATATTGATGCAGGGTCAGAGATACAAAGCTTTTGAAATTTAGGTAATTTCTGGAGAGCTCGTCAAAGAAGCCCTAAATAATTTCCCTTTTTGTTTGTGTCTGAGAGGCACAGGGGGTCCAAGATATGGCAGAATAGATGTGTCTTGTTAAACTAAGCCATAAATTTTGTATGCAGCCTGCCTTGACAGCTTTTTTTAAACCTACTTTACTTATATTCTTTGATAGCCCTTTATTCTGCTGGATTCTCTTCATTAGTTGTCAAATTTCTAATCCTATTTTACACAAGCAGCTAGAGGCAAAATAGCAGACAGCAGCAGCAAAATTCATGGTTAACAAGTTTATAGCATGAGGCCCACAGTGACCCAGGTGCACATAGGTTTTTCTGTCCTTCAGAGTGGGCCTTTCTTGTAGATTGATAGTGCTATTTTGAGCATTTTTCTGAAAAGGATCTTAATAGACTTTTTTCTTGAGGTAGTTACTTACAAAGGGAAAAGTAAATGAATCAATAGAATTGTCTTCCATACTTCAGTGATGATAACAAGCACACCTGGATCTTAATCTAAGTCTTAATGCTTTTATTTTAAAATAAATTAATTAATTTTTTCAATACTTGGTCCTTTTGTGCAAAATATGATACAAAATCCTCTGTACTGCTGTTGCAATATTTTTGTATAGAATACAAACATATATATTTGTTATCCTAAGTAGGTGGTCCTGTAAAATTCCAGTCATGTCCTGTGGCTGTATTAAAATATTTCATCTTCCTGAATTTACGAGCAAATTATATATTCTTCTCCTGGCAGGCTGTCTGACCTTACTCATTCTCATCCATTTAGAAAAACACTCACCCTAGGCAGAATATACACAGTGATGTAATGACTGTCTCTGAAAATACTGTGCTTGGAAGTGGCATCCTTTGGAATGACCTATGAAAAATGTCAGCCTCTATTACAAGTCACCTATCATATTTGAAAGATATTTCCCCAGGTTTGTCTAAACTGCTTTGTGTAGAAGTTTTATGCTGCTGTTTTCCATCATCATCTATATTTTGAAAATATGTTGACAAATTCGAGAATTCAGCCAGCCTTGGACACTGAAATAGTTTATTTTTTCGAATGACAGTTATACCTGTGACTGGAAAGGCTTCTCCACAACAGCCTTTCACTGCATCTGACATTCTGATAATCAAGAAGCTTATTTAATGTATGAATATACATGTTAGTCTCTTCCCCGCTTTGGTATTTGATATCCCTTTTAGAAGTATTAGGAAAGGTATAAATTGTATTGCTGTTTTTCAGCATGCTAACAACTCTCAAACAAAACCTAAATTGAAATTCTGTTTAAGCTCTGTATTGCACATCCTTTCTAATTTGAGAAATCTAATGTGAGATGGGGTTATGCAGTGATAGCAACACTTCTGCCCAGTGTGTGCTATTGCTAAAGTAAATGTAGCTAAGCTAACAAGGAGAGATTAAAAGAAACAGTAAAATGTTTCTTTTTTTTTTATGGTCAGTATGCCCTGAACATAATCAAATAAATTCTGACTTATCCACTGTGTCCTGCAGCTTGCCCTGCTTTACGTTTTATCCATATATGTAAATGCTTTACATTTTATCCACATATCCACATATCCATACATTTTATCCATATATCCATATTTATACATAAATGCTTTACATTTATTTTATTTACATTTATTATTTTAACCTGAACTATGCTTGAACCAGTAGCTTGAAGTTGTACATCCCATGACCTCTCCTTTGCACTAGCCAACCACCTCAAGGCAAAGAACTTGCAAGATGTCAACCTTAATTAATTGCTGCAGTCATATCAAGCAGATGTTTCATAAGGGTGAAAATTCGAGAAGTGTGACCAGTGCAATAAATGAATATTTTCTAAGAGTTATATTTTACAGAAGTTTGTTCCATAGGAACCATAAAGCGTAGCTGAACAGGTCAGTCAGCATGTATTTTTGTGCTGTAATCTGCAGCTGCAACTGTTTCTGTGCACTTATTAGGACTCTTCAGTGTTGGCGTTCTACAAATCAGGCTGGTAGTTGTCAAGGAGTGCACATGCAGCCTAGACTTTTGTTACTTTTGTTACTATCCCTTTGGACAGCGAATAAAATCTTCCTCGCAAGCCGGTCAATGCACATGATACTCAAAGCGCTGAAAATAATGTATGAGGAAGTAAAAAAATACTGTTGCAGCTGTTGGCTGCAAAGTCATGATGATTTAAAGTCTACAGAAGGGAACTAACTCCTCTATCCCTTGAGTGGCACCAAGGATTAATATGGGCTGGTAAGCACATTTCTGAAGGAATGATTCTTAAATTATGGGAAGTTTGTAAATATTTTTTTTTTTAATGATTTTCAAATAGATCAAGATTGAGCTATTTTAGATAACTCCTTTTGCATTTGAAAACTCTGTGCAAAGTGAACAGAGCAATTGAAGGTTAAGCAAATGTGAAGTTACTTGGGAAGAGTGTTAAAATACATGTGAAAACCTAAAAAGATCATGTTTTAAAGCCAGAATCTTTCCTGATGATCTTGAGGGCATTTCTTCCTTCCCTGTTGACAGAAAAATGTTACCTATAGCAAGTATATAAGTGATATAACTTCCCAGTGTTCTACAGTAAATTTCTATAGCATCATTAATTCAGTTATATAGCATTTGATATTAATTCATTTATATAGCATTTGATATAAACACACTAAGACAGTTTAATATTTCCTACAAAGATTAACACACGTTCTAATATCTTGGCCTTGTGGTAGGAACATATTTTATCTGTATTGTATTTGAATTTCTTTTTATAGGAAAGTGTCTTCAATTAAGTTATCTGATTCTGAAAGAACTCCGAGAAATTATTAAAAATACAAAATTGAAAATTGTAAAAAAAGTGAACACAATATTTTATACCTATGCTGTAAGTAGAAATTTCAAATGTATCTGGTTTACTGAGCTAAGTCTCATAAAAAGCATAGTGGAATTTGGTTCTCCAAATGCTTATTCCTTTGGAAATCAGACAGAGTAGCGTGCTGGCCTGCAGGGCACAGCTCTGCTACTGTCACAGCCTTTCTGTTGCTTCACACTGTGAAAGTCAGCAGAAGTAAGTGGAAAGGCTACTGATAACACTGCTGAGTAAACTGCATGTAATCCCATGACTGCAGCCAGAACGAACAGGAGTCCCAAATCTCCTGCTTTCTACGTTTTGGGTGAATATGCAACATTGCAGCCAATATATATGTGAGGGTTACATAGCACATAAAGATCACAATTGAGGTAGCTTTGCAAAAGCAAAGCTTCTGTAGGCTTTATAGAAGACTAGAGATGCATATTTTAAATACCTCTAAGAACTTAAAAGAATGGAGGATACAAGAATAATAATGTTTTACTCAAGCCAGACACATGCACAAGCTAGAGATTTGTTCTTGAAGAAATGTAAGTTAACAAAATAACTGCCTGAGGTCTTATTAGACTTATTATCATTTTAGTGTTGCTGCCTCCAAGTACTGAGGAAGCAAACTGCCATCGAGTTCATAAAAGAAAGGATATTTCTGGATAACCCCAACACTCCAGCTTCTGGAGGAGAACTGAAAAGTGTGAAATCTGTGATAATTTAAAAAGAATTTGCAAAAGTATATAATATGTAGATGTATTACTGACTGGTCTGGTACTCTAGATGAATGGCAGTAGACTCTCCTTGCATTGAACTAGTTTTGTTTCATTCCCAGAGATCTCAATAATCTCTTCAAAGGGAGCCCCAAAGCTGACAAATATGACCAGGAAGAAATCTGAAAAGACTGTCTTTATGTTTCACTGAGATATTGTGTTAAGACAGAACTGTTCAGAATGAAATGTCAGTAAGGAAATATATGGAACATTGTTGACTATCAGGTTACAGAACAGGTCCTGCAGTGGGGGCACTGTTGTACCATCATGGGCATCACTCTTTTCCCATTGCTTTTTTTTTGAGGAGTCAGTTTTCCAACTTTTTAGTAGTGAGTTAAGGTTATTAGATGGTAAATCTTTAGGTAAAGTTGCTGAAAGTTTTTCAGTAGAAGAATTTGCAGTTGCAAAATGCATTTTCACAGAAATCAAGTGTTTTATAGACGTGATAATACCAATGCAGTGCTTTGAAGGGAAATAAAGGAAGTCAAAGCAACACACCATGTTTTGACTTGATCCTACTAAATGTTCCATTCAAAGAGTATAAAAGACATTTATTTCCATTTCTATTTTTAATAGTTATGTTACACTAATATATATTATATTTTTAATCTTGCTATATTGAAAAAAGAAAATTAATAAACCAACAAGGGAGATTATTTTTTTTCCTTGCATCAGATAATATTAATAAATCACATGCCACTTCTATTCAAGAATCAGTGGATGTAACTGATTCTTAGCATCCCTCAGTTTAAACGTCAAATTTCTTGTGAGAAGGGAAGGCTTGATTAGGAAGGAGCTGGTCTAGATAGCCTTCCAAATAGCTAATGGACTTTTTAACTGATTTAGCCAAAAACACTTAATCCATGATTACGTTTTAGATAAGAAATTGTTCATGCACATATCAGGAATACTTGGCTGAGTGAATTGTCTGGTAAAGATTTTTGTTATAGCATGTTAGAGGTCAGGAACTCTTTGAAGTTGTCCACGATGCATGTTCAGTGGGAATTATCCTTTCTAACATAAGTATTAGGTATAACTTGTTGTTTCCAAACCATAATTTGGTCTTCTTATTCCAGGAAGAGTGTGTGCTAATGTGCATATGGGGGGCATGTGGCTGTGTCTATGAATATCTTCGAATTACTAAATGATGTATGTTTTGAAATTTTCATCAGTTTAATTTTGTCTTTCATAAAGAATGTGACAATTACAATTTCTTTTTAAGTGAGTATTTAATTTGGCTAATTGACAGCTAATTGTGATTTGGTCTGGCTTTGTTCTGTCTCCAAAGGAACCAAAATCTTGACAACCAACTCAAAGTGAATCCAGATTCTTTCACAAGCGACAAGGAGTAAGTCTTCAAAGCTTCTCAGGCCCTGCTTTTCTAAGGCAGTGAGTAGTTTGTAACTATGAGAATGTCAGGAAAGGTAATGCTGCAAATCTGTAAAATGTTTATAGAATAATAAATAGCATTCCTTATACAGAATAATGAATATAAAAATACAGATTAATTAACTAGCATGTGTACTACCAGCTGAGCAAGTAATAAGTATGGCAAGCTTCCATACATGCCTGATATGCTTCCTCGATAAAGAAAAATCTTAATATAGTTAGAGAAGGGGAGTTAAACAGAATATTGTAGAACTCTTGGATGATAAGTGTTGCTGCAAGAGGTGTAACAAAGCATTGCAGTCAGCAAGGGCAGTGATCCATAAAAAACAGCTTGAATTTATATTTCTGAACAGCACATCAGTTCAATGTGTTTCAAGTTAAGTTTCTTGTGGTCTGTAAGCAGCTCTTAAGCACACAGAAAACGAGGAGCTGCCAGGGTACTGTGCTAGTAAGAGCTACGTAATATTTGTCACACCTTACACCAAAATTCTACAGATAACTTGCAAATTTTAATTCACAGAGAATTCATTAGGATAGACTCCAAGACTTTGAGACGCTACTGAATTATAAGAGGCATCCAAAGTTTTAAGATTAATACACCTATTACGGATTGAAGTGACCAAGTTATCACAGCACTAACTTAGCCTTTTGCTTTTGCTCCCTACTTCTACTTAAAAAGAATCAGAGGTTTTTACATTGGCTAGATTACTTTTCATAGGTCATTCCATTCTCTAATTCACTGAATCATTTAATAACGATAATGATGATGATGATAATAGTAATAATGAAAAAGTCCAGAAGAAATACTAGCCACTAATTTAATTGCGTTTATGAAATTAAAGTAACATTTCCTAATATGTAAACTTTGTGAGTCTTTGGACACTTACATTTTCATTATAAGTACAGACATAATCAATGCTTTAGTTGTTAACTATGGTTACATACAGAGGTAACTTGTCATTCCAGAAGCAAAAATATGTGGACATTTGGACATGATTTTAGGTGTCATCTTAAGAAGCAGACGTTTCTTACTTAAAGTAAAAACATATTTTTTTGCAAATTAATAATGCAAACAAGGATTAGGCTGCTTGGAACCTGTAATTTAATACTAAGTTCTTTGAAAGTTTTTGTTTATCCTTCACTATCTTCACTGGCAAAGAAAACTCTTAAACTACAGCATTGATATGGTTAAACAAAACGTTTTTATTTTCTTAGATGTACAAGGTGATGTTTTTTATTTAATTGTACAGAACTTAACTTTACCTTGCTAGTGGAAAATTGTAAACATATTTTCTTATTATGGCCGATAACATAAGTGTTTGCAGATCTTAAACATAAACTTAACTAACAATTTACTTTTTCCCTTTTAAATGTGTGCATAAATATATTTCTTTCTTTTATTACACTTTACCTCTTCTCATATAGGGGGAATATTCTAACAGTTGTATTTGTTTGTTGTTTCAGAGGAAAAGACCTTAAGGATTTTACTGAAATAAATACTGCTGTTCAGAAAAATAAGAGGCAAGGATGTCATACTATTTCCCTTATATGTTTATAAAATGTTGGTGGTTGAGATATTAGAATTAATAGGTTCTGTTCTATATAAATTGTTAGAGGAGTCAAAAATAATATTTTTATTTGATTTAAACTATAGAATTTTAACTTTAAAAAATTCTTCATTAAATACAGGATAGTAAATATGAATAACTCAGTGTGGAAGAAACACAGGTAATACTTGACTTTATCGTAATGTAATTCTAAATAGATAGGGCATGACCATCAAAGTTCTTTAAATTAATGTGAAATGCTCAGTTAAACCAAAAATTATCTTTTTTAAATATGGAAGAGGAACATCATAAATAAGAAATTAATCTTTTTCCTTAGATTCATTATTCATTTGCAAATGAGAACCAATGTTGCCATTTTTTTCATTTTAAACAATTCTTCAATGGATAACATTATTATTTTTAATTACAGATCATTTACTATAAAATACTAATGTAAAATTATATTAATATATTGTGTGGGTGACATATGCTAATACATGAAAATAGAGATTGTATACAACCCTAGATAACAGCAGTTGTGAGAGGAATCTGGGCTGGGTATAATGACAAAGCAAAGAATTTTGGCAGCAATCTCCATAGCTCATGGTGCTGGTGCCTGTACTGAATGAAATTATGCTATCAAGTTAAAACGATAGAGCCATAGTCAGTTCAGAAGATGTAGGCAGGCCCTTCACCTGGCAACACAATGCAACACAGCAGTCGTAAATTGAAACAAGAAAGATCCAGGCTGGATATAAGGAGGACTGTCCAGCAGTGGAGCAGGTTGCTTGGAGAAGCTGGGCCATCTCTGTCCTTGGAGTTTTTCTAGACCCAATTAGAAAAAGTCCTGAGCAACCTGCTCTGATCTCAGATCTGCCCCTGCTTCGAGTAGGAGGTTGGACTAGACACCTCCTGACATCCCTGAATTCCAACCTGAATTATCCTGCAATGCTACAATGAACTTAGCATTTTTTAGTAGTTTGGAATAGTATCACACTGGAGATAGATAAACAGAAAAATATTGAAGTATAATCTTACTTTTATATATTTTTTTCTGTTCGGTAAAAATCATTAGAGAAGTCAAAATTATTATTTTTATTTGATTTAAACCATAGAATTTTAACTTTTTAAAATTCCTCATTACATACAGGCTAGTAAACATAAATAATTTATAAATATTTCAATATTTTAATATTATTACATATTAATAAATAATGAAATAATTTTTATTATTCTATTAATATTTAATATATAACTAAATACAGACTCTCACTTCATAACTAGCTAAACACTTAGGATATTAAACAATTCTAATACATACTCAGTGTAGCCAGAAATCTTTCCCATGCATATAGTTTTTCTCTTCAACATAAATAAATCAACCCATTTAATATGTTTAGCTTGAATCAAATAATTTGATTAATTCAGAGGTCTTCCTCACTTTCACAGAGGTGAGGACCTTGGTGATCACACTGAAGTGAAGTCTGCTAATGATCAAAGTACAAAGCAGTGAGACTCAATTCATAGTTCTTTCTAAAATCTAAACAGTCAATATCAAGAGTTGTAGCTGGTTTGTATGGTACCAGAAAATGAGAATTCCTAAAACGAGCAAGCAGAATTTGCATAACTTGAGTAAGATATCTCTATTATTTCTAAAATATGCCTGATTAACCAAATATAACAGTATAGCTACATGTATTTTGATTATAAGCAATGACTCAAACCTATAATCTCCTGTAGTGAATGAAAATGCCTGGTGACAAGATCTTCATAGGTATTTTTGTGCTTATCTAGGTGTCTTGTGAACTCAGATATTAGCATCTCAAAGAAATATAAGTAAATGCATTCATAGAGTAAAATTTTCACTGCTACTAGGTTTTATTATTTGGAGAAAGAAAGATCCATTTTGGTCAGTTCAAGTGAAGTTAGTATTATATTCTTAGGTACCATTCTGATGGTATTTTTTTGAGTCTCCCGTTTAGTTGTATATCTAAATGAAAAGGAAGAACTTAGCTAGCTGTATACATAAGCAGTTTTGCTCTTTTTAATATAAAATTTACTATTTATTTTAGCAGTCCCACTTGACAATTTGACCAGAGGAGCATATACTGAATATCTACGGTGAATGAGTTTCTCTTTTAGTTCTGAAAGGGGGCCTGACAGATTAGGAGTCAGGCACAATAGAGGGTGCTGCTTCATGCAGCATGCTATGCATATAAAACAGTGATCAGCACTGAGCAAGTTCATTTAGCAAAGCTTCAGACCTTGGCAAGTTCACTGAAATAAATCAAGCTGCAGACCAAACATCCAGAGTTAAGGCTTATAATAATCAAGTTGTTTCAGAATATAACCTTTGGCAGAATCAAACAAAAGCAGCCTTTGTCTGAGCTGCTTTGTAAAATCATCAAAAACATTATTAGTGCTTATTCCTTAAATCCTATAATTTGTCTGACAAGATTTATTGTTATATTTGGTTGCATGTCATGTTTGTGTCAGGGAAAACTGCAGGAGACAACATTTCATTTACTTGAATCGTAATCCTGCTTTTGAAAATTACATATCTGTTTAGCTGGTCATTTCTAATAAAAACATAACTGTATTATATATATATAAAAAAATAGATTTGGAACTAAGATATAGTAAGACTAATAATAAAACATTATAGAATACTGCCAAGAAAATGCAGAGTGCTATCAACCACTCGGACATTACTGCATAGTTGACAACCTCAGTGAGCACTTTAAGGAAACCAGAGTTCGATTAAAGTTAGATGAAGTTTCTGATATGAATATATCTGCGAGCATTAACTAGAGGACTTAAAATTATAGGTCACTGATTCCATTATTTTTCACAAGCAACAATTTAACAACAATAAGAGAAAGATAAATTTCTTTTACCTACTGTTTCTAGCCCAAGCTTCTACATTTATGGGTGTAAGTGTAACTGAAAGCTGTGTAGCTGAAAATAATTTCTAAAAGGTGTTTGTTTTCTTGTTGTATGGTTTCTCTTTTTTAGAATAACTGAGCAAGCATATGAAAATCCTCCAAGGGCTCTAAATAATCTCCCAGAAACAAACTACTACAGTGACAGTGAAAGAAAGACCAGGTACTGTGGACAATGAATTGAGAACCATATCGTCTAAAGAGAATCCGTCTGTGCAAGAAATTTCAGAGATGTTTAGAAACTTTACCCTGGTCTCTGGACAGATGGTAACCCCCTTCCAAATTCTGCTTCCAGGATCCCATGTATGGTGGCCCACAGAGCATAGCTCTAGCACACAGAGTGGGGAGCACAAGACATAGCCTGTGTAGCTCTAGAGATGTAGCTGAGGCATGAAATTTGGGAGAGCAGTTACACCAGAATTCTTATACAATCAAAGAGGAAAGGCATTTCCTGCATGTTAGATACAGCACACTCTCAGGGAGCTTATTTCTTTTAGAGGCTGTAAGGGAAACATTACACTCAAGTACCTATTAAGTTCCTAAAACTATATGGGATGAATCTGAACACATGTAGTATCTCTTATCCCAATCACTGAAACTGTAATGTGGGCTTCTGACTTTTTGACCAGGTACAAACTATCTTAAAAACCATTTCTCATGCAATACTCTTCCTCTAGGTGGATTCCAGCTCTACAAACACATGTATTGCAAATCTGAGTGAAAAATGTGATGTGGGGATATTTAATAGAACTAACTAAAGACCAGGTCTGTTGGTAACAGGAAATCATTGGAATAAAGGAAATACGTGTTTCTTCACAGTCAACATGCATTTTAAGTAAATATGACAACAAAAAATATAACATATAATTTTGAATGAAAGACCTTTTTCCATTAGGAAAACCGCCCTTCAGTACCAACCCACTCATCTATGTGGATTAATTAAGTATTAATGTAAACAGGATTATTTAAAGATATAGTCCTATATGTAAGGTGTTGTACTGCTGTATAGTGGTCGTGAACCACCTGAGTTAAGGCTGATGACTTGCAAAAGAGAGGAGAAATTTTCTACTGAGCCTTACTAACAAGGAATATAGCAGTCATAGTCTGGTATTTCATAGGAGCCATGGCCAATGTCCCAGTTGTCAAGCTTATGCACACCTAAGTCTTGGTGTGGGTGTGACTGAGCACAGGATCTTTGATCTCTCATTTTCTTATATTTTCTGTAGGAGGTTGGAGTGTGGTTGAAATTTGCATATTCTGCAACTTTTGCGTGGTCTTTCAGGCCAAGCCCATAAATTGGCTGAGAAAAACCCAAAACTCCATATAGCAGGAAAAAAGAAACAGCATACAATTTTAAGACTTTAAATGAATATTCCACACAAAAATTAATTTTGCAGACATACAGCTTTTGATTATCTTTGAAAATCAAAATAGAGAATAATAATGCAAGAATGCAGGGCAAAGAATGTGCTTCACTATGCAGTGTTACCTTACACTTGACAAAATGTATACCCCGTATCCGAAGCTTTAATCACAATTTAATTCATGAAAGCTTACCAAATGAATGGTCTTTGCAGGTTATTCTTTCAGGGTTTATGCAATAGGTTCTACAGAGTATTTACTGTTGAGTAGTTTGCTGCATAAACAAGTCACACCACAGCAAGTAGAGGAGTGGGTGATACACACTGAAAGAAGGTACTTGATCAGATATGCAGTCTCAAGGCTGCATTGTGGCTCGGTTTTAACTTAGTGTCTTGTCAAGTTGTCAGATTATGCATTTATTTGAAAGGTTCTGCATTTCCTCACACTTTCAGTTAGCAAGACTAGAAACTGATGCTTTGAAAATATTTTTGCTGTAGTTTCATAGGGGTTTTTTTACTATACAGCACACTTATTTTTTAAGATGTGGATGTATATGGTTTTGTGTATTTCAACCATAATACTCTAGCCAGTTATTAAAATTCAAGGGACACTTGTCTACGCTGGGACACCTGAGAAAAGTATTTTTCTTTATACAGTTTTCTGTGAAATAAGCAGTGTTATTTTCAGGCATGTTGCAACTAAATACCTGTATTATGGTGAGTGTGCAGTGCACAGGACTCGCTTTGCCCTGATCTCAAACCTGATTTAACTAGATGATTTGAAATGTCAACCTGACTCAGCACTGGATTCTGCAGCTAAATACAACGAGTTAAATGGAAGACTTGGGGTGGGGAAGAAAACTTAATCACAAAAAGAAGCACAGACAGGCCCACACTTTACAGGAATAAAGAGACCATATTCCTGTGCCACTTTTCACTACAGCAAGAAACTTTAGGGACTTGCAACACCAATATACTTCACCTTGTGACGTGTGCTGTGCACGTGTCTAGCTTGGTCAGGGCAAAAATAGCCATAAAAACTCTTTCAGAAGATGATTACTTAGCTTCAGTTTGCTTTCCAACTTAGTAAGATTACTTTCATCTTGCCTGAAAGGTAGATGGAGCACTGGGTGTTCATTTGAGGAGGTACTTTCTCTGTGGTGAGCAAACCCAGGTTTGTACATAACTATTAAGTAGCAAGCATGTTGTTATGTTCTATGAAAGGTAAATAAAACAATTATCATTTAAGCTTCTCAGTAATTGTGCAATTTTTATACATTTCTGGTATTGCGTAGAAATCAAGTAAGACACATACACATTACAAAAGACAAGTATGTAGAAAAGTGTATCTGTCTGGGCTGTTTAACACCTTACACATGCATGTTATCAGTTTGTTATACTTTCTCTGAAAAAAATACATGTTCTGCAAATCCACGTGATTATAAAAAATGGTTCCTAACATTGCTAAACATTATTCAAGAGTGATATGAAATGTAATAATTACCATATACCTTATGAATTTCTGGAGGAATAGGATAATTAAATCAGTTCAGAAATGTTCAAAACATGTATGGCAAGATAACTTCTTCAGCTGTCACATACATGACCATCCCTTCCATGCAAACAAAACTGACAGTTAAGCAACTAGAACTGGGACAGTTACAAAGGAAGATTTAGCTTCCCTGATAGTTAAATTCAGTATATTCCTTCCCACTCTGATACAAGGAACAATACAGTTACTGTAGTGAGCACAAATCTCACATTGAACAGCCTGCATTATAAAGATCCTCACTCTACTTCGAGGGGTGTACGGTAATTTTGTTTGGCTGTTTGACAGCTCTTTGAAGGCTAGTGAAAGAAGGGGGGAAAAAGGGGAAAAAGCAGTGTGTCACCATTTCCTGAAGTGTATCATTTACGCTGGTATCTCAGCACAGGCAAACTCAATACTATCATGTAGATTTTGCTCAATGGGCTTATGGATTTAATTTTGAAATGTTGAAGAATCATTCAGCAACAGAACATTGTCTAAGGATGCTATATTTCTAATTTGTGTTTGTTTGTTATAATTTTATATATTTTTCTTAATGGCTGTGAAAATAGAGGAAGATAATTTATCACCAAGTATGATGATTTTTTCTTTTTTTTCACAAGCATGTTACATTAGTTTTATTTGCATATTATCATCAGTGCAGTGAAACCTTTAAAAATAAAAAATACTGTTTAGTAATTGCTTTTCTCTCACTGATTCACAGCAAATCGTCATATGGTACCTATGACAAAAATATAACTGGAAATACTATCAAAACTGTTTATTCTACTTCCGATCGGTAAGTACACATTGATAACATTGTAGAGTACCAAAGGACACAGACATTTTGCATAAGCATTCAAGTATTCAGACAAAAGAGAGCAGTGGAAGTCACCATTAGGCTTGTCAGACAGCTTTTCATATGGAGCTCCCTTTCAGTGGGGTCTTGCCATCAAATCATTGCCACAGTTCATCAGCCTAATGTTATGTTAGGCTTGTCACAGCTGACATTTTAAAATATCTATAGAAACAATAGCCAATGCCCTAAGTGATAGAGTTGGCTTTGTGATTCTGTAGGTTTCTACCTTGGGCAGCTGCTTAGCCTGCAAAATTTCCTTCCTTTTTGGGGATGGTGTCTGTAATGACCAACTTTATGTACAGATGTGGAGGAGTAGCTTCACATGACAATGCTGTTAAAAACTCTGTGTTTTCACACCAGCTAAAATATCCCCAAATATAAGAAGGGTATTTGTTCATCAGTAATATCTTACCTCATGAAAAAAAAAAAAAATTAAACTAAACATGGTCACTATTTTCAGTTCAGATAATCTGCACAGTCCCATTACTTGGAAATAAAGATTTTTTTTATATCTTTTCCAAAGTAAGTATAAAGGACTCTGGGAATGATTAAATATTAGTACAGTGGCTTAGTATTGAGCGGAAAGGAGCAAGTACAGTTGATACTAGATGCATCAAAATTTGTATCTAGGGAAAGTACGTATTAATGCCACATAAGAATGCAAAAAGAGGCAAGAAAATTTTTAAAAATATTAGTATGAATACCAGCTAGGTTGTTCTATGCATGTGTTCACTATAACTGCAATGAAGGTAGGATTTCTGCCTATGTTTTCAGGCTCTACCACAACATAGAAGATAGTTCTTTATCAGACTGACCAAATGATGGCAGTTTAAATTCAACTACCAATTTTCTTTTGTAATTAAAATGTAAAAATCATTATCCTCCACTTCATCCCCATTTAGTATACATGCTCCCAGACATTCAGCAGCTTAATACAGTCTCATTACTGTTTGAAATCATTCAGTTCACCAGAGAACACCATTCTTGCTATCAAGGTATTTTTGCTAGTTGACAATTATGCTCAGCAATTTGCTCATCACAGGAGCATGTATATTACAGCTGTCAACTAGAATGGAAGGAACATACACATGGCATTTTTCCATTTATGGCCATTGTACAGTATACAAATGTCTTTTCCACCTAGTGCCCTAAGCTTATCAATTTTCTCCTTGAGATTTCAATGGCAGCTTTTTTTCTGACAGTTGATGTTGTATTATATACGCAGGAGTATAATTGGAAAAGATATATGTACATACTGCAGGAAGCCCTTGGGCATAGATGCCAAAATGATCTTAGATGCCTTGCAAATTTGCTGTCATTCGACTTGCTTCAAGGTAAGAGAATTTCACCTGGTACTAAGAAATATAATTTGAATGTAATACCTGCATTATAGTACACAAATAATAAGAAATTATTGAGGCCTTAGGCCTTCTCCACCTGGGAGAAGAGGAAGGCTTGCACACTGGAGAAGAAGATTAATGTAGGAAATACTAGTCTCTCTTACCCCTACACAATCCCTTCCTCTTTCTTTTAATCTCTCTCTCCCTCTTCCTCTGCCTTCCCTCTCCCTGTCTATCCTTCTTTCTTGCAACCACGAGGAGCATAAAGGGTGCAGCTTAATGTACCCTGAATGTCCTACACATTTATAAGGCTTCAGCTGCACAGGCTTCTAGTTTGATATAGTGAATTATATCCTACATACCCTTTCTTCATATTGTAAAATTTTATTCTATTTCTCTTTTCTTGAAGCTTTGTAGATGTCCTTGATTAAAGACAACTATGGCTTGTGCAGAAGCCACACTCAAAGGCATTAGTAAAAGGTATTTAAGCGAGAGGTAAAATCGTTTTACTCACTGGCATCAGAGATTTGGTTCAAATTTGGGTCTTACAGATAGTTTCTGCTGTAGGATAAAATACTGATGAATATGGATATGTCTTTGCCCTCATGTTATTACAAAGTATGTTTGGGTTTGGGTTTTTTTCCCCTGTTTCCAATAAAAATGAAAGCACAGAAGAAATTTTGTTTGTCATTCCAAAGCTTAAGCCTCAGCCTAAAATTCACTCTTAAACTTTCCTCAGGGTATGCCGATCAGTGTTCAGCCCTCTAGTCCATTTTCATTCTGCTTCATTTGTCTTAATTCTGCTTGTGTCTCCACGCAGAGTTTATTGTTCTGACAAACAGTACTCGCAAAATCACACATTAGCATAGCTCATTTTTCTGTCCAGCTTGCATATACTTCTGCTTCTGACAGCAGTTCTTCTACCTAGTTATAGCATGAAAAGTAACCCAAAGCAGAATACAGCAGTAAGGCTATACTTAACATGTATGAAATTACATATGCTTTTTGTCTCATATGGACTTTCTAAGATGTGAGCAGTAGAAATATAATTTCTTCCATGGAAATCACTATGTAATACCTCCTCAATACTCCTACTGCAAGTAAATACAAGCTCTGGTTTGCTTTTATTCTTTTTGGATAGATCAAGCCACATAAAGAGGAATAGGCTTTTCACACAGTTAGGAGTATCAACACTCCTACACTGGTATTGGCCAAATTATCTGTTAAATATTTAATCTTAATTTTTAAATTATATTCTGTTTGCTACCTATTCTCAAGAGGGGACCTTTCTGGTCAGGAAAATTCAGCTTGGGTTTTGTGTAACTACACATTTATGAAAGCATTGGCAAAAAATTAAACAACTAATGTAGGTCTGTGGTTTGTGCTTGTAGTTATGTATTTAACTAAGTAGTGCAATTTCCTATCATTAATATTCATTTAGCTCTTTACAAATACCCTGTATCCATTAGAGATTTGCATGTAGCTGGCAGCAGCATGAGGTCTTTGTTTCCTTGTAAAGGTAATTGTAGAATCATAGAATCATAGAATGGTTAGGGTAGGAAAGGACCTTAAGATCATCTAGTTCCCACCCCCTGCCATGGGCCGGGACATCTCCCATTAGGACAGATTGCTCAAGACTCTGTCCAATTCAGTGAGTGAGTAGTCCAGATTGTAGGTTTTTTCTCTGTATAAAAATGCTAGCTAATCTTAGTGACCAAAGCTTTGAAAACATGACCGTCCTTTTGCTGATTTATACAAGGAAACATAAAACTAGTGAAGGTAGCAGACTATTTTAATAGTACCTTAATACCAACAGCTTATGTAGAAAAGATATAGAAAAAAAGTAATATGGTAAAACATAAAAAAACAAGTTGCTTAATACTCTCTCATGTTATACTAATCAATGAGGAGTGCTCAGTTGAAATTTTATACTAGCCCTAGTGAGCGTGTGTAATATAAGGCAATTGCATATTGTCTGGATCCTTGATCTAATCCCACTGTCTTTTAAGTCCATGGTGTTGACATCACCCAGTCTTTTTATTTGTTTAGCTGCTAAAGGATGTTCTGGGTAAGTCTTTTAATTTTTAATTTTAATAAAGATTTTTAGTCCAAATTTATCTGAATAGACAGCCACCGTGAAAATTATGGAAAGACTCTGGTTTTCACTTATCAGAGGATAAAATATCCAAAGAAAGCTGAATTTGTTATTCTTTTATTAGGTTGCAAAAAATGGATGGTGTTAAGATTCTGGTTTATGTATCAAATTACTTTGCTCCTTGATCCACTGTAGGCTTTCCTAGTGATCTTGGGAAGTCAACCTCTGTGTGTATCTATGTATTTTCATATGTGAAACATAGGCAATGCTTCTCTATCTCAAAAATTATCTTTGTGAGACATTTGTAAAAGCAGTGTCCAGATTCTGCAATAATGGGAGACATAGTTAACAATTAAGATAAAGTATAAAATATTTTTAAAGCAGGTTTAGGTTCTCTAAGATCTACTCTGAGTTGGATTAAGTCTGATCATGCTTCCTTTACTCAGTGAAGAAACAAAAGGATCTCAAAAGGGTGATTCATCTTATTTTAGAATAAATCTCTAAACTAAGAGAAAGTACACTTGGAAATGTCTGGGGGAAGGAATGGGTTGGTAAGTATAATGAAAATCTAGGGAACCAGTTGAGACTTAGGTTTCTGAGTTTTAAATGTCTAAAGGTGAGATATTCAGATATATAATTGACTGTTTATTAAAACTGCTCTTTCAGAGTTCAGATTTGCTGATATTGCAGTACTCATAACCCTTATTCTGGTCTGTGGTTGCTTACTTCCTAAAAGCCAGCATGCAGGGAATGAATATTAGAGAAGGGTTCATTTTCATTTTTCTTGTTACTTTTACTTGTGTGTCGAAGTGTGAAGTATGTAAAAGACCACTGGAAGATCTGAAAGCAGGAGACAGCATTTGGATTTATAGACAAACTGTGCATTGTGAGCCTTGCTATTCCAAAGTTAAAGGTAAGATGCAAGATATATTATACTGAACACAGAACAACAGTGCAGAGAACTTCATTCAAATAACTTCAATATATTGAAGCTGTTTAATAAAGCACACAGCTGTTGCTTTTGCTCATTTCTGTGTACTTAAACCCTTTCAGAGTATTTCATTCAGTAAGACTGAGTTAGTTACGATGATATCCAACCCCAGGTTCTAGACATAATAATTATTCAATACTTGAGAGGAAGATCTCTTAAGCTCTCATTGAAATCTGTAGAGTCCTGCCTCTGCAGTCAGTGGAGACAACTCCAGTAAGTCAGTGGCATCTTGCCCAGGAAGTGACAAGAATAAATTGCAAGGCCATCTGAGAACCAGACTGTTCTACTGAAACAAATAAACCAGGGTTCAGAGGTATTTTCACCTAACGTAGTCATTGTAACAACAAAGAGAAAATACAAAATCTATTCAATCATAATGAAAATACTATTCTGTGAGTACCATTCTTACTTTTGTGAGGAGCATAGTGAGTAAACAAATGGGCAAGGTGCTGAAGAACGAAGCTTCTGTTTTATGAATTATTCTAGAAGTTGCTAGATTTTAAGTCTTCTCTGCTCACAGCATTTATTAATTCGTAACACTATAAATCAGTACCTCTGTACCAAACAAAGACAAATGGAAATGTAGATGAAATGTTCTGATAAGGTGGTGTTCACCAATGTACTTCTGAGATACGTCATCCTAACAAATTATATTAACCAATTTGTTTTGTTAAAGTACTTTGGTTTATTATGCCATTGCAAAATTTGATGGGAATCGTGAATTTTGCAATTAATCCAATTATAAAATTAGTAAGGCATTTTGACAGTTATTAAACTGTAGACAGACAGACCAAGGGTCTGTATGTTAAGCAGTATAAAGTGACATATCCTATTTCAGCAAATGACAAGATGAGACTTCAGTAGATTTTCTAAAAATAAATAAAAAAAATAAATAAATTGATCTAAAGTTTCCTTGTGTGACATTTAGAGAATACTGATTTGCTGGCATTTCTGATCAATCTTTTCTCTTTTGCAGAAAAGTGGATCTACTAATTTTGGCATACAGCATGACAAAGAAGTTCCACTAGTGTTTAGTTAAGTGTATTGCCCTGTTAATTCAAACCACTATGGAAAATGATTATTTTTTACCACTAGGAACACATACTCTAAATGCAGTCCCACTGCGTGGTTCCCAAAGGAATTAAGTGCTTGAGAATTTAGGTGCCTTTTAATACACACATTCCAGGAAGCAAAACAACATATTGTTCAGTATATTTATCAGATTTGTGAAACTACCTGTAAAACTAATGATAATTTACTGAAATTTTCTGAACAGCAGGACATACCTATACATGTTTTGAAGGGGCTGTACTCTTTTTACTGAAAACACATCTCCTCAAAGACCTATTATCTTTATATAGCATGAATAGGATTAATCTCACCAAAGATTAATCATTTAAGAGTCAGCTATTCAGTTTAAACTACTGTTTTAATACAGAGTGAGATGTGTTCACTCTGTACCTTTGAGGAGAGACATAAGTCTGCAGAGGAAGATTATTCCCAAGTAACTTAAATGATAATTTTAAGATGGAACAGATCATCTTTGGAAAATGCATCTCTGTTACTGCAGAGGAATTCTAGACAAAAAATGTTAGAGGGTTTCAATTAGAGGTATCCCACTCCATGTTTGTAATTCAGGTAACTATTGTATTCCTTTTTTTTTTTTTTTTTTTTTTAAGAAGTGCACACTTAATAGTTGCCATGAAATCATGAAATACATACTTTGCATGCCATTATGTTGTTGTATTTATCTTTCCTACTTTAATAAGCAGAATATCTAAACACCTTGGATGGATTCATCTTGCTTAAATTTAAACATCTACAGTGCAGACATTGAAGTTACTTGATATATTCTGTCTTTATAGTCATATAGAGAAGTGGACATTTTTAGGAAGTGATTCAATTGGTCAGATTGCAAACATCTACTTTACCATGATGTTCACCATGCTCTGAATGTATGTCTTACTTTCCATGGTTTACAAAGGAACCTGGAGTGAATAGCTCAAATTTCTACACATCTACATTAGGCCAGATAAACTCCTTCCTTTGAGACTACAGTGAAAGCATTGTGTTTTTTTCCTTTTGAAGAGCATATGTTCATTAAGGTATAGAAACTGGAAGAAGAGCTCATCTTTCGTTACAATGTTTCCACAACACTCGATAGTTACCTGCCTATTTGTTTAAAATAATAAATAATTCAGTAGTTTACTAGACAAACAAAGGTGTTGACTACTAGTCTCTGCCATGAGATGTTTCAGATCATGGTTATTCAGAACTGATTTTCATCTCCTACATCTCAACTTAAAAGGGCTTATTGGATATGACCATGGCAGAGCTAGAGTGCTCAGAGGCTGCTGGACCTTAGCAAAAGCTTAGAAGGGTGAAAAGTGCCAAAGCCATAGATTAATACTAGGCTGCTGAATGGCTGTCCCAGCCCAAATTTCTCTCCTCATCTGCACATTCAGTAGTGGAGACAGGAGGTATGGATGTCTGTGTAATTTAAACAATTGGGTTTGCAGCTGAATAATGATGTAATCTGTCTTGCCTGGCTTGAAGGGTGTTCAGACTGATATGTAAAGGACCCATGAAACAGTAGATAGTTTGTTTTGTTAATTTAACTAAAATTTCTTATTAACTAATGGCAGTAGCTTTAATAAACCTGTTATTACAGACATTTTTTTCTGGTGTGTGTCTCTTGCTGATGACATATTCTATTTAAACTATACTAGTTATTACCCTGTGCTTCCCCAGGAAACAATGAGACTTGCAAAACAGGTGGAGAAAAGTAGTGGCGAAATTTTAATGTTGAGGTCAGAAATTTGGTCCTGTTCAGAGGCCAACAGTTATTGCTAAGGCTGTTACAATGGAAGATGTTAGATGTTCATTTCAGCCAGCTCATTAGAATCCAGGACTTCCTAGCATTTGGGGGGATTAGAGATTTTGGTTCATTCCACTAGAGACCAGGAGCAAAGTCTGTATCCAAAAATCTGCTACTTAAATGCTCACAGACAGAGAAGTAGCAATAAGAAACAATAAATAATAATTCCATGCTTGTTAATTCATACTTGCTGAACAGCCCTGGTAATTTTGCCATGTGTTTTTTGTTATTTTTTATTATATGTTGTAAGTTTGCTGAAAAGAAGCACCGGGTTTGCGATGCTTCATATTTACCATATAAAAGCCAGCATGGCAGTACTCATTAAAAAAAAAAAAAAAAAAAAAAAAAAAAAATCGTATTAACATCTCAATACTAATGTATCAAAACTGAATTGTTTTTTGTCCTTTTTGCATATCATTAGCATGTGGTGTTTTATTTCTCTTTGACTAGTGCTTCCATGAAACAATCCAAATGAACAGTTTGCTGGCAGCTGTTTAATGAACGCGTTATCTTCAATAATGCATTAAATTAGACTGAAAAGCTCTATTGAGAGATGATGTACTAAATTATGTGGGGTTTTGTGATTCATCAGGCCTATTTTTTCAGTGTGTAATGGATACTTTATTTTACAAACCTGGGGCATAGCTGTACAGGGGGGAGAATCAAGCAATAAGAGGAAAGGAGCGAAATAATGCATGTAATATATATTGATGTATATAAATATGTAGATTACTTCAAGGCTACTGATACATCCTTTTCCTCTTGAAATAAGCATCTCTCTGAGTTTGATAAGACATGCTCTCTGTTACTTTGTAGAGTCCCCTTACCTAGGCTTGTAAAGAACTGGTCAACATCAAAGAGGCCTTGCTTTTATTCAGAGGTCAGCTCTATTCCCCACTCCTTGATATGGAGATGTGTGTTGTGTTGGGATAGTTTCATGGGTTCAGGTTTTTTACTCAGAACTCTGCTACTCTGGTTGCCTTCCTTGATACTTTAACATAATTCTGTTGTTTGGGATGAAAAGTATCCACGTTCCTGGTTGGCTTTGCTTTCTGACCATACTTGTATGTTGCTCATTGTAGCTACTCTGTTACACTGGGAGGTGTTTTTAGCTTCCAGTCACGTTGGTGTCAGACTACAAGGGAGGAATGTAGCTTCCTTTTCTTCCATCTGCTGCACCAAAACACCTCGTTTTTCTTCAAGCAGCATAACAGTAGAGACATCCTTCATTCTATAAAGGCAAAGGATAAAGACACTTAATACTTAGGTAGTTTTGATGTGCCCAAGTCTGAAAGTGTTGACCAAAATAGCTCTGTTTAGCCACTTAACAGATGGAGAATCACTGAGGTCTTAAACCCATTTTTCCTTCTTTGACTTCACAGTCCTACTGTCCTGTTTTCTGTTTTGCTTGATCTAAGCAATGCAGCTCTAATCTCCTGCATCAGTAAAAACTGGGACTTAGAAACATTCCTTGCATTTCAGGGAGAGTAATCTGCAGATATTCTCAAAACATGTTTGGCACACACTGCCAAGATCATACTTCCTCAAAAATCTCCTGATAATTACTGCTTTTTAAAATCAGGGAGGCGCTGTTCTCCTCTTTGAACAGATCACTGGCCCAGAAAGTGGGAGGGTCAAGTTCAATTTCTCCCCCATCTTACCTATATTTTAACCAAGTTGTGTAACACAGAGGAACAGGCTGGTGTATGGAACAAACTAGATGTTGTTGCCATGTTCCCTGACATGGGTGGAGGGTGGATCCTTATGGCCCATGGCCCGTAGGATAGCTGCATTGCCTGCACTATCACTAGGTGCCTACTGGCCCCTCAATAATGACTGCTGAATAGAAAATGTAGAGACAGTCCTGGGAGCAGAGTTCAGATCCTGGAATTTCTCCATCTCATCTAAGTGGCTTAATTCATAATTAAAAGCAGTCTGAATGATCCTCTGTTTATCTTTGTTAATGTTGTGTTCCTTTCTAGCAACATTAGAGGAGTTGTCTGCACTCAGATTTGTATGGTGTAGGATGCTGAGAGAGTGGAAGTTTTGGGGGGTTTCATCCGAGATTACTAGAAATGTCTTCATATGATGATATCTTCTAAGCTTTAATATCTTATTTGCCTTTCCAGTGTCTGAGCTCTTTTGGACAGGAACTAACTCCTTGTTTGTGCAATGCCCAGTACAGCAGTGGCCTCTGGGTGGTACTGCTGCACCTGCCTAAGTGGCTCAAGAAAAAATCAATTTCACTCCCTTTCCAAGCAAGCTACTTGTAAATGTACTATTCTTCATGGAGTTTTTATAACTGTGTCAGTTATAAATTGACAGCTATAGTCTCACAGCCTGTGCCAAGACTTAAAATTGGTTGGTTTTGTCCTGTTAGAGTCAATAAATGAGCATGATCATGCCAAAAGCACTTGCCTGACACTTGGCATTGCTGTGCAGTCATCAGACATCTGTTTAGGAAGCTATTGTGGTGAGAACAATGGGCAGCCGACATTTTAAAACTACCTACTCAGGAAACCAAGGGGGAAAAAACCAAAACCAACCCCAAACCAAACCAAAAAAGAAAAAAAAAAAAAAAAAAAAAAAAAACGGAACAATCACTTCTGGAAAGAAATGGCAAAGTTTTTCTGGCATTCAAGCCATTTTTCCAAATGGACGGAGGGTGGGGAAATAGTGTTCACATGTCAAAATACTCAAAAGAAGCAGAAAAAGGAGAAAAGATTAAGAAGATGAAAACATTTTGCAAAGAAGCCAATTAAAGACAAGTAGAATCAGTGATTTTGAAAACCGGGGATTTAAAATGTAATAGTGTTGCCATAAATAATGGTGCCATTGAAATCAATAGCCAAACTTGACTGTAAGATGAATATTCCAGAAAATGTTGGTCTACCTTCACGTCTTCTAGCTCCTCTAGGGAGTTTCCACCCCTGGAACTTTGAATTATATTATCTCCATATGTAGTTCAAATCTTGGAATTAAGAATGAGAATCCAACTAACCATACTCGCAGCATTATGATCGCATATTAAAAATACTAATATTTGGAAAATCTATAGAACTATATGATTGATAATGCATCTGAACACTGGTTTTATCTGTTTATATAATAGATAATGCATTTGAGCATTGCTTTTATAAATTTACCAAAGTAACAGATAAGTAGAAGTAACAGAAAAGCTTTTTGTAGCAAAATACCGGTTTTCTCACCACAAAATTCTCCGTGGGAGCAGGCATACCAGTTTTGACATGAATGACATCTGTGGAAAGCTGAAGGAGGAAAGCAGGGAAGGAAGTGGTATTTTTTCTGCCTCTTCTCATCTAGTGTGAGACATCCCAGATATTCAGTCAGAGAGGAGAACATGCTTTGAGAACTCTGATTTCTAATTTTTAACTCAGAGATCACCACGACTGTTAAAAAATTTCCCCTCCTTCTAACTCAGAATCGGGATCTTCTCAGTAGGAACATAAAACAGGGGAGTGGAGGCAGCAGGGACTTTGCTTCCCATAATGAAATTGGAACACAAGGAAAAGATCTAGATAAGAAGTATATTTAGTAACACCACAGTTCATACACTCTTCATCAATGCAGAGAGTGTACTCAATAAACACCTTTGCTGCACCACATTTCTTCTACTTACAGATTGTCCCAGAAAGGGCTGATTATAGAGCAGCTCTCCCCCAGCCTTAGAGGTGTGTCTGGCACTGGCTGTACACCTCCACAATGAACAAAAGGGACCCAGAGGCAGAAAGATTGATAGATCCATCACTAGCTGCACCCAGGAGACCTTGCACGGCAGGAGGAATGGCAAAGATTTTTATGCTGATCTCATGATCTGTGGCAGGAAAGATCTCAAGTCTTCTGCAGGTTATATAGTGTATGGAAGAGAGGGTCTGGAAAGCAAGCTTAGATTTAGGTTTTCTAACTGTACCTAAATTCCTTTCTAGGTATCTTTGCCATTTATTGGATCTTTTCTGATTGAGTGTGTGACTGAGTGTGATCGTGCAAGGACAGGTTTTTGCATGATAGGTTTGTTTTTACATCCCATCTGATGGGAAAACGAAAACACAAAAATAAATGACACGGGCATTTGGATATTCAGCAGAGATTTTTGTTTGATCAAACTGAACTTGGATAAAAGTTCAGGTACTTAGCTTTTGAAACCATTTCCTATCTGAAAATTCAATACAACCACTTTGATACAAGAAAAACCTTCCAAGCAACTGCAAACTTTCCATGCTCTTTTGACACGGTAGCAGTGCTGCTCAGATGTGCCTTCTCAAAAGAGACATTTATTGCTGGACTGAGAGGGTTTTGTAATATTTATTTTTTTTCCTACATATGTCACGTAACCAATACTAAGCATCTGGCTGTTTAGTTTTTAACATGGTAACTTCTAAACCATTTTATATTACCATAAAACATTCAGCCTGTTGGCCTATACTTACTAGAATTTTGCAAACAATAAAAATCACTTAGTTATCTGTATGACAGAGTTGCAAATGCATAGTAGTTTGGATAGTAACATGGGTAGCAATTTTTTTCCACTTTCTTGCAAAGCTGTTGAGTTTCTTGAATCTGCTTCTCCAAGTACATGCAGATAGACAAAATTAGAGATGATAGAAGACGAAAAAAAAGACCAGAATTTGTTGAACTCTCCCGTATAATCATGTCAGCATGAAATAAGGCATTTTTCCCGTGTCAACTGCCACTGTTCCCTGGAGACAAATCAAGCTGAAATCTGGATCCTTGGCAAAATGTGTGTCATGGATTTTTAGCCTCCTGGAGAGAAGCCGCTGTTTCAGAATCTTTACTCTAACATTAACAGCTCATTTATTAACAACCTTGAACTTCACATCTCCCCCTCCACCTTCTCTTTCTCATTCATCAGCAGTAAGGTTCTGTGAACCAAATTACACTCTCCAACATACTGGAGGCAATGCAAATGTTCAAGCTTCTTTGAAAGCATAATTAGTCTTTGTTCTTGATGAAGACTCATTAGAAAGAAACAGCCCATCCTGATTTGTAAGATTCAGGTTGATGCTCTCTGTCTATAAGGAAGGGAAGGGATTAATGCATTTGAAAGCCAGAGTTATTTGATACAGAATTGATGAGACAAAATAAAATAAGAGTCCACTGAATTAGAGCTGCCAAGGACAGTTCTGCCTATATTGATCTACAAACTAGCAGACCCTAAGCTTAATGCACAGGCAATATCTTTGGATACCGTAAATGCTGATTTTCTGGAGCAACTGGGGCTCACTGAAAATGATGCAATTTTGGATTTGATCTTATAGAAAAATCCATCCTAATAGTGATTACAATGTACTTCAATTTAATATTAATTCAATAAGGAAAAAGCCAGAAGGAATAATGGTAGTTTTAAAAAAGAAACTATACAAATAAGAGAAAGTCAATTAACAGAAAATTAGCAACAATCAGGAAGTCAAAATGTTTGCAAGAGACATGGAGAATCCATGCTATAACTCCAGGAAAATGTTTAATTGCTCAAATGTTTCAGAGCAAATTTATAAATTTAAGAATAACAAATTGCTAGGACCTGGTAGTCTCTATGCAAAAACTCTACAGCAGCTCACGTGACATTGTTGGACTTCCCACAGAGATCTACCCTATCACTCAAAGCAGGCTTGGTGCCAAACAAATTGGAAGCATCAGCTGGGACTTCAGTTTTGAAAAACATGAAAGCTGCTCTGGGGAACTACGTTTCAGTTAGTCTGATTTTCTATCAAGCCAATTTGTACAAACTATAATACATAACAGAATACAGAGGCATCTGGATAGGTATGATATGTTGGAGGAGAGTCCATACAGCTTTTTTAAAGCAAGGTATGCTCATGAATATATGAATGTTTCTGGAGGAGCCAATAAGGTTTGGTTAAGCTGATTTCTTTATCTGAGTATATTTGGATTTACAAGAATTCTTTGTCAAAGTCTTTCCCTAAGTTATCACAACATGGAGTATTAACAGAAAGGAAACAATGGGTCAGAAAATTCAGGTTTCGTTATGGAGGGAGATGGGGAACAATGGGAGGTTCAGCCCGACTTCTGTGGGGCAAGGCTATATGAATTAGAGCTTGTCAGCCTGGAAGAGAAGTAACAGAGTTTTATACAGTCATGAATGACAAAGAGAAGCTGAATAGAGAATGATTAATCAGTCTGGCTTTCTCAGAAAATCAGAATGAAGGGACACCCAATTAAATTACTAGGCAGCAGATTTAAAATAGATAATAGGAAGCAGTTTTTCTTACAATACATAATTAAATTGCAGCACTAATTGCCACAGGGTGTTGTAGAGTCCTAATGTTTAAATGGTTTAAAAATGAGGTTCAGAAATTGCAATATTGGTGGCTATCAAAAACAAACGGTCCAGATGTCCCAATTCGTTGACTTCAGAAAGCTGGAGAAAATCCCCCAATATTTTTCTTGTTTCTCATATATTTTCCTTATGAAGCTATTATCAGCCTTCGTTAAAGAGAGAATACTGTGTTAGATGGACTTCTGCTGGCACGGTAGTGGCTCTATTTTTATAAAACTACTTTCACAGTCATTTTTCAGACCGGCACCGTGCTTTAAAATAATCTCACCAGACCCGAAGTTTACCATCCGTGCTCTGACCTTATTGTAACCCATCTTTTGTATAGCCCAGACTGGATTACTGCAATTAATTCTTTACTGGCTTCCCTGAAAGGCAGGTCCAGCCTGCAGCTATTGCAGCATAAAGCAACAGGCTTATTATCAGAGAAGAGCAGATGGGATTTGTAGACTTCCTGCTTCTTTGTTCTCTGCATTGGAAGCCTATTAGTAACTATACTGATTCAGAAATTTCTGCTATAGCATACCATGTAAGTAGCATCCTATATATGGCCTAAATCAGTAGAGATCTACTAATTTCTCAGGTCCAGGAATAACAGATTTCATGGGCACTTTAGGATGTTTGGGGTTGGTGTTAGACAGATTTTATCAATGCATTAAAAAAATAAATGGAACCATCAAGTCTTTGCTGTGGTTTGTAAAGAGCTTATGAAGTTCTGGGTTGATCCAACTTATCAGCTAGTATTGGGATACTGAATGGAGCTCATTAACAATTCATTAGTAATGTCAGCATTGGGAGGAGAATAATTTGTGTTTCTCCAAACTGTTGTCTGCATTAGATTTTTTTTAACCGTGCAATATCCTGACCACACTGTTCTGGCAATTGAAAAAAAATTAGATACCCATTTCCTGGGTTTTTTTTTTTGTTGGCCCAGTAAATAACTCTGCTAGCCTGGTTCAAACAGATCTCATAATTCCTCCATTTTGAATTTCCTTTGAGTATTTCCCCTGCCTCGTTGCATCATTCAGCACTGATGTTGTCATAAACTTCTTCTTGGCTTTTTTTTTCATTGTATATTACTGATGTCTAATAAAATTATTACATGTGCTGCTTATAATTTGTATCACTTCACAACCTCACTGGATTAGTTTATGCATTTCTAAGATTTAAGGCTAGTATCACTATTATTGATAACAGCCCACTTTTGCCTGGGGCTAAACATGTAGAAAATCAATTTTTACCTTTACTTACGGGAATAAAGATTACAACTATCTGTAGTAGTGAAAACAGGATTATGTTACTCACTCTGATGACACACAGAACTGAGGTGTCGTGTTTTAACCCCACCTGGCAACTAAGACCACACAGCCACTCGCTCAGCCCAACGTATTGGGATGAGGGAGAGAAGCAGAAGAGTAAAAGTGAGAAAACTTGTGGGTTGAGATAAAGACAGTTTAATGGGGAAAGCAGAGGCCACACATACAAGCAAAGCAAAGCAAACCAAAGAATTCGTTAGTCACTTCCCATGGGCAGGCACGTGTTCAGCCATCTCCAGGAAAGCAGGGCTCCATCACGCATAGTGGTTGCTTGGGAAGACAAACGCCATCACTCCAAACATCCCCTGCTTCCTTCTTCTTCTCCCAGCTTTACATGCTGAGCATGACACCATATGGTATGGGATATCCCTTTGGTCAGTTGGGGTCAGCTGTCCCAGCTGTGTCACCTCCCAACTTCTTGTGCACCCCCATCCTACTCTCTAGTGGGGTGGGGTTAGGAGCAGAAAACACCTTGACTCTGTGTAAGCACTGCTCAGCAGTAACTAAAACATCTCTCTGTTATCAAGTTTCCAGCACTAATGCACAATACAGTCACATACCAGCTACTATGAAGAAAATTAACTCTATCCCAGCCAAAACCAGTACGTGCGGCCAGACGGTTTTTATACTTTCAACATTTTTCTATTCCTTTCTTCCAAAGGGACAGAGCAGATGCAACAAAAGTTTTGGATTAAGCAGTATTTGGTTGTACTGTAGTACACTGCAAGCTGTACTTAATCTCCTCAGTGACAGAAGTTACATTATCTGGAAGTCAGCACTTCGTGCCCTGCTCTATCTTCCTTTCCAACCATTTCTGTAGTATCAGTTATTATTATTTGCACTGTAAGAACATTTAAAAGACTGACAAACAATAGTACCATTGTCCTGTGCATGTGCAGAATAAAGTTTCCTGACTATAAACAAAAGAGAGGAAACTGTGACAAGCTGGATGATTTCAAAGTTGACTTATGCCCCGAACAGAGAATTCGTGTTTGTTCCTCCTTACACCAGAAACCTGAGACAGCAATGAAGCACTGTGAAGGCAGTGGTGGCTGTTATTGCTACTACTCTGCCTAAAGCTGATGCTCAAGAATTGGGCAGCAACGAGCTGATAGCTATTATTAGTGGGTGGTAGGTGGCTGAGCAGCTTACACACTTCCTGGAGATTTGTTCCCTATTTTATATCAGAGCTTTAGGAGGTTTCAGGACAATAACTTAGGAGGTTGTGGCCTGTAGTTGTAGATAGGGGAAATGAACCCAGCGAGGGTTGTGTCATGGCTGAGCTGCCTTGGTCAACACTGAATCTTTGCTCACCTGCTGGATAGGAGGAAGGGACACAAGCAATGGCTTCTCTGAATACTGAGAAATGAAGGACAGTGTAAAAACACTAGCATGAGGGAAGGTCATTCTTCCTTCTCCTGAAGTCTTCAACATTGCAAATCCATCTGCGTATCTGGACTGTGTTACAGATATAATTTCAACATGAGGGCATCTCAGGGGCCATAGAATCACAGAATGGTTTGGGTTGGATGGGACCTTAAAGATCACCTAGTTCCACCTGCCCTGCCATGGGCAGGGGCACTTTCCACTACACCCGGTTGCTCAAAGCCCCATCCAACCTGGCCTTGGACACTTCCAGGTATGGGGCATCCACAGCTTCTCTCGGCAACCTGTTCCAGTGTCTCACTACAACTACTGATGATATTCTTCCTCGTATCTAATCTAAATCTACCCTCTTTCAGTTTAAAGCCACACCCCTTGACCCATCACTACATGTCCTTGTAAAAAAATCCCACTCCTACACATAAACAATAACGTAGTTTTCTGCTGTGCTTGGCTCAGTCCTAGCTTCACCAGCAACACATCTTCAAAAATATGTTGCTTTCTCCGCTAAGAATCAAAACTCCTAGAATCAGCACGTTTCAAGCCCCTGAACGCCTGCTTTTGGCCGAATTCGTTCCTTTCAAGCCCAACAAAGCCTCTATTTGTGATTCCCATTCCCATCACACTTCCAATCTGCATAATCACAACCCTGGCACCACCAGGCTCTAATTACGCGGCTCACGGGAGGAGTAGCGCCCTGGGCCAGCTCCAGCCCGCGGGCGGGGTGCCGGGCCCGCACCTTTGTTTAAGGACGGGCGCTGGGCCGGCCCCGGGGCTGCCCGCGGAGCTCCCTAGGGAGGCGGCCCCGCCGCCCTTCCCCCGGGCCGATGGCGGGGGAGCCGGGCGCCTCTTTGTTCCCATCGTGTGCGTGTGCGCGCCGCTCTGGCTGCCCGAGTGGGAGGGGATGAGGGGATCCCACCCGCGTCCTCGCCGCCGCTGACGGCAAGCGCAGGAGCTGCAGCGGAGCGGGGCGGGTAGCTCAGCGCAGGGCCGGGCCGGGCCCCAGCGCGGCGATTCCCGGCGCTCCTGCCGCCCGCGGGGGCCGGGCGCTGCCCTCCGGCGGCGCGGCGGAGCAGGTGCCGGTAGCGGTGGTGGCGGCGGCGGGATGGAGGCTGCCTTGCTGAAACCGGCGATGATGGCGGAGGTGAAGGGGAGCGGCGCCGGCTCTGCCGTCAGCGCCGAGCTGGAGGTGAAGAAGCTGCAGGAGCTGGTGCGGAAGCTGGAGAAGCAGAACGAGCAGCTCCGGAGCCGCGCTGCAGCCGCCGCCGCCGTCGCCACCGGCCCGCCCAGCCCGCACCTGCTGCGGGCCCCCGGCGGGCTGCGCCCCGCCAGTCCTCCTTCGGCGGCGGGCAGCGGGGCCGCGCCGTGCCTGCCCGGTCCGGTGCCCACACTGCTGTGCGCCGCCGCGCTCGGCCCGCCGGAGCCACTCGCCTATTTCAAGCCCACGCCCGGCCTGCCTGCGGCCGGCGGCGGGGGGCAGGAGACCGGTGGTGGTCCGGGGTCAGCGGCGGCGGCCACGGCCACCACGGTGCTGGATGAGGTGGCGGTGCTGGAGCTGGAGGACGGCTGCTGCGAACAGGACGAGGATACATGGTACATGCCGCGCGCCCCGCCCCGCCTGCGCACCCCGGACACCGTCCGGAGCCCCCCGCAGCGTGCATGCCGCGGGCGCTCCCCGGGCTCCGTTTAGCATTAGTCCCCAGATAATCCACCCGATCTTGTTCTTCTTAAACTTAAATCTGGCTTTTTTCCCCTAAAACGTGTCATCAGTGCCGTTAACCCGCCCGGCGGAACGGGCCTGTGTCTGGGATGAGGTTCAGCTTGGGGATTTAGTGCCCCGTCTCGCTTTCGGTGGGGGATCTGTGCTTGTTCCCCACTTTATCTTTAATTTCGCTTTTTGTTCGCTTGTCTTTAATTTCAGATCTCAGCCTAGTTTCAGCCTCCTGTTTACATAAGGAATTAAAAATAGCGGAATTGTTCTGGGAAAGCCTTTATCAGAGCAGCGGCTGCCTCCCCATCCTAAAATCTCTGCCCAATTGTCTCCCGTCTTCAGGGATTTGGGAGGGCTTTTGTCTTTTAGACGTTGATCTAATGGTTGGTTGTGTATCTGAGCCGCCCATGTACCTCCAAAAGGCTCGGCTGGGTGCTGGGAAATTGAATAAAGCAGAAATGAATAGCGAATGAATAAAGCAGAAAATAAAATCGACCTAGAGGAATGATTATACTCTCTTAAAAACAAATAGAGGGGAAGTTATAGACTGGAGATATAAATAAATAAACCTGGTGCCTCGAGACTTGTGTCAGCAACGTGGACAAACATCGTAGGGACACCGCTGGAATGCTGTGGAAATCATTGGCTGCTTAACTATGTTAAACATAATTGATGCTCAGTTGTTCTAAAGTGTCAGTAATAAATTATGCATTAGCTATATTTAAATAACTGTTTTAAGTATCTGTCAAAGCTTTAAGGTAGGTTTTTATGTGGTTAGTTTTTAAATCAAGCTGAAGTTTATGTCATCTGGAAATACAATACAGTATAACGCGTCTGAGATGCATTTAGCATCTTTAGTTTTGGATGCATCCTTGTTTTTGGTAGAAGAGAAAGGATTTAAAAATTAATCTAAATAGCATAAATATTTCTTGAATGCTGGTGGTCTGTACTTCACTGTACAAATAATACCATGCTGCAGTTTTGGAAAATTGCTTTTGAGAGTCATCAACAAGTAATTTGTGCCACTGTTGTTTCATTGTGCGTACTGTTAGCCTGCACAGGGCTGTTTTGGGGTTGTCAGTCCAGACTCGAATTAAATTTTACATAAGTCCTAAGCCCTAATTTTCCTTCACATTAAGAAATATCAAATATGTTTTATCCTATCCTGTTAAACAAAATGTTTTCCCTGTTTACATTTCAAGCTGGTGGAAAGTCATTGTTATTTTATGTGCCTTAGTACAATTTCCTATTTTTCCAACAATTTTCTACAATTTCCATCAATTTCTTATTCCTTCTAACCTCTGGAAGCAATCCTAAATGCTTGGGGGGTGGGAGCGTGGGGGGGCAAAACTTACCTTCATGTCATACAACTATGTGTCCACAGGAAGAATTTCATGACAGGGGTTTGTTAGTCAGTTTATTCGGCTAAGAGTGAGTTGTTTTGGCTGTTGAACGTTTTCATTTCAAGGCTAAATCTCTGTCATTGCCCATGAAAGGTCAGCGGTGTGATGCTATCTGCTTGGGGCTTTTTTGTAATGTCAGTCTTTAAAGCAAACTGCTATCTGGTAAGCCAAAGACCAGTGAGTATCCTAGTTGATCAGTAATTTTAGTCCTTGAATACCTTTGCAGTTACAAAATCCCATAGAATTAGCATCATTCCAGACAAATCCAACCTATTTTTGCTGTTCAGCTTTTCACACGAACTCAGTTGTTCAGCTTCTGAAGCACTTCTGCAGGTTAACAGGAAAGATGAAAGCTTTTCTGGTTTGCCTTCCCCCCCCCCCCCCCTTTTTTTTTATCAGTATCTTTTTTAAAATACATAGCCAGGCACCGCGGGAAGTCAGGGGAAATGAGTCCTCTCCTTGGAGAAATTCAATAGTTGATCTCTGCTGGGATTGCCGAGAGAGATAGCAATCACAGCGAGGATATTTATTCCTTGTGAGCTGCATAGAGAGTGCTGATTGACTTCAAAGAGGAAAAAAACCCTATTGATCAGACACTGGAGAACAGTTGCTCTCGGGGGATTTGAGTATCTGTTAAGCCAAAACCCTGAAAGTGAAAGGCTGCTCCCCTGAGTAGCTCAATCCCTTTTTTTTTTAGGTCTTGCCTTTTGCTCCACTGTGTGCAGGCCGGGTTCCTTCGCAGCCTGTGGAGTGTTTTCCTGGTGCCTGAAAAAACTGCCTCTGACTGTTTGCAGCCTCATCGATCCGAAGCGGTCAGGCCAGGGAGCTGCAAGCAATCTCCAGCAGCTAAGAATAAGTTCCCTTCCCGGGAGACTTGCTCTGTGTCTACTAATCCGCAAAGGCAACAGCGGCAACGCAGAGCTCAGTTTGAAGAATTTCCCTATGAAATCTGTTTTGATACCTGGCTTCCTAATGTGCTTGACCATATGATTATTATTGTCTGAGAATAGCACATATACTCTAGCTTTTCTTCCTTATTTTTCTTTTCCTGATGGAATTGAGTATCAAAATTGGATTTTCATTGTTTCTCAGCAAATGTTTTCTAATCTTTAAAAGTCTGATTCATACAACACTTGATTCATCTGAGAGAAGATACTATGTATGAATATCAGCAGCACTCTCACAAGTTGATTAAATTGTTATAGGGAAAAGAGGGAAATAGGTAACAGTGAAATTGCGATTTAAATGTGAAATCCAATACTGAAAGTATCTAATCTCCAGTAAAGTTAAATATACAAGGGAAAACTGATAGCTCCTTTGGTGGGTGTACAGCACCTAATGCATGGGAACTTTGAGCAGTGCTGAAATTCAGACAGGAGTAAAGATGAGATGGAAGATTTTATTTCAAGAAATCTACTTGAACTTTGTTTTGACGTGCCAGACCTGTAGAGTTCCTATTTTGCCACCTACTTTTCAGAGGGGGAAGATTCAAAACTGATGTAAACTCTTCTACTTTGGAATATCTTTTGTTATTAGATACCATACTGCAGGGCTTTGCGCTGTTACACATTATTAACAGGCAGGAAAGTGAGAGTACAAAATTAAACTCTGAAGTATTGCATATCTTGCTGATATTTGTGTGTGTTTTGGTTAAGGTTGTACGTCTTGCCTACCAAGACTCTCACTCCTCAAGAGAAATCACCGAGTCCCCTGCAGTGGTGCAGGCGTGTTCTGGATCATCCAAGTCCTGAGATAGAGGCTGCAAAACGTTCCCTATGCTTCAGATTGGAACAAGGTAATCTTACTCTTTGAATTTCTTTACTAGTAAGTTGGCATTTTTGGTCTGGCATTTCACTTGTGTTTGGTGTTTTTCACAATTTAGCAAGCTTTACAGATGGCACACATGCAGGTTTTTTTCCTATATGTGAAAGTCTTCCTCCACTAAATGCTAACAATTACATGGGTTTTTTTTTCTGCTCATGCATGTTTTAAAGTGTTGTTCTCCTTTGTTATGCTTTTCTTCCCCTGCATAACTCATGTCTTTTAAACTTGGCAGTTTTCATCCATTGCTTGAAATAGTGAACCTCCTGGCAAGAAAACATTGATGTTAACTTTACTGTTGGTATCTCTATCGAGATTTGAAAAATGGTGCTATTGTTCTTTTGTAAAGTCAAAATTATTATGGTGCTGTAAATTTTTAAAGGCTTATTTATCCACATCTAATGTGTTATCAAGACTTTGTTGAGTATAGGACAGACCAAGAAGAGCTGTTACATGACTGCTAGCACTGCTTTGTTAGGCTTTCAGTGGTTTCAAGGACTGGGATCCATCCGATGGCTGTTTGGTGCCAGTGAACTTGTAGAATTATAGCTGGATGTACTGAATTTTGTTCTAAATTAATATCAGCCAGCATTATTTTACCATCCAGAGTCCTATTAAGATTGTAATAAGTGGTGTTGAGGAAAGTGGTTAAGGTAGGATATTAAGGTTTATAACTCACTAAGAAAGAAGCAGCAAATAAACAATATAGGTGACAGGAGAAGGGAATAAAGCTAATGACAGTATGAGCATATGGCTGTATAAGCTAACTACAGCTATCATTAAAAGATTGAGCATGTTCCTGTATGCTTTGGAGGGTATGAATAGCTGAATAGCTGTGAATTAGTTTTATCCAAAACCAGGTATTTAACTGAATCACTCTCTGCAGGCATCTGTCTCTGCATCAACTATAAAAGATTTTACACTGATTATTGTCCTAGCAGTATTTAGTTCAGCTCATTTGCCTGAAGTTAGGTGGGCCAAACTGTGGTTCCTATGTTGGTAATCATCCCACCTAGGTTTAGGGTGGAATTTGGTTTGTGATTTAGACACCTGACTTCAGGTGTCATGTAACTTGTCCATGCTTGGCAGTCAATGAGAGTTTAGTCCATAGAGTCAGAGGAATCAGGGGAGCTGCTCAGGTGATGAGATGTAGGAGATGGCCTCAGAATGAAGTCAGTAGCGCTCTTGAGACCAGTAATAGGTGCTTGACAGTCAACTCCCATCTGGTCATCTGTGGTCTGTGTGGTGTAGGGCATCCCTATGTGGGTGCCCCATCCCTGGCAGTGTTGGATATGGCTTTGAGCAACCTGGTCTAGTGGAAGGTGCCCCTGCCCATGGCAGAGGGGTTGGACCTGGGTGATCTTTAAGGTCCCATCCAACCCAAACCATTCTGTGTTTGTAGTCTGGAGCTGACTCTCGTGTAGAAGGTCAATGTAGATTGCCCCACATGGGTATCTAGTGCCATTTGAGATGATTTCAATTGCTCTGGTTTCCACTCAGGACAGATACAGACCTTCTGCAAGTCCTGTGTCATATCTGCCATACCTTTGGTGGTACCTTGACCTTGCAAGGGCCTCTCGGATGGGCAAGAACGCTTAGGTATGGGGAACTGAATCAAGCCCATAATGTGAATATAGAAACAAGCTCAATCTCTTTCTGTGGAGAAGTTACAGTGAGTGACATATGTCGCAGAGAGTTATGCTGACAGTGGGTTGGTTTGATCCATATGCTCTACTCATGATGGGTTTGTGAATTTCCTGGGCTCTGTACAAAGTTTCTGAGAAATTACATGCCATGTATAAAACTTTTTATGGGAGCAGTATGTTCAAAGAGGGGATAGGCTTGTGTTTCTGCTGCAGCAATTCTATGCTAAAATTGTTTTAATTAATAATTCAGTTAGACTTGATTAACTCTTGTATTTCTGAAGATTTTATCACCTATGCCTTTACAGATAATACATAATGAGCAAATGTCGTATTTCTTACCCTAACTTTGTAGAAGTTGTTTTCAAAATAGTTATTTCTTCCTCAGTTCGAAACGAGATGTGAGGTTGTTGTAAGAATTTAATAATTTTGTTTTAAAAGTACAGCAAACTTTCTGTAACCTGACTTTCCTGGGGTTTGTTTTGCAGTGCACTCTATCAGTAAGTATATGTGTATGAATATATACACGTAATTTTAGCCTAATTGTAAAAGTGTCTCAGTAAGAATGTCATTCTTCTTTTCTGGTCCTAAAATTTCAAACTTTTTAAGTTGAACATTGTTTTCCCCCTTTTAGCCATATGCCTTGCAAGAGCATTTCAGAGGGATTTTGAAATCTAGTTGTGCCTCTTCTGTTTGGCACCGACTCAATGGTAACACTGAAGTATTTGAGAATTATTAAATGTGTAGTTAAAATCATTTATGAAGTACCAATGCGTGGTTTCTGAAATGGCTTATAGGTAGAATTCGCTTAGTAATGTTGTCCGTGGTGCATTAGCCAAAAATTAATCCAGTTTAGATTGTCATAGCTCTTTAGGCACTATAGTGCACATAGAAATAAAAAGCAGTAAAAATTGATTTTTGCCTGCAAAGTCAGCATACGTAAGTAAATGCACACATAAAGAAGAGCTGTGAGCCAAAAGTAGTAAAATTTTGCCAGGCTATTTTTCTGAGTTTTAAGGAATTCTTGTTGTCATCTTAGGATTTTTAAATCTGTGCTCATTTATTCCTGCTCAGGCAAATTTTCCGTATTATGTTATATCCTGATTTTCATAAAAGTATTCATTTGTTATCTGAAATATCTCAGCATTAAGATAGATAGGTCATAACAAGGCTAAAAGTCTTGTGAGAAACTTCTGGCAAAGCAGTCCTAGGTGATGAATTAATACAATGATTACTTGGTCTTCCAAGCTGGAGAATCACTTGGATGATGCTTTTTTACTTTTCGCCTTTCTGTGCTCAACAGGCTGTTTCTTTTTGAGCAAAATTGACTGTTTCAAGTATTTCATTGTGGAAGTAAGATTTCATCTTGGAATAAATCTCTTACGAGTATAAGCACTGTGGTGGTCTCCAGCAGGTGGTTCATCTGTGAACCCCTGTGAGAACTTGGACAAGGTCTACCACTAAGTAGGTAAAGCTTTTATCATGTTCATAATGAACTAGGCTTATTACAAACCCTGTTTCTCTGGATTAAGCATGGTAGCTTTAAGGAGAATGACAAGTTAAATGTAACCTCTTGTGATAAGATCTTTGCTTTGAGTTGTTCCTGTTTTCCATGAGCATTTACAATGTCTGAGTAATATTTGTTTGTGTCTCTTTTCTTATTTTTTCTTTCTCTTTGACCTGACCTATATCACTTCTTTCTTTTTGCTCTTCTTCAGTCATCTTTTGTTTGAAACCTTTCTGGTTGGTTTTGTTTACAGCAGTTCTCTATCTAACATAGGGTCAATTCTCTCTCCCCTTGTTTTTTAATCTTGCCATCTATTTTATTTTCTTTAGATTCATTCAAATCAACAGGGCCACTTAACAGTCTTAACAGTGTGATGGAGATTCTTCTGTATTTTCTTGGTAGTACTTGGAGATGTTGGGGCACGTCAGTATTAAGCCAAGTTAGCAGAGAGATGAGGTGTGTAAACTTCCTAGCTGGTACAGATGGGTATAACCCCTCTGAAATGGATGAGATGGTGTTGATTGACACCCTGGCTGGAGATACCCTGTATAGCTTCACTTTTGTAAAATGCTCTGGAGGATGCGGGTGGATAAACTGAGGAGTTAAGAGGCTTAGCAAGGAGTCAGTCTGTAGGAGCTCAGCTTTTATTCAGGGCCTCAAAGCATATCTCATCCGATTCAGCCTTCCAGACAGAAAGCTCCTCTTTCTTGGAGAATATGACATATTGGCTAGTTTCAGTGTTTGGCTTAGATGAGTTCTTATTCAGAAGTGCTGCTTCAGCTGTTTAAAAAGTGGAGGCAACAGAAGTCTGTAGATTTTTCAGTTGGCTGCAGTAATTTATAGTTTTAAGATAAAACTCTGCTTCATTTCTTAAAATGAGTAATGTACTTCAGGATGAATGCTGTTATGTCATCTGAGAATGATAACGTGTGTTGTGAATCACACCCATTGTAGTTTCTTTCCAGTTGCTTACAATTTCACAAACCTCAAGAATCTCATCAGTGACATTTTAGCCTTTCTTCTGTTGGATTCCAGTGTCACATGTCCATTAAGTTTGATGGCCAAACATATAACATACCCAGAAGAAAAAAACCAAACCCAAACTGAAATAAATTGTTTAATTTGACAATGCTATTTTCTTTTTACTTTTAAAAAAACAGTATTATAGCTGGTAGGGCTTCAGGCAGAAGATTTTTATCTGGATGTGCAACTGGTTGCTTAGCAGAAAGAGGTGAGGTCCTGTCCCATTCTCCTAATTCTCTTTCGCTTCCCAGGGATTCATAGTGGAGTAATTTAATTTGGAATCTTTAAGATATAAAATACATTTCATCAACTATTAAGAATTGCTGTCATAGGAAACTTTTATGCTGTAGTCTCTTAACAGCGGAAGCAAACAGAAAATGCTGTAAGTGGATGAAAGCTTTTATTTTGTGTGCTTGAGCTGAATGCAGTGCTGCGCCCAGTGCAAGGTGGGATTTTTTTTTATTATTCTGATACAGGTTTGTTTGCTGTCCATTGATGCATCAGAAATGTATGTTGTGGCACTTGGGACTAGATTAATAAGATCTAATACAGTTTTCTCATCATTATTTTTCATATGTAATGGAGATTAATGTAAAATGCTTTTGGGGTAAAATGATACCATGCTGGAGCTTGCAGATGATTGGATCATTGTTTCCATCATAAATAATAAAATGCCTAAAGCTCTAGAAGGAATGAAAGAAGTGGCACAACAGATTTGGTTCCTTTTTGTATATGTTTCTGTTGATAAAAGGTGATGAGCAACTGTAATTCCTGTCATCATGGGGGCACCTTTTGGGAAATGCAGCATCTCAGAGGACAGGATGCATAGCTGTCTTCTGCTGCATTACAAGCTTAGTGTTTGGAGCTCACATATATATGCACAGGAGCAATTTCCTATTAGGTTCCATTTATTTGATATAACCTGTTGTAACAGCTGCATAATTCCAAGCAGTTCTTAGAGGTTTTGCAAATACTGATATCACTGGTTTTTCTGATGCAGCTGCTGAGCATGATTTGTATATTGCAATTGGGAAGAACTCAGGTTTGATTTTCTACTTGCATTTCAGATAGAGTATTTCTCTCTACTACTGGAACATTTCTACTCTGCAAGTACGCTTCAAGACAGAAATATTTGGTTGAAAACCATTATGGCAACAAATGCGTAGAAGATCAGACGCTTCATTTCACAGATATCTCTTGCCTTTTTAATATAGCTCTTAGATATGACTTCTGCTTTTTATTAAATTGTAATATACATACTATTTAAGAATTTAATTTCATATTTGGGGATTGATTGTTATGCAGCTCATAAATATTTTCTTAGAATTGATTTCTGGTTGTCATTACACATACAAGAAGATGCTGAGTTCTGAAGTTTGTCTAAAGGTTGGTAGAGAGGTGATGTTGGATCTTACCTCAGTTGAGAAGATACCCATCCCATTTTAGAATATAGGTGCTCTATTAATTCGTGCTAGCTACTGAGCTGGGATTATCAACTCATCCTGAGTGTTTAAACATCTAGAAACAGTGTCAAATTTTACTTGAGGATTTCAGCAGGCTTATTTAAAATAGGAATAACTTATTCTTGCCATATAGGCTCAAAGTCTGTAACACAGCATATGTCTAAAAGCAATAGTAGTAGCATCAGCCCTGACAGTTACACTAAAAATACAGGCATAGTTAATGTTATCCAGCAGAGTACTAATCACTGGTTTTGTTTCCAAAGTATGCAGCTACTTTCCTGGATAGACGTTAAAAAGAAACATAGGTTTTATTGATGGGCCTGGGGGCACTTGAAAGCTTATGTGCTGAAGATATCTTTTGTATGGAAAAGAGGATCTTTTCAAAACTGGGCTGCTCTGGAAGCTGCCATTTCATTTGTGTTCCTGGTAGTCTGAGTCTTGCCAATTGTTTGCTAGCCCCCAAATCATTGTTATAGTTTTTCTCTTACATGCTGACTTTTTTTCACTGCTTATTTTTGATGTCTGCAGAAGAGAGCTGGGAATAACATTTCCGAGTGTAGATGAGCCTCCCTCGTGTGGTACATAGAGGTAGCACTGCCTCTTTACTAAAATGTTTTTTTCTGTATTTTCGTTTTCAGGAAGCACTTCGGTTCTTGTCTTTATAGTGTTGTATCTTTTGGGAAGCTTTTGTTCAGACTGTTCTATGCCATGGCCCCTAAGTATCTTTAGGTTGGTTACTTTTGGGATGTAGTCCGTAGTCCTGTAGATGTGCCATACAGTTTTTCTCCTTGGTAGCTGACCTCACATCTTAATATATTAGAAAGAAGTCGGTTATCTGCACTTGCTTTACTGAGCGTTCCACATCCAGCATATCTCTGTTCATATTTCATGGAAATAAAATATTCACACCGGGAATTTGCTTTTACCTAAGGGTTCATGCCAAAATTCTTGTAATAAAATAAAACTTTTTTGACTCTACCTCATAACGAAATGTAGTCAGTAAGATCTAATCTGAATACTTGAGGCATAAGGATTCATAGATTTGTCTTGTTTGGGGTTGGTTTTTTTTCATGTTGCAGGATGAAAGATGATAAGTTAGTACAAATGATAGAGACGTAGGAATTTATAAAAATAAAATTGATTTTATATAATTTTTCTTTCGTGGCCTTCCCCTCAACTTCTGTTTTATTAATTTTACTTTTAGAGTGGGATATATCTGTAAAACTTACAACATCAGAAAAGGTTTTCTTGTGGAATGTTTACTTTTGGTGAGGTCCCTAAGCCATTCTTAAAAGTCTTTGAATGTGGCTTGATCAAACATTATAATGGAATACTTCATTAAAAGATTTACACTTCTGAGAAATCTCAGGGAGAAAAGTAGTATAAGTATGCCTGTGGGACAGAAAATTGCTTTTGTCAGCAAAAGAGGCTGAAACCTGGGTAATTCTTGTTTTGAAAAGCATTTCAAGCAATGTAAAAATTACATTTTTACTAATTTTAAAGAATCATATGAAAATAAGTCACAAAATGTACTTCAACAAGTTCTTGAATATTTTATTGTATGATTGAATTATGAGGTGTTACAGAAAACCGATGCAGGGTAAGACTGATTCTTAAAGTGACATTGAACTGATAGCTTATACATTATTTATTTATTTCATCTTTTTATTTTATGTATTTTTAAAATTTTTTGGTGTTACCGAAAAAAAAAATAATACTGTAAACCAAGACAAAAGAGGTGTCATGTTCACTGGTGAGTTTGGACCACCATTAGCACTTCTACAGTGTAAAGTACCTGTAAACCAAGTCTGCACAGCTGGCTGAGGTAAGGTTGAACCCACTTTGTAACACCAGAGAAATCTGTACAATAACACCATTTTGGGATAGCCTTTTTCATAAAAGCAGATGGCTGATGTCTGTGCGTATTCAACCCTGTGCACCTCCCTACCACAGAGGGACACTGCAAATGCATTCTGACTTGGAACAAGTAAGTTTTCTTACTTTTGGAAAGAAAGCCAGCTTCTCTTGTATTCATTTGTCTTTCCCCATTATCCCTGGCAGTGTTCAAGGCCAAGTGGGACAGGGCTTTAAGTAACCTCATCTAGTGGAAGGTGTTCCTGCCCATGGCAGGGGTTTTGGAACTAGATGATCTTTCAGGTCCCTTCCAACCATTCTATGATTGTATGATTATGTCATACCAATGTTGATCTTGCTACCTGCACTTTATGAATTCAGGGTGAGATGATTTGCTTCTTGAAATGTACATTTCTAAAATGGTTGCACATGGAGGTAGTGGTGGCTAACTTCGGTGAAGAAGTCCTCATGCAGTCAGATAAACTCCACTGTAAGAGTTGATGAGTTGTATCCTCTGCTGCATGGGAGAGAATATCAGTTAGTTACTTTCTCGCTTAGTTTTGTCTGCAGCTGCTGGAGCACAGGCTGTTTCTGACTAAGTAGGATAAGGATTCATATCTAGAGAGCTCTTTTTGGTGCTAGAGGTTATGAGTAACTTCATCTAACCTTAGTAATTTGAGTTAGATACCTGGGAGAAATTAACTGTCCATTGAAGAAGTTAAAGGGCAATTTATCCAACCTGTCTATTCTTAAGCGATCGTTTGAACTGAGTCTGGGATACTCATTTCTCTCCACTAATTAGAAAAAACTTGGGAGTACTTAACGTCAGAAGGAGTTAGATGACAATATTTGTTTACACTTTTAACGAGTCTTGAATACCTGCTGCATTTTGCAAGAATAGCCCTGATGCCTGTAATTCAGAGATTGTTTCTCATAGTCTCCTGTTTCTTTAATCATGGCATTTCAGACCACGCTCATAACCATTTGTTTAGATGCTAAGTTCATTCTGCAGAACTGGGACACACAGGACACTTGGGAGTCTTTTGGTGTTTTCACATACTAGTAGCTCATCTGAATCTTTCTATAATAGGCACAAAAATATGCTCTTGGGTCCTTGAGATATCTAGATGGAGCAGATGGGTATGGCACAGGACCTGCACAGCAGCCTCAGTTAACTGGACCAGCTGGAGCACCTCGAATGTCATTATATTCTGGTTTTAGACAACTGAATGATGCCCCTGCTGTTTTGTGCTGAAGGGTGGGCTCTGCTCCAGTCTGCAGGTCTGTCTGAAGCTGTCTAAGCATATGAGATACGTTTAGTGTGGCTAAACCTGGTGATCTTCAAGATGCAAGGAAGAGCATTGATAAGTTTTTCCAGAGCTGAAGTTGTTGGGAGTCTCAAACCCAGGAGTTCCCTCCTCTCCAGTCTACTAGATGTGAGGCTACTGCAGTTCCCTATTCTCATGTCCAGTCGGTTGTAAGACTGAGTCTTACCAGCAGGTCTGACACCCACACTTGTCCATGTGCAGCCACATGGATGTCTCTGCCACCTGCCTGGACCTATGTTCCGTCCAGTGTTGGGCCCCAGCCACTCATGCCCTAGTAGCTGACCCCTACATCCATTTTCTGGGCAGTATCCAGGCCCCAAACTTCTGGTCCTGTTTGCTGGCTAGTCTGACTTGATGTTTATTGGCATCTTGCATGCTCATGTGGGCACCTGTTAGCTAGCCTAAACCCAGAGTCCCTCCAGTGCCAAGCCTGTATTGAGCCCTGTAGTTGCTCAGTAATGGGCTCTCAGACCTCATGTCTGTCTCATTGGCTAGCATGGTTTGAAGTTTGCTGGACTCTCACACATGCATGTGGGTTTGCACACTCACATGTGTCACAGACAACACCCTCTGTGTAGAAAAATAGTTAAGAGTTTAATATGAAGTAGAGACTGATAAAGTGCAGGGCTCGCTAACAGCAGTGACCCCTTGGTCACTTTTGGCAACTTCATAGTCTGTTCCTTGTTATGTCGAGCAACATCTCATGTCTGGTCTGCAGTTCTTCATGTTGCATCTGGTTACAAACCATCTCCTGGCATACCTTCCTACAAGCAGTATTTAATATCCCATTATAGCCAATAGAAAGACAGGGCTAGGTTTGGTTGTCCATATATATATGGCACTGATGCCCTTGGAATGCCCTAAGTGTATCCATTCAATGGCAGAATATGCCTACTTGTGGACAGCTGAATTGAGCTGTAGATCTTCATTGATGGTAATCAGAGCTTAGGTGCGAAACTTAGTTGTGGACATCATAGACACTCAGAGGAAATGTCTGGAAAGGTAGAAAGGTAGCAAAGAATGCCTGAAGCAATCCTATGAGAGAAGCTTGATTTCTTTTTCTTCTTAGAAGTGCATTTGTGTCTTACTTTTTTTTTTAATAGACATTGTTTTTATTGGTAATGAAATTGCATTAATCTCTTCAGTGATACAGGTATTATTATGCAGGCAACTTTAATATGTAACCTGTTAATTTGAAGGAATTATTTTAAGAGTTTTGGAAGGAAAAATTGTAATTATCTTCTAATTCATTCCGGATGTAACCTCGAGCTATAGCTTTTAAAGGATTAGCATGTTGGCATATGGCTTCCATGGTTTTTCATGCGTCATACAGCAGTATGTATTTGTTATTTTGTCTTTTCCATTTAGAACTGCTGTTTACATATAAAAAAATTCAGTATGTGCTTTGTATTGATGCTATCATATCATTGAAGAGTTATCAGCACATAAGAATATAAGTGGTGCAAGATAACTTGTATTTTCAGGATGTGAATGGACTTTGAGTAGCATTAACTGCTTGCTGCTTCTTTTAAAGCCACTTGAAAGCCATGTAAAGATTTGTGTCAGAAATTAAAGTAAGCTGTTAGGGCCAAGGGCTGTCATTTGTTGTGTCCTTCAGGACTGACTCATAAAATGCAGTTCCAATTTCATTGGGCTCAAGGTACTACCACAGTATAGCCTTAGTAAAAGAGTAGGATTGAATATTAAGTCTTCAGAATTTGAATGTGACTGGTAGCATATCTTTTTTTCTTTCTTTTCCGCCCCCACCCCCCAATTTTAGAGTTATTTGGCACTTCATGTGTTTGTGATTTTTAGCTTTAGGCAGTGTTTTCTTCATAACACCTCTTTAGTCTGTTATGGGTGCAGGGAATGATTTTGTGGACTGTAGTGCGTGATAGCAATTTAGTTATCTGTTGTGTTGTTGCCTGCAATAACAGAGGACTGGGCTCAGCATCCGAACACCTTAAGGTCCGTTCTTCCTAGAGGTGCATGTTCCTCAAGTAGATCTGTGAAACACTGGCAAATTTCTGTGTTCTTTGTTCATCCTTCCCAACCCTTAGGAAAGTTAGGGGAGAGAGCAATTTATAGGCCAGCGTGAAATAGGGTAGGACGGAGTGATGGAGTCATTGCTTCAGCCTGTGGCTCCATGGTGTCACCAGTTTTTCTTCATGTGTTGCAGTTATGTAGCCAACATTAAGAGTGCCTCAGGGTTGTTTATTAAATGTCTTTTGAAACACTGTGAAATACTTCACAGTAATCACAAATGGATCTTTATTTCTAAATAAAATAAAACAAAAATTCAGTCTGTAAATAAGGCACATATGTTCCCACTGTGTTGGACTTGGTCCAAAGACATTTTATTTTTGGCCTGTGTGGGTGCTGTTAAATCTGAGGTAATTTTACTTGGAAGAAACAAAATGTTTTTTTATGGAGAAGCTTGAAGAAACATCTCAAGCTGTGTTGTCCAAGCCCATTTCTGCTTATTGTGGGCGTGACAAGTTCTGGTGGTGGAAACACTTACAAGATACTGAGAGTGCCTTTTGTCGTGAAAGTAAGACGTGGGCAGAAGGATGTTGCAGCAGTGTCATAATTGTATCGATAGTCCTTCTGCAAGTTGTGTGCTTTGACTCTTTTCTCTTGTGCCGTTCTCATGCTTTCCCTGTTGTACTGTACTCTTGGTTGATAATGTTATACTCCGCTCTTCTTCTCTGTCTGCATACACTTACGTTACTTGTTTGCAAGGAGCAAGGATTGCCACTTTGTTAAATGCTTATACAGATCTTGCTAGAGTGTATGTACCTCTGGGAGATACTCAGGAGTCTCTCGTGATGTCTGAGATCACCCTGCAGGAATTTAAGCTTAGGAATGTGCTCTGAGTTAGTGTCAGGAGAAACCCATCTTTCTCTAGGCGGTCTGAAGAGACTTGTCTGCTTAGGCTAAAAATTGTCATTGCAGAAGCCCTGACTCCCTTGACAGTCATGATAATAGTATCTATATCAAACATATATATGTTCAGCCTGGAGAAGAGACGATGCCAGGGAAACCTTATTGCAGCCTTTCAGTTCTTAAAAGGGGCCTATAAAAAAGATGGGGAGAGACTTTTTAGCAGGGCCTGTTGTGATAGCATAAGGAGTGATGGTTTTTAACTAAAAGAGGGAGGATTCAGGCTGGATGTGAGAAAGAAATTCTTTACAATGAGGGTGGTAAAATACTGGCACAGGTTGCCCAGAGAGGTGGTGGATGCACCATCCCTGGAGAATAGGGACTGTTTAAGACTAGGCTGTAGGTGGTTCTGGGCAGCCTGATCTAGATTAAGATGTCCCTGCTCATTGAGATTGGACTAGATGACCTTTGGGGGTCCCTTCCAACCCAAACTATTCTATGATTCATTGATTCTATGTCATTTTACCCATTCTCCTAGAAGTAACTATTTGGTCAGTATTTCTTCATTTTACCCTCGGTTGGTGTTGAACCTTAATTCTACACAAGGGTGTGTATTCTGAATACTTTTTTGACAGTCACTTAAACTTCTATTAGTAGTTTTCTTAATCCTAAACTTTCATGGTTTTTTTTCCTTGTTTGGTGTTTTAGAAATACAAACAACCTGTTTTACAGTATCTTTTATTTTTGAAGGGTTTTGTATCTTTTCTATGCTTTGGGTGCTAGTGTTAACACATTCTCATAATAAGCACTTAACTGTGACACCTGCTATATTTATCCAAAAGCCACAGGGGTCCTCGAGGGTAAGTGCTGCTTTTGACCCCAATTTGAGCCTAGCGTGTAGTTTTTCCAGTCAGATTCAGTATAGGCAGCACGTATACTTATGCAAAGAAAAAGGAGTGTGGCATCTTGGAACAGGGTGTCAGAGTCAGAACGTGTGGACAGAGAAGCCCTCTTCAAAACCCTCCTTTCAGAGGTTTAACCTGTGAATAAAGATGGCAAGTAGATAAAGTGTTTGTGGGTGTTTCTTGGATGCAGGGGAAATTCAGAACTAACCAGTAAGGTTAGAAAAAAATACAGCTTAGGGTTAACATTTGAATTATTGTATCTTTTTTGTGTTATGATAAATGCTCAAGAGACTTATATCCCAACAGAGACACATATTTGAATTACACCAGGTATGTAATTATGATCCTATACTGTTAGGAGAAGTATGGGAAATTGTCCTTCTATGAGCCTGTTATTTACGGAATGGATCCCTTACGTCGCTTGCAGATCATAATTTAAAAATGTAAAAAGAATTACGTATGCTACCAAAAATTGTAAATTTAGGGAATGTAATTAGCTCTCGTTTCCTCCAGCCAACTGTTCCTCTAAGCAAAAATTTACATCTTTGATTCAAATTGTTGCTAGCGTATCTGGTTGGCAGTATAGTACATATCCACTTAGGAGAAATGAAGTTCTCTCTTATTAAGTGGAGCAAAACCCTATCTACCTTCTCTGAAGGAGTACACTAACTACTAGGTAATAGTCTTTTTTGGATTGTTTTACCTCTAGTTCAGTGAGCAGACTAAAGGAATAGGATGTCTTCAGCAGAAGAGCATAAGAGCACATGGTGTAGTAGCTGAGCTCTGATCTGCAAGGGGTGTTGAATTGATACCTGTTCTGTAAATGAAGCAGCGAAGGGATAAGTAGCCTTGTTCCTTGTCCTGGAGATGTCCCCTAAACGTGGACTCACAGGATGAAAGGGCAGAGGCACCCTTCCTCTTACTCCGTTTTGTGAATGGCAGCTAAGCCTTTCTTGAAATCTGTATTAAAAAAAAAAATCTGTTTTATTCTTTAAAATAATCCTTTCAACATGTGCTTTGGTTTTAAATAAATTTATTTACACTGCAGCTGAGTGTTTGCCCTAACTATTACATATTTGTCAAGAGTTTTAGTTCATGTGATTTTATTTTATTGTGATGGTGGTTGTTTTTTGGTTTTTTTTTCTGGAATGGCACTTTTACTACTGTCTCCTCCTATCTTTTATTCAACTCCTGAGACGAAAGCTGCAGAAAGGGAGCCTTTCTGTCCAGCAGAGTTCTGTGTGACTGCTGTGACTGCGATGACTCAGCTCCTGTACTGAATGCACGGGAAGATAAATATGATGGTGCTGACAATCTTAGATGTACCAGTACAAAGACACAGAGACTCAAGAGATCACAAAGCAGCTGTTGTTCCCTAAGGGATGAAAACAGCATTTCCAAAAGAGTGGATGCACTGCTATCACTGGGGTTTTAGAACTGCTTCTGGCTGATTAAACCGGAGACGTCTAATGTACAGTTGCAAGAGATTAGGGAGATTTAGTTCTGCACAAAAAAGCTCCATTAGGTTAACTGGTTTTGAAAACAGGCTTTCTTCTCAGACTGAAGTTAAAAAAATACACGAAACCTGTACTTTTTTGCTATGTAGATGTCAGCTTGCTGATAAGATACAAACTTTTCGTGTTCTTGGTAGCCTTGAAGGGTATGCTTATATACAGAGCATATACAGGCACACAGATTACGTCACCCCTCCTTGTTGTGTTATCAGAACATAAGTAGACACTAAGAGTTAATCTTGTCAGTGCATACATTGTCTACACCATACACAGGCATGCCAAACAGCCTAGCTCCAGTATATCCATCCACACAGTGCAGTGCTGCATGGATAATATTATAATAATAATGTATATCAGTGTAGCTGTGACTTGGATCCAGCTTGAATGAATATCATAATACTCCTCGTATTTCAACTTTCAGGTTATATCTTCTCTAGCTATCATATATGCCTGTTTCTCTGTGTTAAATATGCTAGAAGTACATTCAAGTAAGGTTTATACTAGCTTTTTTAAGCAATCTTAAACTTCAGGGTTGAAACTGGGGACTATTTGAAAACCAGAGACATCTCTGGAGCATGAGATCTTTCTTACTTCAGTGACAGGGAGGGACAGAGAGGAGCATAGCTGGTTAGGTGGGACTGGAGGTCAAATGAGAACATTGAAAAGTAGTTGAGGTGAATACAGACCACAGAGTTTAGTAAAGACAGAGGACATGCTGCATTTTTCAAAATGTTCTTCCTCCATCTCTCCCCTTCTGTGTAGCTAGAATTCAGATTGACTTCCATACCATAGCTTCTGTGATAATTTTCAGTCATTAAACATAATTAACTTCACGTACAGGTGAAGTGTATGGTAAACTGGAATTCTGTTGAAAGCCAGGCATTCCACCACTGTAAAATTAACCTAAGACAAGAATCAAGTGAAATGTTTCTAATCTTATGGTAGGAGGGAAGGTAACTAAATAAATAGTATTTTAAAAAAATGATCTTTTGTAATTACATCTCATGTACAGGATAGAAGTAATAGAAAAATTATAGTAGTAGAAACACAATAGGAAAAGGACCATGTTGATCCAAAACCTAATGAAATCACTAGAAGTCTTTCTTGTTGTTTGTGCATTGACTTTATGTTAGTTCCTTGAGGTATTTCACCTACTAATTGTAAGCTTTTTGGAGTGAATGTCAGATAACTTTGAGAGGAGTCTTCTGCTTTACATTTGAGGTTAAAAATATGGTAAGCTGAGATTCAGTATTTATTGTTTCCCACGTGACTGAAAATAGAACAAGTTCATGCTCTTGATTTGGTTGGCAGTAATCAGAACAAACTGTTTAAAACTCTGGAGCTCGATTCCCCATAGTCAGAGATTTTACTTGAGGATGACTTTGCAAAGCCTGCCTAGACACCATGCAGTGGTTCTGATACACATTAGAGCTACACATGGTATTCTTGCTGTTGTTCAAGTGTTGGGAAGATCAGGTCTGTGCTGGAGACTTGAATGCAGCATAGTTTTGTTCATCAAAAGTGTGAAAAGATGTGAATCATTACCTGCTTTGGGGATGCTTGTGGGGTGTTGACATAAAGAACAACTTTGCGTAATGGTATTAAGACTCATTTACATGTCCTACTATATTGTATTGGCAAAATACCCCTGGCACTAACAGGCTTTTTGGTCTGTAAGTAATTTGAAGAATTAAGTGGATGTGGCAAGTGGACTGCTGTGGGGAAACAAGTATTTTTGAGAAATATCATAGAAATTTATGCCCAAGAAAAGTATCATAGAATCATAGAATAGTTAGGGTTGAAAAGGACCTTAAGATCATCCAGTTCCAACTCCCCTGCCATGGGCAGGGACACCACACACTAAACCATGTCACCGAAGACTCTGTCCAACCTGGCCTTGAACACTGCCAGGGATGGAGCATTCACAACTTCCTTGGGCAACCTGTTCCAGTGCCTCACCACCCTCACAGTAAAGAACTTCTTCCTTGTATCTAACCCAAACTTCGCCTGTTTAAGTTTGACTCTGTAATTATCATAAGTATTAGTTCAGGAGTAATCCAACAGAGAAATGTCCAAAAATGAAATTACATTTACTAGCTTTTACTGCAACTCAAAAATTGTCGCTGCACTTACATTTCTTATACAAGAGGTAAGGAAGCCCCTCTATATAGGGGACATGAATAGGGGACATGAAACTGCTTCTCCTTCCCCTTGGATGCTGAGGCAAGTTCCAAATCTAAGGGAAGCACCAGGGGACAGAGCTGTGTGGCTAGGGAAGAGGAGGACCTGTAACAAGAGTCACATACCCAGTATGTGTACCAGATGGATTAGTAGTGTGAAAGCCTGCTCCTGAATAATAGATAACCATGTCTGAAGAAGTGGCAGGCCAGATTTCTCTTAAGTCAATTTTACCACCAGATACTTTTTAGGATTAAGTGCTCACTGAAGTGCACAGATTTATGATTATGGGCCCATATTAGAAGCAACATCCCCCCCCGCCCCCCAACATGCATTATTAAGCTTATGTATGATACTAGGTTTCTCTCTTCATTGATCCCAAATCTCTGCTAGTGAGAGTGGTGAGTTAGAGGGCTCAGTACACCCCAGGGGACATGCCCAGGAAGGGTTGTAGAGATACAGCTCCCCAGATTCTTCCTGTAAAGTGGTTTGCAGAGTCTTTCAAAATAGCAGCTCTGGTAACTACTCTCCATCTCAAAGTGGAAGGAATTTCTGCCTCCTCTCTTGGTTAAGGAACTTTAATTAGCATTTTTGTTGAATATCTTAATTAGATTATAGGCCTGGCTTTAGACATTAAACTTTGTTTCTTTACAGCAGACCCTAAAATTAGTAGCGTAACAGCACCTTTCATACAGAAATAGGAAATATTAACTGCGTATATTCTGGTCAGCGCTCTAGAGTTGTATATAACCTTTGCACAAGGTCAACCATAAAATGCAAACCCTACAAACAACCCTACGCATCCCATTACAGTTAAAGGCACCTCTCTGAGAGGTGATGACAATATGACAGTTGTAATTCAGGGAAGACAGATTTAGGTCCTCCTGGTTTGATAGTGCCATGGTCCACAGAACTGTGGTGTTAGTAATCCAGCACAGTAGCTGTTGAACTGCTGGTCACCAACACTTTACTGTGTGAGAGCTGCATCCTGGGCAAGCATCTCTGATGAGGATGTTGCAAGTGTTGAATTATGGAGGCTGTGGAGGTGAGTCCTGCAGCTTCATACTTCTTACTGCTGCTTGTTGGCAGACATTCCCTTAACTGTTTCAGAACTAGAGAGAATGTCATACTGGTCTGCAGAGCAAATGTCCACTGGATTGAAAAGGTGTGAGTTATATGGCAGGCAAATGTTGCCAGGGCTCTGCAAGCAGTAGGCAGTGATGTGCTGAGACCCAGGCATACTATTTCTCAGACCTGTGAGATGCTTCAAAGAACCAGCATTTAAAGAAAAGGACAAAAAGATGTTTTTCAGTTCAAAATTTAGTTGGTTTTACTATTTGTGGAGTGTTGTGGCAAACAGAGCATTTAAACCACTGCTGAGTGATTGCAAAATGTTCTTTCTACAGTACTCTGTGGGATTTTGCTGTATCACACTGTCAGTGAAATACAGACAAAGCAGTTAGCAAACGTAATGAATCCAGGAAGGAAAATAAGGCTGGGATGATGTCGCGGTTTGAGCCCAGCTGGTAACTCAGAATCACTCAGCCACTTGCTCCTCCCCCCACTTCTTCCTCCCCCCACTCCCGGAGGGATGGGGAGGAAAATTGAAAGAATGTAAATCCCACGGGTTCAGATAAGAACAGTCCAGTAACTAAGGTACCATACAAAACCACTACTACCATGAATAATAGTAATGATAAGGGAAATAACAAGGGGAGAGGATACAATTGCTCACCACCCGCCAACTGCTACCCAGCCCAACCTGAGCAGTGATCTCGGCCTTATCGGTAACTCCCCCCGGTCTATATAGTGGGCATGACGTGCTGTGGTATGGAATACCCCTTTGGCTAGTTTGGGTCAGGTGTCCTGTCTCTGCTTTCTCCCAGCTTCCCCTCCTCCCTGGCAGAGCATGAGAGTGTGATAGTCCTTGATTGGAGTAAACATTACTTAGCAACAACTAAAAATATCGGTGTTATCAATCAGCACTGTTCCCAAACTAAAGTTGAAAACACAGTGCTGCACCAGCTACTAAGAAGGAGAAAAAATGACTGCTACTGCTGAACCCAGGACAGATGAGTGTCACAATGCTTATGCAAGGAGCATGAGCGTTCAGATTTTGCTTATGATGACGTTAGAGAATATGAGTGTCTCTCTCACAGTGGTTAGAGTGTGTGTAAGCAATGATAGACCTGTATTTTATAAAGGAAAATGTAAAGTATTTCACAAATTGTGCCAAGCCAAATGTTTTCCCTTTGGATTACAGGCAGTGAGTAAAATGTGATTCACCCTGATCATGATGCTCAAACGATGTTTAAGTGGTATATGTATCATGACCTCTGATACAGCTCTGCTTAAATGTGATGCTTTTCCATGATGTACACTGCAATAGCAATGTCTGTGTCAAGACACCTGTTTCACGTTAGAGGAGTGAAGCCACCACTTATAAGTATGGTGTGGAGCTTTTTGCAAGGTTATTTGAACTATTTGAGACCAGATTAGTTACACCCACCAGGTCGGGTGCAGCTAGCTGCTAGCGAAGGTATGCTGATAGTGGAAGAGACGTTAGTTTCCTGTCACAGTCCTACCTTTCGCTAGGTAGATGCACCAGTCTCCTCAGAGCTTCTGCAGGGCTCTTGGGCCCTCTGCTCTGCTCTATGGTATAAAGCAACCTCAGTCTCTTGGGGATCTACTACATTTGGAATAAGATCATGGAATCACAGGATGGTTTGGGTTTGGAGGGACCTTAAAGATCATGTACTTCCAACCCCATTGGCAGGGACACCTTCCACTAGACCAGGTTGCTCAAAGCCCTGTCCAACCTGGCCTTGAACACTACCAGGGATGGGGCATCCACAACTTCTCTGAGCAACCTGTTCCCGTGCCTCACCACTGTGGTTGAGTCTTCCTTTTATCCCTTTACACAGGAATGTAACTCACTTTCTCTTTGGCAGGGACATATGTCCTGTTGTAACTTCATTTGTGCTTCCAAGAACCGCTGCCCCTTCAGATCTATTCATGATGATTAGATGAAGGCTTTCTAGCTTATTTCAGTCACTACATGCTGTGTGAGCCTAACTAGAGATATGATAATTTACAGCCAGAATCGGCAGAGACAGGAGGTCTATCCAACTGGCACAGCAAGGATAGACTGTGCACTGTCTGCTCATCATGGTGATAGACCTTTACCTTTTGAGTGATATTGTAAAGTCGTTACCATTTTGTTCCCTTTTTGCTGATAATTGTTAAAATGCAATGAAAGTGGTGGTGTTTTGCTCTGCACTTATATGTGTAAGCAAGCAGTTGGTGTCAGACATTGAGTTAATCTCACCTGCCTTTACACACATTGTGGAGGCTGTTCTTGTTTCTTTTGGAGGCAAAGTGGGCTTCAGCAGCCTCACCTTCCTGCTGCTATTTTCTGCTTCTCCATCTCTCCTTAAATGCCCTGGTACAGCTGGACTTCATCTTGCTGGTAAAGGGCATTGGGCATCCTGTTTTTTTAAAAAAAAGAAATTAACAAAAAAGTCTTTTTGATACAGATTGAATAATTGCTCTAATTGAGCATGAAGTGTTGCAAAGACGGTTGTACTTGGTACAGGGTACCAGTGCAGCCAAGAAGATGGCATGGGGAGGATTGGGGCAAAGCACTAGCCTGTAGGAAGGTAGCAAGGGTTCCCCTTTCAACTGGAACTGCTGCCAAAAAAGATGTTCAGCCACTTTAATTGGATATATACAGCTGTTTCAATAGGATGCATGCAAGCATCGCAGTGCTCTAGCACTGCAAAGAGTTGTCTGTTTCAATTGCTTAGAAAAAGGGGAAACTGAATGCAGTCTCTGAAATGTGTTTTTAAGCTCTGTTTATTGTTCTCTGTAATGAATGCTGTCACAGTGAGTTTCGTTTGAATATATGCAGAGATCTGTATCAGAGCCAGTCACACTGGACTGCCTTTGTAGGCAGTGCAGACAAACAGGCACGGCTTCATGGCTTTTTCAAGTGGAGGTGAGATGAATCCTTCCCCATCCTTTCTCTTGGAGTATATTGTGTCCTGTGGTGACTAGGTCAACTATCAACGTCTATGCATTAAAGCATCTTCATTGTGTCTGTGATACAGGACCCAGCATCCAAAATTACCATAAATAGATATTGGAAGAGAGTGAGAATTATGGGGAAATAGCCTACATGCCTGCATTAACACCCTCCTAGTTGTATTTCCAGTTCAGAGACTGACTGAACCAGATGTTAACTCCACTTTAGATGTGATTTATTAACCTTTGGTAGATTCCTCTTCTGTGAATTTGTGCAGTCTTCCCATGTAAATCTTTGCATTCACAGTGCCCTTTGGTAAAAATTCCTTGTTTTGGAAGGCTCCTAATTCCTTATTTGAAGGCTCCTAAAATTAAATGGGGTAAACATTCTCCTTAATAAATGAAATGCTAATAGTTTGGCAGAAGAATCTGGGGCTGTATGTTTTGTTCCAGGTTACCTTGTGTAGTAAATACATGAGAATGAGTCTTCTGCTCAGAAAGGTGTATCTTTCTTCAAGCTAGATGAAATGTGAGAGCTTGTATGCTCATGCGTTCTGGTTAGGAATCCACCAAATGGAATGAAAATGCATCAAACTGGCAGTTTATATAAAATAGCATTTACTGAGTATGGGAGCTGGGGAGGGAACAGACATTTGGGCCCTAGGTCATGCCTGGAGCTTAATACTTCAACATAACATTTGGCCAGTTTCTCAGAAAAGGGAAGCTAGAAATCCAAGTTTGGCTATTACCTCTGCTTAGAAAATATGCTTTTGGACCTGTGCGTGTGGGGAGAGTTGCGCACGCAGAAGGAAAATGAATGCTGAGACAGTCACATTTTTCACAAAGCCTCTGTGCTTGTCTGTCTATTTATGTAAGGATGTACACTAAATTGTATTTTGGAGACCCCTACTTACTAACTCTTGAAGGAAGTCCCCTTGTGCAGTCTACACTGATATTCTTAAGTAATAGAATTATAGAGTCACAGAATGGTTTGGGTTGGAAAGGACCTTAAAGATCGTCTAGTTCCAACCCACCTGCCACAGGCCGGGACACCTTCCACCAGACCAGGTTGCTCAAAGCTCTATCCAGCCTGGCCTTGAACACTAACAGGGATGGGGCATATCTGATTCATCAAGTAGAGGACCTGTACTTGATTTGTCCCTGTTTGTGTCAGTGTAACCCTGCAAAGTTAAAACAACATAATGAGAATCTATGCTGGTTTTTACCTCATGTCCCAGATTATTAATATTGCCATTAACTTGAATAGCAAATTTTTTCTTCACTTTCAAAAACGTTCTTCTATATATGTTCATAAATTCTGTACTTTATATAGTTTAAATGAGAAATTGCTTTTAGTAAAGGAATTGCTTTAGGTATGGTACAGTATCCTGTGGTTTTGCAGGGTGCTTCATTCCTTTCGAGCCATGCAGTTCTGTACATGTTTACTTGTTCAGGCTGTCATGTGAAATTTTCCATCAGTTCTTATCAAATGCTGATTGTTCAAAGGAGTCAGTATGCTGACATTTATGTTTATGTAGTTGCTCATATTTTTCTATGTGTTATTATTCTTATCCATGTTAGCATTTTTGATATCTCCAGGGAAATTATAAAAATAAGGTCTTAATTGTACGTTGATATTTCCATTGGAAAACTAATGAAAACTGTTTTCTATATTTGATCCTAAACAATGGAGCTAATTGTATGCCAGAAAAGTGTCAATCCTTTGCTTAAACACTGTGAAGTTTTATTTTAGGCACAGTGGCAAAAGTTCTAGAATTGGGGATATTTTACATTGGTTCATTATATAGAGAAATTAGTGTAGAATTTCTTGGCTTCTTTGTCCATCTTTCCTTGAAAACACATACTATTTGAAAGAGGAATTTGAAATCTGGTTTGCCATAAATACTAATTATATTCTTCATGTGGGTTCTTGCTTGTATAGTCTCGATAACTGTTGCTTTGTGCTTAGTGGTCCAGTGCACAGTGGTTATTGTAGAGGGTAATGAATGATGTTTATTTGTGCTGTGCGGTTGACCACATCTGGGGGTGATAACATGCTGGCAGCTAATTGGCCTGGCAAATGATCAGGCTGCAACAAAACAGGATCTTGTGTTAGGCAGAAAAATAAAATCACAAGGAACTGTCAGCTCTTGCTCCTTACTGATGGTTTCTTCTGGAAATGACAAACATTAGCTGTGAATATGATATTAAGATCTACTCCATTGCACACATTTCTTTCAGCGAATGCCTCAAATCAATTTGGAGTTGTTAACTCCTTGTGAGTTAATCTCATTCCTGGCAATTTGTGTTAATTACTAGTTTATAGAGTGGTGTCCATCTTCATGTGCTCTCCTTTTTGTCCTGGAACACCTGTGTGCCTGACTTTTGAACTGATCATGTTAGTGATGTAAAGGACAAATAACCCTGCCAGGAAGTCTGTGTTGTGTTGCTTGACATCGAGCAGTTTCCTAGAAGTGGTGCTGATGCTGCTCCTAGTTAAGGACTCAGACCTTGAGGTTTCTTTAAGCTTGAAGGAACTAGAATCATCAAAAATGAGGGAGTTGCAATAATTCTTTGATGAGAGGACAGCAAAGATCACAATTTGAATTTTTATATTTTACTAATGTGTGGTTTAGCTCCCCTCCACAGAGACTGAGCCTTGCAGGTACTCCCCTCACTGTCAGGCTGCTTTGTGCCAGTGCTGGAATCAGGTAGTTGCCTTCACTCCAAGCTTACTAGCACTAGTGGGAAGAGTGGAAAAGGCTGCTTCTTCCTTAAAATCCCAGGAGTACCTATGAGTGGGTCAAAGCAGAAGGGAAAGGGGGAAATAGCATATTTTGAACTGATGATGAACTGATTACTCCAAAATGTTTCAGGGATGTGATTGACAAACTGCCAACGAGAGTCACTTCCCTGCTTTCCCATGGCCACTTGGTGCTGATGTTAGCAAGAAGGAATAGTTCATATGTCCTGCTAAATCATTTTGGTGACAGTGAGGTTTTAAAATAGAGAGGCCCTGAATACTATTTGGATATCTGTGAGTGTTTAAAATGATTGGATCAACAGGTCCAAATAACCCGGCAGATTTGTGGTATTAACTAAGCATATGATGGAGAATAACTTTTTGGTGCTTTGGGGCCCTTCTAGATTTGAAGACCAGTTTGCAGCATTTGATACCACAAAAACCTGGTAAGGATTGAGGTTATGCCATTGATTTCTAAGCTAGGTAGACCTGCGCTCCTGCCTGTGTTGCTGTACATAACATCTGTCAGGACAAAATAGATTCTATCACAAATAACTATGTGATATTACAATCTGTTTTTCATCTGTAAAAACTTTGCTTGTACCTGATCGGGTTCTCTGAAAATTTACATTTTTAAAATTTTGCCTTTTCGTTCTAATTAAACCAACTTTATTTATTTTCTGAAGAGCATGTGGGTATTGTTTATTTTGCCTCTTGAATGCATGTTAGAAAATAAGCAAACCAAAGGGCAGTTGTATTCATATTTTACTGGATGAGCTAAGAAAATGTAAATTAAATAAGCCCTTAGCTTTTTTGCCTACTCTGAGTTCTTTGTGATGTTACTGAGCAGACCAGATGCCTTGCAAGCTTATTGTAAACAATATGTAGGAAAAGAGGTGCCCTGTTCTGTTATTTGGTTAATCCTCAAGAAAAAAAACCCAGAAGTGGAGAATAAAAAGAAACAACAAACTTCATACTTACATAATCAGGAATTGATGCTGTGAAAAGAGAAGAGAAAATATGGTAACTTAAAAGGTGGCTATGGGGTTGTAGTTGTTTTTAGCACTTGATGGTTAAGCGTCTTTTACTGCTGTGTCTCTGAACTCCCATAACTGATAATTGAACTGCTAATTCAATTGTGTGATGATTGATTGCCATGAACAATTCCTTGAAGAGCACTACAAATTTAATCTGTGTTTCTTTGTTAACTGTAGCGGGTTTTACTTCCTCTGTTACTTTGTGTGTTTACAGTCAGTGATGTATGTGATGAATGTATACCAAAATGGTATATACATAGAAAATGGCAAACAAGACGTCTGCTAGAAAACTTTTGCAGCACACTTAAATGTAGAAGACTGTGCTGATCCTCTATTTTGCTGCTGAACTGTGACCATTATTTTCCTTCTGCTATAAGTAAAAAATGTCTAATGAACAGATTAAGATGAGATGATTTTTCTCTTAAACAGCACTATTCTGTTTATAATGGAACATCTTTTTTTCCCCCTTGTCCCTCACATCTGTAACAGCTAGCCGATGGCGGAACCTCTTCTCTACACCTGTCTCCTTGGCTTTTCCCTATAGTCCCGTTGCAAGACTCACCCCATATACCAATGGCTTTAACAGTCCCAGCTTCTCTAAAACCTCCAGTAAAGCAATACTAACACCTGAACGGACAGGTAATGCTTACCTTTTTATTGATTTATAGTGCTTACAAAATTGCTTGATTTAATCTAATCTCCCTAGCATGTAACAGCAATGCACTGTTTGGATGACTGTATATAGACTCTCACCTCAGAGGGAGATGTTTTTTAAAAAAACCTAAAATGTGGCAATTAACTAGTAGTGTAGATTATCTTCTGTGTTACGAAGCATGTCATAGGAAAGTGATGCTACTAAACAGAGCCTATTTCTCAGTAATGATTTACCTGAGAGTATAGTTGCGACTATGTCAGCTTAAACAGTCTCCAGCTTTGCCTGCCCTTTATTGCTCATTTCTACCCCACTGTGCCCCTTCCTTCTGTCTACAGAAACATTGGTACAGCTGTGTAATGAAGTAGCAGGGAGCATTTCTCTACAATAAAAATAGGCAGCAGAATCATGGCTGTTTTCAAACTGGTATTGTTTAAATAATAAATCCAAGATTTATTTTATGTTTGCCACTGATTTCAAGGGGATGCAGGAGTTTAGGAAAACCGCAAACTTTCTGTGGGCTGTAAATTGCAGAAAGTTGCATTTTTCCTTCTTCACTACAAGTATCAGGAGTCAATTTGTATCTGTGACTAAACTGCAGTGGCAGCAGAGAAAATCTTGGGAAGAGGCATTAAAATTTTATTGCTGACAGGAGCAGGCATGGTCTAAGGAAGGTTAGCTTCAGTGTCACACTGATCTGTGCCCACAGTTCTTTGCAGTATGTGAAATTAGTGCAGAAAGCCCTGTTTTAAGGGATATAACAGTGGGCACTGCGGGTGAGATACAGCTCCAGACTGAATGCCTGGTGTAGGTGTCTATGTGAGCAAGATGTCTAAGCTCCCCTATTCGATGGGATGTAATTTAGTACCTAAATGAAGGCTATTTGAGATACCCTCAGGTATCTTGTCTAGTTTCCCACTGTTGCGCCAAACAGGCACAGCTGTTACTACCTCTGCAAAGCCTGGAGGACCATTGTAACTTGCAAATTTGAGAAAAGCAAACACGTTTACTCCTTACAATCCTTCCAAAGCAAAGTAATCCCCTGCATGTTCTTTTCTGTTGGAGATACTATTAGAGAACAGCTGAATTTAAGATGAATTTTAGGTGACTTTCAGCAGTGCTAGAGGGTGCAAACACATCTGTGATACGAGCACAGGAGATGAGCCATAGCCACAGTGGTTCTCGCCTTGCAGGCAGCTGTGGCCCTTTGGTGGACCAGAGGTTATTAGAAAGCGACTTACTGTTTTATTGGAAGAATTCTTCTTCAAAGTTGGACAACAACTAGCTCATGCAACTAACTGCAAGTAGAATCTAGACCCCTCTCCAAAAGGTAGCTCTCTGAAGGAGGCAATGCTTTCTCTGGTGCTGCATAATGTTTAGTCTTAATTGTTGTTGTCATTGATTTTTCTGATGATTATAATGAATTAAAAAACCAACAACAAAAACAAAAAAACCAAAACAAAAACCAGCCAGCAAAACTTAGGTAAATTACTCTGAAATGGAATCTGAGTACTGGGCAGAAGTTGTTGACACATACACACTTGCTTTTCAGAACAAAGTAGGGAGAACCACAGTCCCATAAAAAGTATTCAAATGCAGATGTGTTTAGTCTATGCTAATTAATCTGAGCTCAATCAGAACTGTACTGGGTAAATTATTCATTGGTGGGCTATGTGATGCTATTTTGGGAAAAAGCAGAGGAATTCATGATCCATTACTACGCTTACTACATTTCACAAGAATCAAAACCCTTTTGCTAATTTAGTGGATTGCACTACACTTCTGAATGTTTTTATCTGAAAATATTTTAAGGTACTGTAACATAAAGGGCAGATAGTGAATGAAGGATGTACAGATGCAGTCACAAACTAAAGGTTATGCTTTCTTACATAGGTTACCTTTCTAGGAGTTCCCCTTTGAGCCCACAGTCATCAATAGACAGTGAGCTGAGCACCTCAGAGCTGGAGGATGATTCCATCTCCATGGGATACAAGCTGCAGGACCTCACCGATGTTCAGATCATGGCTCGTCTACAGGAGGAGAGTAGGTGCCTTTTGTTCATTTTCCAAAACAGTTTGAGGAAGATTTCCCATAACAGTCAAAACTGCTCCAGTCTGGTCTCAGTCAAGTGGATCTTTCTTAAATGTTTTTTCCTCTTGAATGGCAGATGGAAAAACCCTTCACCTGTGCAGAGAAGATGTGCACGTTGTTGGGTTCAGGTTAATAGTACTGGATCTCCCAACACTTGATGCTTATGTTTTACAGAATCCCAATGGGTGTAGCTCTGTACCTGTTAAGTACATTTAGATTTAGAAGATTTATGTCTTACCACATTAATAAAAATAATTTTATTTCTGGGAAGGGAAGATGCTAAAACATTTTTTTCACACATACGTTTTGTGAGAAAGGTAAAAATAAGCAGCTCTCTTGGATTTTCTTGCCTCTGCTTTGCTTTTCTTAATTGTCAGATTAATTTTTAAATTGATTCCCCTTTAAATGCTGAATTGGGGCATTTAAATTTAGTGTTTCGGTTTGAGACTAGTTACTATGCACAAATCTGAGCTCAAAAGCTTTTTTGACGTAGATTTTAGTTTGGCTTGATAGTAATTTTTGGAAAATGTCTCTATTCATAAATAGAGGGCATTTGACTTAGAAGTCACTCAGTAAGTGCAGTATCTTTCTCACTTCCTATAAATGTCAAGTAAGACATCAAGGAAGACATGATGAGATGGAAAACAAGAGAAATTTGGAGATGGTGACTGAAGGAAAATGACAAGAAATAAGTGGTTAAATAGAATAAAAGTAGAATGTGAATTAAAAAGTAGAGCTGTGGTCTGGCTGCAGCAATCAGACTGAACAGGCTGGAGTGATCACTTGTGAGCAGTTGAACTTGCTGAGCGTCTGGTGGCGCTCATTATGTTCAGGAGAGAAGTTAGCAAGTGTGAGACTTTCCAAGATAGCTGAATTCTCTCTCAGCTGGCAAATGTGTGTGGTTACAGCTGGGAAAATTTCTGATATTATGTGAAAGTTATAATAATTTAAAAAAAATAAAATGGTGACTATCAAAATACAAAGGATTGCATTACTTAAATGCCAGCTGCGTTCATCTCCTTCAGAGTGAAGTGTAAAAAAGACTCCTCTTTGAGGAATCAGGTCATTGGTAAACTGGAAGGAAAAATTCTCTTTTCTTCTCATCTCTGTCAGGTGTAATGGTTGTATCTCATCCTTGTAGTAGGAGCTAGCATAGAATGTTTGAGCACATGACAGTTGTTGTCCACTTAATCCTATGGAAAGTGATAGTACTATACATGCACACAGGCACGCTTTCTTCAATGCCACAGATAGAATCTCCCATTTGAGGGCAGGGGGGAACCATATTAAGAAGTTTCCATTATGAGGCAAAGACATCTGTTGAAGATGAGGGCTTTTTGTACATCTAGGAAAGCTGTTTTCTGCAGGTATTGACAGTTACTCAGCTCCTGGAAGTGTAATGTACATCCCCTTTTTCCCTGGCTGCTGTGCAGCTGGGAAATGGGGGGTTGTACAAGGGATGTAGATGTTTCCCTCTTGCTTGACATGGAGCAGACATGCTTTTCTGGGGCAGTGCTAATAGTGGGATGGTTTTCAAACCCAGGTGGTCTGCGAAGGGGGCGGTAGGATGCATACCTGTCTAAAAAACAGCTATGCTACCACTAAGCCTTGTTTTGCCAGCAGGAACTAATTCTGCTTCAGGGAGGTTGGAGACCTAGAATCTTTACATGGGTTACTCACTTAGCAGAAGCTGAATTATCCCCTTCTTGGAATTTACAGGCCTTAGGCAAGATTATGCTTCGACTTCAGCATCTGTGTCAAGGCACAGTTCCAGCGTCAGTCTGCATGCAGGAAAGAAAGGGACATGCGCTGACCAGGAGTACGATCGCTACAGTCTGGAGGATGAGGAAGAGTTTGACCACCTCCCACCTCCCCAGCCACGGCTGACTCGCTGCTCCCCCTTCCAGAGAGGGATTCCTCACTCACAGACTTTCTCCAGTATCCGGGACTGCAGGAGGAGCCCTACCTCCTCACACTTCCCTTCAAATACTTATCAGCAGCCCTACTACTCTCCTCAAGCCCAAACTCCAGAGCAGCAACCAAATAGGATTAATGGAGGTGGGTTGCATGCTTTTCTGAGAAATGGTCTTTTGTCTGTGCAAAGTGCCAGTGCTATTTTAAAGACCAAGTTGTGTCAACAGAGTGAATTGCGTTTGGTGTTTGACAGCTAGATCAGCCCCTGAATTGTGACAAGCAATTTAAGCCTGTGCAAATGATTGAGGTATGTTATTAAGTCATTTGCTGCAAAGTGCAATCTGTGACCTGGTTGCAAAAGTTGTTGCTTTAGTCTGTTTTAAAGTGCTCCAAGGGTGACCACAAGCGAAAAACAGAGAAAAAGGAAAGAAGAGCATCTTTTAGCAGCTTAATAGGTAGTTAGAACTGATTGGGCTTTTGAGCATGGCCTGTGCATGTCCATTGTGGATATAGTAAAATACGAAATAGGGTTTTCAGATTTTCATTCTCATTCTTTTGCCCGACTTTGCTGTTAATGCAGTGAATCCACAATGAGTGCTTACAGCGGGAGTCAGCGCCATACTCCTGTTCCAGGTCTGGTAGGGCAGGCTGTAAAAGTAGTGGGAGATAATATCACTCCCAAACTATCCTGAGCCATTGCTGCTTTTTGCACTGCATTTGAGATTTATTCCAGAGTCTCTGTAAGATTTGTCTCTCAGTGCTTCCTCAAGACTTAAGTTTTGCTCCGTTGTTGCTGTTACCTTCCTTTCATTCCTTATTATGATCACAATTTTCTTGCTTCTGCTGTGTCTTACTTTCCCCAAGCTAATTCAAAACAGTCAGTTTTCTGTCAGGGTCTTGTTTGTAACATTACAGGTTACAGCTCACACTTGGGCCAGAAAATAAATGTTTTGTTCAAAAAAAACCCCACAAAGTTGCTGTTTATAGAGCACTACAGGTATGCTTGTTGCTTTCCTAACAAATATGACATGACAGGTTGGTGCCAAAAACACTTGCATTCAAAGTAAGACCTGTTTAATCGACAAGTGACAGTATGTAAATCAGAGAATCACAGAATAGTTTGGGTTGGAAGGGACTTCAAAGGTCATCTAGTCCAACCCTGCTGCAATGAGCAGTGACATTTTCAACTAGATCAGGTTGCCCAGAACCACATCCAGCCTGGCCTTGAATGTCTCCAGGGATGGTGCATCCACCACCTCTCTGGGCAATCTGTGCCAGTATTTTACCACCCTCATTGTAAAAAAGAAGGCTGACACTAACAGAAGGTAGAGCAACATGGAAGTTTGTTGGTATGGCATATGTGCCATATTAACTTCACTGTTACTCTTCTTGCTGGTGAGGTATAAGAATGGGACAGCACTGATGGGCTTGCGGAAATGTTGGGTAGATAGAAAGCTTATGGAGCAATTTTGATACAGGAAGAAGGGCAGGGTCTGGTGCTATGATCTTTATATATGGTCCCCAGATACTTTTTCAATGATTTTTTCATGTTCCATGTCAGTGGAACCTAAGTATTGGATTCTGACATGGAAACATCTCAGAAAGTACTTACAGGGCACTAAAAACACTAGACTCCTAGTTTATTAACCAGAAAGTGTATAAATGTAAAAGACCACCAATTTTACCACCTGGTTGCCTGTTTTCTCAAGAACTTTGAGGTGTTGGATAATCTGTTTGGTGTTCTCACAAGATGGACTGTCAGTCCCCAGCAGCTTGCCTTTGTTCAGGAGCTGAAAGGCTCCTGGTAAATGCTATCATAAAGTGGCAGATGTGTGCAACTGTAAGTATGTTAAGATGTGAAATATATGAAGATGTGTTCAAGGTGTATTTGGGGCCACTTGTAGCATAGGCTGTAGGTGTACCTGTTGTTACCTCTTAAACAACATTTTTGCAGCCATAACCTGTAATGTGTATGTCAGCATGTTAGCTCTGCTTTCTAAGAAGTTTTGTTTCCAGTTCTAACAAGAATAATAGAAAAGTTTTGCATGCAGTCTGCTTCCCGCCCCCCCCCCCCGCCTTATTTAATTACACCCTTTCCCTAAATCAGGCTAAATCAGCTGAATTGTTTGTAACACTGAGTTACATCAGAAAAATTCCATCTGTGAACATTTTAAGGCATTGTGGTTTTCAGAGATTTTGTAATTGGTTAGTGGGTCAGAAATAGATCACTTAAGATCCAAGAGATATAGGAGGTGAATAGCTTTTGGGTTATCTGTTGCAATTAGCTAATGTGAGTCCACCTAGTTAGTGTGTTTTATAATTTTACAAAGTTTTCAATATTTTGGCAATGGAAAGATTTATGTCTATACCTCTCTGCCCTTCCTCTAATTTGAAAAAGTTCATGGTTAACAACTTAAAATGTTGCTAACTCTATTAATAATAAAGAACATTTATATTTAGTCATTTTCATATAAGAAATACCACCAAATATCATAAAACCAAGCTGTTTCCTGCTTTATGTTGTCCAAAAATGTACACTTCTTCTTATTTAATGTGATACAGAAGTAATCTCTTTCATTTTAACTTGTTTTTAGAGTATTTTTTATTTCTGTTTGGTCACTTTACTCTTTTTGAATAGATATTTATGCCCTTTATTTCTTCTGATTTTCTGAAATCAGAAGTAATGGAACTACTGTGCTATGAAATCATCCATAGAGTCAAAATGCAGGATAGACAGGATAGTGAAAATAGGATTGATCTTCTTGTGTTCAGGCCCATGTACCAGGTCTTGAGATAAGCTTACTTGTAAACTTCTATCCTGGGTACCCTTTATTTCATGTGCAATTTAAAGTGTCCATTTTAATAATACCTGAAAATTGGAAAATTTGTATTTTGGACAAACTTTTCCAGCTAAAGAAGGAGTTTAATGCAGTAAGAAGGGGCAGATGAAAAATACATCCTTCACTGAGTAGAAGTGCATGCTATTTTGTTAATTTTAATATTTTAACATTATAATATTAATTTATTATTATATATTCAATATATATTAAATATATTTCATATTTTAAGATATAAAATTTGACATTACCTTTTCGTGTTGATTTTAAAGTTTTTAGCTTGGTTGATACTCTCATAAACAGGCCACAGATACAATTCACTTGGAAAATTTTGCTTTTATTTTCCAGAAGTCGCTATTTCTGAGTTACTTTATTACATGTGCTTCTGCAGGATAACTTTTCTCAGGGAAAATACTATGAACATCGTCAGCTGTTCCAACACCCTTGCCTCATTTGGAAGGCTCTGGGTTTTGTTTGTTTGAGTGTTTTTTAAGCAAACTCCAGCAGACGTAAAAGAGGAGCATTTCAGGGGCAGTAGGCTGGTGTTTAGATACCTGTTCAGTATAGACTAACATTGATTTGTGTGTTTGGGTAAAGGTCTGTTCTTACTGATTTACAGAGTATTTTTCTGCTCAGAACCTCTCTGGTTCAGTTAGGAAGGGAATTCACTGTGGGAAATTGTTGCAGATTTTATTAGAGGAGAAAAAAAATCTTTGTCATTTTTGAGGTTGTATTGAGAATAGTAATCAGTGGGGAGAAGTCATGGAAGGATAATGGAAAAATCTTTAATTTGCTGTAAGTATCTGTAACTATCTTTAACCAGACCCTGGTGTATTTGGGATGTCATAAATGTTATAAACATAATGAATGTAATGCAGATACTCAACTCAGGTCTTCAACAATGAGGAAGAGAAATTAATCCCTTAAGGTGAAGTTGTAATTGAGTCTACAAGTTTGTTAGAACAAACTCTGAATAACTGCATAATATAAAGTAATATTTAAAATAAAAAAGCACAGATTTTTTTCCTTATGTTTTTTTTCCAACTTATTTGTGCATATAGTACAGATAAGGCAGAGTTGAATTTGCAGGGTTTGTGTGAAGGATTTAATTATGTGTAATAAACTGCTAATGTAGGTTAAACGATGATTTGTCTGAGACACTAATAATTATGATTCATTGTATCACATTCCTTAATGATCGTGCACTTTTGGCAAGGCTTGTGAGTCCTTTTGTGCAAATAAAACATTGACAACACTTGCAGAGAATAACAATGAATGAATAAATGGGTTGAAGACACTTGACTGCAGAGTCAACTTAAGCCCTCCTTGCAAAGAGAGCCTCACTGGATGTGGTGTTTTGGCAGAGATGTTAGTTATCAAGAATCCCAGCCTGGCAGCCCACCAGAAGCGTACCTTTTCTGGGGCAGCTTTGCTCTGAGGGCAAAGTCTGTTTGCGTGCTACATGGACATTAATCTTTGGCCAGTGATAGTATTAGGTCAGAGAAGGAAAAAAATAGAAGCAGTGAAACAGGGACAGCCACCAGCAGTGCTGGGACCAGAAGACAGAAGCAGGTGATGCCTGTTCTGGTGGCCTGCCAGAAAGAAGCTGGGCCACCGATCCCAGGCTGACTTCAGAGAAGAAACAGCATTGGGGGAAGAACTTGCTGAAAAAAATCAGAACTGAAACATCTAAGTAAGAGGCAGACTGCTGTCTTTCCTGTAATTTTGTGGAATGCCTGACAAAATAAGGGACGCTTTTGCCTGATTTTTGACCTGTTTTTCACCAGTAGTGCATATGATCTGTGCTGTTGGGTGCACGTTTTCACTTGAGGGCAGAGAGAGGACCTTGTATTTCACAATTCTGTGGTTTTCTTGTGCTGTGGTCAACAGGCAATTCAGCATGGATGCCACATAGGCGAAAAAGCGTAAACATGCAGTAGTGATTTTTGGTGTATCATTCTGCTGCAAATATGTGAAAAAGGGGCAACGTGTGCCACCAACACTCATGAAGTGACAAGCATGTGTGTGTATGCATGAACTATTCTGAGAAGGTGGTAATAACCAGTTCCTGTTTTAATAACTCCCTTCCGTGACCTATCCTTGCGTTTTCTTCAAACTTTCAAATACCAAAATACTACAGTGTCTGTAGGTCATGCTGTTACATCTCAAAGAAGCCTGGGAAAGGCGAAGATATATCTGTGATGTTTTTTATGGCTGCATCCTACTTAAACATCACACTTACTTTGGCCTAGATTATCATTGAGATTCAGTAGTGGGTCACAATAACTGTGGATGCTGTAGAAGGTACAGGTCCTTTGGAGTTCCTTGCTGGTGTTAATATCAGCGTCTTCCCAACAAAACAAACTATAAACAACCGATGATATTTTTAGGCTTGCCACTGAACCAGATTAGTGCAGAAGAGGTAGCAGAAACTGTAGCAAGTTTCAGCATTCATCATAAACAAGACTATTTGGGCAAATTATGTCTTACCTGAGAATACATCTCCACTCTATTCCTTCACTCCGCCTCGCTGTTAATTTTTTTATCAGTCATAGGAGAACAGAATGCTTCAGGAAGGGAAGGTTTGCTACTAACAGCTTGGAAAAATACTTTTGTTCTCATATATTTCCACCAAGTTTGTTTCTAGTCGTGTCTTGGCGGCCTGAAATTATATTAAAATCGCATAACTCCCACCTTCTGCTCAAGCTCACAAGAGCCAGCATTCCATTTACAAACAAAACGTCTGTAAGACTTTTTCTTACTGTTCTTAGGAGGGGAACAGGTGACAGAAAAAACTTCAAGAAAGATAAAAGAGGATGTATCATCCAAGGAGATGAAAGCTGCAAAATGTCATCAAGACAAATATTTCTGGGTTTTCCCCAAACACAGAACTGACCTGCTATTTTCATTGCTTTTCAGGGCCATTTATCTCAGCAGACACAAGGACCCATCAAAGAAGTAAACACAGATGCTTGATGGATAAGAACTTGCAGGTGCAGCAGGAATCTGCTGCCTGAGGACTGAATGAATCAGCAGCAGAGCAGACTGCTGCAAAGAGAAGGGACTAATGAACAGGAAGCAAAAGAAATGGCTGTCCATGACATGGAGAAAATCCAAGCTTCTTCTGTACCTATTCTTACTACTATTGTAGCTGCATCCACTGGACAATTCAAGGCGCAGATCATACAGTTCCTGAGTGGAAGAGCATGTAGAGTCTAAGGAATTATGCTTATACGACATGATATATGGATAGTATTAGAAAAGCTATTTTATGCAGTGCCATCTTCCCTACCACCATCCTGCTGCTCAAACCTTTTTTGCCAAGTGCGGTAATGTTGACCTAGGATTTTAGGTCCTAGGATTTTAAAGAGTAGGCTAGGCTAGAATTAACAGTAGCTACAGACATCCCATATTCATGAATTTTCTACCACTCTGGGCCAAGGGTTGCATCATAGGAAGACAGTTCCTTTCCAGTTTGCAAAATCATGAGTATTTTAGGAAATAGGGTTATATAGTAGCTGTATGATGCCATTATTTGCATCCCCAGGACAGTTTTGGAAGCCTGATAACTGTTTTATCGTTGTTATATGAGTGAGATTAATACTCATCACCTGACTGAACCACGGTGGTAATTCCTTTGCTAATGTTTATTGCTGTACCACTGACATTTTCAGCCTGACAGCCTTAGTGATGAGTCACTGGAGCACAGCAGCTTTAACTCTTTGATGAAGGCTTACCCTTAAGCTGGTTCTTTGTTAGGATTTGGTTGTATTCTAGTTTCCAGGAACTAAACCCTTGCATTTCCTTTTTCTGCACTGAACCCCTCCCTATCTTACTTCCTATATCTACTGTTTGATTTAAAAAATATGAAAATGTAGTGTATTTATTTCATGGGAATATTTAAACTATTTCCTAGACAGCAGTGGCTTTCTATGTTTGGTTAGCTGTGGTAACTGAAAGTCAACCTTAGGTGAGATGGAAGAGAAGAAGGTCTTACCATTACAGGACTAGTGTGCATGGTACAGTATCTAGGGCAGACAGGCACTAGTAATTGGGACCTGGGACATGGACATTAGAAATTCTGGACCTTTGAAGTACAAGGATGTTTTTGACTATTTGCAGGATTTTGTACCATTCTTATCATGAGGACCAGTCATAAAAAACAGCTGGAGTTGTAGCCTTGCTGTGAATGTTTGCTGGAGTTACATAGGCATCACATATATTAAAGTTACTGTAGTGGCTATTAGTACCTTGTATAGCTGGATCTGTACTGTCAGTTCTTATTACTCATCAGTTGTTAGCAGCTTTAAAGATTAGAGGAGCTCATGATGGTGCTAAATAGGTTATATGTGTATGTGGGCTGATAAACAGAGATTCCTAAGTCAGTTTGTTATTTCTGTGGACTCAACTTGCCCTGTGTGAGCTACAAGGTCAGCCCAAAACAGCAATTCCAAGCCATGTGATGTGTCTTTCCTGTGCATAAATCCAAACCATCAATCTTGAAATGCCCTACTTGCCACTGGAGAGAGCCATTGTAGCTGCCTGTTATAAGACAAGCATACCCCTGCTTTCTGTTGTAGAGGAAGAACTGGAGGCAGACACCTGCCAGGCACTGGAACCTATGGCATGGGCAGGAGCTGGTGGCGTCCACGCTGACCATGGTACCAGGAGAAACATAGCCACCTCAGAGGGGCACAACACTGGTGCTCCTGAACCTGGCCAAGAGGCCAGCGTTAGTTGTAGTGTCAATGGCAGTTTAACAAATGACCTATTATTTCCCCACAGTGGTGCTTTACTAAAGTCTGTCATCACAGGAGGCAGTTCAGACCAGGTCATTCAGTGTGTGCCCTTCTGCCCCCAGCAGTCTCTTCTTATTATACAGAATTGAGTCATCCTTTGGCACTGTGGAAGAAGAGACCAAAAGAGCTTCATCTTGGATTATCTAATGCTGTTGTGTTTGGGAAGTCTTCTTGAGGTACCAGACTTAGTTTTGGCTTCTCTCTCCAAATCAGCTAGCGTGAGTGGAGTTGCAGACATCTTCTGGCTTCTTAGGTACTTGCCTTAGCTGTTGAACCTGACCCAGAAGCATTTGGAGCATTTGCAGCTTGCTTTTTGTGAAAGACCCTTGCAGGCTTGTTGTGAAAAAGCCCACCAAATCAGGCACCTCAAGTGGGATAGGAGGGAGAACCACCAGATGTGAAAATCCTGATGTCAACCGGGGGCTCCAATCAACTGAAAAGCATCAAGACTTAGCAGGTTTTGTGCATGGCCATCTACAGAAACTTAGCATGCTAATAAGGTTAGGTACTGAGTGGAATTTTTACCATCTCATTGGCACCTGAAAGCAAGACTCAGTCACTTTGGATAGACTCATCTCACCTGTCTTTAGACATACATCCACAGTGTAGATAGGCGTGTCTGACTGTCACTGCAGCCTTACTTTGTATTCACTGCAAAGAAACAGCCACATTCAGGGCATGATTCATCTGACCTACTTTACATATTTATGTGATACTGTTCCTATTATGACACTTGAGTGTTTAAATCCTTGTGATTCCAAAAATGTACTCTCTATTGATGTCTTTAAAATTATTTGTGAATAATCTTGCTGTTACAGTAGTCAGTAGGGTTCAGTTAGTAGGCTGTCAATAACATGTTCATATTCTTCCTGCAGAGCAAAAAAATTTCTGTGTGTTGAATTAATTTGTTTTAATTTTGATTTTCTACAGAAATTATTCAGAGGCTGCTTCTGTTTGTTAAAAATTCTGACATGACCATGAACATTGTCTTCTTTTGCTTCAGATAAACTTCGAAGAAGCATGCCTAACCTTGCTCGGATGCCAAGTACCCCCACTGTTAACAGCAGTGCTGGCTTTGCTAGTTCTCCAGTCACTGTGAGGAACAGTCAGAGCTTTGACTCCAATTTGCATGGAGCAAGTAATGGAATTTCAAGGTTGCAGTCATGTAGTAAGTACCTGTGTTCTTTGGCTGCACGCAAGGAATTGACAGAGTGGTAAAATATTGTCCCAGTCACTGATCCTCTGCTTTATGAAAAGTTAAAATCAGACTGTGTTCCTTTTGCACCAGATTTTAATATCGCTCAGGATTTTCAAAGTTTCTATTTTGGAAAGCAAATTCTGCCAATCTTGCTATACAGTATTGAGAGTTTCATCACCTCCTTTATTTTTTCTCTGCCTCTTCCTTTTGTGCCAGCTATAAAACTAAAATTATAGTAACAGTAAGTAGTAGTAGTAGTAGTGCAGAAGCACTATAGTTCAATTAATTCCTATAAACTTACATTTTTAGTTTTGATACTAGAATTGGCAACTGCTTTTCTTGGTAATTTATACGATGCTGGGTTTACAGTACGCTGTATAAATGCTATCTTAAAATACATGACCTCTCTGCTACTGAAGTTGAGCCACTTCTGAGCAAACGTGGTAAACAGAAGGTTATATCCTCAAGTGTAATATACTTGTCGAGTAGAGGAATTAAAATTACTCTGTAATTAGTTCAGTTTAGGTGGCTTGATGGGGGGGATAAAGAGAGTATTGATCTAGTGGATGTTAAATTATTAATGTAGAACTTGTCTTTAAATAATTTTCTAAGAGTTGAAAAAGGATTGGCCTGTATGTGCTATGTTAGTTTTATGTGCTTCAGGCTTTTGACAGTTTGCTTTTGATATGTGGCCTCTGAAACAGATGTGTGTCTGTTTGTACACCAGAGGGCAGGATTGTGTAGAAAATCTGTATATAAAGCTTCTGGAGCCCATAGCATTGATTTAAAATGATAGTTTACGTAACATTGGCCTTGGAATATGCTGTTATATTCAAGATCTTTTTATAGCCTCTTGATTGTTTCTATACATAAAGCTTAGACTTCTGTGATGTTTTATAATGCTTTATGCAATGTTCCTTAAATAAGATGTGGTTATGGCAGGCAAACTTGCAAAAATCTAAATGATCTAATTAATTTATACCTTCAGCAATTTCTCCTACTTAAAGCTCTAATTGTATAGGTGGAATTAGCGTGCTTGTAATGGCTAATAAACCCTTTTTGAGGGGAGAAAGAAGGGTGGGGGGGAGATTTTTACTCAGGATGGGCACGGAACAGGTTATTTTAGTTCAGTGAAGTGTTATTAGACACAGTATTGAATCAAAGGGACTTTTCAGCAGTTTATAATTAGTAAGTAAATTGATAATGATACATATAATGATTTATCCGTATTCATATCTCTCTAGAAATGAGCAATACTACCTGGCATCATCTGTTGCATATTGACCTTGCTGCTTCCTTTTCTGCTACTCTTTACAGTTCCATCACCAGGACAGCTTCAACACAGAGTTCACAGTGTGGGACATTTTCCAGTGTCTGCCAGACAGCCTCTCAAAGCTACTGCATACGTAAGCCCAACTGTACAAGGTAGTAGCAGTAGTAGCAGCAGCAGCAGCAGCATTCCAGTGTCCAATAACTTGCAGTTATATTCTAACACTGGGATCCCAATGCCAAACAAGACTGCCAGTCAAGGGATTGTAGGGCGCAGTGCTCTTCCAAGACCATCACTGGCCATCAATGGGAGTGGCATCCCCAGAAGTAAAATTGCACAGCCAGTTCGAAGGTAAGAATTAAACGGGCCTCCTTCCATATGTGGATGGCTTTGGCTTAGATTGTATTTGTTTTTTTTTGTTTGGTTGGTTGGTTTTGGTTTGGTTTGGTTTTTTTTTTTATCTCCTGAATATGCAACTGGGCTATAAACCAGAAGATTTTCTAGCTCCCAATGCTGAGTCACTGAATGGGTGACGATTTCTTTCATCACTGTTGAAGAAATAGTGATGGACAGTTCTTCCTGGTAGCTCCTAGTAAACTATGATAATTGATAGAATGTAATCACATATAAATAAGAATGGTTTGCCACCCGTCAATAAGAAATAAAGACAAATGCATCCCTGTTGTTGTAAATGGCAGTAGACTGCAAAAATGCAGCTTGTGATGTTATGGCATTGTGAGGATGAAACTATCCTGGATAGTACAGTCTTGGGTTGAACTAGCATCTCTTCAACTCCAGCTGGGAGACAATAGGCAAACAGGGAATCCTGGAGTATCATATACTTGGCAATGAGCTATGCTGTTAAGCGAATGTATTTTTGCATTTTTCCAAGAGAATTTAATTTCCAAATGATTTTATTTTTTTAGGGTGAGTATTAAAATAAGCTTGAGTAAAGAGACTGTGTTTTAATCACCTTATCACAGTTGGGAGTTAAACTCTTAGCTGTATGTTCTGTAATTAATAGGTGATGAAGTTTCTTAAAGAGAAACGTCTATCAATTTGCATCAACTCTTCCAATTACTTCATCCCATCGCATGCATCCCTCCTCTTGTGAGGGCCTGTTGTATGACCACCTGGTTTTCTGTTGGATGAACTGTCACTGTTTAGATCTCACCATTTTTATACTTCTCACTAGATACTGGCTAGATCCAGAGTAACTTCAATTGCTCACATTCTCTCTTTGAGTTACTTGGGAATTACACTGATGTGACTGACAACAGATTTTGACCAACTGTGGTGAAACTTTGATAAAGAGCCATCAGGTTTCTTCTTTGATGAAGCCTATACCATGAGATTTCTATTATAACCTCGTTTGCTCTCTGCTGGAACTCTCTCTGTTAGAGCTCTTTATAGTAGATGGTTTTCTTTCCATTTTTTTTTAACTTTCCCCTACTTCATGGTCTTCTGTAGAGCTCTTAAATCTTTCATAGCAACATGTAAGAAAGATACTTCCTGGGCCATGAAGACCAGTCCCTTGCTATTTTGTAACTTTTCATACAGCAGACAATATTAAAGAAAAACAAAGTAAAGAGATTTCAGTAGGAGGGTGAGACACTTCGCTCTCAACACTGGTTTTATTAGAAGCTGATTCAAATCAGTAATAAAGCTATTTATAGTCCAGAAAGTCAGGGCTCCTGTCCTTTTACCCTCAGATGTACCATAGCCTTAGTATATGTTGCCATAGAGTCAGACCAATGATCATTGAAGATGGATGGTCTTTGCACTGTGGGAATGACAAGTTTATAGGACTCTAAAAGCACGGGTAGGTTGGAGCTCAGCCTAAAGTTTTTTAAGACCCTCAGTTCATTGTATTTATTCATATGGAAAATAAGGGAGGTTTCAGTTCATATGTAATTTTCTTGGAAGCAGTTCAGTCATCAGAGGCAGATTTTGTCTCTGTTGATTTTTGTCACCGTGGTCATTTCTAAGGAATGGTATTTCACATTATCAGTTCAAGAGTCTAGATTCTTTCAGGATACTGAAAAATTAAACTCCTTTTATTCATTACTTGATTAAAAGTAGAAGAGGTCTTTTTTTTTTTTTAAATAAATCAGATGTTCAGGGATAAGGACACATTCAGAGTGTCTTCATACCTATGGCCAGGCTGTTAGGTAGCCAAATTATAGTGTTTTAGATATTTAAAGTAGGTTGTTAGACACTTTATATAGGGCCAGCATTAGGGAACTTCAGTATTTACTGCATAGGATCAAACACAGGATAAAGGAGTGCTTTTGATAATTTGTAAAATAAATTATAATAGACAAGATAACAACTTGGCTAAATATTAACCACTTTTCTCCTTGCTGTTTGAGATTCATGCATCCACAAGCAGCGTAAAAAATTTGTAACTGTACAGTCCATCTTTTCTTGGCCTTACAAGTGAGGCAGCACCTATTTTTTTGTTCCTATTGAATGGATTCACACAATCCCTCAGCCCTCTCCAGCTCCATGCTCAGGGCTTCTTGCAGACCCCTGCTTTCTGGTCCTCCACTTTCTATCCTTAGACGAGGCAGCATGGCAAGGTGAGCCGGGAGATGAGCAGGATAGCTAGGCTGTCTCACAGTGACCAACCAAGAGAAGTATTGATGGTGACCAGGGTCAGCCAACAGCCCCAGTCTCCAGATAGGTCTACAGTGATGGGGCAGGCTGCAGCTAAAGCCAGGAAGTCAATCAGTAGCTCAGAGTCTGGATCAACCCAGGTGCCAGGCACAGGCATGGCAGCAATGTAAGCTCAGCTCTGGAGCCAAGGTGGGAGGCTTGCTTGTGTCTGCTGCCTTGTGCTGGAGCCAGTCACTGCAATCCAGCTGGTGATGGAAAAGTAGAAAGGGACTGCAGACCCTCAAAAACTGTTATCTCAAACCACATGGCATTATACTGACAGTCTGTGCCTGTTTGAGATGGTTTTCAACGCTGGCACATGTTCCTGTTCACTGCTCGGAATATACAGTGGTATTCTTAGTTATTTTCAACTTAGTTAATTATTCTTTACTTTGGCCCTCTCCATTTTTTTATGGCCCTCTCACAGAAGTGTGAGAACAAGGCTTGAGACCTGGCTTTATAAGAAACAGTTTCACAGAATTGAGATGCTTTATTTTCAGCAAATTCTGGTGAAATAAAAATAAGTTCACAGCAAATTAGAGGTAACCTTCCTCATCACCAGTGAGTTGGCAGTCACATCAAGTCAGATGATTGGTTTTCCTTTTTTTAATCTTACTTGAAAGATTTGAAAGATACAGCTAAGACAGTAGTACCTGGAGGGTTTGGAATATGGTCAGGAAACGTTTTATAATAAGAATAAGCCCTCGTTGATTAATGAGAGAGGCAACGTGGGTGTGAGGGTGGGGGCTTGGAGCATGGCGAGTTCCCAGCTGGAGTGCTGGTGCTGGGAGTGGCGACTCTCAGACTTCAGCTGTGGGGTGGAAACACATTGTCATGTGTCTTGGATAAAAGGGTCTGCAGCAAGATTTGGTAGAGTTCTTCAACTGCTAAGATGCCAAAATTCTTTAGTGCCTGCACAGTGATTTTATGATGTTCTGGTTTTTCATGAGCATGCTGAGCACAACAGCTTTTGGAGAATATTTCCCGTTAGATCTCTGTTGACCATAGTGACAAAAATAGCATTTGATCATCTCTAGCCCTGAAAACCAATCTTCCCATTTAAAGGGGTCTCATGCATCATGACAATTATTCACCAAATTCCTTTTTACAGAGCTTTTAGTCTGTTAAGACCAGGAACAGTAATGGGGTCTCATTGGAAGTGGCCTTAATTTCACCATAGATCTTTATATTTGCGTTAGTGTGAAGCCAGAAATGAACCAGTGATGTCTCTAAGTAAGCCATAAAGCCATTGTCACTGGAGAAGTAAATGATGTTTATTAGCTTGATCTTTCGCATGAAATATGACTTCCTTTGCCTTTTTCTGTCATTTGGTTAATACAGTTTTCTTCAGCCTCCAAAACCACTTTCGTCACTCAGCACAATGCGGGATGGGAACTGGAGAGACGGCTGCTATTGATGAAAGATACCCATCAACAGTGGAAAATAATGTGGATTTCATTACCCAGCTGGCTGGGTAACAATGATTTGGGAAAGGAGGGTCATACAGTATTATTTCCCCTAGGATTTTAATATGTAACCATCCATAATGCAATGTCATTTTTAAAAAATGAACATCTTATCGAACACTAAATATTGCACTTAATCAGTTACCTGAACAGCTGCATTGTTATCAAACTAACAATGACAGTGTTGGCATTTGGAACTGAAGAAAGTTCCAGAATATTTCCTTGGAAAGAACTAGGAGATAATGCTTTTGGGCAGCTCTGCCATACTGAAATTCTAAGTTAATTTATTCAGTGTAAAGTCATCATGCATTTTATTTTGAATTTGGGGGGACTTATGTATGTGCTTGAATTTTTTTCTAGTGTTTCCAGTACGTTTTATTTTGTATACTTAAGTTCATTTAAACTTGCCTGAACCTTGAACAGCAGAGAGATAATTTAACTTTTCTGTGCCATAAATAATATTTTTGGGGTAATGTACTTTTTTAGCGCTAGGAGCATATCTTACAAAATGGTACCATTGACAATACAATGCAGTATATTTATGTTGCAGAAGCACAAAAAAAAAGTAGCGTTCATTGGAAATTACCATCCAGCTGGGTCAGCATGGTTTTGTTGGTCTTTCACCATTTGTTCAATTGTTAATTTATTGTCATAGTGTTTTGTATTTAAAACGGCAGCAAAAGTCACATTGCACTTACAAAGTGATCTCTAAAACTACAGTTGATTTTCAGTACTTTATTACAAAAGAATTAAATAGTAACGTTTTATTAACAGTTGCTTATGAAAAATGAGTTTTAATGCAAATAAATTTTTTGATAGATCTTTTACAAAATCCAATTGCACTAATCAATGCTTTCTTATAATGGCATATGACTTAATATTTGATTACAACTGTGTATACTGCTGTTTTGGAATGTTTCAGAAATAAAGAATCTATTTCAGCAGTAAGGCAGCTCTTGAGTGTGCAGTGTAAACATTGTCAGAATTTAGCAACTGACATCTAGTTAGCTGCTAAAGTTTTTATTAGTATTTATAAAGGTTATGCTGGGTTTTTGCAAATAGTAACTAAGTAACTTCAGCTGAAAATTTCTGGGTTTTTTTAATTGTGTTATGAAGCCATAGTATGCATTGAAGACATGTATTATTTTTTAATCTTATTATGATCTTAAGATTTTTTTTTTCAGTTCAGTGTTCAGATTCTGCAAGTGCAAATATGACTTGCAGTGGGAAGCAGATTGTGTACCAAGTGACTCTTTCGCTGTGGCTCTGAATTCCTCTCAGTTTTGCTCTGAATTTGCTCAGGGACCTGCTTTTCTTAAATGGGCAAGCTAAAATAAAAAACAAAGGAGAAGCATTTAGTGGTGAGTAAAACCTTCATTACACAGAGAAGTGGTTGTATGGTAGTGCAGTAGTATCCCTGCACAGCATGACATTGTTTAACAGACATACATAAACATTTTTTCACGTTAGTTCTTTTAATCCAATTAAAATCCATTTTATCAAAAAAAAAAAAAAAAAAAGCAGAACTGTTGAAGAGGGTATCAATAAATATTCCAATGAGGAAATTATCTCTACACAGGTAAGTACACCAACAGGAGTGTCCCAAACTTATCTTGTTCATAAGAAGCTTTCATTGGAAGAAATTACTGCTGGTTAAAGCAATCAGTTGTTTGTGGACAAACTGTTGTCTTGAACATTTATCTCGCTTTCAGACTGATTGTGGTGGGGGTGCAGAGCCAGCTTGGGAGGGTGCTTTGATATTTGCCTGTGACAAGGAGGGCTGCAGAACCTCCCAGATTAATAAGCTGTCATGGCGTCTGTTGCTAGGGAACCAGCGCTATCTATGTCAGGAAAGATGGCTGGAGACCAGTGGCGATGATTAGCTTCTGCTCATTGCTGCCCATGCCAGCCCTGGTCAGAGCTGTCTCTTCACTCTGTTCCCTAGCACCAAGATTTTATCTGTTTTCCTCTATTATCTGGGACACCTCAGCTACAGTACTCTCAACTTGAGAAATCGGTTGCAACTGTTGGAGGTAATACCGGGTTGTACACAGGAGGGCAGTATATACTTTGAAAATGTTTTCTTTTTGGTAGTTAAAGCTCTTCTATTTTCCAGGCTCTTGGTTTAAACCCAGTGCATATGTTTCTTTCCAGTGTTGTTTATGTATGATGCCAACATGTAAAAGGAAGGTGCCCAACTGCTTGTGATTTGCATTTTTATATTTCACACTACAAAATATGTCTTGAACTGGAGAGTCAAGCATTTTGGATATAATGAGCTCTTTGAGAAGATGCCACTGTTTTCCCCTTTTTAATTGTCCTGTTCCTTGCAATACATTATGTCAGGATTTGGTAACCTTACAACTTTACTGTTCTAAGTGTTTTTGTCAAGTACCTGTCACATTGGATGCCATCAAACTTCAGAAGGAAACCCAAGGTGTGAGCAGCTTGATCACTCAAAAGAGTTGAGAGAATGACACTGGTTTTCAACCACAGGCTGTGGTACTGCTGCTGTTTGCCTGTTGTTGGTGGAGCTGGCTATCTCCCCTGACATTAGCATCAATGAACTAGGTACAACTGCACAGTGTCACGTACTTCACTGAAGTGTTACTAGGGGCAAACCATGTGGAATATGCAACACAAAAGCACCTCTGTCATGCTTAATTTTGTGAGAGGCAGAATCTCCTCCAGGGCAATGGGAAACAGCAAGACCACTCAGTTATTTTTAAAAATAAAGACTCAAACTTACTTTTCACAACCAAAACTTCATTCTAAGTGTAAGGGAACATTTGAGAACTCTGTCTGTGCCCCCTCTTTGGTGGTTCTCTTTTGGTCCATGATTGCAGATACCACTTCTGTCTTCTTATTGCTGCATCCCAAAGATTGCCTGCCTCCTTCTGTTGAAACTGTAGTTGGGCTCAGCTCTTCAGCTGATGGCAGAGTCATGACTCTCAACCTTTTTCTTTAAGGTTTTTTCCCCCTCCCTTTTTAGTCACTGGGGTAAAACCTCTACATTTCCAGCCATTCAGCCCCATAAATGTCTTTGTCTCTTCTAGAACCTAATATTCTGGGTAAGTCAAAGGCCTGCATGCATAATAAATTTCCGTAATAATTTTCCTTTCTCATCGCTACAGCTAGTGCATTCATCCATTACCTCCTCACCTGAAGTCATCTTTGGATTTGTACTGTCTTCAGCATGAGATCTGCCAAACTAAAACTATAAGATCATTTTCCTCTCTCCCTGCTTTCACCATGTTGCTGCTTTGACCACTTCTTGTGTATCACTACTGATTTCCCCCTCTCTGTGGAATACAGTTTAAAAGATTATGAGCTTGTACTCTTTTACAAAGCCATGGACAATGTCCTATCCCTTTACTAGTTTCTTACTGAGTGGATGGATTCCCATATCCATGATGTCAGCCTGCATTGTGCCTGTTGCAAGCAAAGCACCTCCTAGTTCCCTTCCATGTTGTCCCTTACTGTGGGGAAAGTCCCTCACAAACATAAGGTCTCCATTTTTGTTTGTCTGCATATCCTTCCTTAAAAGCTTTTTCTTTTGTACAGTACCACTCAAAGCAGGACAACAGTGTCTTCTTACTGCTCTTGAGTCCTTTAATAGATGCTGTCTCATCAATTTTCCTTTCTCTGATTGATGATTTTTGCTGTACCTAAGTTGCAAGTTGTTGGAGACATGGATTCCTGTATTTTTCCTTTGTGCTTGCACACCATGAAGCCCAGTGGGATCTCAGGCCTGACATTACAATGTCTGTATGCTAACACAAATACTAAAATGAGCATCTTCATATGGAAAACACTATTTAAATATCTACTATGAATGGCGGATGGAGTTTCGTACTTAAAAATAATTGGGGCAGTAACACTGTTAAAAACAGGTTTGTGGTGTTTAATCCTCAGGCATGGCTTACCAGTTGAGAAATTCTGGATAAAAAAGGAAATTGCTAAGCCTGGATGACTTTCCCTGTCACTGTTGTGGTGAAAAGGGTATGTCCAAGCTGGTCTGGTCTAGTTTTCTTATTCCCAGCTGACCAACCCATCTGCTTAGCCATCTTTTTCCCATTGTCTACAATTCTAGCTCTTGTGTTCCCTGGATTCCCACCTTTCTTGTAACCTCTCTCAGTGGTTACACATACTCTTGTGGCTGGTGTGGTTCCCAACCATCCACCTGCAGATCCCACCCAGTTATTCTGCTCCTTGCTCACCAGCCTGGGAAGCAAGTCCTCAGTGCATCTGTCTGTTGGGACTTTCAGCTGTTACCTGGCAAGGTAAGCAGTTATACTTTATCTGAATTAATGACAACGGAAGGGACATTTGAGGCATGAAGAGATGCTCATAGATCTGAGAAGGTAGTAATTAATGCCAGAGTCAGTGACGCCTTAGTAGGGTCACACCTCTACTGTCTGATCTGACCAGCCTGCCCATTAGTTCCAAGTGCAATTCAAGGGATTAGCTTTGACCTAAAGAGGCCCAAGAGATTATATTTCTACATGTGCAGTTCAGCAACACTTTTTACGAAGCATCTCATGAAAGGAAGTGGGGAGATCAGATAGATAGGTTCATTCTTGAAGCTTCATTCCGCTTTTATATAAGCCAAGCATTTTGGTGGCGTTGGTATTACAATCCTTTACCCATAAACAAAATAATACTTAAAAAAAAAAAAAGGTATTATGAGTCCTTTGGATTTTGGCATACTCTTTATGGCATTTTCATGATTGCACTGCTGAAGGCTTGGCAATACCAAGCAGCACATTGTGGTAGCCTGTTTTAAGCATCCTGAGCCCATAAGGGGAAAGGGGAGAATGGGAAGGTCAGAAGTTTAGAAGCCGTAGTATGAAACCTATTGTAGCTGCCATTTTCTGAACAGTAGCTCTATATTTTGAAATGTCATTATGACACTTTTTTGCAGATCTCATCACTTTTTGGTCATAACTAGCTCATATGGCTCTCCAATCTGTTTAAGTGCATGTGTAAATACGTGCTAGTTTCTTTGCATGTATTCCATCCTGCATGGAGGTTTTAATAATTTGGGAATATTAAGTGGCAAGACAGGGTACTTTGAGCATGGAATTAGCTGAAAACTGGTGCATAGTTTCTGGGTCAGATTTAACTCTTTGCTTTACCATGGTAAGTCTCTTGAACCATGCATGTTTATGGCCATCTCATCTTGCACTGTGACTGTGACTTTAGCAGCTTTTATGCCTCATTGAAAGAAGGTGGACCAGTGCAGTGATGTTTGTGACTACAAATAGATGGGGTAGCTGGGAAGACAATATTTTTTTTGAGTTTTATAGGTACAGTGACAAAGAACATACTTGCCTAGATCTGGAGATGTGAATGGTACATTCTTACTTTGTGGGGTTTTTTTAAAGTGCTAAATATATTTCTTAATTCATGCATTACCTTGAGCAGAGTATGAAATTACAGCAGGCAGTTACATACATATAAAAGCAACTGGTAGTCTTGTCTTTCACTGGCTCATGTAGAAAATGGGTAGATATATAGATTGGGCTCTCTGAACCATGTTGAGAAGTTTGGACAATGAATGATGGTTGAACTTCAAATTTTCTGCAGAGAAATACTTTAAAAGTTAATCTCTTCTATGGACTTCTTGACTTTTTAGAGGTGGAGAAAAGCTTAGTTTCTGATACAGTCAAAAGATGCGTACAATTCCCAGATGCAGCTATCAAAATTATATCAAACTGCAGGTAGATAGACAATAGATAACATTCAAAGGCCATAAAGTGACTCTTACTTGAAGAAAAATGCGACAAATATATACAAAATGAAGGCGACTGTCACTGCCTTTCCTCTCTCGTTAGCTGTTTGGCGATGCAGTATTGTATTCAGTCCTCTTAACGTAGAGGGGCTGGACATCTGAAACCAATTGAGCCACGTAAGTTGCTCTTGTCGTTGGACAGAAAATCACCCTTGTGGCTCTTACACATGTAGGAGTAGACTTCGCCATGTGGTGTGGAACTGCAGCAGCCCTGATGCTTCCCAGGAGCTCAGTGCCCGCTGCACATGGGGTACCCAGATGCACAGCTATTGCTGCCCACTACTCTCTGTGGAGGTACCAGGGAGCAGATGTTCCTTTGTTTGCCAAGGTGGAGTGCTTAAAAGAGGCTAATTACTGGGGCAGAGTCCAACTAGACTATGATACTCAAACTTGTTGGTTTTGTTCTCTAAGCATAGCCAGAAGATAATGTTTTGTCTTTTCAGACACAGTCTTTCTGCTCTGTAGAGCCCTTTCCCTATATTTATGCATGTAGTGTTATATTTTTCTATTGTGACTAATTTGAGTTAAAGGAATGAAAATAACCTTTCTTCTTTGTTAAAAAATGAAAACAATATTTCTTCTTTGTTTCTGTTCATTTATCCCTTGCCCCTGAGATTTCTGTCATTCCCCTAAAAAAATCGAGTATTATTCTTTTGTCCTTATGGTCAGACCTATAGAAAGAATAAGCCTGCAGCCAAATTCCCAAACTGAGCTCTGGCAATCCAGCCAACTTTCATACTTTGCAATCTGCACACAGATGTTACCAAAAAAAGGTATATTATCTGTATCCAAGACTGAACTTTTCAACAGTAGAAGCAGCAGAAAACATGATGTGGATGTCAACTACAATACACCCAAACTGGATTATTTGGAACCATTTTCTTTCAATAATAGAGGAGATACTGATACGTTTCTCCACTTTGCTTTTCAGCCCTTCCTACAGCAGGTTCTAATAGCCTAATTTTTGGATACTCGTAATAAGTGCTTTTTTATTTCTGATTATGAATTTCACTGAGCCAATAAAAATGGTGAATCCACTTTCAGCAAAATGTTTAGTGACTGCTGACCTCTTTAGGAGACTTAATGCTGTTTCTAAAACTAAGGTATCCTAATGCCAGCATCGGCATATAATCCATTTTCTTTATATGATGTTGCTTATTTCCCATTCAGTTCCATGAAGTGTAAATAATTGAAGTAAAAGTTGAAGAACTACGAAGAAAATTCAATTTAGAAAACGTGGGGTTTTTTAAGCCAAAAAGAAATCATAAAAATGTGGTTTGATTTAATCCATGTTTTTCTAGGCAGTCACTAACTGCACTGAGCTATGCAACACTGATTACATATACATACACAGCAGCGAAGAATACACCTATCAAGGCCATGAACAGCCAGTTTCTCCAGGAGAACACTGTGGGAAACGATGTCAAATGGTTTCTTTAAGTCCAAAGAGAAAATGTCCACAGCCTTTGCCTCATCAACCAGGTGGGTCACCTTATCATAGAAGGAGATCAGCTTGGTCAAGGAGGACCTGTCCTTCATGAATCCATGCTGACTGGGCCTGATCCCTCCATTTTTCCACATGTGCTTTGTGATCTCACTTAGGATCATGGGCTCCATGTTCTTCCCTGGCACTGAGGTCAGCTGACAGGCCTGTAGTTTCCAGGATCTTCCTTCCTGCCCTTTTTATAGTGAGGCATCATGTTGCCAACCTCCAATCCTCTGGGACCTGTGCATTAGGCCGGGACTGCTGATAGATGATGGAGAGTGGCTCAGCAAGCTCTTCTGCAGCTCCTTCAGCACTCTTGGGTGTAACCCATCTGGCCCCATAGACTTATGTACATCTAAGTGGAGCAGGAGGTCACTAACCATTTCTTCCTGAGTTATGGGGACTTCAATCAGCTCCCAATCTCTGCCATCCGACTCAGGGAACTGAGTACCCTGAGGATGGCTGGTGTGACTATTAAAGGCTGAGGCAAAGGCAGCATTAAGTAACTCAGCCTTTTCCTCATCTGCAGTCACTAGGCTTCCCCAGTATCCAGTAGAGGATGGAGGTTCTTCTTGGCCCTCCTTTTGTTGCTAATATATTTGTAAGAGTACTTTTTATTATCTTTTATGGTAGTGGCCAGATTTAGTTTCATCTGTGCCTTCACCTTTCTAAATTTCTCTCTACATAACCTAACAACATCCTTGTACTTTTCATGGGGTGACAGTCCCTTCTTCCACAGGAGATAAATTCTCTTTCTTTTTCCTGACTTCAAGCAATATCTTTCTGATCTTTTCAATTGATGCAAAACAGCATCAATGTTATAGAATGGGACCTATTTCAATTTATAGATACAGCTGCTTGGTTGCATGCAGATGGGCTTGACTCCTTTTAGGTATGCTCTCATCAGATTCACGTAGGTGAAGTCTGATCCAGAAGCTATGCAAAGTGTTAGTGGAGCTTATCTTTCTTCCCAAGATATCTTATTACTTTGGCTACAGTCTCATGTAGATGGAGATCTGCAGTTGGGTAGAAGGAGATCATGCATCTGCCTTACCTAGTTCAGTACTATCAGTCCTGTAGCTGATAGCTCATAACAAATCTGTGGCTTTGTTATCCAGTCCTACGGTTTGTTAGCACACTACTGAGTGATGCTTTTTGATGAAGAGCAAAATGTATTTATGCAGTCTTACATTATGGGCATGTTTTTCTGGAGCACTTGCAACTCCCATTAGAATCGTAGAATGGTTTAAGTTGGAAAGGACCTTAAGATCATCCAGTTCCAACCTCCCTGCCATGGGCAGGGACACCTCCCACTAGACCAGGTTGCTCAAAGCCCCATCCAGCCTGGCCTTGAACACTTCCAGGGATGGGGCATTCAGAACTTCCCTGGGCAACTTCTTCCCATGCCTCACCACTCTCACTGAAAAGAACTGTGTCTAGCTCAAGCGGTAAAACTTTTAGCACCTTTGAAATTAGACACTGGGCAAATTTTATCTTCCTGATATTCTTTTACTGAAGTCTCATTTAAACTGAGGTTTCATTATTGTATTTTCACAGGGCAATATCTTAGAGTCTGTTTCTGAAAGCAGTGTATACATTGCCATTGAGCAAAAATGGCTTGGAATGAAATTTACTGTCTGGACATGGATATTCTGTATTTTTGTGGATTTCCAAACTTGATGTGCAGAACATTCTGTTAAAAATAATGGTTTAGCTTGTTTTGAATTGTCGACGATATATTTTCCAAAGGAAACAGGAAGAAAAATGCTATTTACTTAACAAGCTATTCCAGGCAATTGGAAAGATAGTATTCCCTGGCACCCAATTGCTTTATACAGAATTGAGTGTAAATACAAATATTGATTACAAAGTCTCAGGTATTCATAAAAGTCCATGTTAACTATATAATACAGCACAGCAAAAACTACACCCAAGGGGCATTTATGTAATGGAGGACTCCATCGTGGTAAGTCTTAAGAGTATTCCCAAGAGTAGGTTTATCGCCTCCATATAGACTAAACCAACAGCTTGCTCAAGAAATTCATGTCTTACTCCAAAATATAAATCACAGGTGCTTGTCGGGTTTACATAAGCACAGTATACTTCCAAGAAAGAAATGGAGATGTGGAAATCTTGGAGCGTTTCAGCAGTGTTTTGGAGCATAAACTGCTGAAAAGAGCTTTGTTTCCTTTTGCATTATTTTGTAGCCTCACTCAATATCCTGTCTACTTTATATCCTCACTGTGAACAATATATGATAAGATGAAAGGCAGTTTACATAAAAGAAGGCCATCTCCTTGAAGAGAACTTATAAAGTGCATCTCCTGTATATTCCTTTAATCCTTTGTGAAGCAGTGAACTGCAGTTTTGCCCTCCGTTTTGAAACTTTTCCTTAGTTCTACAGAGCAGATAAATTTGTTGTGAAATAGCTGCTTTTTTTTTTTTTTTTTTGCTTTCCTGTGGGAGAGAAAAGATACAGGAAAAACTGTCTCCTGGCATGTGTTAGCCTACTGACAAAATCACAAAGCAGTGAAAATGAACGTATTTTCTAAAAACCTCTGTACTTCCACAAAGCAAGCCTGACATGCCCACACTTGCATAATGGCATTAAATGTTTGTGCTGTGGTAGTGTCTGGGGGCTGGAAGAAAGTTGGATTCTACACAATAAAACCAAAAAGCCTTGTCCGAAGCAGCTGCAGTCTAGGTGAGGGCATTGCCTGAGCTCTGTTTTTGTACCTTGTTGTAAGAATAAAGCTCTTTCAGCTGCAAGAGGATTGCAGAACCAATTCTGAGACAGGAGCAAATAGCCAGGACAGTAAACTGGAAATTAGAAAACCTGGCTTGTCTTCCCCAAACATTTTCTGTAGGGCTGATCATTTCTATGTTCTTTCCTAACCAAACTTCTGCTTAAATGGTCCTTGCTTTAACGAATTTACCATGTACACATAAAGCCTAGTATAACATAGTTATTGTTTAGGTTTTATGAGAACTACAGTGAAGCAAATAATAATTTCTGATGCTGTTGAACACAGGTAACTACTTAGCAATAAAGAAAAGCAGTGAAATAATAGAACTTTCTAATTCACATTTGAAAAAAGATACCTGTGCAGACATATATGGTGGAGATGGGATTATTTCGTGCTATCGATGCATTTAGTTAATGAGCAAAGGGTCTGTTGCAAGTTTAGTTTTGTTCTTTATTCTGTAGGCTAATGAAGATTTTGCATCTTCATGTCATTCAACAAAATAGGACAGACCCAAGTGGAAGGAAAGGGGAGAAAGAGAATCAGAAATGAAGCTAATTAATGGGAATATTACTTGTTTGAAGACAAGGAGGCTTCCCCAGCAGGCACTGATCCATGATGTGCACCAACAGTCTGTGTTTTCCTCACTAGCTTCAAATCCCAGCACAAGAAAGGGTATTTAAAGCAACCCCTCTGTTTGTTCACTCCCCTTTCCAAGCCCTTTATGTTTTTATGTTGTTGGCTTAAGTGCCTGTTTCTGAGAAGAAATGGCTTTTCAGTCTTCTGTAGCAACAATAAGAGCTTCCAAAGTCATTTTCTACAGGGAGAAAAGTAAAAACTATTCCCTGAACAATGAGAACCAGTATGGATGGGGCAGGAACTTGATATTTTTTTACCTTACAAGCCATATTTTTATTTTTTTTTTTTTTTTTAGCTTTTTTCATTTTATCATTTTAAAATCTAATAGAAAAGCAACAACTGTGAGCCAATTTATTGGCCCTATGCTATTTCCTTTGTGCTGTAAACAGAGAGGTATCTTAAAAGATCTCCAGAGACCTTAAAAGTCCTATAAATTGTACTATATATCTCATCCTTATGTCACACATACTGATTCTTACCTAGAAGGTCAATGGACTTTCCTGGGATGTTCCAGAGACAAGATGATATAGATACGATATAGATATAGATAGTTCAGATAGCAGAACTTTTTTGTCTAGAATGAGGAGAATTAGTGTCCTTTAATGTCCAGTCTTATATATGCCAGCTGCTAATCCAGCTGTCAAGATTGGGGAAAGGAGAGAGGATGGCAGAAAACTGAGAGAATTGTGGTTCATCTGTGTTTATTATTATATTACGGTGGTTCACAAGTGTAATAGTGAGCCAGAGCGTCTGGGCTAGGATGCTTAATGTTCTGATATTGGTTGTGCATGCACTTTCCATCACAAACCAAACACTTCTGTATTTTCCTGTGTGGTCTTCCAATGACTGTAAACAAAATTACTGTTCTGTTTTCTGATGTTCGGTGCAGTGTTTCTGCAGAATCAGGCCTCTTGTACAGCCGCTGTGCACATGGCATTGGTAAGGAGGTAAAACTGGGTCGAATCAAGAACAAGCCCCTGCCTTGAAGAGCTTAAGAGTCTGAAAAGTAAGGAAAACCCAACATAATAGGAAACAAAACAAGCCATACTTTTTATAGCGCAGTTCAGATATGTTTTAGATTGTATATACTTGAAAGGGAAATGTCTCTGGTGACTTTCTTTGGCATCCTCTTTATTTTGGGTTTACCACAGAAGCTGGTCTTGAAGTAATAGTTCTGAGATCAAGGACTCTGAGCCAGCAACCACACGACTGTGGTCATCCGTGAGCTGGTGCTGACCCCTTAAAAGGGAAAGAAAGAGCAAGATTGATATCATCTATGATGACTTAAAAAACAGAAAAGGAAAAGGAATATGATGCTGTTAACTGATGTTTTAAAATCTTGTGACGTGTTTTTTTTTCCTAGCATGTGAGCTTCTATCCTGCCTGGGCTCTTAACCACTTCTAAGCTGTTCCAACAGGGAAGCTTCTATTCTTTGTCTAAATTTGCATCAGCAGAGACTGCATGAGCAGAGATTAAGTCTGAGCCTGGTGAAAGCCCATGAAAGAAAAGCTCTCCATGAAGAAGTGTAGGAACAAATCTGATTGTGGAGGTGGATGCCTACATAATACAATATGTGATGCCTACCTTTGATGTTCCCGTCACCCTAGGAGGTAGTCCAAAATCCTAAGTAAAATAAGGAAGCATCCTAACTGCTAAGGGAGAGAGAAACACCTCAGAGGAGTGCTCCCATTAGGGCTAACTAATAAAAAATGCTAATTAAATCCTTCCCCTTTTCTAGACTGGAGGTGCATGAGTTAAGTCTGCAACAGAGATGACTCTGCTCACTTGGGATTCACAACCACAAATCCTCTAATGAGGTTTGACACCCACATATGTTCTTTGAAGCTATGTTTATGCTGCTAATTAAAAAGGGGCCATGAGCCAAACCCTGACCTCAAAGCCAATTGGCACAAACTGGCTCATGGCTACACAGCCAAGGGTAGCTCCCTCTGGAACAAAATTGATCTTGGACGGAGTTACCTGAAGCAGTCTGAAAGGGAGCCAGTGTGTGACTAACATTTAAATACTGTGGATTACTCGTGGGCTTGCTTCTTAGCCTAAATTCCTAGCTCTCTTTTTTAGCGGTAAAGGTGTGCCTTGTGAGAACTGGGCAGGGCTTCAATCTTAAAAGCCTCCAAGATAGTAACCCTCTATATAGCTATCGATGGCTGTAATGCTTCCTGAAGAAGCAGTAGACCTGGTTTCTAGGATGTCACAGCTCATATCCCAGGGGAGTAACACTGTCATGAAATTCCCTCATTGGACTGGACAGAAAAGACTTAACGGAAACTTTGGGCAGAGAGAGGACACAAGTTGCTGCATAACTTTGAATACTAGTGGTTAAGGGAAAGGAACACCGAACACCGTGTTGGTTTTGTTTGCTTGTTTATTTTTCTCCTGGGACTATTTCAGTGGTTTAGATGTAATGGTTCTTAAATACAGGAATTCCCTTGTAGTTTAAATGACTACAGATACTTTTATTGGCTCTATTTCAAAAAAAAAAAAAAAAAATCTTGGAAAAATTACCATGTATGCTACTGTAAAGCTGTCATGACAAATGTAGGTACAAGATGTGTACAAGATGTAGATGTAGGCTGTATATATTATCAGAGAAAGGATCATGTTCTGCAGGAGCATCTGAAAAGCATCTGTTGTAATAGCCTTTTTGACTGCTACTTTCCTGGAAGCAGCTGCAGCTGTTAGATGTACTCAGCATAGTAAACCTTCATGCAGATGTTTGTTACTTACTAACATCAGCAGACAGAACCTGTGGTTTCTGTCTGGGGTTTTTTTCTGGACGTAGCTTACAAAAGTTGTAATTATTCCTTCCAAATATGACCAGAGAGGGAAGATCATGGAAGGGAAAATTAGCAGTCTTAAACCCTTATATTAATTACTTCAGTGTTTTGTTGCTATACTTAAAGCCATATGCCAAATGAACATTTTCCACAAAGGTTTGTGCTCAGTTTTCAGAGGCTTTCAGCATGCATTGGTTTTGAAGGGTTTCCAGAAAAAAACGTCTGCAGTTTCTGTGTCCTGACAGAAATCAGGGAACGTTTTGCTACCTGAAATGATGCAGAGTCTCCTCTGGATCTAAATCAGGCCTAATGTAGAATCATAGAATGGTTAGGGTTGGATAGGACCTGAAGATCATCTGGTTCCAACCTCCTTCCTGCCATGGGTAGGGATACATGTAATTGAACTGTTGCTGTTTGTCATCTAGCATAATCCCAGTTCTCTCTTCTGAACAGAGCTGTGCGTCAGCCAGAATACCAGTTGAATGTTTCAACAGCCCAAAGAATAAGGGAAGTGAAAAGGTTTTCTTTTTCTTCTCCATGGTTCCAAACCCACCAGCAACAGGCACTGCTAGGATATCAGGAAACTTTCTATTTCTGCAAAGTAGAAGTTTCACAAGAACATGGAATTAATGTTGCAACTTAAAATAGTATCCTGTGCAATATAATTACTTGGTTTCTAAGAAATTCCTGTTAGGATTAAATAAATAGAAACTGTATCTACATTTCTCACCACCCTAGAGCCTCCAGTGTCTAGGTACCTTTCATAAATGGCTCAGGCTTTTCCTTCCTGGGCAGGACTATACATACCGCACACAACATCACTGGAGTGGCAATTACGGAAGTGGTTGTGGAAGGGCATCTCTTCCCAGTAGAGTCCTCCAATTCAACTGATAGCATTCAATATAAGCCTTTAAGCTAATTTAAAGCAGGAGTACTACTCTGGTTTTGTTCGCTTGGCTTGGCTTGGTTTGGTTTGCTTTTATGACTCCATGCTGATTAAAATCTTTCCTGTTTTTTAGTTTACTCGCTTACCTCACCATTGACCTCTGTGTTTAACAGAATCTCTGGGAAGTCATCTAGTCATAATTTGAAGTGCTCAGGAGAGAGAAAGACATAAAATATCTTCCCTAATAAAGTTTTCTTTTGCTAATAGCCCTCCTCACTGGTAAAAATACATGCCTTGCTTCTCACTTCAGTAATGTAAAAATCATCCACCATCATCTAGATCATTTAGAAAAAGTAGTTCAGGGAGTTTTATATCCTATGTTAGTAACAAAGACAAGTTAATAAAAACCACAGGCTTACCGAGAAAGGTAGGAGGCAATACCTGGGGAACATGACTGTAAATGCCAGTCACTAGAAAGACAAAGAAGATGGGTGTCCAGCTTGATACGTTTGACTAGATTTTCTCAGTGGCAAGAAATGGTAAACTAGGAGCATCATCAGTTGCTGACTTTGTCATATGGCATGTCGTAGCATCTCAAACATTCTTTGCAGTATTAAACTTCCGTAGTTCAAACTGTTTTATCAGATGCACGCAAACTAGATTTGCCAGTAACACGGGAAACTACCCTAAGGATATGTTTTTGAACATTTATTCAAGATATGTATTTTGAATGCTGTTTCAGCTTTCATTCTTAGATATTCCAGAAACACTATTGCTTTTGCTGGAAATGAGCAAGCCTCTTTAATCACGGCAGATGCCAGGGAAATGAACACTGTGAAAATAAAGTTGCAAAAATGTTTAGGGAGCTTGTACTCTGTGAAATGAACATTGAACAGACATTGTTTCACTACACACAGGGGACATGAAGTTCTGTTTTGAGGCCTCAGAAACAACATTACCTGTCTGATTATTTCAATAATAACTGCAATTGGAACCTGACTGAGAAAGCTCTTAAACAACAGTGATATCCCTCCTATTCAGGAAAGCATGAAAATAGGTGCCTACAATTAATTACAAGGTATATTAATTAAGAAGAACTTAATTACAGTTTCAGGATGGGCTGTTCTAAACCTGAAGAGGCAAAGAGCTCATGTGTTAATTTCCAGTTCTCAAATGTTTTAAAAATGGTACTTCTTAAAACCTGAGGACAGTTTTTTATCAGTTACATCCAGTTAATTCAGCAGACTTCAGTGAAGCTGCTCTTCTGAGGATCTTGTTCAGAGTATCTTAGTAATCCTAAAGATAAATATAATTTTCTAAGATGGAATTGGGACTCTGCATTAAGATGCCTCCTTTTCTATGTGTTTCTGTCCCAGAGAACCAAATACTCATGCTGTGAGAAAGCCTCAATATACTTTATTAACAGTGATTAGTTAAGCTTTTTAGCAGCCATTCAGAAGAGATCAGTGGATTTCTTGCCATTTTACAGAAGAGGTCAAAGGTACAGATGGTAATGTCCAAGTCTCATGGAAGTCTCATGACTTTCAGGCTTGTGCCAAGTGCTCTGCCTTCTGGAAAAGCTGCATTCACATCAGAGGTTGCCATAAATCACATGATGTCTACCTGTGAGCCTCTGCATAAGTCAAAAACCAATGTTCAATAAATGTTGGATTGTCTCTGGCAGGGGTGTTATACCAGCCCTCAGCTTTTTCAGCACTAAAAATAATTGTAGAGCATTTTTCTAGCAGTCCCAAATTTTCTTTGGCAAATATATGTCTGCTTAATCACATGCTGGCTTCATTTTGAGCCGTGAAAATGAATTTGGGAGTGGAAGTGCTACAACAGTGTGTAACTTCATTGCTGTACTGGAAAAAAGGGTGCCATGGGCCACTCCTGTGGCTCCTGTGTATGTGAATGCACATGGCTTTAAATCTTCATTCCACTTGGTGGCAAGATTGCAGATTTATACAGGCTAGGTCCTCATAATTATGCAGAGATGAGAAGGGCTGTAGAACACCTGGGTTTTTTTTTCTGACATTAGCTCTACTTTGTATATTATATGTTGCTAGTTAAGCGTGGAGAGAAAATGCATCACTGTGCATGTACAACCCAGCACAGCTGGGTCTGTTTTGTTCCTTGTTACTCTTACTGAACACAAAAAACCCTAAATGGGGACATTTGCACAGTTATCTAGAATACTGGAATATCTTCTCCCTTCCCTGGAGGAAATATAAATATATTAAAAGGTAAGTTCTAAAACCATTTTAAAACACAGACCTGAAAACTAAACCCTTTTTTACTTGAATGCCAAGAACCTGCTTGAACTTTTCTTTTGTCTTTTTTTTTTGTCCTATTGTGAGCAATAGAAACTTAATGATAATAAAATCATTATAGAAAATATACCATAAAATAAGATTTATATACTCTGAATAAATGCATAGGTCACCTACAATCTTCTTGTTCATTTTATGAAACATGTTTCTGAGAAAAATCTTTTGGGCCAAAAGCAGAATATTGTTTTTTGAAAGAAAAAAAAAATCTTGTTGGCATAAATTATTTCTTTTACATACCAGAACCTGGGTATTCAGTAAATCACCATCCCCAATTTTAAGTGCATTTTGAATGAAAGAGCAAGACTCTTGCAAGTTATCTTTTAACAGCTCAAGGGGAAAGCTCCCTCCCTTCCTTTCACACCAGCTATTCTTGACCACTAAATTGTCTTCCTGCTTCCTCCCTCTTAGATTTCATGTTTAAAGCTGCAGAAAGTTAAGATAAACAGGAGTTGTCACACTAACATATGACTCAGTAATATTGCAAAGCTTTGTTGGTTTGGGTTTTTTTTTCCTAGGACTAGGACTACTAGTGCTGCACGGGATAATTGTGGGGTCTTTTTAAAAAATACAAGCAGCTGTCTGTGGATGCTTTAATTAGAATTTATTTGCTCATAAGAGATCTTTAGAATCTTACTCTTTAAGTAGGTGGCTGTCATCTTTTACAGTCAGACAAGCTATACATGACTCTCAAATTTCATTACCTTCCTTACAACTTACATTTATGTGGTCTTTCAAATGATCCAAAAGCAGATATATATATATATATATGTATGTATGCCACCACAGAAGAGTGAGCAGTCTGTTGTTGGCAAAGTATAAAAGAAAAAAGGCCTAGTTTTATGATCCGTATCCCAGGATCTCAAATCTCCACTCAGAATAAACAGGAACTTTTAAAGCTTTGTGCGTGACACATACTTCCCAGAGCACTGGTAAACTACATTCGCATTTTGATTGCCCAGAGGATGGGAGGGAGAGTAAACATTCATGAGTTTGAAAGTTTTGATTCTGAGATAGTAGAATACTTTGCCACCTAAAGCTTCAAATACATATCTCCTTCTTCTTTGGATAAGTAAATGCCTAGTGGAGGGAAAATAAAAGCTATAGGGTTTGTAGGGTTGTGGTATTCCCCCAACCTCTATGGTTCTGAAAATGGTGAAATTTGCCCCAGTATATGTCTGCAGATCTTTCATATTCGGTGAAATAAATCACATTTCTCTTAAGTCAGGGAGTAGCTTGTCAAACATCTGAGAAGAATTAACTATATTATCCAAAAAATAATATATACCCAAATGGTATCCATTGGCTAAAAGGAAGCACATTTAGTCCTGAGCAGCAATGGCCAAAGTATACACATATTTTAAGGCACCTAACAAATGCTTCTCAATATTGAATGCCACCAAGGAACACCCAAAAGCAGAAGCACTCTGGTGTGTGGTTCCTTATTTCCAGTTTAAGGAGTAGTCTTATCAAAACTACAGGAAAAGGGATTTTTCTTTGGTTTATTATTTTTTTAATCTTTCTCTGCCCTCCTGTCAAGTCATTGTTTGGGAGGGTATTTTCTTTACTATGTTAAAGGGAACTAATTTTTTCATTCCAGCTCTATATTTCCCATTTACTAACTATTACAAATTATTTTTCAGTCACTCTAGGATTGTTTGGGTACAAGTTCTCTTGCATCCTTACATTTTTGCTTTACTGCTGCAAAACATTTCACTAGTGCATTCAGTACACTTTCTTCCCTTTGGGAGATTAACTTTAAAAATATTTTATGCATTTCTCTTTTCTTCTTAATCCCACTTTTCTTCTTAATCCCATCTTTCTTTTCTCTTGTGCCCTTCTCAGGGCACTGTGCTCCTCTTTCCTGAACTCTGGCTCCATTGCTACTCCACACAGTGGGGCTACTTCCACTGCCTCCTTTCCACAACCTCCCTCCTGAACATTAAATAATCTAATGCAAAACCTATTGCAAGCTATTCTAAAAATCATATAACATTATAACATGTGACATCCCTGTGTTCATGCTGCTGCTTGTTACATCCCTTCCTGGCAAGCATTTCTCTGTACTGACTACTGAATTTCAGGCTGACGTAATCTATATTCAGCAGCAATCCTTAATTCATGTATTGATGGGTGTGTTGCTTGTTGACTGAGGAAGACAACCCCATCAGCTGGAAAAGGCTCTTTAAATTAAATAGTGATTTATTATTCACACTCACTAAGGTTTTTATTTGTTCACATTTGCCCTTGAAAGACTGTAAAACAATGGTAAGTTGTTGTGGAAATGTTTCTGATTTTGGTCAGAACGTGTTTGATGCCTCGCGTCTAATCTGATGCCCGCAAAATCAAAGGAGATATTCTGTTTTCGAGGGGATTGTTGGTTTGTTTAATTTTGGGACTTTTAATTAATTAATTAAATGCCCTTAATTAATGCCACTTAATTAATGACCTTTTTTGTTCTGTCGGGCTGTGGCGCTGGAAAGCTTTCTCAGTGAGGATGCACTCGACGACCACCTGGCAAATTCAGCTAGAGCAAAACACAGCTTCTTGGTTTGCTGAGCAGGGATCCTGTACGGGAAGACTTAATGCTTGGCCAAAGCACAACTCCCACAGCTCTGCTCTTTGGCCACAGGTGAAGCAGAAAGTGGTTTACAAGAATGCCCTTTGGAATCTGGGGTGTCTTTTGGATGGCCTGCTGCCTGCTGTCAGTAGGCATTGTTCAGAATGCTTGAACTTCTGAACCTGTTCTGGGCACAGGATTTGGGCTAGGGGAACTCATTCATGGATCTGGGTCCTGTGCTTATGATAGAAACATTAAGCAATTCGAGGACCTACAGGTCCGTGGTACCATAATGGACTATTTTTGGTTTAACACAAGCAATGTGTTCTGCATTTGCAATGTCTTCCATTACATTGCAAAGCACTGTTGGGTGTGAATTGCCTAGAGTTTATGAGGCAGACACAGGAAGATAGGAAATTCATTGGCGGAGATAACTTAGTGCTTATTGGCATTGCTTCCATGCCTTCTAAGGTTTCTTGAGTAATGTTTGTTTTTATTAGTTTGAAGTATTTTATATGAAAGAGTGGCTAAATTATACAAAGCAAACTCAAAAGCCAGCAAAGGCAGTTGGCCAAATACATTTTAAACATAAAGGGCAGAAGGTAAAAGCCTTCCAGCTTGGAGAAGGTAGCTTTTTTGTGCATGACTACTAATACAGTGAGCAAACCGCAACAGCACTGAAAAATCTAGACCTTTAGTTTAAATACAGTGCAGGTTTTCATGTGTATTTCTCAGCCCATTCAGTTTTCCAGGCCAGGTGTGAATCACTGCCTCAAGGGTTCGACCTAAATCTGTCATGATCAGCTTGCTGGTGGAAACACAAACTTGTTTTAGCAGTCACCAGCAGTAACTGCACTAAGGCACAAACTGTCTAGTCAATATGAGGTGTTTCCAGCAGCATATCTTGCTGTATTAAAATGGATTTTGCTTGTGGGTTATAGTTTAAATACAAAAGGTGCCTTTCTCTGTTGTTTGATTTATAGTGTTTGCCTACTCTATATGTCTGCTCTTTCATTGCTTTCGTGTCTTCACAGTTCAGCACCAATAAAAGCCTAAAACACTACAAACAAGTAATAAAATAAGAAAGGAGGTTTAGGTATTTGATTTATTAATCTAAGTGGAGAGAAAATCTGGCAAGTGGATCGAGTGATAAAGAACAAAGATACATGCTGCTCGCTCCTGCTGGGCTCACTGCCTTCCCCAGTCCTTCAGTGTCATTACAGGTATGCCAATGTTTCTTTGTCATCTGTTCTTCACTATTTCTGAAATATAAAAAATATTTCTTCCCAAAATGTAATTTTTAAAGGTATGATTTATTTAAGCTAACTTTAACCATCCAAAAGTTAGGTATCTCCTCCAAGCTAGTCATATGGGATTTCCCTATATTCAATGAAGAAAGACAAGTTTCTCTTTGGAGCAATTTTTCTCATTTACATCATCTTCTCTGTGGAGGTGTCAGTGTCTCTTTCTACGTTAAAGCAGAGAAAACCTAGGCAACTAGATCAGACTTTGCAGAGAGAGGAATCCTGCCCCCAATCTAAGAACATACACCTGTCATTTCCTAGGGCCTCTGGGATGGTTGCAAAGGCTGTTGTCCATGCTTTCAAGATTCCTGCCAGTTGAACATTAGCTTTTATATTAAGTGAGTTAAAAGACTCCTTTGTTGTCAAAATTAAGGTACATTTCATCCAAACAGTACTTATGTTCTTAGTGACAACTGTGGTTTTATAGGGGCTTTTATACATTTAAAGTAAGTGATTCAATGTCATTTGGTATATGTCCATGGGCAACTTTGGGAAGACTTAAATGGCACTGGAAGAAAAACTTTCTCTGTCTCCTTCATACACATATAATATTTACACTGCTCATATAGTAAACGTGTGAAGCACCACAACTGCTAAGTTACTCTAGACAGAATACAGCAAATATGATGGACTGTAGCTAATCAAGTAACCACTGGAATTTGTGCAGAAATAAGGTGCTGATAGGCAACAGGGGAGGCAGCCATCATACTAATTAAGTAGCAGTAGGACATTTGTCTTCAGTTTTTTAATTTCATCATGTTCTTGTTTTCAGTGATCTGCCAAATTATGATTCTTTATCCTTAAATGTCAATTTGTCATCACGTACTGCTGTTCCTCTTCACTACACAAGTATGCCCCTCCATGGTCTCTGCTCACAGATTGTTTACTTCTGACTCCTGGAGTCACATGAACCACTTGTTTCCCCAGTAGTTAAAGTCACTCACACTTTGTGCATTTCTAAACAGATATAAATGGGACACATCTTATGTTGATGTGTAGTGGCTTTACAAAGTAACAGCTACATGCAAGAAGCAGAACTCTTGTAAGAGAAGAAAATCAGGTTGTCTGTCTTTTGTCAGAAAGAAAGTTTTCTGAAAAATGAGTTTTCATTTTTTACCAGAATTCAGTACACAAAAAATATAAATTATCTATTTCCTAAGAGGAAGAACAAGGCAGTGAAGAGGTCTAATTTTTGTATTGACGTTAGTAATACTCCTAGAAAATTATGCAAGATTTAATTTTCTGTTTTTTATGAAGAGAGGTTTCTTTTAAAAAATTAAGATACTACCTTGAAATTTTAAAGGCTTGATATTAATCACATTAGCTACCTCAGCCTGACAGCAGTACAATTGCTTTGGCTTTACTATAATATATGCAAAATAAACAGAGGTAAATCCACAAGAGGTTCCTGTCTTCAACTTGACCATTTTACTTTATGTTAGAAGTATAACTCTTTTTTTCTTGGAGTCTTCCCATGAAAGTCAGGCATCTAACTACAGTATCTACAATATGAATGTCACCTCCTTATGTAGTCAATATGGGGAAGTATGTATCAGGAAAGTAATTCAGTCTTTCTGAAATGCTTACTTCTCTCCATTGACATGAGACTTTTTAATTTCTGCCTCAGTTTCCTCACCTAGGTATTAATAAGTACAAGTGATGAATCTCAGCTCTACTGTCACACATTCAGGTTTTATGTTGTGAAATGTTCTGATGAAGTGCTGGATCTAATGCAGGCAAAGCACTTCCAGATGAAAAAATGGAAAGTGTAGCAGCTATCATATACTTTGAAGACTTGGAAATCCAAAACAAGCAACAGGAGATAGGACTTGAGAAAGAGAGAACTTGCATAAATATTTCACATTATCCATAATGCTACAGATTAAGAGCCATTAATTAAAAGATTCTAAGAAAACAGAATCATTTTTAGGAAGCAGTGAAGCAAAATTAAGATAATTCTCCATCACAAAATAGCTACACGGTGGGAGGATGGCCCTTGACATCTTACTTGGAGTAATGAAAACCAATAGATTTTCCAGCATGGTAGGAGAGAATGGGGGCTTAGTGATTTTTACAGAAAAGACAGTGCTGGAATTCAAACTCTTCTCAAGAAAACTGACTATAGAAAATGGAAACTCTTGGCATTTAGGTTAAAGCAAATTCAAAAAACCTAATCTGAAAAAGGTGTGAAGATATAAAAGCAAGGTCCAGCACCAACTTTCCTGGGGATTAACACAAGGTGTTAATTATCAGATGAAAGAGTTAATTTTGATATGATTTTTTTCAACTGTGGCTTTTACTGTGACAATCATTTTTTTCCAGCCCCTTATCTTCGTTTTCGTGCTTTTCCACAAAGGTGATGAAGCTTTTAATTACTTTCAGTGTATACAAACATACATGATTTCCCCATCCTTGTTAACAACTTCTTTCTGATTTAACACATCACAAACCCCATCTTATTAAGAGCGCGTTCGTTACATGGCTGTATGAGTTCTTTGCTACATTTCTGTTTTGAAATTCCCTATGGCTGGTGTAATTTCTTGCTGTTTGGTGGTTTGGAGTTTTTATTTTCAATATGTTTTAACATTTATTCCCCAGAGCTCTTCTCAAATACATGCTTTTTGTTGTTCGACTTGAGGTTTGGCAACTGCAGCCTCCCCTGTCCAAGACCAAGCTCCTTGGGGTGATGTTATACCTGGAGAGTACCTGTACCAGTCAACCTGTAAGGCCAAGGAAAACATGAAGGGCAATAGCAGTATGGGAGCTTTTGCATTAGTAGGTAATGCATGGCTATTGACACATAGAAACACTGAAATGTAGCTGGAAACTGTAAGCTTGGTATAAAGAACAGTTCTCTCTCTCCAGGACAAGAGCCACAGGTAGTGATCTAGTGAAAGGTGTCCCTGCTCATTGCAGGGAGGTTGGATTAGGTGACCTTTGAAGGTCCCTTCCAACACAAACTATTCTATGATTCTATAAGAAAAAACATTAGTGTTTTCCTTTTTTTCATTTCAAGGAGATGATACACTTGATGCGCCTTCAAGACAGGGTATCTGTCTCTGGATGCACACAAAGACTGAGGTGAACTTTATTTACTTAGCTCCACTTTAGGATTTTTCAAATGAGAAAAGTTTATCCTCCAGTTGCTGTTGAGTCACCAATACCCTTACACAAATCATCTGCAGTGGAATTCTGCTCACTTTTGATACCTGAGCTACCACCTCTTCTTTCTCTATAGCCAGTAGAGAGAAGCAGGCACTTCCATGATATTGTTCATCTCATGTAAAGGGTGATATATAGGAAATAATTCAGTTGTCTAAACATAGTTGCCTGCTGCCATAGAGTGTCTTGAGCCATCCACACGAGACTGGAAGATAAAGCAGAGGACTTGTATGAGGCCTGTGCTCTTCCCTAATGGAAGGCAGGAGGCTCAGTATGGTCCCCTGTTGTATTTAAAGTGTTGAATGGAGTCCTAAATTGTCAAGATTTCATGACTTAAGCCATTTAGGAATAAGATTTAGTACCAGACTGTAATCGCCTGAATGTAATGCTTGAGAATGAACTGCATGTCTAAGCTCCCATTATACTCAAAGCACATTTAATTACTACTGTCAGTGGTGTCTGGAGAGCGAGGATGTAATTTAACAGAACTCTTTCAAGACTGATGATTATAGTAGTTTTTGACCTGGCTTGCGGAAGCCAGATTCTTCTATTTTCAAGCATATGGAGGAGTGTTTTAGGGATCAGTCTCATCTGAGAGCAGTGGACTTGTTACGAAAACTTTTCCAACTTGTGTACAGATGACAGACCCCGACTTTGCATTAAAGCAATTGGTCTAGCACCAGTTAGATGAACTTGAGCCTAAGTTTAGAATGAATATGTTCATTCTAAACAACAGTGACTTTGGGTTTATCTAGCTCACAAAAACCTTTTTTTTTTTCATGCTCACTTTGTTCTCATTTGTTTGAATTTTAAGTGGTAGGTTTTAATCAGTACATGTGTATATATTTTATGATGTTTATGTTAAGCTAAGCAGTGCCTCAAGCAGCTCTGCAGGACAGACGTACTCTGTGCATCAGTTTGTTTTTACTGCTAGTCCGATGGTATTCTGTGACATGACAGTACAGCTTGTACTTGCCAAAATGTTGCAGAAACGTAGTGCCTGAAATTGTGATAAAAATACTATTTAAAAAAAAAATCTCCAGAACATGTTCGTAAGAGATTTTGCAGGAGGAGAAATGTTTTTCTGTCACAATTAATAACATCTGTAAGAAGTGTGACCAACATACTAGAGGGTTTCAGGTTTTATTTTTTAAATGGCTATGTTCCCATGTCCAAAAGCTAATACCACAGGACACAAACTTACAGCTGACTGTTCATGTAACATAATACCTCTAGCAGCTTTTGGTCCAGAAATGCGTTCTGTCATAGGCTAGAAGTCCTCTCGATGCTCTACAGTGCCTGGAAATTTTTAAATCTGCATTAAACCAAAAGAATGCAAGTACAGCGCAGGCTTTGAGGTGACAACTCAGTCACTTTCTCACTTTGGCAGAATAGTTACTCTCAAAGAGAGATTACCTGAGTAAACAAATACTCTGTTAAAAGGCAACCTGGAAAGACTAATGCAATGGAATCATTCCAAGCCAGCTCTGGCAGGGTGGCTGGCAGTCCTGAGATTCCTAATCATAAGACCTTTCCAAAGAGCTGTCAACACCATCCCTGATAACAGTTAGACTCAGGAACTTCTGTGTTAGTGCCACTTTGTACAGAGCTACTTGCAGGAGGCTCCCTGGAACTTTGCTGTATGTCCTGCGAATGGTGCAGCACACCGCACACAGAGAAGTAAACTATGGTGCAAGGCTACAGTCTGACAGCCTTAGTTGAAAGCCATATACTAGGATCTCTGTACAGGTTATAGCTTGGAATTACAGAAGCTTTCTGAGGATCAGTCCAAACCAGTTAGCAGACCTATGTTTTTTCTGCCTGAATGACTTCATCTGCTTTCTTGAGCTGCATTATTGCAGCTCTTTGCAATTGTCATTGATGCCTGAAAGCGATATGAGCTCAGAATCAACTTCTCCATAATGCTTGGACAGACTCTGGTCTCTCTTGCATCTGATACACTTCAGACTTTGTTGTTGAATTTGCTCTGGTTTCAGGTGCAGCACTCAGCTGTGCTACCTCTGCTCTCTTTGCTTTTCTCTTCTGCAGCACAAAGTTAAACCATATAACTCAAATACTGTCCAGTCCCCCTGGCAGGTAATGAGACCTAGTACCAAGCTGTTCCTGAGCCTCTTCTAAAAGGGTGCAGACACTCATGAGTTGTATGTTTGTGCCACCTCACTTCCATGGTAGATATTGAAAGGTGTTATAGGGCTTAGTCATCACTGCTGAGCAGAAGATGTCTAGGGAAGGAGCCCAAGCACTGTACCCAAGATGATCTATGTCACTTAATTCCTAGTTCATTTGCTGGCTTTGTTTTGAACTGCTTCAATAGCCATTTCTGAGACAAATCTCTACGAAATTAGTCCTAAGCCAGTTTCAGGTAAGAAGGCTGGTGCCACCTGGCCTTCAGGCTAACCAAAGTGGCACATTTTGTTGAGCAGTTTAGATGTAACATCAGCATCTGTGGTCACTTTTTGATCAGTGACACACTTCCCAAGATGAGTATCTTAAAGGTAAGATTTCATATGCCACATCTTATTTTCCCAGATAAAACTTAATAACACGAGTCTTTTTGTCAGGCATCACTGGCAGCAACAAAAGGCTTCTAGAAGTCTCTTTACTAAAACAAATTTTGAATATTCACCTAGAAACTTGGGAAAATGTTTATGTGGACAAATACTTCTGCAGATGTATGTGATGAACCAACCAAATGAACAGATTATTTAAACAGTGCTTTGTGGGAAGGAGGGAAGCAGAAAGGGAGGGATGGGAAGCAAAGAAGCAGAAACAATGTACAGCTCCTTCCCTGAAGTACACGCTTACTAGTTCTCTTCTAACAAGAGATTTAGAGCTCTGGTTACTTGCTTCTGTTATATCTCCCAGTTCAGGATGAAGGATTAGGAGGCATTTTACTAGAGTTGCAGTATTAAGGACCTGGGATCTAGCTGTTTTATCTGTTGTAACAACTGCCTAATAACGACTATCTCAAAGGAAAAAAAGTCAAGCTGAATGACACTTACTTCCTCTCCTGAAAATTGAGATATTGGCATTTGTCTATTGATACCAATCTCATAAGCATGCGGGACAACTGTGTCAGAGTCCATCAGAGGTTTAGATGGCTGGGTCTAGCAACAGTATAAACAGGAAAAGGTGGGAATTTGAGGAAATTTGGTCAATTTTCATATGATTAGAGTGCATGACACGAGACACTTTTAATTGGAATTTGTGCTTCCTCCATCTTCTTTGTTTTCTGATCATTGATTTCCATCATGTGCATGTATGGTGCTTCAAGTCAAGGGATTGTTGATAACTCCATGACCATCAGATCATACTGCATATAGCTGTATTTATACTTCCACAAAACTCTGACATAGACCTTTATCATCAGTAAAAGCATTATAATTCTCCCTGTCCCCTAAAACAAATATCTGCAGGTGGCAACCTGGTTTTGGTTATTATATCCTGTAATTTAATTGCAGTAAACTTCTTCAAAGTCAGTGTCGGATTATGACTAAGGGCATACTAGCAGTAACTTGTCTATACTCAAGCTTCAAAAAATACTACTTCTTAGTAAACTTAGTCCAGAAAACAGTACATTTATGTTCTTGGACCATCTAAACAAATCTAAGTCTATGTTGCTCCAGGGAACAATTTTTCCTGTGCCACCAATAGGGGCTCTTTTGCTTGACTTGGCTTGTTCTTCTGGCATATACAACACATCTTGAACGTTTCCTCAGTATCTCTGTTCAGCTGAGCCAATATAAAGCATTTCTGGTTCTCTTAGGCTTTTCAGTCCTTAAATGACCTGTATGGTCTGGTTTATAAAAGCAGGAGTGCAATGATGACCTCTTGTCTATCCTTAAACCAAAATTCCATCTGGGTCTGAAAGTCACTCTTCAACTGGCTGATGGGGGCCATCTTCTGCTAATTACTTTTGTTACTTTTTAGAAGTCTTATCCTTTTTGTTCATACTCTGCATAGGCAATTGATGCTTAAAGATCCTTGCAAAGCTGTATAACTTTCCAACCCAAAAAGTATGGACTAGGAATCACTAGGGCTATGTCTAGATGACCAGGGCTGGAAGTCAGTGCATCTAGGACTGAGGTGAGCTTTCTCAGTTTGCATTGAAATGAAAACTAGGAATGAGAGTTGAACAGAAGTTACTGTGCTTAAACACGTTGTGATGTGGACATCTGGGAGTACATCCTTGCCCATCCAGATGGTGAATTGGACAGACCTTAAGTGTCTTCCTTTGCCATGAAAGTTTTAAAACCTACAAAGGAAGCAGAAGATCTGAGCCAGCCAAAGAGTAAAGCTGACAGAGCTGCTGCAGAAACTGTGGAAGCTGAAAGCATTAAAACAGTGATGACTTTAAAAGCTTATTTCTGCTGCCTTAAGTCTGTGTACCCTGTTGTCCATACAGATTTACCATTTGCTCTCACAGGTCTACTCCTACCCTATTTGTTTTTCCACTTGCCTAATTCCTCCTAGAACTCCTTTGAAAGGATTTAAGCAACAAATAAAACAATAATAACAATGCTAACAGAGCTAATATTTGTTACTACCACATTGCTTGCTGTGCTTGTATGTTCTTTCTTCCCTTGCATGTCTTGTGTATGTATTTTCTGACTTCTGTGGTCCTGAGACTTTCTCTGATTGTATATTTATACAATTGAGGTTAATTCCATGTTTCTTAATGGTTCTTAGGGCACAGTTTGAGCTTCTATTAGGTCTGCATAGTATATGCATACCAAATATATGCATTTCAGCATCAGACTTCAAGGTAGAAAGAAGAGAGTCAGAGATGGTGATAACAAGGGGGAAGCAATATTTTGCTATGTGTTGGACACCAGAAAGTTGTTTCTTTGATACAGGTTCTTGTGTTTGGATACACACAGTTACACTTAAGACTATTACTAACACATCTTCTATTTAAATACAGCTGCAAATATACTTTGGCCCTGAAATACAGACTACAGGACAGGATTTCATGTGTTAGTCTACAGATATCTGTTTCCTCTTTTGAAAATTAGTGGAAGATGTAGACTTTCATTAAAATAGTGTAGTCTCACGCTATATATATTATTTGTCACAATGTGTTATGTATTGTGAGTGATTTGCCACATGGAAAAGTACTGTACCTAAAAAGTAATTTGAAAGTTAGTCCATGCTCTCTGTTGTATATATTCTATTTATCACATATATAATGAAGATGGAAAGACAGAAAGAAAGAAAGTATGTAACGAAAATGGAATTTGAAGAACTTTTGAGCTTTACATTGTACCATCACAGTCACCAACAATGATTTAATTTGGACTCCAATTGGTCTTTTAAGTTCAGTGATTTTTTTTCTCCTACAGTCGATTGTGATGATATTCTAAGCATAGATAAGTGTTAGAATCACCGAATCAAGGAGTAATTTAAGTTGGAAGAGACCTCTTGATGTCCTTTGGTACAACTCTCTACTCAAAGCAGGGTCAACTTAGATCAGGTTGCTCAGGATCTTGACCAGCTGAGTTTTAAATATCTCCAGTTCTCTACATGGTACAGACACAGGCACTCAACATCTTATTTGGACTTGCTACATAATCTGTCCATTGCTGTGGCTGCTGATGCTGTTAGTGGCAGTGTTATGTCTTTGGCTGGGAAGAATATTTCAGGTTTATTCACATCTTGTGTGTTGGAGCAAAGATGCCTAGCATAGGAGGAGTAGATGCTGGCAAGATGGACCTCTCTCATCTCAGACGCTATCAGACAAGGCTGTTCGGACTGGGACATTACCCTTAATCTCGCTTTGTCAGGGAGGCAGCCACAGTCTTTGTTGTTGAGCAGCAGTTTTTGATGAGGGAGCATTCTGGGATGGCAGCATTATATTTTAGACTTGGGATGCTCAAAGTACCTTCAAAATTTTAAGGTAGATGTGGGAATACGAAGTTCTTTGTGGGGACTTCATTCCTGCCCTACAGCATCAAGATATATCACTATCATCAGTTCCTTTCTGCAATGGGCAGGAAGTGGCCCTGGGACCTGTTCACCCCAAGCCAGTTTGGAGAGAGAAATTTCCCTGACAGATAACTCAGAGGAAAGGTAAGCAAGACCCTTCTGCCAACTGTCCATGCATTGCTGCGCTCTTGGCCTCTCTGAAGCAGTAAGTGCATGTAAGACACTGAATGGACACTTTCTCCCAGATTTCCCAGTTCTACAACCTACAACTGTGTGAATTAGTAGAGGCATCACTACCTGATCCTGCAAAGCATTGTTGATCAGTGAGAGATTCGTGAATGCCATGACCATGTGCCTGTCCACTTCTTCCTGGGGCCCTCACCACCATGGTTACCATGATCTGGAGGTTACTCCTGTGAGAGGATTTGCACAGCTGGGCCCTGGCGTGTCTGGAGATGCTGAGAGACAGACCTACCTCTTGGACTTTGGCACCTCTGTATGGGGTTTGGCCTGAGAACATGAAATCATGGACATTGGATAGTTATTTCTCCATCGAAGTTGTTGTGCATATTTTGGAAATGCTGAAACTTCCCTTAAATTCCAGCTTCTTTCTTTGGCCTCAGATGATGTTTTCTGAATTTGAACTGGTGAAACCAGGAGTGCTGATCTCCTCTTGACCCCAGTTGGCACTTCTCTAAATGCGCTTTAGCACCATTCTATTGAGCAATGGACAAAAACGAGACGGCCGGCTCACAATCTAATGCAGGAATGTTTTGTAGCATGTTGCCAAGGCTGAGGCATGTTGTTTTGGTTTATAGCATGAGAATCAGGAAGGTCACACAAGGCCATGAAGCCTGCAGGCTGAAGAAGGCATATCTGCCAGGATTTATTTTTATGTTTTATATAGGAATGAAACCATGGCATGTACTGTTTTCCAGTTCATGCTTTCAATTTTTTATAATTCTTTTTTTCCCCACAAGGGAACTGATTAGGCTCCTGCCCTTCCAACGCCACCCCACAATGGGATCTTAGGTGATAAATAAGATGTATGTAGCCAAGAAGATCAAAAGGCTAAGACCTGAGTGTGAAACATGGACACAACAATGTGACAGTATAGATAAGATACTCTTTGGAATTCTGCAATGGCCAGGACTTCTCTATATTTGGTGTTCTTCTAGCAGGCACAGAAAACAGAGACCCAAACAGACTCCCAAAATTATCGGAGACAAGAGCTGAGAGAGGGGTATGCAAAGATGTGGAAACAGAACAGGACTATGACACAGTACTATCCATCATAACAAACATGCAATCTCCCTCATCATGTAAGAGATGGAAGAAAACTTCCAAGCATTAGATTTGCAGAGAAGTACACAGAGAGCATCCTGTATCATGCAGAGACATTTTTGGAAGAAGACAAGTGAGCATTTCAAGCTGCTACCCAAAAACACTGGACAATAAATTAAAACTTTTGGGAACTTATCTGCAGGAGCATAATCTGCCCTGGAAGAAAAGAGCATTTCAAAAGTAGTAGTAGCAACACATGTCAATGACAAATACACGATGGAAGGAGTGAAGAAGAACCAAGCTGTGAAGGACCAGAAAAATACATGTTTGTGTTTATGCCATGAAAAAGGAACATAGAAAGTTATGTAAAGGGGGTTGGAGAAGACAGAAAACCACTTTCCTGATTTCAAGTGGTTAACATTTAGCGTGTGTTAGTCCAGGATAGCCCAGCTCCCTTAAGAGCCATTAGTACAATGAATTGCTGTCAAAATCCAGCATCTAATACCAAAAGGGTTAACTTATCTGCTTAAACCAACAAATAAATCATCCTACAACAAGCTGTTTCAACTACTGTTTGGGTATTTTTTAATAACTCTCAATAATATTAATGGCATGAGTTCTTTCAACTTGAGTCTTTTGGAAGGGCTCCCATTAAAGTTAATGACACAAAGCTCTTTCAACTAATGTCTCTTGGAATGTGTCCCTATAATATTGATGTTATTCACTCAACTCATTAGTCATTGTAAGATGTTAACAATTACACATTCATTTTCCTATATATTGAACTAGTTTTCTTTGTAATAAAGGGATGTTTCAGGTAATTAAACAGCATTTTGATCTAAACTATATTCAGTATTAATATATGCAGTGTTTACAGCTAAACACAGAGAACTGAACTAGTAAAACAAAAATTTCACTGAACTGGAAATACTGACATTTTCAGATGCAGTATATGCATTAATGAGCAATCCTATTATGCAGTGAATTCAGGTATGTAGAAAATAAAGCAAAGAAGATTTGTTTCACAATTTACCCAGTAAAGCTGTCAAGCTAATTGACATAACAAAATAGTCTGAATTCTTTGTATGGCTACATGGAAAAGAGTCGTAAAAAGATAATTGATCTTTTAACCTTTTTAAAATGCGTATCTCTGAAATGCTTACATTGTTTGGAGACGTAGTTATTCTTTGATGTATTTTTTCATGCCATAATGAAGTTGAGTCTTTTAGACCCATCCAGACTGAGGTGGATCTGTGGGTTACTGTGGACAGTAGTAACTTGCCTCTTTAGACTCTTTGTTTAAATTACTACTGATTTTTTGTCTATCATCTGGATCACGCTTAGAACTTTAGTGAAATACTACCAACTGACCCAGGACAGGTTTCTCCTAACAGTCCCCTGCCCCTTTTTTTTTTTATTTTTTTAATCTTTTTTAAGACTAGAAATGCTGGATGATCAGAAATTTAAAACAAATGCAAAGGAAGACACGTGGATAGAAGTATGCATCCAGGCTCTATGCCATGTTTTTTCTGTTTCACCTGTTTTGCCCTTCTTTCTCACACAGTTGTTGACCTCTAGGAGAAAGAAAAGGGAAAAAAACCCGAAATACTTGTTGTGTATCCTGCTCAGAAATAAAATAACAGCCTTGGGTGGAAATAAAGAGAGAAACATCCTTTCTGTCAAACTTCTGATCTGCTGGAGAGTTCTTTTATTGCAGAGACAGGAACGTCAGCTTTGTGACAAGAAGTCACCTGATTATAGGCCTTTCTAGAAACAAGTGCTGTTGCCAGCACTTGGTTGCCTTTTCATGCTACAATGCTGGTTCTTTCTGTGAATTTAACTTTATTGAATTTATAGAAAATCAGCATAAAAGTACAGATTTGGGTGTTGAGATTCTCCTTAGCCCTCCTTTTTTGTCGCTAATATATTTATACAAACATTTTTTATTGTCTTTTATGGCAGTAGCCAGATTAAGTTCTAGCGGGGCTTTGGCCCTTCCAATTTTCTTCCCTCATAACCTCACAACATCCTTGTCTAGACTTAATTGTTTTTGCAAGGTATATGTAATTCAGTGGCGTGGACTTCTGAATAAGACATTTTATTAGTAGGACGGGTTGGAATGTTTAGGAACATGGAAAAGACATGTAGGGCATTTAACATTGGGGTTATTGGTTTGAGCTTGGTCCAGCCTGATAAGAAACCAAAACCATTAAAGTCTGTACGTTCTCATGCAACTCTTCCAAACAAGCATTTCCTAAAGTATAAGAGAGAGGTCACTGCTGTTGTTTTTCCTTCTTTTTCCTGCTTTCCCTTCTGAGTTCAGATTTGGACACTCTGCCTGGTATGATGATCTGTTTCTGGTTTTAGAAGTGCAGCAGGATTTTTAATGAGATATTTCTTCTGTAGAAAGAATGTTTCTGTTTCCCACATACATATTGTATATGAATACTGCTTTACTTTATAATTACCCAGTTGAGTTCACTCTGATTTTTAAATGGAGACTCAGCTAGATGTTTTTCACTGTGAACAGCCTTTTGTCCAGGCCATATACTCCAGATTTATTTCACATAGATTCAGGCATCTAAGCAAATCACATAATTTAACAGAGGGTTTCTCTAAACTCTGTCATCCTGGGATGCACCAGCAGAGCATGCCTGAAGTTTTTACATGTACCACCTTCTCTGCAATAGCAATGCATTTGTGCAATTTTGCTTAGTGCATTTTGAGAACCAGTATAATTTGGGATTACGCTCAGATTCAGAAAGGCACTGTCAATGTCAAATTAGAATGTTCATACTGGGATTTAGATGTGTTCAGCTGGATTTAGTTGAGTTTTTTACCAGCATTCAAAAGGGAGATTAAGGATGTCTATAACACATAGCAGACAGCCCTTGAAAACGTCTAATTCTATTAGACTTGCAGTGCAGAGTTCCCTGAGCACTGAAAATGCAAGATCCCACATATCCTCTGATGTTTCTCACTCTAGACCTGTGGGAGCCCAAATTCCAGAAATTTACTCTAATCAGGGCTGACTTGCAGTGATCAGACTGGTTAACACATATAGAGAGCATTAATTTCACTTGAAAACACACAAGGCAGAAGGTGGTATCACTGCCTGAAGACTCTTTGAGGCTGAAGTGGTCCTGGGGTTTGAGTCCTCTGTTCCTGGCACTACTGCAAGCTTCTTGTGCTTCAGAAAGCTTCTCCTCCCTTCACTATTCAATCCTAGGTTAGACACCAGTACAGGGATGAACAAGTGCCATGGCTTGCTTTTTTGCTACACACTCAGTGTCTCAGATTGCCCAAGATCCCTGGATAGTAAATGATGCTACACAGGTAACTCTCCTCATCTCTTCTGCTGTTATTCTGGATAAGACAATTTATTTCTGACATCTATTGTGCTATGAATATTGTTTTTCATTAACAGTCGGACTTTTTTTTTTAATATATATATGCACCTAAGGTTATTTCATGGTTACTGCCACAGTCACTATATGGTGTACAGCCCTTGTTTCTGAGCTAAATACTTTACAGACCCATTTTAGAAATACAGGTCCCATTTTAGAAAAACTATTCTCCCTGCTGCTGATCGACAGTTAAATCTTCTTCCACCAGAACTCACCACTGCTTTGATCAGGGTCCTTAACTTTGAACATGTTTTTCCCAGCTGACTGCCTAAATATCAGTACTCAGGGTGACTAGGTACTCGAACTGCTTGCGGGCCGTAATCCAAATAAAGTAATTGAGGAAGAGGTTGTCAGCAATATTTTGGTCTTCAGTTCCATTTGTTTCCATGGTCAGGAAGCAGCGTAGACACAGGGCTGATGTGACTTGATGCTGACCTCTCTTAATCCAACTTGTATCTCCATGTTGCTCCATTGCTCTGAAGCAGCTGAGTGTGCCTGCACTACTGTTTTGCTAAGAACATATGAAGGCATTAGCTTTATATTCCATAAAAATGCCTGTAGCATTCAGCTGGCCTCCTTTTGTCATTTTAGCAGCTGAGCAGAGGGGAAGCAGAATGAGGAAGAGAATACGTCCCTTAGTGTTTGAGCAGTCAAGTGAACGGGTTATGTGTTACTTGCAACTGTTAACAACAATAGGGTACTGTTGATATTACCGGAGTCTGTGATATTTTCAGAGATCTGAAAGTGACGTTTTATTTTCAGCAGCTGAAATACATCATTTGAATTGCTTGTACTTTCCCATGTAGTAAAATTGTTGATAACAAAGAGGGAATAATCAGCTTTTCATGGGATTTCAACCATTAGTATTTGAACATTCAAATAAATTTGTTTGTGAGCTTTCCAGCATTGGTGGTGCACTGCTGGCATTGTATGCCATTGTATGCTGTGAGAAAGCTGGGGAGGGCTTGAACTGGGCAGGGGAGAATGGCATCAAATCTCTGTCTGTGCAGCAGCCTTAAACTATTTTATAACCCAGTTAAAGAACTGCTTTAGACAATCGTAATCTGTGTCTATACCTGTCATGGCTTGGTCACAGACACACAAACTATATTTTAGACATACTTTAACCCTGATCACAGTACTGAGCAGTTATTGCATTTTATATCATTACTTTCATGTGCATAAGTGTTCTTCATATCCGTATAGGTGGCGTGTCAAGTTGTTCAGACTGACTGCAGTTTATACTTGAGGTTATCTCATATTTATACTCATGTTTATGCTTGAGGTGATATCATCTCTGTCTCATGTGAGACGCCACCTGCAGTACTGTGTTCAGCTCTGGGACCCTGAGCACAAAAGGGATGTGGACCTGCCCGAGCAAGTCCATGGGGAGGCCACAAAGATGGTCAGAAGGCTGGAGCACCTCTCCTATGAAGACAGGCTGAGGGAGTTTGGCTTGCTCAGCCTGAAGAAGAGAAGGCTCTGGGGAGACCTTAGAGCTGCCTTCCAATACATAAAGGGGGCCTACAAGAAATCTGGAGAGAGGCTTTTTACAAGGGCATGTAGTGGTAGGACAAGGGGTGATGGCTTTAAACTGAAAGAGGGTAGATTTAGATTAGACATTAGGAAGAAATTATATACTGTAAGGGTGGTGAGACACTGGAACAGGTTGCCCGGAGAAGCTGTGGCTGCCCCATCCCTGGAAGTGTTCAAGGCCAGGTTGGATGGGGCTTCGAGCAGCCTGGTCTAGTGAAAGGTGTCCCTGCCCTTCTCCAGGCTGAACAAGCCAAACTCTCTCAGTCTGTCTTCAGCCTGTTATCCTCCTTGAATTGAGGAGGTTGCTGAAAAGGATCAGATAGCTGGAAGACCTTCACCTATAGGGAGAGACATCCCCTTGTTTCCTGTGAGCTAGACCAGTAGACCTTCACTGCAGTCACTGATCTTGATACAGAAGATTTAAATGCTTCCCATGCACCCATATGTTTTGTTTTGGTTTTAATCATAGTTACACATTACAGATTTCTTTTTTCAGTGCTGAAATTGTCTTGAAAGGTGCCTGTCCACTTGCAGCTGCTTGCTCTCCTACTTCAACTTTTTCCAAAGCCACAATAGCCATGCTTGGCAGGTGGTACAGCTAGGGCACTTTTTTTTGCTTCTTTTTTTTTAACCTAGATCACTGTAGAGAGCTGGCACATCCTTGTGATGGTTCCTGAGCACAGTGTAGGGCAAAGAACTATAATGGGGAGTGGAAACTGGTAGGGATGGGATTTTTTGGGAATTGATTTTGTTACCAAATCAAATGGAACATGTAACCAGCACTCTAAGAAAAAGAAAGGTGAGAGGCCATTTCTCATATAAGCTGCGCTCAAGCAATGTTAATTTTAGGCTTCAGCATTCAGACACTCTCAAAATTTCTTAGGCTGAAGGCTCATGAATTTCAAGAAGTCATAGAGGTTTTTGGTATGTCAGCACAACATGCAGCACCAGCTCCCATGTTGCAAACTCCCCTTCTTATGTATGTGTCTCTTTGGGTTTCTTTATCATCCCTGTATGAGATTCTGAACAATCAGAAATTTTCACAGAAAGCTAAGTGACTCATTCAGCCGTCATGGAAATATCCACAGCTTCCTGCCCTGAGCAGTGCTGCTGGAGAGTTGCCTATGATTCATGCTGGGCGTGGTCCCAAAATCATCAAAAGTATTGCTAGAACTGTAAAAAATGGCAAGTTATTGTTGGTGCATGAACCCTGCCAAAGGCAGAACTGAGGAAGCTGGGGCTCAGCTACTGTCGAGTCAGCCTGACCTTGTTGTCATCAGCAGAACAATCCCATTTTACACCAGCTGACAGCCTCATCACAGATATCAGATTGTAAACCCAAATGAGATAGGATTAGAAGCGATCACTGCAAGTTACTGCTTTGTGCAGGACAATTGGGGGGCTCAGAGATGGATGTGCCTAGGTAGCATGGAAAGAAGCAGAGACAAATTAGGCAGCAGAGACATAAAGACATCAACTAGGCAAAATTATCAAGATAATATATCTGCATATTACTGAGGTTTACTTTAATTTGTTGAACAGCAGTTTATTTTATAAAAATGTTGTTTGGCAGGCAGGGATATTCACTGTCTCGTTGGCTGATCCGGTTCTTTGCAGAAAGAGATTATTCTGTCTGCCTTTTTCAGATTCATTTTCTGTTTAGTATGGAAACGGTCACCCTGGATCTGTGTTAATCCATCATCTAGTTGGACAAGATGAAGATCTAAATGAACCGAAGACAAAAAAAAAGACAAATTGCAGCGGGCATGTAACAAGCCCCTCTTCTTTCTGTTAAATCTCTGTTAATAACGTGTGAAGGAGTGACAACAAAGAGCTTCTGTCCTCTTTATAAAAGCCCTTAAGGGCAGAGGCAAGCTATAAGAAACTATTCTTTTGCTAACGATTGCTGAATTACTGAGAAAGCTCAGTGTTAAAAATCCACGACAAGGATCTTGTACATGGAAAGGAAGTATTTCCTCGGATGACTTTCTAATGACTGTCAAACATTTGCAGCTATCAGACAAAAGGAAGCATTGTAATGACAAGGCACAAGCAGACTAATGCTAGTGCTGTGGTTACATCTACCGGTTGGGTAGCTGCAAGTTGCAAGCACTCGAGTGGTCCCACAAACAAATTAAAAATTGACTTCGATTCTGAGTTTTCTTTACTTCACTCTTCCTATTTGTTTCTGGGGGGTTTTGTTTTGTTTTGTTTTGTTTTTTGTTTTTCTCAAGGGTAGATCAATTGACCAGGATTTCACTAGAAAGATCTTAGAGCCTTTCATCCACATGTAAATCTTCTCCTGAGTTATATAAAAGTCTTTTTCATACCAGTAAAGAAATTCACCTTTTCAAGATCCTCGGGTTTCTATGTCACCATAACTCTTTCTTCATCTTAAACCATACCCGTTAATATATGTGCTATATGTAAAACTTAGTGGCTAGAAGAATATTTTTGTTTAGACCCAGCTATATATTTTCTCAAATATGAGGCTGAAAAAGAACAAAAGATTCATGCTTCAATAATTACAACATATATAACAACCTCATCACATAGTCCACAATTGAACTCTCATAATAATAATTTTTTATAGTCATATTTTGGCAATAACCCAGAACATTAATAACTAAATATTGGGGAGGAAAGATCATTCGTGCAGCTCATATTGCAAGCTAGACTCAAACAGGTGTTATACACTTTTTTTCAGTACTGTGATAGCAACAACAGAATGACTTTTTGGGATGGCACAACAAAAGACTTAGAAATGAGCGTATAGGAGTGTCTAAATGTGTAACAGAGGAATAAGTGTGTTTACTAGTGGAGCTTGCCAAGTTGTATACCAAAAAATATTTCTTGTTGAAAGCTCCGTGTACATTGGGATTTATTTTTTGGTTCGTTGGGGTTTTTTTCCCCCAGCATAACTTATTTGAAAGGCTCTGTAGGCATAATTTTCAGTACGGATCTGGTCTATGATAGAAAGTTTTTCTGTCAGTGTGAGATCCCAGCTGAGCTGGGGAAAAAAATAATCACACGCCCTAAACTCATATATATGTCCACACAAAATGCAGCTCTAATTTTGGCTTATCTAGTGTCATTAAAGTAGGTGTGGTAGATAGATACACTGATGGAAAAACCGATTTAGTATCTTGTTTTACTAAAATAGCTCTGCCAGCAGAGCAAATTCACAGTTTTTTCAGTGGAAACAAGTTCATAATGCAGCTAATTATGAAGCATTCACTGTAAGAAAAGTGAATATAGACTGTATTACTATTCAAGGATATGTGCCTTGAAAAGCAACATGCCTAAAAGCACTAAGGAGTTTCAATGAATGGTGAATTATCTATGAGCTCCTCACATACTGCTGTGATTAAAAGGGCTCATGTAAGTCTCGAACACATGAACTGTGAACTACAAAATAAGAAAGGATTACATCAAACACTAAAGAAATGTTGAAGATCTACCAGAGCTAAGATAATATGTTTAGTAGTAAGGATGATTAATCATAACAAGAGCCTAACAAGAGATGTGATACTATCTCAGTAATTCAAAATATGTCATAGACTACCAGGTTGGAAAGGACCTCAAGGATGATCTGCTCCAAATTTTCCTGGCAAAAGCACAGTCTAGACAAGATGATCTACCTTGTCCAGCTGAATCTTAAACTTACTTTTCCACAACACATCTGCTTCTCTAGGATGAGGCTGTGGGAAACTGTACCAAAAGCCTTAGAGAAATCCAGGTAGCCAGGGTCCATGGCTTGCCCTGCATCAACCAAGCAGGTTACTTTGTCATAGAAGGTGATCAGGTTTGTCAAGCATGATTTGCCCTTGGTGAACCCATGCTGGCTTTTCCTGTTCACATGCTTCATTTGACTTGTGATAGCACCCAGGAAGATTCGTTCCACAACTTTCCTGGGTACTAAAGTAGGACTGATAGGTGTATAATTTCCTGAATCCTCCTTTAAGCCCTTCTTGTAGATCAGGGTGACATATATATATATACACACACATATATATATTCTTATAAGAACAGAGTTTTTTTAGCTAAAATATATATTTTAGTTAAAAAAAAAAAACAAAACAAGCAACCTTCTTACACAAGTCAAAACATAGCTCTTTGCATCTAGCCTTAGAAATGGAACTGAACACCAGCACAGTAGAAGTGAACTACCTACTTTCCAGGCTGAAATGGTACCTCTTACAGTTTTCAAAAAATCCAGTAAGGGGTGAGATATATCTGCCTTAATTATAGATGGCTAAAAATTAGATAGCTAAGTCTGAGTTATCCATTCAAGCTTCCAAGTATGACCAATGGTGAGAAACAAGCATCAAAAGAAGGTGTTTATTTCAGCTGAAATATAAATCTAAGGCAGATCAGACGAATTGTCTCTGGAGGTGACTCTTCCTTTTACTGTGAAGGGAACCTGAAGGATTAGTTTCCAATTTTTAGGCAAGTTCATTAGAGCAGATGAGTCCCTTCAGAGGGGTAGATTTGGCAGAGTGAAGGGCTTCAAGATTTTACATTTATTTGTCTTAGCTTTCCTTAAAGGATATCTTATGCTCTCATCAATAAGGAAGATACACAAAGATATATTTTTTCATAGTAACTTGCACTGATTGCAACCATTCACCTCCCATTGCAACAGTATCTACATCACAAACCCACATTCATAATTTTCTCTCTGTGAGTGACACAGACACTGAGAATTAAAGACTTGATTTAAATCCCATTAAAATGGGAGAGATTTGCATGGACTTTAATGGGATTTAGACTGAGTGCAGAGGAGTCTGAATGCTGAACTGCTGTCAGGTTTGAAGTACAGGGGGTATTAAAGGGCAAACTAATAACGCTTCTGTTAAATGTTAAGTACCCATTCTTCAGAGAGACTTACCAAACTGGTCGTTCAGTCTCATTCAGGATGACTAAAGTAACTCAGTTAGCAATAAACAAAATTATTAATACAATTGCTAGTTGTCTTCATGTCTTCTAATCTTCGTTACATTCCAATAAGTGTACGACAGTGTTTAAGACATGATGTGTTTACTAGATACCGCTAGCAATTTATTTTATAAGGTACTTTTTGCTATCTGATACGGTCAAGGAATGTCTGTCTTCTATCAATGCATTCTTTGATCAATTTACAGCCCAATGAAAACATTGGTGACCTCCAGTGTCCCTTCCAATCTCAACCATCTTTATTAAGCCTACCAGATGTGGTACTTCAAGTGACTCCTGTGGACTGTAAGCACCTATATTTCTGGAAAGTCCTTAGACACCTGCTTGAAATGAAGAGAAACCCAAATGGAATATCCTATGTGCCTATGCTCCACTGAGTGTATGGACAACATAGGGTTCAGTTCATTATATTCAGTTCAGCTCTGTTCTGCTGGGACTGTTCAACCACTTTTTGCTAATAAGCTATGGGATTATACCAGTGCTTGATGCATGGACCGCAACACAAACTCCCCTGGGGAGCCCTTGTACCCCTGATCTACTGAACAAGGTGTTTTCTTTCCTGTGCTGTCTCTGGCTGAATGAATCTTGTGATCCTTTCTGCACAGTGGTCCAGTTTCAACATGGAGAAAAAAAGGCGCGATCTTCTCTGGCTACGTTGTGGTCTATTGGGAAGTGGGGGATCGCTCATTTTGTCCCTGTTCTCTCAGGCTAAAATACTTCACATTATCTTCCCGCGTTATGCTGCATGTGAAGAGTACCTCACTGACTTATCTGGGATTGATCTGTAGTGTGCTATGAGGTATTATCAGTACCTCCATCATACCTGTAAGATGCTGATGTCCCTGATCAATTAAAGTTATATCTTAGTTAAATTGAACCATGGGCTTTTTCCTAGTTCTCTAGTGACAGAGATGGTCCAGCTAGCCCATCTCCAGAACATTGTCTTGAAGAGAGCTAGTATGAGGAACCCAAAATATGTCCAGATGATCTAATTTGTAGCCACTAATGAAAGGCTATAATGAAGGGGTCTAGAGTTTGACCTCACTCTCTGTTTCTCTCTACTTAGTAGTACAGATGTACTGATATGCTACAATTGAGCAAACAAACTAAACATGCCTATAAGCATTCACTAGCATGGAGTGGTCTACATCCATACAGCTGAATTAGCCATCAACCACTGTGGCTGCACTATGCCTACAGGAAGTGGTCCCTGGCCCACTCTAAAATCTAGTAAGTGCTTGGAAGAAGCCTGAGTTGCATGGGCCAAACCTGTGATGGAGACCTACTAAGAATTTACAAATTTATGCCTAGTAAGTATCGTATGGGTTTTAGTCCTATGCTTGGAGGAGACAACGAATACCTCCTATTCTTTTTGTGCTATTTATTTCATTTATGTGAATATAAACACAAAATGTGTTGTATACAGGTCAACTTCTCAGTGAACCTCCTGTGCAGTTGATCTTAAGTCATGCTGCAATTAAATCCAGTTTATGTAGACAGGAGATCAGGATATCATTGAGGATCTCCACTCTGAATCTTGGATGAATAATCTTGGATTATTCAAAATTCTCTTAAAGCTCCCATAATTAAGTTTCCAGGCCGAAAATGAAGCTATATGGAAGCAACATGGCCAGTGACAACTATGTGTATTTTCAGGAATTCTGAGGAACAGTAAAAATCCAGCATACTTCTCTATTGGCTGCCTGGACCTGGCAAAAGCTGTGTGTAATGTATAGCCTGGAAAGTAATCGTCCTCTGCCTTGGAGTAGGAATGCTGTCTGCTTGCTTGAGTACTGCTCTGTGACTTTATTGAGAGACCAGATGTCAGTATAGATAGGGCATTGCTGGTTTTACCAGCATCGTGATAAGAGCGCAGTTCCCCTTGGTTGCAGGGGCTAGGTTTTCACAGAGGTTCAACAAGGTGTTCTGGAGATGCTCCCACAATATATATATTGACTATATTTGGGATTTGAGGCTGAAAATACCCTATGTATCATATTAGATTAAGTCAATTATTCTATTTAAAAGAGTCTAAAGAATCTGTATATCAAGAAGGCATAACGCTCTCCACAGTTCTTGCTAAAATTTAAAATGTTAAATAAGTTTACTTAAAGTAAAAGAACCCATGCGCAATTCTAGGTTTGAAATTTAAGACATGCGTTACTGTTTATTTTTGTTCAGAGCTGGAAAAAGATCATATACAGCACTGGAAATTAAATTGAATTTAAATATTTTTTTAGAGGTTCAAGATATTAAAACCCCCAGACAAATTTCAGAAAATCATCTACATGCAGAAGAGCAAATAGACATGAGTACAATGACAGAAATCCCAGAGTTGCAAGGCAGTCTTTCACATGACATTCAAGTAAAGTCAATATCTTATTTACAGTTTGTCTGAGAAAAGTAAAAGACTTTGTCCATCAGCAATCTTAGATCTGTGGATATCTGTGCCAGTGATAACACTGATATGTCTTTGCTATATATGCCATATTAAAAATATGAATTTTGAACTAATTCCTAGCCTGCCTTCCAAGTTGCAGCTTAGTGGATTTCTGCTCATTTTCACATCTAACAAGAAATACAAGTAACAATCCAAAATAACTTGATTTCTGAGTTAACTGCTTCTGGTGATTGATTTGCAGTGACCTTACCCTCCTTGTTCTAAATAAAGACTTGAATAGATACTATTTCGTAAAAAAAGCAAATTCAGCTTTTTAGTGATATAGCTTTTGTGATGCGTTGATGAGTCATTCTCTTTCTGGTGAAGAGAGAGAGATTTCATGGGCTTTTTTTCTTTACTTTCAGAGCTTTGCATAATTTAGCAAGGAAGGGAAATCGTGCTCATGCTACCCGGTGACTGCTTTATGTCAAATGCAGACTTTGGCATAGGAATGAGAATCCCACATTTGTGAGTGAGTGTCCTAATTGCTGGAGTAATCAGTTTTCTGCTTGTTCTCCAGACAAATCAATCTTGACTGTAGTTTTGATTTTTGTATAGTGGCACAGATGAACAGCAGGGATGGATAATCTTTGCTTCTTGACACCAGCAGCCTGTGGCCTGATGTCTGGTAAGAAAAGGCAAACTGGCATTTGAAAACAGTGTGTGTATATCCCCACTTTTTAGAAAGTACTATGTCTGTTGAATTACTCTATAGAGGGCTGTAAGGGAATAAGACAGTGAATAACCTTTTACTTTGTATAGTGAATAGCCTTTTTTGCATTGCAAATATCTTGGGTTTGAATTTTAGAATTAAGATGGTCAGAACTGCTGTATTCTTCATGGAGTTTATGCCTTAGAAGTGTGTTATGTGTGCATAGTCTACCTGCTAGACTAGGCTTCTTGGAAAATAGTCATAATTTAAAATCCCACTTATGTATAAACATGAGATATATTCTAGCTGCTCATCTGTGCCAAAATGGTTGCAATCTTGTGCATGCTTGTGCAAGCAGACTATCACAGGATATTCATGGGTACAGATGTGGAACTGTATCCAAAATGTCACTATTAATGTGGTCTTGTTACATTGATCAATATGTGGTGGTGAAAGATCTGTGGTAGATGACCCAGAGACCTCAGGGAGGTTTCTCATCACCCATCACACTGAGCACATCAACTATGGCACACAGAAAGAGACACTGGGGAGAGCAGGCAGAGTGTAGGGCATCTCAAATTATTCTAGTCACCTTAGTTTAGGCAACTGAAAACCACCAACTGGGCTTTAGCGTGGCTGATACCTCATTAGAGTACCCATTAATGTATCATCTATTTTGTTCCTGATTTCTAGCATAGCTCAAAGTACCAATTTATGCTATGTATATAAAACCATGGATCTAGATTTGGCTTTTAGTCCTTGGTCTTGTAAGGTATTTTCACAGCTTCTTAAGACAAATGGTTTAAAAAAATCTGATTTTAATCCAATTATTCCCATGTCTAAAATGATTCATGTTCTCAAGGCTTTCTGCAACAAAACATAAGCCTCGTCTGACTTGTTCTTCCTCTTTCAATTTTTCTTTTAAGTATTCTAGATGATGGTTGACACTAGAACCAGGAATCCAGACACATTGACATCAAAAGCAATTGTAATATGTATGTGGCAACAGGGGTGGGGGCCAGAGTGGAAGGAAGAGGAGCACTTTGAAGATGTCGTGATAACTCGGGCATGTTTAGATTCAGTAAGTAGGTGTGCCTTTTTCTGTATCCTGCTCATCTGCAGACTAGGATGTTTGAAGAGAGGGAAAAATTAAATGTTATTTCCAGTAAAGGGGAGGAGACTTAACAATGGTAAAATCATCATGAAAAAACAAACAGTGGAGAGAACGTTAGAATTTTTAGCCAGGAAATAATTGAAAATAAAAAGAGTTTGTATTTAAAATAAAGAGGGAAATTGCTGCATTTAACTGTTTTCTGAAGCCCTGATGTTTATAATTTATTTGTGGCTGAGTTTTATAAAAGCTGTTACAATAAATACAATGCTCAAATGGAATAATATTTTCCCCTATCAGCTTGGTTATTTGCTAGAAATGTGATTGAAATTCACTGCAAATTTAACTTCTGTTTGCAAATACAAAATTTGGTTGGTTGTGGTTTAGTTGGTAACAGATAGATCAGGACTCTGGCCATCTCCTGAGATTTTGGCAGAGGTATCTCACAGGGCTGATGTGCTGAGGTGGCCTCTGGTGTATCACAGAACCAAACCCAGGAGAACCAGTGAACTTCCCCAACCTTTGTCTAACATAACAGGCCTCATAGTCCTAATAAATTGAGACCCAGACCACTCATGGAGAAGGTGCACCACAAACGGTTTGATAAATACTCCACATCATGTCTTGTAAAGGGTATGGGAGAAGCAGTTTTCCAAGTGGATCTGAACCACAAAATTGGCAGTGATGGTCAATAAGACACACCACTTACTTATAGCAACAGGGCAATGGCATGTTAAAGGCCAAGAACTGGGATTTTGCACAATGACAAGGCCCACGTGTAACTGCAGAGAGTTTCTTCCAGCTCTACTATTCGAGAAACCTTCCAAGACTGTTGTGGATGACAACCATAAGTCACCACTATCACTGCTGGAGCAGTTGTGCACTTAGATCCAGCAATATGGATATCCACAAGGAGGGGACACAAATAATTCTCAAGACCAGCTAGTAACTATAAGAGTCATTTTTAGTTTGCAGATGTTTTCAGGGCTTTGTCCACAGAAAATGAAAGCAAAAAAGTGATTCTACTTTTCTTCTGAAAGTTGAGGCCTTATCCCATAATCCAGATCGTGGTATTACTCTTGTCTGAGATGAATTCAACTCCTGCCACTGATCTGGCCTAAAATCTGTGTTTGACATTATTCTCATAATAATTCGTCCTCCCAGGTGAATTGCTATCGAAGTATTTAATAGAAAATGAAGCAATGTGAAGAAGAAACAGTATCAGAATACTCCAGGTATCTAAAGGCACATAAGGTATTCAAAATAACAAAATGGATTTAAAATCACTTGTTCAACTATTGCACATATGTATACATATTTGTGTATAAATTTGTGTGTTTCAGGGGTAGTCTGGGACATAACTTGAACCTTTGATTGGTGCCAGATCAACCTGTCCTTATTCTGCTCTAAGTCTGCCAATTTGAGCTTAGGCTGAAGACAAGGCCTGAGTTTCAGTGGCCTGTTTCCCTTCACTGTTACCACCTTTATGCCATTTACTGCCCTATATCCAGCCAGTAAAGTAGTTTCTGAGTGCTCCCTAACTCAGAAAAAATTACTTGGACTGGTTTCATTAGTTTAAGCAGTTTACCTGGTTTGCTTTGTCTGAAGTGGATTAGGAAACATTAATATAAACTGTTCTTCTAGCAGAACTGTAGAAACACTAAAATCTTCAGCAGTGCCTTCCGTAGCTAGCCCTCACTCAAAGGCGCAGGGCAGGGCAGCGGTCTCCAGGGACAACTCCTCAAAGCACAAGAGGATGTGCAGGAAACAGCAGGTGTGGCAGGCAGCCAGCTTGGTCGAACAGGGAACTCCTGACTGAGCTCAAACATAAAATGGAAATACACAGAAAGTAGAAGTGGGGATGGACTAAAGAGGAGTATCGAAAGCATTGCTTGAGCTCGAAGGGATGAAATTAGGAAAGCCAAAGCCTGTCTGGATTTTAAACTGATGAGCAATAGGAAAGCAAACAAGAAAAACTTTTGTGAGTACATTGAGAGCAAAAGCAAAACCAACAAAAATGCAGATCTACAGCTGAATTGGGTGGATGACTTGGTGATGAAGGATGCAGAAAAGACAGATTGACTCGATATCTGTTTTGTCTTGGTTCTTACTGTCCAGGTCTGCTTTCAGGCTTCGTGAATCTCTGCTACAGAGATTCTACCCTGGGGGAAAGAAATGTTACCCATGGTAGACAGTGTTGGAATTAGAGACCACTTAAGCAAATTGGACACACACAAAACCATGGGAGTGGACAGAATACATCAAAGATTGCTGACGGAGCTAATTTATGTCATTGTGATGCTCCTCAGCATCATCTTTGAAAGGTGGAAGAGAGCACAGGGGGTTCTTGAAGACATGAAAAAGACAAATGCCACGTACCTCTTCAGGAAGTGCAAGAAAGATGATCTGGGAGACTACAGGCCAGTCAGTCTCACCTCAATCTGTAGGAAAGTTATGGAGCAAATCCTCCTGGAGACCATTTCCAGGCACATGGAGGACAAGAATATGATTTACTAAGGGTAAATCACACTAACCAAGTCTGATTGCCTTCTATGATAAAATGACTGGCTATGTGGACTAAGAGAGAGCAGTGGGTGTCCATGAGTCCTGAAAAAAGAGGAAGGGATTTCTGCAGGTACTGTCATGAAGACAAGAGGCATATTAAAAGACAAAAAGAAATATATAACTTTTCTAAAATCTGTTGGGTTTTTTTATACATGAAATTATTGTATTGACAGATTTCATGTATGAAATCTCAGCCAGTGCTGAGAAAACAAGTTTGAACAAAGGGTAACTGGAAGAAAGTTACTGTCACATACATGCTGGCAGCCTAGATATGTGGTGCCAAGAAAAAGAATGGAATGATATTGAGCCTTTTCCTCAGATCAGACAGCAAGGTAAGTTGTAGCTTTCAGATACATGTTCAAACATGCTTGATTCATCTGAGAGCAACAGCCTTTGCCATTCAGTCTACATCTCTTAGTTGCATGCACAGTACTGTATCTTCTCATTCAACATGGTACACATACACAGAAGAAATAATATGATAAGAAATATGAATGATAACTAGGACCTGCTTAGAAATATTTTACTAGATGTTGAAAAAGCTACAGCTCTTCAAAGAAGACAGAGAGTTGTTTCTGAAAAAAGAAGCAGTCTGGATGTAGGAGAAATCAGCACAGAACAAATAATACAAAAGAAGACATATTTATGAGTGATATCAGTGAACAGCATAGAAGTCAGCACAGAAAGAAAATTAATGAAAGAAGACTAAGGAATGGAAGAGAAAGCCTGTAACCGTCTGGGTTAAAGTATTTTCTGAGTAGATCCAAACAAAATCAATACCAACAATAATAAAGCCTAGATGACCCTAACAGCATTGCAATGGTTGACACAGAAAAGGCAGAGAAAAATCCATAAGTGTTTCAGTTCAGTATTGTGGATTGGGGAGAAAAATGAACCATGTCTTCCTGTTGGGTGACAATGATTTAATATCCTCCAGTGGTACTAAGGATAGTTAGCAGGTGCAAGACATCACATGATTTTAAGTTAGCAGTTCCAATAATCTTGCAAACAAACCCTTGTCAAGATTAATGTTGAAATTCATATAAAGAGCCTCTGGTGTTGATTTTCAGGAAGCCTTGGAAATTCCAAAGCACTGGAGAGAAGCTAACACTGTGCCAGTATTTTAAAACAGAAAATGGATAAAAACCCAGACCTGGATAATACAGGCCTGGCAGTCACACCACAGTATTTGGCCAAATAATGGATGAGTTTACATGCACTGATTAATAAAAGGTTAATATCATTGATTTCAATCAATGAAATTAAGAGAATTACATCTTTGTAAAGTTACTGAATATTATGAATGAAGATCCAATTTTGGACAACAGAGAAACTTGTGGTAGAGGTTTGACTTGGCACTGTATAATATCTTCATTAACACACTAGGAAAAACAGGTCAGTGTAGCACACATTACACTGATGAAAAACTGCTTATCTCCATACATAACCGTAAATAAGAGTGTATCTGTGTCTTGTTTGATTATTTATGTTTTAATGAGATGTTAGAGGGACTATTTTTTGCCCTATGTCATTGAGCACTTTTACCAATGACTGGGGAAAAAGACATAACATTTTGTCTGACAAAATTTGGTGATGACGTGCAGATAAGAGGAGTGAAAAATTAAGAAGAGATAGGTCAGTGATAAAGAGTGTCCAGGGACACTGCATAACCAAGAATAGACAAACAAACAAAATTCTGTACAGGCAAAAAGAGGGTCTAACATATAGGAACAAAAATGTAAGCCATAAACACAGGAGAGCGGACCTTCCTGGGAAGTAATGATTCTGAAGAAAGCGTGTTATAACCCTTTACTGAGACCTCAAGGGCAAAAAATGTCAAATGTTATCTTTAGGTATATCCACTGGACAGGACTGAAAGGTTAAGTCATTGCTGCATTTGGCTGAGAAGCAGTTGCTACTGGAATAGCATGTCCAGTTCTGGTGCTCAGAATTCATGATGGATGAGAATAATTTAAGAAGGGTCAAAGAAAAGCCATGGGAATATTAAAGATCTGGAAAGTCTCCAGGAGTTCAATCTACTTGGCTTATCAACGTGATGACTCAAGGATAACTGGTCACGGTACACAAAAGCAGGACAAACAGCAAAGAGCTGTTCAGTTCAGCAGTCAGAGTTCTGACAAGCTCCTTTGTCAAAAAGGTGAAACTAAAACTTCAAAGAAAAAATAAAGCCCTTTTTTTTCTCAACAATCCATGAAACGAATAGATAAATTCACTGAGGAAGTGTGGCATCACTGTCAGTTTTCAAATCTAGATTGGACATTTCTCTAAAGACAAGTTTTCATTTTCATGGGGACTTGAAAGTAGAAATAACCCTGTGAAACTCTGTGGACTCTGCCATTGATGGGATCAGACTGGATGACGGTATTTGATCCCTCCTGCTCTTTATCTCTGACTGTATGGATATGTGCATTCTTCACTGTGTTGTGAAAGAGCTGGTGTCTGTATCTATATAGGAACGACACAGGAATGATGCTACCTTAGATCTGATAACCTGTACAGCAGTGTTCTGGTGGTGAGCTCAGGCTAATTAACTGTGTCATGCACAAGAGCCAGTCAATCATCTGTGGTAACGTGACTATGCTGCTTCCCTTTGTGGAGCTGGCTGTACACAAACCAGGGTTGTGCAGCTGTTTGATTTTTGTACAGTTCAATGTAAACCCTAAGCAAGTACGTTTTCATGTACTAAAAAATGGTTGCAATAAAGTACTTCTCTATTTAATGAAGGTAAAGTCATTACTGTAAGTTGCACTGTGGTATTTTAAACTGGTTTAGGTATTCAGACACCAGTGATAGCTGAGACATTACAGGGTGTCTGGTTCCCTTAACATATTCGCCACACTATTAGACACACTGTTCCTGGTTTTCTTAGATGTTTTTTGGCTCTAATGTGTGTGATGTCCCTACTTGTATCATTTAATGAGAAACACTGAACAGAGGGTTTATTGTGACGTTATTTATGCTGAGAAAGGAAATAGATGACGAGAAAATAGATAACTTCTGTGAAAAATTGTGAAACTACAAAAATCTAATGGAGACCTTTTCACAGTTGTTTGTAATTGTTTATCATCTCAGCCAGTACACGAGTCACTGCACCAGAACCTCTCTCACTCTTTATTTACACCAAATAAATATTTGCAACATGCAAGTAATTATTTGCATTACTGGATCTGATTCCTGGAATATTCTAGGCACATTCTCTGATTCCTTGATACCTGTATGGGCTTGGGGTGTATATTCTATATTCTGCCTTAAAAAAGGGTTTCCTAGATATCATAGTCACTTGGAATTTTACAACATCTTTCTAAAAAGCATTCCCCAAATAAACAACTCCAATAAATAAATATGCAATGGAAATTCAGAATTAAAATTACAGCTCTCTCACTAACCAACAGTGTAGAAACACTTTAGTAATCTGAAAAGCAGAAACGAATTACACAAAAAGTAGGGAGAAGGCTGAGGATGGATATATAAATAGTGAAAGCACATGCGGGTTAAATCAGGGTAGGCCAAGGGAATAATCTGTACCTAAATTTTAGGTGCCTTATGAATCAGCCTTCCTAAAGTAAGAGCTTCTGTCTCTGTCTACAGCATTTTGTTTCAGAGCAGTAGGGCAGGTTTTGAAATAAACCCATTGATTTTCTTCACTTGCTGGGATTTAGTTTGGTTCTTAGAGCAATTTCAGTGGTTTCAAAGTAGATTAGTTTTGGAAGAAACTAAATCCATCTCCATTTGAAGTATCCTCCTATATCTGACAGGGATATTAGTGTGTGAACCTATGGAGTCCACACCATCACATAGCGCCTGGTTGTAGTTTCAACAACTGAGTGAGCTGCGCATGTGGCAGCCCTGAGAATGGATTTCAAAGGTCCTTTCCCTTCCCTGAATACAGCTTCTTTGAATGCTACTCAGTTCAGCACTGTGGAGCCTAGTCCTCAAGCACAAACAAGAAGCTGTTTCTTCAGGCACAGAACCTCCAGTCAACTGTTCTCAAAGCAGTAATCAGAAGAAGGACACCAATTCTGCTTGTCTTCTACTTCAGAGAAAGGGAGATCCCAGAGGACAGCTCTTTAAAGTTTCCATTCCTCTCCTATTATGTCTCACAATCCATATTGTCTAAACTCATAGTGGAAAGGTAGTTTTGGCAGAAGGCACCACGGTATCACTTGGAAGGAGCATGAACAGGAACAGAAAGAAGGGTTTGTGCAAGAGACCTTGCATATGCAGTGGATGGGCCAATAATATCTTTGATTTACATGAGATGGAAATAGACTGACCAGCTTAGAGATTAGACTTTGACTTCTCCGAGACCTCTGACCTTGTCTCACATGGTGTCCTCATGAATACCCTGAAGAAGATTTATCTGAAAAGTAATCACTATAAGGTTGTTCTAAAGTGAAACCAGGAAACACATAGTTTTTAAATCATCCTTAAATAGGAGCCATCTCTGTCAAGTTGGTAGATCATTTCGAATAAGACCTCGCAACGATCATTTACATATATGGTTTTGTTCAGTACTTTTACAATTGACTTGGGTTTATTATAATAGTGTACACTTAATAAATTGCATATGAAACAGAATCTGGAAGCACTCTAGAAGGTGATATTAGAATTCAAAACTGTCTTGATGAATCAAGAGTAAGGTGGTCTGCAGTCACCAGCGTGAAACTTTGTAAAGGCTTGTGCCTGTGCTACAAACAGGAATGATCAGGAGATAGTAGTAGATCAATATATAAAGATTATTTAACATTTTTACCATTGCCAATAGAGAAAAACCTCATTCTGGAACATACTGAAAGGTGAATCATATGTACAAATATTTTGTAGAGTTCCAGTGTAAGATAACTTTGATTTTAATATCTTTCAAATACTGCGTAGTAGTTTGTCAGTGTCTATTGTGTGCCTGTTAAAGCAAAAGAAGTCACAATCTTAAGTACTTACATTGTAGTTGCAGCTGAAAATCTGTAATCCTGTATTACATAGAAGTCTGGTGGTGTTTATAATGTGGCGTATATTTTAAGGAATAATTTAAAAAGCATAATTGGTATAAATGACATGAACGAACTGACATGCCTTGTCAGGTAAGGAGCCTTGAAGAGAAAATTCTTAATTGAAGTGGACAGTGTGTACCCTCCTCTTGTTTAATTACTATTCAGGAATGCATCTGCTTATCTTCATTAACTGTACTTGACATCTGTGTATATATATATGATGTGTGTTTCACAACTTCCTTCCTGCTTTTCAAGAAGCCCAGCAAAATCAAAAGAACAACAGAATTACTACTTCAAGGTCACTCTAAATGCATACTGTTGTTAATGGGACAAAATGGACGAAAGTGTATGCACTACCACTAGTGTCACTTTACTAATAAGATAGTTTTTTTCTTCTTACCCTCTAAAAGATGTATGAGGTTTATTTTATTTAATCAGGTTATAGAAAAAATTATTTAGAAAATTAAAATCTTGAGAAATCAGGGCTTCATTTTTACTATACAATGAGTTAATGCAATGGAAGACACAATTATAACTTAATCCCTGTTGAAGGATGTAAAAGGGTAGACGAACCCCAGATATGCTAGAGTCTACAGAAAGACATGAAGGCTTTGAATATTTATTTTAAACAAAAAAGTAAATGTTCCTGTCTAGCATTATTGGCACTATACCTGACATGCATTTGTCATAAAATAAAATAAAATAAAATAAAATAAAATAAAATAAAATAAAATAAAATCAAATCATTCAGTGGAATTCAACTTGTTCATCTCTCATGAAATCAACATGCCAACTACAGCATAGATCTCCCATGACACCCTTAAAAAAATTACAGCCCTGAAGGGCCTTTTCTAAGAAGGTCCTGTCAGTTGTCTTACACATCAACACATCTGTGCCTGGCAAACTTCCATTGGCTTCAGCTGTCCAACTATCCCAAGGATTTGGTGCACTGTAAGAAAAGCTTTCCAAAATGTCCACTGACTCTTGTTGTAAGTACATCTATGCTTCTTCAATTCTACATATCAAAAAATCAATTTTTCATCTATAATCTCCCAGTATCTTTTTAGTCAAAGAAAAGTGATTGATAAAAAGACTTGACCAGAACTGAAATGGGAAAAGGGCAAAAATGGGGTCTCCACTTTTTTCTAGTGCAGTACCCTGTTGGTCTGATGATCTGCCCATTCTCCAACAGCGGCAGCTTTTCTAGGTTCAGGTACGAATTTCATACTTGACAAAATAGATGACATTTGAATCACAGAATTGTTGAAGTTGGCAGAGACCTTTGGAGATCATGTATTCCAACACCGCACTCCAAGCAGGATCACCTGCAGAAGAGGTTGCTCAGGGCTGTGCCCATGAGGCTTTAGATACCTCCAAGGATAGAGGCTCCACAGCCTCTCTGGGCAACCTGTTCCACCTGTTCCAGTTTTCCACTAAAGAGTGTTTTTCTTATAAACAAAATTTCCCATGTTTCACTTTGTGTATACTGCCTCTTGTTTGTTCACTGGGCACCACTGAGAGCTGCCTGGCTCTGTTTTCTTTGCTCGTTCCCATCAAGTATTTATACAAATGGATGAGATCTTGCCTAAGCCTTCTCTTCTCCAGCATAAGCAGTCCCGTCTCTCTCAACCTCTCAGTATCTGTGGAGTATTTGTGACATACTCTAAAAGGGCATTTAAGTAATGAAATACCTTAACCCCAATATTGCCAGTTCTTCACTAATTCTTTCAAACAAATACAATCAAATCCAGTTCATTTATAAGCAAACAAGCAGCCTTTTTTTTTTTTTTTAATGAAGCCAATAAATGGTGATGATCTTGTTAGACTTGTAGAGTCTAATGGTTCAGACCCTTAGTCTTGCCTTAATAAGTGGTTACACATCACTTAGGATCGATCAAGATTTGAATTGAATGGAAGTTAGCCTGGTCTGCTCTGGAAGTAATGCAAGTACCTTAGCCTGAGCTTGGTGCATATTGAGCTCTGCAGCTCCTGGCTTTTTACATTTAACCTTGTAGACATGCCTAATGCCTATTCAAAGTACTTTAGTACTATTTAATGGATTCCAGATCATAATAAATCTTTCTAACTATACAAATAAAAGATATACAGAGATTTAAAAGCCTTTAAAAACCTATGTTTATAAAACGTCTTAACAAAGTCAGTAAAAAAAAAGGAGTGATTTAGATCCACTTAGCATTGAGCTGACACATACTGAAAGAAACTCTGAATGTTAAGATACTGATTTTACATTTAAATTCTGCTTTTCATTCTGAAACACCCCCAAATACTCTGCAGACTGACAAAGGATTTGGAAGGCTCCCATTTTCTAACACTGAAAGACAGTCACCTCCATGCAAGACAGAGCAGATGTCCCCATGCAAAGTGTGAAATGGCAGAACACGGCAGTGTGCTCTTCTAAGCCACAAGAAAGGAACAGAGGAAGCAGATTGTAATTATTTAAATTGGAATTTGGCCATGACCCCACAGCTGGTAATCCCACTCTTTTGCAAGAGTGCCATGAAATGTGATTGTACTCCGGGTTTTATATCTCATTGGAAAGATTAATTATGGTGAGACCTTCCATAATTGGAAAAGTTGGTTACTTCTATGAAAGCTGTAAGGTCTTAAGTAGGCAAAAGCACAGTGGAAGTTTCAGCAAACCATATATACTAGAAATTTCTGGTATTTTTACTCCCAACTTTATCTTCTCTAGTTCTTTCTGCTTCTTTTACTGCAACATTTTGGTTTATGTAATTATGCATATTTGTGTGCATGTTTACACACAGGTAAAAACACATATATATGCATAGGTATGTTTATAGAGTATTTTAAATGCATTTGACTTGTATATTAAATATTACAATATCAATTTATTCTTTTTCAACCAACTAAAAAGTCTGTTGAATTCTCTTGCATAAATTACACACATATATAAACAAATATTGAATTACCTCACCTTTTGTGACATTGTTTTTCCTATGAAAACAACTGTAAGTGAAAGACCTGTGCTTAAATAGGAAATATATTTTTAAATAGGAAATTTTAAATAGGACTAGGATTTAAATAGGAAATTTTAAATTAATATTTTAAATAGGAAATATATTTATAGATAAATGTTTCCAAGATACTAAATAATAAGTTGCAAATATTAAGCAGTCTGCCATATTCATTTTCTGTTTGTTCTTAACATAAAATTTGGGCAAAAAATTTCACAAGAGAACTCTAATAGTTAGTCCTACAAGAAATATCTTCACAATCTATAGAGGTGGTTGAAACAAGCTATTGATGTCATGGTTCATTTCAGATTTCACAGTCTGTTTCTATCTCCTATCAAAATATAAAGTTCTACTCTTTTTTTTTGGAAAAAAAAAAAAAAGCTTTTCTATTGCCATAAAACGGTCATAATGGTTACAAAATTCAAAGTTATGGAATATTTAAATTACTCATTATTAAAGTAGCAAAATTCTAAACTTATTTCATAACCATTTCTCTTTGGAACTTCAGGTTTATTAATAGTGCTTAGTAAATGTTTATACATATTTTCATTTCATAATTTTGTCATTCGGTGGAGTACTGCATGATTTGACAGCATTTCAAATTTTCACACTACATCTATGTTAGCAAGTTAAGACAAATGGGGCGAAATTTGTAGGACATGCTACCTACTGTAGATGCATTTCAGGGGAAAGCTTCCTACACCTTTAGCAAGGTCCAGTCTGGTCCTGTGAACATCCATTAGCAATTATGATGCTTTTTCTGGTTCAGATTAATTAAAAAAAAAAAAAAAAAAACCAATTTGCATGAATTCTGCTAATGCTCTTGCAGCTCCAACTAAAAACTACCAAATCCACTAGGTTTGTTTTATTAGCTTGGCATATTTCTCTCCCACCACTACAAAGGCTGAGCATGTGTTGAATCCATCCTTCTTGTGAAGATGTGAGCATCCTGGGATTTGCCACTCTTTTTCCTGGCACCTTCAAATGACAGCCATTACCCAACTCCCTCAGTTTCACCACTGATCTGTTTCTTCAGGATAATCAGGCCTGTGAGCCACCAATTTAATTTTGGGAAATTAAAGGGCAAAAAATGCTCCCCCAAGAGCAAAACAAGTAGAAGCAAATTTTGGGGAATATGGTTTCTGAAGAAGGTATGGCAACACTGAAGTCATAATTGTAGCTATCCAGTGATGGCATCATCTAAATATTTATGTGGTATTATCTATGTTACCATTCTGAAAAATTTGATGCATCCCCACATCCTTTAACATACATAGCCCCCTGCTGAGCTGTATGGTCTAACTAGTTACCACACTGATATGGTAAATTCCTTCCAGATACTATCTCCCACAATCAGAACATCTTTGGCTTGTCACAGAGATTTCATGGAGCTTTAAGATTAGTAAAGGTAAAATATAAATTTCTGAAGGTTTTGCTTTTAATTATGACAGAATTTTCTGAGTGATGAGTTTTCTTTTTCGAAAGAAGGAAAGAGGACTGAGAGGGGTATGTATTTTCCCTGGTGAGAGCAAGCTTTGGGACTTCCTCCACAGCTAAGTTTGAGTACCTAGAAAGACAAGACCAAATAGATGCCAGGGTTTTATTTAACGATAGCATTTTAAAGTTAGCAATTGCAAGCCAACAAACCATGTGACTACTGTTGCTGTGTAATACAGTAATCTTACCACTGCTGATTGAGAAGAAAGATGACCAGCAGAACACAGAAGACTAATGCCGAGTCCTTTTGTCTCCCTTGATCTTCTGATGTGGGCATGAGTTCAGCAACTTGGATTAGAAATTTGAACAGAAGTGCACAGCACGTACATGGAGAACTCTCAGGCCTTCCTGAGCAGACTACAAGAAGACGATGGTCTGAGCAGCAGGCTGCAGGAAGTTGCAGTAAAAAGTGAACGACTCTATGGACCAGACCCAGCCACAGGTTGCCACTTGGACCATCCTGCTCCGCCAACACCAGTATCAAATCCACCCTTCTCAAGAGTCGTTAGAGTGAGTCAGTGTTTGAAGAACTTAAGCTACATGTATATCCATGTTGCTATGTAAGTTCTAGTGTGTTTAGAAAACTGACAACAAGCTGCAGTTAATCCCCTCAATGAAAGAGCCAAGACTGCAGTAGATAAAACTGTGGATGAGACCAATAGTTAGAAAAGCAAGTTCTGGCAAGGAAGTAAGTTAGCTGGGCTGTGAAGACTATGGCCTACCTGTAGAAAGCTGTAGGATCTTAAAAGAAATATATATATATATGAAAAAAAAAATTTCTTCATGAGTGGTTGGTGAAGACCTTGGACCATAGCATAAGATGAAGAAAAAGGAAGTGAAGAGGCCATAAGAGATATAAGTAGAACATTTACTTACAAGGGATCTCATCTCTACAGATGCTTCTGTTCCAGGAACAGGCAACTTGAAACAATGCGCTAAAGGTCCTTGGGCCATAAAAACAGACAAATCTACCTGGATGCAGCAGCCACCAATTAAACAAAAGGGAACCTAACTATTCGGAATAAAACAGCAGTTGCAGCAAACACATTTTGGGGTATACAGATAATGCAAGCATATAAAGATATATATTTAACCAGTCTCAGCATATTTAGTCTGACACAGTTTTCCACTGCTTTAAGAAAGATTAATTGAAATATGCACAAAATTACACTGTCAGCGTACAAAGGGATGATAGTTTTCATGTGGCATATTCCAGCATCAAGTGCATGCAATCCCAAATTAACAAGCTAAAAGTTTTGTGCCTTTTATTTGTGATGTCCCTAAGACAGGAGGATTTGTGACTATATATGGGTGTGTAGAGAAGAGATTGCAACTGACATTTTGAGCAAAAACAAACAGAGTAAAGACAGGCGTGACTGATTGTTCTAACAAACATCAGGCAATTTTACAACGCGTATGCAAGTCTGAACGCTCTCCAATTTTCAACTAGCTATATAAAACCAGTTCACCCAAAAGCTTTTTTAGTTCTGAATTGCTTGCTTCTTTTTTACAGCACTCTCATTGCTTAACAATTAAATGGGACCCCCTAGAAGAAAAAAGGTGAGACTTCTTTTTGTAATGAATTAAAATTACAAATGTTTTATTGGTATGTTTACAAATATTTTAGTATGTTTACATTGTCTGAGCCACAGAAGTTGCTATTTTAAATGACTGCAGAAAATGAAATATAGAATTATTTTACACAGCTATACAGAACAATTGAAAAAAAAATCCTTTTAACATTATTTCAGTACATACAACATTCTCTTGCTAAGCTAACCACATGCTGATTAAGAGCTGTCTGGGACACTTAAATGCCACAGCTCACAGCAGATGCTCCATAACCATCGCATTTTGCATTTGATTCTCTGAGGTGTAGTACCAGTATATCAGTTCAGTCCACCCAGTTTGAAATACCCTCTCTTAACACTGAGAGAGTTGTGTGCAGGCAAAATTCAGAGTGGCTGTCTGAAGGCCAAAACACAGAGATGTGATGTAGTTACTTACAAGTTTGTTTTTTCATCTTAAGCCATTCTGTGTCAACTCTTCAGGCCATTAGGACAGATGATTCTTCTTACTCAGTCACACCACTCTCGGCAAGCACATCGAACTGCTATAAAGATGCATGTGCCTCTCCGCAGTTGTTCTGCTACCTGTGACCCCCTGTTTAAGGCTTAGAGGGCTAGGTCTGCTAGGCAAGGCAAGACTGCCTGGTTTACCCCCACGAGCTTATTTTACCCTTTTTTCCTAACTTTTCTAAACAACTCCTTTGTCCAAGGTAGCATATCAGCTAGGTTGCTGAAACAGCTATTGCTGTGCCCTAATTCTGCTCCAACTCAATCAAATAGTTAAACATTCATTGATTTCAGTGAATGGAGGAATAGAGCTGTACTGAAGACTTTAGAAAATGCCTGTGTTCAGTATTGAGATTTAGGCTTAGCTAGAACTGTAAAAGAGCAGAAAAGAGAAAAAGTATACTAATATGTATATATTAACTCCAAAAAGTGGACAGTATATTTGCAAAACCTAAATGTCTGACTTAGAGGACTTGTCTTAAAGAATTAGTCCAGGAAAAAAAAAGAAAAATATGTTACACAGTTGCCAATACAACAGCTATATTTTAAATAACAATAATATACATGTACAATATTGTAATGTTATAACTTGATGAAAATAATACTGATCAGTATCAAACTTTGTATTTAATTGATTATCCATCCTTAAGAGATGAAACGCATTTCACAGAAATAGATGCAGGCAGGGTGAAGCAAAGCGATATTCACAGCTTACCATGAGTAAGTAAGTTACCATGAAAGTTCAGGTAAAAATGTAAAGAATGAAACTTTAAATAGATTTATATTTATAAAAGTTCAGCATTGTAGCAGTTGGGTGCATGTGCTGCAGAAAGATGGTAAGAGCAACCTAATGGTAGACAACATATACACTTGCATACACACACACACACAAACACATACGTGTCCATGCTCAAATGCATGTGCATGGGTCCTCAGCTTGATTATACAAGTACACCCTTACAAGCTTTTGATGGGGGAAATATCAGCAATGGGGTTCACCTCTCCTGTTTTTAGCTGTCTGCGAGGTAGCTGCAGCTACGTAGTCAGATGAGATGACACCCATCTAAGGTTAACATCAGCTGAACGTTTTAATGAAAACTGCTTTCATCCTGAGCGTATTTAAGGCACTTTATAAAAAAATCTGAAGTTAATTAAGACTGGAAAAAAAAAAAAAAGGCAAAAATCCTTACATGTGAAATTTGGAAATTAAAAAAAAAAAATAAATTCCTGAGTCTTGATAAATAATTTTATTACAATAAAATACCATGACTATTGAAAACATGTCTTTTATAAAAGCATGTTATATGACATTTTTTCTTGAAAAACTCATGCCTCAGTGCACAAAATATGTTAATAAGTCTTTGGGGACATCTGCAACAAATTAATAGGAAATGAAAAGCCAAAGAATGCCCCATCATGTATGTAGAAAACATGCACTGCTCCCGGCAACACACATCATGTTTACTACAGGCATCTTTACCTTTCTGTTTTCTTGCAGGGTCCTGCCCATATTTTAATACTTCATAATTATTTATGCTTCACTAAACTATTTACAGAAGCAGAAACTAATCACACATCTTCTTAAGCCCATAAATACAGAACTACAGAGACGAGTGCACTACATCATAGTACTGTTCTTTACAAGCACAGTTCGTGAATTATTATCTTTGTGAAAATTTAAATCTAAATGAAAATAGAAGTTCAAATTCTCCCTGTTTTCCTTGGGTACATTTTTTTACACCTGCTATTTCCAGAAGATTTTGCCCCAAGACAGTATTTGTATTGTAAAAGCAGTTGTAAATTGTTGCAAAAGTATCTCAAGAACCATGATGCTCGTGAATGCCCACTGTTTACACAGGATACAATCAATTCGTTTCCAGTTCAAAACAGCTGGTTTCTAATACTAGACATCATTTATATGGTTCTAGTAGCACTAATTTTTACTTTTGGTGTATTTTTCTCTGCTCCACTGTCTTTAAATACAAATAACATGGAAACAGTGATATGGACCACACCCAGAGTGCTGCCAAATGCAATGAACATGCACAGTGGTTACAGAATGGTATTTATAGAGGCCATAGGAGGTTCTTTCTAACAGTAATAGGTAAAAACAAAAATCAGAGTGAAATGCACTTGTGATTTGACTGCATCCTTTAATATTTTCATTATCTATCTCTAAAATATCCCTGATAAAAATTCTACTTTTTTACATTCAACTTCTATTACAACGTATTTCATGTTTTATTTAAAAAATCCCACAATAGTGATGGTGGTTATTCTGCTTTATAAAAGATAATACACTAAGTTATATATAATAATGGCTTTGATCCAATTAACATTATATTACACTGCTCAGTAATTACCGTGACTTCAGTTCCTACAACTGTTATAGCGAATACAAATGATCGTTTAATGTACCGGAAGTGGGGATCATCTGGAAGTGCTGATTCAGAAGTATTCAAGTGCTAACAATGACTTGTTCTTTCTACATTTTTCTTCATGTTCCATAAATGATGATTTTATAAATATCTGTGTTTTTCAACATGACACAGTTTTGGGCAATTTTTTTTAATGTCCTTTTTCTGTGCAAACACAAAACTAGACTTTTCTAAACATTACCATCTCATTAAAGGTAACTGTCACTTTTACTTAAAAAGGCACCAGCATTAATGTAGGAGAATATACCTTTTATGCTTGTTTTACGAAGAGCTGTACTTGTTACTGGAGCGGAAATTATCATATCCGTGATCATTAGCTTTGAACTTTAGGCAGGACTGCCTTTCCTCTAGGGACAACAGATCTTTGGATTGGCACCAGCAACACAAGCATGACTGTTAAAATAAAAGGAATAAGCATTTTACATCATTTTGTTTTGCACACGTGGCAAATGCACTGAAAAGCTGCCCTTCTTCAGTGGTACAGTAGGAAATAGAAAACATACAAGCTGCCATTTTCAGATTACAACGTGAGCAAACAAACAAGGTTAAGCTCTGCATTGCTCAAATGGTCACTGTTGGGATGCCCCATTAGCGACCTGAGTGCTGAAGGGCAGGAAGAGGTATATTGAGCTACATATATTAATAATAGCCACACACATGCTGCTTCAAGTATAGTCTGTATTTCTAAATGCATCTGAAAACAAAATTATGACTCCTTGTTGTCCTTTCTCTGATAATTTTTCTTGGGAAAAATGTATGCACAGTAATCTACACTTTCTAGGCAAGATGCTGCTATTTATTTGATTTTTCTTTTTTTTTCTAGAGGGGAGAAAAAGACAACCAAGTAGGAGAATGGTGAAAACCTACATACAGTTTATACATTTCCTAGATATACTGCAGACCTTTTGCTGATGCTACTGGCTGGCCTTTGGGTGCTGCAAGTCCGTCTGGGATCTGGCATACCGACTTCTTTCCATGCTCAGGATGCTAGAGATCTCTTACATGCTCCCAGCTCCAGTGATTCTTTCAGGGAGCCAGCAATGTAGACAGGGAAGACAAGACCGACACTAAAGCCTCTGCAACATGTGCTGTCACAGTTGTTTGGGAAATACACTAATGCTACTAGATGTAGAGCTGATTGGCTTCTGATGGAAATACATAGCCAGTAAGGAATTCAACACAGGCAGGCAATAAGCCGAGCAGTGGCCAACAGTTAAATGCTTGGCAAGAAAAGAAAAATCTAAGAATTTGTGGTAGACAATGCAATAACTCTGATACAGTGTCTGAAGACCTAAGGGGCCACAAAAAAACCAAATCTGGACATGAAGGTGGAAAGACAGATGGGCTGCAATCCACATGTGATCCAAAGCTTCAAATCCTGTGTGGAGAATTAGGGCCCAGGACTATTCGTGCAAACCAAGGGAAAACTACAAACAGGTCTGCCTCAATATGTTGGAATTGGAAAGGGACGGGTGGACACTTGCATCCTCTGCATTACCTAACTGCCTACTGATTTAAGCACTCCATCAGGATGGCGAGAACCTGGGGTCAGCACTCTCCCTGTTGGGTTGCAGAGGATATGGCTACATGAATCTCTGCAGCACAGTCTGAGTCTGCTTTGTCAGTGCTCTGCAAGTGGTTGGGTGCCAGCTGGGTGTCAGGAAGTGATGTAGCACTGATTAGCATGATGCCAAGAGGGTTTATTATACACTCCACTCTTTTGCTTTCTCTTTTGTCTCTATGAATCCGTAATTCCTTTCTATGTAGCTTCATCAGGGAGAGAACACCTACAATAACCCAGTTAAAATTTAAAGTCAAATTTAATGACCATTTAAAACACTTCTGCATGCTAAGGAATGAATTTTACTGCTGACATCATCTTTTACCAGAGGAGCAGCTCTCAGCAGCTTCTTACCTTAAAGCAGTTTTGAAATCTTTTGCTCACCAAATACAGAGCTATCGGATTGATGCAGGAATTCAGTGAAGCCATGTTAATACCAATGTAGTCCATCACAAGAAAAAAGCTGTGTGGAAATTAAAGTGAGACACTTCTCATTTTCTCTGAAAAGGCTTAGTAGAGGTTTACAACTATGAAAATTGGACTCAGCTTCACTCAACCAAGACTAACTATTAAATGTAATAGTAAGGGGTTTATATCAACAGGATTAACTCATGGAGGTAACAGTTGTGCTCAATAATAAAGTTTAACCAGTAAGATCATTCTCATGAAAGTAATTTCAGAAGATCCAACCACCTTAGCTTGTGGAAGGAAGTATTCACAAGGTTTTCTTCACAGATTTAACCCTAGCTGTTGTGTTGAAAGGGAAAATGGGGACAGAAATTCTCCCTCCACCCTCATAATGCCACAAGACAGTAGGACAGTCCCAAAAGGGATCAGGAGGAAGACAGGGCAAACAGTGGGACTCCTCATAGTTTTCTGACTCTGCTATTGGATCGAAACCAGAGTGTCTGGATGAAGTAGCAGGGAAAACATTAGACACACAGAGTAAGCTAGTTAATTAGGAAACCCAAAAATGTCAGCAGCGCACGGGCATTTTATTTCTGCAATCTCACCTTAAAAGTTCACATCTGTTGGGGTCTTTCTGATCATAAATAGTAAGTTTCAATATTCTGCTTAAGTGAAGTGGGAGCCAACACAAGGCAAAAACAAGTACCAGACAGAACACAGTTTTGGCCACCTCACGTCTCTGAAAAAGAAGATTGGACAGAATAGTTTCTGTTTCTTGATTGTTATTGTCTTCTAATATCCAGTGTTTAATAAACAACATAAAAACCCTATCAAAATGCAGGAGTTTGGAGAACATCAAATTCCTTTCTTTCTTGGAATGTGTGCTCAATCTTTTCTATTGTTTTAGATGTCTTGCACTGATTCTCTGTATCTCCAATTTTAAAAAGTATGAGTAATAATATGTTTGTGTCTGGTGCACTACTAACTGGGACTGTATTTTGGCATGTGGTTTTTTTTCTGCTAACATATACTGCTAATCTCACTATAGTTCAGCATGAAATTGCTTCAAAATAGTTAACAGGTTTAGAGCACGACTTCAGTTTTCATTACAAAATACCCAGCTCTCATTATTGTGAAGAAATAAAAACTGTAAAACCTGAAGGATTAACACAAAACAAGAAAAAAATCCCACAAACCACCAGTTTTGTGATTGTCAGTTAAAATCTTAGGTTTCTGAGGGCTCTCATATATACAAATATCTCAGAGTTCAACACCACCACTACTAGGAAACTTCTTACTAGTAATCTTGAAGTCATCATACAAGAACAGAATAGTGATGTGAAGTAAAGTCATTAAAGGTATTATTGTCAGCCTCTCTACAGACAGCAGATTGTCAGGGATAATTTTTTACCTGTTTTAAGTGGTCGTTTAAAGCAATCTGCATCCCACTTTTCTTTCGTAACATCTCACATGTCATAAGAGTATAGAAAAATGCTGTGATAGCCAGTGGCAAACAGAAGTAAAAGCTAAACAGCCACCAGTCTTTAGCTTGCTTGTAAAACTAGAAAGAAAACAAAAGCAAAAATATTGTTAGGAGTTGAATGCTAAACATTTTGGAAAGTATGCTATAATTAGCTGGTCAGTCTGTCCAGAAAAGCATCGCTATAAGGTGTAGGTTACAGATAAGAAAACAGGACAAGTACTATGCCCAAAGCCCACAAAAAGAAAAAGTTTCTGAGTGCTCTTCTTTCAACCAACATACTTCAGGAATTTGTCAGTATTTCATTTGAATATTATATTCACCTACACTTGTACAAATTACAATCCACACAACACTAAGAAGATGGAACGAACTGTTCTGGAGATCTTGTAAATGTCAGTGTCTTACCATCATAAAGGATGTTTTCTGTGTGGGGTGAAGCAGGCAGATTCTGAGATCCTTTCCTCTGTACTCCATTGTAATCATGTCAAATGCAATAGCTTCTGGAACAGCCAGTATCACCGACAAAACCCAGATCAGTACAATTTCAACAGCAGTCCACTTTGGCACTCCAATTCCTTTAATCCGACTCCAAGAAGCAACTGCTCGGTACCTAAAGCAACAGCACACATTTGCAAAAAATATGCGAAAACCCACCTGGTTTAACTGCCAACCCCGCTTATTCATGTTGTATCAGCAGAGTAGAAAGGCAAATTTGAGCCAATGCCCATACTGAAAAGCAATTAAGAGAGTTTGATGAAAAAATGAGTCTCACCTATCTATACTGAGGGCACACAAACTCAGCACTGTGATGCCCACTGATGCCTTTTGAATGAAGGGCACTAATTTGCACATTTCAACACCGAAGGGCCAGTCCTCTGCAAGCAGCTGTGAAAAGAAAACAACAATTAGAAATAAACTGTTTTTAAAAAATAATTCCCAAAGCTGAAACATAGACCTTTGTCTTGACTGTTTTCCACCGTGTAAAACTTACTTAGTCAAGAAGTGCCTTTTCACAAAGGAGTCTCCAAGGTGCGTGTCCTAAAAACTAGGCAGTAGCTTTACAGTCACTCCCTGGCTGGGCAAGGATAGGCATAAAGGCTTAGTACTGACTTCTTAAGCCCCGCAAACTCCACTTATTTTGCTTCTAACTTCACCACTACAGTGTTTATGTGCTTTTCTTATGTGTTCCAAGTAACTCTCCATTTACCAGAAAAACAGAAAATTACTTAAGGCTGATCAGAACAGGGCAATGCCAACAAGTGCACATCTGGAGTGGGGTTTATTTGAAGCTTGGTGTCTAGGCTCCATCAGCTAAGAAGTCAGGCAACACTGGAGAGAAATGTATCCCATAGTTTTTAGCTGACCACCTGATAATGAAAGAAGGGACCTACTAGATACTAAGGGAGGCTAAACAGCTAGTTTGATATTAGTATTTAGCAGAAGGTAAAGACAGATCAGATTAATCACTCACTGAAGATCTTTAATGACCAGTTTTTTCAATGATTCTTTATTACAATACTGAAAGGACTAACTGCACATTAAGTATACTTATAAGTGCTACAGAATAAAAGAGCTCAATGAATTTCAGATTGGTTCAACTGCACTTTAGGTTATACACTTTAATGGAAATCTTCTGTCACATCCCAGCAGTACATTTTAGCTGATTTAGGGGACGAGACTTACTGGACACAGAAAGTACCTTCCTAGCAGCTGATGCTATGAACTGTTCGCCTGTGGCTGCACTTTAGAAACATTTAATCTTTGTACTCTGCTGTGAGCTGCTCTAATGGCTCAAATACACCACAGCAGCAGCCAAATATTCCAGTTCCTCATAAAAACAAGACTCTCCAGAACAGAGGTTACGCCAAGAAATAGTCACAATCATTATACATAAAAGTAAACTTTCTGAGTTTCTGTAATTAGTTAACATTATCTAAGCCCATTTCTGTTTTTCATAACTTTCTTCAAATGAGGCCTTCTCAATCTGTTGCAGATTGAGGGCTACAAAATGGAAAAGGAGAGGAAAGAATGATAACTATCCAAAAGATGATTGTAAAATCTTTCCTTTGGCTCAGGTCTCCTCAGAGATCTTAGAGGGCTAAAAAATGGAAAAGAAGAGGAAAGAAGAACAGTAACTACCCCAAAAGAGATTGCAAAATTTTTCCCTTGGCTCAGGTCTCCTCAGATATCTCATTTAATATGGATGTACTATAAGAAGAAATAGGTCATCATACTGTATAGATTCTGCTGGGGACCAAAATGAGTGAAGATAGATAGCCACAGAGTTGCCTGCTCACGATGGTTTGGTTCAGCAAATTCCTTAAGCACACATACACATGCATCCCAGAATAAACAATTACATGGTCCACAACAGTTTTTGAAAAGCCCTGATAATAATTTAAGTATCATTTTATTTTAACACAAAGAAAGATAAGTACACTTCATGACAATGTGCTTTTGGACATCCCTAGAAAGTGTCCACCAGCATTTTTAGATACCAGAATACCTTCCAAAATCTGCTTTAGTCCTGTGCTGAAATGGGACCTTCTATTTCTTCAATGATCTACTCAAGTAAGACAAAGAGTATAATGCTTCTGCAGAAATGAAGCAGATATAGAAATTCTAGGGATTTATGTTTTTTGAGAATTTTATGGAAGTAATAAAGCAGAGGAAGTAGGGATGAGGTTGTAATAACCATACGGTATCTTTTCATTTATGTGATGTGGGAAAATAACTCAATCTGTAATTAAAGTATTTTCACCAAAGCCTCTCCCTAAGACTTCTTCTGCATTGCTGTAAGGGGGTGATAGTAACAAACTACTATTACAATTGCTATGTGAATCATTACAGGTGTTCTAAATGTACACTTTACAGAATCATATGACACCTGGACTCATTTAATTTATATCAATTGGGCAGTGAGCCTCCAGCCTACCACACATAGTTGCTATAGAAATCAAGGACTGGGTAGCAAGTACATTTTATGCTTGTTTATAGTATCTACTGTATATTGTACATGTGTATATATTAAACCACAGATGACTCATTAAAAAAGCAATTCAAAATCAAAAGGTATTTTTTCTTCCTTGAACTGAAATTAAGAACTGTGGTCAAATTCCTGTTGGCAGATTCTGTTGAAGACTTTCAGCTACAACTAGCTGGTGTATGTGCCAAGACACTCCCCATCTCTCTTCCCTAAAATCACAACAGTTCAGCCACATGTCGGAGATTTCCCTGAACTAATACTTATCTCTCAGGTGCAGGCAGTCACACCTGTGCTCCAAGCTGACTGGATTTGAGCCAGCTCCAGTTTGGAAGCCATATGGCTGGATTAGCATAGGGCTGTGCATGAGTGAATGCAGTCAACTGAGAGAATGGGTGCATTAGCTTGGGTTTAGCATGACATCAAAATATTACTTGCATTCAGCTAGCTTAAATCAGGGACAGAATGGACACACAGCTGTCTGCATTGGATTGGAAAAAACATGTCCTTTATCTCTTACAGCTGATGTACTGTGATATTTGAGCATTTTAATGCATGACTCACAAGACTCTTTATGATGGTATTGCAAGCAGCTAACGATATGCTTTGCAGCAAAAGCTTGAAAATGTTAAGAAAGTAAAAGGGAAAACCAGAATGTTTTAATTGCTGAACTATGCTTCTTTCTTGTTTCTGTTTGTCCTCTGTATTGCCATCTCCTTAAAACACTGCCTTAAAGTACTGTGAAAATCCACTGTATTCAGGAGAATCATATTTGTGGACAAGAGCCATGATTATGCCTAGTGAAGTACAGATGCAGCCTAATGCAATTTTGCATGGCTAAAATGGTTTTCTTATAATTCATAATAGGGTATCTGTACAAAGAGTGCCACTTTACAAATGACTTAGAACCATGAGATACTGCCAAGTGGCAGCAAAGAGAAAAATAATGTTGCGTTTTCATTAGTAAAATGTCAAGAGAAATTTACCACTGGCTGTATTCAGAGTGACCTTTTCCAATGTTTTACAGTCACTTATTTTACATCGGTGAAGTTTTAACTGCTAAGCCACAGAGATGTGCTGAAGACGAAATGAAATAGAACAAAGGGAATACATTGCAGAATGAAGTGAAATTATACTTAAAAGAAGCAATAGATCTGATGCACTCGTATAGCGAACACTATTCTCAGACTAGACACAGATCCAAGCCTAAACTGATGTGAAAGCTGCACAGCTATGAAAGCAGTCCCAAGAGATGTTGTGACTCATAGACACACCTGTGAATTACAATTCCTGCCCTACTTCCTCTTGGTTGTGCAAGAACAAAAAGATACTCGTAATCTGCTGCCAGAATATGCCAACACAGGATCACAGTACACTGCTCTCAATAGCTCAGCTGCTGTGGCTACCAGCCACAAGGCTGATGCCATGGCTCCATCCCATAACTGCTGACTTGCTGCAGTCAGACATGAGGAAGTAGCAAAGTGTGCACGCACTTACATCAGTGTCCTAGTGCTGAGAAATGAATGCAGGCAGAAACACAGAGCAGGAATTCGTATTTCCTCCTAGCTGCGTGTTCACAGCAAGCCTAGTTCACAGGACAAGAGGACTCAATTTTCATCATTATGAATTGCAGCATTCCACAGGAAATCAGATGTGCAATTGTACACCCAATACACGGGCAACATTTTTTCCATGTATCTGTGAAATGACTGGCAGATTTTCACCTGATACTTTTTGAGATAGGGAGGTCATGCAGATAAAGTATTTTTTTGTATTTCATAGGAGCAAGCATTTTTCAAAACAGGAAATTTGCCCAGGAAATTAAGCTTATAGTCAGGGATAAGTCAGACATTACAAAACTTATTAATATTTAGCAATAATTATGATATCAGGGTGGGGATCTTCACTCTAGACAAGAAAACATATTTCCTAGTTAAGCCGAGAATTTTTTACAAGTTTACAATAAAGTGTAAACCTTAATTTGAGGCATACAATTAGTTTCTTTTTCTGTGTTTTTATTAGTAACTTCCGCTTGGAACTGTTTTTTTTCAGTGATTAATTAACACAAAGTAATATCACACAGAAATCTTAAAAATGACTGAAACCTCATAATGCGTTGCTGAAGTAAAATAATTCTGTGATTTCACAATCATGGTTATAGGACTGCAACAAAAATAAGCATTAAGAAAGCCATACTGCTGTCAGATTGGGAAGCATAAACACAGGGTAGAAAAAAAACCACAACCCAAATAAGACACAAACTTGTTTTGAAATTTGTCACATGCATCTTTTAACTGAATGTATACATAGCAAAGGTACATGTAGTGAAAAAAATAAATTTACATATCTATACTGACATCAACTAACATATTTCAGTTTGGAGATCCATCATGAAAACTATGTGTACTTTTAACAACATACTGACATTTCCACTACCCCGTCGACTGGACTTCAGAATAGATTGTTCCCATCTAACTACAGAACAAAGGTACACTCCATTGCCTGTAAAGTCTAGACAGATTCCTCCTTCGGCCAATTCATTCCTTCTTAAGTGCCTGTAAGCTGCACTTTTTGACCATAAAAGGATCCTAAGCAAAACAGACTTCTAGCTTAGCATGGTCAGATATCAATAAATTTTGCATAAGAAATTCTGAGATGAACTTTGCAAGACTTCAAGTAAGTGGTTCAGATGTTGAAAGAAAGAAAATAATGCATTTCTCCCCATAAAATGGCTGTTACCTTTAACATCAGAAGAAACAGTGGCCAAGAGTTGTCATATGGAATAGTAATAATGTTTTCTGAAGACAAGCACCTTGACTTTTTTTGAAAGTTAGGCAAAGATTGGCTTTATCATGATGCATGCCTTATACATACTTGAATTACAAGAGTTAGTAAAGTCATCACAAAGACATTTCCATATGAATCTCGGCCTCTTTAGAGCACAGCTGGATTAACAGAGGGGCCAGTTCGCATCTGCATGGAATATCCGGTCCCTGATCTGGCCTTTCTTACATTTCCAGTGCTTAATAATGCTTTATGCTAATGGTATTTTTTATATAATCTCTAAAAAACATTACTGGGGGGAAAAAAAAAATCGTTGCCTTGATCGAAAAAATCAAGGCCATTGACTTTGGCCTTTGCTCATTGCCTTGGATAAAGACCAGGTTTTGTTTCTTCTCTGGATTTTTTTTTTCCTCTGATCTTGCAGTATGTTCTGAGATGAAGGAACCTGTGACAGTATTTCCAGGCAGATATGCTTCCTCAGTCATCTGTGTCATAGCAAATTGATAGAGTTCAGAAAGCCACACAAGAGTGTGCAAAGGATAGATTGTTCCCCATCTTAAAAATCCATTGGAACATGACAATAAATTGGACTTAATACAAGAAAATAAATATTACAAAGTGAGAGAGATGTAGTCTACATATCAGAAGAAAAAGCACATTATTATATTATTCGATTACAGCTTTTTAAAGTCTATGTTCCTATCTCATTACACATACATGCATGAGGGGCAGAGCTAATGTAAGTTCGGAATTTCCAATCCTCATGTTATTTTCGTGTTTCATATGCAGGAGTTACCAACTTCATCGATTTGGGAAAAAGAGCATAAGCCTTTCAGAACTGCAGACCTGTACTGTCAGGTGTACAAGCTGCCACTGTCTTGTTTTCCAAAGACTAAGCGCAGGGAAGGACATAAAAAGTTCACTGATCCACTACTCTATCCTTCTGCTCCTTATGTCCACACCTTTAATTGCTGTCTCAAATTAACAAAAACATGATTACTTAGTCTGTTTAGTGAAGCAGTTGACTAGGCATAGGACCACCTTCACATCCAATTAGTAGCAATTTTGCAAAGCATTTACACTGCCACAGCATTCTGTACTGCAGAGTGATTGTCTCAAGACTTAGCATCTTAGACGTTGGACTGCATTTGCCTCACAATCTAGCTAACACCGGCTTTTGTTTAGATCCCGACAATTTAAGAGATGTCAAATTTCATTTGTTATTTTTTTTCAGCTACTCACATATTCACTTAAGTTAAATAGTCACAGGGACATCTTTTGCAGTTATCACTTTAAATAGCTAACAAAATGTTGCTTCAAGTGAGAATTCTGTGTTCTGTCATGTGTGTCTGTCTGGAAAGCGTTCACAGACACTTTCACACTTTCTACTACAAGTGTTGTTGAGTAAACTGCTGGCATTTTACTAACATGAGGAATTCTCTCACACTTTTTCATGCAGCTGCTAGCTGAGGATCTGGTAGCAATTTTAAGGTCTGTTTCACCCAGTTTTAAAGTGTTTCAAATTGCAAGTTACAACTGTTCAGTATACTTGATTTACAAACCTTTATTCTTCCCCTGCTGCTGGGTGACCATAGCCAGCTTTACATTGCATTACTGTATTCTCCCTCATAACGGTGCTCTGCAGGTGGAATTAAATGGGATGCAGAGTTGATAAAAAGTTCATCAACTAAAACCACACTCAAACTCTTATTTTTGATTAAACACAATGTCTAATGTGTGTGTGTGTGTGGGGGGGTGTTTAGTTTGTTTGTAACTCACATCTATTCGAAAGTCCTACTTTAAACCAGCAAATATTTCACTCACTATTGTAGAGAATAATACAAATTTAATATGGGATCTTCATTTAAGATGAGTAGCAATGTGGAAGATTTAGCATCTGAGAGTTATTGCTTAGCTCCTAGCATTATCAATAGCACAATAAATATCCCGGACTTGCAACTGGTAGAATATTTATCTGTTTGCAATGTGATGTTTTATTCCTCCCCCTCCAACATACCTACTCAGAATGATATACTTGATGATATTCAATCAAGATAAGCACAGTGGTATATCATTGCATGTTATGATTAATTTAATTTTGAAATAGTATAACCGGGATTGCAAAGTCTTGTACTGAGCAATTGTCATTGAATCAATCAGTTGGATTTTTCTGAGAACAGCTGAAAAATCTTTTTGTTCAATAGCTTTTTTTTTTTTTACAAAAATACATTCTTTCCAAAACATTTTAAAGTATTTTGCTTCATAAATTCCACTCTCAGAAGAGTCCATATATCTCACAAGGACTACGATAAATATGTAGCATGGAAAATACTGAAACTCTAAATCGAAGAAACTGTCGTGTAATCCAAATTATCTGGCTGGTGAATTTAACAGTTATGATGTTTCCTGCTTTGTAATACTCCAGTATTTAAAAGGATAAAGATACAGGATTCTATCATTTCAGCAGCTTCTGGGAGTAACCGCCAGGGATAAAGAAAACTAAATTCAAACCCAGTCCCTTCAACATATTTTTTCCAAAGCTGGAAATAACAAACCTCAGAGGTTAAACACATGCATATGAAGTGAGGAGAAGATGACAGATGAAGGTTCTCATGTTCACTTCATACAGTAACTGATGGGGACCCAGACTGTAAACTTTCAAGGCAGAAGGTGCCTCGTTATTTGCAGCATCCCTCCTAAGAGGGCTGATCTTGAGTCTGGATTCAATGGTTCTTAAGGACTGCACAAGCCCGGTAGACAAGAGAGGGGTTGTTCTCCTTCTGTGGCAAGTCTCACCACGCCAAAGATCAGAATAATGAAGGCGCAAGGAAGCTGGTGAGGCTCACTCCCTCTCGGCTGACCAAGCTGCATCACTTGCAAACGGGGGAAAGGGCTCACAGCCCAGTAGAGAGAACATCATGCTTCACAACCTCGGGATGTATAGAACTAATGCAAATCGTTCTGCTGAATGATCTTTGTAGCTCCTGAATAAAGGCCCCACGCCAACAGCAACTGTAGGGACCCAAGTGAAGTATTACCAATAAGCCTGTCCCAGCTGAGCAGGAGGGACCGAGCAATACTCACAGGAAAGAGTCTTCTGCGCCCTCCCTTCCATTCCTCGAGAGAAAGGACGGAAGCAATGAATCCATTGCGCATTTACCTATTGCATTTATAACCTTTATCTCTGCGACAGCATCTGTCTCCAGGTGACTTTCAGAGCCTGGCCAACTCCACCTCTGCCACATTCCCAGCCTGGACCGCTGAGACGGCTGGGACTGAGGCACGAGAGAGCGTGCCTTTTGGGACAACATCTGACCACACCACCACCCTCCATCAGCTTTTTGGCACGAGGTGAAGTCCCAGAGGTTTCCCAGCCAGGGAGAGGGCGCGTCTGCCCTCCGCCCCCGCGGCGGTGCCCGGTATCTGCCGGGAAGAACCAAGGACAGTCCCGGACCACCCCCGGCTCCCCCTCACCTTGTAGATGCTGATGGGGATGTCAATGATGATGTGGAGCAGGTCGCCCAGAGCCAGGCTGGCGATGAGGATGTTGGGGCCGTTCCTCATGCACTTGTTCTTGTAGATGATCCGTAGCAGCGTGGAATTGCCGATGATGCCCAGGACGAAGACGAGGCAGGACACCACTGTGTTGACGTACTTGAAAGTCTCCTTAATCTTCGTCTGTCCGGTGCACATGGGGGGCGAGGCCGAGCGCGGCCGACCGCCAGCCGACCCCCCGCCCCTGGGCAGCGCGGCCGGGCGGGAGGCGTTGAGCTCGGCGCCTCGCACCGCGGGAGTCCCGGACGTTGGGCTCTGCCCGCCCGGGCCTGGCGGGCGCAGGGACCCGTCGCCCTCGGTGGCGGCGCGGCAGCCGAGGAGCAGGAGCAAGAGGAGGGCGGTCAGCCGCCGCGGCCGGGCGCCGGGCATGGCGCTGGGGCACGGCTGTTCCCCCGCCGGGCGACCGCCGCTGACAGCACCGACCTGCGCGAAGAGAGCGGACCGGGCGTCAGCCGCGGGGACACCGCGCCTAGGCGAGCGCCGACACCCGGGAACGGAGCCGGGGCGCTGCCTACCAGCGGACGGGGGCGGTCGGCGGGGCTGGCGGTGTAGCCGGCAGAGCAGCGCCGGGGCAAGAAGTCCCCTCCAGCCAGAGACCTGCTTGGCGCCGCCGCGCTCTGCCACCCGCTCCTCTTCCCCTCACCTCGCTGAGCGGAGCCCGCTGCCTGCGGGGCTCTGCCTGCTGAGCGAATGAGACGCGCCCCGCCGGCTGCCTTGCCCCAAGCCCCAGCTGGCTGCTCCTCTCCGTGTCACCGGGGCCGGCTGGCGCCGCTTTCCGGCGATGGGTACCCGGGGCCACGGAGCCTGGAGGGACCGGGCGCTTGCGGCAAAACCCAGCGGCCGTCACTTGCGCACTAACTCCCGTGGCTAAAGTCGCGCCAGCGGTACAGGGCTCCCCCCCTTTTCTAAAACATTCAACCGCATCTGGCCCATCAGTCACGGCCAGACCCCACCCGCGGCCTCCGCCTCCCCTTCCCCCCGCCCCGCGGCGCCCAGCCCAGCCCCTCCGCTCTCCCGCCGGCCCCGCTGCCCCGCCCCGCCGCGCTGTCGGGAGCCCCCCGGCTGTAGTGATCCCTGCCTCGGTACCTACTGGGCCACCTGCACTGCCACCTGCCCCTTTTGCGGCCCGCCCGCCTCGTCTTGTACTAGGTTGGCCGCGGCAACCTAATAAAGCAATTTTGCGGGTTTCGAAAGAGTTTTTCAAATCAGAAAGGGCTGTTAGAAGAGGCTTTGGCATTGTTAGAGGACGCCTGCAGGGAGGAAGAGGGCTTTTGGGCTTTTCCTCCTTGTCCTCTCCAACGTTCATTCCCAGTAGCTGGGTACAGGGTTCACACTTGCATTTTATTCCCCTCTGCAGACAGCCCCCACTCATACATCCACAGTGGCACAAATGCTGCTTGTGCAACTCCTACGGGATTAGTGCCACGCTTTAAAGCACTTCCCAAACCGGGGTACTTTTATATTCTTATGTCAGAAGCAGTATTTTGACTGTTCGGAAGCTGCAGTCATCCTGCTTGGTTATCTGGCTGCCGCTTCGGACAGGCATGGCAATGCATCTGATTTCCGTGAGCTCATTTCAGTCCTTGCGTCCTTCAGTGAAGTGTAAGAGTGAAGAGATTCGTACAGGATTTTGTGGAGACTACGAACAGCCTCTGAAGGTTGGAAACAATTGCACGTCTAACTAGAAAGCTGAATTTTAAAGCTGGTTTCCAGCATTCTTACATAATTTTTTTTTTTCATTATATCATGCTGGAAGCTAAATCATATGCAGAACGTGAATGTATAAATGCTTCATTACAGAAGTCACCTAAATTATTATCATACCCCTAGGGAAAAACACAGAGAACCAAATGTTTCTTTTGAAAATTGCTGGTCTGATATCTCATCCTTACAGTGTCTCCTGCTAACACCTTCTTGAGCTAATGTAGCAGGCAGCTTTTTCTCGTCCCCATTTAGCTTCCTTTTCACATCTCCATCTTAAAGTCTGCTGTATCAAGCCCCTTTCCCATTTAATCATTCTTGATGCTTTTCCTAATTAAGCTGGCACACTCGTTTTTCTTCCACATTTTATATTACAGTATTTGTGAAATAAAGGAACTTAGAGTCACTTCTAAACTGTGTGAGGATAGCTGGAGGGTGACTGCACTCCAGCTGGAATACTGATCTTTTCAGGTTCAGGCTTTTTCAGACCATGTTTTGCAGCAGGATTTGTTTTGCAGCACTGGGGCTGATTCCTCTCCCAGTGACAGAAGTGTGAACATTGAATAAACCCTATAATATTCTGAGCCCTGGGGACTTAACCAAAGTCTTTTCAGTTTTCACTTCTGCATTTTCTCAATTTCCAATTCAGTCATCCATAAGTGAACAATGTTTTGCTAAATGCAGTATTGACTTCTATTAGAGAATCTTGGCATTAACTTTTAACATTAACATAGCATTAACATGCTTTTTATTTGCAAGGTTCTTGCTAAGCCTCAAAGGCTTCTGTGCTGCTCTTGACCAACAAGAAGTAGATTGCGACTACACTGATGTATTTGTGAACATTTTTGTTAGCACAACTCCATGAAATATGTTTGCTACTGTTTGGTAGCACCACCATTGCTGCCACTTAGTTCAGCTTCAGAAGTTTTAGTAACAGCAATTTAGTTTCAGAAATTTTTAGTAATAGTGTATACAGAACTCAGGACAACTGCTGCTACCTGAAGCACATTACTGTGCAATACTGCACAAAACAGGTCTATGCGACAAAGCACCTAAGCTGTTTCTGACTGTAACTAGCTAAGTTTACGACTCTTTTTGTTTCTACTCTGTTTTTTCAGAGATTAGAATATTTGAGAAATTCAAAAGAGCATATGCTGTGGTCCAAGTCTGCTTTAATTAATGAAAAAATAAAGGCAAGCACAGTTTTGCAGAAATTTATGTGAGGATGAAGATAATACCATATTAAACACTGAGACCACAGTGGACATCTTGGCAATTTAACTGTAGCTTAAATGAAGAAGCAACTAACAGGGTTAATCTAGATTGCAACAAGAAAAAAAATCTGTAAATATAATAGACTGGTGCCCCTTAAGTGGCCTCTGCTAATTATGCTATGAAATAAATTCCTTACTGAACTATATGGAATTCATTATGTAAGATTGTGCAAACTGCTGCTAGTGTAGCTGGCTCTTTTTTTCTTTTTTCTTTTTTTCCTAGGAAGCAGAAATACCCCTTGTCCTATGGAAAGTTCACTTTTGTACCAAACAAGCAAAGCTGGGCTGGTCCACCATCTAAAAGATCCTCCAGGCTGTCTGACACTCATTTTATTATATTCTGCACTTTCACTGCATTCCATCCCACAGGCTATTGACAATTATATGAATTGCAGCCAGTCACTATTTTAATTCTAAGTCAGATGCAACATTTCCATGACTGCTTGCTAATGCTCTATTTAATCTTTTTCCTTTTTTTTTTTTTTTTAATTTGGAGTGTAAAGTAAGTAGACTGAATAACTTGTAATCACCACCAGAATGATCTTTAACAACAGGAAGACTTTAAAGATTATTCTGTTACATGTACTTTAAATCATGGTAAATGGTCACCATTACAGCATCAGAAAACCCTTTCATTAACAAGCTTATGAGACACACCACAGGACTGTATATTTTAAGTCATGTTATACTCATTGAATCCGTGGGAATTTTGTCATGAGCTTTCAGGTACTTTTGCAAATTTCATTCATTTTCTGTTTACGTTGTTCAGTAAGTAGCCTCAGAAATCTGCCCCATCAGACCTGCTTTTCTTTTTATTGAGTCCGGTGGAAATTTGCCTACTAACTGGGGCAAGTCTGGGATGAATAGAAAGAATAGCTGTCTCAGTGTGAGCCACACATTAGACGCAGGAGGTCAATTAAGTCAGAAAATAGTTTTCTGTGTTTTAGAAGTTACCACAGAAATGTTACCAATGGCAATTTTAAAGGGGTAAATATACTTTGAGAAATCAAGAAATTAGGATATTGCAGTTTTTTAACTGCAGGTTTATGTACTGGGCAGATAGTACAGAAGAGTAACATTGTTTGCCTCATTTTTTCCCCTTAGTCTAAATTTATACAATAAATATTAAATTCTTTTTAGTGTGATGTGTAGTTATGCCTTGTGTCTTCTACAAAGCTAAGCAACTTCTATAAATTATAGTGTTGGCTGTCAATTGCAGTGTATTTACCGTATACCTAATTCTTGAAAGAGTGGAACAACATGTATTTTGTCATAAAAGGTTACAATAAAACAATAACAGTAGATATCACAAATGAAACATGAAGTTTGTGTGTAGATACCTGTTTTAATGTAGGTTACATTGTAAATGATTTTGTACTTTATTTTAAAACAGTAAGATGCAAAACAATGAAAGGCAATCAAATTTGTACTAAGAAGAAGACATTTGTCTGTCTCTATACTCGTTATTAATATGAGTTCGAGGATTTTATGTGGAATGAAGTTCAAGCCTTTACATCAGGCTGATTGCTAACTGAAATTTTATTTTCCTATCTAAAACTCGAAGGTTTAAAATAATATGCCAGTTAGTAAAATTTAGTCCTCTCAACCTTGCTATTCAGCATCAGCAAAGGAAATCACAAAGTAAATTAAAGTTCTAAAACTAACGTAGCAGCATGTAATCAACTTGAGGCATAAAATACACTGAATTGCTGTCCATTAAGGGAAAAGCTACTGAAATGAGTTTGGGAATGTAGCTGCAGGTTTGAAAGAGCAGCATTTCTGAATTTTACAGAAATTATTAAAGACGCATTTTTCTATGCTACTTCAATAGAATAAAGGTGACACACTTTATTTTCAAATTCCAGTTGCAGTAGGAGTTTGGGTCAGAATCTCCCAGGAAGCCTAGATAAGATCAGTTGTATAAAAAAATAGGACCTTTTTCAGCTGCTGGAAATGTCTGCACTTTTACAAAGGAGGTGATAACCGACCATACATTGTTTATGTTTTTTGCACAGAAATCGCTCCAGGTGAGCCTTTCAAGTCTGGATTAAATTCATTTCCAGACAAAATATCTGACCTCAAGAGGTGCAGTGATGCACTTATCCATGCTTTTCTGCAAGTGTGTCCATGTAATACAAACTCAGTGTTCATCTATGTAGAATGAACCCACCACCACCTACTGACTTTAAACTGTACACCAATAAAACCATTCAGTTAAAAAAATCACTAGAATAAAGAAATCCATACTGTGAAATATCAGAGGGCTGAGGAGAGATCTCAGGTGCAAGACAGCTGGCTATCCACAGGCTCCTTGTTTGCTTCATGCTTGGCTCTGTTCAGGTTGGTTCCAACTATCTCCAAATCAAACCTATTACTGTGGGGTCATCCCTAAGTAGTGGGCTGGTTCTTAGCACAAGGCACTGGGGCTTTTTCCGGACAGTAGTATGGCTGCCTAGCAACTAAAATAGTCTCTGGGATCCTCTGCTTGGGCTGGAGAGGGAGACACTTCCATTTCTAATGGGAGAGTTTTTCACTTGAGGGGACTGGATCATCTTAAGGGTCTTTTCCAACCTAAATGATTCCATCATTCTATGACTTTCACCAAACTACACTGACAGAATGCAATAATTATTTACCCAGGGAAATAAGTAAGAGATAGTATTCAGATGTCATATACCTCAAGAGGTAAGAGTACTGTTTATGTGGATGACTGGAAGCTATTCAAATGCGCATAGAGACCTAGAAAAAGCTTCCTACAGATTTACATCCTTGGATGATATATTTTTCTCTTATAAGACATAAAAATATCTTACATGTGCAAATAGGTCCTTGTGGTTAAGACCTTTGAAGAAGCTTTTCACTTTTATTTCAGAAAAATGTTGGATTGTAGATGAAAACCAGTGCTTGGCCATTTTCTCAGTTTTGGTTGTTGGCCGTGGAAATAGCTGGGTACCTCATCTGATCACAATGTGGGGAAGGTCAGAGCACTCTTTTCTGCAGGTCAGCAGGAAAGGTGACATGAGTCCTACTAGACACCACATTTTTGGTAAGAAGTACTTGGGAGGTCCAGATCTATTGACCTGAAACCAAACTTTTTTTAAATAGGTGCAGCTGCTTGCTGAGATGGCTACTTTAACTGCATTTTTCAAGGGACTGTTTAAAGATTTGTATTCTACATAGGATTTGTATTCTACACAGACATTCTGTAGTTACTATGGATGCATGTCTTTTCAGCACCTCATCAAATACAGTCCTTAATATATTGAAAACAGGCATGTGTTATTGTTATCTTTTACATTTTGCAGCAAAATCTAGCCTTCAACAATTAAAAAATGTGCTGATGGAATAACACAACTTCTCCTTTTATATGGCTCAAACTAGGAATGTCAGTTTTACATGCATCTATATTTAACGCTAGAAGATCATGCGCTGTCAGCCAAGGGAAAACAGGAATTCTGTCTTGAGATGCTTTTGTTTATAGAAGATGGCCTCAAAATCTGACTTTTTTATTGACATTACCAAGATGATTCTGGCTTCAAAATGTTCCGGACATGTTTTACATTATTTTTTCACACTGAGGAATCTGGTTTTAAAGGTCAAAGTGGGTTCTTTTGATCAGGTGCACAACTACTATTAAAACAATCCATTAACATAACCCATAGAGGTATTGAATTGCAACCTTCAAGTCCTCCATAAAAGACAGACTACTGTTGCTATACAATGGGCTCTTCTTGAATTTGCTGTCCTTTCTTCTCCCAAGTGCCTTGGAATTGTTTTGATTTGGTTTTCTGGAATCTATTTTGTTTTCTAAATGCTGTGGTTTTGTGTGACATCTTCTCCTGCTGTCTCTGATCCTTCAGTCAAGTAGGTTTGGAAGACATAGATACTATCATCACTACTCTTTACAGAATCACATAATGATTGAGGTTGGAAGAGACTTCTGGAGATCATCTGGTCCAGCCCTCCTGCTCAAGCAGGGCTACCTATGGCTGGTTGCCCAGAACCGTGTCCAGACAGCTTTTGTATACCTCCAAGGATGGAGACTCCAAAACCTCTGTGGGCAACCTGTGCCAGTGCTCAGTCACACTCACAGTAAAAAAAAGTGTTTCCTGACATTCAGACAGTATCTCCTGTGTGTCAGTTTGTGCCCGCTGCCTCTTGTCCTGTCACTGGACACCACTGAAAAGAGCCTGGCTCCATCCTCTTTGAACCCTCCTTTCAGATATTTATACACCTTAACAAGATCACCCCTGAACTTTCTCTTTGCTAGGATAAACAGCCCCAGCTCTCTCAACCAGTCCTAATAGGAGAGGTGCCCCAATCCCTTAATTATCTTTGTGTCCACTTTGCTGGAATCTCTCCAGTAGCTCAATATCTCTTTTGTACTGAGGCCAAGAGCTCTTGTACCCAGCTTGCACAGACCTGTGCTCTATGACACTCACTCCACTTGCAGCCTTTAGCAGAACATCACCTTGCTTGTTCTTGAGTCTATACATCTACAAAAAGCCCCTATAGATGCTGTAGTAGCCTGGTCACATATTTGTTCTCAGATCAAGCCACCATTCTCTGAAGTGGACCTCTTTGCTCCTAGCAGCAATCTATTTTTTTATCTCCAGGAAACGGAGTATTCTTGTTTCAAGAGGAACTCTCCAAAGCTACTTCCTGCTCAAAAATACGTTTTGATTTCTCCAGGGAAAAGTTCTCCCTAACTTTTTTTTAGTTCTCTCCCATCCTTGACCCTTATGTATCATTTTTCCATGACTTCACCTTCATGACCCTTCCTTCTTTCTCTTCTTTGCTAGAGAAGACTACCTATATCTCTTTCTTTTAATCTTTCAGGCCAGCAAAATCATATTCTCCCCAACATCAGTCAGAAGTGAACTCCTTACAACTCCACCCACTACTTTTTTAAGCTGGAGAATTTCTGCCACTGGCATTAATTTTTTCCAAGTAAGCTTCCCTACTATGGTCCTACCTCAGTGCAAACTTCATTTTTCCCTAATCCACATGAGGTGCAAATGTAGTCCTCTAGGTTCTGCTCTCTCCTTTCCTTTGTTAACTGTTGTCTAAAGCTACTTACTTCACATTTCCCTGAACTTTTTGGCCTTTTCATCCACGCATTTAATTCCTGCCTTTGGCATATCTCTTCCTATAATATGTCATGTACTTTCTGTAGCCTTGACCTCATCTATTGAAATCTCGCTATAGAAGAACTTGAACTTTACTGGAAACCACAGCCACAGAATACTGTTTCTTCTATGAACAACCTTCTGGTTTCTTCTCCATTTCTCCTGTTTCAAAATTTCTGAATATGACATGAATGGCACAGAGAGACCGCCATATTCCCAGATTCACAGGCTAACAGCGTGACACAAATACCTGTTCTGACAAACTGATGTTCAAACATTGCTCTACCTCTCACCTACGCTTCATAGATTATATTTGCTGACCTTTATTCTACAGCTTCATTTTTTGCCTCTGAAAACTTGATCTTATTCCTTTTCTGTTTTCAGAGACTTATACCTCCTCTGAGTCCTTCATAAAGCCAGTATCTTCCTATGCACCTATTTATAGTCTTTTCACTATAATTGAGTAAGGGCTGTGATTCTGTAGTAAGGTGGTAAGTGGGCAGAATATAGTGTCTTTAATTCTGTGCTGAAATTTCAGCTTTAGGTTCCAGAAAGACTATACAAACTTGTGAAAAAGTTTAGAAAGTTTGTTCCAAACTTAGCTGCAGTCTGCATGAGTCTATCTTGCTAAAGACTCTTTGTAAATAGGGAATAAATTTACCAGGGTTTTTTACCTGCAGATTCTAGGAATGTCCTTAAAATTCACAAGTATTCAGCATCTTGAAAAAAAACAAGTAGATGTGGTGGCTTTCAAGATCCTTCTGCCTTGCAACATTCTCACCCTTCCCAGTTTGCATTGCTTATTTCTCATTCTCCAGTCTCCATACTGTGCCAGTCTCCTGGTGGCCTACAAACTCCACTCTAGCACACTTTTGTCTTCCTGTGTTCACTAATCTGCGCAGCAGATCAAATGGTTCAATTATTTATTCCTGTGCTCCATGTTCCTCTTTGGAGTGTTTGACATTCATATGCAACTGTTTTTTAGAATGGGATGATGTAAAAATTTAAAAGTAACCAAACAAAAATTCACAGCACTGCATTACCACATGTTAGCTGGAGAGTGCATTTAGTTTGGGTTAGTGAATGCAGCTCTGGGTACTTTTTGGAGGCAGCTTTAATGCACTGAAAACTCAGTCTATGGCCATTTTTACTTTTTTTTTTTGTTTCTAGTCAGGACTGAAATTGTGCAATAACTATCTTTCACTTGGTTCCTCATCACTTATACTTAGGGTTAGCATTAGAGGAAGAAAATTAAATGACAATGAAGAAAAGCAAGTGCAAATATTGCAGCTTCCAAAACAGTCATTCTAATTTGGGTGAAATGTCAAAGAGGATTTCATTGTATCTGAGCCATTTCCCCTATTCCTGTTCATTGTCAGCTGAATGAGCTTGCTATTATGTTAAAAATAAAGCACCATAGTTGTATGTTTAAATTAAATATAAGAATAATAACCCATAAGCCCATGTCCTTACCACAGATTCCTTGCCTGTCTACTCTAATGACATGAATAAAGATCACTCCTCCTTCTATCTTAGACACAATGCCATTGCAAACAAGACACTCTATTTTAGGGGGAATTTCCTGCTTAAATACAAGTTACAACCCTCAGACATGATTCCTGTGCATTTACATTGATGCAATTCTTCCTTTGAATCACTTGACTGAAATGCACATTTCTTTCATAGTTGTGTAATGCCAGAAGTCCAGATGCGAAGAGCAAAAAGCCATGAGAATTAGGGCAAAGAAGATAAGATGCCATAACATTTAAGAATGCAGTTGTAAATTTCTCTGCTGTATGATAGTTTTTGTAGTAACATCCAGCTTGCCAAAAGTATCTTGTCAGTACAAATGTAACAGTTAAAATTAATTCCTAGTAAATTGAAACCTTTTTTATGGACTGATAAGAGCAGAGGGACAGATTTACTGCTGCTTATTGGTGGTATAAGGCAGTTGGGGTTAGTTAGCACTTGTATACTTCAGACCAGCAATGAACCTGCCAGTGTAACTCCGTGCTAGCCCTCACTGTTAAAAACAAGATACAGTCCACCCTCTTTCTCATCATTCCTTTTGCAGTTGCTGTTTTAAACAACCTCTTTGCCCCTTTTAACATTTTAAATCCCAACAAGCTCAATAGGTGAAATATGAAACTGGTATATATATATTTCTTGCATCTGGAATAAAAAGGAAGGGAACAGCTAGAGAAAAGGATTCCTTCCCTAACTTTTTCATGTTAGCTGCAAATGTGTAATCAGCAGTTCCTACTGCATATCAGCAGCTGAGTGATGAATATGTTCTTAAGAATGTAAGCCAGACATGATTTCTGGGGGCTTCACGTCCTACCTATTGCCACCTCCTTGGCAGATGATTTTCTTCAAGAGCATGCTGGTCTGTTAAGCACCAGGAACAGTTACGGATTTAAACATTATTCCACAAGAGCAAGATTTGGCAAACCAGAAGGAGTAATTCCGTGTGTTTCTTTCTTATTAACTGATGGATGGGTTAAATTCACCACTTTTCAGAGAACCTACACACAGCAGTGTGGTTATGTGTGGTTATATCTGTGTCAGCTAGCGCTGGCCTGGAAACTGTAGATAGAGACTGTTCCTGTAAGAAATCTGGCCACAGCCACCTTGTTGTGGTGTGTATGGGCTGGGGTGGGGGAAAAATTGTTTAGATATGTGCAAGTTGTGCCGTGACACTGATCCTTGGGTCCCTGGCTAATCCTATTTATGGATACAGACATATCCAGCAGGTTCCAGGGAAGCCTTGAAAACAGGTTTACGGTGGACCTTGGAGCTGTCTTCTGCACAAGGAGGAATGACATGCAGTTAGTGAGCTGCTTAATGCACGCTGCCTCAATGTAAGCATTTGAGCCATTTAATTTGAGCCACCTCAGATGTAAGCAGATGGAGCTCTTGGAGTCAGAGGTGAATCTGCTGGTAATGCAGATAGTGGAGAAGATGAGCAGCTGATGGAAAAGGGTCATCTGGCAAAACAACAGAGCATTGCAGCCTGAATGGTAAAAGAATTGTCAGCTGTGGAACAGGAAAGAAAAAAAGCCTATCCTTTTTTAAAGCTAGGTGTAGAACTATCTGTGTAGCTTAATGAGTCTCTGAAGGTTGGCCACAGGATATCTCTAGAGCCATGTGTTGTGTTTCGAAGAGTGTGATGCAAATGGGACCTTCAGCAATGACTAGGCAGTAGTAGATGGATTCTGGCTAAATGGAGCTCTGTTTTTCCTGAGCTTGTTTACCCACAAAAAAGTATGCTGGAGGATGCACTGTGCATGAGAGTAATTTCTGAGCTGGGCATCTGCATGATACTAAATCTGAAGTACCTTTTATTAACACGAATGAAACCAGTTGTCTCTGAAGGTGATTAATTACACCTGGACATTAGTGCATAAAATCTCTCAGAGGATTTGTTTTCTGGATAATCTACTATTCTCTCTCCTTTGAGTCTGGTGAAAGTATAGTGATTACATCAGATTTAATTTTAAAGCCAGTAGATGTTTAAAACTAGATGAGACGAAACCCAGTTTCTGAATTTAGCTGGAAGAAGGTTTAAGATAGGATAAATAAGTTAAAAAGAGAAGCTTTTTCCTGCATCTGCTTGTTGCGTTTCTTGAGATTCCTCATCTTTCTCTGTGTCTTGTCACATATATTTTACATCCACTCAAGGGCAGATGATGTCATATTGCCTCTTTTATCAGTTATTCCTCTTCTTAACATCTGTTTCCTAAACAACTAATTCTTCATGTGTAATTTTAATCACCATTTAGGTCACCAGTAAATTTGGATCACTTCTTCTACACAATGGGCTGTTGCAATTTTGTATAATTTCTGTTTCTAATGTCACAGCCAAAGTTTAACACATAATTTGGTTCAAATGGGTTAATATTTGTGATCAAGAGGAAACATTTCCTTTATCTCTATTTTTGGTGTAAGGAACTAGCCAAAAGCTCAGACCAAAACAAACTTTTTCTTGGCATTGATTCAGATAATTTGGACCCAATCCTACTCTTCTGGAAATCAGTAATAGCATTCCCATTGGGCTTCTGGAGGGAAAGGACAGGGTTCTTCATAATAAATATATTTGGTGAATTCAATTATCTTAAAGTTAAAACCAATGATAACACCAATGGTATATTTTTTCTGGACAAAATCATGTTTAATAAACATGTCATGAATAAAGTACACAGGATACTTTACAGTATTGAAAAGGCTTTGTCAGTCTGGCATTTTTTGCACTTCAAAATAAAAGGCAATGTTCTCCGAAAAACTGAAATTTTCTCTATGGAGCATCAACATGATTAAAACTATTCAGAATATATGAGAATCTAAAAATTATTACTGTGCAAAAAGTAAGTTGGATGGATTTGGTGACCTAAGCTGACTCTGTTGGGTATGCACAAATGACGCTGAAGACAGGTTTTGACCTGAGAACTTTAACTTATCATGCAAGTAGTTTGATAAATATGAGTTGTAATTTGGACTGGTTTAGTTCCAACTAATGTACAAACTTAATAGAGTCATTTGTATTTAGAATTTAGTTTTCCCAGAACCTCTAGACCCAATAACAAAAGATCAAAATATGCAGAGTGAGATTTGGGCCATATGAAATCTGAAGAACCTATTTCTCCTATTGACAAGAAAGGAAAATTAGAGCAAAAATGTTCTAAATTTAGAAATTTCTTTCGTCGTATGTTATTAAAAAACTAAGCAGTATGAAAGCATGAACTCATGCATCATTCTGCAGCTGACAGTATTTTAAAATTGTTACAGTAATCCCTGACATGGTTTGACTAGCAATAGCTACCTACACAATGTCAGAACATTTAAGAGTACACATGAGGGTCTGTTCCCAAGAGGTAACTATGAATGATGCCACCCTTCTCTGGAAGGTGAAGACATTTATCAGTAGAGACTCTATCTAGGGCAGTTGACTTCAGAGCTGAGGAGCAGGCCCAGGCCTTTCTAGTAGAACATGTAGACCCCACTAGTGAAGTTAAATGGGTAGAATTTGTCTGAGACAAATTATTTATCTCCTCCCTTTCCCTTTCCCTTTCCCTTTCCCTTTCCCTTTCCCTTTCCCTTTCCCTTTCCCTTTCCCTTTCCCTTTCCCTTTTCCCTTTCCCTGCATTTCAGACAGGATTACTTAGGACTGTTTTGTCCAAATTCTGTAGGAGAACTATATACTAGGAGTTTGCAATGCTTATTTTTTCAGCCCCTTTTTGTCCTTTTGTGCCTGGTGTCGACTTAGGTGCCCAGTTTGAAAAATAGAGACAATTGATGACAACAGAATGAGGGCTTGAAGTGCTTGTGTTGAAATGGGTTTGGCCTCCTGAAACCTGGACTTGGTTCCAAGTGAAATATGTTGTTGGCTTGGAGTTAGTCTCCTCTAGAGCTTTGTCAATAAAATAAATTCACATTAATATTTGTCTGCATTTGACACAACAGGCAATAGGCTTAGAAGTACAACATAAAACAACAGGGCATCAAAGGCATGCCTTGAAAAAGCTCTTCTCATAATGGTGGGCAAACACAATAAATTCCAGAGGTTTGGTCAGCCTCAGCTGAGTTCACAAGGGATGCTGCAAGTTTCAGAAGGTGAAATTATGTTACAAGTTTTCCAAAATGTCCTGAGCTCGGGTGGATTGGAAAATACAGGGCCACAATAGGGCTTTACAAGGCTTAGTACAAGATGGCATATTTGGTCCTAGGTTTGTCTTGTTTCACAAACCAGGTCTTTTCTGGTGTCTTAATAAACCTTACTTCTCATTCTAAAAGGTTCCTACTCTTGCTGCTCCATCTAATATTTTTATTTGCTCTTTGAAAGAGGATAGTCTCATTCACTCTCACTCATCTGTAGCCATACACGTGCACTTTTTATAGTCATTGACACCCTTGTTTTTTTCCAGTATGAATCTATAGTTCTGGACATATCTTCTGACCACTAGCATAGTCATCTGCACACACATGCATATGTAGTCCTTGTCTTACATCTGAGTCTGAAATGTCTTGGAAAGATGGGTGTCTGGCCAGATATGAGAAGCAATGGCCCCAAGTCATAACAAGAGACACTTTTTCTGGGCCACACACACAGAAGACACAAACAGAAGTCTGTTCTCCAATTGAGCAAAGGAAAATATTGAACCCCCAAATAGATATTCTTTGCAATGTTGAAAAAGTGACACCTAGAATAGGGGATAAGCATTTTGCTTAAGGGTTTGTTGTCAGCAGTTCACTTTAGCTGTGTAGAGGCAGGAGGGAGGGAAAGATACTGGCAAGGAAATGATGAATTGGTGTTTTTGCAATGGTTGATACATCGCCACTTTGAACTGGCTGAAAACATTTAAAAAAAATCATGATTATTGCAGTACAGTGTAGTTATTTTTTAATTAAAAAAAAAAAAAAAAAAGCTGTGGGACATTTTTTACTTTTCCACTACAGTTTCTGCCATCACATATTTTGTTGTTTACCTTGATTTATTACAGGTCTCTCTTTAAAAGACTTTTTTTCAGCTATACGTCAGTGCTTGTGAATGGCCCCAAATATGATAACCTTAGGCATACGTTGTAGGTTTTCATCTCAAGCAACTGATTCCCAAAGTACAATGACAGGAATTCAAGTTAGTAAGTAACAGGGCTTTTATTCCCCAGAGATACAAGTGTGGAAGTCAAGGGAAATACAATGACGTTGTTAATGTTGTATTTATAACTGTTAGTAGTCCCACCCTTGGCTTCATTGTCTGAAGTGCTACAGTTATTTTCATAAAAAGCACAACAGGCAATTTCTGTTTTATACGAATGATTTATTTCTACACATGTGAGGAAAAAAACATTTTTATTGGCTGTTTTTGAGCTATTAAAAGAATCTTGTCATGATGTTTTATGCTTAAAACCCCTTTGATTAGATAAGCTAGTTAATACTTGGGCTGCCTTTTGAAGGTGTAAGATTCTAGGCATTAACTTTCATCTCACAAAAGATAATCTAACTTTAACCATCACTTATGTTGTGGTAAATATTCTTACTAAGGTGAAAAAAATTATGAAAAGGTGTTAGTGTCTTCGACAAAGCCATCAGGGGAGTTTGCTTAGTTTAGCATAACTGATTGCCAATTGCTCATTATAATTCCTGATACTTTCACAAAAAAACTTGCTTTGTAAAAAAGACAAACAGTTAAACTCATCATTCAGAACACCAACTGAATTGAACTAAAACCATTTCCAAAATCAAACTAATAAATGGCTACAGGGCATTATTTGCTGCTGGGTTAAGTACGTGTCTGTCAGTATATTTTAAGAAATTACTATTTTCGTGTATTTTTGACAAAGTCAAAGCTAGGACGTATTTGAGAGAAACTTCACACCATGAGGTTGTCATGAAACACAACTTGATTAAGCTCAAATGACCTTTAAATAATCATTTGGACATCTGTTAGTTTACCCAAGGTTTCCAAAGTGTGAAAACATGTCATTAAGTACTTAGCTAGTTCCCGAGTCTGAAGTGAATGTGACCTGACAGAAACATCACAAATCTTTGTAGCATGTGGTTTTAAACATCCAACCAAAGTAACATTAAGTGAATTCATAGCAAATTGTGTGTTTTGGTTGCTAATCAGCTACTGTTACTTAGGAAAGTAACAGAACAGGGGTTTGCTTTTAAGATGTTTTGCAATTCAAGCAAGATATTTCCTTTACAAGACTGCTGAAAATAAAGGAAATCTTCTGGTTCCATCTCAAAGGACTCCTGTGAACCCCAGTGAGATTAACTCATGTAATATTTTGAAATTTGGCTGACCCCAGAACCGATGTGTGAATGAAGGCTTGGAAGATTGCTTAGAGTGGTTTCAGAAGATGAGTACTTAAGAAATAAGTAGGAAGTTGCAAAAAAGTGTCTACAGTATTATAGATTACACAGATAGAGACTTCAGCCATCCCCACAGATATCCAGGACTAAATACAGGAAGATCCCGTCTGACAGGCAGTCGAAGAAACACCTTAATAAAAGAGCTTCTTGAAAGCTGTGGACCAAAAAGGATTATGTGCTATAGGGTGAAGAATTATTTGGAATTCTCTTTTTCACCTGAAGTACTAATCAATCCAGAAGGAAGGAGAATTTGGCTTTACCAGAGAATGAAGTTATTAAGGAGAAGAGGGAATCTGAAAAAGCTGCTGCATCTGACACCGTAAGGTAAATCTCACTGCTACAGAGATCTGGAGTGGCCACTTTTCAGACATCTTTGTGCAGATGGTCTTAGTAGTAATGTTTCCAGGCTATTTAGTAGGGACCAAATCACAAAGAAGATAAATGTGGCGGGTATTTCATGTTTGATGTGAGTTTTGTTCTGGTTTATCATGCAGGAGTCCAAGTGGTCTGTGTTCTGCTGTGCCTTCCCTCACTCTCAATTATCAGAAAGGACAAACTCAAATGACTAAATTTTACCAGGCTTATGCACCAAAACATATGGTGCATAGGATAAGCTGAAGAGCTACAAAAAGGTGTAGCTTGGGATATCTTTTCATGCTAAATAGTTGAACTTAGGCAAATTCCCTATTCTGTCCCAGCTGTTTTTCTGTACTTGGTTCTTTATCATTATTCCTTTGAAAATCTTACCTCATAAGGCTTCATTTTTTTTAGCATTGGAAATCGCACAGTCTCAGAATCAGAGAAAGGCTGAAGCTGGAAGGGACCTCTGGAGCTCATCTGGTCCGTTCCCCTACTTAGCAGGACAACCTACAGCTGGTTGTCCAGGACCATGTCCAGGCAAGGGTGAAGACTCCACAACCTTCCTGAGCAATCTGTGCCAGTGCCCTGTCACTGTCGCAGTAAAAAAGCATTCCCTGATGTTCAGATGGAACAGGTGGAGATGCAGGGAATAACCTGTATTTCATGCTTATGGTGTTGAGAAGCAGCTAAGGAGAAGCCTAAATGACATGATATAATCTTATTATATATGGTTGTGGAGTTTTCCTGGGCCCTAAGAGTAATGCTTCAATAAAAGACTTCTGCCCTGCAGAGAGGCTAGAAAATGAAAGGCTACGTTAGGTGATTCAGCAGTGTGAAATTATTATCTGAACTAGAATTAGGATTAATCTCAATATATGCAGATGTGTGGACAGAGTGGAATAGGAGGACTGCAGAGGTAAGACCTTTTGACATGGTGCAGGGTCTGTACAGCAGTAACAATTTGCTGTCAGAGGAAAAGTAACACCGTGACAAGTAGTAAGTTTAGAAGACCTAATAGATCATTTCTGTGCCCATTGAGATCACACTGCTTTTTACCTAGTACATTTATGGAAATCTTTTTTTCCACTAGCAATAATGCCAGCATTCTCTTATCATTTTACTGTTAAAATCATGTAAAACTGAACAATAGCTGCTTAAACAAATTTAGAGGATTTGGGACTCAATTATCCTCTGTATTATTGAAAATCTTTTAAATATACAACTTTATAAGTTAATGTATTATGCAGGACGTTATGTGTCAATATGTTTCTGTTTCCACTTCTGAACTTCTGAACATACTTGATTCGATTGTGCTTTCTTTTTTTGCTAAGCTCTTTTTGAATTGACTGTGGCTGAAATGCAGAAAACAGCAAAAGAATTATGAGTCCAAAATAATCCAATATTGATAATTTCTGAGCCAAGAAAGGCATGTTAGAACATTTCTAAGTAAAGTGCTAGTGATGCCATGCACTCCATTTTTTAGCCCTTCAAAAGTGGCTTGGGTTCTTTGTAAGACACCCAGGGTCTCAGACAATTTTTCTTTCCCCATGATTAAACTTAACCACTTGTTCTTCTGTCTCTCCAGTAACATAGGAAAGAAAGTACTGCCTGTACTTTCCCCTGGCAAATCCTGAATGCTTGCTTGTTCCAAAAGTGTAATGTACACAATAACTTTAGAGGTTTCATGTAAGATTTTTTCTCTAATCAAAGTACCATACATTGGATTTGATCTGGTGGATTTGATCTGCCAATATGCTGATCACTCTTTTCCTGACCCAGTAAAACAGTTAAACAAATACTCCATTGGATTTCTGTGCAGGGCTAAGTCCTTAGTTAGCTTATACTGATAGCCCTTTTCAAGGCATATCAACAAGTGATGCTGTCTTACCAAAGAATAAGACAAACAAAAGAATGATTGAATAGCTCATAATCTGATCCGAAATGTCCCTTATCAGTGTAATATACTGAGTACCTTCATGGTTTTAATTATATAACACTTACTGGTTTACTGTTTTGAATAAACAAGACTCAAAAGATAGCAATGATCTACGACCAGACCACAGAAGGATTTGGGAAAATGTTTGTGAGAAGCTGTAATTTATTCCAGAAGAGACAATATAACAATAAGTCATTCTTATGTTGAGTTGATTTGATTCGTCTCTCTTAATATCGTTCCTTTTAAGATGTTAATGTACAATACTCTTTTTTTTCTCCCTGGCCATGCTGGTCTCACTTCTAAGGGACCACTAAGAGAGGACTAGAATTCTCTAAGGGATTAATTGTCTGATGAGAGTCAAGATCATGTCATGACTGGAGAAAAAACAAAGACGTTTTTATCCAACTTTCTTCCAAAGCTTTAAAGAAGAATTGTTAGGAATTTGCCAGGACAATCCTGAAGCACACTGCATGAGGTTTTTATGCTTTAGCCTGTCATGCACATTGCTTTTGTTATTGCGCTGAAGGAGCAAAGTTTACTGGCTATTGACCCCTCATAAACCCATGCGAACCAGACAAATTTGGGGATTGATGAAACTAATTTTTAATTGCTTTTCTGTCTGCTCCGTTTCCCAAGAAGATATAACTAACTGGTATGTGATAATCTAACACTACAGAGACTCATGTCCTGCTAATGGCTAGAAAGAGTTAGGCATTTCTCAGGAAAATTATTCTTTTTGGAAAACTGTAGTTGAAACCAAAATCCTTTAGAGAAATGTGCTGTGTTAAATTAAGATTTCATAATAAAAGATTTCTCAAGAAAGGATTTCACAAACCTGAGACAGAACCATTTTTAGCATGGGTTTTGGCATGCAGCATGAGTGATTCTGTTTTGTCCAAGATATTTAAACAAGGTCAGTTCATGTGCAGTTATCTTGCTCCTTTGAAATTACCACTTTGAAAAGAACTGACTTTGGGAGGCTGGGTCAGGCAGGAGCTGTTTCCCTAGTGCTGTGTTACCAATTATTTTGTAGGTATCTGCCATAAACACAGTTGAAGTAAGGAAAAAAAGAGGGAAAAAGCTGGTATAGTTACATTAAGAACTAGATCACATCTCAGAAATTACAGAGGTAATTGAGAGTTTAAGCTGAAATTATATGCATACAAATAAGACTACACTCAGGTATCACATAACTTGAAATACTCTTTTGCCATAGAAAATTTGGCAATTAGGAAAGTTTCCAAATTCGCCCAGTTTTTGCGCTCTTTTTTTTTAACAGAGCTGTGCATCTGAGCCTGAGTTGCAATCTGGAAAGTGACTATTCCTTTACCTGTGTTCCTTTATAGACCTGAGACAACTGAAGTATTCTGGGTTTTGCTGCCACTTTCTCTAAATGGACAGCCCGTGGCTTTATGGTAATGCTTTTTATACATCAACTGCATGGGCTTTGGCACTAGCTACCCAGACTTTTGCTGTGTTTAATTTTATCCAGGCACTGAGTAAACTGGGAACAGGAATGAGAAATTTAACCTTTTCTCCTGACACAGTTTCAGACCATTTAGCTAGGCCATCATTCTCATTGGGATGCTTTTCCTTTCTGGCCTAAAGATTTGGCAGCACACAGAAGTATTTTTTTATATATCACTTTTCTTGTGGAAGTCCAGATAGCAGAAGAAAAGACTTCAGTTCTGAGAAGCAGCATTCTGAATGCACAGAGTCTTACTGGCACAGTAAGAGTGCTTCTCTGCTCTACTGACTAGCTTAGAGCTCATTTTAATAAGGACCAAAACACAAAATTGGCATATCAATTCCAGAATGCATTTTCCCTGTCTAAAGCTGAATTGCAACTCTGTGTCCAATGCAGAGAACAAGCAGCTGCCAAATAGTATATACTCTGTAATAACATCAATTTTTTTTAAACAGGACTTTAATAAGAAATTTAATATTTCTGGTTTTATTAAGTCTTTGAAAGCTTCTAGATTGTAATAATGGACTTAAGGTACGTTAGAATTTGTCTTAACCTGTGGCTTAAGGTAATTATTCTTTTTAAGTGTTAACTATCTCCAGGGATAACAATTCAAAAACAGTCACAGAAAAGAAATGTTTTGTACTTGTCAGAAATGACTGTGATTGTTTGGGTTTGGTTTTTTCTGTTTAATTTTGTACTTTTCCTTTCAAGTTGTCTCACAGATTACCAGGTCTTGCTTTAAGATGCACAACAGCTATTATTACTATTATTATTCTAAACAAGCCTAGACCCACCAGAGAAATCAAAGTTGGACCTACATGGTTTTTTCATTTGGGTGTGCTGCAACTTCACAGCATTATGAGTATGAAAGTGCTCTCACCTAAAGTATTAAAAAAAGGTATTTTGATTTTTTTTTCTGTAGAAGAAAAGATGGGACATGGAAAGAAGGAAGGAATAAGAAAGAGAAAGAGGGAGTAAGGAGGAGAAAGGTGAAAGTCCAGATAAGTGACTTGCAGATAAGGAAGTGAGGGAATACAGTGTTGATACCCATAAGAGATATGTTCATTCTGCTGTGAAAGCCTAAAGAGAAACATCTGAAAACTCTGCAGTGTGATCTCAGGTTTAAGTGAGAAGTTGTAGATACTGGATCATAGAACAGTGTTTCAAATATATATTGAATTAAATAACTTTAAAAATTAGCTTTCACACCCAAATTCTGTTCTCAGCCACATGTGCAGAAGACGCGATTGTACAGATCTTAAGGATGGTCTAGTGGGGGGCGATCAGGATGCTCAGAGGGCTTGCACACTCGCCCTTTGGGAAAAGGCTGAGTGATGTGGGCTTGTTCAGCCAGAAGAGGAGATGGCTTTTGGGGGACCTAACAGAAGTCCACTTGTTCAGGGCAGTTATCAGGAGATAGAGCCAGGCTCCTTAAGAAGGTGCATGGAAGGAGAACAAGAGCCAGCAGTAGTACTTTGGAACAGAAAAGCTACTAAGTGGTACAAAGCAAAAAAAGAACCAGCCAAAACCCAATACCTTAAGGGCAGTCAAGCAGTAGAGCAGGTTGCCCAGAGAGGGTATGCTAACTCGGTCAGGTTTTCAAACCCCACTATATGCAGGCCTGATCAACCTGATCTGACCTCAGAACTATCCCTGCATTGTAGCGTACCTTGGATTAGAGACCTGCCGAGGTCCCTTCCCACCTGAATTATCCTGTGATCCTGTTATCCTAGGCTACTTCCCAAATGCCAACATTGTGGTTACAGTGGTAAAGTACATATGCCAGAAAGTTCTCCGAGAATTCTCCGAGAGTAACTACTGGTCTAAACAGAAACTGAGATACTGGGCCATGTATAATTTCTAAGACTTCCCCCTTTTCTCAGTAGCTGTTTTATTTTTAAACTTGCAAACAGACACACCCAGTGGCTGCATGTTACACATCATTGATTACACCTTCTTCTGCAATAAGACTTCAGAAGAGCACAGACAAAGGAAATTTCTGTGCCACTTGACCTGAGCACCATTCCTGGCTATTTTATGATCTAGTATAGATATAGCCTCTGGGCATAAACATTTACTGCATGGTAGCATGCTCAGGGAAAGGACATGCATAGGTGGGCTCTTGATCCATGTGGTAGCCATATGAACATAGAGTATTCTGAAAGCACATTCCCATGCTGCTTTTAAGATGTTTGTATAAAAGACAGATAGCCACAGCTGTATCACCAAAGGTTTTCTTACAAGCTGCAGTCATTCACAGCACTTAACTAGCTTTGTAAAAATTAGGCAAAAATACAGGCTTATAGGTCCATTTTTGGACCTTTGTGAAATCAGGCCATTAAATTATACCAACTTCTACATGACTAATTTGCTATCTCTTTTTCAGACTGCCCTAGGAAAGCATGTACAGCTAAGTCAGCACTATGAAATACCTATGAAATGCATCTCCTGTGAAAGAAGAACAGAAGACTATACACACAAAAAAATCTGTCATTCTCAAAATTCTTGACAAGCAAGGCCCCTTTATGGCCTCATTTGTCTCTGTGTAACCTTTGGTTGCCTAACTAGCTTTAATTGCTGGCTGTATTTGAAGCCCTGCTGGGCTGGAGAGTTGACAAGTGTGGTAACTGGCAACTAACACCGTTATCCATGGTTTGAGAAAAACAGAATTAGATTCTTGCTCTTTCCTATTACTTTAAGCAAAACAATGTAAGTCCCATAGTTTTAAAAGCCATATGTTTATAAGTTATTCTCTGGTCACAGAAGCATTTGTAGTATCATGATGTCTCACAAACCATTGGTGTATCAACTATCTCATGGTTTTCTTTGGAATAGAATGACACACAAACGAAACAAGATTTTTTAATAACAGCAGCATCCTTGTCAAATGTAATGGATGAGAAATTGCCATTTCATTCAGTCAGACTATGATACCAGGCATAGTCTCTCAGGAATGTGGTGTTAAATATACTTTTATGTGCTTCTCTGACTTGCTAAAGAAAGACATTTTGTATCTCTAGGTTTACTAGTCACTGTCTTCTCATCTTCTATGCTTTTTTTTTTTTTACCCTGTTGCAGATCTAACTTTTAACTTTGGATTAATAGTGCAGCTTTATCTTCCTGACTGTCGCTTATATACTTCTGGTTTTCCTCGTGATGAAACAACAGTAAAATGTAGATGTAGCATATTTCAAAATAAAAGGAAAGAAAGGGAAGAAACTTATTCCTCCGTGAAAATTTTTGGGAAACTTTTCCTCCACTGCAATTATTATTTAATTAATTCCCAAAAATGTGTTTATAAAACAAAAAAGAAATTCAATTACTGAACTCTGGTACACTTCTTTCAGTATGTACTTGGAATACTACTCTAGTGAACTCTGTTTAAGTAGTGAGCTGAGATAGGCTTGTACTGTTTTGCCCAAACTGTGCCGAGCATCCAGGACTTCACAGAGAATCAGACCATCTACATGCTAGAAAGTCAGTGAATGTGGTGTATTTCTCTTGCCTGGGTGTCTTGGAATGTTATTACTTGGCATGGCTTAAAAATACTACTTGAAAAAGAAAAAAGAACTGTGATTTAGGGCCAGATTCACTGGCACATTCCAGTTGGTTTGTGCTTGTCTGGTGATAGAAAACAGCAGTAAACTAACAAGCTAAAGTGGATTTATGATTGCTTTGCATATCTGACATGGCACGGGGCTATTAAAGCATACCAGAGGGAATGCTCTCTCCTGTAGTGATCGGCTGGAGATAAAGGGAAAGGGTGTTGTTGCTTATAATAGAATTCCTGCTGATATGAAATAAAATCTGAATACAGTTTAGTCATATATTATGGTATTTTAGCATTGATTACATTGTTTTCCCCTGCTAATTATTGACGGATGTTAAGACAGCAATGTCCCTTGGAGACTAAAATGGCAATGAAGTGGAATAGCAACCCACAGATATAATAAATATTTGAAAGCTTTTTTAAGCAAAGACCATGTGTGTATCACATGGTAAACTGCACTCAGTATGGTCTTCATATCCTTTCTGCTCACATAACTTTAACTGATCCAGCCTAAATGAAAGTCCATTGCTATCAAGAAGGAATGCCACCAATGTCATTCAGAGCAGATACATTTGAGTATGTCTGTCTGACATGTGACATAAAAGGTTTCACTGAGCCACAGCAGCCTGAATTGTGCAGTGGAGGGCCTTTGTCATCTTAGTGAGGAATGCCTTAGACGTTCAATTGGCGTTGGCATCTCTGACATGATGATAAGCGTGCACAAATATTTCACCAAGCACCAATTATTTAGAAAATGAAGTGCTTGTATGTTTTGCCAGGCAATGAGTTTCTCATGGCTAGCTTCCGTGTGTGTGCATCAATAAATGCTGCCAGAATTTCCCCATTAAGGCATTTCTTCACTTCATTTGGAGTGTTTTCCTTGTGACGGTGTCACTGTTAATTGAGAAGCATAGATTTATGTATTAAGAGTTTCATACTCTGAAGAATGGCTTTTGTGTGACATGATCAAGTAGTAGAACTCTATCCAGATATGGAGACGTGTTCTTCTGGCAGCTAGATGTAATGAATCTTCCAGCTGGGAATGTATTAGGTTAGATAGATTGAAATGTTTGTCAAAGTAGAGGTGACAGGAAACAAGCACAAAGTCATTCTGTGAGGGGCCAATCTGAATTTGTGATGTATAGGAGCCATATGTACCCAGGAAATGTGTAAGCATGAATGATACCTGCTGCATAAAAGCTGTAATCAAAGCAAGAAGGAGAAGGTGGTGTGATTACATGCTCAGCTGTGTGACTCAGCTCCCTCTGTGTCTGTATGCTGGCAGACACAAGGATATATTTCTGACATTAGTACTAGTCAAATCATTCCTGTTTGGATGGCATGCCCAGCTCTTCCTCCTGAATGTCTTGTTTGAATAAAGGCTATGTACATGAGCAGATATCTCCAGATGAAAGACAGAGTAGTTATATTTTTCTGGTGGTTCTCTCTGCTAGTAACTAATATCAAACTAACTTTAAACCCTGAGATTCCAGCTTCAGTGTAGGTGTCCTATATAAGGCCTCAGTTGTTAGACTACAGTTTTTTTGGCATCTTACAACAAAGTCTAATCCAACATTTAAAAAGCTAATTGTCAGATTATTTCATGAAAACTGAGCAAACTTAAAGTTTAGTTACCAAGTAACATTTAATCAACTGTTCTTGGAGGCAAAAATAAACACATATGTCTTATCTCCAATGAAAATATAAATAGAAATATCTCCAGGCTGATGCATTGTGCAATAGCTGAATGGTATGATGTACATAAACATCCACGGCATTTTTTGGCCTGTTTTTCAAGACCTTCCCTGTCTTGTGAGAATGTTCAGGGTCATATATCAGCAGTCTAAATGAGAATAGATTGCTGTTGCAGATCATTAAATTCAATTATGGTAGAACTTTAATCTGAGATAAACTTGAATGCCTCTGATGGGAAAAAAAGTGACCACCAAAGCAGCCTGGCCACCCAAGCCAGGGCTGATGTCGTTTCAGATACTTTGTTGAAAGCCAGCTATAATGAGATAAACTTTTAATTCTCCTTGTGTCAGATAAGCTTGTTGTGAAAAACATCTTCAGTCTCAGATACTCAGCAGATATTCTACACATTTTCCAGATACCCTATCCATTGTGGGCTCTTTCTTCAGTTTCCTCCCTCTATCCTCTTGTAAACACATGCATCTTCATATAGTTTCCATCATTTACACATCAGTCTCGCCTTTCCTGTTCACTGAGTTGCCACCATATAAAATTTGGCACTTTGTCTACTATATCTAGTGGACAAATGCCTACAAAAGAGCTACTAAAGTTTATATTGTTGGCCGATAGTATAGTTCTGCCTGTAAGTGTAGCATGTGTTGGGTTTTATGAGAAACATGTTCCATTACTTGGAGGTTTTGTCATTTGCATTTATGCTGCATATTAGCAAGCTACAAAACAGGGTTGCAGCTCAAAGCTATGGCTATTTCAAAACTGCTCCTGATTCTGAGATCTCATGTATTGCCTTCCTCCCATAAAGCATATGATATTTCATTTGTAATAGAAAAGTAAAAGATAAAATGTCTGGATCCTTGGAGGAATAGTGACTAAATGGGTCATGAAAGTGCTAAATCTTTGCATGTGAAAAACTGGCTGGTGCAGATTTGAGATCCAAAGGAAGTGTAATTACAACTTGCAATTCTGACCCAAGTGCCTGGAAGAGCCGTTGCCTTAAATTAGGAAATCTAGATGTTCAATGGTGCATATTGCCAAGCCATGCAAAAATGAGTTTTGAGGTGAGATTCAGAATATGAAAGATAAGGGTGCAGCCATACCTATCTCATCTGAAATAAATAATCTTGATTATTTAACTGGGGCTGTTCATGTGTATGAGGATTACTGGCAAGAATAAAGGCTTCTAGGATCATGCCCAGCTCTGGTTTCAAGGCAACAGAAATATTGACCTTGATGCATATTTTGATTCACAAGCCAACCACATTTTGCTGGAGCAAATTGACTTTAGCATTATTTTGTGTGTATTGAATATTTAAATCTGTAAATTATGACTTTGTGTAAATGATGACAGTCTGTGAGACTGTCTGAAAATCATAACAGTAAAGCAAACAAAAGATATATTTATTGTAATTCCGCATTTGCCTGCTTTATTTTGAGTTTAGTGCATAACCAAAACACCACAGTATTCTAAGATTTTTTTTTGCTAGAGATGTGCTAAGCATTTCCTCGAGAATATCACCACAAGACATGCTACAATGCCATGTATATATAAACTAGCTCTTTATAAGCAAGATCAAGTTCTCAAGCAGGATATACCTGTATCATTTTGTCCAGTCCGATATACCTTTTTTACCCTCCTTCCAGTAATGTTTTCATATCAAAATGCAGTCACTGATTTGTAGCAAATGTACTTCAACATTGGAGGGATGGCGTTGCAAATTATGTCCCAGGTAAAGTGGGGGAGGAGCATAGGGGAGGCACAGACACCTTGAAGAGGGAAGGGTAGACCACAGGACCAGGCTTCCCTCTTTCCCCCTCTCAGTGCAAGAAACAGGCATGACGCTGCCACTCAGTCAGTCCGTATGTTCCAGACCACAGATATAAAGCAGTTTACTCAAGCTCTCATTGAGTAAACCCCATCATTCTGGGAACCTTTTTGTTTCCCTGAACCTCCCAGTGCTCAGCCTGGGGCAAATAATCTCAAACCACGCATAGCATAGTGCTGCCCTTAATCGTACAATTGAGACCATGGAGGAAGAGAACACAGGAAACCTTTATTTTTCTACTGAACCGATACAGTACAGGCAGAGCCTGCACAATAATGCTTCATTTACTGCCTTTCTTCTGTTAGTTACCTCCTGATGACCCAGCAGAAGCAGAGGTCATTTGGCTGCATGGTAGCTCTGAGCTCTGAAGCAACTGTAGGAGACTGCCAATTATTCATTGTTTTCCCACAGTTTATCATGGCTTTGCAATATGAATCTCTGTAGTGTTCTGAGAGAGGGAGAGATTGTCTAGGGGAATTGCCATTCCCCTCCTTCATCATCGCACAAACCAGCTCTTTTTACATCGGTAGCTACATAACATTCCTGTAGCAACTGCTATGGAAGTATTCAATGTATTTCTCACTGTCTTGTAATGCAGCGTAGCAATGGGAAATAGCAAGCCAGCAAGCCATAGCTGTGTAACTTTATATGAACCACCAGAAAGAGAGACTTCCCTTGCACAGTCTTTCCTTTACAGTACATAGAACTAACTACTGTGTTGTATCTAACAACCAAAATTTTTTTTTATTTCAGCAAGCATCTCATTTCGTGTAGAAAAGATAGTAAGATAATCACTCATTCCCAATTCCTGCTGAGATGTGCTGCAGTGAGGCATATAGGAAAGACAGAGCTGATAAGAAAAAGTCTTCCAGGGCAGACTGCCACCATGCAAAATTGTTGCAGAGTTTCTACTTACCTCAAAATCACCTTAAAACTAAATGATTAATTCTGGTCAGAGGATTGTCATGATGCCTGTGAGAGGTACTGGTTCAGAACATTTATATTTCATATGATTCTCCGAAGAGTATGCCACAGGAAATTTTAAAAAGGTTTTCCTCTGTAAAAACTTCTATAGGAAGTGGCTATTGTTTGTGGGTTTTCTGAAGAAGAGGATGATTAAGTAAGGCTGACTAAGAAATTATCTTCATATTTCAGTTTTCTTTCATTCTAACGTGTGTTCAGACTGAACGTTATCTATAGATGACATATACTGTGCAGTATCAGCCATCTGTATTTTTTCTGGCTGTTCCTCAAAGGACAACTGATGAGTCAGATTGTTTTTTCCTGGTGAGCCCTTCACCTGCTAGAAGTAAGAATCTTTAATCCTTCCACTGGGGTGAAAACCACAGAACACCAGGCAAAGTAAACTCTCTACACTTTCTTTTTTGTCATTATGTATTTTATTTTATGTTTGTAACTTTCCATTTTGATTCCATGCACACCTTCATGCTTTGCAGTCTATATTTACCAAGAAATGGCTACCACAGTCTTAAACATCACATAAGTTAAGTTTACACTGCCAAGAAAATAACTTCCCAAGCCACCCTTGGATCTTGGCCCCAAGACTGAGTATATGTTTCTGTTTAGTGTGAATGAAGTAAATGTAAGACGCAGTTTGGGAGATATTTGGCTGTAGGGGTTGTTCCTTGTGTGGAGGCACCATGCTTGGCTCCTTCCATGCCACATGTTCTCATGTATGCTGCAGGAATCCCCCAGCTCAGGAATCCTTGAAAAAGCTTCATGTATTCCAGGACATGTAATATGCACCCTCAGTTCCCTGTTACCAAATGGTCATCATGGTGGGCTGCAATTTGTGCAATTGGAATGAAAGAATGGCAAAATATGGCAATTTGCAGGATCTTCTGAAGGTGAACTCTGTAAATTACAGTGATTTATTTTTATTAGCTATTTTGCATAGCCACTGATTCCACACTAAGAACTGCTGACTGTATACTTTGGTCCCATGCCAGTGAAATGATTAGACCCTAGGTAGCCCCCTTCATTATACTCTTCTTAACCTAAGTCTGTTTCTGTTGACATGAAATGTCTGGTCCTCTTCATGGCTGAGCACTGGACTTGGCTGGAGCCTTAAACAGAGCTCCACCGATTTAAACTTATATAGGGCTTGAAATCATCTAATTCTCAGCAGTATTCTTTTATTCAAACTATCATGTAAGTTCTTGTTGTCTTATCTTGACAACCTCATTTGGAAGGTAATTCTTTTGAGAATGTGTCTTAGATCTGTCTCCTCCTCACTTTAAATACATGGAGCTTGATTCACCTCTCAGTGATATAAATATGCCATTAATGTAAATACATTGCCTTTACTAGCCCTTTTTTGGATGTATTGTGGCACAAGACAGGAAAGCTAAGGCCCAGTTAGAATTAAATCTGGCAAGGGATGTGAAAGATAACAGGAAGGGCTTCTATAGGTATATAGCAAACAAAAGACAGACTAGCAACAATGTGGGCCCTCTCTGGAAGCTATCAGGAGAACTGACTACCCTGGATTTGGAGAAGACTGAGGTTCTTAATGACTTCTTTACCTCAGTCTTCACCAGCAAATGCTCTGACCACACCATCCAAGTCTTGGAAGGCAGATGCAGGGACTGTGAAAATGAAGACCTTAGGCCCACTGTAGGAGAGGATCAGGTTTGAGATCATCTTAAGAACCTGACCGCGCACAAGTCCATGGGACCTGATGAAATCCATCCGCGGGTCCTGAAGGAGCTGGCAAATGAAGTTGCTAAACCACTGTCCATCATATTTGAAAAATCCTGGCAGTCAGGTGAAGTTCCTAATGACTGGAAAAAGGGAAATATAACCCCCATTTTCAAGAAGGGGAAAATGGAAGACCCAGGGAACTACAGACCAGTCAGTCTCACCTCTGTGCCTTGCAAAATTTTGGAGCAGATTCTCCTGGAAAGCATGCTAAGGCACATGAAAAACAATGAGGTGGTTGGTGACAGCCAATATGGCTTCACTAAGGGGAAATCCTGTGACCTTCTATGATGGGGCTACGGAATTGATGGATGGGGCAGAGCAGTTGACATCATCTACCTGGACTTGTGCAAAGCATTTGACGCTGTCCTGCATGACATCCTTGTCTCTAAATTGGAGAGACATCAATTTGATGGATGAACCACTCAGAGGATAAAGAATTGGCTGGATACCGCACAGAAAGAGTTGTGGTCAACGGCTCAATGTCCAGTTGGAGACCAGTAATAAGTGGTGTCCCTCAGGGATCGGTGTTGGGACCAATCTTGTTCAACATCTTTGTCAGCGACATGGACAGTGGGATTGAGTGTGCCCTCAGCAAGTTTGCTGATGACACCAAGCTGCGTGGTTCAATTGATATGCTGGAGGGAAGGGGTGCCATCCAGAGGGACCTTGACACACTTGTGAGGTGGGCCGATGCCAACCTTAGGAAGTTCAGCCAAGCCAAGTGCGAGATCCTACACCTGGGTCGGTTTAATCCCAGGCACAGCTACACGTTGGGTGGAGAAGAGATTCAGAGCAGCCCTGTGGAGAAGGACTTGGGAGTGTTGGTTGATGAGAAACTGAACATGAGCTGGCAGTGTGCTCTCGCAGCCCAGAAAGCCAACTGTATCCTGGGCTGCATCAAAAGAAACGTGACCAGCAGGTCAAAGGAGGTGATCCTGCCCCTCTACTCTGCTCTCGTGAGACCTCACTTGAAGTACTGTGTACAGTTCTGGTGTCCTCAACATAAAAAGGACATGGAGCTGTTGGAGCAAGTCCAGAGGAGGGCTGCGAGGATGATAAGAGGGCTGGAGCACCTCCCGTATGAAGACAGGCTGATAAAGTTGGGGCTGTTCAGCCTGGAGAAGAGAAGGCTGCAAGGAAACCTCATAGCAGCCTTCCAGTATCTGAAGGGTGCCTACAAGGATGCTGGGGAGGGACTCTTCATTAGGGATGTTAGTGATAGGACAAGGGGTAATGGCTTCAAACTTAAACAGGGGAAGTTTAGATTAGATATTATAAAGAAGAAGTTCTTCGCTGTGAGGGTGGTGAGGCACTGGAATGGATTGCCCAAGGAAGTTGTGAATGCTCCATCCCTGGCAGTGTTCAGTGCCAGGTTGGATGGAGTCTTGGGTGACATGGTTTAGTGCCCATGGCAGGGGGGTTGGAACTAGATGATCTTAAGGTGCTTTCCAACCCTAACTATTCTATGATTCTGTGATTCTATGATTCTATGATTCTATAAGTGAGTACGAAACCTGACCTTCTGGTGATTAATTCTATTATTTCTCAATTTTATTAATGTATTAATTCTATTAATTTCTCAATCTCTACCTCGTTAAAGAAATAACTAAAATACTTCCAGTGACAGCTGTGCTTCAGGTGAAAAATGATTCCCTGTTCATATCTTCATGGTTAAAGACCTAAATGTTAACTAAGCCACTTATTTGTATTTGGCAGAAAGACAGAGGTAAAACAGTTCAGTCTTCCAAGGTTTAGGCTGTGTTACGTGAGTATACAACAGTATGAAAAATTGTGTAGACTAGTTATTTGCAATAGACCAAACATTTATTTCTCTCTCATGTAAGCATTTGTCTGGTTTTCAGGGTGCAAATGTAAGACCAAATTTCTGCTCTTGTATCATATTAAGAGAATGTAAAGTCCTACCTAAGAATTATTCAGTTTCCAGTTCTTAAATTTTTTGCTCTAAACTGCGTAGTTTAGTGAACACAATAGATGGAACAGATGGAATAAATGAGGGGTAAAAACTATTCATGATGTGAAAGAAATCCAAAGAACTTTTACATTTGCACTTTTCAACTTGTACTCAATGTAACAAAGGCTCAGGGCTATTTCTCTGTCTTTTGCATGTCATTTAAAGTTTTTTTTTTCAGTACCACTGCCTATGATTATAAAGCAGAACGGGCTTCAAATAAATGTCATTGTACAGGGACATTAAAATGTATGGCTTATGTATCACAGTTTAAAGGTAGGATGGAGTTACAAGAATATTAAGGATATCCTCTAGCGTCAGTATCGACTGGTATAAAGTTTGACTTACAGATTACATGTCATATGGTAACATGTCTCCTGCCACCAGTCTTCCACCAACAATTTCAGGTGCACTGGAATCTCAAATATTAGTTAATGGCTTAATTTCAGCTCCAGATTCAGCCACTCAAATATATGCGCTTATAGTATAAAAATCTACATGCAGTGCAAACTCCCACTGTACTCAATGAAGTCTATATAGGAAGTATTGAGCTTTTCAGCTCATCTGAAATAGATAGGCATCTTGTTGCTTGTTGATAGGTGAGTAGAGTAATTTTAGACTCAGAGAGGTATGGAACTGTCCCTTCAGAAAAATACAAGTCTCTCTTACTTGCTCACATACCTTGCCTGACTTGTGAAGGTTTCTCAAAGACCCAAAGGAGTCTCAAGTGTCATACCTATCTTTAACCAAATGAATCTCTCCTAGGATGTCTGCTTTAGGGTGAATACAATAGCTCTCCAGACTACATTTGGCATAAAGCAGTTGCTTAAACATCTATATTCCGTGCTATTTCAGACTCTCTACAGTATCCCACGTGGTCTCCAGCTTCTTTTGTGGAAAATCATTGGTCTCCCATTGGTGTTGAGTCACATCCATCAGATGTGTACAGATATTTTAGGATCTTTAGAATCAAAAAATGGCACTTGATGCTTTTGTTCATGGAAATATATTATTACTGTGTATTGGCCAAGGCCTTGACACAGTTGTTCAGGTTATTCTATTTGTCCTATTTATGCTACTTAGAAGGGTCCAGATGACATGTAGGTCCTGTCTTCTATCTGTCAGCCCTGTGTGGGATCATAGCTACCCTTGGATGCTACAGAAGACACCATACATCTACATTTAGGCAATTGAATTTAACACCATGTCTATAATGTGAAATTAGATTCACAGTTCACAGGTGCACTCTGGTACACACCTGATTTGACATGCTTGAAAATGAAACTAAACCCTATCCACAGACATGTTCATATCCATTATATAATGCTGAGAACTGCACAAACAGAGGTAAATCTCCCAACCTATAGCACCGATCATGCCTTCTGTGTATGTCTTTATTGAGATTTAGTTAAGGTGTTCTTGATAAAGAATATTTAAGATAGTATTGTATATAGTGTCTGCAGCAGTATTGATAAGCACTTCTTAGCTTCTTTCTGGTATTAGCTGGTGGAGCAGAACAGGAGATTAATCAATAGAACCCTTAATGAGTCTTTTCAATGGCTCATCTCAGTATGTATTATTTCCTGCATTTTACCCCATGGTTCTTTAGCTCTGCTGTTTGTTATGTTTTGGCTTGACTATTTGCAAGAAACACAGTCCCTATAAGACAGCTAGTGTAATAGGGCCCATTACTCACTCTGAAATGTTTTGTAAAAGAAAAAGTAACAAGTCCAAATATTTGCATAATGTGGTTTGCATGACAGTAACTTGTTGAGCTTCTGGTTGCACCTGAAGAACAAGTTTTTTTAATGTGATATGATTACAAATCTTAAGCCAAACCCTCTTCTCTGGTACATAAGAATAGGTCCTAATGAAGCCAGTGGGAATTAAGGACATGCATCGAAGTGTAAAATATGGCTTCAAAATTTGGTAGTTAGCTCCTCATTTTAACAGCACATCTGGAAATTTTGTTCCATCGTGGCAGTGGCAACGGCTTTGACTTCTCATTTTACTTTTCTTTTGCATCCTCTTTATGCAGTTTCTTTCACCTTTATTGCTGTAGAAAATATACTGAATATTGGTCAGCAATTGCTAAGGAAACTGAGTCCATGCGTTTCAGTTGATCAGGAGGGAGCATGGGTAGACAAAAGGAAATTTGTCCTATGAAAATAAATTATTTCACTGGGCACCAGATATAAATAACACTTTATCTCTTTGTTGGTGAATTAAAAGGTCATATTTTCTCTTTCTGTTGTGTGTCATTACTCCTATTTCATGTTATGACTGGTCTCAAAATTAAGTGCCTAAATTATTAAATAGTCTTACATACATGTGTAGCTTTAAGCAACTGAAACAGAGACCAGAAAGGAAATATTCTTTGGTATATTGTCAAGCCGTAGCCTAAAAGTTTTAGATTATTTATTATATAAGATGATTTATTTCTCTTTTAAAAAAGCATGCTTCTACTGAAGTAGCCAGGAATGTGTTTTTGTCTGCTCCAGTATACCTGTGTTGGTTAAGTTTGTAAAGCAGTTAAGATGTACAGATTCTGTAATTCGAGTTTTTATGCATAAACACACACACACCTACCCATATTCCCCAATGTGTTTACACATATAGGAATATACAAAGACTATATACACACATAATTATATGTATACTATGTATGTTATGTATTGGAATTATAGACTTATTATATATGCGATTTGACTGAGCTTGCCTGTTTTGAACAGTATTGAAATTAAGCATCTAATTTAAAGTGGGCATCTAGGCTTCTTTTATAGTCAGTGGAAAAGTTATTTTCAGAGGATTTGTCCAAGGTTACTTACAAAAATTGTCCTTTGGGTATTCTCTACTGACGACAATGGCAGCTTACTTTGTATGTAACACCTGCCTTGTACCTAGTTCAAGTAAGGTAAGAAGGATTTTTTTTAAACGTATTTTATCAAAAAACTCAGGACCATTCTATCAATGTAGTTAAAAAATGGTAAATATTCAATTTCTATGCAATAATATTTCTCATGACCAAGATCATTCTGGTTTTGTACAGGTTACAGCAGTTGTTTGGTGCTCAGCCTGACTGTGCTGCTTATTTCTTCATAAGAAGGATTAGTGGACATACTGGTGAGAACAGCAAAAGCTGCCAGAACTTGTCTCCATTATATCAGTCACTGCTGCAGCTGAGTTAGTATTGGCTCCAGTATGATTTTTTTTAGAATTTTCTACTTCAGACACAGGCCAGATATGCACCAATGCTAGAGTCAAAAATAAGAATAAAAATTATCTCCATTGCACTGTGTGGTTTTTAAGAGATTGACACTGACATAGATAATTTGACCTTTTCATATAAATGCCTCTTAGAAACCAGAGTTGGCAGAGGTGTCCTTATACTCTCCTGTGCTTGTGAAATAATAGAAGCAAATTAATGTAAAGAAGCCACATAACTCCCTCACCTTCCCAGCCTAAAACCAGAGACACAACAACCCCTGCTTTGTTATGAAATCTCCTTGTTGAAGTGTTTTTAGAGTTCTATTAGCGTTCTGCACAGAGACTACTGAAGGAGTAAACTATTGAAATAGTAGTTTTACTTGACATCAAAAATCGGTAATTTAAGAGCTAACATGGTATTTTTCCCTTCTGAGTCACTGACTTTCCCTAAAGCACAGTGAATTTATTCAACTATGACTAACAATTGTTTCAAAGGAGGAATAATATGTGCTGAGAATATGCTATGTTCACAATATCTAGTGAACTTCTCATCACTCTTTTCCATTGCGGACACTTCAAAACATTTTTTTGGGTAGAGTGACTGAGTTATTACTCCTAATAAAGTAGGAGCAGAAGAAATTAAAAAGAAAGTTTTCTAATCTGTTGTGGTTTAACACTTGCATTAATAACAAATCATAGTTCATTTATTTGTTCCTGTTTCTGCCACAACTATTAGTTAGTTATTGTAAATTATCTTTATTCTAGTCCACATTTCAAAGTATGGGGATAATTTCTTATGAATGCATAAACTTAAAGCAGCTGCTAACTTTTTTGAGATTTGTATCTATCTTTACATTTCCCTTCATCAGAGAAATATTGAGCCTCCAACTAATGGCTTCATTGTCTAAATTGTCTTAGAGAATAATCTTTCTGGGGCACATTGCTCCTGCTAAAAAAAAGATGTGCCGATATTTTTTTTTTTCATCTTCTCAAACATTTGAACTTTCAAATAGTTTCTCATTTTGATTTGTGATGTGTAGGGTTCAGTGTTAAAGTTCTTGGTAACCAGTATGCTTATATTTTTTGGATTCCAAGGAGAACATTTTATTATATATGACTTGTCAGAGCAGAGGTTAGAGATATCTTGAAAACCTTCCAATATCCTCTACTAGGTTTCTAAATGTGAAAGAAAAAAATGGTAATGTTTTAAGGGTATAATGAGTCCAAAATGATAATGTTATGAAGGCAGCATATGGCACAGCTAGTCAGAGTGAACCTTTCACACCATCCTCTTCTTTCCTCATCTTGTGAGGTCATTTTTTGGGAAAATTATTGATGGTTAATATGAAAGAAGAAATTGTTAATGCTACATACATGTTATTCATCTGAAAACACATGTACAATCTTCAAATATGTGTCTGTATATGTTTTTTGTTTATACATACTCATATTTGTGTCATCACACTGATACAAACATAGCTAAAGGTGTTTAGTTTGTGCACACCAAGCATTGACTGGAAGGAAGTTAACATGAAGCATGCAGTTCTCTCATCTTCTACTGGGAGTCTCTTCTCAAAAATTTCAACCCAACCCTAGGAACTGAAAGTGAACTAGCTCCATGCAAACACTCTTCAGCAAGGACGACACTTGGTCACTGCCATCCAGAAGGATACAACTGGAGTGGGGGAGGTGGGAGGGTGGGAGAGTGGTGGACCAGATGACCTCCAAAGGTCCTTTCCAACTTTAACCATTCTGTGATTCTGTGAAGCAATAGCTTGCATTCTGCACTGAAGACCTGAAGACTATTGGCAAAACTATAATTTAACCTATGAAATAGAGGATATTGATTAGTTATCAACATAATACCTTCAGTATGATAGCAACATTTACAAGGAAAAGCTATGCTATATTATTATGTTAGCTAATTTTATTGATTTACTTCATCATAGCTCTCATTCCATCAGAATTGAGGAAACTAATGAAACCCAGTCCAGAAATACGATTGATGATATTTTTTTTCTTTTTTGTAATGAATTAAGCTTGTACGATATTTAACTTCATCTTTCATTTTTCCTGTTTCAACACAGTACTTTTGCCAAGTTACCTGATAAGAATTTAGATTATTTAGTGGCTGAAGGAATTGATTAAAATGTGAACTATAGATATATGTGTTTTAAATTCCTTTTTTTTTTAACCCTGCACTTGCTGTTACAAAGGCAACATTAATAAAAAGAAAAAAGTCTGAATTGTAAAACTTTTTCTTGTTTGTCCTTCCATTGCCAGCACTTGAATGAAGGTGCAGCAGTCAGAGGTACAAGTAAAGGCCATAGACCAAATGAAAATTCTGGCAAGATACTATGGAAAAGAAAGTACCAAGGTAGCATCAGCACAGAAAAAAGTGACAGGCCAATTGATATGTTTTCCTGAATTACTAGCAGGTTTAGTAGTGAGTTATGTCAGAACACAGGAAGAAGAACCTGTGTAAACAAGTGTGGAGTCAATTATTAAGACTATGACAGAAGACTATGACAGAAGTCTGAGATGAAAGGGCAGATCTTGATGAGTTACCAGAAGTTAAATATTTACTTAAAATTTAAATATTTAACAACCTATTAAATTTAAATTTAGTAAACTTCCATTCAGGAAGGCCCAGGAAGTTACTTACACAACCAGATTTATCGAGCTAGCAAGACAGTGTGGGATAGCAGTATAGACTTGACAGATGTGTAGTGTTTGGGTGTACTTTTGCTGTGGATAAAGTTATCTAGCATTTTAACAGTTTACTTCCTAAAAGGGATGATAATAGATATTCAAAGGCCAGGTGTTTCACAGGAAATAAAACAACCTAAAACTAGGAAAGCCACTTGAACTCAAAACAACTGTAGATGCTATCTAGCTAGCTTAAATATGGCTGGAGTACACAAGCACCTGATACCCATCACAACTATTGTCAACAGTTTTCAAGGGCTGCTTAACTCTTTACATGACAGCTTTTATTAAATGCCTCCCTGCTAAGCCAGAATATCTCTAGGGTGCTTAAAGGAAGTCAATGATGACTGCTTAAAAGTATGCCCTCTAAACCCTGCCAACAAACAGATTATGATCCAGGATTAGGTATACAGGTACCTGCGCTCTAAAAATGTTCTAAAGTGCTAGCGCTGTATTTTGGGAATAACGCGTAGTAGATAAGAAGTCTGAACAGTAATAAACGAGTTAGATAACCCTTGACTTGATTTAGTCTGAGCAGGGTATTGAATGCTCATCCCCAAAATGCTGCAGAATGTTCTGATTAACAGGCTATAGGGTACAACAGGTGACCCTTCCTTGAAGTTGGGTTATGTCACTTCAGTAAATATGACTACTTGTTTGGTAGCTTAGTGCTGAGAGAAGACATAAAATGTCCTTATCTATGGTTCTTTGTTCCTTGGTGGTTTGGGCACTGGCTTAGAACACAGGGAATGAAGAGGCTTAATCTTCCTCTGTCTCCTGTCCCCAGGGAGAGCTCCAGCCTCATTTACCAGACTGCCAAAAAGTAGAAATTACCTTTCTCTGGTGGGCTGCTGCTAACTGAGAATGAGAATGAGAAAGAGGTACCCACACTGAATATTACTGCTTTCTTTGACAGAAGCAAAGGTTTAGTTGAAGTGGGGGACATATCATCTGGAGGCAGCTGTGTTCAATGCAGAGAGAAACGACTCTATTGGAAAGACAGTTTTATTTTCTGCTGATCTTCATATTTACTTCAAAATCTCTAGTGACTATTGTAGGAAATTTGGATGGTTGTGTTAGGTGACCTGGATCCTTCTTTGAAGCTATGCACCTGCAATTTCAGTTAAATATTACCTGAGTAGGATGGGCAATGTGAGCTTTTACTGTGTCATCCCTTTCCAGTTTAAGGGTTGGGGGAATCTAAGCTTCTTTTAAAAATGAACTACTATCAAAACATTACTATCTTGTCAGATAAGACTTTGACAGGTGACATAATCAGTTTTTTACTTGATAGTTTAACTTATCTGTGGATCTTAAGCTTCTTAGGGTATGCTAGAGTACTCTCCAACTTCCTCTCAGCAGAATCCGCTCTTGGAGGAGCACTGATCCACCTGATTGAAGCCCAGCAACTGTAATTTCCTTTAGTGGTTAACTGCGGTTTAGTCATTTGTACGACGAAATTTGTAGAATTTCTGTACTATCCTTATAAAGGTATATCTCTCAGTCTTACTATTTTTATGTTGATTGATTTAGAGAGAGTTTCATAAGTAATTACTCTTCAAATCTCCACTTCGAAAGCATATGTTAGTGGGAAATATGTCTTGTGGGTTGGATTAAAAATGAAACAATATACTGTTAATTCTTTATGTTTTTATAAGATTAAACTGTGTGAAAGAGGATGCTCAATATTCAGTAGCATTTCATAAAGCTATGCATAAGTCGTGAGGCTCCATAGATTAATACATTTATAAGGCAAAAAGACAATGCAATAAAAAGTATTTATGAATTTTTCTTATATTAGAAAAGGGAGATTAAATTTCTGACAAATGTGTCATCTTCTGGTTTATGAAAATAGCTTCTTTCTGTGGACCCCCCCCCACAAACCAAAACAAAAATACTTTTCAAATGGAAACCAACCTTTATTTCCACAAAATATGCATCTGTTCTACTTTTTACAGAAAGTTGTTCATGTAGGTGATCAGGAGACCCTAAACCTTATATCAAATTCAACAGAATATAAGAAAATTTATATGTCATAGAAAATCCAGGACTATTTCAGATTTTTTGCAAACGTGTAAATTAGGCATTCAAGGTCCTAGCTCCACTGAAATAAATAACAAGTATCTTGACTTGAGTCTGAGACAGGACTTAACCAATTTATAGTGTGTTCAAAAAACAGGTGCCTGTGTGAAAATGCAGACAACCGTGGGTCCATTTCTTATTCAGCTGCGTGCAAAACATAATTACCAAGCAAAATGTATGGGAAGAATATATCAGTTATGAGTGTGGAAGATAAGGAGACTCTTCCCTTCCATCCAGAAGACTTTTATCAACTATTTTTTCTCCTCCCTTTCTTTATTCTTCTCCTCTTAAATAATACTGAATTTGCCTGTCCACTGCTTGCCTGATTCACCATGAATGTTCTGATCAGTTTGTTCATTAGCTGTATTACATGTGGTTTATACCATTGATAATATTATTGCTGAAAATTATATAAAGTATTTTCCAAAAGGTATTACATTGACATATAGTATGTCTCATAGTTTTCCAGAATTAATTACTACAGAGATATAACTCAATCTATTTAATCATCATCAGGAATACAAAACTTTTGCTAAAAGTGACATCTGAACCTTAATTTACTTGGCCAGCATCTATGTAATAATGTCAGAACCAAGGCAGAAGCTACAATGCAGTATTGCAAACACAATTTTTCAGCTTTCTGGCTCTGAGTTTTACACACTGCTGGCAGGCTGCCTTTCCTTCCTGATTCCCTCATAGTCCTTCCTTAGAAGAGATATTCAGGCGTACAATGGTAAATTTAGCAAATGGATACAAAGAGCATGCTAAATTGCTGTTTATGACAAAAGATTATATTCTCCCAGTAATCCATTTTGCAGAAAATATTTAAAGCCAGGGACCAAGACAATGGTTTAAAAAGAATACATGGGAACTGGCAGGCAATGAATTAGCACCCAATTCTTTTGCCAGACTGAACATTTGCAGTTCTCAGCATGCTAGCACAATGCCAAGACACTGCATGATGTTAAACTGAATTAAACATATAATGGTTTCATGGAGAGATAAAGTAGAATAATCCTTTCACTGAATTGGGGCATTCAAATAGCTCACCCTGCTCCTTCAATATTTCAGGTTACAGTAATAAAGTACTATAGAAAATGTTTTCCTCAAATGTGAGTTACTTTTGGAGGAAGAAAGAGTTTATAGCATGCACGGCATGAATACCATCTTTTTCTGTTGTGATATTTTGTGCTCCTGGGGTCCTCATGCATTAAGGGAAGCTTACTTGTTCTCTTGAACTAAGTCTGACAACACTGAAACAATATGTAAGAATGTAAAATGGTAAGGGCCTAACCTGGGATCTAGATAATATAAGAATTTTATGTCATAGTTATTGCAATTTACACTATTTAGAAGTTTCCAATGTACTTATTTAGATATTTACTTTTGATTGAAGTGTTGACATTAGAAATTCCTGAGGAAAGTAGCATATTTCAGGCTTGGAACTAATTTCACACTGTATTGTGTACAGTTCTGGTGTCCTCAACATAAAAAGGACATGGAGCTGTTGGAGCAAGTCCAGAGGAGGGCCACGAGGATGATAAGGGGGCTGGAGCACCTCCCATATGAAGACAGGCTGAGAGAGTTGGGGCTGTTCAGCCTGGAGAAGAGAAGGCTGCATGGAGACCTCATAGCAGCCTTCCAGTGTCTGAAGGGAGCCTATAAGGATGCTGGGGAGGGACTCTTCTTTAGGGACTTTAGTGATAGGACAAGGGGTAATGGCTTCAAACTTAAACAGGGGAAGTTTAGATTAGATATAAGGAAGAAGTTCTTTGCTGCGAGGGTGGTAAGGCACTGGAATGGGTTGCCCAAGGAAGTTGTGAATGCTCCATCCCTGGCAGTGTTCAAGGCTGGGTTGGACAAAGCCTTGGCGACATGGTTTAGTGCAAGGTGTCCCTGCCCATGACAGGGGGGTTGGAACTAGATGATCTTAAGGTCCTTTTCAGCCCTAACTATTCTATGATTCTATGATTGTCTGGGGAACTTGAAATGACAGTAAACACCTAAGTTTAGAAAACTAAACAGCCTCCTAGATCTCCATGGACCATAGCAGTCACTTAAACAGCTCACTCACATGTATTCTACTGGTCAGAGTTGCAGTGTTCAGTGTAGAGTGCAGAGGCATACGATCTAAGCTGGCAGTGCCATTTTACATCATGGGTAAATACAGGTATTAAGACTTACAGTATTACAGACTCATCATGCCTTTCTGATTCAGTAGCTACAACTAGGAGCCATCCCAAAAAGACACCAGACATTTTTGTTTAGCTGTCTGAATCCTACCTGTACACTAACATACTGCCATGGACATGTTTACAATCTGGACATAAACCTGAGTCTGCAGAGAAATCAGCTCCATTTTACGTCTTTATGACCTGAAGTATAAAATGAGATTAGCAAAATTCCTTCCCAGAAATGTAATAAATTTTACTTTAGTGCTTGTAAAATTATTTGATCTCCTCAACTAAAAATTACTGTAGAACAACCAAGATTTTATTATTTTGACATTAATTATTGTCTTTCATACAAAAGAGCTTGTTTTTTATAAGACACTGAGGTTTGAAAGCCACCTAATGGTAAGTTCAGCTTTCAACACCTACATTTTGAATTCGTTAGATTTTCTGAGAGTTATCCAGACTTTCTTAAAGGAATCCTAGCAGATCTTAGCTATCCCTTTTCACAGCGTGCACTTCTTATATCTTGCATAGCTGTTGGACCCCAAACTTACTCAGTCTTTGACTTGTCAGAACAGTCATGTTCTGGATGCCTGGGCATATTGTCTAATATGTACAGTGTACAATAAAGCTGTGTAAAAAAAAAACAGTTAAGTGTTCACATTTAATTGCAGTTCCAAGCAAAAGTACATACCTCTGATCACCTACCAGAGTGCTGTTTTGTTAATCTATTTCCTTATCGGATAAAGACTTTGTAATCTCTTAGAAAGAATTGACTACCACTCTCATGCCCCAAATCATATACTAGATAGGTATATGAAATTAATTTGAGGGTTTTTTTAAATGTAAGATTAACATTGTAACTACATTAAGTAATTCTCCCACCCCCCTGCCTTTTTTTTTTTAGTAAAACATAAATCTGAACATAAATAAGAAGTTTTACCCAGGTCTTATCCAAGGTGCATGTTCCTTTGTTTTGAAGACTTATGGGTCATGGTATCTGGTGTTCTGAAATTAAATTTAAATTTACTTAAACATGGGTGATAAATACCAAGAGAAGAAATCAAACATCTGCAGCTTAAGAAATACATTTTAGAGGTAATGTACCTAAACTGAAGCCACTCCAAGTCAGTAAGAGTAGAGCCTTATACCTACACTAGGGACATCTTAATCCCTGGTTTATGTTTGGATGGATGCATCCTTTTCTGCATCTTTCTTAGACTTAAAAATACATTTCCCTAAACCTTTCCACATCTGTATAGGAAAAGACAGGAAAAGGTCTCACAAACTCAAAACTTTTTGGATGTCAAAACCTTTTATTTCCCAAAGGAACATTTGAAATTGTACTTGAATGAAATATAATCATTGATATTTTAAAAAAATATTATTATCTAAAAAACCATACCAAAACAAAACAAATGTGGTCAATGTATGCTTCTTGAATTTAAAAGAATTTGTCTGACAATACCAGGCTGGAAGTCTCGATAACTGTCAGATCTTGGGCAGGGTTGCAGATATATTTCCCTTCTTGGTTACAACAAGAGCTGCAGGATGTCACTGAAGAGAGTCCATGTCTTCATGAAGATGGCTGGAGGTGAATGGCTCTGTGCTCCTGTTTCTTCTGCTGTCATTCTAATTCAAATAGAAGGTGAACGTGATGAACTTGGGTTGTCATACAGTGCTTTGCTTTTTCCTGGGGAAAAAAAAAACCCAAACCCAAACTTTTTTTCTATTTGAGAGGAGTTATGGCAGAATGATTTGGTCTCTACTTTAAAAATTAAATTCCAGCTTTGGTCCCATGCTTACATTGGCCTCTGCAGTTGATTGGGCTTTTGTGGTTTTACAATTTTCCGGCCTTTATAGCTTGCCTTACAGAAGTTTAAGATATCAAGTGTGCTTGGTTTTTGTCTCTGTTTTTTGAATCAGCAGATGTGTTTTAGGTAGTTATGCTTACAATTTGCATCTGGAAAGTACTATTAAGGCAGACAGAGTTACAAACTGCCCCCGTTCTTACCACTGGTTAAGAAAACACACTTTGCTAGATAGCTATTACCAAAATATTATCAAAATTAGCTTAAACATTAGCTGTAATTTCTAGGCAAGTATGAAACAACTGAGAGGAAGAGAATGGGTAACATTTTCAGGGTAATGTTGTACAAAAGATAATAGGCTTGCCCAGACATTAACATTTATTAACACAAGTATTAAATTACAAGGAAGCAAGATCATTTTACATTTAAGTAAGAATATCTACAAAAAGAATTTAGCTCACTTGAGTGTAGTACCTTGTGCCTTTAGCGAATTTGAACTTACCTGCAAGTCTTTCAGTGGCCAGCTGCTAAGAAGGCGAATTAATGAAATGTAGAGAAGAAATAGATCCTGTCAGGGTGGTTTGAAGCAGGCCTATTTAGTACAGATTTGACCCAAATACATTTCAAGCTACTGCTGATAAGAAACCTGTTATTAAACGTTAAGTTTTCAAGGCAGTGCCTGGTAGTGAACATTTGAGTGTTTTATTTTACATGTAAAGCTCACATTGTCTTTAGAACTGAGTATCAAAAAAGTGTTTGTCTCATGACTCCTTGATATCTTCTGCCCCATACCAGTTTCTGTGTTGCATATGTTTAACTGTTCACTGTGTTCTGAGCAGCAATTAAAGCCCAATTTGACTTGTTGCTGAGCAAGACAATAAGAGCTCTGGCTGTCAGCATGGTCAAAGATCAACCATTAGCCCATTCATAGCTTATTGCAGCTTCATAATTTATTCTGCTGAAAGCTCCTCTGAGAACAGGACAGACTTTGCAGCTGTTGGTGTGCCTCTCCAGTTACAACTCTTCTGGAGAAAAGACAAAAGTGTAGTTATATTATAGCTATTCCTAGAGTTCTTATTCCTATGTGATAAAACAAGGGATTCTTTATTTTTTTAATTTTTTTAATTTTTTTTATTTTTTAAGATTTAAGCTGGGATAAGATGTCATTTAAGCATATTTTAAAATTTATACATGTGGTTAAGGAAATCAAAGAAACATCACTGTTGCTAAACACTCCACTGAAAGACTCTGCTTTCCTTCAAATGCATATAAGTGAAATATGTCTGAAAGATCATTTACATGTAAAGATTCTACTAACCTGTCATCAATGGCACTAAGAGAGTATGAGCATAAAGCATCTGTGTCCAAACAAAGAACGTCTACAGTATAATGTTCAGTCAATAATTGTGAATTGCCCAATTATTCCTAGGAAAAAAAAAAAAAATTAGTCGAGCATTCTCCATAAATAAAGGAGCTATAGAATCCATCAGAGATGGAAAAATTATATGAAGCCATCAGTGGCAGATGTTGAAATTGTCCTTTGTTGAAGTTTTTCCAGAACTTTGCCCTATCACATTCTATTATTCTAGCCATTAAACTTCCACCATTTTTCTCAACACACTGCCCCAGGTGCATTTAAGATATCAGTCTAACCAAGAGCTAGTCACTTCCTACTAACTATTTGAATGTTTAGCTCCTTTCTGAGTTACTGAGCAGTGAAAATTACCCAGTTACTGATATAAATATGCCAAAGAACCTCCTCGCAACTTCCTTTATTTTATTTGAGTAACTTGCTGTGGAGGACTGAAGCTCAGCTCACCCTTTCTTAAGTTTGCCTGTTGATGCCTCATGTTCGTGTCTTACATCTGAGGAACTCTTTGGTCCAACTCTGATGTGTGAGACTTCCAGTCATTCATTCTAATAGAGGTGCTTTGAAGCCGTTGGTCTCACAGGTAAGGACAGTGATCCTCTGCCTCTAGCCTGCACAACAATAGTGCTATGATCCAGTTCTCAGAGTGCCTCTCATATATAAACTCCCTTACCAGAGCCTGAGGATAGTTATAATAATTTTGTCTACACAGTAATCCTATTTATCTCTGACAAATTTCAGGGACATCTCCGGTAATCTTCTTTATTCGATTTCAGTAATCTGCATTTTGGGTACAATGCTCTTTTTTTCCCACCTTCTCTTTTATCAATTCTTAAGACTTGCCTAGTGCATTACATGATTTTCCACTGATATCTTCCAACTTTTGTATTCTTAGCTGAAGTTATTTGCAAAAAAATCCCCCAAACCCCACTTGAGTTACTGAATTAAGGAAATGAGAATGGCTACTCAAAGTCCATGTTACTATCCAAAACCAAAAGCTCATGATTTTGTCTTTAGTTAGCTGAGTCAAAGCTTCTGATAGACACTGTTTTGTTTGCATGCAGAAGAGCAACAAACTGGGATCAAAACTAAATATATTTTAAAATAATTTCATGAAGTAATCATATTGATAATTTATGTGTTCAAGGATTCATAGTTGTTCACACTGCAATTTTTATGGATTTTATGATTTTTTATGAATCCTGACATTAATTTAAAAAAAAAGTTATAGGTCAAGATATTTATATAATTTGCAGAACATCATTTTCTTGTGAGAATTAAGTTACAGTCTTGAGCTTTAACATTTTTTGTGCAGACATTTTAATGCGCATTAGTTGACATTTTCCTTCTTTACTCGCTCTTGATGGTTATAATATTAGTGCCAGCAATGACAGAACTTTGTAAACTAGGTCCTTCCTTCCTTCCTTTTGGCCTCATGAAAGCAGTTGATACTAGAAGGTGTAGTGCCAAATAAATACAAATAAATTTAAAAAAAAGAATGGGTAGAAGTAGATTTTCATTTTTTGGTTAAAATTGGTATCCTTTTACATGCATTGAAGCAATTGGTATGGGGGAGAAAAAAACTATAGGTATTTTCATTGTTGTAAAATTAAGTTCTATAAACTAGAAAAAAATAGGATTTCTGCATGTCTTTTGCATGAGGTATGTAAAAATAGTTAAAGAAGGAAGCAACTGGAGCTTCAAAACTGAAATTTCCAGAAAAACTAGCTACCTGGTTTAAGCATTAATTTGAAATAGAATCCTTGAATGTGAATAAGTGTTGCCCTTTATCCTTTAACACAGAAAATCTGAGCTCTGTGGATTTTATGTGTAGCTGCTTTGAATGAGCTCTTAAAAATAGATCCTGCAGCTTAGACAGTTTTGTTTGTTGTAATGCCTAATTTATATGTCTCTTTTTTGCATTGCCATTATGGGTTTTCAAATGAGACCTAGGATTTGGCTTTCACTATCAAGCTGTAAAGGCTTAAGGACAACTTTCCTGGAGCAGGGTTTTCACCCAGTATCCTTAGCTATATTTTCCTTTTTTTGTGTGATTTGATCAAATTATTTGTCTCTTTGCTATCCAGCCCTTTATGTCAAGTATCTGTCATAAAACTCCATCTCAACCAGAGCCTGTGTTGCTTTTGTCTAGTGTTTAGTTTTGAACAAACATGTCATTATTAAAATGGTTGTGCTTCATTCCAGTGAAATGCTGCAGTCATAAAAATGTATTTTACAGTGTATTTTAATGTTTTCAGGTATGATAATCAGCTTCTTCTGCCATTAGGATTTAATGTTCCACATGGTAAAGAAGCTTTATCTGTTCTACTGAAAAGCAGTTATGAGATTCATAAAGCTGTAATTCATGGTAAAGCCCGGTGCAAACGGAGACAGTAGAGGAGAAGAAACCTCTTTGTTGAGGCTATTTATCATTGGCTGGGGAATTTTCCCCCAAGCAGTCCTCTAATAATTTTGCTTCTGTTGTGGGTATTTCTGCATAACCAGGTTGCAGACTACACAGTGAGTCTCTAAACCCTGAAACAATGTGAGGTAATTTATCTCCCTGCATATGAAGTAAGCATGAGACAGCGAGGAACATTCTAAAAACAATTCCTGGGTGTTTAAAATGATCAGCATGAAGAACATATAAAAATATCACCCTATATCTTGTTTTAAATATTTTTCTGTGTATTAGAAGATCATTGTAAGTTACTGTTCAGTTAAATATATCCTTCAACCCCACTGTTTAATAAAGAGTTTAAGAAGTGGTAATAAACTCAATATGAAAGACATTGTTTGGCATAGCAGAAAACATGGGACAGATTTTTACTTAATGTGTAAACGACAGGTAAGATAAATCCAAAACCAAACTATATAGCTAGTAAAATGAGCGAAACTGATTTCCCAAGGTTTTGGCCTATAAAAGAATCAAATTATTTTTTGCATATTGACAATTGCATATTTTAATATTTGTTATTTAAAAGAAGTTATTAGAAAAATGATCACTGTTGAAATAATGAACATTTGGAGAACAGTCTCAAGTATTTAATATATTGATGAAGATTTGGATTTAAATTCTATTCCTACTTTTCTCAATATAATATGCAAAATTATGTTTTCCTTGTGAAAAGTCTTTCAATTAGGTTATCCTGAAAAAAATAATGTAATTATCCTTTGGGTAATTTAAAGACATGCCTTCTTTCAAATATTATAAGAGATAAAGGGTTTGCGGTTGAAAACTAATTACTGAGAACAAAACAGTTCCCTGAAAATTTTGCATAAGAAAGAATTAAGTTAATAACAAGAGTACACTTAGATTGTTTTACATGGTGACCTCAGACTATCTTTGGTCTATCTCTTCTGATATGCAAACAGTAACAGCCTTCAGCCCCAAGCCACTTACCTAGGGGTCTGTACCTCAAAATATTTCAAAGTGATTATAATGAAGAAATATAAACAATCTTTTTCTTGTATCTTCATTAACAAAAGCACAAATTAATTTTCTTCTCCCTCAGGCATGTACCTGAGATATAGCCACTGAAAAGAATTACGCTGTCCCTCAGGACAACGCTCCTGTCCTCAAACAAGTTGGATAAATCCTCTTCTAGAGGGAATTGTCTCTCTCTTTTTATACTAGGTGGAGACTAGACAAATACCTTTGTTCAGGCAGGTCAGTGTCATATGGTCAAAATTAAGTGAGATGAGTCTCTCTTGAAACTTCTAAGACCTTAATCGGCTTCTGGAATATCTTCTAGAGGTAAACTAAAGTAAAACCACTTCTCACTGCAGTGTCTAAGTGATATGCCTGAAGCCAAACTGCATTCCTACATTTGTGATCCTACTTATAAAGCTATAACTGCAAACCAAGATTCTTGACAATAATCATTGGTCATGTGGGTGGTCCCTTGATTATTCCATGATTAGACCTTTACAGTGTGATCTGAAGAATATCTCCTGCATCTGCCCAAATCTATTCTTCTACAAGCTGAAAAAATGTCTTAATTACCTGTTAAAATCTAAGATTTAGTAAGTGATTGTGAAGTTCTCCTCAGTTGGACATATTTACTATCTTTCACAAGAACCAAAAGGAAAATGAAATGTGATGTATTGTAGGCAATAACAGGAACATTCTACATTTGAGCTGGATCGTTTCCTTTCACTTAGTCTCAATACGGGTGATCAGATTCAATGATATAAAATATTATTTTCTATTAGGTATAGAGGATGAAAGGAATTTGTATGAAAAGATGGGCAAATTTACTCTATTATCTACATTTGAACATCTACTTCCTCTGAAATAGTTTCTTTTAACCGCTCTTAGAAAAGGTAAACAAACTTTGAAAAAGCTTCTATGTGTCCTAAGAGAACAAAACAAAATAAAGCACAAGTCTGAAAATTATTTTCAAATATCATCTTAGACCCTTTGAGAGAGAGCAGAAAAAATCTAGAATAAATTTTCTGGAAAACTGAGTAACATCACTAAATAATTCAGGTTAGAAAGGACCTCTGAAAGGCAATCTAGTTCAGCCACCCACTCAAAGCAGGCCAACTAGATCAAGTTGCTGAGGGCCATGTCCAGGCAAGTTTTGAGTATCTGCAGAGGTGGAGTGTCCACGGCGTCACTGGGGAATCTGCTATAGTGACCATGCTCATAGTACCAAGATTTCTTGTTTTCTTTTTTCAAGAGTTTTCTTTTCTCAAACTTGTGTCCATTTTGTCTTATCATTGTGCACATCTAAGAAGAGTCAGGATCTGTTTTCTGTATGCCCTCCTATCAGGTAGTTAAAGACAATAGTAAGATCTGTCCTTAATCTTCTCTTCTTAAGACTGGAATCTCAGTTCCCTCAACATCTCCTCATATGTCATGTGCTCCAGTCCTCTGACCCTCTTGGTGGCTTTCTGCTAGACTCACCAGTATATCAGTTTTTTTCTTTTTCTACTGGTGAATCCTGAACAGGATACAGCTCTCCAGATGTGCTGTTGTAAGTGCTGAACAGAGGGAAAGGATCAGTTCCCTCAGCCAGCCGGTGGCACTCCTACTAATGAAGCACAAGATGCTGTCTGCCTTCTTTCCTGCAAGGGTGTATCACTGGCTCACGTTCAACCGGGTCTCCACTGGGACCTATGGTCCTTCTCTGCAGAGCAGATTTCTAGCCAGTCAGCTCCCTGCCTGTATTTGTGCATGGATTATTCCCATTATTATTCCTCCCCAGCTACATGCACTTTCCTGTGTGAGATCATGAAAAGATAACCTAAAACTGAGATATGCATTAGTACTCTATGAATATACAAAGGATTAGACCTGATGCATGTGCTCCTGGTATGGAGGAGGCTTTCTTTATTCTTACAGTTTCTTGGTTTTGATCGTGCATCTATTCAATGATAGGACACAGTACTAGGAACATGTGTATGATTGTGGGATAGAAATCATGTCCTTATTTGATTAAATTATTCATGGGTGCTACTAATTTCATTGGAAGTTCAACTCCCCTGAAATAAATAATGAAGGTGCCCCTACATCCTTGAGCTATAATCATCATCCTGCCTAGGTGAGCATCCTGGTATTGGCTTCTCAGTATTATTACTTGAAAATATTCTTACTGCATAATATTTCTTAAAATAATGCTATTAAGAAAATAATGATTATCACCTGTGAAGTCTGATGTTACTATTGTTACTATAGGACAGATTTATCCACCATGTCTAGGGTTACACAGAAAATTTAACAAAGATCTCATGTTTATTTCTATTTTTCAGTATTGCACATTAGTAGAGGATGGTATGAAATTATGCCCCATCCTCTTTTATTGTATACTAGACTTTCATCTTGACAATTTTCATGAGCACTGAGATCATGATAGCAGTGGAATTCAGGAAGATTGGCATGGGAAGAAAGCAGATGCAGCAAAATGAAGAATGAGTTTGCTAAAAAAGTAAAGTAGTTTATCATTCTGTCACTAAGCCTATTCCTTCAGACTATTCACCCCTTAGCAGTACCAAAAATGCTGCTTGTAGTAGTTGTTAACTGTTCTGTTCTTGTTTTATAACTAAAGCTCAATGCCTACTGGATTTGTTTCCTTTCTTGAACTATTGTAGAAAAGGTTCTAAAATGTATTTCAAAGCCTGGGTAGGAGAAGGCAGTCTAATGAGACACAATTTGTTTTCTAATTCTCTGGCCTCTGCTGGCATGTGATAATACCTCCTTCTTGTTTTTTTAACTTTTCATGGTTTTCTTTTCGAGATTTTGTGAGGAGCCATGAAGTGAGAGGTGTGTGAGGAGTTATTTTTTTGGGTGGACTTCAGTTCCTCATGTGGAAAATTGGACCACCAAAAGGAAACATCTGCTTTCATCTTGAACACCCACACTCCTTCAGCTCTGCAATATTGTTCCACAATTTCCCACATTTCCAGTTAGTAGAACACCCAGCTGCACTCCAAGGTCAAGATTTTGCTAAGACTCAAAACACTGCTTGTCATTTAAAGTAATTAAAACATGGCTGGGCAAGCACATCAACATCTAACATCACATCAAAAGAAAACAACAGCACACGTGAAAATGTCACTTTGCCAGGGTGAAGAAAGAACTGTGAGCAGATGTATTCAATTTTAAATATACTGTTTATAGACATGCAAGCCAGAACTACCTGGGTTCTTATGACAGATAAATAATACTGAGTCAACATTTCTCTATAAAGTTATTAATGTAGACAAGACAATAGCTATCTTACATGTGTTTCCGCAAGTACTTTTCAAAAGGAAGCTATTCTTTTTCCTATATATAAAAGAAGCTTGCCTTTACATGTAATAGTCTACAGCAGGTAAAGAGGTGTCAAAAATAACGCACAATTAGTAGAAAGCAAATGCTGATATAATGTCAAAGAGAAAAAAACCCAAACAGAATAACTGATCTAAAGTAAATATCTACCTTAGAGTTTTGTAGTGACGCCCAATTACCTAAATATGTGAAACACAAAATCAACAAGAAAAGCAAAGTCCCCTGAAAGTTTTCTGGGGATCCTGTCACAACCACACAACCTGCTCAGTGAGGTTTATTCTTTCTCTGTTTTCCTTTATTTGGGGGATTAATATGAAAAGATTTCCAAATTCTTGGACAATGAAAGGATTTTGAATTGTATCAGTTCTGTGGGGAATACTATCTTATAGGTTTATCCTTAAGCAAAATAATTCAGGTTTTGCAAATTTCACCATAGGAAGCTAATCAGTCAGCCAATCAAATTCTCTGAAAATTATACTTTTAGCCACCATATTTTCCATGGGTAAAAATACAGATAAAGTATTCCATGTAGTTATTTTAACATTGTTTTAGAATCATGTTATATATAACATGTAGGTTTTATGCATTATTTTAAATCATGCCACTTGCATTACCCTCTACAGGTGTCTACACTAGCCTGGACTAAAAGCTCTTTAAAGCATTTTTTCTATGAGTATTTATTCAAGTTCCTTTACCCAGAAAAAGGTGAGACATTCAAATGAACTTGCCAATATGCAAGAACCACATACTTACATATGTATATATTTCATGTTTAAAAAAAATATGTGAATTATTCTACTCTAGCTCAAATATATAAAAACTGTCTGATTAATGCTACTTGCAGTTACTCTGCTGGACCTGCAGCTTTCACCATTAACTCATAAATGAAAAGATTAACATAACTATGTCAGTTTTAGTAAAGGTCTGTTTATCAGACATGAACAATTAACAGAAGCTTTTGTAAACATGTTGAAAGATGTTTCTTACGTTGTTATTACACTGCTTACATCTGCAATTTTGTACTAGGTTGTGTTTTGCCACAGGTTATGTTCTTTCCTTCTTGGTGACTGCTTTTAAAAATCTGTTCACTATCAGAATGCACTGGATGTAGAAAACTAATGAAAATATCACCAATAAAGTATTTCCAGCACAATTTAAACTCCTGGCAGTAGTATTAGCAGCCTACACAATACATCCACTTGGTACTCTTAAGAACTCCTAGGGATCATGTCGTTAGAGACCTTAGTTTGGTGGCTACCCTTCATCTTTGCCTACAGAGGAGGACAACATGGGTGGGATGCACATGACCTATTGCACATATCTACAGTTCTGCCTACAACAGGCCAGGTCAATCACACCTGTGTGTTTATCTTGTTGTCTTTAAAGACACCCAAGGTGACAAGCTCTGCTATAGGTGTCTATACCATAGATGTCTGAAGTTAGATGAAACTAACCCTACCTGTAGGAATATCCGATATGCTTACTCTTCTCACAGACCCAAGAATCTGGTACTCTTGGGTTGTCAGTCATGCCAAGTGTACAGGAAGAAGGGGATCCTTCACCAAGTTATTCTGTAGTCTGGTACTTATGCCATTACATTTGGAAGCAAAAGAAGAAGGTGTGAATATTTTCCTCTCCAAGACCGGAGAAATGTATCTCTCTTTCTTCCTGATGGATATCTCAGGTACCAAAGTTTCATATTAAAATATGCCATTATTTCAGGGGAAAAAATTAAAAAAAAGAAAAAAAAAAAAGAAGTCATCTAGTCCCTCATGCTTAAAAGGAGGAATACAGAATCTAAACACAAGGAAGTATTTCAAAGCTGTGAAGTCCACTTCCATGGTGATGTCTACACTATTTCAGGAGTGACCCTATATCTGGAAGAAAGAGATTTCTGATAAACCTCTACTTTGGTGGTTTCAACTGGTTAATTTAGAACACCGTTTATTGTGAAACTTAGCCCAAGAGACTAACCTTTTCCTTAGCAACATGCATTTGGCTGTGAGATCTAGTGCCTAGCTTCTTTACTGGATGTGGCTTCTCAGTTCCAGTCACAGAAAATTAGGTGCCCAAACATCAGTGAGAATATGTGCATAAATGATCATCTGACGTCACACAAGAAGTTTGTGAAGATGCAGAAAGCCTAACAGATGAATTGCGAAGTCCTGGGCAATTATCTGGAACTTTTATGCTTTCTTCCCCAAACAATATTGTTGCCAGAGTGGTTGAAACACACACATAATTTCTTAGGCACACGAGGAATTAGCATGTCCTCATAGCAATATATCATATACAGTAAAAAAATTATAACATAGCTGAGGAATATGTATTCACAGGAAGTATGAAATATTTGGCAGTCAGTGAACTTCTTTGTACAGGGATAGGAAAGAGTATTAGCTCATCTCTAATATAAATACTTGCACCCAGTAGCAGAGGCCTATTATAGGAGTATATTAGTTAGTGTTATTTAGGTAAAGCAGGAAATTTCAGGCCAAATATTTATGTCAGAAATTATGGACTCATTTATATACATATTTTTAGCACATTGAAAACAATACTGAAAAAATAGGATTTAGTAGGCTTTAATAGGTAAAGAAAGAAGCAGGAAAAAGGGATTTTAATAAGAAGCTCTGAGTTCTGTAACAGGACCATTCTTTTTTCCTTCTTCTCACTAACACAATAACCTAAGTAGGAGCCCCTTTATAGACCTTGCAGAAGGCATGACCCCTAGGCTCTGCAACCAAAGGTTTCCCTATCTCATTTTTCAGGCATCTCTACCTTACGCAAGGTGATCTGCCCCAATGATTGCTGTCCCTTGTGTGGGTAAATACAGAGACCTTTACAACAGAACTGCAGTTGTCTACTTCTCAGAAAACTTCTGACTTCACTATCCACTTCTTTGGTCATCTCCAATAAATGTCTGGTTCTGCAACAGTTAAGTCAATGGAACTGATTTATTCAGGTGCAGGCGCAAATGAAAATGATACAATCTCTTTTACAGTAATCAGGGATGGAAATGGGCATTCTGTGCATTAAGACATTTACCTCAAGTGAGGAAAAACTTGGCTGCCCTTTTCCATTACTCTGTGTGATAATGAAAGTATTTTCTTTTTCTGACATGGATGAAAAATACTTATGCTGAAATTCAAATTCAAAACGAGCTATAATTCAGATCCATACATTTGAAAACCTCCAGCAAAAATGGGTGATTTCATTAATTCAGACAAGATGTAATATGCATGGTGAAGTCGCATTTAAAAATTAATTTCAAAATAATTTGGAATTTCATTAAATCAGAGAAGACTTTGCACATGTCGTGAAGCCTCAATTTAAAATTAATTTTGCCCTTGAAGACTTGTGTTGCTGGTTTGTGAAGGAGTAGAAAATCAAGAACTTTATTCTCAAAATATCTTGAAATCCTTATCAAAAAAGGATATTAACAACCTTCAATTTTAGCAAGTCTTTCCTCTCTCTTCTCCAGGTTTCCTTTATCATCTAACATTTGACCCATACTTATCAATATGTATTGTAAAACTTTTAAAGCTTGTCAACAGAGGAATTACAGTTGTAATGTAGGTAGAGATAAATATAACCTCACAACTGGTTTCCCATGATCCACCCATGAGCAACTTGTTTGAGGTTTATGGCTTCTTCCTCAGAGAAAGCTCTCTCATTGTCTTCGAAGAATGATTGATTCAGTAAGCTGATCTGAGGACAACAAGTTACTGGAGAGGTCTCTGCCCCAGTATCATGGCCTGGAAGAATGATAATAGGTTATCGTTTCCCTTTTGTTTCAATGAATTTGGTTCATGGATATGCTATGGATAAACATCTAACAGGAACCAATCCCTTTTAGAATTGCTCTCAGACCTGGCAAGCAGAGAAGTCCTTGAGACTGTTGTGAATTATATACCAGAATTTCTGCTGTGCATTTTAGGGTCTTACAGAATATTTGAAGAGTATGTCAAAGTGTCATTTAATCAAGGTATTATATAACAGGTTAACTTTTTAGTTTTGGCCTAGACTTTGATTAGTGAGCATTAATTGCTAGAAAAATGTGTTTTATTTAGGGGAGTGAGCAAATAGAAAGAACATTTCATTTGTCTTTTATCTTTCAGTTCTCAGAAAGTATTGCCTTCTGCACTGAAAAATTCAGTCAAGCTTAGTGGTTATTATAATATCCATACAAATACATATATATTTATTAACATTTTTTATGATTAAATTATTATTTCTGAATAGCTGATCAGACAGACTTTTCCCACCTTTTCCCTTTTCCCACTTACTTTGTTTTTCCCATTTGTTACCAGCCTGGAAAAATGATATTTCATTCTGTTTCTTTCATGGTAACCTGTTCCGATTCATAGTTCAGTGCAGATATGTTTAAAGTCCATGATGAAATACTCCTTTCTTATAGGTAGTTTAACATCTACATGAAGGCTGATGACTTAGATACAAATGGAAAAAGTACATGAATGAATGCAGCCTCCTGATCTTTGCTTTTACAATGCCCTTTTGTTCTATAAATTTCCATGTGGGGAGATTAGGGAGGGCCAGTAAACAAAAATGTCTTTGCACTTCTTAAGAGATCTAAGTGCTTTGCCTAGAGTCAGCAACTTCCCATTGACTTTCAAATAATCTGAAACAGATGAGTTCCTTTCACAGCATGAAAATTCTGGCTGGGGTGAATGGTATTGTCTTCTGATTCCTTACTCTTAGACTCACAGCAATGTGACTGAGCCACTTGGTTAGAGCAGTTTTGCCAATTTTACTCTATCAAAACCAATCATCAAATGCATGTGCTATCAGTTCCTCATTCCAGTCAATACATTTCCTCTATGCCACATATTTCCTTTATAAATTATACAACATGGCCATTTTTTTGTAACAGATTCAGAGGCAAATGAACTCGCCAATTCTCACATGTGTTCACACCTAATGGTATTCTCTAGAATTGAGGAGAAATAAGGTGTAGGAGATGCTTTCCACAGACTATGATTTGGCTTTCTGGCTTCAAAATTTAAGGAAGATAGAGGCTGTGGGAGAACATGACACAGTTAAATGTCCCACCCATTCTTCTCTTAGGAAATTATCTTATAAAGCAGCTTCTGAACTGTGAAATTTTGTGCAGAAACAGATCTGTAAGTTTGATGCTGCCGTTTAGCCTTTGGCTGATGTGAGGATGTCAGAGTCAGGCCTTCAGAAGATAACTTTGGTGTATCATGGGTAGATAAAAATAAGGGGTTAATTTACTTCCTGTACCGTCTCCCACTATACACACTGTTAAGACAAGCAGTTCTGAATAAAACAGATGTCCAAAGCCCACATGCTTATAAGATCCCTGAGATGAGCTGTAAGATACACAGTGCTGTTCAGTTCGTAACACAGAAGTTTTGGAAGGAATTTAGATACTAATAACTGACCTAAAGATGTGACTGTTTATTCCAACAATTTACAAACATAGGGAATTATGCAGTACTCTGACATCATTTCTGCTAGCATCTGGAAACCTCTGCTGTACATCTGTGTGAAGTGCTATTCTTACAATTCAGCTGCCAAAACTAGCTGAGAAAACTAAAATGGTAGTTCAGTTTTTATTTCTTTATAAATAGTTGTGTCTTTTTTGATGGAAAAATATTTTGTGAAAACTTTTTCAACAATTCTTTGAAATTGAAAACAAGGCATCTTGCTTTGAAATTATTGTTTTCTCCTCTTAGAAGCAGGGGCAATTTTAACTGGGGCCTCAGTTCTGAAAAGGTAAAAATGTGGTGGGGACTAGTAGGTAATTTTAACTTTCATTAAAAGAAATGGATGAAAAATGAAAAAAGTAAGAAAAATGTTAGCACTTTCATCGTATCTGCAAAGGTTCATAGAAAAGCAAAGTGGCTAAGAGAAGGAAAGGTTCCCTTCCTCATAATTTGGATTTGCTCTGGCTGGGTATACTTTTAGACCATCTCCATTAATCTCCACCTGTTTCCTGAATACAACATGGAATAGCATGAGAGACAATCTAATTTTCCAGATGGAGAAGAAAGAACTCTGGTTCTGAACTCATTTTTACTATGTCCTTAGCTCTTAACATTGGTTATATTTCTCCTAATGTACCTAAAAATAGGTTAATTGAATTGCACTCTGGAATTGCCTGCTCACTGATTCGAGCAGCTTGGGCTGACTACTTCTAATTTACAAATGTTCCTTTCATTTACATTCCTAAACTTGAAGGATGATATTTCCATGTTTAATCTCTTTAAATTTTAGTTCAATTGTAAAATAGGGATTATTATAGTCTGATGTACGGGATATTCTTTGGGATGGGTATTTTTGTGTGTGAAATTGTGTGTAAAGAAAGGTACACAAATTTACGTTTCAGCTTCATTTAAAGGGTAGCAATGTGCCCAAAAAATCATGACCACTTAGTTGTGAAGGGGTACACTGGACAAAAAAGCAACGTCTTTATAATCCCTACTTACTTTATTTCAGAAAAATAAACCAAAACAAACCAAAGTCTGTAAATTTTTATGTGGTGGGAATGATTAATTTCCTTATAATTAAATAACATAGAATTTTCATGGCATTTTTTGCAATAAATTCAGTAAATGTTGGGTTTTGGAATTGATTCCATCTTCATTTATCCTGCCATTAACATAGAAGCCAGAAAAATTAAACTATGTAAAACGGATATAAGTGACAGCAGAACTGGGATTTGAGATGCAGCTCTCCCACCGATGACAACTGATACTTCTGGCAGCAGGAAAAGCCACAAAGCTGGTATATTGGAAGATAACTGCCCAGTTCTTTAGTGTTCAGAATGTCCAGCTCTATGCAATAGCTTTTCTATACATCCTGACCCAATTGTTTATTTTAAGTCCATCATTTATAGGCCTTGTTAAGTCTACTCTGTCTCCCAAATAAGCCATTAGGTCATCAGGCCGCATAATTTATTAAAGTGCATTTTGTGAACAGCGAGTTCATCCATGAGGATATTGTGTTTCCCAAGGAAGTGAGGAAGAAATTTGCCAAAAAGGAACTAAGGTTAAAAATTCAGCAGATATCCGTTTCTCTGGAGTTCCTCTAAAGGATGTTTCTGAGCAGATGTGAGATGGAAGCAGAAAGAAAACCTCCAGTGAAATGCTAAAGTGAAGGGTACCAAATGTGGCGAGTTGCACCTCTAAAATGAAAGCCACTCCAACTGGAACGTAAAAAAAACCCCTAGTACCTAGTAGGATAGTTGCAATATAATGCAAAAACCTAGATCCACAAGAGGATTCAGTCTTACAGCTATTTCAGGTTCAAGATTCTCAATTTCCGTACCTCAGCAGTTACCTCATTCTCCAGATGCCTACGATAGATGTGCCATTCTGAGCTTGCTGGAGTGTTCTTTTCTTGGGAATGCTAGGCATCTAGGCACATAGCCTATCCCATCCTTGTGTCCCAGGGCATACCCACAGTATGTGTCCTACAGCTGTCTTTGATGGGTAGGTCTCATTTGCTAGTTGCTCATATTCTACATCATGTTTAGTACAGAAACTAGTCTGTGAAAAAGTATCTGGTCTTCATTCTTTTCTTTACCCAATAACTGGCTCTGGGTTAGTTTTCAAACAGACAAGCTTCTTATCCAGCTGCCAAAGGCTTATTTAATCCTTTGGCTAGCACAGTGGAAGAGGATGGGATGCACATCTGGATTGACAAGTTGTGCAAAGGCTGGTTTCTACCAGACGTATTCCCTTATGTAAAGGCTTTTGCTTCTACAGTGAGGATAAAATGATGATAAAGCAGAGATGATGATGTTTTGCAGTAGGAAAAAAAAAACTTTTTTGCACATCTGTCGTTAGAGCTTATATCTTGCAGGCACTCTAAATATTAAATGTTGAATCAGCAGGACTGTCATATGTGGCATCCAAAATCTGTATTTCTTGAGATGTGAACACTACATAAAGAAAAAATAAGGAATCTTAATCATTTCTTGAAGTATTTGATATGATAGCTCTTGGTGTGGAAGAAAAATCACTTTCCTTTATCTTTCAACCTCAGTAAATTTAAACAAAAAGACAGAATATCAAATACACTTTATCTTGTATACACAGTAGAACATGCCAACTAATAACAAGAAACAGATCATGACCCTAGAGGAACCCACCTCATTTAGAGATAGTGGAATACAATCATATATAAGCAATTTTAAATGTAAGTGTAATGCAGACTGTAAATGTGAGTGTAATACACATCTGCTTAAGAGCAGATTAGCTTTATAAAGCAATTTTAAGCAACTTTTGTTGCATGTCTTTTTTAATAGCTCTGCAGCATTAGAAATGTTTGATAGTGAAAGTATTAAAAAGTTAATACTACTTGTAACTAAACACCTTGTCTGAATTTAATAGTAGCATCCTAGCTATCCAAATATTTATGAAGGTTGGATTTGACAAAGATTCAGCATGAACTTTACCAAGACAAGGTTAGCTCAAGAAATGCCTAAGATTTCTTCGTCTTAGACAATGTCTTATTCCTATGGCCACAGTGCAGTGCATTCATTACTTTCAGTTGACCCACTGTACGGGCAAATGTTCAAATATATACTGAATCTGTGTGGATTGTGTTGTAAGTAAGTAAAATGACTGGCATCCTTTGGAACAGACAGTTGTGAATGGCAGAATGGTTCTAGGCATAGAAAGTTCTGAAAGGTAAATGAGACCACTGATATATTTTCAAAGTACTGCGAACAGATTAGCTTGGAAATTGTTTTGAATGTAAATGCATGAAAACAAATTGTTTGGAAAATAAATTTTCTGTGCTGTGAATGCCTTGTTTTAACAATATTGATGTATTTCCTACATTCTTTTCATGCTAACCTTCTTTGACCCACGAGGGGCTCAAGCTTACGTTGGTGGCTAATGACTCGGGAAGAGAGGATTTATTTCACAGTTTATCAGAAACTAAATAATGTGATTATTGAAAACTCAGGCATTTGGGCTATGGATACTTTTGGGGATGTCACTGTGTATTTCTACAGTCCATCCTAAACTCCAGTATGGAATCTCCATGCTAATGCATTAACAGCAATGACAAAAGTCATGTCTCTGTCACAGGCTCCTGACTACATCTGCCACATGCTTCACTGCTGCCTAGTGCTGCCAGCAGAAGCATGACTGGAACTGGTGTATTAAGATTTTTATCTCATCCAAGGTAAAATCAAGTAGCAAAATACAAAATGGTTATGAAGGACTAGATTGTCCTTGATTCTGCTATTCATATTGACTCTCTTTTCCTGGGGTGCATCACTGGAAGAATATTAAGGCTGTAGAAGAGCAAACCAGAGGCACAACTGGGCATAGCGACAGAACAATAAAAAGGCCAGTTAGTCTGGTGGCTGCCTGAAATAACCATCCAGAGCTCATAAGGGGTATATGAAAGCTAGTCAAGTTTGGGTTTGGAGTTCCTCAGAAAGAGCTAAGGCTGGTTTTCTTTTTTCCTCTCTTTTTAACTGCCCTTTGTTAACTCTCTGCTAAATTTTCTTACCAAAGTACTTTATCCGTATCACCTTCTTTTTGGATGAGTCCTCTCTCAAACAACGATATGATATATTCTTCTTACTGAAGTTTATGGAGATCTGTGGGAAAGCACTTAGCTCTTCATATTTAACCCAACCAAACTTTATCTAAGTTTGAGGTACGACTTGCATAGATTTGACATAGCTAGATATAATACAGACTTAGATGACTATACTTGATACCCTCGAAAAAGACACAGGCAGAAGCAATAGAAGTGGTAGAGAACACAGGTTTCCCCAGTGGGTAAAAGTAAATGGATGTTTGATTGCTACTATATGGGGATTGACATGCAATCAGGTGGGGAGAAGAGGAAAGAATTGAGACCTACCCCAGGAAAAGAAAAATGAAAGATAAAGAACAAGAGTGGTGAAAGTACAGGGAAAAGAATGACAATAATGATTGCAGAGGGGAATGAATAATACTGACAGCACTTCAAAGATGCCCAGGACAGGTGGGAATTGTGCCAACTGAACTAGGCAATATGACGGTGCAAAGAGGAAATAGGACCCTTGTGGATAACTGAGGACAGATCCGTAGAGATCCTCCAGCTGTTTCTCACCACATTACTGATGCAAAGCAGATGATAGATTATTATTTGGAACAGTTGCTAATGACAGGTCTAAAGAACCTTTATATCATTGGTGCATATCAACTCCTAGCTTTTACTTCCTCCTCATGACTTCATGGGGACGACATAAGGCATCTAAGCTTTGATGTCACAGTTCATGATGGGACAAAAAATAACTTCATAAAATTATAACCTGTTAATGGGTGATTGACTTTTTTTTGTTTCATTTTTAACTGTCTTCCACCGAATGACCACTGCATCTCAAGGGGGAAAGGAGGAAGAGGGAAAGGTGAACAATTAAAGAACAATCAAAGACAGGTTATTGAATAAAACAATCAAGTAAAGGACAGCTTTATACAAGATTTTATCTACAGAATTATCAGCAGAATGTATGGAGCATAGAGCACTTAGAAGGAAGTAATTCAAGTAATTGTCCTGTAGAAATACCTGGTTTTGTTGTTTTATTGAATAACTGATGCAAACATCCTAGTTTAAATACTTGTTATTTATTTAGCTGGATTTATTTTTTTATTTTTTTTTTAATTTCTATTCTAGAATCAGGTGCTCAAGCCAAGGTCCTTGTGAGGTAATTTCCCTCTCAGGAAGTCCTGAGCTAATCCTAATCCTAATCCTAAACCTAGGCAAGAGAATGCAACTTTGGAAAATGTTTCCTGGAGCAATTAGCTGAGAAACTGACACAGAAAGTTCACATCTTGTTAAATTTCTTTGACCCCATCTTTTCTCTCCAGATGTTCTGTCATGTTTGCTTTGACTGCATCTGCACTACTAAGTAAAAGAGGGCCAGGAAGTGAGTTCAAGCACTTTACCACACTGTGCATCTGCTAGGCTGCACCCCGCTAGCACAAAACAAGGCAGATCTTGCCAAGATTCCAAGAAGAATCTGTTCTGCTGGGGTCCTAAGCAGTGGGATGTGCGTCAATTGATGCCACTTAGCATCAGTGCAAGGGGCTGGTCTCTGAAAGTTATTTATTTATTTGGCAGTATGGTTATAATCTGTGGGATCAAGATTCACCCAGAGAAGGATGACCAAGATAAATATATCATAACAGAAAGACAAGACACAATCTTTTCTTGAATCATCTACTAGCCAAAGATAAACATGAAATACTGTATCTTACAATGCTCTTGGTGAAGACTCTTCCACTTTAAGCCCTTTCACCATCAGCTGGGCTGAAACCTCTTTGAGGAGAGAGCGAGGAGTCCACATACTGTATCAGTGAGGTAATAGAAGTTGAAAGCAAAAATTATGGAAAAAAAAAAGCCTTTTTGTCCTCGATCCAATTAACAGAGAGCAGTTTCCCTTGGGTTTTGCCTCTAATTCTTATTATAAGTGAGGGAATGAACACAATAATGACCTTGGGATTCTTACCTTTGAATTCCTCCAGTTATAAACTTAAGCTATTCAACTCCATTAATGCATTGAGTAGGCTGAGTGTCTGGTTAATGACAGCTACTGTGGCAAATTCTGTTCTTAGTTTTTGATTTTGGGGTTTTTTGGTTTTGGTTTGGTTTGTTTTTTTTTTTAATCTATATTATGCATTTAACTACTTGTTAAACCACAATTGAAAATGCTTAAATAGCTGACATGTGGCCTGGTCCTCCTGATGAGTACTATATCCAAGTTGCCTATTCCCTGTTTCAGGGCAAATTGTTGGATCCAAGATGCTTCAAACTTTGAACACTTTTTATGGCCATTTACATAGCATTTTACAACAGTTTACATTGTTGTTGTGTCCCTAATGACAAACCACTGGTCACTTTGTGACGACACAATGCCACAGTCTTGGAAGGAAGGGAATTAAAACGGCTTTTTCACCTTCATGCAGTAACTGCCTCCATACTAGATCTGCAGCTGACTGGTGTATTTGTTGCAGTCTGCAGCAACTGGTACTTCTATTAGCTGAGAAGCAAAACTGTATATCTACTGGGATGCAGTTAAACGAGACAGGATGAGCCTGTGTAACAGCTCACTGCTGCTGAGAGAAACAGTCTTGTTTCCTTTTCAACAGGTTTTATTACTTGTTGCTCATTCTTATCTGCTCACTCCTTCCCTCCTCTTGCACCAGGCTCAGGCACCTCCGTCCCTTGGGCTACATGTTTTCTAGTAGATGATGTTTGCCCAGGACCATACTCAGGCACTGAGACCAGCTGGCAAGGAACAGCATCCTCCCTATCCATCACACTTTTGACATTCCAAGTGCTTGGTCACCATATACAAGCTGCCTATGGGGAATGGTTTCGTGTCCGTGATGATTTTGCAGCTGTTCCTACAAAATGTTGGAAGAGAAGTAGTTAACCTGGGCCAAAACCATACCGGGGTCATTATAACAATTTACTGTAGACAGAGTAAACAATCCAGTTCCAGTGCCTTGGAGTGTTTCCTGGTACTGTTTAATATATTATCATTGCTGTAACCCAGGGAGCTGATTCCTCCCAGTGAACTAGCAGGAAATCAGCTCAACCAAAAAGGAAGAAGAAAAAGCCTTTTGCCATCAGCTTCTTAGGGAACAGATCACAGCAATGGGGCAAAAGTGAGAACAAGAGAGGGATAGATGGGTTAGAAAGTAAAGGCAGACTTCTTCAGTATCAATTTTGTTTGTCTTGTCTAACTGTACCCTCCTCAACAGTATAATTAGAGATGTATACATATCAATTTACATAGAGGAGAATTATTCTTAATGCAGTGATGCTGACTAAAGAGATCTGCAGCACAGTGCCAGCAGATGACTGCCATTTCTCTGTAGATTTCTACCCCTTTTGATTTTTACCCCATCTAATTTGAATTTGTAAGAGATTCCTTTTTTCAGTCAAAATGAGTCCTACTGTTAAGACTGTAAGCTAACTGGTGCATTTTGCTTTAAATTGTCAAGTGAGAGCTCACACAAGCAGTTCAAACGGCAGATTGGAAGAGGTGATAGCATTCAGTAAGACAAGCAGAAGGAGATGACCCTCCTTTAACCTATTCGTGTGACATATCTGCAACCAAAAGAGAGTGGTAGTGTATACAGCTTTCAGAAAAGTTTGTACTTTTCACTCTGAGTCAACAGTTAGGCATTCAGCAGCAGTGCCATTACATTAGCATAGGCAGCCCCCTGCCCTGGGACACAGATGTTCAGCTGGACTGAGGAAGGGCTGCAAGACAATCTTTCATACCTGCATGAAACTGGTCGTTTGGGTGGGTTTGGTTTTTTTTTACCATCCTCAGTTTTTTAGTTTGGGTCACCACATGATCACGTGTAAAAAAGGTCACCAGTCAGAACTTCTGGCATTGCGTTTGGGGCTGTGGGATAAGAAGGCCTTTGTTGTGTTGCAGAGTGATCCAGACACCCTGCATATAAGGCAAACACGCTGTTATAAGGCTGTTCCCAACTATAAATATACTCCATGTTTTTTAAAATAAACTCTCTGTCCTCATGCAAATAGAACTAGTTAAAAAAAAAAACAAAACACCACCAAACCTTCTGAAGTTCTCTGTATTCTATGGAAACACTTCTTAAGGATAATTCTGCAGTATTTACTGTTTAAAATTCTTTGCCAGTTAATTTATACTGGAACCTCTGTGTTCAGTCATTCCACTTCATGTTTAAGATTTTTCTCTAGCATGTGAATATAAAGGTTCTCACTCCATATTTAGTCTCCATTTTTTATTCCTGTAACAGATTTTATTCTTTTCCAAGCTTGTCGTTCATTTTTTGTTTTGTTGTTGTTGTTGGGGTTTTAGGCTAGTGAACTTATTTCTGGAATTCAGGAGTCTAGAGGTCTTAAAAGTTGACAGTTTGGGATGAATCTGTGGAAAACATTTTGCTTAGCAGAGTAAGTCACTCAAGTCTTAACAGTATTAAAACAACCTTTCAGGCACATATGTGAGTCTTATTAAAGCAACATCCTTATGGCATTTTAAAGCAGCTTTTAATTTCCATTCTAAAGATCTGACTCCTCTGCCCTTACTTAATGAACTATTTTAGTTCAAAGTTTACTAGTAATTGCTATTGTAATTAGAAGTTCTCCTCATTTGCAATTTCTGATAAATTCTGTTCTGTATTGTGGCTTTGCAATTGTAAACCAGAAGGAAGCTGCCTTTATATGAATATTCAAAAGATAAAAACAATTTTTCTTTATGGAAAAGTGATCAAACAACTTAAAGATATGTTCAATGTTTATCCCATTTCCTATTGTAACTAATAGAATCTGGTTTAAGCTTATCCTTTGCTGTTTTGACAAAATATTAAATGGCAGTTCTATCCATAGAGGTCTATAGGTAGATTAATACATCTTGTTTCTTGTGAATTAATGGCAACTTAGTGTTTAAAGAAAACAATTTCTTGAGATTGTCTCTGACTTCAACCTTGGAACTCCTTTTCTGAAGTAACATGTTTCTTGAAAAACAGCTAGGCAGGTCTGTGAATTTTGTGGTTTTGGAGCATTCTTTTTTGGTGGCTTCAGTTGTAAATAAGGTAATATGCAAATGGTTTATGCTACTTTCATAAGAAATGCATCTATTAGAGGGTGGTACAGAAGAAGTGTGTTGTTTGATGCAGTTTGACTAATTTCTTCCTAACTTTCATAGATCCATGAGCTTCCTTTCTCTGTTGTCTAGTGTTAATTTTGTTGCTTTTGCTACTTTCATTACATATGTAAGAAAATACTCAGCTGCAGATTGTGCATAGATACATTTATACTAGCAGTGAGCATCCCGAATGGAAACCAATATATTAGATGCTTTGACTATGCTAGTAATGCGGTCACCCAAATATGTTGGTAGAACATCCAGGCTACCTGCCATGACCTCTACTGCAGCCGCAGCCTGGTATGGGCTGAGGGCCACTTTAGTGTCCTGAAAAAACAAGGGAAGGATAGTGAGAAAGCAGTGGTGAATGGCAGCACTCCTCCAGTTTGGTATCTTATCCTAGAGGAACTTCAGTCTGCAGCGAACCAGTTAGCACAGGTTTAGTGCAGTACTACTTTGGAGCAAGGGGATTTGGGATGTGCCTGGGAGCTAGGTTAAAAAGGAGCAAGGAGTTGACTGTAGAGCTGATGGTTTAAAAGAATTTAGAGAAGGGGAGGGTAAGGAATGAAAGGTCCCCACTCTCCTCCAAATCAAATTCTGAAGTCACTGATGTATTTCCAATGGAATTATACAGGTAATCAGATGATTTGAAATCATGGCATTAAAACATTTGTACCTCATCGAAATGGAATGTTTTAGCAATTTTAAAGTATTTTCCTTTTCAAAATGTAAGGGAAATCAACATGATCTTATTAAAAAATTCCATTCTGACAAAAATGTTTTTTAAAATAACTCTTCAGTGGGGTTTCTAGTTCTGCAGTTAAAACAAGCTTTTAATATTCCTTTCCTCCAAGTCTGCTAGTAAAGCATCTGTTTCGCAGAAGATGCTATACAAAATAAAGCAGAATTGTCTTGGATTCTGGTCCTAGGATCACTGTTTGCCTGATGGATTTGGATAATAAAAGCTCTTAATGTTATGTGCTTAGCTTCCTAAATTGGCGAAAATGCATAGATACTGTTATGCAAAGCAACTTCAGTGGACCACGTTGAATTGTTTTGGTTCATTGATAAGAAGAAGCTGAAGGTCGTTAGTTTAATGAATCACTTTTGAGGACTTCAAGTGGCAGCAAGAAAAGAGAGGAATAAATAGTAGTTAATGGCAGGGAAAGCTTGGAGCCAAGGAGTCCCTCGGTGTGAAAGGCAAGGGAAAACAATCCTCCCGAATCCAAGCGACTATGTTTAATAGACGAACCTTAGAGGAACAGACGATTAGGTGCAGGTGACTTAGAGGAACAGTCGCCTACGAAAGAGACAGACGAGGTAATGGCACGCAGATGATGTGGCATTGGTGTGGAGTTTAGGAAACAAGACTGGAGGAAGTGGAAAAGGAATTTGCTAGTGTGGAAGAGATGTGTATATTTATGAAGATCTTGCTTTGTTATGCTGATAATGAAAAGAGAGGACATTTTATTAGCATAATAAGATTCCTCAAAGAGAATCAAAGTGATTTAAATAACCATTAGTCCACTGAGTTCCTATTTATATTCAAAAGGAAGAATCTAATCTAAACTTATTTCAAAACAGAATGTTTCACACTTCTTAGATATGTGTGAATTACAAAGTACCCATGTCCTTTTCCTCTGAAAAATGCACCACGCAGGTGTATTCCACCAAAATTAATAACATCTCTCTGACTGGATATCTACCTTGCAAACATCTGCACAGAAAGAATGATTGGTGTTGTGAAAGTCTTCTTATTAACTGTGTAGAATGAAGGTCACCTTTTATAACAAGCTGCGGAACAGCTTTTATGGCTGGCCTTTCACTTATTGGAAAATATCAGGCCAGATTTTAAATGTAGCTCATGTTTTAGGCCAAATCCATTAAGAATTTGGTTCTGACTCCTAAGAAAGCACAACTTGATAATCTTGGGTAAGCTTTGCTCTGGATTTTTACTCTTGCCTAAGCAGAATTTGTGGCATGAAAATCAGAATCTAATTAGAATCAAAGAAAAGGCTTATTTAGGTCCTTTTACACCAAAATTTCAATGACAATACAAAACTAGCTAAGGAATCTCAAATAATTGCCATGGCAGTAGTTATTCTATAACAACCATATCATGTATGGTGGTCAACTAACGCTTAATTTAACAAGCACTCACATGTTAATAGAATAACCTACCATTTCTGAAATAAAATCATGATTGTTTTCTTGTTCCCTCACCATGTAACTAATGTACTTCCATCCCACTGTTAAAGTATTTTAATTTAAGAGTTAACTTTTGTCAGACAGGCAAGTTCCATTGACATTTGATTCCATTTTCAGCTGTCCCTGGCTTCTGGAAAATGAGTGCGGTTCAATATGTATTAATTTAAATAATTGGTCATAAACAATGGTGGAATTTTAGATATGTCAGGTCTCTGTTTGAAATGCAGTATGCTTTATAAATACTGGAAAATACAGTTCAACAACCGCTGGGACACACTTAATTTCGGTAAAAGATTCTCTTTACTGTTTTGCAGGGAGGAAGCTTAGATAGGTATTCTGCCAATTTAGAAGTCACGAATAATATAGTCAAATGCATGACACAAATCAGAACATAAGCAGTTCCAATTAAAATGCCAATTGTCATCTAAAAGGCTTTAACTTAAAATATAATAGGGGTTGCTTCTTTTTTTTTTTTTTTCTAACACATCTTCACCTCATACAAAAAGACTGGTGGAACAGATTGTCATGGCTTGCTTTATTTACATAGCCTTTCATGGGATTTTACATACATAATAGTTTGTAATCAAAAGGTGTAGAATTCTGAGGATGAGAATGGTGAACTATAGCAAGATGACAGAGTCGCAAGGAGCAGGGCAGCAGGAAATGGTGGCATTTTAGTTGTGTTAGTCTACTTCTATTGCTAGGCTGAGAATGAAAACAAAGATAGTTTCTTTAAGTGTCTTCTAAGCTGTGAGGATGCACGGGGAGAGGTAAGGCTAACATGTAGTCAGGAGATAAATTGAAGTGGTAAAAGTAGGTAAAATGATGAAAGATCCTTGGGGAGAGATTTTATTTCTGTTCTATGACTGTGGATCCTGAGCAGCAGCTTTCATGCTCCCAGCTGTCTATTAGAAAGATACTAGATTTGCTTGGGTTTGGTGTTGATCACCTTTCCTCTGAGACCAAGGTGGAGTTTTGCCTCTGTGACAGATTAGCTGAGGCAGAAAGGATGTTTTCCCTTTCCAGTTGAATGACTGTTTTGCAGGGAGGAAGCTTAGATAAATGTTCTGCCAATTTAGAAGTCACAAATAATATAGTCCAATGCATAGGGTTTCATTGTCCAACAGTCTGGAGCTGGGAATGGGTTAAAGGAAAGCAGTTTTAAGAGAGTGGAAGACAACAGCTATAAATCCTGATTACTGGACACAGCTTTTGAATCAGTACTGTAACCAAACTGGCAAGCTATGATGACATAAAACTGTCATGGAATGTCACTGGATCATCATGGGGGAAAGGATAACTGTGTGTCAGGAACAGCCGGGGACCAAGATGGAAGGGGGATGTAGTAGAGCAGGAAGGGTGAAACAATCACAGGAAGAGTAGCAATAAATTTTGGCTGATATGCTGCCTGGTATTTTTAAGAGGTTAATAAAGTTGCAGGTTACTTAAATAATGATGTGTGCATCTTGTCTTTCCTCATGCAGGGCTGAGGTGGGGAACTTCACTGCTCAAAGCCCATTCACAGAAAGACTATGTGCAGGACTCTTGAGAGCAATGAAGAAGCATCATATGCTATTCAATTGCTTTCTGAAAAATGTAGTTAATTACTGGTGTAGAGGCTGGAACACTGGGAGTGATTTAATTTGATTCATGAAAGAAAGGTTTTGGTCCCTGCTTTACAAAATCATCTTCTGTAGTCAAGGTTTCAAAAATGAGACTGAAAGTGACTCAAATTTTGCATATCCATTAACAAAAATAGGGTTACGTCACTAAAATATAACTTGTGAGGGCTTTCTTTTTATTTCATTAAGGACAGTGATTTTGAGTGGATATACAAAACTAGCTATTTTTCTCCAAGAACTCTTAAATTTGCAACTATGCTGGGAGTTTTTCCTGGAAAACAAAACAAACCAAAAATAAACTACCTAATAGAATGACCCCATATTTAGTGTGTGTCTTTCTCTGCAGTTTTCCTTTCATTGGTCTTTTTCCTTCTTCATTTTCTATACCATCTTTGGCTGAGGAAGAATGGGCAGACTTTCATTTCTGGTGTGAACATTGCAGTGACAGGTTCCATTTGTGTGATGTAAAGGGTGATTTGCCGTGAGGTGGATGACATGGTGAAACACCTTCTGATTACTTGGAGCTAAAGGAGCTTACCAGAATCCATACTTGACCACAAAAACGAGCAGCAAACCCTCCCCACTCTTTTTTCCCTTTGGCAGTATAGATATATTTGTGAGTGATCTTTCACCCTCTCTTTTTTTTTTTTTTTTTTTTTTTTGGTTTTCTTTGTTTTGATGGTTTTCTTTTTTTTTTTTTCTGTTTTTGTTTTGTTTTTTCATTTGTGGTGATTTTAAGACCTCACATCTAAGTCAGAGTTCATAACACGCTAACTAAAATTCTAGTATGCTTATTTACTGCACCTGCAACGGTATATAGCATTGGCTGTTTACGTTCATCTATTTAACCTGTGCTAATTCTTTTTGTTTCCTAGAGTTTAAGAAACCCTAACACTTGTTAGAAAACTGTAATTCCTAGAGTTTAGGAAGGGATATCAGTACACTTTAAATTTGGTTCTGATCTCTTTCTACAGTTAAAATTGGTTCAAAATGGTCCACATCTAACAGTAAACCTCATTTTGAACTAACCAACACCAAAACAAGCCTTTGAAAAAGCACTTGATGGACTTCTGTTCCATATTGGTGTTATGGATTCTGAATATAATTGTGAATTTCTAAATAAGGCAACTAGGTGGCAAGACATACATTTTGGATGCTGTTGTTTGTAAAGGTGAAAAGTCTGTGTTTTGTGGCAGATGATCATGTGGTTAATTCTTCAATCTTTTCTTTTTTTTTCCATCTGAACTTATGAATATTACAAAAGAATGAAAAATATGTCAAGGTTCCAGAAGGATTTTCACATGGAAATAAAAAAAATCCAAACCAACCCTCACCTGGAGAGATATGAGAAAAATAATCAAACAATTTTCATGAGGCACATACTTAAACTCCTCATCAGATTTGGTCAGGATTTTATCAGTCTGCAGACATCAGGCCTATGAATGGAGCCAACTGACATACATACATAATTCTAGTTGCTGGTACATGTATATTTAAAGACAGTGAAAGAATTAAGATGTTAAGTAATGTTTGTGCCCTAGCAGCATTTCCTACTAGCTATTTTACAATCATTTGACAAGATAAGAACAGGAATAAAATCTATCATCCAAAGAAAAAGCCTTTCCTTATCACTGAAGAAAACCATACAATTAATATCCTGGTAGAGAAATCATATTCTGCCTTGTAAGCTTATTTTGGGGGGTAGTGGTGGTGGTTATTTTTTATCATTTTTATTTTAATGTGTTTATGGGGGAGATGGTTGTTTGGTGGTTTTTTTGGTCTGAAATCATAAAATCATTTAGCTAATGGGATCCAGATTTTTTTTGTTGTTGTTGGCAAATAGAAAACATACCTTCCACAAAACAAACGTAGTGCTGCTTTAGCTTGGTTTATAAGGCTGATCTGAGGATATAGCAAAGGATAAGAGATACACAGCTGGCTATGGGAATCTAACATTCTTTAATCAGTATATATAGTCAGGGCTGACAGCCAAAGAGAAAAAAAAAAATTTGCAGGGAAGGCCAATAACCTGCACTGTTGCATCTGAAAACTAGAGGTAAAGTTATAAAAAACCAGCCTTTTGAAAGAATGGTTTCCCCTAAATTATTAATCTTTGCTGGCTTTTGAGAAAAAGACTACAGTTTTATAACACATCAAAAAGGGCTACTTAGTAAAACAAAACTGAACTTTCTTTAGTCATGCTGAGGTTTAGGATAACACTTTAAAGAGGTAAGTGATTAATCCCCTCTACTCAGCACTCGTAAAACTGTGTCTATGGTACAATACCCAGTCTGGTGCCCTGTAGTACGGGAAAGACATTAATAAACTGGAGTTCTGTGGAGGGCCACCAGATGCTAGGCACTGGAGCGTTTACCCTGTGAAAAGAGGCTGAGGAATCAGGGCTTGTTCAGTCTGGAGAGGAGGCAGCTGGAGGGAATGGTAGCTCTGGTACCTATAAAGAAGTCAGCAGGTGATGGAGCCAAGCCATTCACATGGGGCATGGTGGGAGGATGAGAGGCAGCACAGATAACATGAAACATGGGAGGTACAGGCTGGACGTCATGAGTAACTTCTTGCCCATGAGGACAGTCAGGCAGTGGGGTGGGCTGCCCAGGGAGGTGGTGCTGTCTCTATCCCTGGAGATTTTCAAGACCTCACTAGACACAGCACTGAGCAACCTGGCCAGACCTCAGACCTGCCCCTGATTTGAGCAAGAAGTTGGAATAGAGACCTCCAGAGGTGCCTTCCAACCTGAATTCTCCTGTGAACCTGTGAACCTGTAATGATCCAATCTTCACAATAGCAGAAAAAGTAAAAGAAAAATTAGGAGGTTTTTTTTTTTTGTTGTTTCATCTCAAAATCCCAAATGAGTCCATTTTGATTAAAACAAACAAAAAAGTCTCGTTCATGTGCAAATTTATTCAATTGAAAGTGGCAGTATTTTAATTAATGGCTACATGGAATTATTCCTATCTTTTTCTGTTTCCTCTGACTTTAAAAAAACACCTCAGTGGGAAAAGAAGTATGAGACATAAAAAAAACAAAGCTTTCTGTTGATTTTATGAAACCAAGCTCCTAACTATACTGCTTCATTTTAAACCTTCTTTCTAGAATTCTACATTTCAAAATATAACTGTTGAATACCATTATGTGATACAACAAGTCATAGTAAAATACTGGAAATAAGTCATGTCTAAAAAGTAAATATAGCTGTACCAATAAATATGAGTGGGAGATCTGAACTGGATCTCTTCCATGAAGCATTAATGTTATACAAGCTGCTTGTATTTGGTAGTGTGACTTTTTTTTAATTTGTAAAGGTAAGAGGTTTTTCGTAGCCTAAGTAGAAGTGAGTGTAACTATGTTGTGATAAGGAAAAAATAAGACTTTTTTGATGCCCTAAAAATAAACATTTTCTTCAGATTAATTATCTCAGAGATTAGATTTATTTTCTTGGCATTCGCCTGTTCATATTATTTCTTAGAAATAAAATTGCTACAGGAGACTTTAATCTATTTTGCATTTTAGCAGCAGTGCAAAATACAACCAACCATACAAAACTTTTAAACTTGTAACTCAATTATTTAAGTATTTACAGCTTTGGGTAAGTCGGTCATTTCTTGTTTGTTTGTCCTCAGGTTGTCCATACCGTGAAAACCTTTGGTAGTGTTAGGTTAATGGTTGGAGTTAAGGGTCTTTTCCAAACTAAATGCTTCTATGATGGCTTCTTGATCACCTTCCTGATTGTCTCTGCCCGATTTCTTCTTTCCTCTTCAGAGAGTTTTTGCCTGCCTTAGGCTGATGTTGTATCAGATTTCTAATATATCAACCTTCTAAATTGAACGAGCAGTCATATTGGAGCCCACTGTTCCTTTATTCTAAGCACTGAGGAGGAGCAGACCTAGAAAATTTTGAAACTGTGCAGAACCATGAATTCAGAGGAGGTGACAGCTATAGTAGAGCATTTCTAAGAAATATATTAGTTGGAAGTATTATTTGTGCATGGATACTGAATACATTTCAGTGAAGGAACTGGGGAAATGTAATATGTGGAATGTCATGCCCTGACTACTTAAAAGTAGTTCTAGTGGCCTACTTAGAAAAGAATTGTATTCTGGAAGCTTGACTAACCTGAAGGTTTGTTAATCGCTATAATAGAAATGAGAAATAAATTGCCTTTGACAGACTGGAAGGTGTTTCATTCACAAGACAACAATTTTTTATAAAGAATGTTCTTGCTGCGGGTGAAGGACATGGTCTAATGGGATCTTTGGGAAGCTGGACTGTTCTGAGGCTGATCACTTTGGTAAGATATTGACAGGGACACTAATGATGTTGTCAATTGTAAATAATGTAAACATAAAAAAATCAGTATTTAAGCAGTGTGAAAAAGTATCCTAAACATACTGTGGGACTTATAACCATGTCAGATTTAAAAGAATATGCAAGTTAAATATTTTAGGTTATAACAACACTGAACAATGCTTTGGGGACCATTCTTAAAGACAAGGCACTAATCAACAAGTTACCATAAACTTTCAGGCCAGAGAGTTCTATTTAACTTGTTGTTAAATAGAACAAGAATAACTGTTTATAAAGTTTTGTTTTTTAAGAATGTGTCTTCAAGTCTAGCAAAAAAATTTTGCCTGAATAAAACCTCAACTTCCTGGAATGTTTTTAGCATGACTGATCACAAACAACTTTGGGAAAAGTAGCAAATTCTAATTAGAATTGATCGAATCTGACAACCGAACAATGTTAAATTGGACAGAACAGAGGTTTTGCACAGTTTACTGACCAAAATTAATTGGGCAGCCCACAGCAAGACTTCTCTTTCTCCTCATAGTACTTATTTCAACACCTTTCAACTTTATTTTCTAACTCAGATTGTCTGGGTTTGATTTCTTTTTTTTATTGTTATTGTTAAATGGGAGAATTATTGTTGTGAGATATCCTTGCACTGTTTAGGTGTATGCTGTCTCACCAAGTGAAGCAACAAATCTGGAGCTATGGTGCCATTAAGGTTCTGTTTAGTCTGTGGTTTAAGGAAATTTAATCTATTTTCCAACTTGCCAGAATATTGCGAGAAGATAAATGTGTAATGAGATTTATACTGTTCCATTAAAGTATTAAAGGATTAGCAATCCTCATCATGTTTCAATTTATCAATAAAATTGGTTATAGAGAATTGTGCTTTACTGGCCATCTCAACCAAAGGTACTCTGGCTACACCTTCTGGCAGTCAAATTGTTGCAGTTGTCTCTTAGTGAATGCTGAATTTTGTTAATTGTTCCTCTGGGACTCAAACAACGGTCCTGATTTCATTTGCCCTAAGAGTCCCTGTGCATGCTACCATGAATTAGAGGGGAAAACTGGCAAGTAGAACTTTTTGTAGCTTTTTATTTTTCTCTTTTTCTTGCTGTGTGAGGTTGCAAGTTGCAAAAGGAGAACTCTATCAGACCATTAAGCAGAGCATTAGGAAACCTTATGCTCACATTAGAAGAGTGAGATCACTGTATTAGGGTGAGGGGGATATTTGAGTCTCTGCCATTTGGTTCAAGGAAGTTATATTCTAAGTTTGAGCCAGTCTTTGGTATTTTCTGAAGAGTAAAATAAATCCTCAAGCTTTTTCTTGTGCTATACAAAGCCAGCTCAGCTGCCCACTGGATTGTTTCCGTGGGCTATAGCTGAGGAAAACCTAGCCTAAGACGTAGACAACTAACACAGAGAGCTTGGTTTGCTTGCCAAGATACAGTTATCAAGTGCCATTTGAAATCTCCTAGCATGCTAGGGATATCACCACAGGGCTGACAGATATGATGTGAAACTTATGGGAGCACGTGCTTTTCTACAGTGGCAGTTGAGGACCATGTGGGATCTCAGATGGGTCAGGATGACTCTGTGTGGGAACCAGTCTCGTATTCAGCCTGGTGATAACATCTCCATGTGTAAAAATAATTTGTGCAGGAATACTGTTTTTATAGTAAACTTGTGCATGCAGCTTTCACCTTTATTATAGTATTCATGCAACCTTAATACAGTATTTGTAAGCAGCACAGGCAAAGCATATGTATATAATGTATATAATATGTATATAATATGTATATACATATCGTTCTGTATCGTTAGGATATCTTTTTTCAAAGTTTAAGGGTGCATCAGATTCTAGAATTTGAGTTAATCTCGCATTCCCTGAAAAGTAATAAACTTTATTTTAGTATATAAAATTATATATAAAGAAACTAACTGCACACGTTTTCTTCATCCTGCTTTGCATATCACGTTGAGTTAAACATCTGCAGCTCCTGCAATCACTATCAACTTCTGAATGAGAATGGCCACAGCGTAACTTTATCTGGTCTCCGGTTAATCTGTTTTTCTTTAAAAATCAAGCTGTTTTCATGTTTGTACACAACCACACTGAAAGGACCCCAAAGACATATTTTATCTGTGTATCTTTTCTTAGGTTAAATTTAGTTACAGTTGCCTGTAGCTATCATCTAATTACTGAGTGGTCCAAACCAGAAACTTATTGTTGTTTGCTTTGTATGGAAATAGCTTACATTCCATGTATCATACGTTGGGAGTTCCTGAAGAGCTTGTGAGGAATAAGCACAGATATTGTGCTGTTAATTTAAAATTAATCAGTACTGGATCCTCTTTTTTTTATCAGCCTTCTTGTAATGTTAAGAATTGCAGGTTTATAAGGAAATAGCAGAGATGCCTATTTATTAAGATTTAATTTTTTTTTTTTTTGAGAACAGATGTATTCACATTTTTTTATAGCTATGATAATAAGATGGCTATATTTGAAATCTGGATAATTATGTATGTGAGAAGCAATTGATTAAAACTGCAGTTTGTCACATGCTGCTATTGTACCAAATAATCTAAGAAAAATTCCAGCTCAGCAGTAACTGGCTGTGATATCAGCTGTCTTTATAGAAGGATGTTTAAGAAACATGAAGTAAATGTAAAAATTAACACATTTAAAAAAAATGTATTCAATATCGTGTGTTCTTCCAGCATCTTGATTCATCTGTAAATTGTTTGGGAGTGGTTTAGCTTACATTTTGAGTGTCTACACAGAGATTACAAGGAACTGTATCTACTTCTGCTGTGAAATCTTCCAGATGTTGCTGTTTCAGTATTTTGAAATATCGCAAATACAAAAGAATGATGGTCTCCTGGTATCTTTCTTTGTCTTCTTTACAACTGAAGTATCTTAAAATGATAAAAAAAAGAAAAGAAAAAAGAGTACTAATTTTAAATAGAGTTTACTAATTTATTATTCTGTACGTATTTTTTATGGCAACTATAATTATTCAACTGTGTTACAGCAAGGCTGCTGTAATCTCAGCTATCTTGTTATTGCCCTCAAAAAATTTTGAGATAAACACAGATTAAAACTGGCCCTCTCTTTTGCCTCCTTTACTTTCAACATGAGCATTTACCTCTCTGGCCCTAGTATCATTTATGTCTATTATACGATGTCTTTAGAATAAACAGCATTGAATGAAAACAGCAAGTGGCTGTTCTAAACCAGGAAAATAGGAACTGGTTTGTCAGCTGATCTTCTTCACAATCCTTTCCTGAGGATGTTGTAGATGCTAGAATTTTGGAAGGGTTGCAAAAGTGGTTGCCTGAATGGCTAAAAGAAAAATACATCAAGGACAACACCACTGGCTCAAAAATCATGAATCAAGAAGTTGCTGCTCACTGTGAAAGTATCTGGAGAGGAACTTATCTTGGTCACTGCCAATTGAGATAGACTGACTTTTAGTCTAAGCCACTACAGAACATAGCCTTCCTAAAACTCCTATTAATGCGTGCTATTGTACAAATGTGTGTGCTACTGCAACCAACAGGTGTATTTTCAAAGTACATATGCTGTTCAGTCAGGTGCCCATGCTGTGAAAAGAATTTTTAGCTGACAGAAATATCTGGGGAACCCAACAGTGTTTCATGCAGCTCAGCCCAAGAGATTAGCTGATTGTTCAGATTTTCTTATGAGCAAGCTAAGCTCCCAGCTGGACATACAGATGTTGTTCTCTATCCCTATCAGCTGCACAGGCAGCACCGAACTCCTTTCTCTGATTAATCCTCCACAGTCTGGGCCCCTTGTTTTTGTGCTGGGTGACATTTAAATTGGAGATGGCCAAATGAACTTTCTTGACCATTCTCTGAGCACCAAACAGTATACGTGTTCTTCAGAGAGAAGCACATTTATCCTCTGTGTAGCTCCTTGACACAGAGGAATAACAATCTTCATTTTGCTTGTCAGGAGCTTGAGAGCAGCCTTTTGGGCAGCTTATTCAGGGTCTTCCACAAAGCCTGCATCAGAACCAGGATACTTTGTACTGAAGTTGCTATAACTTAGGGGTTAGTGAATAGTGATGGTGTTCTTGAGAGTTACTACAAATGTACAACCTGGGAGTTAGGGCTGAGTTTGAATTGATAAGATCACGAAGCACCCTGGCCCATGTGCTTTGTATTTTGGGAAGACTCTTCCCGTAACTGCTCAAGTGACTATTCCGAACAATGCCCTGCTATCTATTACCACCCTTATCTCTGCTACCACTTACCGTAGACCTGAGTCATCTATTGTATCTCAAATGTATTTCATTAAGCATTTCATATTTTATATCCTATGTGATGATACTGGCCTGTTTTCTATAATCTTTTGTTGGAATTTCCTGGACTGCAAACCTCAGTCTGGCAAATCAAACATAAACTGGCACAATATAACACCCCCCCAAAAAAAACCCCCCACAAAATACCAAAACAAAAACAAACAAACAAACCCAAAACCCCAAAAAAACTCCAACCCTCCCCCCAACCCCCTTCCCCCCAGAAAACCCCTTCATTGGATTTCTTAATCAAAAATGGGGGAAAATATTGTCAAATGGTACAATTTTTCCTCAGTTTTGAGTGGCTCTATTTTAATATAATCAAAATATATGAGTCTTTCCAATATTACTATAAACTTGATCCACACATATTTAATGTGGTCAGTTCATCTGTCTGGATTTTCTGAACCAAGTACATTTTCACTTTGTTTTCTGAAAAAAGAAAAAGACTGTAAACACTCAGTGTAAACACTTAAAATGTTTGAAAAGAATGTCAGGTAATTGTTAAAAAAACACCTTTTTTTTTTTTTTTTTTTAACTGGAATTATTGGGGATTTTTTTGGTAGTAGACTTAATTTTCCTTCTTGGAAAAATATCATGTGAATCTTATAAACAATCCACTTTTCAAAAGTCATGAAACACAAGATCAGGCAGTAGCTTAACATAGGATGCAACTGAGTTGTATGTCATTTTGGCTTCTATTTAAATTTTTCTTGCCATAATTCTTCCCCTTGAAACAGTTTTGGTTCTCCTGTAGTTTAAGTAGACATAATGTTAAAGATCTGACATCTGCCTCTCTACTTTCTATTTAGACTTCTTTTTAATGCAATTCTTTGCAACTAAACTGTACCAACAAAGCTAAAGTAATCCACTGGAGACCTCACAGCAGCCTTCCAGTATCTGAAGGAGATCTACAAGGATGCTGGAGAGAGACTCTTCATTAGGGACTGTAACGACAGGACAAGCGGGCATGGGTTTAAACTAAAACAGGGAAAGTTTAGGTTAGATATAAGGAAGAAGTTCTTTACTGTGAGGGTGGTGAGGCACTGGAATGGGTTGCCCAAGGATGCTGTGAATGCTCCATCCCTGGCGGTGTTCAAGGCCAGGTTGGATGGAGTCTTGGGTGGCATGGTTTAGTGTGTGGTGTCCCTGCCTATGGCAGGGAGGTTGGAACTAGATGATCTTAAGGTCCTTTCCAACCCTAACTATTCTATGATTCTATGATTCTATGATTGGAGATCTGCAGGTGGTATTAATCTTGCCGTACTACAAATATGAATGCTGCAGGGTCTATATGTAAACTAATAGTCTAGGTTTACACTGTAGTTGGAGAAGATCTAATCCATAATATTAGAGAGATTAGAGAGTGATGACCATGTTGCTCTTGTTCCTTGATTTCTGCAGGGACAGGAATGTGCCCTGTTGGGAGATCAACATGGTCCAACATGGTAGCAAGCAAGAAGTTATTGTAATCAGATTTCTTTTTTATCACTAAAACAGTGAATCAAAATCACATTTATTATCAATGCAGTATTTTCGCAGCAAAAATGGCTGTATATGTAACTTCTCAAATATGGGTAATCTAATGCATTTCTGAAGGAAATGGCTAACAATGAAAATGTTCTCTGTCTTCTCTAACACGCCTTTAGAGGAAGTAGGGTGTGAGGTTTGGAGTACATCAAAGATTAAAATTCCAGCTTGATTGAATTCTGGAAATTCTAACTGCAATGGCATAGTCTCTGTACTTCCCCTGGAGTGCACTGAAATCTATCTACAGCTGAGAAAGCCATTATAAACAACGTGCAAATATGCAACCTGTGGTGACAGTGATATTTATCTTGATGTTAAATTCAAGAACAGGCATTCCAATTGCTGTAAATGTGGGGAATGAACAGGCCTGGCTGAGTTTCAGAGAAACCTGGATGTTTCATTTTCAGTTGTTTCTTTTGTTATAGTGTTTCTTTGTTAAATGATTATTTCCTCCTCCAGAGTTTCTGATCTCAGGTTTAGACATCGAGCTTCATTGCTTAGTTCCTTCTCTACACACTAGTGAGTAAGCAGTTGCCTTTAAGAAAGGGAAGAAATGTGTCCAGATGGGGCAGAAATGAGAACTAATGGTGTTACTTTAAGCCCCAATGCCCAGGAAACATTAAAATAATTTCTCACATCCTTCTGCCACCAAATCTAGGCTGATTGACATGAAAAATTATGAGGAAACTGACTGTTAACATGAGATGGAGGCATAATTCCCAGTGTTCTTTTTGTCAAACATCTAGGACAAAAAGAGAAGAAAAAATTCAGATCAACGGCTGGTTAGTGCCTAAAGATATTGCTTATATTTAATTAAAATACATATGCTTCTTTTTAATGCAACTCTGCAATGAAAATGTATTGACAAACCTGAAGCAATCCGTTGGAGACCAGCAGATGATATTAATCACATAGTTAGTATGAAAGCACAGCATTAAATTGTCTGAGGTTAGAGGACTCAGCTCGTGCAAACCAGTGTAGCTCTGGGAAGTAATATTGGCCCAGTTCTATTCTTTGAGGTCTTGTAGCACTCACAAAGGACTGCTCATTTTCAAACATGAAGACTGTGATTCTCACCACAGTTCATGTAGAAGGTAATCCATTTCTAAACAAAATGAGGGGGAAAGGTGCTTTTTAACAAAATAAGTAATATCAGAAGTGGGTTCTAGTGAAAACAAACAAATCACAAATTGAAAAAATTTCAATTTCTTTATAAGAATAGAAAGAGAAAACTGTTACCTAGATCTAAATTTCTGGGAAGAAGGGAAGACACGTTTGTATAGGAAACAACAATCATGTCATTGTTCAAATATGTTGATATTTTAGGAAAAATAGTGCCTCCACAGACTTGCTACTTCCAGAAATGCTCTCAGAGAAGTGGTTCATACAAAAAGACAAAACATTGTAGCTTGGTGGTAATAGTGGTCTTCCAAATGGGATATGGAGCGGGACTCCTGTGCTGACCCAGAACCATCATCTCATTTTGGGGCTGAGTTCCAGCACCTGGGCTTCTGTGCAAACCACCAAGGTAGTTTGGTCTCCCCTGGGCACTGAATCACAGAATAGTTGAGGTTGAGTCCCACCGGAAGGGACTTCTGGAGGTTATCTGGTCCACGCCCCCTGATCAAGCAGCGACACCTAAAGCCAGCTGTCCAGGACCGTGTCCAGAAAAATTCTGAGTATTTCCAAGGACTGGGGACTCCACCTCTGTGGGCAACCTCATGTGTCACAGTCACCATCACAGTAAAGAAAGTGTTCCTGATGTTCAGCCAGACTCTCCCATGATTCAGTTTATGTCCACTGCCTCTGCTCCTGTCACTAGGCACCACTGAAAAGAGCCTGGGTCTGTCGTCTTTTCACCCTCCCTTCAACTATTTATACATATTGATGAGATCCCCTGAGTCTTCTCTGCTCCAGGCTGAACAGTCACAGCTCTCAGCCCGTCCTCATGAGAGATGCTCCAGTCCATCATCTTGGAGGCCCTTTGCTGGACTCTCTACAGAATTTCCATGTCTCTTTTGTACTGGGCGGCCCTGAACTGCACACAGTAGTCCAAGAAAATCCATGCCTATTCCTTTCATTGAAAACTTCAGTAAAAGGTGAAACATTTACAGAATTTAAAATTAAATCAGAGCACTCTGAGACTGTGAGCTTAGTGTGTGGGAGGTCTCTGCTTTCATCTCTGATGGACCAAGCTACCACATTGCTGAGAAACACAGGCATTCCACTTAAGCTTTCAAAAGAACTGTCCTGGGTTCAGCTATAGCAGTCATTTTTCTCCTTCTTAGTAGCTGGTGCAGTGCTGTGTTTTTTAACTTTCAGCCTGGGAACAACGCTGATAACACCAATGTTTTTAGTCATCGCTAAGTAATGTTTACTCCGACCGAGGACTTTCCCAGTCTCATGCTTTGCCAGGGAGGAGGGGAAGCCAGGAGGAAGCAGAGACAGGACACCTGACCCAAACTAGCCAAAGGGGTATTCTATACCATGGCACATCATGCCCAGTATATAAACCGGCGGCAGTTACCCGGTGGGCCCAGATCACTGCTCAGGTCGGGCTGGGTATCGGTCGGCAGGTGATGAGCAATTGTATCCTCTCCCCTTGTTATTTCACTAATCATTATTATCACTGGTGGTAGCAGTAGTAGTTTTGTATTATACCTTAGTTGCGGGACTGCTCTTATCTCAACCTGAGGGAGTTACATTTTTCCGATTCTCCTCCCCATCCCTCCGGGAGCGGGGTGAGGAAGAAGGGGGGGAGCGAGCGAGTGGCTATGTGGTTCCGAGTTACTGGCTGGGCTTAAACCACGACAAGAACTCTTCTTTCTTTATTGTTAGTAGAGCCTATATGCCTAGTGTAAGTCTTCTGAACCACCCTGCCAGACTTGCAGTATCTGGATTACCCTGACAGCTCTACTAAGCACTGCAATGCCTAAGTGGGGGACATAGAAAAGGTAAAACTGCTTTAAATTCTTATCAGTAACTGAAATATTGCATATCATTTGGGTCACCCCTGTTCAAGAAAAATTAAACTGAGCCAGAAGAAGTGGAAATACAGTGGGCAGGTTCAAGATGTAAGACAGAGAATCTCTCAGGTGGGGGAGACCAGCAAAACATGGTTCTTTTTGCTTACTGAAATGAGAGGCAAGAGGTGGTAATATTTCTGATAGTAAATGTGAGGTGAGGAAAAGAAATATTTACATGCTTGATATGTAAGTTCAATAAATGAATATAAACTCCTAGTGAGCAAATTAGGACTAGTAATCACAAGATTTTCCTTCAAGCAGGGAAGAAATTATTTATTAAAAAAAAAAAAAAAGAAAGAAAAAGAAAAACAAGAAAAGAAAAAAGAAACCCAAGTGGTGTTTGGAAGGTGATGCATTTATAGAAAATAAATGGCAGTCTTGCTTCCCATGGTAGGAGAGGAAAACACTTGATCTAAGAATGTCTTTCACCCTCATGTTCCCATCGCTATTATGATTTTAATGCTTCAAATTCCCTCATGAATTCGCGGGATAGACTTTTCCACAGTCTAGTAAATTACAGAAGTGAGTTTTGTGTAATTTTATTTACGATCCATAGTACTCCATTCTCTGAATATGTCTGTTTACTTAAATTTGACAGTAGGAATACGGGTATCACATTTTTGGCCATAGTTAAGTAACAACTGGTGATACTTCATTGTGGTGTATTATCTTTGCTGCTTTAATTTTTCACTTATATGAAGGAAGGAAAGACAGAATCTAAAAGTTTTCCTTCACCTCTATGCATAAAATCCTGTTTCTGCTGATGACAACTTTGTCTTCAGTTGATTCAGTGGATATAAATGAGACCAAAGTCTTACCAGATGCTTTCAAAGTGTACCTCCACTGAAGATGAAATGTATTCACTTGATTCCAATGATACATATGTAGTTCAGAATTGATAAGCAAAAGTGTTTTGTGTACTGCTTTGTACTTTATCATTACTGCTGTACTAGAGATCAGAAACCATCACATTTGTGAATATAGTTCTTACTTGGCTAATTTATAGATACAGAGATTTTCTGGAAAGCCGATAAAACCCATATCCGCTTACTTCGGGCGACAGACTTTTCTCAAAGACTTTTGTCTCTTCAAAAGGGCTGTTTCTTCCTCTTAAAGATTTTAATATTAACAGAAGCCATTAACCCCCCCAGATCATTTTGTGATTGAAAGGATGTTTGGTTTTGGAAAACTGTACTGCCAACCACTGCTGTTCTAGTTTCATGATGTCCATGTTCCTGTTTTTTCAGATTGTGGTGACCCAGGGTCACATTGTGCCTTTGCTCCTGATGAAATATTGTGAGAAATAGAAGTGGTGCATATATCTAACAACTTGGGAAAGGGGGAAACAAGAGCATTATTGAAGCATTTACCGCAAGAGTAAGGACATGTTTTTTCAAGACGACTAGACGTGGACAAACTGAGGTATTGCCACGCAGAAAGCAGACCATGTCATCTCTCTTCACTGCGGTTTTGACTGGGACAAGACAGATTAGTCACTGGCTTTCTAAATTCATGTATGTTGTTTCCACATTTGTATTGTTACAGGCATGTTGAGATGTGTAGGCAGCTTGTATAGGAATATGAACTTGTAAGAAAAGAGGAAACAAGAAAGGGTAAGAAAGGCACATTTAAAAGCGACATTCATAGAATCAGAATCATTTATGTTGGGAGAGACCCTTAAGATCATTGAGTCCAACCATAAACCATATAAAACTGTACACAAAAATGTAAAACTTAGAACTCCAGGCTTCTGCAGATGAAAGAAGAGAGAACAGGCTAATAATGAACTGAAGGAAAAGAGTGAAGAGTGTGATAAATTCTGAGTTAGACTAACTAGACTTAGCCTAGTAGCAGCATACATTCTTTCAGTCATGATGGCTCCAAATGTTTCTGTTATGGTATCTAATAATTATTTTAACAGCAGATCCTACCAGTAAGTTTAAAAATACTATATGGATTTTTCTGGAAGCACATTCATTATAAATGATCTGTTTTGCACTTCTACCAGGAACTGAGGGTGAATCTACATGGTGCAGTACCACCAATCTTTCCTCACCCTGGTTTCAGTTGGATGGTCCTTCCTCTTGAGGCATTTTTGGCACTCGTGGAGTCCTGGCTCAAGTAGATTGAAATAACTTCCTGGCACAAAGCAGTTCACTTTTGAGGGGGGCAGAGAAATGGGAGAGAAGGGCAAATGAAGTTTTCTGAAAGTGTAGCAAATTGAATTGTCTTTGTGAGTCCAGCAACGGCTGAAGTAAGCTCGAAATAAGGACAGAAGGGCAAAGCCAGGAGCTGAGCTGTTAATGGAAAGAGTGGATAATTTTTTTCTTTCTTCTAATTTATAATGGAATGTGAAATCAGCTCTAATTGTATTTTATAACTTTAGCTGGAAAAACAGTACCCACTCAATAAACCCACATGCCTGAACTACTCTAGTTCTATGTGCCCCAGGGCTTTGACATGTTTTAATGAAACAACTCTGGGGCTGTAATCGCTGTTTTGCCTTCCAGCCCCTAGCATCCAGCTTGCACCACAGGTGCTTAAATTACAATCAATTCACCTGTGTTTCAGACTGTGTGGTTTTTCTCTTGCAGCTCCATTGCCACTTAGTAACATGAACTATGCTGCTTTATCATTCCAAATTCCTTTCCACATTTTTTTTTGTCATATAAATGTAGTCTCTTTGTCATAGCTATTTTACAGAATGATCAAAGATTTTCAGTGTATTTTTATAATGCTCAGTTACACTTAGAGCATATGCTAAGTACATACTAGATCATCTGGACGATGGCAGACGGCATTACACAGCAAAGTTTATTTTTCCTTAATCTTGGTGACGGTGAGATCAAGTTTAAGTGATGAGTGAACAGAGGAAAGTAACATCTTAACTTTTCATAGCCACCCACTTTCATTTTTTCCCTGTTTTGGACTTTCTTTGAGAAGTTAAAAGGGAACTTTGTGCTCTCTACTATGTTTAAGTGTACAGTGAGTTGATGAAAGACCAAAAAAAGCATTTCATGACCTATCACTATAAACTTCATGCAACTAGTGTGTTTGTTACACTGTGAGCTTTGTAGTTATCTTTTGAAAGCAGGCTGATTTCATCACTACCTCAGAGAGATCAAAGGCAGCCCGAATAGTATGTTATTACTGCAGAGCAAAAGATCAATTTATCAATCAGTCACACAAATATATCACAAAAAGATAATGACAGACACCTAGTCAGAGTGAGATATTGCCAAGAGGTTTTTAAGCTTCCTCTTATGCAGTTATTGCTTCTATAGGATTGAAAGTCAGATAATTTTCACAAGCAGCCTGTGACTTCTTGTTGAAGGAGGTGCAGCCTTTATCAATGATGCATGAAAATAATTGTGGAATAAACCATTATGGGGAAAAAAAAAGACAGAAAAAGCAACATTTTATGTATAAATAACAGAAGCAGCTCAGGCAACAAAGAATTTAATTGGACATATTCGTCGTAGTGATTATATTCAAGTTTAAGCTCCCGTTTCTCCTTAGTCATTGGGATGGAGCACTTTGGCGGGCTCAATAGCTCTATCTGCTGGTAACAAGCGAGAAGTGCAACCTGTGTGCATGATCCATGATTCTGTTTGCCCTGTCAGGTTTTAATTAGCTTCACAGCCAGCATGTCTTGACTCCTGCTTTCAGTTATGATATAGTAGATCTTTTCAATAATTCACCAATACCAAGTATAGATAGTGCATTACAAGAAACTAAGAAACAAATGAATCTAGTATAAATATACTAAATTAAATGAAGTTCAAACCATGGTTCCATATAAACTTTCATTAGAAGTGTATGACAAATGGAAAATCAAACAATTATTGTGTATAAGACAGCCAGTATAAGACAGACCGATACCTCGGCCAATATGACCTAGAAAGGTACTTTCTAACACATACCACAGTGCAAAAAGCTAGCCAATAGCCTATCCCCTTACCAGGAAACTGAAGAAGACCCAGAACCCACACCTGAAGACTTTGCCTAATCCCAAAGACTAAATCCTAAACCTCGAAGGTGAGCTCACTGGCCTGAAGACAAATCCCTAAGCAGAAATCCTAACGAGATGCCTGAAGTCTCAGCCACTGTAACCAAAGGCCTTCATCCCCCCATTCTAAGCCTCAAGTGCTAGACCCTCTTGTGCTAGTGCTTGTATGTGTTGGGCCCCGAGGAGGCAGAAGAAGGACATGGATTGTGAGGTTGTGGAGTGAAAGCCTGGGGAGATGATTGTGATGGGCAAGAAAAACAGGTTTGAGTCAGGGAATTTCAACCAGTGTAATTTATTGTCAATTAAAAAAACTTTAAATTACTGGTCCTGGTGTTAAAGAAAATGAACAGAGATTCCCCCTGGGAATATAAAACCTTTCTCAAGATGTGGAACATTATTAAAACCTATACAATATGTTAACCAACATTTTTAAAAAAGTTTTGAGTAAAAACATTTTCCCAAAGAATCTTAAAGGGCAGGAAAATCAAGGCTCTGATTCTCTGTAAATCCTAGTCTATTACAGTATGATGTAAATCCATCATACTGTAATAGACCAGGTAAATCCATCATACTGTAATAGACTAGGAAGTTGTATAGAGATATAGAAGTACCAGAACAATGAAAAGTTGTGCTTGTCTAGTTATATCAAGTTCTGTGATTACAAGCACTCATTCGTTCACTGGGTTGTCATTTTACAAGTAGGTGGATATGGGTTTGTGCTTGTAGTTCTGCATCACAAGTTGTGCTGTAACATCAGGCTGATGTCTCTTCATCCTCTTCTTCATGGAAGAGAAACCTGGAAGGGGCTATCAAATATCTGTGATTCAAGAAGGGCTGAAGCTTCAGAACTCTGGAAGGTGTCTGAGTACTTTGGGAGATATATTGCTGCTCCCTCCATAGCTCTTGCTGTATATCCATTCTTTTTCTCTAGTTGGAAACAGGATACTGGTCTAGAGGGACCTTTGGCATGAACTATTACAAACATTTGTCTTCTCTTGTGGTCTTTTGAAATGGATCTATAAGGGATTTTATAGTCCTCCTCCTGTCAGATTCCAAGCAGTCTGTGGTATGCCAAGCACCTTTTCTAACCACAGACTTCCTCCCAGAGCTAATAAAATTCTCTGAGGATCATATTATGGTTTGAAAATAAGTCTGACAGCTTTTGATTGGAAACAGACCTGAAATACAGAATATTGGCTAATGATAAATTTACCATAAACCTTATTATATTTTACGATATTTTTAATTATATAGTACATATGAACTCATAACCTAAAGCTAAGTAAAAGATTTTGAATGTGTCTAAATATTACAGCTTCTCCCCATTCCCATTTTTTAAGCCACATCAGACTTTTTTCCTTTTCCTTACCTAATTAACCTTACATTCTTGTCCTGGGTTCAGCTATAGCAGTCATTTTTCTCCTTCTTAGTAGCTGGTGCAGTGCTGTGTTTTTTAACTTTCAACCTGGGAACAACGCTGAGAACACCAATGTTTTTAGTTGTTGCTCAGTAATGTTTATTCCAACCAAGGACTTTCTCAGTCTCATGCTTTGCCAGGGAGGAGGGGAAGCCAGGAGGAAACAGAGACAGGACACCTGACCCAAACTGGCCAAAAGGGCATTCCATACCATGGCACATCGTGCCCAGTATATAAACTGGGGGGGAGTTACCCGTAAGGCCCAGATCACTGCTCCGGTCGGGCTGGGTATCGGTCGGCGGGTGGTGAGCGATTGTATCCTCTCCCCTTGTTATTTCACTGATCATTATTATCACTGGTGGTAGCAGTAGTGGTTTTGTATTATACCTTAGTTGCGGGACTGCTCTTATCTCAACCTGTGGGAGTTACATTTTTCCGATTCTCCTCCCCATTCCTCCGGGAGCGGGGTGAGGAAGAAGGGGGGGAGTGAGCGAGCAGCTGCATGGTTCTGAGTTACCGGCTGGGCTCAAACCACGACAATTCTTTATTCTTCACATCTTCCAGTATAATCACTAATCATTCTTCTCCTTTTGGTCTAAATTCCCTCTGTGTATTATCTTATCTCTGAGTTTTCCTGGTGGCTAAAGGTTGCATCTTTTAATGCTTCTGTATAACTCATAATATAAATCTGTCTTTCACAACCCTCCCAACATAAATGTATTGTCTATTCCTTTGCATGCTTAACATAGCCAATTCTTCACAATGTGCTTGCCTAACTCTCGCTGGTAAGTGCTTAGGATGGGACACAGTGAGGAGTTTGAAAGTTGCGCAGGGGGAGAATTCAGCTCCAGACTTCAGATGCTTCTAGCCCAAACGTAAGCATCTAGAGCCATTTAAGACGCCTTCTAGTATCCCTCCCACCTGCCACTCCAGAAGAATGCAGATTTAGTGTAAGCTGTGTCATATTTCTCAGATTCACTTGGACATCTCAAAGGTCTCAACATGTCTATCCTTAGGCAACCAAATCAGGGCTGGTGGTTCAAGACCCCTGGCAGCAATACAGCCTGGGGACTGATGGTTTAGGGAGCAGCTCTGTAGAAAAGGTCCTGGGAACTTTGGGGGACTGAGAACTGAATGCAAGTCAGCAGTGTGCCCTGGCAGCAAAGACAGCCAGCAGAGTCCAAGGGTGAATCAATAGAAGCACAGACAGCAGGTTCATGGAAAAGATTATTCCTCGCTTTACTCAACGCTCACTAGACTCAACAGTTTTGGACCCCCCTGGGACAGGGAAGATATCTATACACTGGAGCAAGTTAGGGGAGAGTCACCAGGATGGTCAGGGCTGGAAATGAGAATACTCAAGGGTGCCCAGGTGGTACTGAGTGAAACATGCCCAGATGTTCGCATCTGGTGTACTCACCATGTATTCTCTGTAGTTAGCAAAGAGAAATGAGGAGTTGCAGTCAATGATTCAGTTCCTTTTAACTGAGGTGTCTGCATTCAAGGTCATCAAATTCTTTGTCTTCCTTACTGATGACCAACCTTTCTGTGTACCTCAGGCATATGAAAGTCAGAGTTTGCTTTCACATCTACCAGAGGTCATTTACATAAGGAGCCCCATAGCATACCCCATTACGCCATGTTACTACATAGGAGGTAAATAATTTATTATCTTTTGGTTTCCTTTGTGGTTCAGTGTCATCCTTGTATTACAAAGTACATTTGATTTTTAGGAAGCGAGAATAGCCAGGGACAGGTTTTAACTATCAAGAACAAAGTAATAAATTCAGCGCTTGTAAATTCAGGCTGTGTATTTAGGCAACTAACTTTAGAAATCTGTGTTAGTAAATCTTGCCCTTGAGCTTTTCCTGAGTTGGCCCATGACTGCCTTCAGTAAGATCAGCTCAGGTTGGTGTTAATATCAGCTGATCTCCTGGGGCGCCCTTCATAGTCACTGAAGACAAATAGGCATCTTCAAACTTACCTCGGCTGCCAATTTAGGGTAGGATAAATCACCTGTGGCAGTATTTATTTCCCCTTCACGACTGAAAAGAAAATGGAGGAAAATAAAGTCAGACTAACTGTGAGACATCCAAGTTAGATCTGAGGAACATTTATGTTGCTTTTAAGCTTCCCCTGCTTAAGTCATTTATCAGGTTATTGTGCTAAGGGACCAATGTTTCTGATGGAGCTCCCTCACCAGGAAAGGCATTGTGTAATCTGCAGCATGCTTAGTGGAGGTGGTGATTCGTGTTAAGTCATCTATCTGGTAGAATGCTTATTATTTTCCTTGTTTGAAGTCAGCTATAAGCTGTTATTTTGTGTCTTGCATATTACTTTCATAGCACTGGCATGTCTTATATGTAACTTTTTTTTCAATACTTCAGTGTTCTGCTGGCTTGTGGTCTTGCTCTCACAATTAGCTGAATATTCGGGACATGCATTAGCCAGCAAACTGAGCTCTGTTTTCTTGTGTGCTGTTGTTTTAACACTGTTTTGGTTAACTCTTTTTTACATCAGCGTATAAATCATGGAATGGTACCTTTCAGAGGATTGTTTCAGAATTGATCGTTATACCACTAGATGGCAATATTAGGTAAACTACAATTAGGTCTGTATCAAGACAAAAAGAAACAGGTTTCAAGAGAAATATTGCTTTATTTCTACACATCATGTACTGCTGGAGATCTGTCATGTCATAGGATGGAGCTTAAGCATCTTGTATTAATTTAGCCTGCATGTTTTTTATTTAGTTTGAAATGTTATGGTTTGACATGGCTTAACAGTGAGGAGGTTTCAGTCTTCATTTTTCCTCCTTGTTCCCCCCATCTTGTTCTATTATTTTTTTTTTTATTATTTAAGAAATATATATAACTACTTGCTTGTTTGATTGTTCATTTTTAAAATAAATTACATCTCCAGATGACTGTCCTGCCTGTCTTTTCTCATGGGCTTCTGCCTACTAAAACCTTGAATCCTGAATACTGGCCAACTTACCAAGGACACTCTTAGGCTCTCCACGTCTTTATAACCATCTTCTTCTGTGTGTATATACAGACAGAGAGAACGTAAAAGATAAGCAGGGAGACAACTCTGTGAAGATGGAAAGATGAGCAGAAGAGAGCTTTAAAGGGTACACGCTTGAGCTGGTAGCAGTTAGGGAGAATGTAAGAAGTCTGAAGAGCCATCAGAAAGTAATGATAAGGTCTTAGAAATGAATCACAGGATGTCACTAGCCCTCAGGGGAGTATTCAAGAGGTCAACAAAGACTTACAGAACATCAAAGAGTGTAATAAAGTGAAGGGATGAAACAGAAATGCAGGGAGCTAACTGAGAAAGTAGGCATTAGACAGGCACTGTAAAGCCTGTCAAGAGCCCTAGACTGTTCAAGCACAAGGCTCTACTTCTACAGTGCTTGTAAAATCAATGAGACTGGTGTGAAAACGGAGTTTCTCTATCATGCTGAAGCATGGGAGAGGGGAAAAAAAAATAAAAAAATCAGGAGTTTTCTCTGGAGCCTCAAAAAAAGCTACTGGGTAAAGAGAATCAGTTTCCACTCCAGCTAAGGGTGATACATGGAGGAAAAATCATGTCTCCCTTGCAGTATATTGATTCTTCCTTCTGCCTCCATCACTTAAGTGCCATATGGTCTTCATCTTTACTGCTCTGGACTTCTATATTTTTCTGTATGCCTTCTATCTGGAAAACATATAAGCGATGAATTCTTAGAGTCCATTCAGTGCATGTCCTCGGTGCATCAGGATCCTTAGTTTACATGTGGAATCCATACATATAAATGTTTCCCAAATAATGGAAAACCAAAAAAGCCAAACAAACAAACAAAAAAAAAAGTAAGAAAACCCAATAAATTTTCTCCTAGAAATATCTTTTTGCTGCAGTTGAAATACAGCAGAAAAAAATGTCTCTTAATGACATTTCTAAAGGGTAAAGAATAAATGAATTATTTCTCTTTTCACTTTGTTTTAGTAGTGTAAAAATCTTTTACTTTGTGGTTGGTTACATATTTCATTTTAATAAAGAGAAATTATTTCAGCTTCATGATTTATATTATTCTGGTTTTTATATTCTATCACGCTTTGTAATATTATATTTTCATATGACCTATTTAGTATTTCAGCTGAAAGCTTTTCCACTCTTGTCAAAATTAGAACTGATATAATAAAAAATCCCTCAATGTTTCTAAATGAAGAAATGACTGCATTTTTATTTTGAGGAAAAAAAAGAAAAAAGAAAAATAAGAAAAAAGACAAACTTTAGTTCTATCAAGAGACCATTTTGGAAAATTCCATTTTCATGGATTAATATCTATATGTAACATATTCTTCTATTTTCAATTATTCCCTGGGACTACATTAAATTTAAACCTTCCATGAATGTCCCTTATGTAACATGAAATGATTACCAGTCTGGATAAGAAAGTAAAATGTCAGATGTGGGTAGGACTGCAAAATTAGGCAGTGGACTGATGATAGTGGAAAGGTTGATGCAAATCACTATTAGCCTACTAGATTAAATGGGTCACTATTGAAATAAGGTATAATACCACATTATAAATTACAAGTGAACATGCAGATTGTGATTCTGCCAATTCTACAGTAAAAAAAATTTCCTTAATCAAGAGGTGTTCTTTTTAAACCTAATTATAGCTAGATCTGCTGCTAAGTGCACCACAGATCAGCTCTGTCAGCAGAGGTGAAGGGATAGAAAAGTGCAGAACAAGGTGTGAGCCAGTCACTGACACTGGGATCCTTGTTTTGTCATAAGCACTAATGAAACAGTGCGCTGAATCCTTCAGTCTGTAATCAGGAATGTCCATTGATACCCAGTCTTTTCAGCTTTTTCCTACAAAGCCCAGGAGCAGTAGGTGTTCTATTCTAGTGAACATGTGGTAAGTACAATTGTGGGTTGTGGACCCCTGAAGTTTGGGTCAGAATGTCAGCTGTGGCTGTCTCTGGGCTCTGGAGAAGATCCAAGATGTGCCTCTCCTAGGTGATAATCTGTCAGGGGCAGCCTCAGAAAGCTTTGTCATTTTTTGGTGAAGCACAATTTTTATTTATTCCTTTTTTTTTCCTGACAAGGCAGTTGGACAACTTTTCACCTGGAATAAAGAAATATGACAATTTTTTCCACATCAGGGGTGTTCAATGGCTGAAATAGTTCAATTTAGTTAACTTTTTAAAATTTGGCCTGATCATGTATAATATTGCTTGGCAGGAGTTCAGTATGTATATAAAAAGTGTGTTCGTTAGATATAACAATGGAATGTGTTAGATATGCTGCCTCATAGAATTCATTAAAATCCTGAAAGACTAAGTCTGTGAAACAACTAGTAGTAAATCTGGTAATTAATCTGGTAATAAGTCTGGTCTGTACTGGTAAATCCACTGGGATATTTTGTTCTTGTGTTTTTCATTAATGGTCTGTCCTTCGTCTCAGTATTTATTTGGCTCGCCTCTTGGCAGGTAGGTTTTTCCTTCTTAAGTCAAGAAACTACATGTTAGAACTCCATTTTGCACAGAGGATCACAAGGAAGAGGAAGGTAATTTTCTAGTAATAAGCCTTGGTTCACCAGTAGCACAGGTTTCTCAGGAGCTACACAAGACAGACTGAGGTGTTATCAACCATTTTGGATTTCTGTATCCATCAATTTTGATGACACCAAGACTTTAAAAACAGCTGCTCAGTTTCTCCTTATCCTGTTTGATTGACCACACCTCCAGATGTGGATATTAAGTCCAGTGAGCTCAGACAGTGTATTTGCTCTTCGGATACCCTCAAATTGCCATTCTAGTGGCCACACTGGAGATTCTCTCTTTTTATATGCTTTGTATTGCTCTTGTGGGAGATTTCTAGGCCTTCTAGGTCTTTTAGGTGGCCTCTGATTTGAGAAATCATATAGGTTTCTCAATTAGGGCTAGTAGGTTAGGATACATGAGATGTCATAGTACCTTGGCCAGATTTTGCTGCTCCTTTAATCAGTGGTATATTACTATCGCAGAGGTCAGTCAATACAAAAGGTAAAAAAACATTACTCCATTGCCCACTAGTTTGTTCCTTCACAATGTTTATACAGTTGTTAGCTTTCATGAGGAGTTATAATGCCTGTTGGAAAACATAAGAAAAAAAAACCAACATGGCAAATAATACCCTATTTTACTGCTTATTTTAGTAGAAAATCTCTCACATTGATTTGTTTTCTTTTTTTCCTTGATCTTAAAGATCCTATGAAACCAACTATAACCAAACACAGGAAGCTCTCCTTTTTTATTGGGTGAATCCTCCAAATAAAAGTAAAATTTCATTAAGGATTGAGTTTTGTATCCTAATAAAAAAAATAAAGTGTTTACTTGACTCATTTTAACGAAAACTCATACATGAACTGATTTCCACTGTTTCCAGCACATTTAAGCACATCCTTCCCCCTAATCATGCAATTGTGAAAAGAGAGAGTGTGGGAAGAGGAGGATGGTATTTGCAGCAGCATGACCATATTTTATGACAGCTAATCCATCAGCACATGATGTTCTGACTGCAAGCAGTCCATTAACAAAGATGCTTGATGCAATTAAAATGAAAGTACATTTTGGTGTGAGACAAACGTATGTATAAAAATATACATATGAGAAAAATAGAAAAATTGGGATAATCAAGTGAATTTAATGTAGGTTCTGTGTGAGTGCAAATAATCACTTCGGTTTTTCCCTGTGTTTTTTTTTCAGTCAGCCTGAGGCACAGTGGGAGGTATTGCTTCAGCTTTCCAATAAGGAAGGGGCCAGGATTAAGGGAGGGTCTGCCTTCAAAGCCATTCTAGGTCCAGAGGGAGTCTCCTCCTGGGGTTTTGGCATTGGAGGGTCTTTGAAGTTTTTTGGATTTTTACTTACCAGGTGGTCTTAACTCATAGCAGTGCCTCCTCCGAGCTGCAGTCACGCAGCACGGCAGGAAACCTACCTCCTTTACTTTCTGGAGTAAAGAAGCCACAGGAAAAATTATGCTTTCGCGGGGTGATTATATCTCTTATGGGAGCAAACAATCCCTGCTTCGGTACCTCATGTGGAATAGAAATATCTGCGAGATAGCAGAAAGTCTGATCCAGTTAAAAATTAGCATTTAACAGTAGTGGAAAGGGCTGTCTGTATCCAGCCATTAGATGGCAGAATTGATCAAGCAATAACCTGACTTTAGTGCTGCGTGGTGTATGCCCAAAACCAGATGGTTTAAAGAATGGATACCAAGTAGCAGCTGGTGCTTGTATATATTCCCAAAATACCGTACCTGGCCTACCTGCAGGCACTTTGAGCTAACAGAAACAACAGTATTTGTATATCATTTCCAGAAGCAGCACTTCAGGGACTGGGGATCAGAGCATCAATCAATGAGCGTTGTTGGATCTTTTCTAGGCGTGTGCCTTTGAAGACCTGTACCTGTGTAAATATTGACCATCATGATGCTGTCTGGCTATACATTTTTGGCAATAGCACAGGTACAATCCACTTGTGTGTTTCCCTAAATCATAGAATCATAGAATCATAGAATCGTAAGGGTTGGAAAGGACCTTAAGATCATCTGCTTAAGATACCACTGCTTTGAGAGGTGTGTGTTGTGAAGTGAATCCCTTCAGCCAGTTTTTACTGCAGTTAGTTTCTTTGGCATCAGGCAACTTCATTAAATTACTGACCATTAGCAGCTCGTTACCAGCATTCTGTGGGAGTTGATTTCTAAAATTTTAGCCATTCTTCTCCCATGTAGCTGCAATATCTTCAGACAAAGAAGCAGAATACTACTAAACCTAACAAATCCCAAACCCACATAATTTCATTACCTCTTTCCCATTTGTGAGAATAAAACAATGTTATTTTTTAATCAACTTGCTGACCCCAGTATCTTATTTCAGCATTAGCTTTTCTAATATTCCTCTTCACATTAAAATTCCCTATAGTTTAGTTGCTGTTCCCAAGCTATACACACATCTAGCTTCAGATTAAGATAATTTATATTCTTCCTTAGTGCCTAAAGATCGTATTTCATATTGGCTAGTTCACTCTATGGAAAACTAAAGACAGGAACTTAGAATTTAGCTCATCTACAGCCAGCATTATTAATTTTGCATGCAGAAATAATATTGACAGGTATACCTCTAACCGGTTGTTCACACAGATGTTTAAATATGTTACATCCACACATACGATTAGCTCCAAAAGAAATTTAAAGGATTTAATATCTTTCTTCCAGGATTCAAACTGGCACACTAATCTCTTTCCTTCAAAATTTCAAGTCTGATATTTGTTGTCTTTCTTTGCTTTTTTCCCTTCACCTGTAAGTGCATATGAATTCTGATAATAAACTGGTCTGTATTTCACAAGTGACTTTGATTTATCTCTTCTTTACAAGGATATTGGGATTCATACCTCCTAACATTAAGTATCTACTTCTGAGCTTGTCACCTGGGACCCCTTTATAGTCAGCGGAAAGCAATAGTCACTTCTAGAGGCAATTCATCCCATCTATTTCAGATGTCTGCTTTAGGATGAGTCTGTTCTAGAAGTGACAATTTCTCTCCAGTGACTATAAAAGGAGCCTAGGGGGGACTTAGCTGAGATACAAATTGCCAGCTTCAACATTTGGTCAGGTGAATCCCATACTAAAAGTCTAAGGTCTTGCAATCAGGATTGCAATATTTTGTCACCTTTGGATAAGAACTGGATGCAATCTGTATCTGTTTTGCTACACAGAAGTAGATTATGAGGGACACAATCTACCAGTGACATATCTTTTAAAGGTGACCAAAACACACGTGTAAAGTACACTAATCAGGATGCTAACATGTATTTATTTTAAGAAAGAGTGGTGGGGCAATCACATCAATTACTTGAAAAGTTCTCAGTAGTGAAATGTAAGAAAGATATTAAAATTAAAATGTTACAAATAAGTGTGATACAAATGGTTGTATCAAATTGTACAAATGGTTTTGCTTTTTATTTGCCTATACAGTGATCTCATTTTCACTTCACTCAAAAAATGATTTGACCAAGTCTGCTAGGCCTAAATTTTAAGCTGAAACGATAAAATAGATAGCTAGAAAACCACTTATTTGGTTAGCTTTAGCATATTAAAAGACCATTCTCTCTCTTGATATTTGCTTTGGAGTGAATGACAGTAACACTGTAAATTTAACAGTATTAAACTTGCTGAGTGTGAGTGGAGCAACCTCCCTAGCAAATTTTGTTACCACTTTAAACTCTTTCTCCACAGCTTTCATTCCCAATAGTTTTGAAAAACTCAAGAATGGACCTATTTATCCTTTTCTTGTGTTTTTGAGTGTTTTGTTTTTATAACCACACAGAAGCACTTTGCTATAAAGAAGATACAAATTGATATTTAAAGCTTCCTTTGACAGTATTCCTTCTGCTATTACTTGCTATTCACAGCCAGTCAGTGCATGATGAATTTCTAAAGTGGTACTCTAAATCGCCAAGACCTCTTCAGCATGTGGAATCCTAATTCTTCACTTAATTATATTTCTTGATAGCTTTCTAGTCAATTGACAGCTGCAAACAATGTGCATCCATTGTGAGATACCATACTTGTCTTACAAATCTATCTAATGGTCTGATGTATCAGAAAAATTACGATGTATAAACATATTACAATAATTTTCAAAGGAGAATCAGAAATATTTCTGACTAGTACACTTTATGTGTGATAACGGGCTGCTTCAAAGGGAACAGTGAATGTCCATTGAGTCTCTAAAAGTACAGTGAGAAAACATCTCCAGTAGATATTTGTACCAATGGTTAAAACCCTCCCCTCCACTTTCATTTACTTCTTGATATTCTTATAGACAAACCTGAAATGAGTTAACATTAATTTCAGTATTTTTGAATCTTCCGGAGTAGGTGGTCTGGAGGGCTTCATCCAACTTTTTTTATATGATAAATCTTGACTACACTGTTGTCAGTACTCTTACTAGTTTCTGCTTCTATTCAGCTCCACAGAAGGTTACAAGTGTCAGTAATTTGTTTCTTGTTGAAATAATTAGAGTAACATTTTCTGCTCTCAACATTTTTCAGCCTAAGGACAGCATAGGACCACTTAGTTTAGTTCATTGCTTCAAGTAGCTGATATGTGAAATTAAAAAAGTAAGCCATGTTGATTGGACCCACATGGATATATCTTTGGGCTGATGAACTGAACTGAACTTTTAGAATTAGTGTGGGTATGAACAGCAATAGTTTCAAATCCAAACTATCTTTTAGATACTCTCAGCAATATTCCCTGAGAAGTGTCTTTTTAAGAGGCATGATTGATATTAAAATAAATTTTCAAAGTTGGTAAATGTAAGGCTGTATAAAGAACACATAAGCTTTTAAGCATTTACTTTCCTGTGATTGATATATCCATCCTTCATTTTACCTTAATATTCAAAGGGTTTTCATAGTTATTTATGCTTTAAGATATTTTTGAATAATTTTTATAGATAAAATCTAATTACTCAAATTAAAACAACCCATAACATTGAAGAAGTAGAGACTATGAGAGAGTTTTATTGACCTTCAACAAGAAATGCGTATAGATAAGCACTGACTCTAAGAAAAGAACCTTTAGCTAATTTAAAATTCACGTGAGTTTTATGGAATGTCTCAGCCTAGAGACACTGGCACTAACCAGCCATGCAAATAGACATTGTGATTTTATTGCTAGTGAATGTAATGAAAGGTCTTTTTTTTTCTTTTTTTTTTTTTCTTTTTACATTCACAGCTGCATAACATTTCTCTGCTTAAGGTCTTTATTTAAGGTACAAATTTTAAGAAATTTCATGGATTTTAGTGGACTTATTCTGGAGTTGTGTACGTATAAATGCATCCAGAATTTCTTTGTACTTTTAAAATCCATTCAAAGTGAACAGTTGAATGTTCCCAAACCCTTACTGAATTGTATTTTTACAAAACAATCAATTAGGTTCAACACAGTCAGCGTATGTAAAGGTGATTGCTATTTATTGCTTCTTTTGTCTGACACAAAGAGGTTTAGCAGTTCTGTGGCACTCATATTTATGTCTCTGTTTAGGAACTACAGTCATCTCCAAAATGCTGTGGCCAAAGTGCATTCTTCTGCACAACAAGTGCTTTATCAAAAACATGATTAGAAAGGATGCAAAATGGGATATCATCCAAGGTAGCAAATATTCTGTTCTACGCTTCATATTTCCAACACTAGAATATATTAATGCCACAAGTGTACTTACGAATTTTTCTCTGAGGGATGCTGGGTGTCAGCAAGCTGTAGCAGTGATAATTGTGATATCTGAGCTACCTGGAAGATACACTGACAACATGTGTATGTGTATGTATGGGATTGTGAATACTATGTGCTGGTATTCAGGTTAATAGCTAAATAACTTTATTTAAGAGTATCTCTAAAGGGATCTCTTGTTCATTACTAGATATGATTCTCCTTTATATTACTATGTTGCTTGTTTTCATGATTGATTATAACTAAACAACACATTTCTGGGCAACTTATGCTAACACCATCGGCTACTACTTGCATTGCACAGTCCATAATACAACTCTTATGAATTTGAACCAATCTTTGCAGTTACATGCAATCTGCTCTGCCATGAATCAACAAAATCAAATGAGGAACTTTTGCAGCAACCCTGTAACTATTGCTCTTTCCCTATGCAGAACCCTTGCTGACTCATTGACTTCTGTTCATGCTGGAACTGTTTTGATATTTATGGTCTGATATAGACTGCTGTTTTTAAATGGATTTTCATTATCCTTTTGTTCTCTGCACTTTATTCTAAAAAGACCTGCCAAAATATGTGCTTTTTTTTTTTTTTTTTGACTGCCTACTTGGCAAGGCCTTTATTTTTCTTTAAGCAACTGAATAGTGAAGAGAAGGCTTCACTAATTATTTAGTAGCCCTGTTGATGTTTAAGACATAATAATTAAAACCCATTAAATCCAAATAGAACTGGCAAACATGAGCTGGCAAACATGTATAGAAAATGTATGTATTAAGGAGGGTCTTTAACAGACTAGTGTTAAAGCTTTCACTTTATGCAAAAATAAGTTTCCTTTTGAGTGTGCTTTGGAATCTTACATCTTATTAGGACTGCAAGGATAAGGTGGATTTGTAAGGTCTGGCGACAGTAATTCTGCTTCACACCACATTTTAGATGTTGACACTGGTTGTGATCAGTGGTACAAATGCCAAGTCACAGGTAGTTGCTATTGGTATCCCTTGGTGATCAACACAGGTGCAAATACTGTTGAACAACTTCATTGACAATCTGATGGTGGGATGGAAAACACTCAGTCATTTCTCAGATTATATGAAATTGGTTGGGGGAGTGTTTGATACCCTGATGGGCAGAGGTGCTGTTCAGAGGTACCTCAGCAGGCTGGAGGAAGGGGTTAAAGGGAACATAGAATCCTAGAATAGTAAGGGTTGGAAAGAACCTTAAGATCATCTAGTTCCAATGCTCCTGTCATGGGCAGGGACACCTCGCACTAAACCATGTCGCTCAAGGCTCTGTCCAACCTGGCCTTGAACACTGCCAGGGATGGAGCATCCACAACCTCCCTGGGCAACCCATTCCAGTGCTTCACCACCCTCACAGTAAAGTTCAGTAATTCTTCTTGTCTTAATATTTAGGTATCTAATATATAGAATGATTTTCAGACTATTTAAGCTGTTCTGAGTTGCAGTCTTACAGGATTTTTTAAATCAGCCAGGTATTTTGAATGTGGATATTTATGCGTAACTTCAGGAATTGACATACAGCACTGTTTGGTGTTGTCTTAACTGCCTAAACAAATTTGGTAGCAGGCCAGCACTTCTAAATATAAAACTCAGGAAATTTTTTTTTCAGAAAGTGAAGCTGTTAGATTATTCTTTCACCTGTATATAGGATTTGAAGACACTTTCTTCACATCTCAGTCAGAAAAAAATACATTATAATACATTTATGATTTAGGGTTTGACAGTATTGGGTGTACATGGTGGGTTTTGGTGGCATGGGGGCTGCAGAGGTGGCTTCTGTGAGAAGACAGCAGAAGCTTCCCCTGCATCCGACAGAGCCAATGCCAGATGGCTCCAAGATGTACCTGCCACTGGCCAAATCTGAGCCTGTCAACAGTGATGGTAGTGTCTGTTATAGAAAAAAAAATTAATTAACTGTATTCTTCTCTCTGAACAGTCTAGTTCAGCAGATAGAGATAATTGCCAAACAGGGTGAAACAGGGTATGGGGGTGTGGGTGTTAGAAATCTAATAAATACAAATAGAGCTTGCAAAGAGATAAATGAAATTGAACTGAAGTACAGGAATGTAGACAGAGGCTAGTGGAACACCCCAGTGTCTACTGGGGAGGATTGTAACAGGCTTTGTTGATTTATGGGGGAATGACACTCCAAAATTTTAATAATGAATTGGCAGCGAGTGTGTTTGTGAACCAAGCCATAGCTTGGTTCTGAAATCCGTAGCTATTTTAAAGATTGCATGCCAGGCTGTCAAGGAGAAAATTTGAAAGATATTATATTACCTGGACATTCTATACTTGTACAATATGTAGATGTTTTGTTACTTGCCAGTAAGACATATAAAGATTGCTTGAAAGATGCTATTTGTGTATATATTGCTTTAGCAGAAAAAGGTCATCGTGCATTTCTTTCTAAGCTTCAGCTGTGCCAGAAGGAGGTAAAATATTTAGGATGCATATTAAAAGGACAAAGACTAGTAGGTCCAGGATATTGTAGAATTACCTCCACTGGTAACAAAACAATTGCAAAGATTTTTAGATGCAGTAGGATACTGTAGACCCTGGATACTGGGACTGGGGGAGTTAAGTAAGCCATTGATGAAGCTACTAAGGCAGAGGAAATAGAACCTACGCATTGAGGTCCAGAGAAATAAAAAGCTTTCCAAGCCATAAAAGGAGTTTCAGCATCTGCTCTGGCATTGGGATTGCCAGATGACTCCAAGCCCTTTGAACTATTTGTGGATGAGAACTAAAGTGTAGCCAGCCAGTTCTTACTCAAAAGCTAGGTCCACAATGGATGCTGTAGCAGCAGGGAAAAATTTCTGTATTAAAGTGATAACAGCAACAGTGACTATCATTGAAAGAAATAGGCTATTAGTCCTGGGTCACCCAACAACCGTGTATATGCCTCATGAAGTAGAATTGATTCTTAAGCAACATGCTACACAAGCATTGTCCCCACAAAGAGCACATCATTACAAATCAATGAACTTAAATGAAGATAATTTGCTTTTTAAAAAAATGTTTTGAACCCAGCTTTACTGCCTGCTCCTTCCGATGATGAATCACATCATGATTGGGGTAAGGTAGTGTTTCATTCCAGGTACTTATGGGAAGATCTGCAGGATCAAACTCTGGAAAACTCAGATCTAATGCTTTTCACTGGTGGATCTTTGTACTATGTGAATGGAAAATGACACATACGCTATGCAGTGATGAGAAACCTAGAGGTTCTAGAAGCGCAACCTCTACAACTCTCACTGAGTGCCTTACCTTGACAGGAAAAAGTTTTTCTAATGGAACCGAAATCCAGATGCTGTTGTACTCTATTAAGCTTCCAAGAGAAATTGCTGTACTACACCATCCAGCTCATACCAAAGGATCCAGCTACATTGAAAGAAATAATGAAGTGGCAGATAAAGCAGATAAAGCTGTTGCCCACCAACCTGTACATGAGTGTGATGCTGTTACAACTTGCTTTGCTTGAAGAGCAGACTCAAGTGAAAAGTTGGGAGGCTGTGAAATATGAAACTGAAATTTGGAATATTGGGGGAAATCCCATTTTACCATGAAAATAGTTGATGACTCTATCTACGTGGTTTCGTGATGGAAAATGGAGGGATGACAGCAGTTGTTAACTGGATTGAGGAAATACTTGTAGCCCCTGGAATGCATATGGCAATAAAAAGGATTGTGGTTTCTTGCCCACATGTTGAAAGTTTTCTGGCACAAAACCCAAAGGGGATGTTAGACAATGACCATGGGCATACTTCTCATTCCAAAGACTGACAATTGATTATGCTGACATACCTTCTGTGAGCAGACTTTGGCACCTGCTGGTAATCATGGATCAGCTCTGAGGATGGGTAAAAGCTTTTCCCATCAGGAAAGCCAATACTGCAGGAGTGGTCAAAGCACTCTTGTGGGAAATCATTCCCAGATGCAGAATACCTGCATACAACCGTAGAATACAATAAGGGTTCTCATTTTTCAGTGGGAATACTGAACAATATACATAAAAGTTTAGGAATACAGCAGCAGCTACATGTTCCATATCCTCCAAAGACCTCAGGACAGGTAGAAGGAATAAATAGGACTCTTAAAAAATAAAATTGTTTGAACTTGTACTCAGGTAGGTTTGAAATTACTTGAAGTTTTAGGAATAGTGCTATAGAATATTAGAAATACCTCTTGCCAACCTGGAGGGTTGCCACCAGCAGAAATAAGGCTTGACAGATGCTTAGCTATACCTGGGACCTTTGTCTCTGCTGGGACCAGCCTCTTAAATGGAGATAGATGAGTTACCAAATTTGCACTGGGGATTCAAAAATACTTACAAGAAAACAGGGCACAAACCAGATGGTTTTAATCAGTACCAGCTGGAATGCAAGTACATGATATACCCGGCCTTAATATGCAATAATGATGAAAGTCCACTCTCACAAAACTAAGTTGGACCCTAAATAGGAGGGTCTGCTTACTGCTCCTACTGATGTAAAAGTTACAGAAAAAGCTAACTGGATTCACCACATTCATGTTAAATGACTGCCCAAAGAACATTGGTTAGATGGACCACTATCGACCCCACAGGACTCTCTCAATCCTGCCTTGAAGATTGAAACTGGAACTGTTTGAGCTTACCAAGGCTGAAGGAATCCCAGAACCGCATCGGATTTGTTTTCCTTCTAGAGCAACTTGGACCAGTGTCACCTGCTGCTTGGCAAAATGGACCATCAGAGACCATAAATGAAGGATAGTGTCATATTTGGTGTATTCACCATCCTCATAGAGTAGCAACCACTCCAGGCTCAGTTCAATAGAGGAAGGTTTGAGATGTCATCTGCACATTTGGCTTCAGTTATCCTGCAATAATTGTGGCCCATGTCATCTTGCGTTAGAAGGATGTATTAGTAACTGTTATAAAGGCTATGAGGGGAAAATCATCATCGAGGTTGGGGCTGGGAAAATATAACATTGCAGACCCGTGGAGAGGAGCCCCGGCAGGAGTAAGTTTTCTGGCAGAACCTGTGTCCCTACAGGGGACCCATGCTGGAGCAGTCTGTTCCTGAAGGACTGCACCCTCTGAAAGGGACCCACATTGGAACAGTTCTTGAACAACTGCAGCCCATGGAAGGATTCATTTTGGAAAAGTTCATGGAGGACTGTGTCCCATGGGTGGGACCCCAGGCTGGAGCAGAGGAAGAATATGAGGAGGAAGGAGCAGCAGAGACAACACATAATGAACTGACCACAAGCCCCATTGCCCATCACCCTGTGCTGCTCAGGGGAGGAGGTACAGGAGTCAGGAGTGAAGCCAAGTTTGGGAAGAAAGGAGGGTGGGGGGAAGGTGTTTTTAGATTTGTTCTTGTTTCATTTCTCTTCATACTACTCAGTTTGACTGGAAACAAATTAAATTATTTTCCCTAAGTTGAGTCTGTTGTGCTGATGATGGTAATTGCTGAGTGATCTCCTTGTCTTTATCTCTACTCACAGTCTTCCTGTAATATTTTTTTCCCCTCCCCTGTCCTTTTGAAGGGGAGTGATAGAGCAGCTAAGTGAGTACCTGACAGCTAGCTAAGGTCAATCCAACACACTGACGAAAGTCATGCTTATTTAACTAGTGAGAATGAAGTAATCGTTTTGCTTCTGTAATGTCTTAGCTAGTGATATTTCCAAATAATTTGTGTTTTCAAAGAGGTAATGCAGGTTTGCCCTACAAAGGAAGTTTACGCTGGTAAATGATAGTGAAATTCTGAAAAAAAAAATAAAAATGTCTAGAGCAACTTGAATAAAACTTAATAAATGTGAAGAACTTTTCTGTGTGAGATGAAGTCCTGACTCCTTGAGAATAAGTACAAAATAAGAATACAAATCAGAGAGTGCCATCTGACTGCAACGTGGTCTTCTAGGAGATCACAGGTTATCATTACGTGCTGCTTCATTAATAACAGATGAGCTATTATTTCTTCTTACATGTCATTGCCCTTTCCTCAAAAACAAAAGGATGAAATTTTGCAGAAAATATCTAAAGCCAGGGACCAAGACAATGGGTTAAAAAGAATACATGGGAACTGGCAGGCAATGAATTAGCACCCAATTCTTTTGCCAGACTGAACATTTGCAGTTCTCAGCATGCTAGCACAATGCCAACACACTGCATGATGTTACATTGGATTAAACGTATGATGGCTTCATGGAGAGATAAAGTAGAATAATCCTTTCACTGAATTGGAGGATTCAAATAACTCACCCTGCTCCTTCAATATTTCAGGTTACCCTAATAAAGTACTATAGCAAACGTGTTCCTCAAATGTGAGTTACTTTTGGAGGAAGAAAGAGTTTATAGCATGCACAGCATGAACACCATCTTTTTCTGTTGTGATATTTTGTGCTTCTGGGGTTCTCATGCATTAAGGGAAACTTACTTGTTCTCTTGAACTAAGTCTGGCAACACTGAAACAATATGTAAGAATGTAAAATGGTAAGGGCCTAAACTAGATAATATTAGGGATCTAGATAGTATAAGAATTTTATGTCATAGTTATTGCAATTTACACTATTTAGAAGTTTCCAATGTACTTATTTAGATATTTTGATTGAAGTGTTGACATTAGAAATTCCTGAGGAAAGTAGCATATTTCAGGCTTGGAAATAATTTCACACTGTATTGTGTACAGTTCTGGTGTCCTCAACGTAAAAAGGACATGGAGCTGTTGGAGCAAGTCCAGAGGAGGGCCACGAGGATGATAAAGGGGCTGGAGCACCTCCCGTATGAAGACAGGCTGAGAAAGTTGGGGCTGTTCAGCCTGGAGAAGAGAAGGCTGCGTGGAGACCTCATAGCAGCCTTCCAGTATCTGAAGGGGGCCTATAGGGATGCTGGGGAGGGACTCTTCATTAGGAACTTTGGTGATAGGGCAAGGGGTAATGGCTTCAAACTTAAACAGGGGAAGTTTAGATTAGATATAAGGAAGAAGTTCTTTGCTGCGAGGGTGGTAAGGCACTGGAATGGGTTGCCCAAGGAAGTTGTGAATGCTCCATCCCTGGCAGTGTTCAAGGCTGGGTTGGACAAAGCCTTGGCGACATGGTTTAGTGCAAGGTGTCCCTGCCCATGACAGGGGGGTTGGAACTAGATGACCTTAAGGTCCTTTTCAGCCCTAACTATTCTATGATTCTATGATTCTATGAAATGGAGCACTGTGGAGGAGAAAAAAGTGAGGGACAGATCCATGAGTGCAAATAATTGGAATAGTTTTTGAACTACACTTCTATAAAGACAGTTGGTGAATTAGCTAAGTCTAGTATTTTCTGATATGAGTAAGAAGAATAAATTAATTAGATAGAAAATTCATTGGCTAAGTTCATTGGCTAAGTTCATCGGCTAGAAAATTTTAAATTCAAAAGACTTAATTCATAGAATCATTAAATGTAAGGAAAACCTGCTAATATTTATGGGTTAAAATTATTTTGTGTAACCCTCTGAGGGATAAATTGTTGTTCTCTTTTCACAATGTATTACTATTAAACAAGACTTTCTCTACTCTAACAAATAAAACTGTATATAACTGATTATAACTGAACTTTGAGTGTATCAAGAAATCGGATGTCATTTTTTTTGTACCTATCATTCGTGTAAGACCTGAGAGGACAGAAAAAGAAATTTCTAGTCAGGTTTTGGATGATTCATTTTTCACTGGTGATTGCTCTATCAGTTCCAAAGATGGGTTTTCTGGAGAAACAGTGCACATTTGATGTGACAGTAGGATGTACATTCATAAGATGCTTGACCTGATAACTTAAGAAATGGAAAATATATTGACTGATATTTCTGATAGCCAAGTCCACACTTTTTTAATACACACTAGTCCAGCTAACTGAAATGTCCGAAGAGCAATAAACATCAGTTTAAGATTTTCTAATATCCAGTTATGGCGTTCAGAAAATAGATTTGCATTTGGAAGCTGATGGCCTATTGAATTAAACATCAAGATAGTCAGTGCCCCCTAAATGATGTATATCTGTGGAAAAGGAAGGCGCTATTATCATACTGTTTTCTGTGGACTGTGCCTGTAGCTGCCAACTCCCACATAATATAAAGGCCACTGTGAGTCTCACATTTAATGTATTCGCAGAAAAGCAGGCTATTGCAAAGAGTATCGCTATAACCAAGATCCATCAAAGGTACTTCAGCACCAACTTTATACTGAAGCATACAGGAAATTAGATGAAGTGAATGTCCTGCAACTGATAATGTTTATACACCCAAATCTTCAGGGACCTTGGTTCTTGCACCATGCTTGACATGAAAGCTAACACTAATACAGTGATTTTATATTGTATTCTTTCTTTTCTGCTACTTTCACTTGATAGAAGTTAGAGGAACGAACAACAGACTAGATTTTTTTCCCCAAATTTGAGGTAATTTTGGTGTGCGCACAATTATGATCATCTTCCCAAACAGATATGGCTTCTTTGGCATTGACACTCTCTATGTAGATCTATTGGAATTGAGCATATTCTTTAAAAAGCTCATCATAATGATTGCCTTGTTTTTTCAAGTGCTTCTGTTTTCCCTGAAGCTTCTGGGGTTTGAGCATTCTTCGAGTAAATATATTAATCTGAACAAATAAGGCACAAATATGTAAGAGAAGGTCAAGGTCTTCTGGAGTAACTCAGGTCAAAAGTTATGCAATGTTTTTGTCACAGGAAATTTTGTTTGGTATTTTGAATGCTGCTGTGCCCCAGGAGGTTACTCCTGTCCTCTGGTTAGTAAAGCCAAGGTCTTAGTAACATTTCAGTGAAATTCACCGGCAAGACTCCAACTTTGACTTCACTGGCTTTTAGTACAGACATGACCTCTGCCGGAGCACAGGTGAACATTACAACATTTTGGATAGGAGACCTCTCATTTAACACTGAAGATATTCATATTTAAGCTACCCAGCCTTTACTGCTGTTGTAATCAATGTAGAGAAGTAGATCTTTTAGGAATCATTAGAAATGGTTTATTTTAGCCATGAGATTAAAACCATGCCATCCATACAAGTGTTTTCATCTTTTCTTGACCATAAGTGAACCCTAGATGACTAGTCTAGGCATAGAAATTAAGGGCTTGAGTCACTTACCTACACATGTGCCTCTAGGGCTATTTGGGATGTTCTAGGGGAGATGTATGAGGTTTAGTGATATGACACAGGAACTATGGGAGACCTCTATCCTTTTGGAACAGCAGCTGGTTGCTAACTAGGATGTCTAAAGTGTCGTGATCATATGATATCTAGTGACATTAGATGCTTATGTCTTATCTGAATTCTGCCCCTATTGCTTGTTCTCATCATTACACTTCATGCAGTTGTCCATGTGTAGTCAAAGAGTTTCAGAAGGACCTGAAAGACCCGATTCATAGTAAAAAGCCCAACAATGCCCTCTGGGGCTGCAGATTTAGATCATCTCAAAAGACAATGTCAGGCACCTGACATGGACTTCAGATCTTCAATGATGATGTGGAAGTCTCAGCAGCTGGCTTACATGTGGACACACATATGTAGATACCTAATTTTAGATGTATACCATCTGTAACTGGGAGAAGTCACATATCTCTATAGTCCTGTATCTTGTTCAGTGGATCCATCTATAGATCTTATGCCTTGGAAACCTTAGGGTGCCTGAAATGCAGTAGAATATCCATGTTTAAGCAACTGAACCTTGAGTTCAGATTTAACTCTAAGGGCCTGGCCTAGGCTAATAATGGAAACTAAATGTGCAACCATGTACCTAAACTTGCACCTAAACAACAGGCACAAGTACTCTCCAAGTTCTATATTATCAGTAAGAAGAAGATTATGCCTTTGAAAAAAGATGACTTGTGCCTGTGCTTTCCCTGATTAAAAAATGCCCTTTTTATCCACGAGGAAACATTTTCCATGATACATCAGTGGATATAATTTATCATACTATTCAAATTTATCCTATGTGGGAGATAAGACCATATGGAAAACAGCTAAAGTGCATTTAGAAGCCAAAGAAAGGGAACTATAAATCTTGAGGTATGCTATGCTGAATGTTAAACCAAACAGTCTAACATAAATTTTTTTAGCCTCAACAGAACAGTAGAAGAGCTTTTAGAAAAAAAAAAAAACCACAACCAAAAACTGGTATGGGAGTAGTTTAAGCTGCTTTCCAGTGCTTTCATCTAAGAAAAATTTCGGTGCTCTTTCTTTCCCAACAGTCTCCATATCCATATTTGTCCCTAGTATAGAGGGACAAATATTTGAAATGGGATTGTACATTTGTGTGATCCGTGGCAACGACTGCGTCAGCAGAAATACTGAAGCAATAACCTTGGGTGATAGTTCTCTGGGTTGAAATACTTGGCTTTCTGCTACCAAGCTGATGCTCATGTTGTCCTTGTCCCCAGGCTGTAGTCAGTTCAACTGGCAGGCAAACAAATAATCAAACAATCCATACTGGACCATTTCAGTGACAGCTAAAACTTGAATTTGGTTTTGGATGTCTAAATCTCTCTTCTAGTCATTTAAGTTATGATACAGTGCTATCATTATCAGGGGAATTGCTTAATATCAGCATGTCACGATTTGAAATAGAGGAGACGAGAATGGCATCCTAAGCTTTTGAATGAGGTATAAGATCTATAAACTGCTGATATTTAGTGCATTCTGTAGGATCAGGCTATTACTGTGGGTTGTCAGTGAATTGTCATGTGGTTAAACAGGATATTCATTTTCAGATGAGGAGAATATAGTTAGGCATGCCCAGACACCTGGAAGGATGATTGGTTTTTGTTTATGTGCAATACTTTGAAACTGAAAATCTATTTAAAGTGTTTATAAAAGTGGTGTGTGGTAAAAAAATATTCATCTGGTGTCTGATTTTAGGTATTCAGACTCTGTCTGCCCCCAGCAAATTAAACAGTGTCAAGGAACACTCCTGGGCCTGGAAGTTGATCATCTCTACCTATGAGTCATTGGAGTGGTCCTGGAATATCTTCTGCCTGGGTCAAGTATTATTTTCCCCAAACAGCTCCCACCTTGACAGTTAGGGTGGATCAGGGACCATTACTACCAGGCAGGTTGAGCACAACAACAGTTTTGCATGGGAAAAGGGTTTTATGTATATGCACAGAAGCAACTCCCTGTCAACTAGACAGTTGCAGGCACCTTCTGTGGCACAGACATTGCCTTGGGTTATGAACTCACACCACCATTTTGCTGTTCTGTATATTCAGCAAACATTTATCATTTGCCCATCTATGGTGCATGTAACAGCTCCCCATCAAATGTCAGCTGTTTAACAAAGCAAGGTTTCCTGGCTTCTAGGAAAGGGAATCCGAATTTGGCTTCCTTCTTAGTGGATATTTTCAGTATGGGATCACAGTCACCCTTTCATGTGACAATGAAGCAAAAAGAGTAGCAGCAACTCCCATGCTGCAGGGTTGTATAGAAATACACTACTGCATGTCAGCCCAGTATGAGAAATCCTTGAACTGAATTGCTTAGCAGTTGATAGGCTCGAATTTAATAACATTGCTTAAGTCTATCTCTTTTTTTCCCCCCTTTTTGGGTACCTTAAATAAAGCTCTCTGATTTTTCCAAAGGGGGAAGGGGCAGGTTGATGGACATTTCTGAAAATTGTTCTTTTCTGAGGTGTCTCAGGTTAGGAGAAGAATGAGGTAAGCAAAATAAGAGGTTATTTTTTTTTTTAGAAAAAGTCATGAAATCGTATTAAGTGGTTAGAAAGAATCAACACACAGGTGTAACAGGCCCTTCCAGATAGTTGTTTCTGGTGGTTTGTGAGTATAATAAGAATAAAAAAATCTGTGTGTTCTAAGGACAACACAAAAAAGGAAAAATATATAATGAAACCCACAGGAGAGCATGAAATCAGAATACAAAAGCAGTATCAATATCATAGATTTCTGTCTTCTAACATTCTTTAATACAATTTCTATTTAAAAGAAGCTTCAAAGACTTTTTCTTTACAAATGGCATTTCCAGATTGCTTTCTAAATCATCCCACTGCATTTTTGGATGCTGTTCAGAGGTAGGAACAAGTAGAGCACACATCAACTTTACCTTAATCCTTAACCTTACACATGACAGTGAAGAGCAAGCCTCTCTGATGTTTTGCATCATATATTTAATTTCTAAGAACTTTAAATCTCCTGGAAATGACAAAAGTAACCGACACATCTATAAAATAGGACATCAATCAGATTCTCCCTGCTTTTGAATCACAGTAATAAAGGGAATATTTTCAAATAGGTAACTGTCTCTTTTATTTATAGATATTCAGCTGGAAATAAGGGAGCAGTAAAATGTTTCCTCCATATCTTTTTCACTGTATGAAAACAGGGTTACAGATCAATTGATTTACCATCACAATCGATTAGGTGACTCTCCTGTTATCTCTATTGTGACAGTAGACAGGCACTCATATAGATCTTTCATTAGAGGAGTCACTGAAAAGCAAAGGTTCATTGCATGCCTAAATGGTTTGTAGCTGACTCATTAGGCTATTAACTAGCCATTAATATTGCTTAACCTCAAACCTTACAGATGAAATAAATTATAGTCACGTTATCCAAACAAAATAACCTTAACGTCCTTAACAAGTGTATAATTATGTGAATTTATTACCATCTGAATCCCACTGAACTGAGGGGTTCATTTTCAGAGCTATGAAGGGGAAGATGAAAATAGATCACCTTCCAGATAAGTGCTACTGGGAGGCAGGTGCCTCAGTCGCTGATATGCTCTGTAAAGCATGAACCCAGAGGGTCTGGACTTGTCTTGTTAATGCCGAAACAAAATTATCTTGCACACAAAATCCTTCCCCCTTATGCAGTACAAAATCTCTTCTGATTTGTTTTTAAATGTTTCTGCGTTTCAGAAATCAGTTGCATGTATAAAATGGCCTTCTCTGTCTCACTATGGTACCAAGGCTTCACATAGACAAACAGAATATAATAACAATAAGCAGTAATTGAATGAGAAGGCACTGGAAATTTTCATAATCTTTTCAAACTTGTAAATTCTGTATGTGCGCTGCAATGATCTCCTGAAACAATACTGAAAAAAGAGTATAAAAAAACCATGGCATATGTTCTGAGAAATAAAATAAACTTATGTCAGTGCGCTTCCCTTGACATGATGCCAGATGAATCCTGGTTATTATCAATAATATAAACAAAATATGTTACAAGCTTTATACAGAGATTAAAATAAGTGAAAAACCTGCATTACCACATTGCTGATATCCCAGCAGGTCAGCCATAATTGAATGCACCAGTTCTCACACATAATTTTTTACAAGATAACTTGCCTGAAAGTGAAGCAGTCAATAGACTCATTTGCAGGCACATTTCTCTCCAGGAAAAGCAACCATAATACAGTATCAATTGTTTCATTTGGGTGTACAGAAAAGTGGATGCTGAAAGAGGAAAAAGACAACAATAGCACATAAATCCAGTGGCAGATGTGCAAAAAAGAATGAGAATATAGTACTGGTAATTAGAGCTGAGAATTAAGTCTAGTGTTCTTACAGCAGAGTAGTCAGAAAATTACAAAGACTGTAATATGGTGGGTACTTCAGTAAATGACTAAAGTATTAACTTTAGTAACATATTGTTTCTAATCAAAATGTAAAGGGGAAAAAACCCCTCTTGCTGTGCATGTCTACTTGACCAAATATTGCCATAGAATTTCCCCCTAGCCACACCAAACATAAGAATAATTTTATATTTCTATATAAATAGCTCTTTAATATTTCTGAATTCTGAAGGGTAAAATATTTGTCTCAAACATAGATTAAGTAATTATTACAATTGAATAGTTATCATACAAGTCATTCATTTTGTAAAAAATATGATAGCTTATTACAAAAAAATCCAGTTACTGCACCTCAAAGATCCAGTAAAGAGTATTTCTTGGTGGAGGCTAGTAATGCTTCTGCTCACTCTCCTTCCAGTAGGGTAATCTGGGAAACCAGAGATTTTGTATTTTGCAGCAAGCTGCATGTTATAAAAAGGGCACTAATGCCCAGGGCCAGACCTTTCAAATGCATTTTAATTATTTTCAGTGGACTGTCAGAACTTTGATACACGCTCATGGAATCATGCAAATACCTCTTTGTAGAATATATGTCCTATACCCTAAGGCACTGAGGGGATTGAAATACACTTTGGTGAAGTTAGGTGTCATAATACAGTGAGGTAATAAGAGTATGCCACCATATTACATAATTAGAAATCTACTTCTAAATCTGCTGGTTAGCATGGCTACGTTTTATATTTATGAAGGAGAAAATGTTCTGATTTTTCACAAACTGTTATTTACAGGACAATGAAATATATGATGCACCTTAGAATTGCTAAACCAAATTAATTTAGTTTGATATTTACTCATTGACTTCTACAGCATTTCCATTCAGTGTTATAGGATGTCAATGTCTGAAAAAGCTTTATTCAGTTCAATGTTCATATACTGAGGTGAGAACACATTAACCCAATGAACTAGTTATAGAAAGAAATATTAATTATTTGGACTGGATCTGTGACTTCCGCTTCTAAGCCCAATAGTTTCTTAGCTATGGAGCTCTGATAGAACAACACAAAAAATACTTAAGATTGTGCATAAATTTAATAAAGTGAGTAGGTCCAGTCAACTCAGCAGATTTAGTTGACTACTTGGCATGCATAGGATCTGGTAATAAGACATTATTTGAATGAAGGCTACAAGAATTTCTATAGGTATATATAAAGTAGGGTGTTAGACAAATACCTTTCCAGTTGAAGACCAGTGTCTATGCATCTACTCTGAGCTAAGTGTTTAACTTTCTGTTGCAGTTAATGTGCATAAACATAGGCACCTAGTGCCAGTTGAAACACTATAGGGTGTCTGCAGCAGCCGCACTGGATGACTGACATCATATGGGTATTATGGAAGGCTTGCACCAGGAGCAGCTTCAGGGCAAACAATTAGTATAATATCATTTTTATCTTCCATTTTCCCAAGCAAAGTGGCTGCAGCTGCAAATGAAGTAACTTGACTTTGATCTCCAAATCTACTTGTAAAATTATACCTTGGCTGAAGACTCAGTATTTTTTTTAACAATTCTGCCTCAACTCCAACAGAAGAGTATCATGTTTATTACATTGGTTTAATACTGTCTCTTGTCTTCAGTATCTTGCAAAATCTACTTCTCTATTAGCTGCCCCTGTCACTTTATTGCATCTTACTTGCTTTAGTACTCCATAAACACTAATCTTAAGGTATATTCACTTCATTCACCACAACATAGAATCATAGAATCATAGAATCATAGAATCACAGAATCATAGAATCATAGAACCATAGAATGGTTTGGGTCGGAACGGACCTTAAAGACCATCTAGTTCCAACCCCCCTGTCATGGGCAGGGACACCTTCCACTAGACCAGGTTGCTCAAAGCCCTATATATCCTGGCAGGTAAGTTGCTTCTTGACGTAACATCTGAAAGCCAAAATCCAATAAGAAAAAGCAGAGGTCTTTCACAAAGGCCCAGGAATCTGGGACATTAGTAAGAAAGGGCATTTAAACACGTACATGCAAGAAATCACTACACTAGGCATCTATCTCAGCAGTCTGTAGCAAGTGCTTCACTTACAGGGCAAAACTCTAGCCAAAAAAAAAGGAATTCCTTCCATTTCTGTGCTGACAGCAGGGTTCTCAGGGGGGTGAAGGCGGGGGCGGGGGGCAGGGGCAGAAAAAAAACAGCCCAGGAGGCTGAGCACATGTGGCCAGGGATTGAGGTTGCTGCACAACCTCCTGCGAGGTTTGTTAGCAACAGATGAACTTTTCTGAATAGAATTAGGGTCATTTAATTGAGATCTTAAATACAGCCCAGGTGGAGAGCCTGATAGACTCTATTAGGTATGTTTGAAATGAATAATATACAATATAGATTAAAAATAACATTGGTAACTGATATTGCTGTCTTTCAGTGCTAAAACATAGACATTCAATTACTGACAAAGCATGAAACTGGTGCCAAATGGGATGTTTCCATTCTCCTCCCTCCCAAGCGCTCATTTTGGTTATAAACTCCTCTTGTCTAACGGATGAAGTGTGACACTGTTGGCCCTGTGCCACTCATTCATGTGAGTACCATGGCCCACAGCTCTTCAATTTGTCCTTTCTACTTTCATCCGCACTTTGTAGGAGAACTTTCCCTCCAGTCACACTGTTTCAATGTCAGATATGCAGGTGTATCATTGCCTTGTCAGAAACAAACACCTTGAGTTTTAGGACATCTTCTAGGTGGTCTTGTCTATTTTATTGCAATGATACAAAATTCATAAAATGGAATGAACGTTTCATGTGTCTGTGTAGGAGTGTTTTGTAAATATACACTTATTTTTAAAAAACAAAGAAATACCTTCTCAAAGAGAAAAAGACTCTGAAGAAGATTCACCTATTTTTTGGCGTTTTGGATGAAGATTTAAATGTTTCAGTTATTTTGCTGTAAAAGTAAATCAATGTAAGACTGTATTTAGTCAATCAAAATTATGATCTTCTAACCAAATGGCTCTCAATTTAGAGATATGGGTTAACCGAGTATATTATATTCTTGACTGACATTATTCCAGTTCTAGAAATACAATCACTTGGGTACATATATGTGAATTTTTATTGCTAATCTTTTATTCTTGTCATGACTAACAATTTATGCTCATAAACTTCAAAACTTTCCTTCATAAAGGAAATGTTATTTTGGTTTTTTTGAGTTCTGTGTAATCATGTATGAACATGTATTATTACTAGGTGTGATATATTGTATAATTTTCATGTATAGTGACTTCTTGATTCATTGTGTGGGGGCAATGTTTACATAGGAGTCCAGTCAGTTTACAGCAAGACACCTGGTAGACATACCTATTTACAGTCCCTAAGACCTGATACAGAAATTATAAGTTGTGATTGTTTAGGTAATTGAATCCAATGTCAGTGGCAAGTAAAAAGGATGTTTAAAGCTTTTTATGGTCAAAATTTGCACCCTTACATCTGGGCTCTCTTGTCACACAAATTTGTGCCTAGTGCCATTTCATATACTGCATGATACACTATCAGGTATAAAGTCAAAAGAATCAAGTTAAAATGCTCAAATTCCCAACATTGTATGTTTTAACTTCACCTCAGAGGCCAAACTCCAGTCCAATTAGCAAGCTATATGGTCCCTAAGTAAGGACAAGGTAGAGTGTACAAATATTACCACATTTGTTAGACAGGGAGTATGTAAATATTATGAATCAAAATTATGAGGTTAGGTGGCACACACACCTGGCAAAAATACAAATTCAGGGACTTGATTCAGCGTCCTAAATGTGCACATATAGTGCCATTTCTCTCATCTTCTGTGTGGGTTTTTTTTGTTTGTTTGTTTGTTGTTTGGGTTTTGGTTGGGGTTTGTTTTGTTGGGGTTTTTTTTGCGTGTATGTGTGTGTGTGTTTTGTTTGGTTTTTTTTGTTTGGTTGGTTTTTTTGTTTTGATTGTTTAGTCTGTGAAGGAAAGAGGAGGTCCAGGGAATGGCTCCTTCTCACTTTGTTCTAGGATGACTGAAACTCATGGTCATTCCGAACCCTGTATGGAAACATGCAACAAATTGCTGCTTCTATTTCTGAGGAGACTCTAGATCCTACTGCTTCTTGTTCAGTTTTCTAGACAAAACTTTCCTGCTTCACAGAAACAATTCGTTATTTATTACTGCAAATCCTGGAAGGGGAAAGGTCCTCATTCCAATAGCACAGAATTAACTTGACCTCTGCTATTAGAATACTTTATATGTGCAGCTACATCTCTCAGTACAAATATATACTAAGAATGCACAAGACAAAAAAGTTTCATAGTTTCAGTACTCATAGTGGTTGTAGGATTAAGAGAGTAGTCTAAACAAGTCTTCTCAGTTAGACAAAAGGCAAAAGTGATTTGAACTAAATTTTCCATGCAATTTCTCTTTGCGCAGTTTGGAAGACTCCCTTGATGGAAGTAGTGTCAAACCTGGTGCACTGCAGTTTTAATTTCAAAAAACCCTGGCAAGCTTTGACAGGAGAAAAAAATAGTTTAACAAAGACTCATTGAAAGGTTTCATTATATTTCCTATGCAGTGCACATAGGAATAAGCTGCTCACACTCCTTTTAACCTTGCTTGAATTTATACACTTCTAATCAGAAAGGCTACACGTTCATAAAAAGAAAAATGTTCCATTAGTATGCAAGATCCTTCCAGTTTAGTCCGCATTCAGTTTGAATTCATTCCCTTTGTATTATAAAAAAAAATTCAAACCTTTTGAATATAACTTATCGTGCTTACACAGAGTATTTTTTTCATACTTACTGAGCACTGCTTAGCTTCATAACAGTTGTTACCATATATTGATGTGATACATCTTGTCAAAGATCCACTTATGAACTCTATTCTATGCGCTGACATTATACATTTGAATAACTGCAAAAGAAGGTTTGATATGATGTATTCATATGAATACTTCAAATGAAAGGCTCAATATTATGCTTTGACATAGTACATCGTAGCAGCTGTGAAGGGAAGAAGCCATTAAGACGGATCATGGAGCCATTAACACAAAGATTTTTGACATGATCTATCTTAATACCTCAATATCTATACTGAAATAACACATTTTATCATGTTAGAGATCTATATGTTAACAGCTCAAGGACCTCTACTGTATGGAGGGCTGTATTGCTTGAAATACGTAAAGGGGAGTGCATTGCACATATGCGAACTTGGCTTGCTTTGCCTTGTTGAGGAAGGAGGACGGGGACCTTGCACTCCTCCCTGCTTTTTCCTTCTTCCTAAAAGCACGTACTCCTTCCTAAGGGAGGGTTCCGGGCAGAGCACTCCAAGAGTAATTCACTCTCTCGAGAAGAATTGTAATTAGAGCTCCCACAATAGTTAAGCAGCTGGTGTTCTCTGACTGCTGCTTCATCAACTGTTCATAATTGCTTCATTGTTCCCTTGTGCTCCCTTCCAGCTGATGGCTTCTTCCACCTGTTGTCTCTCATTTTACACTTTGAATGTGAGCTGTTTTGCACAAGTTATATTTATATGAGGCATTCTGTGATAGCTCACAGGCAATCTCATAACACAAACTCCCTTTACAAATGATGATGATGATGGTAATAATAATAATAATACTGCAAGATGAAACTTGTTTAAATAGACTGTTTTAATTCAAGTAGCTTGCTATAAGAGGCAGCTGAGTTCATGTTGCAGCCTAAAGGCAAACACAAAGCTTGAAGAAAGCCTACTCTGCTCTTGGCTATGAATCTGGGAGACAATCATGAAGTGGGAGGCTACGTTAAAGTGTTGCCTGAAAGTGATTTAGAGCGGCAAGCTATGAAACAGTCTCTGCTTGATTTCTTCTTTGCTCTGCAAACCAGGACTTTTATATGCTTAGAGAAATATATCACAGAAAAACTGATTCCATCATCCGTTTATCTTCCCTTCTGGAATAAGGAATCACACTGAATTTTGGTTAGTCAAAAGGGAGACAACACAAAAGATAGTTTTCAAAATTAGATGTGCAGATATTATGCCCATACATCCACATATGCTAGTTCTGTAACCAGCCGTTGTAAATAGCTGATCTGTAAGTGCCAGAACATGAACTAAAATGGACATTTTTAAGATCAACAGAAATAATAAAAGTTTATCCATTTCTGTGACAATAAAGAAAGAATTGTTTCTTTGTCCATCATGAAGCAATGTTATAAAATTTAACAAACTAGGAGCTTTTAGAAATGCCTTGTTTGTCCCTTTGTTCTGATGGTAGATGTTTGGTAGATGTAGTTTGATAGCTCTGGTATGGAATTCAGCAGAATGCTATGGAAAAGATTTTTGCACATTTTTGAAGTTTGGGTTTTTTTTTAATAAGATTAAATTTAATCTAACCTGTTGTAATTACTGCAGAGTCTTTCTCTAGAAAGTGATGTTTGAAAAATATTTTTTCTAATTAATATTTAAAATTAAAATACTGACAAAGGACAACTAAATCCCACCTATACAGTAAGATTAATGTCATGACTAAAACCACCAACCAAAAAAAAAAGCAGAGCAATATTACCTAAAAAAAAGGCCTTTGCAATTTCCTCTTTGTGCCTAGAAATTACCGTAGCATCATATTACCACAGAGACCTGACAGTTCTAAGTAGGAATGCTTATTAGTAGCAGCTGCTACTGATGTTCAAAAGCCATGTTAAAAATATCTAAAAAAATCCCACCAAAACCCTCAGATTCTTATTTCGTGGTCTGCAACAACCAACAGGTACCTAAAATCAGACTAGCTGAGAGTTTAATATCTGATTGTTACATATCAATAATAACTGAAATGAATCATAGAATCACGGAATCCCAGGTTGGAAGGGACCTCAGGGAAATTAATTTCACCTGCATGAAATGAATTTCACTTTGAATGTTTTGTTAGCTCAAAGGAAGTTGAATGGTGAAATAAACTCCTCAGAGGAGTTTTCCAGTGACATCATTAGATCCTAAAAAACCAACATTGATCTATGAGCTCAGGATGGAACAGATGAGGAACTTTAATGATGTAAATCTGATTTTAATTTAATGGCAGAACCATCCTGTTTATTTTCATAGTATACTTTGAAAATGTCAATTACTGAAATCACCCAGTTTGAGAGGAAATATCTCAAGGTTTTCTGTTGGACTTTGTCATTCTTCTTTGTCCAGTGAACAAGCCTGATGTCTTTTGTCAGTGGCCAAAAGATTTGCTTAAAATTCTGAAACTTCTGCTCTATAAAAGGCAAAATGCAGTTTTGAAGTTATTTCTACACCTTCTCTTCTATTCTCACAATTGCAGTGTGAGGCTGCTTTGTAGAGAGCATCCTCCTCACTCCATTTTTCCCCCAAATACTCTAAAGGTCTTTTTACATTTCATGAGAAGGGAAAACAAGTGGTGAAGCATGGCAAATTCTTGTTCTGACAGCCAGTCCTATTTAACAGCCTATTGAGCCCATTTGCTGTTCACCTCCACTGCTGTCCGTAGAGGAACCTGAGAATTAACATGGTGTTTTTCTCTAGGTAAAGCTCTTAATTATCTTTTCTAAGCTCATGCTATGCTTTCCCACCTGTAGGGAAAAAGTGTTGCTGAAATTGATGTTGCTTTGGCCTGATGTTAATAAACTCTTTGTAGCTTTACTTCTGTTTAACTTAACTCCTGTTATATTGCAGGAGTCAATATAACACCATGTGTTAAAAGATCATGCTGATGCTTCCAAAACCTGGGGTGGGCACGTCGTTACTTAAGTCATGCTTAGTTTGATCATTTTAACTGCAGGAGCTGTCTGTCAAAGGGTAGATTTCAGTCGCATCCCACTGCTACCTTATTGTGTTTGAACTTTATGAGGCTGTATTGAGTCTGGCTGAGATGGAGTTAATTTCCCCCATAGCAGCTCTCATAGTAGCATGCTTTCTATCTGTAGCAAAAAAGGTGTTGATAACACACCAGTGCTTTGGCTACCGCTCAGCAGTGCTCACACAGCATCAGGGCTATACCTCCAACATTCCTCCATCTCACCAACCAGCCTGGGGATGGGCAAGATCTTGGGAGCGGACAGAGATGGGACAGCTGACCCAAACTGACCAAAGGGGTATTCCATACCATATGATGTCTCCTCAGCCGTAAAAGCTAATTGAAAGTAGCAAGAAAGGGGGGTATTTGTTATTTACTACATTTGTCTTCCAGAGCAACTACTACGCATACTGAAGCCCAACTTCCTGGAAAGTGGCTGGATGTCACCTGCTGATGAGAAGTAGAGTATAAAATATTTTGTTTTCCTTTGCTTCTGAACGTGACCTTTGCTTTTGCTTTATGAAACTGACTTTATCCTGACCGCCGAGTTTTTTTCCATTTTATGGTCTCCCCACCTTGTCCTGCTGAGGACAGGAGTGACAGAGTGGCTTGGTGGGCAGCTGGTGTCCAGCCAAGGTTAAGCCACCACAGAGAACTTTTATTGATGGCAGTTTTATTGATGACTAAACAGGAGAATTTTAAACTCAGGCAATATGTAAATTACATGATACTAAGGTGCTAAATTCTTATTTTTGTAAAAACAGAAATAAGCATATATAACTATCTCAGCAAAGGAAATCAGACTGATTGCACTATGCCTACACAGGTGCACCCAGGAATGCCTCTGAATGCCATATACACATGCCAGAAGCGTCCCAGTTTCTGAGTCAAACCCCAGGCACACAGTAGCCCTTTCCTGTGCTTTCATTTCCATGAGCACAAAAGCAAGTAGCTCTGGATGGTGGCTAGAGTGTTTCCAAGCCGTGTCCTCAGAGAAAGGGGATACTAAAACTTGGGTCACTTAAGAAATAGTACTAGGATATACCTGATCATTCGCAAATCATCCTTGTTAGTTTCCTCCTTATAGCCTTATGTCAAAATCAAATCTGTTTGAAGGGGACAGTCCTCCTAAGCAGAGGAGATATAAAATTTATGTCATTTGGCTTTGGTGCGCAGCTACATGTGTCTTTTCCTTAACAGCACAGACATAGCTGAAAGATTTGACAGTAGTACCTAAACATTTTTCTTTCTTCTGTAATTTTCCCACAAATTTTCACTACAGTCACATTTTCCTGTGATTTTTGTATTATTTTTGCCACATTCTTTTTGTTTTTCAGCAAGAAAAAATAGCACCTCACAAATATTTGTCCTTATCTGCCCAAATTTAAGTGCACGTGAGAATTCACCTAGAGTACTGCATCCAGCCCTGCAGTCCTCAATACAGGAAAGACATTGACCTGTTGGAGTGGGTCCAGAGGAGGGCCACAAAAATGACCAGACAGATGGAACACCTCTGCTGTGAGGAACGGCTGAGAGAGTTGGGATTGTTCAGCCTGGAGAGGAGAAGGCTTCGGGGGGACCTTATTGTGGCCTTTAGTTCTTAAAAGGGGCCTATAAGAAAGATGGGGAGAGCAGGGCCTGTTGTGATAGGATGAGGGGTGATGGCGGTTGGACTGCTTCTCCACCAGTATTTCAGTTAATTCCTTCCTTTTTCATGTTGTCTTGCAGGCACTGACCATAATGAGCCAAGAAACTTGGAAGAAATAAAAAAGTCAAAAGGTTTAGAACTTTTTTTTTCTTAATTTAAAAAATTTACATTCAACTTGAAAGAATTTACTGTTCTTGGAATTATTTAGTGCTTATTGATTCATTTAGATCCATGAATGCTCAGGTCTGATGAAAATTTGACTGTGGAATTGTAAAACCAAGAACTAAAGAACACTCTATTTGTGGGCAGTTCTGAATAGCAAGGTGTCATTTTTCAGAAGTTATAACTAAGACTTCTACTTTTTCCTTCTAGATCTGTTTGCTCAGCCTTGTAAATTGAAAACAGCTTTTTATTGCCCAATCTAACACAGGCAGAAAATAGCGCATCTTTGTCTTTTAATGAGACAAGGAGATATTTTGGCCACTAACACAGAGAACCTCTGGGCAAAATCACACATCCTGAATTGAGGTAGATTGCTGAGGAGCTGGAGTTGGGAACTGCCATCTGCAGGCTGGGTCCGACTTAAGATGTGAACTGCCATTTGGAGCCGCCTGTTTGTCTGCAGAGACCATAATGGGGCCTAGGCTGATAAAATCCACTACCTCTTTAAGTTTCTGAAGTTCATTTGAAGAAATGTGAGCGCATGGGTCCATCCTGGCACACAATACTGGAGCACAGACTGACTGTGAGGCACAGAACATGGCTTTTACTTCCTCAAACACACAAGGCTTTGGAGTCAAGCTTGAGCAAAGGACCTTGTGTGTTCGGAAGGTGGCAGGGCTGCCCCCTTTCGTTGCAAAGGGAACAAGGGAAACAAAGAGGCAGAGATCTACATTCTCCCCTAGGACTGCAGAAAAAAGGGAATGCACTTTTGATTAGAGCTATGAAGAGATGTAAAATACAATATGACTTCTTGACTAGAACGGGGTGAACTATTCCCAGAAAATAATTTATTTGATGAGTTAAGTCCTGTTTAATAATCAATAATCCTACACATGGAGCTTGGTTGCTATTTGTGTTGTTTGACTACACAAACATAACTCATCATAAAGATTGGACAAATAACCCTGCTTTAACTGTGTTTGTAATTCTTCATTATTTGCTTTTCATGGTGTGTGGTTTGATCATCAATTTTTCACGGTATTGTTTTTACTTTTTTATGAGATGCCAAAAACTTTCTTCAGGAGGTGAAAGAGAATCGCTGATAGTCTGGTGAACATTTCCAATAAAGCCCTCATGTGAACATGCTCAGAAGAGAACTTCATCGGGCTTTCACTTTCTTTCAGCTTCTCAGTAAAGCACAATATTACTTATGTTTCCTCACAGGAAACACAATGAAAAAGCTGTGAATACTATTAAAGAATATTTGCAGGTTTAATCTGTTTTCCCCACATTTTCTAGGTTGTCTTCACGCTATTTTGTAGTGTTTTCATTCTGATACTTTCTTGTCTGATTGTAGTATTTCCTCCTAACACAGAGTCCTGCTTCATATACTGTGACTGGTACCAAAATGTTGCACTTAGATATTCTGTGGTTCTATGCAAACTACTTTCCTTTGTCCTGAAATAAAAATGTTAGATCTGCAAGAATAGTTGCCTCCTGTCGTCCCAGGTTCATCTAAGTACAATAATTCTATACAAAATAGTTTATATTGGGTTTTATAGCTGTTTTCATACGTAAGGATAGAGGAATCATTGTTTTTGTTAGTAGCAGTTTCATTCTGAGGTCTCAATCTTTTATTGTTCTAATTAATAGCCTTGAAATAGGCTCCACTGTGACACAACATGCAGTCAGCATGCAGATTATACATTTTTATATCCAAGGCATGAACCCTCCATTTGCTTTTTAAGAGCTCGGTTATTTGAGCCAAGGTGAATCACCAGCTTTTATCTGCATCTCTTGACTGCTGCTTAAGAGGATTAGTGGCACTGGTTAGCTTTGCGAGGACAGCTAAGAGTAGCCAGATCAATTGCAACTCATAGTCAGAAATCAATGAAACGTGTCTCAGTAAATCTGACTGATTCATGGAGCACTATTAAGTGCAATATCCTGGCCTTACTCTGTTACAAGATTAGATCCAGAAATAATCATAAGTGAGATTCTCTCTGCTCTTTTAAAACACTCTGCACTCCTGTTGCCATTCTGTGGTAAAGAAAGTTCAGACGGATGCAGCAAAACCAATACCACCATGCAAATAAATGAAGCTTCAACCTTTGCATCCTCTGCTGAGGGAGGAAGACAAAGATTGTTTTAGCCTTGCCTGCAAAGGAGAGGTAGAATAAGGTTTGCAAATTTAGGAGCAGTGTCACCTTAGCTAGAAACAGAAAAGCACATGCAAGCTAGAGGGACAAACTGCAATCAGTGAAATCTTCACTAAATTTTTATTTCAATTTACTGCTACTTGGGATCTTGCCATAATGTTGCTATAATGAAGGGCTGTTTGTAGAAGCCTGCACACCTTGTGAGACTTAAGCTTTGTTGTCAATAACCATAGGCCCTCAATATCCTTCAGAAAGGGAAGTGGAGGAAGAAAATTACTCTTATGAGTTCAATTTGCTGTGTAATTCTTTCTGGTGGGGCTGTGCATAGTTGAGCACTTTCTTCAACTGGAGAAGTGCAGAGCAAAGCTCAGGCCTGCTGTGCAGTGCATGCTAACCTGTTCCAAGAGGACAGTGCCTCCAGTGAAAAACATATAGCCTATGAGTACTGATTTTGCATGCTGCAAAAGCACAAGCGGCTACTTTACTCTGGCTGTGTAATAGTGCCGCAGCTGGATCAATGCAGTCCAAGTGAGTGGGCTGGTCAGCTTACCAGCTCATACACAAAAATGTGGGGGGCAAAGGTGAGGAAAACCCAGGAAGAAGATAAAAAGGGATGTAAAATGGTGTGGGATATCACCTTGCTGAAAACTCTGGGCTGGGCAGCTAGTGTCAAATGTCAGAAAGGTTTTCTGAGGGGGTAGTTCAAAACTCTCAAACCTTTATTCTCCTTTCACAAGAAAAGCTACTTCTGCAGGATATTCACACCTGTCTGAATAGAAAATTGTATCTTTATTTCTGGAGGATTGAGCATCCATAAACACTACTGTAGTCAACAACAGCAGACAAGACAGCAGGAATGTGGCTATGTTATACACTGTTCTGCTTAGGAACTTAATATATATACACAGGACTACATATTCACAAGATATCTGTGTTCATAAATAAGGGTAAAGAACATTTGTTGAAGCACCCTTCCCCCAATATTGCCAGCACTGCTTAACAAACGTATTAGTCTAATGAATATAAATTACTGCTGGAATGACATAATCTTTACTTAAAAAAATGTTGAAATATTTTGTTATCTGATATACAGAGATCCATAAAAACAGCTATTAGCTTTGGAATGAAAGTACAATGTGGAGTTTATTAAATGAAGGAATACAACAACATTACCTTTATGTACCATGTATTGATTTCCATGGTTAAGGATTAGCACACACATTGTAATAAGAAGCTCTCAATATGGAATCACAGACTGCCAGCATGGGTGCAATAAACTTTTCAGAATGGTTCATAAGATTATACTAATAAGGGATAATCTGATTTGAACAATTTTTATCTTCTCAAAAAGTAATATGATGTCACTCTATGGGAAGAGTCACTACCAAGGCTCCAGGGATATACTAAAAAAAACCACACATGTTATCTGTAATATTAAAAATTATGGTTGATCCATGAGACAGTCTTAGATCTACCCTTTTCCTCTCAAAAGATCCACCATATAGACTGCTAAGCCCCCATAATTATCTCCCCTATTTGTGACAAGCATGGGCTAATCAGTCTCTGAGGGAGTTTTCCTGCAGATCATTGAGAAACGTGTGTATGTTTCACATTGCTTATCAAGCTATTTTGCACATAGTATCACATAAGAGCTGATGAAAGTTCATTATCCTCATCTGGACTAGAATGAGTCCAAATTAAGGAAAACAAGATCAGCTTTTTTTCCCCTTTTTCTTTTTTCTTTTTTCTTTTTTTTTTTTTTTAATAAAGAAACAAAAAATATATCTAGCTTGCATTGCAACAAAGAAGATCTCAGCTAAGAAAAAAGCAAGCTAAGTTCTAGCTGACTTTAATCCCATATTAAGAGATTAGAAAAAACATCTGAAGAAATCAGAGATAGTCTAATTGAGGTTCTCGCCTTTAATCCTGTGAGTAGACTCCCCCTTGGATACCAAGATCTGTCAGTGCATAGTCTTAGGAATTCTCTAAGGAAAAATAAACCATGAGAAATGGACATACAACATGTTCTCTCACATTTAAAAAAAAAAGAGAAAGAAAGAAAAAAAAATCTTATAGATGGCAATATCAAAACCTATTCTTTCCTAAGAAAAAGTAAAAATAAAAAGTGGTGTGATATAAAATGAAAACAAAGAAGCAGATTAGAAGAACCACAGTTATTTCTGAAGTCCTTTGATAACACCTACAAATGTAACCTGAAAGCAAATCAACTGGGTTGGTTTTGCTTTCCTCATTCAGATCAAAATGCCATTTGTATGAGTATCTTTGGTTTTTTGCTAGTAATTGCATTCCCATCCAGCTACTTGCAATAGAAGTGTATTAAAAAGAGTCTTGCAATTAGTCCTTTAGAATTACATTTAAAATACACTGTAGAATAACTACTGCAGAAGAAAACCAGACAGTAGATATATTTTTTATTTATATTTGTCTGACCAAAAAAGGGCAAAATAATGTATAAAAAGAGTGATTCATGCAAATTCACCGTAACTCCAAGCCCAATTTTGTCATATTAAAAAGTACTAAAGGAAAAGATACTCCATAACAGTGAAAAACAAACCTAGTAACATTAAGCTGGGATTCAGTCAGTAAAGAAACACCATTTTGAAAGCAAGTGACTGATATGACAATCTATCTATTTGATTGTAAAGATGCTATTTACAGACTAGAATTAGAATTTAAACACTTGCACTGTTTAAGCCTCTATTGTTTAAAAACCTACACTTTCTTGAAAGCTTTTTTTTTTTTTCATATTGGATGATCCATTTCCCTAGCAGTGGGGTTAAACACATTTTTCTAATGGCTGTTACATAGTGGACACATTGAGATTCACTGAGTTGATAAACAGTTATTCAATACTTTAGTTAAGAGAAAATTAAGAAATTTTTTATAACACGACAGATTTAACAGCAGTGTGTTAACTTGACCAAAACTGAAAGAGTGAGATTTTAGAGTTATGCTTTCAGGATATACGTTTATGGAAAAACAAAGAGAAGAAGAGTAAAACACGAAAAAAAAAAAAACAAAGCCAAACCCAAAAAACCTCCAAAACCTCATCAGAATGTATTTCAGTATGAAAAATCAAGGTAACATTGCAAGCAGATACAATAAACATAAAAGAGGTTCAGAACTGCTATTTTTATTGCCTGGAAAATTACTGTGATTCATGTTTCTAAATTATGTAAAGATATACGGATATTGGAAACATGAACTGTATAAACATAAATATGTTTGTCTTCCATTCAACATGTTCTATATTAATATATAGCAGGGATAAAGCACTGCATGTTCAGAAAGTTTTCTTTTATTTCTCCTATAAATAAACCCAAGACACGAGGATGTCATTCTGAAAATTTTAATACACAATTTAATATTTTATTAACAATGTTTAAGAAAAAGATTCATATGTTTCAGTAATCTTGTTACAAGGCACTACAAATGTGGTAGGAGTCACTATAAGTCAGCAAGTTCCTACTGCTTGGCATAAAGACCGCGAACAAATTAAAACAGTCTAATGTTCTTACTATTTCAAAATTCATTACAACAATGGAGGGAAAAGCCCTCTAAAAGTGCCTGATCCAACATGGCTGGCATTGGCAGAGTTTGCTTTTTTACAGGAGAGCTTTGTCTGTGTGAGATGTATAAGAAGTGACATTGCAGAATAGAAGAACAACAGAGCCCAAACCCCAGGTCTCTGAGAACCTTGTGGATAGGCTGAGTACCTTAAATTGACATTGACTTAAACAAGAATGGAAGGTACTGAACATGCATTGAATTCAACAGTAGTTGAGTTTCTCAGCACTTTGACAGATCAAGACCCCAATTTTTATTTTGTCTTTCATAACAAACAATGCCCTAAGGCAAGTACATACAGTAGACATTTTGCCTAAATTTAATTGTTCACTATACATAAAAATGACTCCTAAATTTTAATGAGACTCAGACACACACTGACCCAGTCACATTGTTTTGTGATGTGGACTTCTTGGTAGTTATCAAGAGTACAAAGTGATTGGGAGTGTGATTTTTTTTTCGTCTAAGGGTAGGGCTAAGTTTGATGGGAACTAAGCCTATGAGGGACTGCATTAATTCTGCTAGAGGAGTGGGAAGGAACGTTGATATAGGCATATTCAATTTTATTACAGCATGCATATTCAGAAATATTCTCCATCGGCATCAGGAAGGTTTTGGAGAAGTTTCTTACAGGTATCTACAGAAAGCCAACACATTCATAACGAACCCACATTTCCTTTAGAAAATTTGATAGCCTATTAGAACTGCTTGCTTCAATATGGTCTATTATCTGAAATCCTCCCTGCAATGATACTTAAGACCAGTGACTTCAAATTAATATAAGGTAGTTGGAATGAAAACCCTCTGTGCACAGTATAATTCTAGTAAATGACAAAATAATTAAATAACACATGCAACAGACTCCAAAGGCAGATGTTTATGGTAATATAACACACAATAATATTATATGAAGAGGAGAAAAGAGCAGCTTCTGCTCTAAGATGCCTGCACTTATTGCTTCTATTGAAATGTCATCTATCAAGGCACATAATTTAATCTACATGTGGTAGAAGCATGACTCCTAGGAAAGTGGCTAGTACTGTGACCATTCATTGCTGATGTTAGAGAAAAAAGATTTTCCATTCTGTTAAAATAAACACTCCAGTTTTGCCTTTGCCTTGGTGCTGGTCCATTGATTAGGAGGCATTATAGCTTTTTTACTAAAGAACCATTACTGTAGGATTGCCTTGGGCTTTTCAGCTGATGAGGATGTTTGTTTAATTGAAGCACGATGTTTGATAGTGCGACATGCTAGATTGAAGTACCACATCAGTGACGTATCAAGTAAAGAGATTTAAAAAACTTACTATAGTATGTGAAATTTTTCTTGTCAACCTTTAAGGCTAATGCAGGTAAGAAGTAGAGACACGGTGACTTGAATGCACATCTGAGGTACTGGTTTTTGCAGTATTGTATTTTGTTATGTGGCTCTAAATCACAAGTATTTAATGTACAATAATAAGAACTTGTGAAGAAAATGTACAGCTGATCTTCCATCAAATTATATATGCATTAATAAAATTTATATTTGCATATGTATGTGAACAGCTACATGTACTTGTAGGTATATATTTTATATTTATTTTTAAAATATTGGTTTGATATATCAGACTAATTCTTGAATATTGTAAATTCACCCAAATGAAGAGTCTAATAAGTTCAAATTACTGATGTCAAAAGTTTTTCTTTTGAAATGATGCATTCTTTCCTTTCAAATGAACATGATGCCAGAGAAGATTGGTTAACCTGTTTTGACTCCTTTGCCATTTTCCTTTACCCCTTAATTATTTAGACTCACAGGTTTTACTCATTCCAGGTATGTGTGTAGCCAGTTTTTAAAACATTCATGCATGTTAGAAGAGGAAATTCAACTCAGCCCACTTACCTTTTCTCCTTCAAGACTACCTAAAGACTTCCTACTTGTTCTAAATTGTTCTCTGTGCATGGAGTCTAGTCCATTCTTAACACTAATGAATTTTCAGCTGAGCCCTTTTTGTTTTCACAGATCAGATGAAAAAAAAAAGACACAAGAATGCTTAAAAGCTGTCCTGTTTATCTGGTGAGAAGTTAATATTCTCTTCTGGTCTCACAAGTCTGAAAGTCAGAAAATGAATTTTGCTCTCTAGCGATGTGATTTCTGGAGGTCCGATATGCTGTTCTTATTTGGCTCAGAGCCTGCTTGTTTTTCTATGTCAAGTAGTAGATGGAAGCTTATGGTATGAAAAAAAAAAAAATAAAGAAAACCTCAACAGATACCTTTGTTAAATATTTTATAAAGATGTCAGTGTTACGCATCTGCCTGTTTTCTTTCTCTCCAAATTAATAAAATTAAGTGTAGATCTCTTAAAAAGATGTTTTCAGATCAAGGGGGGAAAAAAAAAAGGTCTATATAAATGATTTTCACGTCTTTAAGAGATTTTTAGTGATGAAATTTCTGAAGCTCTTAATATTCAGGACAAAGTTAATTTGTTTTGAACAACTTACTCTTGCTTTGTTGGTCATGAAGTGAATTTGGGTTCTCAAAACATTCCTATAATGACCAATTTGTTGACCAAATGACCGTTATACCTCACTGTTTGGTTCTGTTAACTGATAAGGGACAGATATATTAAACTTAGATGTAATATTTATAAATGCTAAAATGTTTCAATTTCTGCTCCAGAAGGAGGTCCCTCCTTCAAGCTGACCTTCTGCTGAAGCCCCATGTGTGATCTGGCTCCTTGCACTGTAACTACCGCTAATTCATAAGGGTAACCTGAATAACTGACTTGTGCTCCTAAGTGCATTTTTCAGTGATGTCTCCATCAAAGCTCTAGCTAATTCTCAGTGGGCTGGTACATTTAAAGCAAAGCACCAGTCTGATGGGCTAAGTTGAGCCACAAAGGCAGGACATTCATATTAGTGCAACCTCATGGCCAAACCTCTTCTCTCTCATTAAGGTAGCAGTGCACTAACACAGCTTTCCTGTGCTTAGCTGTGTTGGGGTCTGCCCATTTGCAGACTTTTTATTGCAGTTCATAGGAACAGCTGAACAAAAACTAGTGTGCATGGACAGAGAGAGATCCAGTAAGAACCTCTTCACTGTGGTGTTTTTGAAAGGCTAGGTCCTGAGATTAACAGCAAGGAAACATGTCTACAAGGGAATGGACTGTCAGCAAGGATGCACAAAATAGGAAACCCTGAACATTGCATGAACTAACTGTTCTAATAGCTTGACCTGATATAACTTAAGTCTAGATTTTGCAGGCACAGGCGTAGCCCCAGAGAGGGAAAGCTCAGCAGATACGGATCAGTAGAAACACAGCTACTCTTTTTTCTCTGAAGAAAAATCAATACTATGTTTTTGGGGTTTTTTCCTTCTTTGGCTTTAGCATCTTGGTTCAGAGTTAGGAGCACTAATTCACACACATCAAAATGTTCTGTAGTTTTATTCACATACTTTCCCAAAGACGAACTTTTACCTAGTGCTGTGTGAAATCATTCCTTATTCCACTGAAATGTGAAAGTGCACCCAGAAAAGGTTTAGAGAAAAAGTAAGCAAAAAGCTAAGACTTGTTTAAAGAGAAGGAGGGGATTGAATTTTGCCAACACCTGAGTTGAATTTTTTACTGGTGTGACCTTTCTATACTTGCATGGCATTGAAACATCTAAACTATAATACATGTGCATTGTCCAAGATACATTTTTCCTGCAGCTTGCAATGTTGGTATTGCTTTTAAAGGAAGAAAAAATTAAAAAAAAAAAATCACGAATTGTAATTTTCATGTTAGTTCTGTTGCTGAAATAGCTTTCTGACCTTAAAAAGCAGGTTCTAGATCTTTTTCTTTCTTTTTTGCTTTTGACTACGTGAATGATTGTAACTTACATACCCAAACTAAACTTCCTTTGACATCCTGACCAGACTACCGACTTTGCATTTCATTTAATTGTGAGCACTGATATCTATTCCATATTGCCATTTTATCCATTACATATTTACTGAAGGGCTTTATGCCTTTGATATCCCGATTTTTAATAATTTAAATTTTATTGCTCTCATTTTAACAGAATTTTGTTCTCTCAGAATGAGATAAATATGCACTTTAACAAGTTTATCAATTGAATAGTTTAGATGATAGGTGTTCTTGTTAGGAAATTATAAACATTAATAACAATTTATGAAATAAACTGTGCTATGAAACTAACAAGCTTGTTTCTTTTCATTCTTTACATGGCCACCATTTAGCGTCCTGTGAATATTCCTTTTCTTTGTATGTTTGTAGATTATCTTTCATGAATGTAAATAACTGGACAACTGTAACCATACAGCTTACAAAGTATTCCATCACCTAAATACTAACACAATTAAAATGAAAGTGGTATACCTAGGAAAATTACACACCTGGTGCTACTTCCTATATGCAGATGTCCTCAAACATCAAACAGATGCAACAAAAATGGTGAATTTAAAATGGTTCTGTTTGCAGTGTTGAAAGAGTATTATGGTTTTAGGAAGCCACATCAGCACCAGAACTGTGTAAAGCTGAAGTTTACACTCATTATTCATGCGCACTAGACAGCATGGGAAAAGGTAAATGCATGAGCTAAAGACCCACAGAAATACTGTTGTGGCCTGTGCAATTGTTGGCACTCGTAGGTCTTTTTCAAGAGTGTGGTGATTGATGTGCTAAGTACTGTAAAAATTGTGCATCTGTTTTCAGAAATTTTGGAAAACAGGAAGAGTGATAACAAGCTGCTTCTTTCAAAGTATCTTTCACTTTTCTCTGTCCTCTTTACACACAAGTAATTTCTCTTTCTGTGCCAGACAAGGGTTACCCTTTCCTGCATCATTCTAAGTTTCTTTTCATTAGTCCTTTCCCCATTTTTTCATCCTGAAAGGACTAGTTACTGTCACAAAGCCTGGTTTATTTATTCAGAATCCCCTACTGTGCTTGCTTAGACAAGAATATTTCAGTGATCAGTGGTTCGGTTAAGCTGTTCGATTACTCCAGAGGCAGGAGACTACCATGCATGCCAAATGGCCTGAAAATTTTTAAAGTGAATTGAACAGTAAGGTCAAAAGAGAAAGGCAGCAAAAAATATTTCAACAACTTTTTCTCATGCTTCTAGTGAATATTTCACCCTTTCATCTCTTAAAACTGATCGTAGTTAAGGGAAGATTTGACTCTCAAGCCACAGTACCTTCTGAAGGGATAGACAAATATGATATACCATTAGACACCCTGATTTGCATTGTTTCCTCTTATGTTTGCAAGTTCCTGCTCCATGGAGTTTCTACATATGTGACACTCGAATGCAGCAATCTACAATCCTTGTTTTCTTGTGCTCTGGTGAGACTTTGCTCTTCTAGGTCTCTCACTAGATCATCTTCATCTTTCCCATTAAATTGAAGCTTTTTGGTTACATTTTGATCTTTCTGAACTCCTTAGATCCGATTTCCTATCTCGTCACTTCCTTCTAATATGGTTCCTACTCCTCACTTCAGTGTAGTAACTTTCCACCTTTTGTCCAGCTCATGTGTTTGGAATCCCTTTTTTTTTTTTTTTTGTACATGCATTTTCTTTCCTACTGACTCTTTGTACTAACAACCCTTCCTGTCTTTCTTTGCACCCTTCTTCTTTTAGAGCTGTTCTCAAAATATTTTTTATCTCAGTATGACAGCAGAAAATTTATGTACAATATCGCAGATTTTGAACTGTACAGAGGCATCTATCTGAGATAAACCATTACCTTCCTGAATCTGTGACTTGGGGTAGGAACATCTTACCAGAAGGAGACATCTGAAATAATTCAGGTGAATCACATGCTAGCAATGTCTGTTTCTTTGCAATGGTAGAAAAGGGAGCTTAGGGTCACTAGCTTACTATAGCTATCTATACTATAGACACCTAATCCACAGAAGAATCTCAGCATATATACTAACATTTTAAATAAGTACCATTCTGCTTTTTTAAATAACTGTGAATATATGCATGATTCCTGTTCAGTTTTAGATCTTGATATAAGGGAATATTGACACTTTTCTTTTTGTTAAATACTCAAAAGTAAAACAATAAAAATTAAAATACAAAAAGGAAAAGGTTTATTTTTAGCTTTTCTTTCTCATCTGTCATGCTATGTTAGAGGGACCTGATACATCTTTTATTCTCTCAGTTGAAAGACAGAGGTGAAGAAAACTAGATCTGAGGAAGCCTAATATAAATAAGAGGTGGATTATGTCCACATCCTTAATTTGATCCTGAAACTAATTTTCTGAGTAGTATAATATGACAGATAATTGAGTATTTTCAATAATCTTTATTGTCTTCTGCATTATTCTTATTACTATTTCTACTGGTGTAATGTCTGGGGATGAATAGTAGACTGGCATTCTTTCACATATTCCGCATCTTACTGAAGAACCAGGAAAAAGAAGTTGGACTCTGTAGAAAAATTTTGCAGTTTTACGTAAGGTAAAATGCAGCCAGAAAGGACATCCAGCTAGTTACAAAGTACAATGAAAATACAGCATTGGTTAAGAAGGGCCTAATTTTACAAATCAGTAAAGCCATTTTTTTTCTCAGACAAAATTCTCATTTGTATAAACCTCTAAAATTCTTGAGTAATGAAGTGATTATATCGTTCAGAAATCAGTATAATTGTGATGCTATGTAAAATCTTTTCTTAGAGGTATTATTAAAGTGATTGATAAAGCTGTATCTAATTCAGTTCTTTAAACTTCAGGGTTAGCATTTTGTGCCATTAAAGTTACAGACCCATCACAAAGTAAAATTATAGACTAAAATTCATTACTAATCTATGGCCTAGAGATGATAGAAATCTAGATTGAAGATATTCTTAAAATGAATGTTTAGCTAATGGGATAAACTGAAGTTAACTGTGTACTAAATTAAAAAAAAATCACCTTAGAAACAGTTTTTACAATAAAATGCTCAACTGATGAGTTGTAATTTACCTTAGAATATCTCTTTCAATATATTTCAATCTTTCAATGTCTATTTCAATATCTATATCAAACGGCTAACATTTGATCAATCTTAATGCTTTTAAATACAAGCTCGGTCTTAGTCCCTAGCTACTGCTTGGATGTCAGGCTTGCAGTGTTCAGCAGAGGTACAAGCCTTTAAGTCTTAAAACTGTACCTAAAAATGGGATACGACACTTCAGAGCAGAGTGCTGCATTACTTAATCTTCTGTTGTCTAGCTCTTAAATACAATTCAAATACCTAAACTGGGCACAATTTCTCTAAATAACGCACAGGAACAATAAATACCTCACAATTGGCTTTAAAACCATTAGCAGACTGTGAGAACTTGTCTTCAGTCTAACTCTGTTTGTAATAGAAGAGCCAAGTTTGAACATGGAGGTTACTTCTATATAACAATGTTGGGACTGGAAAACTAATCTAATTGCAGATCTCTCCTAGACAGCTCTTAATATAAAGGGGGTTGAAGGGATATTTTCCATGCACATTTTGGGATTAGAGTGCTCTAATCACCAACTATAGATTAGCCCAGCAGGGGTGAGAGATTTGCCTTTCTCTGTTATATCAAAGGCATTGTGCAGCCAGGAAGGCATTTAGAGGGAGCAAACAGAAAGCAAGGAAAAAAGCTGGTTCTCCCAGCACTTAGGACATCCAGCCAATGAATCATAGATGATTACCGCTACCTTTTCACTGGCACTTTTAGCTTTGGATGTAAAGAGCCTATTACACATATAGTCTCACCATGTGTGTGTTTGCGTAAGTGTATATTTGTTTATAAAGCCCTACCAAATTATAGTCTTCCCTGACTATTCCTTGTTTTGGTTTAGCAAATTCCTCTGTTTAGACATTGTCTTTTAGCCACTGTTACTGTTTTACTAAGTGTGTTTAAAACTCCAAAGGATTAGCATAGAAATCTCTTATTTTACTATTTATCCCTTAAGTGTTTCTCACCTCAGTTTTAATGACATCAGTTGGAGCTACTTACATGTGAGCAAGAAGGCTATTTTTCTACCAAATTATTGAAAATATTTTCATTGACCTGCAGGATTGCAAACTGTGAATATCTAGCCTGCATAAACATCCCCCCCCCCCCCCCCCCCCTTAAATCACCTCTCCATATTCTAGACAAGCAAAGTTAAGCAACTCAGAAGAGTAATGTTAGATTCCCACATATTGAATCAGAGGCCATTATCCAAGAAAAAGTGCTAAGGAATAGGGTCTCTGTGGCAGCCTGTCCATTTCCTGAGTTCGTAAACTGTATCAGGACCACAAAGCAAGTGTTTCTTGTCTCTGCAAAATCTTCTTTCAAACATGGTTCCTGCTCATCTAGGGGAGGATTAAGGAGGATTAAGAGGAGATAGATACCCTCATTTCAAAGTGCAGAGGCGGCATGCTTCATTTATACATGAATAAAGTTTGCTTTGCATCCACATCTCCTGTCTGCCAAGAGCTCTTGGCTGCTACTGAAGCTGGACTACAGTAAAATAAGATACAAGGTTCAAAAGGCCAGGAGCAGCACAAGCGAGGAGACAGTCCCCATAAGCTAGAGAGACTGGATATCCTGGGGGGCACAGTGTTTCCCTGATACTTGCTGTCTCTGAGGAGCTATGAATAGTTCCTCTTTGTCCTTCTCTCATGTTTTAAAAGAAAAGTAACTGTCACTGTCCTAAGTCCAATCCTAACAGTGTGTGTTATGTGTGGTGGACCCTGTTTTAAGCACCTCCTTAAATCATGTCTTAACAGTCGTAAAGCAGACACTTTTCCTAGGAAGAGATGGCAAAATTACTACACTGAATATGTAAAAAGTCTAAGTCCAGTTTTCAGAATCTCTTTTCTATAAATGAGACTAGACGTGCTAAGCAGCAGGGGCAGCAACATCATATTGTTTCTTTGTTGCATGTGGCAGTATTTTCATCCAATCTTATTGTAAGGGTGGTTTATTAGCATTGATAGCTGTACTAATATTAATAAAGTATTTCTACAGTGTCAATCACAGAATTCCAAGTAATCTCCTTTCTTAGCTGCACTTCCTGTGGATGTTACCTTATTTTTACATCAGCTTAACTACAGGGCTATTTATTTAAATACATAGTAAGGTAACATTTGCAAGTCAGATCTCTGCCATTTGAATAGATATAACCACAGAAAGGCTTAGATGTGAAATAAAGATGCTGTTTGACAATGTTACTGTATGAGTTAGTCCCTTGTAAATTAATGGGTTACACATTACCCACCACAATATAATCTTGCCTATGTCCAAAAAAAAACATGTTACCTATGGTAAGGGACCAAATATGTGAAAATACCAAAGTACATGACATGAGACTATGAATCAGAGGTGTATCATAAGCCTTACAATAATGCCTTCTGAAGTTATGAGATCCCATTGCAATCCCATTGCATCAGTGATACTAATCACCCATGGAGGGTTTTTTTTTGTTTGTTTGTTTTTCTTTGTAAATTTTTTTTTGTAGGTTTGTATTCACCTAATTCATTAATCTAATAATTATTGTCCTTGAAAATAAGAGACACCAATGATGAGCAGTTGTATGTGATCTCTGAAGGCATGCATCTTGAGAACACAGAAAGTTACAATTGCAGTTATAAAAAAAGTGAATTTAATTTTCTGTTTTCCTAGCACTTTGTGTCATGAGTGACTTTTAGTGGTGCTAACTCCTCTGTGTGCCAGCACTGAAGAAATCAAGACAATGAGAACTGACTTTTGCCACTTTCTGAATATTACTTAAATTAGCAGGGCTTTCAATTTCTGCAAGGGTCCAGGCAGTCTACATGAATAGTATGGAAAGGCTGGTAGAAGTTTAAAGTCTTATGATCCCACCAGCACAGGTACATATTGAGGTGTTTGAAAGAAAAGAGAATTTGTTATTTGAGCCATTATTATCTTTTGTACTGGAAATCTTTCTGTCAGTGGGACTATAATACAGCTGAAGTGACTTTTTTCCCGTGAGATGTTTCCAGAAAACACACTTCCAGGATTGGTGTCCAGCTCTACTACCTGGATGCAGGCAAATTCAGAGGTTCTTTTGCAGGTATTAGTTGAAAATATCAGTTGCTGTGATGTTTGGTTGCAACAACATCGAACTGGAGTTAATAGTCTTTCATCAAACAGACAAGATATATGTATGGAGTCATATATTGAATGTATGGAGTCATATATTGAAACACAAAACTAAGTTGGGTTCCAAATTGGCGTGTGTATGACTGTTACTTTAGTGGAAATGGAAGTGGATAAACAAGAAATTCATAGTTCAACCATTGTAAAATTATGATTCCCTGGTCTTCCTTAATTTCCTTATAATCTTTTGAACCCTGTCTTATGCACTGACACTAGGCTTCTTTGTTTGTATTGATTAATTAACATAGCCTCCTAGATAATCAGCCCATCTTTGTTAAAATGAGAAGGTTGTGCACAAAAAGAGATGTTGTGTACAGGTGAGGACTAAGCAGAAAATGTTGTAGCAATTTGCTGAACACAGAGGCTTATTGAGGATGCAGTCCTGAATAATACACACTAGCTTTGCTCTTCCCCCTTTAGTGTGTGTAGAGAAGCCATGAATCATTCATGGTCTCCCAGCTGAGCAGGGCTTCAAAGGGCTGGTTGTGATTGGGTGTCCTGGGTGAATTGCCGCGCTGCAGAAACGCCTGCACCCCAGCACTGGAGGGGTGAGGAAGCACTTTCATCTGGGCCTCCAAAGTGTTTCAGGTCACAGTTCACCAGGAGATAACGATGTAGATGTACATTCAGAATTAGCTGCAGAGATACCTGTGTAGTGCGGTGTGGAAAAGTGAGCCAGTTAGATCCCTAGTGGATGCTGTGAATCAATTACTGTATTCTGAATACAAGGTTGGCTGCAGGGGATAAACAGATGTCAGAGAATTTTTCCCTAATAAGACCGTAGTAATAGAAGAGCACTGTCAGCTTCATTTTACATTAAAAATCTCATTTTCTCTTTATATGACCAATTTTATTAGGCTTCTAAACAAAGATATTTTATGTAACTGATAGCTGTATAATGAGAATAGTATCATTAAATTTCTTTTTTTCTTTTTTAACAAAGAGAAAGAAAGCAGAAAGTTAGAAAGACGGCGTGTAATTTAGGAGGTTGGATGATCTTTTCTTTTCCTTTCCAATGAAAGAGAGTATTGAATAGCTTACAGCTGCCTTTTATGCCAAATCACAATCATCACCTACATTCCACAGCAAAATATTCTTAGAACCAAAGTTGATTAGCTTCCCCTGTTTCCTGTACTTTCTGCATATTTTGTCAGTGTCTAGTAGACAGACCTGTGGTCAGAAACAAGAAATAGCTCAGTTTTTAGTTAATAAGCTTAAAACAGATCACACGCAGTTAGCTCCATATACTCGGCGTTTTACAAAACCTGAAATATCAAGACATAGGAGCACACTGTGTCTTTCTGTGAATTTTGAGAGTAAAAGCAATAACCCATTAGAGATATCTGTTATCTATTATTTTACTCAAATAGAAAACAAATACAAGATTTATTACAAACAATTTGCAAATACTGAAACACTAGATTAAGAAGATACCTTAGGATACACTGCATTAACAAATTGTTCACATGTGATTTATTCTAAGTGTTTCTCTTTTTTGAAGGTAAAGAGCTGATGCTGAGTTTTTTTAATTCACGCTATTGCCATGAAGCCAGTGCAGCTTCATGTGGCAGAAATCAGAGCAAAATTTGGTTGTAAATACTGGTTTACAGTAAATACTTTTTACATAATATTTAAACTCACAGTATATCTCAAATGAAATCCTAATTCCGAACACTTCACAAGATATAGAAAACAAAGGAAAATTGCAGAGAACATTTTTGACAAACAGGTCAGCCTTCTGAGAACCTCTGTGAAGTTATGCTCATACACAGCTTAAATTCACCAAATTTAATTTGGCAGAGTTTGGGTAAATAAGACATAAGTATAAGCCAAAGTTTTGTTTGCTGAAATTAGTTTAAACAACACAGGCAGACATGACCTAAACCACTATTGCTGAGTTATCTAAACCCGGCTTTTGGTCTTTCCCGAGCTCTGACATATTCATGGCAACTAAAATTCAGAAGTTCATCTCTTGAGACAACCACATACTGGTAATATGTCCCTGTGCAGGTGGTAACACAATCCTTGAGTCCATAACCTCACCACATCAGGACCTGAGCAGCTCTCTAATTTCTGCTTTCCTGGGATTTATCTTCACTGGAAACTTGGAAACAGTAGCAAAACCAATGGTATTAAAACTTCTCAAAACTTGTGTGTCCCTAGGGTTTCTCTCCAGGACCAGCTCTGCCCTAAATCCTAATCATTGTGCTAGCACTCCCCTGAGTCTGAGGACTGAAGCCTTCCTGAGCCACTATCGTTCCCCTGACACGTGCCACTTTCTGCTGACACATGCCACCTTCTGCTGACACACACCGCTTCCCTCGCAGTACAGCAATCACAGGGAGCAGAGGGAAGGCAGCAGGTAGAAACTTATTTCAGAGCTGTATTCTTTCCCCCTAGAATTCCTTTAAAATCAAGATATGCAACAGTAAGTAACCTTAACCTATCTATACCAATGCATTATCTAGCATTGTTCTCATTCTGTAAGTCGGTCCCTATTTGTGTGTTGCAGTTTAGTGCTGGGAAGAAAGTTAATCCCTGGTTTACCATCCAAAACCCTTTTATTGATACATCTTTGGAGGAAAGCTCTGTTGTTTCCCTTCAGCTGGGGCAAAAAGGGGAGCTCATGTTTTGCTTTCAAGATGAGCCATGGTGTTTATTGCTGAGGCGCCATAAATTTGGGAATGCAGGATATTCAAAATAATGATGTAGAATTGTAGCGGCTGAGACATTCTCAAAAGAATTCTGTGGCACAGGCACTTCAAAACTGTGGACAAGGAAATATGCTACGTAGCTGCATAAATTTTCTAGATGAAAAGGCTAATGGCTGTTTAGTCACCAGTCACTCCTGAATTTGAACTCCTGGCTTTTCATGTATCTCAACTCCTAAATATTTGCAGGAATTTTATCGTCAGAATTCCACTACAGCTATAGAAACTCTAACTTAATGCATGAGGAAGGGACTGTAGAATTTGCTGATTCTATAGTGATGTAAAAGCAGTAAGGCCTTAGTCACTTGGGTTTAGCTGTGTTTTAAGCTCGTGCAATTTTGGTCCCTTTCCATTTTAAAAAAGAAAAAAGAAAAGAAAAGAAAAAAGAGCCTAGATATTTTGTACATCTGTGAAAATCAGTGTAACATCTTCTGCTCCAGTGGTATCATGCTGAATTATAATGGCAACGGACTGAATACAAAGAAGGTCCAGAATTTCTTGTATTCAGTGTCAGGGCCATGACTCTGTGGGAGCGTTGTCTCTCTCTACTGACAACTTGGCCAATAATATCATCAGCCCAGGGGTGTCAGTGTACAATAGTATTTGGAACAGTTAAATGAAAAAAAAAATCACAAAAGGAACAAATAATGACCATAATGTGGGAGCTTCAGGGGTACTCATATTCAAGTGAGATTGCTAGGAAAATAGGCCTACTGCAAGCTTTTTGCAGTATTAGGCTCACTTGCCTTTAGTTCCTCAATACCGATTTGCACCAAAGAGATGATAGTTATTTTGGAATCCCTTGGGGTCTGGGCCATAAGAAAGGCATGGATACTCAAATCTGGTTAACTGGTTTAATAAAGTAGCAGAAAAGGTAATAGCAACCTTATGTTCCTTCTGATGCTGGGAATCCCAGGTGATGCAGCGCCAGATGAGCTCCTTCACACTGATCATGGCATGCTGTGGAAATCACTTCCCTGATGATGTTCAACAGTGTCAATATTCTTCTCATCTTTATAGGATTTTTTTGAGCAACCACAGTTAACAATCTGCTACCTGCACAATACTGAACTTTTTAGATAGTACACCAAGGTTCACTGAAAGTGTTAAACACTCTTAACACATCTCCTCAGAAATGAGGTCTTACAAGCAGTATCTACAGGTGGCATTGGTAAAAGCAGCATATATGAATGTCATGGTATGTGCTCAGCTTATATGACAGCCACTCACGTTAAAACATACAGATCTCCATAACCAAGGTATATGGTTAAACTCTGCTGAGATTCTGCTTGAAGCGACTCATTACAGTGTCTTCTGCAGTGTCCCATTACAAATACTTTTCTTAGAGTTTCTCATAGACATTTTTTTCAGATTCTATTAAATAAGAAGATGAAGGAAAAGGCAAAAGAGGACAACCTAAAGAACCTGTCAGATTCTATTTACAGGGTCAAAAAAATGGCAGGGTATGTGGGTATGATATACCTGTTTGCATAGCATATCAAAAAGTACAGCTACATGATATAGGGAGAGGAAAGAAAAATGAATTAATGAAAATGTTTCCCTTCAGTGATGATATTGAGTGAAGATGTTTAACTTTCTGTATTGTAAACATGGAGTGTTGTTCACTGACCCACATGCTTTTATTCACACTATCTTTGTAGTTTAGCTGTGAAGATCTAATGATACAAGAAAAGAAAGGTACATAGAAAGCGGTTTTATCTTTCATTTAATACAGCAGGTGGAACCAGAAAAATATGTTTCTGGGTTCATATGCATTTTCTGAAGTCTCTGCCAAGCTGACATATTTAGTGGTGTTCTTATTTCAAATAAATTCTGTGTTTATCCAGAAAGAGTCTTCCCTGGACATTCATATATCATGTATAACTATGTTCAGGTCCAAAGGCTGTGGTTTAAACAGTCTTTGCTTTCATGATGGATGAATATGACATTACTTGGAGAAGACTGAAATGATAATTGGTTTTAAACATAAAAGCACAATGCCATCAATTCCTAGGTGTTTTGAAAGCAGTGTTCATTTGAGCAGTTCCTGTGTCTTCAATGTACCAATTTAAATGGGTAAACGAGGTTTACAATCTGCTATTGATCTGTCTGCATATTGTCATCAAGAAGACCCTGAGCCTGGAATTTTTAAAGCTTAGGACAGGGTATGAAATCATAATGGTAGTGAAAAACTTTCTGTGTTATAATGTGTTTGACTAGACAACTAAATTTGCTGGTCATTTCACTTCTTCCACCCTGCCCTTTTTCTGAAAAACTTAAACCTCTGGTTGCTCCAGTAAGATACATTGCAGGTGTGTGACTAATAAGTTTAGCACTAAAAAAAAAGAAAGAAAAAAGAATTGCAGCTCCAGATACAACTGGCATTTGATTACTACTTCCATCTTTGCTAACAGCTTCGAACTGCAGGTCAAATACTCACTTGACATCAATCAGAAAAACTGCTTTAGACTTAAAGATAGGAATGCATATTTACCCCAGCTGAAAAATCTAAAACCATGCC